>NC_141868.1:735000-2208333 GCF_024713525.1 Acromyrmex echinatior
TAATTGTGTTAGTGCATCTATTTGATCTACAATCGACAATTATTAATTGCAGCATTGTCAAATTTTGATTTTACATTACTGTAAGTTGATTGTATTTGATTTGCGAGCAACGATAATTAATCATAGAATTTATTTACATGATTTACAGAGTACTCTTTACTATACTGTATCAATTTTGCTTTCAATGAAGGAAGATGGCTTAATGTAAAAACAAAACTTTTGAGATTATTAATTTTAATTTTATGAGAAATAATTTTACTAGCACAAACTTCCTGCACTTGGCTCATTGTTTCTTAATTTTTGAATCTGCTGAGCCTTGTTAAACCTGTTCTTATATTTTTTAAAATATGTGCTAACATGTCGAAATAAAATCACAATATAATTATACAAACTATTTTGAAAGCTCCTTTAGAAAATTATGTTAACATTATTTAACGCTTTTGCGTTATTCTATTTTTATTAGACGTGTTTATAATAATCAATCTATTCGAACGAACGATTTACTGAAAAAAACTTATCGCCACATTTCCAGACGAAATGAATGATGTGATTTGAATATCAGTCCGCAAGTTTAATTCTATGCGGCGGTAAACAAATGTTGCAAAGTTTACTATTTAAATTATATAGTGCAGATATCTTTTATACCCTTATATATGCAGTTGAACCAATAAATCAAATTAATATTATGATTTACAATATGCATATCTAACAATTATACGAATTGATAAGAATAAATCTAATTAAATATGAAAACTCGGAGTCAAAGCGGATCTTTAGTGTTTAAATATTCTGTGTAAATTTATATAGGTGCATATCTGATTCTGTGCGTGCTCTTGATCTTAAAATGTATTGTGAGCAGAACCACAATAGTAATATTAAATTGACAAGCAATTTAATAATTTTTTAATGCTAATAAGCATCTTTATAAGAATATTAATATGTTAATGATCCGAAGTTCAAATTCATATTCATATTCGTAATATATCATTTATTACGCGTCTCCATGAAATATGACGTTTGCTTATTAGATATTGGCCATTACGACAAATATTGCCGAAGCCTCGATGGTCGAATAGTATAATGTCCGTCCCAGAAAGTTGAGAGTTCCAGGTTTAAAATATTGCCTGTGGAGGCAATATTTTTTGCAATAAAATTATTCGCAGATTTAGATTCTCATTAACATATTATTATTAATATTCTTGTAAAGATATTTATTATTAAAAAAATTATTAAATTGCTTGTTAATTTAATAAGTGACATTACTACTCTTGTTTTATTCATAAATACGTTTCAAGACCGAGAGAAAAAATTCGGCGCAGTTTACATCAGAATCAGATGTATATAAATTCTCACAGAAATATTTAAGCACTAAGATCCGCTTCAATCGAATACAGAAATTTTCTTATTTAATTAGTATCATAATTATCGTAAAATTATTACTTTATTTGCATTTTTTAATAATTTGAATAAAAAACAAAATTCAATAAATAAAATATGTTAACGTGTCTCATACAAAGAGTACAACCGATATTTAAAATTTATCATTCTGAAATTTGTTAATCTTTGAAATTTCTCAAAATTTAAAGAAAGATTCGAAATGGAGGATGATGCCGTAAAAAAAAACGCTGTCTCAATGAATCGACAATTATAAACACTATTGCTAATGAATGTTTACAATTGACAATTTGCTAGTGCATCGTTTAGCTAGAATAAACTTTGCTGGAAGAAAGAATATTCTCGCTTCTATTTTCGATCCATTTTATTATCGCTATAATGTATATGCTGCGCAGAGTTCCTATTTCATCCAACTCGGCTTAACAAGTTTATCGTGATGCAATTACAAAGAGATCGCACATGTTAATTTAATCACAGATCGCAGATCGACCTCGATTAGAATATGAACCTGGAAGTGGCAAACACGAGCGATGCGCTTAACTGCAGTACGCAGTTTACTTCATTCGAGGGCGATGTAGAGACCTGCAGAAACTATCACGAATTTGAATACGAATTCGTGCATAGAATTCTAGTGGTGGTAGTACCATTATTCTTTGGGATAATTGGAATTCTCGGTCTGGTCGGGAATTTGCTGGTGGTCGTGGTGGTGGCGGCAAATCCTGGAATGAGGTCGACCACGAATATCCTAATCATCAACCTCGCCGTAGCTGATCTGTTATTCGTTATGTTTTGTATACCGTTCACGGCTACCGACTTCGTATTACCATACTGGCCGTTTGGCAATGTCTGGTGCAAGATCGTTCAGTATATGATTATTGTCACGGCTTACGCTAGCGTTTACACCCTGATACTAATGAGTCTCGACAGGTTAGTACGTCAAGATCATTTTTTGCAGTATTGAGCTTTGATAGAGCTAATATACTTCCAAAATTAAACTTTATTGTAAATAATGTACCTTACTAATATTAATAGACTATTATTTATAATATTGAAAAACAGTATATTTTGAAGAATTAAATTGAAAGTAAAATTCAGATGTGGCACTTAGGTACACTTGTGTGCAGACAATGATTATCAATAAGAATGAATATACCGGGTGTTCTAAAATTCATAATATAATATAATAAAATTCAAGATATTACGACAAAAAATTAATAATAAGAATGTATAAATGTCGGCTCAAAGAATCAATCTAATAAGGAAATAATTAGAATGCCATAATAAATCCTATGTGGTTAATGGTGCGCAATGTCAATTTATTAAGAGATGTGCACAATGATCGGTTTACTAATTAACCACTGTTTACAATCGACTTTTGGAACTTATATTGATATCTTTATCATTATGATGAAAGGAAGAATCACTAAATCGACTAATAAAATTGTCTATAATTTTCGACATATAACTATAATAATTATTTTATATTGTGATTAGATAATCTTAAATAATTTTATTAATGAGTTCTTCACTTAAAAATTTGTAATATTAACAATTACACCAAAGAGAAGGACCAAAATTTTGGGAAACGTTTGAGTATTAAATTGTAATTTAATCAATGATGAATATATGTCATTTTAATAAATTGACATTACGCACCAATATCCATGTAGATCTATTATAGCGTTTTAATTATAACAAAAAGTTTTTGAGAAATTGAGTAAAAAAGTTATTTGTAAATTTTTATTTTACGTAATATATATAATTTCTAAAATAAAGACTTCGAAAAATTAAAGATTCTTTAAGAAATGAATAGAAAAATAATTCTTTTATTTATTTCTCAAATGGAGAAGAAATATGTCGCTCACATCGCTTGTTAAATCCAATAGTTAAATTCTACAATGAGATGATACCTCACCACTAATAAAATTAATGTTTCAAAAATATTTATTTTTATAAGAATTAGATATAAACCTTCATCAAAAAATAGAAATAAAATAAGAAAAAAATCATTTAAAAAGATCAAAAGGGAAAAAGAAGATCAAAAGAAAAAAATAAAATATCACTTAGTTTGTCTTGAACACACAATAATGACCAGCCGTTTACTATGATATCTGTCACGCCTGCAGCCAAACTTTAAAATTTTTAACTTTGATCTTTTGGCCCATTGGCTCTTAAATGTTACATTTTACAATATATGTCAAATATCTATCTCTATCTTAATATCAAATTTTCCAAAATCCTAGATACCTGGATCTCTCCTCATTAGTTATAAGTAATTAGTTACTTCCCAACCCTGCAATCAACTCACAATCAAAGGGTCCATCTTTCAGCACCTCGCGCGCACCGTTCGTGTGTGGTCTTTGCCGCTTGACAAGAATAATCCCATGCGCTTGCAACTGATGATAGCCCAGACAGATACGCGCTCATTTGGCGATATTTAGTAATGAACTTCTTGTCAACTATTATGAAAATATTAAAATGATACAAGATTTTTCGATAGTTTAGTCGGCTCTACTTTGTCGATAATTAACGGATATTTTGCGTGTATTCTAATTATTGACAAAGTTCGTGTGCAGATAGAACGGACTAAACTGAATAAAAGATCCATTTTCTCAATAATTAATGAAACATTAATTATTATAAAGATCGCGTATCCATTCGATTTTGTACATACGTTGCTAAACGCAGGAAGTTGTTCATTATAAGTGGCATTAGGCCTGTTCTTTAGCTGAACTTTTTGCACAGTTTATCTTTTCTTTTTTTCTCTCCAACGTGAAGATAAACGGTGCAAGAACTTTAGCTAAAAAGACCAGACCTATTGACAACGAACAAGCGTGCGCAGTAAAAGAAAACATCTGTTCTGGACGGTTCTATCTCGCCGCATGCTAGCATTTCGCGATCATTCGATAATCTTGAGAAACTCTCCATTAATGAAAAAAAAACGTTGAATAATGATATTAAATTCATAATTCATTAACGATACGTTATCTAAACGAGAGCAAATAAAAATATTTCATTAAGAAATACTTTGAAATTCTAAGATTAAACTCTATTTCCCATATAAGTTACAATCTCATTAATGTCTCCTCGTTGTCAAGTTAAGTAAAAATTCACGTGCAAGCAGTTAATCGATTTTTCTTAATCAATTTTCTGCATCTCCTATTTTAAGTCAGAACAACATAAAACTATGTGGTAAAGGAACCTTTTAACCCCCTTTTCTTAACTTTTTTTCTCAAGGCAAATACAAAGGAAAAAGCAGGAATTACTTTTAAATTAATTGATACTTAAATGCTAGTACTAGGAACATGGATTAACTTGAATATAGTTTAAAAATAGAACATCAGGGGTTAAGTGTCACGTTTAAATTAATTTGCAAACTGATTCTCAGTATAATTTTACACTAGATTAAAAAAAAAATGGAGTGATAGAAAACATTATTTATTTCGTGCGTCTTTTAAGTTATTATCTTTTAAAAAACTGCTAAAATGAAAGTTTAACTTCCGCTGTTAATTATTCAAACTAATTATAATACTCTATCGGAAATAAGTCACGTTAAGATAGGGAATTGCTTGCAGATATCTAGCAGTCGTGCATCCAATCGCTTCTATGTCGTGGAGAACGGAGACTCATGCCATACATGCGATCTGTATTCTATGGGTAATGATTTTAACGTTATCCATCCCTGCCTTCGTGATCCATGGCGAGGTAAGCATGCCGTGAACTGCATCCCAACTGCAACATTTAAACATTACAAATTCAGATGTTCTATAATGCATCGTGTATTTGTAGATTCACTACATTTTCCAAGGACAAAATTTGACAGCCTGCCGAATTCTGGATCAATATGACTGGACTTCCTACCAAGTGCCCTTCTTCCTATCAAGCTACGTGATGCCCCTGGTGTTGATATGCGTTTTCTACATGTTCATGTTGGCCAGGTTGTGGCGAGGTGTACGCACCAGTGCCGAGAACCGACGCGGAAGAAGACGGGTTACCAGACTCGTCGTCATCGTCGTCGTCGTCTTCGCCTTTTGCTGGTGCCCTATACAGGTAAAGAGACCTGTCCGGAACAGATGATTTTTCTTCTTTTTTGTTACCCTATTATTACCCTATTATTACCCTATTATCCATAATATCATATCCGCAACATCACGTTGCAGATGATACTGGTGCTTAAGTCCTTGGACATGTATCCGCTTACTACGGCGACGATAATGGTGCAGATAGTCAGTCATATCCTAGCCTACACTAACAGCTGTATTAATCCCTTCCTGTATGCCTTTTTGAGCGATCACTTCCGAAAAGCCTTCCGAAAGATTATCTATTGTAGGCCAACGGCAAACTCGAACAATCAGATGGGACCAGCAACAAGGACCACGAGAGCTGCTAGTGCTGGCGATATTCTTTAGGTGAAAATTAACAACCTTACCTATACAGTTCAAATTATTCCAGCAATATTGCAGTAATATTGAAAATATTATAGCAATGTTGCTGCAAGCTTCTATGCTGTATGGATCCTCATTGATAATGTAAACTTTTACAGAATATGTCAATCTGTTCTTTTTGGATATTAATTGCTTGGTATCAATCATAAATCACGACTGTCGTAAATATTGCGATTGCTTTTTGCGCAATGGATTTCGATATTTTCTTTTAACTTAAACTTTACCGTTTAAAACGATATTATCCTACTGTTCAAAGGAGAAAGCTTAAAAACGCTTTCTTATTACCCATCTTAAGAAATGTCCTTATTTAGAAAATACTTCTTGCCTTTCAATATTACCTTATGTTTACTTTTTACTTTTGGAGAATTGAAAATTAATATAGAAATCCAACGGTTTAAGCGAGTAATAAAGAAAAAGAATTTAATGCAACAGTTCAAATTATACTAATATTCGACACATCAATATCATCAATAAAAAATAGATTTCGAGAATTAATTGAATACATCCTGATAGTGAAAATTAAGATTTCAGTTATGATTTAGATTTAAATACTTAAATACAATGGCGTCGTCATCTCTGTTTTTTTCTTTTCCGAAGCGATATAAACTTCTTTGACAGATGAATGAAATCACCGGCATACTTAACGACGTTACTTAATTTACTTACCAATTATGGGTACGGCACAGCTTGGCACGGCTATGCGAGCACATAACAAAATTTTCCTCTTTTTCCCTAAAAACTCTTCACTGCTTTTCTATCTCTCTCAATCTCTGAACTCAGCGTAGTATATTACCATTAATACGGTAACATTTCTACAGCCCATTTACTCTTCGTTGCCATTTTCATCTGTTCCATCTACATCGCGGACATCGATAAAGGAGAGAGAAACATGATGAGGAGTGAACGGGTGAATACAGCAACAAACGTAATCCAGTATCACAAGACATTGCCATTAATGGTAAGTAAGTGCTGGAAGCTGATATAGAGTGGAATGAAATATTTTCATTTAACCTTTGAAGCATACGCACACATATATGTTACAATATATGTCTTGAAAATAACAAAAAAATATTTCTTTCACTTAGATTTCTTTACAATATGCGTAATATTATTCTGAATCGTTAATTATTCTGAATGATTTCGAACCTAAAAATTAAAAAAATCGAACGGACTCAATACGGCGGCTCAAAGTTCAACAAATTTTTATTCTGTGTAAAATACACTTCATATATATATAGTAACAAATTTCGCCAGTATATAATACTTTAAAATTTGATTTTTAGGATCACCACGAATCAAAATGATCCGAGCATTATCTTTGACAATAGATTTCAAAACCTTCCTTCAAAAGTAGTGTTCCTATATTATAGCGTATCTGCTATCTATTGAAAATTTAAAGCTGTCGAGAGAGATGCTTAGCTTTTTCGGCTAACCGTGTTAGTATGCGTCTAACAGCCATTCGTGCAAAAAGTTTCTTTCCTGGGTCAAAGGTCAGCAAATGTGACCAACTTATCGTTTTCGTTAAAAAAATTTATGATTCATATTTTTGCATTAAATTGCATAAAAATAAGCAAGATGTGGATTATGTCCTTCAAATAAGGATTTAAAAAAAATGATAAGGAAATAATGTCCGTCATGCTCATGTGTGATAAATACAGATTCTATATGTGTACTGAAATTGCGGTGGCGAAAAATAATGTTTTCTACATATTTTTTAAAATGTATTTTACGTTTTTCATATATATTTGTCTTCAGTATTAGTAATAATAATAATAATTTTTACATTAATAATGCTAATACTTCAGATTAGGGAACCCTCCTCCCTCTAATGCACCCTTAAGCATAGGGAGGGAGAAAGTGGAATGGGAGTCGCTTCGTGTGAAAGTCGTGCGCCTCTAAACAGGGGGGGGGGGGAAGTGAGATGAAAGTCACTTCGTATGGATAGTCGTAAAATATATTTTAAAGTAGGAAATTTTTGTTTTATATAGTGACAATGTATGTCAAAGTCAAAGTCATTGGAGGAGAGTCCCCTAATCTGGAGTATTACCTTAATAATAACTTAAATTAATAATAAAATAGCCTTTTATTCAAATTTAACATCTTTTTTTACACCTAAAAAACGACCATCTTCCATCTATCAATAGTATTTATTTTTAAAATAAAATTTAATTATCCGATAACGAAATTTATTCAAATGTTATTTAATTTATAACAATTTAATTTTTTAATTAAAAATTATTGTGTTTATCCCTACCTATATCCATACTTATCATTCTATACCTACTCGTATTTTTATTTATTCGTGCCTATTTGCCTATCTTCCGTGTATTCCTACCTAAATTACTTCATAAATGTGTAATAATACAGCTAATATAATACATTAATGGCTGCCAACGTTGGCATTCCAAGAATGGATCTAGACACAGGGAAAACTCGCGAAACGCTTAATTTTTATATAGAAAGCACTCGTGGAAGCCTCAAGAATATTAGCAAGAATCAATCTTATTGAAGAATTTTACAACATTTGCAAAGCTGCTTTCTCTGCTGAACGCAGCTAATACCTAACCATGTCCTATCGTGTACTGATAAATTCAATGAGATAATCTATAAATCGCGATCATACTGAATAAATAAGCAATAAATAATAATAATTAAAACAAATAACAAAGTAAATAAAAGTCAGCGCAGATAATCAAGCGCAAGTTTTATAAATTAAAAAAATCTAATTTTCGAAGCGATGCCACGGATGATAGTGAGCTAGCTATCGATATATCGATACTGTGAAACCGTAAGTAAGTGTCGCAACAGGCGAGTGCCATCTGCTGGTTAAAATGTGAAACGGACAGGATTTCCGAGGGCGACGATGATAATGATGATGATGATGATGATGATAATGATAATGACATATCTTAATGTGAAATTTTGACATTTCGGATTTTGCCTCAATATCTCCGTTAGTAGGGTATGTAGAAAATAAAAACAGTTTTATTTCTGATGGAAAAATTTCGCTGAAATTATTTCACGTTTTGGAATACTTCAGTGAAATTTCAGCATTTAAAAAAAATTTCAGTTTAATTTTAACTGAAAAATTCATTTTTAGCAAAATTTCAAAGAAATTTCAACAAATATTTAAGAGAAATTTCAATAAAATTTTAGAGAAATTTTAGTTCAATTTCAGCGACTTTTTAGTATGATTAGTTGAAACATTCACTTTCATAGCAAACTTTCAGCAATTTCACTAAAATGTTCCAAAATGTGGAATAAAAAATTTTTTTATCAGGGATTATATATAATTTAAATTGTCGATTGAGATTACTCAAAAGTTGATCGATTCAGTCATTTATTGAGAGGTCTAATAATCCCGGATGCTCGCAATTCGCCGGTTCGCATAAAGGTATAGTGCGGTTTACTCACTGCTTACACTTGGCGCGAGACCTGTCTTTTGATATCAAGCTGAAGTTCATCATCACACACACACAGGTCTATCCTTTGCGAATGGACAAATAGAGAGAATCAACGCTGTTGTAGTAAATATCTATCCAAGTTGTGTATAAGTAGCTCCATGAAATGGTCGATCAGCATATCTTTTTGTACAAAAAATTATCAACTCTACGTATTTATCAAGGAAATATTAAATAGATTCCATTTAAGCCTTTAACTAGTGTACGACAACTAGTGTACAACGTTATACGTAACAAGACAAATTATAAAATATTCGAACTCTTGCAGGACGATGCAATGGAGCAGTTCAAGTTGGAAAAAGACACTATACGAGAAGAGACTCAACAAATCATAAAAGTTCGAGACGAAAATCGGAAAAACTTTAATAAACTTTGAAACCCATCAATATCGAGTCGAAGATTTAGTCGCTGTGGAGCGAATGTAACTCGGATCAGAACTTACATTTAAACCGAAATATCTAGAACCTTATAGAATAACCAGAGTCAAATCAAATAACACTTATGACGTGATACGAGAAAAAGTTCAGGAAGGTCTTAGAGCCAGCAATATTTGTGTCAAATATCTCAAGCGTTAAACGGATTTCAAACTAACACACTATCATCTGATGATCGCAGGAAGACCGAATGGGAATGTGGGAAATCAAATTTGATTTCGAATTAAACGCGAATAAAGAACGCAAGAAAATAAGATAGAACGCAACCAATAACGATATGGAAGTAGAGAAAGAAGGTGGCTCTCCAGAGGTTGACATTAATAGAGCGACAGAGAAGGCTAGAATTGAGCCGACAGAGAAAAATTCAGATTTATTGAGATGTCGAAGAGATTGAGATGTTTAGAGAGATTAAGAAATAAGAGAGGTGTTTCTTTTAATTATACTATACTTACCTATGTATTAAGTTTAAATATAATTTTTATATAATTTATATTTAAAAGAAGTAGTGTCTCTCTTCACCCAGAACCATCCCTCAGTCCCAAACATATGTATCTCTCAGATCTACCAACTTACCGGCTGCTCGATTTTAACTATAATACATATTCCTTATTCACAGAACGTCTTGATCTTCTTGGCAAATGTATATTCAAAGAATTGTCCGTCAATCGTATTTCCCAAACGCGAGCAGCAACAGGATTTCTTGCGCTTGAAAACATTGAAATTTTAACGAGCTAACGGTAGTTGTGTTATATACTTAAGGGATATTGATTAGTGGTGAATGTTCTTTGTCATGC
Organism: Acromyrmex echinatior; assembly: GCF_024713525.1. NCBI lineage: Eukaryota > Metazoa > Arthropoda > Insecta > Hymenoptera > Formicidae > Acromyrmex > Acromyrmex echinatior. The sequence goes on from NC_141868.1 coordinate 745,530, forward strand.
TTTTCGCATGTGCGTTAATTATTTACATACTGATTATCTCGCGCTGGACTCTTGACCTTCCGTTTACAATTCATAAATCGTTTATGCTCACACGAATACATCTCGATTAATTATGAAAAGAGGGAGAAATAATCTGAGCAAGTAATCGACGTAGCTACCGCGCTTGTACGAATCGATATGTACCGTACTTTAATTATTATCCAAGAGTCGATATTTCCGTTTCCTCGACTGAATGAATGAGTGAATGGGGAGGGAGAAAGAGAAAGAGAAAGAGAAAGAGAGAGAGAGAGAGAGAGAGAGAGAGAGAGAGAGAAAATGAAAGCGCGTACATTCTAGAAATAATTAAATAAATGTATCCGCCTCGATTCATTTTGCTCTGGATAGCAGCGAGATTAATAAACGTGAAATTTTTAACTGCAATTTTAAAAACTCCGCGGAATCAACAAAAATAACCATAAAGCTAGCTTCATTATTTAAAAAATTAACTTTTTTTTAAAATTTTATGTAGATTTCTAATGTAATTTCCATTTCTTGATAGTTTTAAGAAATAGTTTTTGCCATTGAAAGCATGACAATGCGATTCAAAGATAAAAGAGGTTAACTTCACACAGACCTGTTCTCGATATATATGATCATGTTTTAAATAGAGTTTTGGACAAATTTCATACTAGATTCTAGAGTTTTTAAATACATTTTAAAAATAGTTCCATTAAAGAAAATAAAAGAAATGGGATTTAACACATAGAAATGTGATTGAATACTTAAAAAATAGTCGCAACTTGAAAAATAATAATTTAATGCAATTTTCTCATTAAGATTTTTTATGGAACTCTGTGAAGTCTATAAACTGTCATTAGAACTGACCAAAAATTTTTTAATATTACAACTATCAAGTCGACACCTAGAGCTGTCTGTAACTTTTTGACATAAATTCTATAGAATTTTGTTAATAAAAATTTTGATCTCCGAAGGAGATATCTAGAATTTTTAATATAATTGTTAGAACTTTCAAAAGAAATTTTGTACTTTAAGACTATAAAATCAACAGCTATAAGCGCCCGTAGCTTTTTCGATTTTAATTCGACAGATTTGATAAAAAAATCCTAATCTTAAAAATCTAGAATTAAAATAAAAAAAGTGACGGATGATTGTAGGTATAAATTTGGTAGTTGTAAAATCAAAAGAAAAGTTATTAAAAAGTTCAGGGAATTCTATTGAAAATTCTGAATAGCCCCCGCAGAATTCGATCAAAAATCTTAATGACAAAAGTCTAAAATTAAATGAAAATGTTACAAGCTATAGGTGTGAACTAATTGATAATTATAAAATTAAAAATATTTTTAGAGATTTCTATGAATTCTGTTGAAAGTTCTGGCCCTCGCAAAGTTCTATAAAAAAATCTTAATGTGAAAATTGCATTAAACTAGTATTTTCAAATTGTTATTATTTTTTTATTACTAGTTTATTAAGTATTTATTTTCGTTTTTTTTTAATTTCTCGAACGGGACTATTTTTAAAATATATTAAGAACTCTGAAACTATCGGAAATCTGTACAGAATTCTGAAAAAAATTAATTTTTTAAATAATAGAGGTCTAACATCACAAGGATGCAAAAATAACTCCGTCTCTGTCGGAAGCGAAGAGAAATACTTACATTTCTTTCCGAATGTTATGCTTTGTCTCTTTTGTTGCTCATCGTCTCATTGCCTTTTGTACTTACTTGCGGCTTCTTATGCCGAGCGATCATTAAAGTTGTAAAGTAGTATTGCGCTACCAGTGTACATTTAAGCGTTATATCAATTCGCATCTCTGTAAGAATCGGTTATGTTCATGTTCCATTTACGTTCCAATCGAATCAACGCGTTTTACATCGTTATTATATAGTTCTATTTATTTTGTAAGTTTAAACATTTTGTAAGTTTAAATGTATAATTATTCGTCGAGCAAAACCGCATATAATGACGTTGAATTCGAACTCATTCCTGATGCACTTATCTTATATATGCTTGCATTTTCCTTTCGCGTTGCAAATCTTCCCTTCTTCTTTTCTTGATACGAAATAAATAATAAGAGAATATTAGAGATTGTTAATTTAAAGTGTTAAACACGGCAATGGATATTGATTAAACAATATTCTAAATTATATGTATTGCTTAATTAACATGTTAATATCATAGATAACTTAAATTTGTATAAAGACGAATTTATTAAATAGTCTCTCTCTTTCTCTCTCTCTCTCTCTCTCTCTCTCTCTCTCTCTCTCTTTTAATTATTAATACATCAAATTGAAAGCACGGCAATGTACTCCATCCACAGCTTAGCAATATGAATCGCAAATGAATCGCATCAGTGATTCACAAAAATATACAATTAAGCAAAAAATATGGATTGCAATATTAAACTATTAAATACACACAAGAACGATGAGCTCACTACACGATTACAAGATATTCAAGATGAATCAGACAGAAACAAATGAGTTTAAGAAACATAAACAAATTCAACTTGAATTTTCATAGACTGAAAAGGCATTCTCAAAACTAGCACATAATTATTACAATCTAGCAGATATAAATAAGAATACAAAAGGAAGATAAGCTGCTGGCACAATTTATCAAAATTATGCGTAAATATTACAACATTATTTTCATGTAACGTCTTAGATGACTACGATTATGCAAGTAGGCTTCGCCTCTCTGAGAGCTTTTAAGCAAATATATTCAGAGAGCTTGCGGAAGCATTAACGGTGATTAGTGGCCAATATTCAGCGTGTCCTCTCCATAAAGGAAGCACTGCTCCTCAATATCTCTAAAAGCTGCTGTATTTTGTGACGATACGATGGCATATCTTTTCATATTCAATCTTATTTATCAGAAACACTCTCCGTTATTTTCCTAAAATGATATTTTAAGGTCGGACAAAGAAAAAAAAGGAATAAATTTTTTAAATCAATAAGAGGGAATAGATTATTTAAGTTGATAATATTCGAAAACGCACAACAAACATTTTCATTTTTGTTTAATGCATATCTATGAAATACATTAAAAACTACAGTGAAAATACAAAATTAAAACTGACATAATAATTAAAAGCAGCAAAAATGATGTCGACATCATTTTACATCACGAAGTACGTGATTGATGTAATGACAGATTTTCTGTCGCGTAAACTAATTTCATCTAATTAAATATAAAATCTAAATTAGAGGAAAAATTAAGAAAATTAGTTTTTTCCATTTATCGAAGAAGATAAATTTTTAGCTACAGCTAGTTTTAAAAGAAATTGTTTAAAGTTTAACTGAAAAACTGTTGTGATAAATTCAATCATAAAATTTAAAATTTATTTACTTAGAAAGATTGTTCTTGGACTGTAACGTTATTCAACTATAACAAAATTTTACTTTTTTTTTTGTAACACGAGTGTGAGTAATGACGTCCATCGAACTGTTGTTTGCTGAACAAGAATCCATTGTCAAAATTTGATTATGACGTCACAATTATGAAAACAAGATAATGATTTTGAGGTTTATAGTTTTTTATCTGTTCGATATTTTTTTTTCAAACTATGACAATGTAACTATGAATTTCTCTCTCTCTCTCTCTCTCTCTCTCTCTCCCCCTCTTTCTCTCTCTCTCTCCTCATCCTTTCAATTCTTTTTTTTAATTTCTTGGATTTACTATTTTAAAGTTTTACATTTTGACTTCATTTTTATCTAGCGATTCTCCAAACCTTTAAAAATAATAAAACAATATATGTCTCAGTTTAAAAAAAAAAGTTCACACCTGAAAAGGCTAACAGTAGAAAAAAAGTAATTAAATTTCTTTCTTCTATGTCAATCATAATAATTTTTAACAGAAACGAACATTTTTCTATATATATATTTTTTTATTTACGAACAATTTAATTTTAACTATTATATCTTTTTACATTTTGAAGCAACACAAGTGCTGCACAACTTTAGACTTCACTTTACAGTATTTATTGATAACTGATGTAATATCAGCAAGTATTATCATCAAGTATGATCTAATATTATTATCAAGCAAAAATGTTTTATCAACAGCGTATTTGAACTGTTATCTGTTATCTGTTAATCAAGTTACGTAATGTGAGTTTTTAATACGATTACATCAAGAATGAACTAATGTGGGGATCAACTCGGGGAAAGAACTGTTTTATATAATTATATAAAATTATATATAATTTTACATATTTATATATAAAATTTTTTCTCGAGAAAATATTTGTCAAATCTAACTTCATATAATTTAAAACTTATATAAGCTTAAATAAAATAATATTAAAAAGAAGAAGATATTAATAAGAAAGTCTCTAATAAGAGCCAACGCAGGACATTATTACAGAAAACGATAAATTATTAAACAATTAAATATTTCGACCTGTTAAGATTCTCTTCAGTAATTCACATTAAATTAATGAAGTAAGATTGTATACAAAGTTGATACAACGATACACAGCAAATAACATCACACAATAAATCTATCTGTCATTTCTATTAAATTTGAAAAGTTAACGAACACATTTTGGATAATATTTGGATGTAATGTGACGTTTGATTAAGATCTCATTCTTTCAAAAAATTTTATTTACGATTCTTTTTACGATAAACAAACCATTTTTGTAAATTTGGATAAAAATACAGAAAAGGGGAGCAACTGTCGATGACCTTGATCTTGACATGTTATCAAAATTGCGATCCTGAGAAACCTTCAACATGTTTTTGCAGTCGCTTCTTGTTCATTAAAAAGCTATAAAAAAAGTTTAAAAAATGTATCAGTTTTTATACTTACATTTCTTACTCATGTAACTTAATGATTTTTCATGCAAAGCGAGATCCATCTTCTCCCTGCACGACTTTCTACGCGAAACTAATTTCACCCCATCTTTCTCCCTGCCAATGAGTGTATGACTTCATGCGGGTAGATCTTATTTTGTATGGAAATTCGCTCTTTTTTTTACTAATTTCTCTCATTTATCATAAAAAAATTTTTACGTAAGAAAAATTAATAGCGTATCAATTTTTTTTCGTAAAAAAGCGTACCCGCTATCCGTGGATCCGCTCCTGATTAAAAAAATAATGTATAGTTTCAAAAGATAAGACTTCATGTCCTTAAAATACATACAAAATTTTATCAAAATAAGCCGAATGATTTTCAAAATTTTTGGAAAAAAACAAAATTGTTTTTCAACTTTAACACCATGTTTCTTTGAAACTACTCATAAGCCGTTTCGCATGTGTAAAGTTTTCATCTTGAATTTATGTAAGAAATCATCCCTTAAAATCTTTTAGCGTACTAAAACAATCTGTACATATTTTTTTAATACTAAACTTAATTTTACTGGCGGCTATTGGATTTACGATTATTAATTATTTTAATATTATAATGTTATGTATAATGTTTAAATCAAAATTTTGATGACAACTGGAACATAATTTCTATAGTAAGAACGAAATACATACACGCGTGTCAACTACAATTGTTACCAAATTTATACTTTTTACACTGAGCACTGTAAATAATATGTAATATTATATATTAATAACTATAAATTAAAAAAAATGTTTACGGAATAATGTTTGCAGCGAGAATTTATAAGTATTATCTATATCGCGACGTGTCACTCACGAATGAGTACGTGGTGATATGTATGCAATGTTACAGGATATGCGATATGTATACGAAGTGTGGATGTGTTAGCCGTGCGTAGGAACCCGTGAAGATAACGTACGCGTTGAATCATCGAATTTCGCATTTTCACAAACAGGTTATCTCATATAACTACTTGACATCATTATCGGTAGTATGAGATTTATAAAGCTTTGGTTTATCAGCTGTTAATTAGGCTGTATTTGTGCTTTGTTTCTCCGCGTTTGAGTGATAAACATCCCGCATGTTTAAAAGATGATTATGATAAATCTTTTTTGTCTATAAAACGTAGTTAATAACAAAAATATTATTTATTTTTATCGTGCAACAATTAATGGAAAAGTTAGAGGAAATGAAAAACTTTTTGTAAATCTAAAAAAATTATTGGAGAAAATTTCAGTATATAAAATCCGATTCATAAATAAAAAGCATTCAAATAAGTCTATTCACGGAAACGAAATCATGGAAACAATCACTAGTTTTTCTTATTGATTCAATTAAATAATTTCATATAAAATTTATGAAAGAAATGATGCTTGTATTGGATGTTACATCTCATCGAGTCTAAATATTTGCATAAATAGATATAGATATTTAAAGAACTGCTAAAATATTGAACTTGATTTTTTTTTTAATTTCAATATATTTGCACCATTTGCAGATATACTTAATATAATCAGATATTTTCGAATAAAGAGGAACAATTTTATTAAACAAAAGAAGAAGGGAATGTATGGATGAAATATAAATACAATAATAACACCTCTATCTTTTAAAATAACATAATTATTTATATTTTTCATTCGACGTTATCTGTTTGAAACTACAGAAAAGGGGAGCAACCGCCGATGATCTTGACCTTGACATATGTTGTCAAAGACATGAGTGTCCTTCAACAAGTTTTAAATGTCGTTATTCGTTAAAAAGTTATTAACAAAAAAAGTTTGCCAAGCCCCCCCCCCCTCCTTCCCCGTCAAATCGTACGCTCCTTGGCAGGAGGAGGGAAGGGGTGATGGGCTGAAAGTCGTTTCGCGTGGAAAGTCATCCCTTGGCAGAAAGCAGGTGAAGTGGAAAGTCGCAAAATATATTTTAAAGCAAACAATTCTGTTTTATATAATATTAGAAAAAAGACATTATGTTTCGAACTTCTTTGATAATAACTTTTTAATGAATAACGACTTAAAATCTGTTGAACGTTACTTATAGTTATAATATTGACAACAGAATTAGTCTATCAGAATGAGTCTATTAGATCAAATTATCGAGATAAATTGATTTAAAGAGTCCAAAAATAGCAATTTTAGTCGTGTTCATTAATTTATTGCTAACAACGAAATTTTTTCTTGCCAATTTCGCATATAATATCTTAAAGTATTAGCTTTTATCTTTAAAATTAATTTTACTTTGTCCTTTACGATTTTTTTTAGAGTACTGTAATATCAAAGTTTGGAGTTAGAAAATCTATAGCGCATTGTAGCGTAGCACTTTAAGTTTTACTTTAAGCTTTACTTTAATACATCGTTCACTCAATTTTTGTGAGTAAATTCTAAATTTCATAAATATAAAATTTATTGAAAGGCCATAACAGAGAGAGAAAATAAGCAAAATGTGAAATCTGCTCCCACACCAGTCGAGCTCAAATTAATATCGTTAATTGGCACGCTTGGGATATAAAACTTCCTCAAAAATTAATCTTGAAGTTGCATTTTTTAAGGAGTTAGAGAGAAGAAAACCAAAATAACACAAAAGTGATTTTTTTTCGAAAACGATTGGACCGAATTTAATGAAAAAAATACATGTTGTAAATATCGTTTAGATAAGTTTAAAAAATTTTTTGAATTTTCTAAGAATTTTTTTGGCAATATTTTTTAGATTATACTACTTTTATATTTTTACGAAAACATCTTCAGATTGTTCATTTTAACATATATTTTTTCTAAATCGATTGGAAGTAAAACATGGTTCAAACAATTATTCACGCAACTCCACATCGGCTGAATGACCGCAACGCACGGCGCGTACGATCGTTACTCGTTAGCATACTTACATACTTACTAGCTTTGTTGCAGTATTGTAAAATTTAATTACCAAGAAAATTGAGATAGAAATAAGAATTTCATTATTGTCCACAATTAATTCAATAAAAAAAGACTCTTGGGATATATCTAAAATAAAAAGAATTAATCGCCAACATCAATTTGTTCAAAATGCAAAAAAAAGCATATAAAATTTGTCTCGAAAACAACAAGGAAGATTGGATCCAGTGTTGCAGCTGCATGGAATGGACGAACGAAATATGTGCGAACATCTCATTTTTTTTGAATCCAAACAGGAATACGTTTACGATTAGTGAGAATTATTTTATATAATTCTTACTAATAATATTTTTAATATTTCCAAATATATCCGATTATAGAGGACCTTTTCCAGAACTGTAATTTAAAATAGCTGTAAAAAGTATCTATTAATGTGCGTGCGTATGTCTATTTCTTATTATAAATCATCGAAACTTTATATTTTAACATGAGATACATAAAACTTATGTCTTAATTATAAAATTAGAACATATAAATTTAATTATTTTGTTTTTTAACATTAAAAAAACTTTAAATGTTCGATACCAAAGGACTTCCCCTTGTACCTATTATATAAGAAAAAATACTGTAAACTCTTAACTAAATTTAAAATCATTTATTTCTGTCCCAAGATATGATATAAAAACAGATTTCAATTTAACAATACATTTTTATGATTAATAAAATATCATTTTTGCAATAGAAATAGATTGTTGAGTTATAAACTGTTTTTATATCATATCTAGTAAATATATATATACATATATATGACGATTATGCGTTTCGCGGCTATCAATATCAGACTGCTCCTCGCAGTCATCCTTGATGAAGTAGACTGCAAGATTCACGAAATGTTGGCATTCCAAGGATCTGGAATGGATCTGGGTACGGAGGAAACGCGCGAAATAATAATAATCTTCATATAGAAAGCATCGGAAGTCTCAAGAATCATATATATATATATATATATATATTATCACTATAACGCATTGTAAGGCCAGCGTAATGATTTTAATGTATATTAAACATTAAATTCTATTAATATATTTATAACATCCTAATTTATTCGCTTGTCTTTGGCCGTTTTTTAATACAGTTGACATTAAATTAACATTTCATTTATCTTAGAATTTGTGCTTCAAAAAAATACGTTATTTTTATGTTGTTTGTTTATTTATCCATAAAATATGTTATTTTTTCATGACAATAAGAAATATTTAACATCAGAATTAGACTGAAAAGAACTTGTATCAGAAAGAACACAACATTTCGAGTCTTATCCACATCATTATAATATGATACCTTTAAATGATCTATGATATTGCCTTAATGACGATTGCGTAGCTTTTTTTCCTCAGGCCATATCATTTCCCGCTATTGGCCTCAATTCGGCGCTTATCTTCTGCGCCGGATAAATGGCACGGCGCGTACTTTTCTTCCCGAAATTTGCATAGTGCGCACCGTGCACGTAATCAAAGGCCGGCCGGGGAGAAGTCGCCCACTTGCCTTCGCCGAACAGGCGTTATCGGCGAACTCACGCTCGTGCGACGCAGATATAACCGATCAGCAAGTACGCGCTCGGTTATATCGTCTGAGATACGGGGGCAGGAACTTATTTGATTTTTCACTGACGTTGATCACGCGCGCACTTTTACGAGATCAACGGATCTCGTTCGCCTTGCCGTACGCGATCGACGAGTATTAAACCTGCGTATTGGATTGAATACTTACAACAGAACATGATCGTCGCGGTTCTAGTAATCTTCCTTGTAATCAGCCTGAACAATGCGGCCTCGATTGCGCACGTCGACCGCACCACCTATCCTGGACCGGTGGATCTTTGTGACAGGTGAGTAAAAAGCAGGAGCTGCGCATAATCAAAAAAATAGGAAACAGGAAATAGAAAATAAGAATTTCAATCTATCAGAAACTGTGTATTCTACAGTACATGGTTTCTGAAAGGAAATTCTTATTCTCTGTTCCTTTTATTCTGCGCAGCCTTTCACAGACTTCTATACTGAAAAAAGAATTTATGAAATTTGAATAAATATTTATTTAGATAGTACACCAATGGGATCATTTACTTATAGTAAATAAATATTTGTTTAATTAAAAAAATTATACTTAATTTAGTTTAAGTTTTAAATCGAATAAACATTTATTTTTTGTAAGCAAATGGTTCCATTGATACTATCTAAACAAATATTTATTTAAATTTTTTGAAAATTTTTTTCCGTGATATACTAGAGCGCTAACTCTCCCGTATAGGATGTCCTATATCTATGGCATCATCTCTCGTGAGCAGATAAAGCGTACAAAACTAAATCAAAAAGTTCTTTACCATTTTGCAATTTTCATAATAGTTAACAAGATATTAATTTTTAAAAATTTCCCAATAAATGCGTCCGGTCTATCACTAAATACAAGCACGCAGCGTAATACGATCGTTTAACATAAGAAGATATTTTCTTTCGTTGTTCGTGCGTAGCCCAGACCGTTTGTAATAAACAACTTTCTGCATGTCCAGTATCGACGGTGAGCGGTCCTATCCCGTCGCGCGTTTGTATTTGACAGTAGACCGTAATATTCAACGATTTTTAAAAAATCGTTGAATTATCTTGTTCCCGTGGGAAATTTACTTTAGAAAACTTAGAAAAAATACTCTTAAAACTTACTACACACAGAGAAAACCTAGGAAATATGAAACATATGGACACTTTAAACTTTTCTTTAAAGTAACTTTAAAATTTGCTTAAAGAAAAGAATTGAAACACATCGTATATAGTCTCGAGTAAAAGATTGGAATATTATCGTGTGTATTAATTCTTAAATTAACCATCGTCGCAAATCCATAAATCATTTTATGTAATGACGTATTTTCGCGCGACTAACTAAAAGTTAAGAGTTAATAAATATTCTCGGAAAGTATTTCATTTATTTAATATTTACCTAAGGAACACATAAAAGACGACAAAAAATCAAATTATTTTGATCTTTAAAATCAATGAATAATCAAATTATGTAATCATTTATAACATCAAAATACATCATTTTGATTTTTTCTTGACTTGGTGTGTTTTTTTGGTACTTACTTTGATTTAATAAATAAATATGAAAGAAATGCTAATTAAATCAAATTAATGATTTTCGTATATCAAATAAATATTGTATATAATTACATTTAGTAAATATTCAATTTTTAATTCTATTCAAATAAATATGTATTAAAATTTATAATACATTTTTCTCCAGTGTAAATTTGACTGAAATTTCATTATTTGCTTTATCGATCGTTTGTTCAATCAATTACTTCCATACGAACATATTGATCTTTCATATGTAGAATATTACACTTTCGGCATTTTTCCTCCTTTTTCATCCTGTTTCTTAGAAATTTATCCAAAGGAAGTTTTACCATTTTCTGTCTTGTAAATGTTTCATGTTTATTTTTTAATATTTCTTTTCTCTCTCTCTCCCTCTCTCTCTCTCTCTCTCTCTCTTTTTCTCTTTCTCTTTCTCTTTTATTAGAAAGTTTTTAAAAACATTTTGATAGAAAATAGATATACAAACATTCAGTCAACACATATGAACGTTTACAAAAATTAATGTTGATGTTACCAAAAATAATCTTGTCCGAATAAGTTTTTTCAAGAGTTTTCTCTTCTTCGGCAAACTTTTATAATCACACAAAGAAATATGCTCACGTCAAAATTGTTTCAAAGTTATTTATAAACAGAAAGAAAGATTTGCTAAAATATCTAAAATTTGGATAAATCAGATCTGGAAATAACTAATTACTTAAAACATACTTAACAAACATAACTTTGTTACACTATCAAAATTATTATGTATAGAATGCTCAAACATAATGCCGCAAGTAATTTCAACATTCTAGTAATAAGAGAGTACACCTACATAATTATTTTTATGGTCAAACATAATTATTTTCACATCTGTATCTAACTCTAGATACTTTAGCAAAATCGTGCATTTATGAGATATATATTTTTAAATGACAAAGTAAATGTGGATTTGGCACGAGTTCATACAAAGTAATCTTGGTACTATTGAAGCTTTTGCAGTCACTTGGACCATTTACCAATCCTTCATTCGGCAGTCAGGTCATTTGTAGTAGAATGAAACTTTCGCCATTGTTTCGAGGACACAATTACACTTCTCGCCAGAATACTTATCGCTACAAGAGATAACTTCTTGATGAATGTTTGTATAATTCTCTGATATGTACTTTTGTATCATCTGCGAGTTTCGACACAACATAAAATTGCTTTTGTTACTGTTTATAATTATTTATAGTTTGGTCAGCAGATAAGGGAAAATTTACATACTTTGTTAAGGATCACCGTTTCTTCTTTATGGAATTAAGCTAGTTTAGTTGAAGTTTCCCGAAGTAGAAACTGAGAAGATTAATTAAGAGAAAAATAAATTACAAGTTCCATTAATTGATTAGTCTCTTGGCTATAAGATAATGTAAAATTAATTGTCAAAGATAATATAAAACACGCACATTAGAGTACAATAATATAAAATTAATTAATTATATCCACTACAGTATATAATAAATAAAGGAAGTCCAAATGTATTCTTTATATTGTATTGTACAAATTTTATTTTTTTAGCAGCATTTTTAGTTACATTATAACAGATGAGGAAAATGGATTTGCGTCGCTTTCAACTTTTAAGAAACTTGATTGTTTAATATTATTGCATTCTATAATTTCTCCTGTTCTATACTACTATTTGACTTTTCAAGAAAAGTCATAGCCATAGATACAAAAACAGCATTCTATTTGAACATGATCTTCTAAATATTCTAATTCTAAGACAGAAACGTTAATGAATAAGTTCGAAACTAAGTGATTAAAGCCTTTCAAACGTAGAATTTGAATTAACTTCTTATTTTAAAACTGAAAAATTTAATATTATTTTGATGTTTAACTACTTCAAAGATAACAAAACAAATAAACATTTATATTTACTTTATCTTAAGAAAGCATTTACACTCACATTTGTGACTTCACGTCGAATAAAATCATTATCAATTTGAAAAATTAAGGTACTGTGATAACCGTTTATTTGTAATTTGATAACGTTCTTATTCGTTCGCACTTAAAAAATTAAATAATCGATAAAATCGAAAATTATTTGTTTTACTTCCATTCGATTACATGAAATTTTTTATAGTTTATTAATGGCTTATCGATTAACAACAATATAAATTTTCATTATATATGCAGAAGTTTTAGATTTTTTTTTTAATTTTCTTTCGTTTACATGTAATGTTATTACTTTCTTTTATTTTTTCGACTAAATCGTATAATTGATAATAATAATTTTTTAAATTTGAAAAATAAAATTGAAAAAACAATTACGAAAATCTTCGAGGTCATGAAAATTGCTTAAACCCGAATAAACCAAGACCGATAAAAGTTTGAATGCTAAAATAAAAAACGGAGATCATACTCATTGCATTTTTGATTTCTCAAGGCATAACAAGGAATTTGTTCTTGCACCGTTATGAATTCCCATTTCTATCTGAATGTATTGGATCATCTTTGCAAAAGGATTCAACGAGTTCGACGAGATCAATGAAAGGAAAGAGATTTTTTGCTATACGACAACGCGCCTGGAACGTGACCCAATTTTTAGCACAAAAACAAATTCTTATGCTTCACTAGCCTTTATATTCACCTGATTTAGCTCTGTGTGACTTTTTTCTGTTTCTTCAACTCAAGTTGCACATAAAGGAAGAACACTATAACAATTCAAAGGACATGTGAGATGTGAGAATTAAAGAGAATTTTAAAAAAAACTTACAAAAAAATTTTCAAAAGTTATATGAACGTTGTAATCGTTGCTCTCTAAATCTTTTTTAGCCAGTCTTTTCATTCTTTTTCAAGAATGAACACTCTTTTTGAAGAGTGAAAACTTTTTACTCTTGAACAAGAATGGCAGATTTTTTACCCTTTTTTTAAAGTAAGATTTCATTCTTTTGGATTCACTAAAAGAATAAAATATCAATCTATTTTTTGAAATGAGACTTTATTCCTTAGAGTGACTTTCACTCTAAAAAAGTGAAATCTCACTCCAAAAGAATGAAATTTATGATACAATACATGGTCATAATAACGAAATTTGAACAGCTGTAGCACTCGATTCATTTCACAAAGTTGTACATGGAACTTTTTAATCCTTTTTTGATGTCCTATAATTTTAGTTATGTCTCAGTACTGTTCAGCCCAAACTGGGCATAATCCTTGTTAAACTTATGTTAAACTTATTTGAGATTATTTATATGACAATTCGGAGGAAAGGAATTAACAGCTAAGGATCGAAAAAATTCTCAAACTGATTAAAAAAATTAAAATTTTACTTATTGTTAGAAAATTTAAACGTTTAATACTGTTGTTACATTAAATTGTTAACTTTGCCAAAAAATAAGTCAAATAGAAATAATTAACTGTATCTACAATTAATTACTGATTGAAGATATACTAATAGCGATTTTAATTTAATCCTGAATATACACAATGATTTTTTGGACCTTTATTACACACGCTGTGAATCTTTTGTGTCCTGTTTTTGTTAATAACTTTTGTTAATAATTTTTGAACAAATAGTGACCGTCACCTAAAACTTTTTGAAGGTCACTTAAAGTTATGACCTTGACAACATATGTCAAGGTCAAGGTCATCGAAGAGGTATCTCCTAATGTGAAAAAATACCAATAATAAAAATAGTTTTATATCCAAGAAGTGTAGGAAAATTAGATTTTTTTACATTATATCATTTCCTTTTATAAGTTGAATTTTCGCTAGAACCACGCTAGAATACCATGCTAGAATACCACGTTAGAACTTATCATGATGAACTTATCATATATGCATTTGTTTAAGCGTATGATTGCAAATATAAAGCACAATACAATTCACATGAGTGTTCTCAACGAAGCATATAATATGAGATAGGTTCCGTATTGTGCGCACGGTGCTTTTGTGAAAGGCAAAATTTTATAATTTATCATTCCTCTGAGTTTAAGTAATCAAAGATATTGGTTTATTTCTTCATCCTAAGTTATCTCTAACTATTTGTGTTGTGAAATAAATTGTCTATGTATGTATGAGATGTAATGATTAATTCGCCTCCATGGGAATTATTCTGTAGGCTTTTCAATAACAATGACTGTTTTGATTTGTTACTATCCGCAATTCCATTGACACAGTTGAATAAGTTCGAAAAAATCTATTAATTTAACATTAGTCACTGTCGAACATACTACATTACGCATTGGAAATATCGCCGCGTAAAAATATTGAATTTTTACTTAATCGTTAATGTTTGATAATTGCAGTTATCGTTACATTTCTGTATTGATTTTCAGCCAAGTTTACTGTGAAGGGCCTCTGTTACATACGGTCCAGCTTGCTGGAATTTTTAATGACAGCAAAACCTTTGTGGATCTTTACCAGTTACACGATCCAAATGTGACCATCGAAAAGTAAGTTGATGTCTCGATAAAAACAAGAAAATTGAAACGTATGAAACTTAATATCTCTTTCTCTCTTTTAAAAAATGATGAAGAACATTATTTCTGTCGTTCCGTATGTCTTTCTCAATGCACTCAGTCTATTTCCTTTTACGGATAATTGTATAAAAGTAAGATAAATATTTATTTTTACACAGCCCGCTCTAAATGACTTCCGAGTAACCTTGATATTGACCATTAAGAAGGTCAAGATCATTTACCTTTCGCGAGACTCTCTCGCTACTTGTTAAAAAGTTACTAATAATAAATTTTTCACGTGGGTTTTCGACTTTCTACATAAAACGAGATCCACTCCACCTGCCTGTCTATACTGCGTCCACGGCAGTGAGCTTTATACATACTGGAGACTGGAGTGAGCCTTCCCTATACTAATGGCGGTGGAGGGGAAGATGGGGCAGCCGACTGTGCGAGAGTGACAGCTACGCATGTTGGGTAAAGACCCTCTAATCAGAGTCATGACACGAGACGATTTTAACCGACTTTTGTATGCAGGGTAGTAATTTTAACAAAATCGATAACAGAGAGAGAAATATATTAGTATCTCTCTGTCTAACCTTAACGCGTTTCTAATGTACTTGCGCTGACGGTAACTGACAAAACACTCGTAACATTGTATTTTCTATATTTTGTATTGAAAGTTATTAAAGAAAGTTATTAAAAATGGTTGGATGCAGCCCCATTTTGTAATAATTCAGTAGCCAAAGGCTACATACTAAAAGCATTTCTTTGAAATTGCGAACGTTTATGGGCGAAAAATGTTGGTGAAAGATGTTGGGGAAATGTTGTGAAAAATTGGATGCTTGTAACAGCAAATTCTTTTCTTGCATGCATTATTTCGACATATAATGTAAGAAATATATTTGTTAATGCCTTTAAAATAATTTATTTTAATTACTGTTGAAATTTAAGAGTAACATGAATGTAGATATTCAAATATATAGGCGGGAATTGTTAAAACATGCTGGACCAATCAAAATGCGACAAAACGCGGCAATCATGTCGCGAGAGGGTCTCTAAGGATACCTACCCAACACACATGGCTGTCACTCTGGACATATGCGTCCTCAAATGAGGATGTGTCTCTCTGATTCATTGAGATTCACACGAGTGACGCGCGCACATATGAATCTCGCTATCATCTCGCATGCGTGCGGCATTCATAGCAGCGGTAGCGGCTATATTAATGTCTGCATCATAGAGGGAGGAAGGGCAAGAAAGAGACGTTATTATTATTATTATTATTATTATTATTACTATATTTTGGATCATACCCTCTTTAAAAAAAGGATACCCATGCTACAGCCTGTTCTACAAATAGGACTGTAAGCCATAAGTCGTAAGAAATTAATCAATCACAGTCGGATATGAGAAAAATGCGTACATGCATGATACGCTTAACGTGTTGCATAAATGCGATTCATTGCGCTCGCACACATGCCCCCATCACATGTGCGAGCAGTATGATAATAGCATGGTGTGCGCACGGCGTGATACGCACGGCGTGATTGCATAATGCAATTCATTGCGCTCACACTTATGCCCCCATCACGTCCGCGCCGTGCGAATAATCCGCGGCGTGCGTGCATGATGATATCATTATGCGGGCATTTTGTTATCCGAGAGGCTAATGGTCTGTTTCTGTTCCTGCACTAGGCTGCTCTAGAATTCTCTTTCTCGCTTTCGACAAATATCAAACGTATATCGCACTTTAAGTTCTAAAAGTATACTAGTTCAGCTACAGAAAAGAGACCTTAAGATTGCTCGAGAGTACACACTGCTCAAGAGTACATATATGAGCTTTATGACGCAACTTAGACAGTAACAGCTGAAACTCATATAGGATGTGTCTTTTTGATTAACCAAAATGGTTAGCCAATCTGTGTATAAAAGATATTTGTGATTGTTGCAGTGCACGCGCATGATAAGGGAGATATATGTTAACTCATGTTCAATTTTAATCATTTTTTTATTATATTTGTCACAAATAAATTAATTGGTTTTTATATTTATATCGTGTATATACATGTCTTTGCTTCGTGCTTAGTGATATATTACTTAATGCTTGTAATAATCTTTATATGGTTAGATTACAAAAAGAATAAAAAGAAAAAATGATATATGGCTTAAAAGTTTTTGCAAATTTCATTCAGCCCGTTAAAAACAATGATAGCAGTAGATGATGATACGATGATACAATTATATATTTTGTAACGCTTTGTATTTTAATTCTAAATCCGGTAAAAATTGGATCTAGTGCCAAAATTGCAATCTCATATTGATTGCTCTGAGTCGGACGAAAATTTACTTATGTGACATCTGCATATAAAAAAATCCTTTAGATATTTGTAAAAATGTATATTTAATCAAAATAAATGTCCTTTTTTATCTTAATAAACATTGTTTTACAATAAGTGATACTTTTTTTTTATAATGCGTACTCTTGAGAACATAATTATTCAAGAGTATGTATTTTTATCTTCTTACAATTAGTAAAATTAATCTCCTGTAAAAATGAGTATTATTGTATATCTGATCAAAATTTTAATTCAAATTATTGTATAAGGAATAATTTAAGCATTTTGTTCAAATTCGGATTTATATAAGTTATATAAGTTATATAGCATGAAGAAAAAAGTGCGTACTGCTAGATGGTCTTATTCTACATTTTAATATATTTCAATATATTTTTTCAACAAAGAGAGAAGAGTTCCATAATTTAAATAAATAAATTTTAAAATAATTCTCCCTTTTTTCTTTCATTAATTTATTCCTAAAACGTCAAAAATGGTTGGATAATAATATCAAAAGTAATACATTTGTTTATAATTTAAAAATAATTTATAAGAAGCAAGCAGTGAAACAAAGGCAGCATAATCTGGATAATTAAAGAAAAAAATATCGAAAATAAAATCGAAAATCTTAATGCGATATTACTAATAATAATTAATATAATTTTTATAAATGAAAGATTTTTGTTATAAATGTATTAAAACAATAGGGGGGCTATTTCACTCATTTGTACTTTAGATATAAAAAAGTTATTTTTTTCCTCTCGCTTCCTCTCTTTCTCCCTCCCCCCCTCCTCTCTCTCTCTCTCTCTCTCTCCTAATAGTAATATATTTTTTTCTGTTTAAAATTAATTGCGAAATAATCAATAATAATGTAGCGGAATGAAAGAATTCCATTTCGAAATACAAAAGCATACCTACATATTATAATTTCGATGTGTCTTTGATCTATAATTTTACGCTTACTTGACGCTCGATCTTCATATTGTTATCTTCGATAAACATGTCATTTCGATTGAAAGAGCATGAGAGTGTCATTTTAAGCCCACTTAACACAAGACAATTATGATGAAAATCTTAATTGCGTCAATGGCAGATGAAAGCAAAATACCCGTAGATTTATTTCCTAAAATCAAACTCGTACATAAAATAGTGATCGTTTATATAGATATAAGATTATATCAGCGATACTTTAATTAAATGATACTCACACCGAAAACAGATATCGTAGCTGCATAATAATCTTTATACTTTATTATCAATTGAAAGTGAATTTTGAACCAATCCTAATTAACGTATTTAGTGATTAACTAAAGTAATATCTACAATATCTTGTTAACATGTGTGTGTAGATAAAATAATTAGATAAGCAATAGATAAAATTGATCTTTCACTATGAATCAAGACTAACAAATTATATCATTCGAAATTTTGCCATAAGTAGTTCTACCGGCTAAATTAAATTATCAATTAATTTAACAATAAACTAGCATTATTTACACAAAAATTTCAATGAAATAATATTTAAAAACTTTTGGTAAAATTCACTTTTTATCTTATCATAACATTTTTCTCTTGATTTTTAAGCTTTATACGAACACTATAAGATACGAACTTCGCACTTTTACACGAGCGTGGTCGATTCGTGATGATCGCGATGATCAGATTTCTTAATGGACACTTTTCGCTAATAAATCTATTGACTTTACATGCAGTGAGCTCCACGTTAAATCGTCTGTTTCTGTGTAGACGTATATACATATATATATTTATATATATAATACACTATTACATAATCCTGTAATCTCATATAATATTCCGCATATCATATATATATATATATATATATATATATATATATAGTATACATTATTATTATTATTATTATTATTATTATTATTATTATTATTATTATTATTATTATTATTATTATTATTAAGGTTCACAGAGACCCTTTTCCACATTTCTGAAAAGGCAATATAGTATACGAAATCACGTGTAAAGATGTGATGCTTCCTGTGTCGGACAGACGAACAGACAATTAAAGACAAGAATTTCAAAATATTAATATCATATACATTGGAACTGCTTTCTGTTATAACCAATCATAGAATGCAATATAATTATAATTGAGATAACATTAAGATCTTAGATTTAGATGAAGAACCTTTTTAATCTCTGACATTAATATTGAAAAACAAATTAACAGACACAGAGTCTTTATAAAGCGTATACCGATAATCAACAGTATTTGACTTTGTAGTATCATTAGTCTTTTATCTATTCAGTCAGTGTTTGTCCATTGTCGTTTTCACTTATATTTAATTTAATTTATTATATTTTATTTAAGTCTTTATATTTAATTTTATTCTCTGGCTAAAGACAATAATTTATTATACAATTTTTCATCATTTTTTATTTTTTACATTATTACTTTTTATTATTACACTGATTGATTTATTGATTTAACTAATTAACTCATTAACGCGTCTGTTATATTTCATCGACTACAATTTGTCCACTGGTAAGTTTTTACCAGAGTAAGAATTGAATCTGCTACTTCTTAGATAAAAAAATTTGTTCTTAAATTTTTATTCGTTAGCACAGATTTCTCCACACTTCTCCAACCATTATGTGAGCAGTTCTCATTACTCTGGGAATAACTTAACCAAAAGCGTTTTACTTTAAGAAGATGAAGTTTTATTATGTAATTTATAGGTCTTTTCTGAAGAGGACTCGATCACGTAGTCGAAACATGTCAAGATTTCTAATTTATAAGATATGAGGTTTGAACGATAATTCTATGTGAACAATTGAGAGAATATAATTTGTTTTACGCAACAAGTTGTACGATTGGCTCCTAAATACTCTGTCATTTTATATATTTTTAATTTTTGTTATTTAGAGCCTTTTATTATTTTTATTGTATTATTGTTGTCTTTTTTATTAGATATAGAACTTTTACATCAATTTGTTAAAATGCTTTGGCCAAAGTTTTAATGTCATATAATATTATACAATAACACAAAACATATGGTATACGAAATTATAAATAGAATTGTTTATAGAATTATAACACTTTATAGAATTATTAAAATTTAATTTAAATTATAAAATGAGTTTTATATAGAAGGATTTTATTACAATACAGAAAACTTTTAAAATCACTCGTAAATCCAGAGAAGGAGAAAGAATATACTAGGTGCACTATAAGTGCGTTAGAGCTAATTATTTAATTCGATTTGTATTAGCTTCAACGTTTTGATGAAGGATACCAGCAACTCTCCTAATCGTACCGAGGTAGCTACGTTCGTCGCGGAAAACTTTGCTATGCGGAACGAACTGGATAATTCGACATTGCCGGACTGGAAGGAAAATCCTCGTATTTTAAAGTCCATCAAGGATCTCCAGTATCGCAAATGGGCAAAACATTTGAACTACATTTGGAAGACTCTGGCAAGAAAGATAAATAACGATTTAGTGGTCAATCCGCAGCGGCACAGTTTGATCTACGTAAATAACACTTTTGTCATTCCCGGTGGACGATTTAAAGGTAATTTTCCATATGCAAATTAAAATTTATTTTTCAATTTTTTAAAGTCAACAAGCCAACGTTTAATTATTTTAATAAGATATCTCAGTCAAATGAAATGATTGTTTTTAGCGAATTTAGCCGAACCTGATTTACATCCTTGAAACATTTTTATTGACTTGCATATTTCCATGGATATTAAAAGCATTTAACTTTGCTCTTTTATATTCTTAACTTTATAACTTCTTTAGATTGCATGCATAAAAATTTCTTATTTTATGAACTTTAAAAAAATTGCGTCTGTAAAAACTTTTCTATTCTTGATAGCGATAATGTTGATAATTTTTGTGACAACTCAGCTATTTTTGTTGATTTGCGTTGGTAGTAGCAAAAGAAGTGGTTTACTTTTTATAAAAATTATTATATATCATGTATGTATATATACATATATGTATATATATATATTAGGTGTTGGAATTAATTCGTAGCGTTTTACAAGTGATGGGAAGTACTTTCATTAATGTATTTTTTAATGCTCATGTGAAATAAATAACATTCTTTCATTAAAAACGCTACGAATTAATTCCAACACCTAATATATATATATTTATTTATTTATTTATTTATATTGTGCACTAATGCTATAGACATTTCTTAGTGAAAACTTTAAATATTGAAGAGATTTACTATTACAGAGAAAACGCTTTCGCTTTTGACTATAACCAAAAGAATTATAATTTGAAATTAACACGTTCTGTACTACGTGGGTCACGCTTGGCTTACGAAAAAGTTGAATTATTGCAAAATTGTAAATAATATAAAACTGCTACATATTATTTAATAATGGTAACTTTCTAGTCTTTACTTATATTTCTAAAGTTTTAATTTTAATTTTTATTAAGAAAGATTGTTTAAAAATAAAGCGGTATATCGGTGACGTTTCTGTAATTATAAAATAATTTTTAATACATATTATATATACATAAAAACATAATCATGATTCAATGCAATATTGATTCTATTACATCTCTTTATTTATATCTAATAATAACATTTGTAACTCTTTAACTATTATGAAATACTTGTTATTTAATAAATAAATAATTAATACAAATCAAAACATCGATAATTCACACGACATAATGGTCAAGTTTTAATCAAGAGACACGGTCTCGTAAAATTAACACGACATGCAATGTATTAGGGGACAAATATCTTCCTTGTGATATGAATTGGGTATGTAGTTTTCAAACTTATTTGATCGGAGACCATTATGCGTGTTGCTTCTACATAATATTCAATAAATTAAAAAATTTCAATGTTGTACAAAAAGAAGAGAGAAGAAGTTTATGAAATGAAAGATCAAATTTTGCTATAGAGTTTTATTACTGGGATAGCTACTGGATAATCGAGGGACTCTTGTTATGCGACATGCACGTAACCGTTAAAGGAATGATCGAGAATTTCCTCTCTATGGTAGAGAGATACGGTTTCGTACCGAATGGTGGCAGAGTTTATTACTTATCGCGAAGTCAACCGCCCTTATTAATACCAATGGTACGTGCTACCGGACAATGTCCAAGTTTCTGCCTTTATTGTAAAGCGTTCAAGTCTTGTATTTTATATAGAGATCCTTCCTAACAAATCTTCTATGTATAATCTACTATCTCTTTGTTTCGAAGAATTTCTTAAAGAACTCAGAATCTATTTTGCCTTAACGATGCGAATGTTTTTTAGGTCGCAAAATATTATGACTACACGAAAAATCACAAATTTCTGAAGAAAAATATAGCAATCCTTGAAAAGGAGTTTGAATATTGGCATAGCAAAAAGACGGTAGATGTAAGGAAGAATGGTAAAACCTATAAAATGGCGCATTACGTGGTAAACAGCCGTGGACCTCGACCAGAAAGCTACAAGTAAGTTCTTTTCGTAAAAAATATTGTTACAAAGATATCATTAAGAAGTTTCCCGGATAAACGTATAATTGTTGGAGAAAAAATTCGAAAACAACAAATTTTTAATATAATTTTATTAGGGATGCAATGGATATCTAGCAACTATTCAGTTTCCGGTCTATCCGGTCAGTTTTGTTTACAATTACACTAAGTAAATGACTTTACAATATAAGGAATAATAATGAAAACTGAAAAGATTAGACAGACCTTTTTGCATTAGACATATTAAAAGCGTATGACATATTAAAAGCAAAGGTATAGTATAATAAACATTCATTCTTATTTTTAATCACAATGCAGTTTAATATCTAATTCTTATATCTGTTTCTATCACTGTAGTAATTTTAATCCCAGTTTTTTTATAACTCGCTCTTTATTCTTTTCTAATTCTTAGAATTTAGGAAAAGATAAAAAGAATGTTAAATCAAGATTAAAGTTAATATAAATTAGTGAAAACAAGCATTAGTATTTTTTTTTAATTTATATGATAACTTTTTTTTCTCTTGCTGATTTGAAAATCCTTTTTCAGAATTAAAGTATACGCATTAATGTACGTGTTTGTGAGGTGGAGTCTATGCCGAGAATGACAAAAATTTCAAAATTAAGATCTTGTTTACCACTTCTTAGTCCAATATGACGCTCCAGAGTTGTCATATCGTGACAACATTTGCTTCATATAAAAGCTATGTATCTGTACTTACGAAATAGTAATCCACAGATTAGTAGTTTGCATGAAGAAACAGTTATTAAAATATGGAGTTATTAAAATTGGACTTAGACATCCTAATTAAAATATCTAATTAAAACGTAATTGTTATACAAAAATTTATATGTATGTATGGCGTACGTGAGTGAATTGTTGATGTAGTGATGTCAATGACACGTAAATTGTCTGTGTGTAAGTGCTATTTTTAATATGACTAATCGTCTTTAGGATCCCCTTAAATTGCCTGATTTTAGTATTTGGTAGGCCGCAGCACAGACTTTTGCATAACGCATAATGCATAGTGCATAAGAGAATCAGCCAATCAGAATTCTTCCTTTCCTTCCAGTTAATGGAAAAGAAGAGCTTTGATTGGTTGATTCTCTTATGCACTATACGTTATGCGTGAATCTGTGCTGCGGCCTTTTGTCAGCTCTCATGTTGCGGCAGCACTAACTGTCGTCTTTTGTAAACAAAACTGACCGGATAGGCCGGAA
The DNA here is from genome assembly GCF_024713525.1 of Acromyrmex echinatior. NCBI lineage: Eukaryota > Metazoa > Arthropoda > Insecta > Hymenoptera > Formicidae > Acromyrmex > Acromyrmex echinatior. Next base: position 769,817 of record NC_141868.1, read on the forward strand.
ACTGGATAGTTGCCGGATATCTGTTGCATCTCTAATAAAACATTTTCCTGTATCAACAGCGCCAGAATAAATGTCTTTTTTCACAAAGTTATTCCAAGTTCTCTTAAAATATCCTATCCACATTATCATTAAGATTAGCATCTTTTAGTTCTCAATTGAGAAGCAGCACATAACAAACGATACCGTAGTTTGTTTTATACAGAATTCATTTTGATACCTGCATCGATCACAGCAGATCTTTCATTATCATTTTAATTATAAAAGGTTAGTACGTAAGAACAAATGTGTGCATGTTCTTACAGGGAGGATTATCAGTTGGTTCAGCAAGTACTGGAGCAGGAACGTGAGTCGATTTACAACGACTTGAAAGCCGCAGCAGAGAGTGGCTGGGACTTCTCCTACAGATGGTGCATACGGACTAACAAGAACGCCAATCTTAGTCTCGTTAACGTCTCCACAAGTGACATCATACCCGTCGATTTGAATGCGATGTTGCAGCGGAATGCCAAGATGCTCGCCCGCTTTCACGTTATTCTGGGCAACGTGAAGGTAAGCCTTTTGCTACATCTAGGCCAGTCGTCAGAAATGAAAATGGCGGCGAAAAAGGAAGAAATTATAAACAGATGTTTTCTTGTTGTAATCGACAGTTTGAAGTATAAAAAAAATTAAATTAGAAAGAAAAGTGGCATAAGATAAATTAAAGTAAACATCTTACCTGAAAAAATGAATCTAAATTGAACTCCATACGATTAATACTTCCAGAGATATCGAGCTTCAAAAATAGGCACTTCTTTCAGATAAGATATCTACCATTTAGATAAATGGCGTAATATCGTTTATATTTTTGTTCCAAATCGTTTATTATTGCGTTACATTATGGCGTCCACATGCCGTCGTTGCCATTTTCTCCTCTTTCTTATTTTAGAAAAATTGGCATTACGCCCAGATTGCCATGGAATATCAAGCTGCCATTGACAACGTGTTGTGGAATGAGGATGAGGGAATCTGGCTCGATTACGACATGAGAAATAAGCAGTCCAGGAATATATTCTACTCTTCGAATCTGTCGCCTCTGTACACCATGAGCTACGATTGGAATAAGAGAAATAAATATGCATTGCGATCCGTTTCTTATATTAAAAGAAACAAAATCGATTTGTATTTTGGTAAGTAGAGTCCTTCTAAGTAAATGACGAAATGTTTTCTTTTCCTTCTTTCAACATAAAATCTCAAATGCACGCAGTGACTATGAATCAGATTGAAATCAATAATTTGATTGAATGCATATATTTTATTATCTCGTTAATTCGCGTAGTCGGTATTTTAATTCTTTTTCAAAATTCTTATTGAAGATCCTGCTAATCGAACACAAGTATTGTATAATAGTATTAAATCTCTTTCTGTCAAAAATTATTATTCCTCGAAAAAAATAATAATTGGTTTTTTTTTCGAAGAGTCATTTTTGACAGAAAGAGAATTAAATTTTTAAAAAATTAAAAATTAAAAATTGAAACTCAAATGATACAGTCTTAACTAATCAAGATATATATTAAGAGTAAAACCTACTTTATTATTACCTATCTTTATTATTTAACTCTAATTATATGTATCTCATTCGTATAAAAGGGTAGGTATTATAACATTTAGCGTCAAGTTAAATTTCATAAAATTTTGTGTATCATTCGTGTAAAAGATTAATTTTTTAAAAAAGGTAAAGAAAGGCGCTAAAAATATACGTGGTAGGTACCATTTAGATTATATTCTTTTTTATTTGGTATGGTTGATATGAGATTTAACTTGGCACCAGTTGTTGATATCTTTTACAAATGATACATATAATTAAATTTAAGTACAATTATAAATAACAAAGGTGATGCCACTTGGGTTTTACTTTTTAATTTAATAGAATTTAACTTAGTTAGGACTGTATCATTTAGGTTTAAATTTTTAATTTGGTACATTAGATTATTTCAAAGTCATATTATTCGATGCTATCAGATATTTATTACTTTGGTTGTTTGATATTTCTTATACACATTGCAAATTTTTAAATTACAATATTTTTTTATAAGCTAGATTTTAAGCTAGCTTTTATAAAAATTTACCAAATGTTGTCTCGCTCAAAAGAAAAATATTTGGATAAAAATCAGCTAAGTCAGAAATCGAACACAATCATTGAGGTGCAAAGGGGGTAAGATAAAACGTACTTTCGCTTGGTGACTTTGATTTTAATCTCTCGGGTTCGATCATCTCGAATCAAGGCGCAAAATCATCAATTGCGTAAAAAAAACAAACATTAACGTAAGAAAACGATACGCTTGTCTGATCACAGGTGGCACGCCATCCTCCATAAACTATACCGGCGAACAATGGGACTTCCCAAACGCGTGGCCGCCATTGCAATCTTTCCTGATTCTGGGTCTCTATCAAACTCAAGTAAAACAAGCGGTCGACTTGGCCAAGACACTGGCCGACAGATGGCTCAAATCAAATTATCTCGGTTACGACGAATATGGCAAGATGTTCGAAAAGGTAAGCCCATTTTTCTGATGTTAGATCAATCCTTCGGTGGCGTACCAAAAGATTAAAGGAAAACATTTCTTGTGCTGACAAATCGCGACTGATGTTCTATACAACTACTTGCGTTAGAACTATATTAAATCTCTCAAGCAGAATGATAGATTCTACAATATATCGATGCATCAGATCTGTTTTATTCCTGCACAAGAACTTTCTGTCTCACATTGGCTTTCGCCAAATGTCAAACATATAATATCGATCTCATTTCAAGTCCAAAAGCGTATATTAGTTTAGACACAGATAACAGATATAGTTCGAAGATGTGTTCTTCAAAATATATAAATGAATTTAATTCCTATAAAAAAAGTAGTTCTTTTATAAAAAAAAGGAAAGAAAAGATTATATATATAATAAGATATAAAATAAGATATAAACCCATGAATAAACTAATGAATTGGATTGGATAAACGTATGAATTAAGTTTTCGAAACCGCGTTATCTCTCTCCGCAAAAAAGCGTATTGAATTTTGTAGAGACTGAATATACTGAATCTGTTTTTATACGTCTAGATAAATATAATAATGTGAACTCTAGTGGGTTTATATACATAGATTCATATAGATTCGGAAATGAAAATATGCGGAAGTTTGTGATCCTAGAAAGTGATGTATCATTGGAAAACACGCACCTTTTTTAATGATCATTGCTGAGATTGGCAACTAGCAGTTGGTGAGTCTCCCTTGTTAGATAATTCTTCAATACTGCACGTTAAATTCGAACGAATTAGTCGCACATTCATTGCGTTGAATTGAGTAAGATGCCAAAAGTAAATTAGCAATATATGATTACGATTCAATCGGATTGGTCACGCGTTTCATTTTTATGCACATTGGATGAGATATAGAAAGCAAATAATTAATCCATAATTACCTGGTTCAAGCGGATTACAGATAGAAAAATTCAAAAACTTAATTCAATATCGCTTCAACATAATAATTAATAATAATTTTCAACATTTTTCAATAATTTTTCGTTTGCCAGGAAAGTACAAATTAATATATTTTTATATTTATATGTTTATGTATCTGTTATTATTTTTATATTTTTTTATTTATTATCTATTGTAATCATAATATTTTTTATTTCCACATTTTATTATTTGACTTAATATTTTTGTTCTTTATATTTATTTAACTTATAATATAGGTATTATATTGCACATCCATCTCTCGCAATATAAAATCTCTTTTTTATATTTTTTTATTATTTTATTTTATTTGGTTTAATACTTTTGTTTTTCATGTTTATTTAACTTATAATAGTTACAGCCCACTTGATGCTACAATGCTTAATTTGAAGCATTTTTTTATTTATCAATTAATAAAATTTTTTCTTCCGATGGTCAATCAAATACTTTGAAGCATTTATAATGCCAAGTGAATTACGCACTCAATATATTATTTCAAAGTTAATTTCACATTCACCTCTCGCAATATAAAGGTCTCTTTTATTTATTCAAAATTTACTTTGTTAGTAAATAGGCGTTCAAATATTAATATATACGTAGCTGATATCAATGATAAAAATACTAGTGCAAATAATATTTAACATGGACGCAATAACAAAGCACTATTTTTACTATTATAAATACTACTTTAGTCCCGGTACTGTCTGTAGCATCTTCTCGTGTTTCTTTTTGATACGGAAACTTGATGAGGTATATTTCGGAAGAGTCTTGAATTTCGATATGAGGTGAGAGATAGTCGCTCGGACGTGTCTAGCACAAGGGTGACCTCGTCTCTTTTCCTTTGTCATTCCACGTACCTTGCTGCCCTACTGGAACGCGGACAGAAACGAGAGAAGGATGAAAAGCCATCGAGAAATATTGTCCGAGGTACATACATATATGTGGCGCGTGTATGTGACTCGTTCTAATCCGTCTGTTTTGTTTTGCCACCCTTTGTTTATGGAGAGGAAAATACGGTTGCGTGCAGGAATGGTACGACGAGGGAAGCGTTTCTCAGCGAGAAGATATTTTATACATTACCAATCTCTCGAAAAAAGAGGAAAATACTGTCTCTATCGATGCTCGTGCATATTGAGAAGAAAATGTCCGTAATAGCCAATATTAGATAGAATGAAAGAACGAGAATTTTCTTGCTTTTTAAATTACACATCGTCGTCTCTGCACAGCGTTTCTATTTACTTTTCATCAAACTTATTTTATTATTGAATTTATTTAACCGCAAAGAGATCAGCTGTATTAAATTATCGATGCTTGATATTATAATATATCATAAATAATTATATAACATTTATTATTATATTTTACAATCTGGAATAGTTAAATTTACTAAAAATAGTAAATTTGAGAATCTTCCTTCTTTCAAATTATATTTATAAACACATTACACAATATACAAGAATATTTACTTTTCATCGTGCCATTTTAATTATTGAATTTATCTTGGAATTTATTTAATTGTAAAGATCGACTGTATATTATTGATGCCCAAGGCAATTATAGTAATTTCCTACGCTAAAACATTCAATAATTATATAATTTGCCAAAAATTGTGTTTGATAATCCTCCTTCCTTTTTTCAATTATTATAATAATTTTTACAAGTATCTCTAGGTATGAGAGAGAGGATATTTGCTTTCTCGATTAAACTCATTTTATTATTAAATTTACTTAATTATAATTAAATATCGGCCGTATTAAAATATTGATTTTCCATATAGCAAATATGCTAATTGAGGGAGCCCATACAACTGATCTTGATCTTGACATATGTTGTCAAGGTCATGATCCTGAATGACCTTTAACAGGTTTCAGTTGTTGCTCGTTATTCATTAAAAAAAAATTAACAAAGTTGTGCTATGTAAAACAAAATTTTTCTGTTTTAAAATAAATTTTCTGCTTTAAAAACAAAAATTTTCTTTTTTAAAAACACTTCTTATATAATTTTTTATTTTAAAGAGAATTTATTTTTAAAGCAGAAAATTTGTAATTTTGTAACGACTTTTCATTCGAAGCAACATCCACCCCCACCCTCCCCTACAATCTCTTCCCTACTACGAGGCTAAGACTTTTTCGTGTGAATGGATCTTGTTTGGTATAGAAAGTCAGACTCTTAATAAATAGGAGGGGGAAGGAGGTGAAGCTGGTTTTGCATGCAAAATCATACATCCTGAGGCAGGGGAGAGATAGGGTAGACTTCACTTCGCGTGAAAAACCATTACATACGTAGGGGAGGGTATATAATAGTTTTTAATATTGTATCTATGTGGTAGAAATAAGACGTTATTTTTTTTCTCATGTCTGTACATCATAATTTAGGAAGTAACGATTAACACATCTGGCATAGCCGCATTATAATAACGCAACTATTCAATAAAACTAATTTAATAGCGTAATTTAAGCCATGATATAAGATACAATTATTACGAGTGTCATTTATAGAGAATGGTGGGTGAAATTTACACTTCGATACTTTGTACAGATTACATCTTGTCGATACTGGTGTATCAATAACGAGCTGTCGCAGGAAATAGCCAGTCCATTTTGTTGAACAAACATGCTCAATCGATTCAATTAAAGTTTCTTGCGCTTGCCTCATTCTGAAGATGAGAAAGGATCTTCGATCTGAAGGTATTCCGTCTCTTGCGAGATTTTACGCGTTGACGTAAGAGAATTGAAATTACATTTTCCATTTGCAAAACTGATTATTTGTCGAGCTCGAGTTAATTCTCTTTTATTAGCTTTATAGAAAAATTCAATGTGAGCAAGATTTCATGGACTGTAAAGTGTTAATAATCGTCGCTCAGATACGTATCAACTTTACAGTTTACGAAATCTTACCCATGTTGATTTTTTTTTGCGTCAATGGCTTTGCATTTTGGCTCTAGAACTGAAATTAAGGCAGGAAATTAATCTAATGACACAATTAAAAATGCTGTTCAATTGAAATTTACATGTAATTTTAATTAATATCGAGAAATCTTAAAACAAAATATTCCTTTACATCAGAACGAACATTTCGAAGAATATTCGCTCCACTCTCAACGAGCTCTCAATCGCTCAGACGACGACACTATAAGTATCATTTAACTAACTAAGGAAAGTTCATCCAAGTTCTCTCGCGATCGGGAGAAATTAGATTTCCACTGCAAGTATCCCTCAACGCGTATTAACTCGCTGCCATGACGGAAACCACGGAGGAAGTGATAATTTAGAATGCGAGTCTTGATTACTTTCGCACGATGCGACGGATTTGTTTTGTGAATCAAAAACGCCCGATTACACGAAGTAATTAATCTTTGAATTTCAGTATAACGCCATGCATCCAGGCGAAGGTGGCGGTGGCGGCGAATATAACGTACAGGACGGTTTCGGATGGACGAATGGCATTGTCTTCGAGTTGTTCCGCCTCTTTCCGAACGTGGAATCTGTGGATAACATCAAATACGACAGCAACGGTATTGATAGATAATATACGGATAGATTAGTAGCTAATTGATTTCGAAGTTGATTTAGAAGTCTAACCTGTTTCTTTCCAAAATTGAAAATAAATGGATTAAGAGAGAAATTGATACTTGATTGTAACGCTAATTTTTTTAAATTAAATTCTTATACAAAAAGAACTATTTTGCTAAAGTATTTAAAAATTTAGATAGATTCAGATCTGAAAATAATTTTTAATGGAATTATCAAAATAATTATGGAGGAATATAATTATGTAGGAAACACAACGCATGATGAAGAACGTTGCTGAATATAAAATTTTTATATTTTAGCATTCAACTGGAACGTTTCATATAATTATTTTAATAGTCAGAATTATTATATATAATAAAATTATTTTCAGATCTCTCTGGTGAACATTTTTCTCGGATCTTTTGATATAATTTTTCATATTTTTTTATATAAATTTGGAATTTTCAGAATATCTGAGTAATTTTTTTTAGAAAATTTCTCCAGTTTTTTATACAAATTGAAACACTTTTCAAGAAGTGTCGAGAAAGTCTGTATTTTGTCTATAGAATTCTTCATATTGAAGATGTGAATTCTGAAATATTCTGTAAAATTTCTTATTCTAAAAATTTCTGACGAAATCTTATAAAATTTAAAACAGTTTAACGCATTTTTTTCAAAAAATTATATTTTCTCATCTTAAAAATTATATTATCAAAAATTTTAGAATATTTCAGAATTCGCATATATAACAAGTTCTAAAATGTAAATTTTCTTATTATTTCTGAAAAGTGTTCCAATTCATATAAAAATTCTGAGAAAAATTTTCACCAGGACTGTATTTAAATTTTGATTACTCCAATAAAATTATGATGTATGTGTAATCTTTAAAATTAAAAATCGATCAGAGCACATTTTCCTTACATATGTTAATATAGCGTCCCTTTTATTACAGATATTTTTATTTACTGATTGTAAATAAAAATATTATCTTATCATCTTATTTCATAAAATTTTTCTTGCAATAGAATCTGTTTCTTCCACAATAATGTTAGAAATACAGTATTTGTTTTTTTGATTTGCAAACATTTAACAAAATTTATAAATCTTTGAGCAGTAAAATTAATCATCTACGGAATCATTTGTTAAAAGAAAATATAATGTTGACTTACATAAAAGCAATTACTAAACAATTCAAACTAGATTGTTAAAATTTTATCTTATGACAAACAATTACATCATAAAAATTATTTAATACATATAAGAATATAGCGGGATTTAGGTATTATATATTTTTAAACGTTTAATCATAAGCGTAGACAATGCGGAGAATCATCTTGAATCATCTAGTCCACAAGAAAAACTAGGGTAATAAATAAAGATATCAACTGTACCCTTATCGCAGAGTATTCTCGTACTTTAAATTATGTGAGCTCCATAAAGTACTCAGATCGACGCAGAAGAATTATAACTTTATTTTATTTTTTAATTTTCTCTCTACTGTGGAGTATATAAAATTGGAACGCAGAGATATATGTTGAACATTACTACGTACCACGTAGGTATAACAATTTGGAAGGACCTCGTTTGCCTACAAATTGATTGCCTACAACATCGTTTGCCTACATCACATTTGCCAATATTCGTTTTTGCGCACAAATATAAAATTAAAAGAAAAAGGCACGTTTACGTGCACAAACTGCATTGCATACATAATATTATTATAAATAAAAATTTCAGAGGCGAAGTCACATTTGCTTGATAATATTCTTGACTTCACATTTGCTTATACGTTTATTTACTTTCACTATTGCCTACAAATCGATTGCATACAAACATTATTCTCTGCTTTAGAAACACAAATTCTCTGCTTTAAAACACAAATTTTCTGTTTTATAAACATATACTATTTTCTTATGTAATTTAAATGCTTGTAGGCACACACACAAAAATCGAGCTGTAGGTAATAATATTATGTGTGCCGTTTACGCGCAATAATGTCATGTCGTGTATCAATAAACGTATCTTTTTCTTTTAATTTTATATATTTTGCACAACAGTGCATATAAGCAATCGAGCTGCAAACAACAATTTTTGTGCGCAATTAATGAACTGTTGGCAATGATGTAGGCAAACGATATTATAGGTAATCAATTTGTAAGCAAAAGGAGCCTTCTCTAACAATTTATATCGTTTGATTAAAGTTGAGGATTTTCACTCTTATATCGAATTTCGAATTGTTACTGTTAATTTATCCTGTTTGTCACATGCGACCAAAAATTCTTTTTTCCGAAACCAGCTGAAATAAGTTATGATTACGCAAGAAATTTTGAATGAGTGAAACGTTGAAATGTTGAAAATTGTAAAATTGTATACATTACTATTTCTTTACAGTTAATGTTACGCTCGAGTATCTATAACACATTTTTTTTATGTTGAGTTAATTATACCGTTTCGTTAATTCTCTGTTTTGCAGTAAAATAAATAACCTGTTGAATCGCATTTATATCGTACATTAATGTAACAAATTGTTGAATAAATGGATGACGCATACGTGCAATGATTTTGCTATGTATATATTTACTTTCTTCTAAAGGCATTTTTAAGGTTTTCTTTATATTGTCATTATATTTAATCAATCTGTACATGATTACACTAAATAAATAAAAAGAATTGAATATGGTAAGTAAATATACTCACCCATAAATATAGATCATTGAATCGATACAGTGACTTATATATTTTATAAATAAATATAGATAAATAAGGTTTTAATAAGGATCATTAGTTACCTAATTCATATCAATTATCTAATTCACTTATTAAATCATATCTCATCAATTTTTTTATTACTATTATTACAAACAAAATCTAATAATAAAATAAAATAAATAAGAAAAATGTAAAAATATAAACAAAAAATTTTTCAGATTACATTTTAATTTATACACGATGCAAATATTTAAAAAAGATAAAATTTATGTAATTTTTAACTAATTCATATAGCCAAATATACAAAAATTCCTGATATAATAACTGCGGTTTTATTCTGCATTGTAGTGTTTTTATATTTTTATATAAAATTTCATAAATAAATAATTTGATAAATAAATAAGCACTAGTGAATAATAATGTAAATATAAAATATTTTATAGTAATCCTACGTACGAACCGTGTCTTCAAGGAACAGTCAAAATTTCAAAGTTTCCCTTTGTATTTTGTTACATAAAAAAAAATATAATATCTGAGTTTAGAATACAAAGTAAAGATGTAAAACAATAAAAGAAATTTTTTTTCGATTTTTCACAACTAATTTAGGAGAAATATGGTACAAGCATAAACAACTCACGGTTTACACAACATTAGTGAAAAACAGTGATTCACACACAGGGTTAAATTTGCTTTTTAGCGGACTTATTGCAAAATTTTATATTTATATTATCCAACTACAGTACTTATTTATTTATCAAATACTTATTATGTTATTTAATATTTTGAGGACTATTTAATTTATATACCTACTCATAAATGATAAATAAAATATATATACTGTATGAGATAAGCATGATAATAACATTCTCAATCATACATCTTATTATTTTTATTTGCTAATTTATAATTTTTATAAGAAATATACATTTTTGGAAATCTTCAGACATGATTTAGAAAACCGGTTACTTATACCGGTCACTACCGCTCACGTCACCGTGGCTTCATGCGGAATTATTTCATGGATTAAAACTACGTGAAACTTAATAAGCTTTTCGCAAGGGATTAGCCTCATTTTCTCGTCTTTTTTTACACAGAATACCCATTAACGTGAAAATACGATCTTGATTTCGAAATTTTCTCGTTTTTGCCGTTGATATTGAGGAAAAATAGAAGCGATAAATTATACGGAAAAATCACGTTTCGTTTATTCGAGAAAATATTATTTATAAAATGAAATTATATATCGTAACTTTTTGACAAGATAGTCTTGGCTAGGTAATCCTTTTCAGATTGAGAGAGTTTATGTGGCATTATCATTTCTTCCATTTTTCACCGTTGTCATAACCCAGCTTGAACAAATCCTTCAAGACGACGTTGAACATTACGGTAACAACTCCCTCGACCCTCATGCGTGTGACTGTAATATTACAAAATAGATACAATTTGAAAGAAAGGCATTATAGTCCGCGAGCTAATGATGATTTTCCTTACATGATTTGATACCGGTTGGAAATTTTTGTGTTGTTAGTCTGTATATAGAATTTGATCGACATAGCCGTTATTGAGATATAATAATCGTGAAACTCATCGCTCCGCATAAATATCCGGCAGTGTCTCGTGTTAAGAATGCTACGCGTTCCCTTAGCTCCGAGCCACTACCTGTCTCTTGATAGATGTGGAAAAGAGAAAAGTCAATGCCTTGTTGTCTGAATTGGCCGCAATATAGAATCGCATTCAATCACTGTTGTCAAAAATTCTGATGCACAAATGTTATACCGCTTGAAACTTCTTTAGGTAGTAGTTTGAACTCTTTAAAGTATAGTAACAACAATACCCTACGAAAGAGATTGCATAAATTGTCCGGCTACGGATCGAAGATAACAAAAAATGAGATGCCTTTACATTATTTGATACCGATTGACTTTTTTGAAGATAATACCTAGAAGAATATCTTCTAAAAAGCATTAAAAAGTCATATAAAAATCTGGCTGCCCTCAGGCGTTGCAAAAGTCATCAACCCTTTGAAGACGCTTGGACGATCTAGGCGATGGCGCGTTGTGACGCGAAGTCAACTTATATTAATTATGTATAATTATGTGACAATATGAAAACTGACTTCCTTGCTCTAATATATTATTTAAGAAGATTATAAGAAAGGTTTTCTAGTCATCGACATTTTATGTTCGATCGAATGTTATTTCAGTTATTAAAAATTGTAAGTGTTTTATAATAAGGAAAATTTATTATAAAACACTGTCCTATTGCGGTCGGTCCGGATGTGGTACTGACTTTTTTTCTTTTCTACGACCTAGACTAACCTAGACAAAATTTTTTTTCAGTCGGTATCGTCGGTACGTAAAGAAAATTATAATTCCTGGATTATTAATGGCAGTGCAAAAACGTCTTAGGGAGCGTTTATATTGACCATAACCGTATACCGTATGCCGTAATCTAAGAATTGACTAAATCACAATCAAGTATTCCCCTTTCATTCGACGGTAAGAAGAATAAAAATTGAAGGTGATTGGTTAATTTTTACAAATTAGGGTTCAGACTTTAACAGAAAAGCAGAAAAGCAACAGCCAATCAATACTTGCGCTGGTAATAAGCAACCAGAAAACTAAAACCAGCACGAGTTTTTGATATTACATTATTATTTAGCTTCTCTCTCTCTCTCTCTCTCTCTCTCTCTCTCTCTCTCTCTCTCTCTCTCTCGTGTAATTTAAAATTTTATCCCGAAACGTTTATTTTTTATAAGCGTTTCAAAATACTTTGATAGTGTTGGTCACTAATGGTGAAAATAATTCAAAGTGAATCATTCCTATGCGTAGTAACTTGAAAGTAGAGGAAAGCAGATAGCCAATCACATTTAAGCCATTTTATGAAGATCCAACTTGACTGACGGCATGGACCAAAAAAAGGACTGAATATAATTAGTTGACATCTGAATTAATTTCATAATACAAATATGACACCGTCGATTATATTCCATTACATTTCCAGCCTTCTAAATATAATTAATTTAACATTACATAATAGACACATTACATAATAGATCAACGAGAAATATCTTGATGCTCCTTACGTTCTCTGCCGCCGCCGGACGCAAGTATAGTGGGATCAATTAATTCCGGTCTTCTGCCGGTTAACCACTCCATGAAATGCTGCAACATGGATGACGATTCCGGGACGTATATCGACACCCTTTCAAGATTTAAAATTTCGTAAGTAAAAAGCATCAAAGCATTAAAGCATCCTTTGATGCTTTAATGGGACAATGCACCATTTCAAAGAGATTGAAATTGATATGTACTAAGGTACGTACCAATTGAACTGAGATTTCACTTTTTTGGAATGAGAGTGAAAATAAATTTCAAATTTTCGTAATCCGGAAATATCATTTTTTCACAGACACTTATAAATGTTACCAAAAATGGCATTTAAAAAACTTACAGAGCTGCGTATATGAAAAAAAATTTTCTTTTGTGTTGGAGTACTCTTTAAAATCTCTTAGAATGAAATTTCACTTTAAAAGAATAAAAATTGAACCAGTCATTGGAAAAGAATGAAAATATTTTTCACTTTGAAAAAAGAATGGGAAATTTTCATTCCTTTGGAGTGAATTTCACTCCTTTGGAATGAGATTCACTCCAAAGAAATGAAATCTCACTTCTAGGTTTTTTTAATATCATGTTTGGTAACATTGTCAAATGTCGTCTGTAAAAAAAATGATATTTCTGGATCATGAAAATTTGAAATTTATTTTCACTTATTGATTGATAACTAAATTTAAAGGAATTTCACTAAAGGTTAACAACAAACAATAATCAATGAATAATGCAATGTTTACCTGTGACATCTTTCATTATCAGATATAATTCGTCTTGATCGCAAGATGTGAAACAAATATCTACAGTTACAAAGAATATTTAGGCTTTGTAGCATGCTCCTATAATCCGAAATAGCATTGGCCATAAGTATAAAACATTTTCGCAAATTAACGTCATCCTATATTTAACGAAAAATAAATTAAAAAATATTTTATTAAAAAATAATATTTATTTTTATAATAATTTAAATGATTTATTATCCTTCTTTGATTTTTATTACTGCCTTTTCCAAGAAAATGATAATGCTTTATATATTTATAGCTAAAGCTATTATATGTTAAATCAAATTACAATTTCTTTAAATGGCGCTCTTATTACATATGTTTTATCTACTGATCATGTTGCTATTATGCATGAATAAGATTATTTAATATACAAAAATAAATAGCTCACCTGGGAAAAAATATTTTATATAATTATATATTATAAAATTATATATATATATATATAAAATTGACATATTTTATATATAATTATATCTATATATATATATATATAGATATATATATATATATATAATATGTTCATTATATAACATTTTTTCCGGGTAGGTAATAAGAATAGGGAATAACAGATTTCAAGCTAGATTTCAGAAACTGCGTACATCAGATTACATGGTTTTTCATAGGATGAAAGATGTGATCGAATTGCCACTACGAATGCTTCGAAGCATTTGATTAATCAATCGGAAGAAAAAATTTTACTAATTAACTAATCAAAAAATGCTTCAAAACATTCGTAGAGAGAGACAACTCGATCGTATCCGAAATCTATATATAATTTGCTGTTTCTATTGTACGTACTTTTAGTTGTGTCTCAGGCTTAATACCTTTTCTCATGATATCCAGTTTTCAGAGGCAAATGACACACTCCGTATCCCCTGATGACGTCGCGACCGAAAAAATCCAAGCCGTAAATTGACATGATAAGTTGTGGCCCTATTTGGCAAATACATATTTCGCTATTTGTATTGTAGATTAAAAATATGGAATGTGAAAAACAAGGAAAAATAATTTTTTTTCACATTTTTTATTTGTTTTATCCTTCCTTTATAACGCGTATCATAAAAAATATTTTTACATATCACTCACATCCATGTGGATTTGTACTCTTGAACGTAATCTCCAATGGAAAGTTCCATACGGCGAGATTTCTAGAATCGTTGCTGCATTTGCACATTTGTGTCAATCCTTCTTCGATTCCCTGTGAAAAGATATTTATTATAAATTCGCGATTTCACAAATTAGGTATCTAAAAGTTATTTCGATTTCATTGCGAATTCATTTACATTTTGTTGTCATTATGTGTTGTTATTATCAAAATAACAACATATAATGTCACGACAATATTCTAATTGTGCAAAAGAAGTACTTGAGATTCATCGTTTAGTTTTTTGCTGTAAAACAGAATCTGGAATCTACATCTTGTTCTACACTTTTCTTGATATGACAACTGGCATTATAACATTATTGTATGAAGCATCTTCACATAGAAAAGAACATGTTTATTTAATTACAACTCCCGACTGTTGAATTTAATGTCAACTAGATGTAATTTTGCGTTTTAAGAATATTATTGAATTACTGAAGATGGCCAGATTGTGGCCGAAACGTTTAATGTTTTAATTAATGTAATAATAATTAAATATCATAAACTATAACTTGTGCTGTGGTTTTTTATGCTTCTTCTTTTTATATGTTTTTAAATTTATAACGTTAGTTTTCAAGACATATGATATAATTATTCTTCAAATTTCTTAAAACTATTTTGCGTAATTATGAATTCAAAAGCAACCATAGAGACAATAATTAATTTATGTTAGCTCAAATAGAAATAAAAAATACAAAAATAATAAAAGGCATAGAACATTTAAACCACACGCTGGGTCTTTTTTTGTGCAAGATTCGTTCGAATTCATTAAATAATAGAAATCTTGCGCATAAAAAATCCAGCGTGTGGTTTAAATGTTCTATGTCTATAAAGCCATTGTTATATTCTTTCTTATTAATTTTCTTACTGTTAAAAGATAAGAATAATGAACAATTCATAGAATTTTGCAGTTAATTAATTACATTTAGTTGACATAATTTCGAAATTTTATTGATCAATAAATATTATATTCTAAACATAAAAGGAGATTATACGAAGTTTTTCCTTTTGATGTAATTCAATATTGTCGCATGCCTTAGATTCTCTTATGGCAATAATAACGTAATTTTATTGTTCTTTTCGACTTTCTTTATTACTGGGAACTTACCGCAACGACGCTCCAGTCAGGTCCGAAATGAAAGCAGTATTTGCAATAAATGTTATTGACCTCGTAAAACTCTGCATGCTCGATAGAGCCGGTAACAGAGAGAAAAAATTGTCCTTCCACTGACATACTTGTCGACAAAAGAAAGCTTTGTTTTTCGAATTTCCTTTTTTGAACTTGTGATCAATAATACCCTGATCATTCGCCCTTTACAAAACACTCAAGACTCTTAATGCTCTTAATCTTCTGTTTATATAATCGAACTGCAAGTTGTTACCATGGAAATGACACATGTGTATTTAAAATGGTAACGCATCGTTGCGTGTGGGTTGTGTTGTGAGCCGCAACTGTATCGTAGAATTTTTAGACATTTTTATGTTATTATTAATATCTTCGAAATTTCTTTGAAATGAATCTCTAATAAATAATTTATTTATAACAATGATGCATAATTTTTTTATGATATCTTTTCTCTGAAATTTGACATGACCCATTACTTTTTTATCATTTATATAAATGAAAAATAATTAAAAAAAATTATTTATATAATATATTAGGTGTTGGAATTAATTCGTAGCGTTTTTAATGAAAGAATGTTATTTATTTCACATGAGCATTAAAAAATACATTAATGAAAGTACTTCCCATCACTTGTAAAACGCTAATATAATTTCATTAATAAATAATAATTACTAATATAACTGACAAGAGTATTACTTTCTTTGCTGAACACAGCCAATAATTTCTATATTTCTATATTTGACTCAATGTAAGAAATAGTCAATCGTAAATTATGTTTAGAATTCATTTTTTATTTTGCAATCCTCAATAATATAATAAAATCAACAAATGCTTTACAAATAATAAAAATCAAAACAAGGAGCATGCAAGTGTTGGATGTTTTTTGCCTAATTTATTCTGATAATAAATATAAATAATATTAAGACTAAGAACGACCATATATATGAATACAACAATTAGATAGAGAACGCCCTTAGTGGTCAAAGTTAGATGTTTCGAATAATACAATATATTTTTTATTAAATCAATTTATTTCTATTTTGATCAAATACAAGAATTTTCATATTTAATTAGATTTATTTTCATCGATCTAAATTCATATCATATTGATTAAGAATTAAATCAAATTTTGCTGCAAAAAATCATTATAAGTCAAATTATTTATTAGATCATATATGCATATATATGCATCCTGTGTATGTCACGTGATCTGAGTGTATTATGTAACTGTATATTATGTGAAAACAGTGTATGTGATTCTCTCCGTGTTTATATACTATGTGAAAATACATGAACTTAAAAAACATGGCACTTCAAACATGACGGCAAAATCGGCAGTCTAGATACAAAAGTCCATACTAAGATTACCTTTTTCATCTGATTATTTGACTGATATCTTAACTATCTTAACTTAATATTGTTATAGCTCAATATCTTTAAACTCTTTGAATTGCACATTGTTTCGCCTTCGCCAGATAGAATCAAAGGAGGGTAGAGCGGATAGTGTTCTCTTCTCTGATTGGTTCCGTCATTTATAGTGCAACTTCCGTATATATGTATATGTACATATACATATGTAAGTACATATACATAATACTAGTGCAGTACAATACTAACTATACAGTGTGCAGCATCGTATGTTCCATCACGCTCCTATCATATCTCCTATTCATTCCAATGATAATCTAAAAATGACGGCTTCCGGTGAATCCGCTCTACTCTTCCTTGATTCTCTCTGGTCTTCGCATAACACGCACGGCATCTACAAGAGAACACTTGAAGCAAGGGAATTAATGAAGATCAATTAAGGTCATTGGCTAATAGTATATTTGGCTTTTTTCCAAAACAATATATTTTTATAAAACCAGTTAACAACTAGAAAATAATGATGGCGCTTCCTCGTTGATAATAAGTATTACATATTTATGTACATGTAGCAACGCCTCAAATTGTATTCACGATTTTGAAACAAGCGCATTGACCGATACGTGTAACTACGCATTGACGTAGAGTAAGACTCTATCCGTCAGAGTTTTGTCGTCAAACTTGTAAATATACGTTTTCTTCGCGTTGTGTAAGTGATTAGTATTGTCAAGTAGAAGTGAGGCAAGGGGCTATGAACTAACTGAAATTGACTAACACCATACATCTAAAATACCTAAGTATATTTGAATTTTGTCTTTAGATGTATTTTGAATATTTTTACGATATATAAACGTTTGCATTGAACTGCGATGGCTAGATATCGTACTCATTCACTTATTACAAGAGAACAGATACGTGATGACATTGTATTACCCTGATCGGATTCGTTCCATTCAACATATTTTTTTCTCTTCGCATATGACTCTTCGAAATATCTATTTGAGATTAGTTTATCGTTTACCACTCGATATTTCCTTCATGCGATTCAAAGCAGAACCGGCTTTGAACCAACCGATTTGCTGCTCATTCATCGTGTGGTTCAAACTGATGGTGTCCACTTTGCCGTCTTTACGTTTGATTTGGGCTTGGACCGACTGAAAAAAATCATATCAAACAAAAGGAAAGATAAGTCAAACATTCATCGAAAATTTTATACATCAGATATTAAAAGTAAAATTAAAGTTAAAATATTTAATTACATTTTAATTATACGTATACGTATATATTTTCGCAATAAATTCTTTGCAGCGTTCTAAGGCTTAAGGGGAGTGAGAAGGGAAAATTATACATATTATGCGATCTCACAGGTTTCAATGACTTTGACATATGTTATCGAGGTCAGGACCCTGAGTGATCTCTAACAGATTTTAGCCGTCGCTTGTTATTTATTAAAAAGTTATTAAGAAGAAAAGTTTAAAAAAATAACTCTTTTCTACTATATAGAACAAAAATTTTGCGCTTTAAAATAGATTTCCTGCTTTAAAAATTTTATTTTTTCATATAATTTTTGTTTTATATATTTGTTTTATATAGCACATAGGTGTGCGTACGACTTTCCATGCCAAGTGACTTCCACCCTATCTCCCCTCCTGTTAAGGTATGCGACGACTTTTCACACGAAGCGAGGTCCACTCCATCTTCGCGTGGAAAGTTACGCGGCTCTTGGCAAGGAGGAACATTTACATAAAAATATTATTAGACACCAAGATCGATTATATATCCAGTCTCGATTATATTTGTGGTTATTGCCTTACTTATTTAAAATATTTCCTTAAATTTTTGGATCCTTTTGTTTAACTTATTTTCATGTTACAAGCAAAATATTTTTTACAAACCTTGCCAGGTGCCAAATCATTCAAGCCGAGAAGACTGATCTTGTCGTTAGGCTGAATTTTGTCATAATCCGCAGGGTTGGAGAAGGTCAAAGGCAAGACACCTTGCTTCTTCAAATTTGTCTCGTGTATACGTGCAAAACTCTTCACGATGATGGCACGACCGCCAAGATGACGCGGTTCCAGGGCAGCGTGCTCCCTGGAGGAACCTTCACCGTAATTCTCGTCTCCCACCGCAACCCATTTGACACCCTTCTTCTTGTAATCGCGTGCAACGTCAGGTACTGCACCCCATTCATTTGTCAGTTGATTCTTGATCTTATTCATCTCGCCATTTTCAGAATTAACAGCACTAAAAAGATTATACGACAAATGCGATTAACATAACATTATCGTATTATATTAATAATATTACATATAATTTTGAAAAATTTATTCTTATATCACTCTGTTATTTCAAAAGTGACACAACGAAAAAAAAATTAACCAATAGAAAATAAGAAATAACGGTTTATAACGGTCGAAGTTAAATTTTTAATGTTTAAATAATTTCATGTAAATTTGTATATAATGTAAATTGTACATACATATATTCTATATTTGTAATTATTTGCATTGCGCACCGAATTAATTTTTTCGAGCTTAGAAACGCAGCTAACTACTATAGTAATATACTAACTACTATAGTAATATCACAATTGATGCTCAATAAGAATTTTTTAAGAGATCTTAATATGCTGGACATCTCTGTAAATAAATTTACTTTTTATAGCCAAAATATTACTTCAACCGGAAATCGAACTCGGATCTCTAGCATTCTCTTGAATTACTTTCATTCCCTAATTTAAAAATCTTAATTTATATGATGACTTTATATATACTTATAATATACTTACCCAATGAACATATTGTTGGAAATATTATCAAGATGTCCACGATACTTAAGCCATGGCCCAGCCGCGGAGATATGATCTGTGGTGCACTTGCCTTTGACTTTAATCAGGATCGTCAGGTCCTCTAGGTCCTTGCCATCCCATTTATCGAAGGGTTCCAGCAACTGTAATCTTTGGCTTTTGGGATCTACATCGACCTTAACTTTGCTACCGTCTCTTGGTGGTGTATCGAAAGTGTCCAGACCGGGGTCAAAACCACGATTAGGTAATTCGTCACCTGTACAAATAAATAGATTTATCTAGTAATACATATGTGTATATGTATCATAAATATACACAAAAGAAATAATGTTATTATAGTAATCTATCTTTACAGAAATTTAATACTGAAAATAATTAATTACTAACAACAATGCTTAAAATAAATAAATAATCACTACCTTTCAGTATTAAATTTCCAGAATTGGAAAATAATTCATTTCTTCTAACAAGTTCTAGATAGAGTTACTTTTTTTTAGTAACTGCAACTTATTTTATTCCTTTTTTTTTCTATCTATAATCGTGACTTAACTTAGTTACATTTTTTGGTAACTAGTAATTAAATTAATAATTACTTTTATATTCACTTTATATATTTCAAACTTATTCATTAACATGGGCTTATCATAATAAAATCAAAATAAAATAATCAGTGACTATTTCTTGTGATTAGAATATATCTTAATTCCTGATTAAGAATTAAACTAAGAGCCTTTTAATGTGTCTTAATATTGTATTACTAAATTAACAAAATCATTTTGAATTAGCTGCTGTTAATATGTTATAATAATAACTATTATGTGTTTCGCAGGTTTTCTCCATGTCTAGATCCATTTTTGGAATGCCAACATTTCGTGAGCTTCGCAGTTCACTTCATCAGGGCGAGGAGCAGCCTGATACTGAAGTATGATCTAGACGGAGAAAACCCGCGAAAAACACAACAGTTATATAGAAAGTACTCGTGGAAATCTCAAGAATATGTTATAATAATGTTTTTCGCGTATATTTTTTGCTAACAACTAATGATAAATTCTGTAACACACGCGCGCGCATACGACAAATATTATCAACTAACCATATGGACTGTCCAGAAGAAATTCTTTTCCATCCTTGCCCTTTAATCTATCTTTCACCGGATTAAAATCAAGTTTACCAGTGATGGAGAGAGCGGTAACAAGCTCGGGACTTGTTACAAACGCGTGCGTTGCTGGATTAGCATCATTCCTACCCGTGAAGTTTCGATTATACGATGTGACAATCGTATTTTTCTCTCCCTTTTTAATATCCTGACGATTCCATTGACCAATGCAGGGCCCGCAGGCATTAGCTAACACTGTACCACCGAATTCACGAAGCGTTTGCGCCTAGGGCAAATTAAAATGCTATTATAAACAAACAATAACATAAATAATCTCTAATGTTTTTGTTAAAAAAATATTTTTAATATTTTTAATTTTTTGCGCTTCTCTTTCTATTATATTTTGTATTATATTTTCAATTTTTCTTATATTCTTTTTATTTTCAATTATATTTTATATTATTTTCAATTTTTCATAAAATAAAAATCCATTTCATTGATGGATAACCTATTATGAAAAACCACTTAAAAAGTCATACGTATCGAATCGAATTGTGCTTTATATATTTCTTGATCCATAATCATACGTCAATATGGCCTTTTATGCAACAAATCTCTTTACATTCTTGAGAGATGCATTAAAGAACGAATCACTTTGTTTTAAAACGAATCTCTTGCTCATCCTCGCATCTTGCAATACGCTTCGCTAATACTGTAGAGCAAATTAATGTTATTATATAGTATCATACAGTGTGAACAATTTTGGAACACTTTTGCTAAATAAATCTATTTTATTAATACATACTCTTTTCTTTCTGTTATACATTTCTTGACAAAAGAAAGATTACATATGGATCTAGACGCTTGGATTAAGATCATCTTTTCGATAACAATGACAGATACAACTTCAACAAGTAGAATCTTTTTTGTAGGTCTCGTCAATATGAATCAAATTATAGTCCTATATAATATTAGTCATTTTGCCATATCTGTCATCATTTCTCAAATAATACTTTTTGTCTAGACATGTACATAGATAACTTTTTTTTGTCAAAGAGTATATAATGTGAGACTTTATATGAAAAAATATTTTATTATAACGATATTTATAACGATATTTTCAACTTTTATAAAATAGATGTATTTTAGTGATAGATAATTACAGATAACTTTTTGTAAAGAACGATTTAAGATGTTTTGAATATTATAGGACAATGTAAGAGATATTAAAACATCGTATTGATTATATTTGGAAAAAATTTCCAATAATTATGAATGTACTATTTCTTGTAAATTATAAAAATATTCATCAAAAGAAATATAATTATTATAACATTAAGAAAACAATACCAGATCATTTGAATGAATGGTAAATATTTAATATAATGCCTCCCTCCTCCGATTTTCCTTATAATTTTCGTGTATTTTCATGCATAGAATATATTTCGAGAAGAAAAATCGTCATAAATTTAAAGTCTATATATAATTTTGCAAATTATAAAAACGGAAAACTTACAATACCATCGCGCTCAATTGTCGCGCGAATTTGCTCGGATCCAGGAGTGACGTTAAATGCAGACTTTGCTTTCAAGCCGTGTTTCAAAGCTTGCTTAGCGATGTTAGCGCATCGACCCATGTCCTCGTAAGAGCTATTAGTGCAGGAGCCGATCAGACCAACTTTAATCTCATTTGGCCAATCATTCTTCTTGGCGGCTTCGCCTATAACGATCAGAAAAAATAGATATCTTTGTAAAAATAAAAATAGAAGAAGTGAAAATTATCTGTTTGTTTTGAATTTCCTCATATAATTTAATTACCTAATTTAGAAATCGGGTGAGCTAAATCCGGCGTGAAAGGTCCATTCACGTGCGGTTCCAAAGTCGACAAGTCTAGCTCGATAATCTGATCATATTTAGCATTAGAGTCGGCCGTTAACAGACTCTTATGTTGATCAGCAGCTCCAGCAATCTCTGAACGTCCGGTTGCCTTTAGATAATCTTGCATTCTATAGTTGTATGGGAAAATTGAAGTAGTCGCACCAATTTCGGCACCCATATTGCAAATGGTAGCCATTCCAGTGCAGCTGATACTATCAACACCTGGTCCAAAGTACTCTACAATGGCGCCGGTACCACCTTTGACGGTAAGGATACCGGCTACTTTTAGAATAACATCCTTGGGACTAGTCCAGCCTTTGAGTTCGCCCGTGAGTTTTACGCCAATGACCTTGGGACACTTGAGCTCCCACGGGATGTTCGCCATGACATCGACAGCATCGGCACCGCCAACACCGATACACAAACAACCTAGACCACCTCCGTTCGGCGTATGTGAATCGGTACCGATCATCAATAGACCAGGGAAGGCATAATTCTCAAGGATAATCTGATGGATAATGCCAGAGCCAGGATTCCAGAAGCCAACGCCATATTTAGCACCCGCAGTCTTCAGAAAATTATAAACTTCCTTATTGATGTCCTTAGCTCGTTGCAAATCTTCATTACCGCCGATCTGAGCTTCGATTAAATGATCGCAGTGTATGGTGGAAGGTACTGCGACTTTCGGTAGACCTAAAAAAAAATTCTCTATTTATTACCGTAATCAGAAAGACTATAACTTTTATAATAACTTTATTGTAAAATATGAGAAATGTTTTATAGAGGTGATAACAGAGAATATCACTTCAAAAAATGAAATATGTTGTTTTTATGAATATAGATCTTTGATACACTTATTATAAAATATACACTATTATAAAATTATTATAAAATTAATAATATTATAAAATTAATAATAATACATTATAAAGGAAGACGATTTTTATAGAAGTCAAAGATATAATCAAGTCTCGTGTGACACTTCATGCTGTCTACATCTCTGCTCGTCGCTCCGCTCTGATTTCGCCTTCTTGCTCATTTTCTCTCTTGTAAAAAATACTGCCTTTACTTATTAGCTCGCTGCACATTTTTTGTTTTATTATAATCGTTGGCGATTATTGCAGCATCTCAGTTTCATCATTTAATTTTTTACTTTTAAGAATTTCGCGAATGCTGGTCGACGAGCAGAATGTATTTCTGTGAGTGACACGATCTTTCTGTGTTTCGTTTTATTAGTTTGTACTGCATTAATTGTGTGATTTTCATTACATTCTTGTAATATTTTAATTATCATTATGTAATAATTTCTCTATAGTCACATCGGAATTTTATGTTCAAATCTAGCCGTTATATCGTTATTGTTTGTTCATTCGCTTTTACCTTTGTTTAAAAGATAGGCATAGATATAAATAATTATTTTGTTAATTGGCTGCGTGCCTTGGTTGTGTGATCTTACGCGTAAACACATTCTTTTATACTGTGTCTAATTTCGTGTATTTTAGCATGAGTCAGTTGACGTGTACCAAATGTAAACGTTTTATTTTCGCGTAAGCGCTCTTGCGCTTTCTGTGGCGCTGACAATAGTTTGCGTCCTTCCGATGATTGCGTTCCTGTAATTACAACTGGGGATGGGTCGTCGTTGCCTCTGCTGCTATCTCCTCGGCTGATTGCGTCTCGCCGCCTTTTCTCTCACTTCTACCTGACGAAAATGACGGAATGCGGTATCATTCTTCTCAGATGTCTTCTAATGTCTCATTAGTTCTTTCTGCAGTTAAGTCCTCCTTGTCTACTCTAACTAAATCCATCTCTTCTTTGGAACACAGAATTTCTCCTATTGAGTCAGGAGTTGATTTAATCTTCTAGATCTCGAGGCTATTCTGAAGACATTTAATACTAGGATGGTGGAGTTCGATGGGACACTTCAACGTTTCGGGGATGTCGAGGATGCGTCGAATCGACTGGCAGCGACGATGGATAGCCTATCCGCCGATCTAGTTGCTATGGATGCAAGGCAGGTCATCCTTGAGAAGCGCTTCGCTAGTCTGGAAGAGGAGGTGCGTGCTGATGGTTCTCATGCCTTGCCGGATGGACTGTCTGTTAATTTTGAGCGCATAATCAATGAATAGAGGGAGCTCATCG
Organism: Acromyrmex echinatior; assembly: GCF_024713525.1. Classification (NCBI taxonomy): domain Eukaryota; kingdom Metazoa; phylum Arthropoda; class Insecta; order Hymenoptera; family Formicidae; genus Acromyrmex; species Acromyrmex echinatior. Next base: position 794,973 of record NC_141868.1, read on the forward strand.
TATTCGATCTACTAAAGATCCCTTCAGAGAATTGCACCGAGACTATAACAAGAGTTTCATCCTCTCTTGATGTCTTGGTGTCTTCATCGGAGATTGTGTTATGTCTTCAGGATTCCTGGCAAAAATTCGTCCTCGCCTCCACTTATTGTCAAATTTATGACAATAGCAAGACACAATGAGCTAATCGCCAGGACTTATCGGAGAAGTGGACTGAATGCATCTGCGGCTCCTGACGGCCGGCCGATAAGATCTCTATTTGCGAGCGGGCTACAGCGTCTAAGCGGCGCACTTTTACTGAGACTCGTCGATTGGCGACGGCGCATGGTGTTGGGCGTGTTTGAATATGTAGGGGGATTATATATTTTCGCGTTAAGGATAATACGTCCTCATATCGTTACACCTCCCCGAATTCACTTCTCTCCATCCTGTTTCACCCTCGTCCGCTCCCTCTCATCCCGCTCCCCTGTCCCGCTTGCATCCGATGGAGGTGACTCTGCGTGATTCCCTGTAGATCCATCTCAATTTTCGGGTTCGGAGACGGGTGTCTCTCGCAATGGCAGACTGCGTTTTGCGCACATTAACATTAGGTCACTCCTTCCGCATATTGCGTTCTCCTGCGAACTAGCAGCGCTACAAGAGTTTGAGGAACGAATGTGAATATTGCTATTCGTCGTGAGAAAAAGTTCTTCCTCTCTACTTCGCTTACAACTGATTCCTCGCTCTAATTCTGAAGAAATCTCTGTGCCCTTGGCGATGCACAATCCTCCTCTGTTTCTATACCTCTGCATCTTAGAAACCCTTCCCTCCTGAATAATTATTTTCTTGATCGTTTTCTCTATCTTCTTCATCTTATTCTTCTAACTCTTTTATTCGCCTTCTTTCCTCCTTTCCTCACGTTTCCTCGACCTTCAACTTTGCTCCAATCATTCCCAGTAATCTCTACAATATTTTTAAGCGTGATTTGCGCTGGATCTCTCCAGTTGCATACTCCTCCTTCCTCAATGTCTTGATCCTCTTTTCTATATGTTAAATTTCTCCCTTTCCCTCCTCCTGAAAACATTCAACTGTTCTTCCCATTCCTAAAACTAATAACTTCTCTTTTTCATCTTTTCGTCCTATCTCGCCCCCCCCCCCTTTCCTCTCAAAGCTGAGTGAGCTGCTTGAGTGTATCTGTATTCTTAATGTCTTTATCTCAAATTTTAATATCCTTCCCTCCTATCAGTCTTTTCATCGATCTCACAGCACGACGACGGAAATTGCTTCACATCTCTGACGTCGTGCTTTGTAATTTCGACAATTGTCGTCTTACTTCTATTGTTGCGATGAATTTCACAAAGGCTTTTGATATCGTCAATCATAATCTACTTTTAGTCAAACTCAAGTTATGCAGTGCTTTCTCATCCTGCTTTCTCACTAATCTGCTCGTTCCTTATAAACCGCAGTCCTCATATATAATCCTTTTCCTCTTTTCTCCTCTACTCGTGCCGTTCTCTTTGATGTTCTCCAGGGTTCCATTCTTCCTTACTCTTTAATATTTTTGTCTCTGATTTGTCTAATGTTTCTCTGTCCTTCGAGCTCTTCATGTATGCAGATGATACATAATTCTTCTCAAATTTCCTTTCACTCATTCAATGATTTAGCAACCTGTTCTGATTTGAATACAAACTTAAAATCTATTGCCAAATGGTCCACTAATAATGCTCTGCACCTAAATCCTTCTAAATCATCCTTGTTGTCGATTCCTCAATTTGTTATCCCGTATTCAGTCCTTCGACATTTCTCTTAATTCTATTCCAATTCCTCGCTCCTCTATTGAGATTCTTGGTGTCCATGTTGACTCTTCATAGTGATTCGAATCATACGTGGCCATCAAGTGTCGGACTGCTTATGCTCGTTTATGTCTTCTTTATCTCTTTTACCACATCCTTTCCTACTCTCAAAAATTCCTCACTTTTCAATTACTTGTTTACATTTAATTGTTGATGTTAAACGTTGATGTCGTCTACATTCTGGCTCTTAACAAACATCTGCTAAATCGTATACAGCATATCCAAAATTCTTGTCTCCGCTTCTCCTATTGCGTCCATAAATACGACCATATATCTCCGTATTACTAGAGATCTGGCTGGCTTAAAATTTGGCAACGTTTTATTCTTCACTTATGCTGTCTTATATTTTCTCTCCTTCAAATGCTCCTCTATATCTGCGATATCTCCTTCAGTGGAACATCATTCCTCTTTTAATTCTCTTGTCACCAAATATCAAAATTACTTATCCTTCCCCATATATCGGTTCACTAAGTTTCGTACCGCTTTCTCCTACACTTCTGTCAAATATTTTAATTCACTTCCTGATAAATTCAATAAAAATCTCTCTCTTTCTGTTCTCCTTTCGTTCCGCTGCCTTGCATTTCATCACAGTATTTAAACGTCACAGTATTTAAACGTCACAGTATTTATTCATCACTCACAGTATTTAAACGAGACTGATGTAATTGATGTGTTTGCGGGTGTGTGTGTGTGTGTGTGTGTGTGTGTGTGTGTGTGTGTGTGTGCGTGCGTGTGCGCGTGTGCATGCATGTGTCTCAATTATAATTAAAAAATTAAAGATAATAAATATTAGTAGAAATGATAATAAAAATTGTACGATTGTAATATATAAATATACACCACAAAATGTCTGAATTTTTCATACAAATTTTAACAATATACTCTATGAGTTGTATCTCTGTTATAATATAAAATACTATTTTATGATTGAAAAGCAATTTTACCAGAACTAATGAATTGCAACATTGCCATTTGAGCAGTTGCATCCTGCATAGCGACACGATCCGGTCGCAATCGAAGGTAGCTGGTACCGCGGACGATATCCTGTCTGTCAGGCTCATCCAGATGGGAATATAAAACTTTTTCAGATAGAGTTAGCGGCCGATTTAGTCTGAAAAGACATCGTTTTAAAAGCAAGTAAAAACAGATTGACAGATTATATTATCATCTTCAAACAATTTGCATCAAATTTGATTATCAGAAATTTTTAATAAGATAAATCAAGACTATGTATAATATTTACAATTATAAGTGAAATTTAGATCAATAAAAATAAATGAAATAAGAAAAAGAATTCTATTGTCGATCAAAATCTTAGCATTTGATAATGTTCATACATAAATTTGCAAACACACTATGCAAAAAAAATTAAAGAAGTTCTTTTAGTCTGTCCTCCAAAGCAATATTTAAGTGAGTGTAACTTTGTCAAAAATTATCGTAACGAGACTTTGAAAAAGCATTTTAAAGCTTGAAGTCTCTACTTTCGACATTAATATATCAGTGATATTTCGATCTAATTGATATCTAATTGATTTTTTAAAAAGTTAAGTTTTTTATAAAGGATATATATGGATATCAAAAAATTTTGCACCATGGACAAGTTCCATGGATTAAAACCTACAAACAAATTCTGTTTGAAACATTGTTTGCGATTTTTAATTCACGGAACTTTGTAAAGTTCGTACAAAATTATTAGATTTCACGGATTTCCATTTGTATACCTGTATCTCAATAAAAGTCGGATCATTATCTTGATTACTGATTCAAAAGAGACTTGAAACTTTTTGGAAGCTCTCGCTAGGATTAGATTATTTTTGACGAAGTTCTCCTATCTTGAAGTTTGCCTACTTCTCCACAAATCATTAAAAGATCATTTAAAATCAGAATTAAAAAGGACCACAATTGAAAATGCACATATCTCTTTGAAAAATGGTTGTAAAGCGATTGAAAAACCATTTTGTAGCTCAAACAGTTCGAAAGAAGTGAATTAAATTTTTGTGTAAAAATTTTATTACAAACATCGATAATCTCTAAAATAAATCTTGTAAAATTAAAATTAAATTTTAATTTTGATGATGTGCATAGGGTAAACAAATTTTTTTCCTGCAACTTTCTTTAATTGTAAAGCTTAATATTTTTTATTTTCCACCTCTTCTTGACTATTTTAAGATTTTCTTCCAGTTTGTCATAGGGCAGATAGCTGGTCGAGTCAAATTTGGACATCGCCACCTTTGTAGCAGCGAAACTCAAAGAACTTGCACTGAAGCATCGTTGCTGTACATCCGCCGCTAAAGTGGACAGTTTCTGCAAAGTAATTAAATCATGCTGTTGATTCTTTAATCATTCGAAAGACGAATACATATATAGATCGAAAACAATGACATTGATTAATAGATACATGTCACATGCTATGCAATACTGTTTATTTCTGTATGCAATCTCAATTACGCAAGACCTGAAATATGTGAGATACGTGACTTGCTAATTGTACTTGTGATATTTTGTGAATACATAATCATAAATGCATCAAGATAAAATCTGCACATGACGATAATGCTCGGCAATGTATCGATCATGAAAATTGTAAACAAGCAGAAAATTCGCGCAGATGCAACCAGATGTAACTAGATGTATTAATTATGTTATCCATACTGTTTATTTTCTCTTGTTCTCATATAATATATCCAACATTCAAGTTTAAATTTCGCGTTCTCGTTGAAATACCTGTCATGATAAGATAACGTCTCCGAAAAAAGAATGTGAATACTATATAGGTATGCATATAGTTTAGCATTACGTAACGTTTTTAATACGTTTTACCTCGTGACATTCTTAATATTTTCAATCCGTTTCGATCAATATACGTTCTATTTACGTTTCATTCTATTCGTTTTTCTAAGATTGAGACGCCCACGTATTCTGTCCTTCCTCTTCACCTTCCAAAATTGATCCCGTTCCAGAAAATTGGAACAGGGGATACTGCAGGCATAGCAAACATCTCACACATCGAATCATGTTCATTCACAGCACAGTTTTAAAGAAAATTGCGATTGTGACATACAGAAACTCCATAGAGTATTAAAGTATTAGAGGTCAATTGGTTGACCTCCACCTGATGGGGAGGAAGGAAAGAGACACGGAAAATCCACAAATCACATACGACACAGATTTTCGATTCCATTTTCTTTTTTTTACCTGTGCACGAAAAACTCGCGCGCAGTACGACATGGCGAATTAAATTAGCGATCAGCTGCAGTATTAATTTGAGAGCTACAGACGCGTGTCAGAAGGGGCGATGTTTCGCTCTAAGCTACTGTAACAACCAGCTGAGCTACTCTGTCTAACCGTCTTTTATGAAAGTAAACTGGATGTATCTATTATCGATGTGTATATATATTCTGAAGATACGAGTCAATGTTAGGGAGCGTTTATATTGTAAGAATTGACTAATCACAATCAAATATTTCCCTTTCATTCGACGATAAGAAGGGAATACTCGAAGGTAATTGGTCAATTTAGCAGATTACGGCATACGATTAGGGCCAATATAAACTCCCTTGAACATCGACAGGCGAGTCCTCTGGCGAAAAGAAGTGAAATTATTAACGTGAAAAATTTAACGCGTGTTGGTTCGCCGGATCTGCGCAGTACGTCCTGCAATTGTAGAGACACTAGAAACTGGTAGCAGAAAGAAACCTGAGAATGAGTATGCAGGTAAGCCGGCGATCCTGGCCTTTATTATACACATATATATAGTGTATCAAATCTCGTAGGGTAATGTCCACGTTTTTGTGGTTCTTTTCCATGCTATTACATGGGTTAGACAAAGATAAACAATTAATGTTGATTGTTTGTCTTCTTTGTCTTTCACGTAATTGTCTATCCCTCTCAGGTTTCACCCAATGGACTTCATCCATCATGATATCATGCAACTATGTCGACGATCAGATACTACAATATATTAAAGACGATCGGTGCTAATACATATTTATGAAATTTCATGATTGTTAAAATTTAAGTGAGTAAGCATAAGAAACTGATAATACGGTACTAATTTCATGATTATGTTATTAGTTTCATAGACATTTATATATGTTTAAAACTAATAATACTCGATTTTTATTTAAAAACCGTGATTTTAATGTTATCATCCAAGTTTGATTATTAATAGAGGTAATAATTGCAGAGAAAAAAAATGGTAATTTTTCGGCAATATACAAGATGAATCAGAATCGTTGAACCAGCTTTTTGGACCAGCCTATGAGAAAATAATTGACTGCACACGTTATAATTCAATTAGGTATAAAATTGATTATTTCTCAGAAGGTAAAAAGTTGGTTCAACGACTCTGATTCACCCTGTATGAAATATTGTAGCATTAAAAGTATGCGTACTTATTTATACAGCATTTATATAAAAAAATCACGAATTTAATAATAACATTATCAAAAAAATATTTATGTCGATATAGTCGTAAATTTATATTAATTGTCGGTAATGTCATCGTTCTTCAATTATTCCCAGGCTCCATTGATAGTCACGAAAATTTGCTCAGGACCGATGATCTTTAATAGTATTTCATCGGTGACGTCGTTTATAAAATTAAATGCCCGAATTGTGAAGCTTCTTAGATCGGCCAAACGAAACGCTTATTCAAAACAAGAATAGCAGAACACAAAAATCACACTAATCGTAAATTAGCTCTCAGTAATTACATAGGTTAATAAACACAGATTAAAATATTCACGCGAATTAGGACAATCTTATAATATTAAATGAAGGTTTCATTATAACAAAAGATTAATATATTTATATAAAAATAAATTTATATAAAAAAATCAGTCTCAAGGTTTCAATTTAAAAAGCGATTTAGAGCTATTAGATCGCCTATTTACAAGGACAAAATCAGCGGTTTCAATAACTGGTGATACTTCTATATATTCTTATTATTTTATTATGTTATTATTTTAAATATGATGATCTACACACTACAGTACTTTAATTGTATTGATGACAAATAATTACCAACATTTTCATTTTATCCTTCGTGACAATAAGCCACAGTTTATCGACTTGATCTAAGAATTTTTTTCAAAATTTTTAATCAAATATCATTATAGCACTTTTATCTGGACTTCGCTAGTATCACTGAATTGAGCCTAAATTGTAAGTTTTACGTATTTTAGTCATTTGTTATTGCTCTAATAGTATATCTACATCTGTGAGAATTTTCAAAGAATTTGTATATCGCCTTTCAGTTAACTCCACTCAGTATATAATTTATATTCAGTTTGTCTTAATTTTATGGATCCAACACCGAAACTACAAGCATTTATTTGACGTTAATCTTAACACAATAAATTATTCGTAAAATTTTCCGTGTTATCGCGTGATAATATAAGATTGTCCACAATACGTCGTGTATGTCCTGAGGAAGAACACAAACAATGATCGAATGTTTACTTATGTATGTATATTTTTTAAGAATAAAATTTAATTTGTATATTGGCGCATTAATATTTGCGTTTATTACGGTTATATTTTTCTCTATAATTTTTTTGCACATATTGTATATATATATATATATATATATATATTAGGTGTTGGAATTAATTCGTAGCGTTTTTTAATGAAAGAATGTTATTTATTTCACATGAGCATTAAAAAATACATTAATGAAAGTACTTCCCATCACTTGTAAAACGCTACGAATTAATTCCAACACCTAATATATATATATATATATATATATATATACATATTATCTTTGAATATATGGTAAGTCATTTGAGTTTATTTGTCGCACTATATACTTTTGGTAAATAAAAATATAGGTATGTTTAAAAACATAAATATTTTTTATTTAATTATTTTATTTAATTATTTTACTAAATTATTTTACACTACTTAATAGTTACTTAAAAGTAATTTTTAAAATTATGTAGATAAAACAATTTTAATTTCATTTCTTATATCGATAAATTTAAAATAAAATTATCTTGGTATTATATAAGACGTATGTGATTTATCTTATGTATATTTAGACAATTTTTAATTATAACACTTTTGATAACACATAATATATCCAAAATAACAAGTCACGATAACATCAAAATGACATTAAAATGAATTGGAAATGATTGAAAAATTGATTTTTAATGATCATTTTGGAATCATTTTAACATTATCATAATGACTTGTTCTGCTTAGGTAAATGGAACCCGAGTACTCAAAAATACATATGTCACAATCAAGTAGCATCTTATGTTGCATATGCGCTTTAATTTTTTGAGTACCTGAGCATCGAGAGAGTATTCGAGAGTAATTGAGTATTTAAATTGCGAATACTCGAGTATTTTGATACTCGGACATTCAAATACTAATACTATATGCTATATAAGATGCAAGTGTCCTTTGAATACTTAAGTAGCTGATCAGAGATCGAAGATGAAAAGAATTTTGGCAAATTCGCGTGCAACTGCACCAGGGTTGGATGTTGGGTGTGTCTGGTCCTGGGACGAGACACGACCGACGAAAGAAACCGGCGTGCATCGGTGTGACATAATTCTGGAGAAAGCGAACGCATGCGTGGACGTATATGCTCCACAAAAAGAGCGGGCTTCTCGTTTCTCTCACGTAATCCATCAATTATATAGATTATTATTTCCTTCAATTCTTCTCTCTGTGTCATGTATCCGCTAAAATGCGTAATTATGCGAAACCCAATCCTGAGATTCCCGAGGCGAGTCGCGAAGGTTCTGCCGGGCTTTTATAATGACGTCGTGCGACAAGCATCCTCTTAATGTGATATAATCTACAGCGTGCCTCGCTGATTCGTAATCTACACGGCGCAATAACTGTCTTTATTCCGTTGAGCGTCCGATTATATCAATATGGCATAAATACCACTTAGTTATGAAAAAATGGTAGATCAAATTAATTAATCTCCGATGCATTTTTCATGAGAGTCCGTAAATTAAACAAAATATTTAATTATTCTAGATTACGATTATAAATAAAGATAAATATTAATATAATAAGCTAATATAATAAGCTTAAAAGTTGCTTTTGCTACTCCTCTTATCTCATTCTTTTTTTATGACAATTTTTCTTCTGTCTTGGATTTCTTATCTTGTCCTTAAACAATCAACTCGACTTTCAAGGAAAGATTCGAAAGCACGGTGCATGATATATGTATGATGGCTTATTTGATAGAACGAAAATCGTTCCGCATAACGGTTTTCGCTCGAAGGCCAATCAAATTCACAAAATTGTTGTCTGCAATTACTTCCACAGCAACGCGGAGAAAAGTCAGATGAGATGACTAGGATTTTCTCTGTTGATGGTTTCCGGATGATAAAAGTCGAGATTGAAGAAATTCATGAGTTTTTTTTTATAAATAAGTGCTGTTTTGTTTCTTATTATAAAGTATACGTAATATCTAATTAACGATTTCTCGTAATAATCATTTAAGGAGTTATATTGAGAGAGCACAAATTTATTTATTCATCAATAGTAAAATAAATAAAAATATTTTGATAATGAAGAATTGGAAAATTAGGAAGTTTAGCTTGTGCCTAAAAGATTTAAGATTCTTATTCCTTCGTCACTACTACTTTCAGATCATGACATTAAGAACAAAAAGATGTAACAAAAATTTTTGCAAATTATATTTGAACAGAAATATTTTTTTAATAAAACATTTGCAATCGATAGAATAGATTTATACAAGTTGTGTTCCATTATGTCGAAAATTATCTTTTGGGGATTGGTGAGTCCTGTAACTAATTTTAACTCTGTTCCGTAACGGACAACTGATACTGTGATTTTCATTTGTGTTATTCAGAAGAGAAAAATTATTTTTAACTTTTTATTATAATAATTATTTACCATTATTCGTGCTATTTATTAAAATATTTAATAATAGAAACTTTGACTTTAGAAATTTAGAAGACTAATAAAATGAATAACAAAGAAATATATGAAGCTAATTAAAGCCGTAAGTTAATTATGTTAATGACTTACATTAAATGCTTTATTGATACAGAGTTAGAGAGATAGATCTGGACAGAAATTACAGTATTACATTATTGTTATAACATGTTACCTGCAACCTCGTAACTAAAAAGATAATTTTCGACACAACTATAAACGAAGCACATAGTATACAAGAAATTATCTTCTTTTTATTTAAGAAATTTGTTTTGATGAGAAAAATAATAAATTATATTTATTTCTATATATTATTATAATTTGACAGTTTAACCACATGAATATAGCTTATTTCGTTTTTTATTAGGCATAATTTATTTCCAGATATAAACGATGTTTATTAATTAATCAAAAAAAAAATTTTTAGTGTATTTTATACAAATCGATTCTATATTGATTGTAAGCGTTGTTTTGTTGAAATATATTTCTATATTAATACATTTTGCAAAAATTTTTATTGCGTATTTTTTACTTCCGAATTGTTACAATCTGAAATAATAGTGATGAATGAACAGAAACATGAACAGAAGCAATTTTTTAAATATTTTCTATTGTATCGCGTTACCTTCAGACAACAAACTAATTAAATATAACTATGTTTTGAAACATTAAATTTTACACGTTTTGAAACATTAAAATTCTTTTCATGCTGCAAGAAGAATATGCCGTCATACTATACAGTATATGGGAGCGTGTATTTTTGTACCATTTATGTACAAAGTGCTTCTACAATTCTCTTGGAATTTTAAAGGAATTTCAAAGCGTAGTAAAGAAGGAATAAACCATCGATTAAAAGTCGCATTTTCACAACAGGTTTGCTTCCCAATGAGGCAATCCTTCCAACGAAGGAATCAAAGATTTGTTCTTGCAAGCGTAACGTCTGCCGACAGTTATAAATCGATCGATAGTTCTCTATAAGTACCCTTTATGATTTACAGATAACGTCATCCCTGAACTCGAGCTTTTTCGTTTAATGTCTTCGAGTGCAGTTTAGATGCAATGACAATAGGCAAAATCGGTCGAAATGTGCAATCCGGCTGCAGATCTGACCTACGTAATTATAAATCTTTTCACGAATCGTAAAATCGTAATAATTCAGTTGTTCCGATTTAACTTTCTGGATTTAGTAATGATAAAAAGAGTAATAAAAAAATTCAGACATGTGCACACGTTCGAAAAAAAGACAATAGACTACTTACTTAAAAAAATTAGTTCAATAAGCATTTTCCTGTTGTTATAATATTCTTATTAAATTTTATTATGAAAGTTCTTCAAAAAGTTCTAGTTGCGCATGACGAATCACTCAAATTGAATGAAAGCCGTAAGAATTAAGTATCAAGTATGATTTTCATATAAAGAAAAAATTTTATCGAATATTGTTAAATTGCGTTTATTTTTACAGTTAAATTCTTTTTCTTGCAACTAATTTAAATTTCTAGGAGTAAAATCTCACTCTTTTTAACATATTCATCTCGTATTAAATTAATACAAAAATTTGAACAAACCGCGTTTGGACACATAAAATGCGATAAATTTAACACAAGATTTTCAACTACATATGTATGCTGTAAAACAGTCAAATAATGCTAATGTTAAATAGATTTTTCAAAAAGAATAAGTCCGCTCGATAATTCACGATGAATAAATTAGTGATAGATGATTCGTGTAACAATCGCATGAAATACCGAGATAGCTACATGTACTGTTCCGATTATATAAATTGATAATGTTGTAAATCATTTAGACTTTACCATTAAGTTTCTACTTAATTTTAAATTACATGAAAAATAAGACGTCTCGTCCTTCACTAGTCCTGAAGATTTATCTGCAAAAAATTTTTCATTTCTCGTTTCATTAAAAATTATTAATGTTATGATTTTTCTGTCTGATTTTTACTTAGCAGGAATGTCTGCACATAAATAATTTTTATATACGCGATTAAAAACAAAAAAAAATTTTTAACAAGCAAAATTTCAAAAAGACTAATAAGCAATGAGAAATAAGATATATATTTTGTTTTTGTCATGTAATTTCAAGTAGACTTTTATAGATAGTAATCCTTTTACTATACAAAAGTAAAAGATTTAGGGTATTCTAAATCTCTCTCTTTTATTAGACAAGTCAAGGCAAATTCTTGGAATCGAAGAAATAAAGTATAGAAAACGTGATTAACAACGTAGATAACAATGAAAGCATTAAAACGCGTTACGGCATCGAACATGTCTCGTTTCTTTTTTTCTTTAAATTAAAGTAATTTATTATCTTTATCGCAATAGTGACCGCTTCACTCACTGATGAAAATGACGCAGAAACGTTTACAACTCAGCATGTCGACAAATCAGGCTTATTGTTGACTCATTCGGCGGTCCTTTCGATTCTCAACTTGTTTATTAACTTGTAGATCTAGACTTCAGATCATACAATTTCAAAATCACATTCGATTCCATTTACTACAGTTTCTCACAATCAAATCACGATGACGCGGAAGTATTATAGATGATGATATTCTTAAACATATGCAGTACAATATTAAAGCGATTTTACTAATCCATTCAAGGTCAATAATTTAAAAAACAAGCAACATTGTTGCATTAGATAAATAAAATTACAAATTAAATTTATTAATTTATTGTATATTTATATGAGCATTGGTATCTCTACTGTATAATCGGGATGTTTCGGACTTAACCCTCTTCAGCCGTGATAAAATGAAATTATTAGCGCATGTGTGTGTGTGTGTGTGTGTGTGTGTGTGTGTGTGTGTGTGTGTGGATTAATATAATATATATGATGTCACTGAACTTATCTTGTATAAATATCGTGTGGTAGACATCGTTTGTTTTTAGAATCATAATTAGTGTGATCCGTTTGCTTACGAAGACGATTAATTTCGCAAAGAATTCTTCAACCGCCTACGAGAAACCATTGTAATCAAAATTAAAAAATTCTTATTCAACCGTTTGTTTATCAATCTAGGTCTACAAGTTGACAACAATTGCATACATCCAATATCATATTATCCAGTAATTTTGAATATGGAATGCTAGGATCCACAATTTTTTAAGTCTTTAAAATAATCTGTGCCGATGTTGTCTCTAAAGCTAACGCATAAGGCTATATCGCCTGTATATATTATAGTTACTATGTCTTTTTTTCTGTAGCAAAATTGTACTTTTCGAGCAGAGTAAAACATAGTGATAGTAGTTATATAGATGAAAACTATAATATAAACTTTATATTATATAAAATTAATATACACAGACAATTAAATAAAATATTTTATAGTTGTAATAATCATAATATAATTTACTCATTTATGGACATTAATTCTACATGAAAACTTGTATTATCACTTATACATATATATATATATATATATATATATATATATATATATATATATAGTTGTCACTATGCTTTTTACTGAGTGAAGTATCTTTCTATTTTTGAATCATGAAAAGAAAAAAATCATAGGAAAATTTGCCTCTTATAATCTTAAAACGTTGAAAAACATCCTTTATTAGCAGGATATTTTTTTAAAGACATCAGATGCTTGCGTAAAAATAAAACTTCACCGAAATTTAGTTTAATTCAATGATGTAACCATCTAGATTTAAGAAGGATTCATCGATGAGTATACTAGTACACATTAGTGCTAATACAGCAGAGCGGATTCCAAGCCATTGGACGACTCTCATGTTGCACCGAGAGAACGGAGTTGGATTACGCACGGTAGCAGTTTGAATCGAACGACCGACGCGTGCGTTTCTGATAATCGCAGGTGCGGCTCTCCGGATAAGATCCGATACTCGACCTATCGAAACGTAATGATATCGAGATTGCATATCTGTGATGCCGGAGATTCATTTAAAAAATATTTAGTAGAATATTTTAGATTAATCAATCTAATACGAGAATCAATCAAACCATTCGTATCTTCTAAGATACGTCGACGACAGTTCGTTACAATACATTGATCATTTAATTATAACATAGCTGTTCGAAACCGCAATTTTTAACAGTTAGCTGCTTTTACAATTGGCCACTTAATTTGCCCGACAAAAAAAAAGGGAAAGATGCTTTGCGCGCTCGCTCGCATGTATTACCTTATTTCGCGATCGTGCATCGTTACGCGTAACACGGAAAGTATCCCGATCTGGGACAGTACCTCACCCGCGATCCAGCGATCCATCGATCCCGATGGCCTCCGGTTTCTCTCCCTCTTTTTTCGCCTCACCTTCGCTTGTTTGTTCGGTGCCTTCCCTTTCGGTTCTCCTCTTTGGTCCTCACTCCGGTCGAGATCAACAGGGTTTACTAAGAGAGCACGCGTCCTCCAGAAACTTCAGTGTAAACCGCGCACTCAAACTCGAAGGATCATCGGATTCTTCCACTTTGACAAGAACGAGACAGAGAATTAAAGGTGCGAAAGACGAGAAAAAAGAAGACCTAATTAATACCCGTTTCACATTACGCATTGGAGATTAAGGATTGCGAATTAAGAAAGATTAGAATTCGACCAATCAGATAATTTTAATTTTAATCCGTTTCGTTCTAAATGGTTCTGAATTCTAATCCTCAAAATTCGCAGTCTTCAATCTGTAATGCGTAGTGTGACACAGGCGTAACTCATGCGAAATCCCGATGCGCCGTTCAACAGTTTGAGTGTGATCTCCTGCGTCTTTAGTATCAATCCGGCTGTGATCGATCGCGATTGATCGCGATTTCAGTGTTGCTGAATCCTTGTGAAAAACACAATGCGGGGTGGTGGTGTTCTCCTAATGTCGTTCGCATTCATAACGATCGGAACGGCAAGTAAGTGTGATTCTTGAAAATAATTTTCTCACATATTTTTTATAAATTTTTGAAACTGGCAATTGAAGCATTTTCTGCGATTTTATATATCCTAAAGTATTTTAAAAAGAAAACATTTTCTATTCTTTTTACACTGTTAAATTTATAATGTCAAATTATATCCAATTGAATCATTTCTATCGGTCGCCAATCCTTAATAATACTCCTACTCAACATATCGTTAATTTATTTATGGAGTTAAATTAAACGAATGTATTAAATTTGACTCAAATTTAGTTTATTATTTACTAAATAATTACAGAAACAATTACAGAAATGAATTACTTTATGTTTTGACACATGTGGAAGTTATTATATTGTAAAAATAACAAGATATTATTAAACAGTGCACATTATGAGAAATATAAATATCAAACTTAAAACTTAATAATACATTTTTGAATTTTAACAATTTATATATGTACAATTTAATTATATATAAATTTTTAATGATATGACTTGTAAGGACTTATGACTAATATATTCTAATTTTATGCGTATGTATCGTAAGACGATTATTCATAAATATCTACGATTTCTTGTAAATTTTATGATTAGAAAGAATAAGCTGTCTATAAAAAGATTATATAAGCTTAAAAATTCTTACAAGTCTTACAGGAATATGTTATGATAGAAGCTTACGATTCTGCTTAGAGTATAGATATTAAATTTTATATCACACTTAGAGTATAGGCTTTAAATTTTATATTTAATAAATATATAATATATTAACATGTGTTTATTAGGATGTAATAGAAAATAAATAGAAATTTTATATGCAAATAAATTTTTAAAGGAATTAATAAATATCGGAACACGTTCCACCTTAACTTTAATGATTTTAAAGAATATACGTTTTTTGACATAAATATTTCCAATCCAATAAATTCTTGATTAAGTTGCGTACTTCCGTAAATAAAGTGAAAATTGAATAGTACATTCACAAGATTAAATAGCACGCATCGACAAAATGTGAATAAATACAATGCGAAAAATGATCTACCGATTGCGTTACACGCGTATTGGATACATTGCGTCCTTTAAAGCCTATTCTACAACTACGTAAGCGTAGTTGTAAGTGATTGTGGTTGTAAGAATTAACCAATCACAGTCGAATATGAAACGAATATTTGACTGTAATTGGTCAATCCTTACAACCACAACCACTTACAACTATCGCGCTTACGTAATTATAGAATGGGGTTAAGATTGAATTACACAACTGATGACTATCCCTGCAAGGACGATACCATTTATATTGTATCATCAATCGCGTACATTGACACATGCTCGAAATTTCGATTATACTTTCGAGCTCGACGTAAGTCGAATCGATCTTACGAATAAAATGTGTGCTTTGATTTAATAAAATTAATTTCCTACAGCAAAGATAAAACATAAAATGTATGGTACGCTTTTGCTTTTAAATAAATTTTTTTGCACCTGCCTTTAATGAGAAATAATTGTCTCGCTTTTACCTGTCTGATTAAACGTTCAGTAAGCGCAAGTCGCCCATGGCATAAATAACATTTGTAATATTTATATGCGAGAAAATAATGTTTATATTTATGTGAAGAATTTTCGCAAGCATCGTACAATCTATACGCAACGTTTATGCTCAATCATACGCGCGATAATTGTACACGGTTATTATCTCAATATATCCGGGACTGTTGATTATTAATAAAACATATGCAATTCTCTTTTTAATCTTCTGCGGATCATCCTTTGAACGCTTCTTTCTTTTTTTAGAGAGCTCACGTGACTATGCAAAAGACTAAGTATATAGTCATAATCACAATAACGCACTGTGATCAATCGATGATGTCAACCGATTGAAACTTCCGCTTCTCTTGCTCATTTCAACTAAATATTATTACATCAAATGCGAAATTGTAATGCAAAATCAAAATATTTTAATCTGTTGCAGAATGTCCAAAGAAAACAACTTCGCCTGTCAGAGAGATTCTTTGCTATACTTCCATCTTCGATGTAAAGCTTCTAATCGACTCTGTGTGCGATTGTACCACTCTGGTACATCAAAATCATGATGTGAGAAATCTTTCAACTGCCGGTAAGCGCATTCTAATAACAAGAGGTGCACTTCGAATCATTTTAAAATAAGAAATTTCGCTATTAAAAATTTGAACTAATGAATACAACAAGATATTTGTAATAGGAGGAAGTGACAAGATTAATTCAATTCAACACAAAGAAATATCATAAATATCAATAAGATACTAATAAGAATATAAACTGATTAGATTTGAGCAAAGTTTTTGACGAATTGCAGGACTCAAACCAAAGCGTATTATCAATTACACTGATTTATAAGGTTTCTGTTTCTTAATACCTAAATGGTAATCCTATTATGTATTTTTAGCTGTTGAAAAAGAATACAAAATTAAAAAGATCCTATCATTCACAGATTTTGAGAAATCAATGACTTTATTTTTTAAAAACTCTGGAGATTTAAACAATTTACATTTTTTCTTTTCCTTTACGGAATAAAATATATAAAAATCATTATTTAAATTTGAAAAACGGAAATCTTGTAAATCAGCGTCATTAAATATCAGAAATAAATTTTTATATTTTAATATTTTATTTAAAATTGTACATAAACAATAAAAGAGGCTTCATATTACATTTATTTTCATTTATAGTATAAAAAATATTTAAATTTCTTGCAGCTATATATTATATATACAATATATTATGAATTTGTGTTATTGCATAAGAAATTAAGAACAAAGTTCCTAAAAATTGATGGAATTTTTTGAAAGCAATATCTTTATTCAGTGTAAAGTCCTACAAGAAACATTACTTGATGAAAAATAAAATATTGATCAAAATTTATTGTTCAGTATCGTAAATAAAACGTTCCAGATATTTCTGACTTGCGGAAATCTTTAAAAGAGATGCATTCACCTCTTCAGTTTGTCATTTCTATACACGATCCCGCGATGATGCTCAGAAATTCCGCTGTGGTACGACAGGAAGCTATCGCTCGAATTATTGCTATTATGAAAGAGGTATGGTATTTTTTATTGACATCTTATCTTCCGAGATGATTTAAAAATTGAATAATTACGTTTTGTGTGTGCGTGCGTGCGTGTGTGTGTGTGTGTGTGTGTGTGTGTGTGTGTGTGTGTGTGTGTGTGTTCATGTTTGTGTGTTAGATATATTTAAAAAAATATATATGTATACATATATATATATATATATATATATATATATATATATATATTCAAGTAGTTATGAATGATTGAGTAGGCTGTTAAAAAAATATTAATTAAGATAAACACTCATAAAACAAAATTATCTAAATGCAAATGTTATAATAAATTGCAAAAATATACATTAAGTTGATAAAAAGGAATCTTTCCTCTGTTCAAGGTGGATGGCGTAGAACTGAATGTAACGGCGGGCTCAAAGGAGCGTCTTTATAATTTTATCAAAAGTCTCAAAGACGAAATGATTAAAAAATCTTACGACAAAAGGATTTTCATGGCTTTACCTATAAGATCGGAGGATTTAGCCAAGCAGTTTGACATTAAGGAACTTATGAAGTACGAATTATTTTAGTTGACTCGTTGACACGAAACATATTAGTTCCGATTCGTCGACGGTCACCAAAGTATTTTCATCATTCTTTTATCTTTCAAATTGTTTCTTTCTTTTGTAATTGTGAATTTATAAAATATTAAATTGTGTATAATATCAACTGATATACTGAAATAGGATGAGTTCATTTAAATAATACATTATTGTAACGCAAGTACAACTCGCATGGCTCATTGCCTTCTTACCTCTAATTTAAATTTTTAATTACCCCCCCATAAATCAAGTGGGATGTGACATACCCCAGCAATTCCTATAACTTTCTAAAAAGTATCGCGCACATATGGCCGGTTTCGTGCAACTGGAGAGTGCGTTAATACCAATCATACTATTAAATTATAGTATATTTATAAAGTATAGCATGGGATATGAGATATATACCCACATATGATTTTCTACCTGCTTCGCGGAAGATTAACTGCGCTTACTAATATTCTAATTTCTTTTCTTTTTTATTAGATATATTGACCTATTTACACTGTCAACGGATTATATGACGGACGAAGACGGAGTCTTCGTCACCTTTCATCCCTCGCGTCTAATAGGACTTTTCGACATGCTAAATACAGACAGCTTGATAGACTTAATAAGTGGATTAGGAGCACCCAAGCAGAAGATCGTGATAACCGTGCCGGTCAATGCGTACAAATTCACTTTGAAGAATCCGGACGAGAACGCACCAAGATCAAAAACTACGGAGAAGGAGCCTGTGTCAATTGATCGTAAAGAGGTGTGACGTATTTCCTCGAACTATGTTTGCTTATGATTTCAACAGTTTAGCTGGAAGAAATACGAGTCCATTAAAGATCGCAATACTTAGAGAAAAAGGCGTAGTAGATGACTACTATAAAAATGATTACTAATACAAATTTTGTATGTTATTATAAATTAATGTAATGGTTGAATAAACTGTTTCATAGTTGCAACAATTATGAAATAATTTTTTCAACTAACATAATGCAACTTTTATAGTTAAATTATTATAGTTAAATTATTATTGCAATAATTATAAAATATATTATAGTTTAAATGTTATAAGTACATTTATTCTAGAAACCTTGTAATCAGAAACCTTGTAATCTGGCCATGACGTAGTTTCGTCTGTGATTAATCCGACATTTTTCTTCAATTCACATCAGTTGTAATTCATTATCTAGTTTTTTGCCGATAAATATTGCAGAAAAATACTGACGTATCCAAGCATTTTTACTCAAAAAGAAATACTTACAATTAGATATTATGTGAAATCGAGAAAAAGTGGGACTATACAGAATTACGACGTATATTCACTGTGTGTTTACTTATTAGCTTGGAATTATGAAGTTTATAAAACTGCCACATTTATAGCGCCATTGCAGAGGAAGTAGCAGAGAAGAGTAAGATAGCATATATCCGTCTCTCTCGCACAATTTTGAAGAAAAATTCCGGACATTCTCGAGGCCATACTGTGATTATAGGATCTCTAATTTATTCTATAATTTATATAAAACTTATACAGTTATAACCTTTATAACCTTTATAACAGTTATAACCTTTATAATTGCTATCACTGTTTTCCTTCGAATGAAATCTATTTTTAACTATGTTGTAGCTCTGCGAAGCTATAAACAACGGGGAATGGATCGTAGAACGAGATGAAGATCTCACAGCGCCTTATGCATTTCAAAACAAAACGTGGATTGCTTTTGAAGATAAGATTTCGGTCGGAATAAAGGTGTGTACATGGATTTCCCAGTTGCTCACTCTTATGTAAAAGATGAGTTACGATGCCATTGTTTAAAATTAAATAGATTATAAAACATCTTTCAAAATCTATTTAGCTTTTATAAAAGCAACCGATGTTTGTATTATTTTTGTTTTGTACATCAAAATTAATTTCAGGGGAAATATGTGTTTTTACGAGACTTGGCGGGATTGGCCTTGCGAAATATAGAAAATAACATGGAGACCGAGTGCGAAATACCATTCACGCAAGAAATTTATCATTCCTTCACGGAGTTTAGAAAAAAATCGAGACGAGCTGTACTCAGTGCGCTAGAAGATGAGCTTCATGTATGTGTTTTGTGTGTGTATGTGTGTGTGTGTGTGTGTGTGTGTGTGTGTGTGTGTGTGTGTGTATGAGATTATTTTTATATCAAACTACTGTTCCTATTTTTACTAATTCATTGAAATTTCAGCAAATGCAATTTTCGTATCCAAATAATGCGAAAACGTCTAGCTTCCGTATCACTCGGATTGTAGACACGGAGGGACATATCAGAGCCATACGCGAAAATACACAAACCGAGTTTGTTTGCAAACGTCAAGGTTACTTCGTCCATCCAAAAAGTTGCAATAGGTAGTTATGGATGACTAACATCAATAATAACTGTATAAATTGATTAAACAAAAAAAATCACTAATATACGAAACTTGGATTTCTTTATGTAAGTATATACTATATCCAATATAAATATATACTATATCCAATATAATGTTCTTTTACAGATTCTATCGCTGCGTGAAGTTCAATCAAGCGATAGAAGACTATTCCGTTTTCGAATTCGATTGCCCAGCTGGACTGTCGTTTGACGAACGCACGGAAGTTTGTGTTTGGCCAGGCTCGTTGTCCGAAGGCTCACCATGTCCTGGCAGTAGTGAGATTGCTCCTGTCACCCCGAAGAGATTTGAATGTTCTCAACCCGGTTATTATGCGGATCCACAAAATTGCCGTTGGTTCTTTGCTTGTATGGACTTAGGTGTGTTATATGTTTAATGAATTTATTTACACTCGTATATAAATCTTATGTATCATTCAAAATCGCTAAAGAAAGCATTATAATTGCAGAACATAACGCGTTAATTTCATCGTTGCAACATATTTATATAGTATTTTTCCTACAAATTTACAACGTATATAAAATAAAATATTATATAAATTTATGTTAATATTGACAGGTGGAGAAGAACTAACAGCGTTCGAGTTCCGCTGTCCGTACGGCTTGATATTTGATGAGAAGAAGTTAGTGTGCGAGTGGCCTTGGCTGGTTCCAGCTTGCTCGGAATCTAGATCAGGCTACACCAGCCACGAATATAATTATGGAAGCCACACTCCACAAACCTCTATTGGCGTTGGAGCTGGCAGTTACGTCACCAGCGGTTTACCGGAATACTCTGTGACTGTGGGAACGGATTATTCCAACATGGATTATTCTAAAACAACCGGTATCCATAGTACAAATTATTTTGGAACCACTGCGGGAGATATTAGTAAACACCCTGATATTGTGATTTCTGGTCCAGGACATGTAGGACTGTCCAGTGTAGTCGGTACTGATTATTCTAAATCCACCAAATATGGAGGAGCAATATCTTCTGTTCCAACGTATAGCAATTCACCCGACATACAGATTAGTTCGGTACCACTTAGTACAATTGTCGGAGAAGAACGTGGTATAAAATATTCTACAACGAGCAACAAAATTGGCGATGGATATACTGAATATACTACTGTATCTACTGGTCAAGATGGCTCTGGATACTTTGTATCTACTGGTGGATTTAACACTGGATTTGCAAACAGGGAATCATTGAGAGGAGTTGCTGCAGACTTTTCCGGATCTACACCAAGAAAGTACTTCGGACTTTCCGCTAGCGGAAGTTATTCAGAAGGGACTACTGCAAGTTTTTCCGGATCTACAACGGAAGAATATTCTGGAACCGCTAGTGGAAGTCATTTGAAGGAGCAAGGTGCAGGAGCAACTTATTTGGAAAAACCTATCTCAAGGTATCCTAATTTGGCAAATAATTATGCAGGAAGTGTTAGTCCGATAATAGATACAAGTTATTCGAGAATTCCGGGAAGTTACTTCGAATCTAGATTACCTGGATCATCCATTGATATCCACGTACAATCTACTAGTCCTAAATATGATGGATCGACGAATGTATACGCAGGTTCCAGCACACTTAATGTTAATGATTTCTTGACTTCTACCGGTGTCTACTCAGGAACAGCAAGACATCAACCATCATTCGGTGAAACCGGCCCATCGTTCGGATCTGTATCTTATCCTGGTGCTAGCGGCAAAATCGAAATAACAGGATCGACTGATAAAGAATATACGAGACCAACAACATATAAAGGTTCGATTGGTGCAGGATATTTTACGGGCGGTATCAGCTCTGGCTTTACTGAAAATGACGTTGGTGTGTCAATTAAATCTGGGATAGGATCAAGTTTGCACAGTACAACGAGTTCAAGTCAAATCCCAGGAATTAATTTTGTTAGCGACGTTCCAAAGTTTAAACTAAAAACTTCAGGAATTTCTACAGTTTCCGGACAAGTAAGTTTTATTCCTAGACCAACAGGCACTTCGACAAACTATAGATATGATAATGAGGAAGGATATACGATCCCTGTATTTGTACAACACGAAGAGCCCTCGATTTATCCCTCGATCGGAACTGGAGTCGAAGAAAGAGACCACATCGGAACGACTGGAACGAGTGGAATCGGTTTAACAAGTGGCTACGGGAAAACTAATTTGAACATAAGTATTTTTGGCAATGAGATTCCTACTGATTACGATATTCAGAAAAACACTCTTAGTACTATTCAAACTGGAGTTACTAGAGATGGAAGTAATACTATTGGTGACTCCTTTTCGAGGACCGTATCCAGTATCCACAGAAATGTTCCTGGAGTGGTATTAACTCCTGCCATTAATCAAAACGTTAAAATCCCAACTGGAGGAGGTCGACCTGGCTACGTCGCCCCTTCTGAAACAGCGGGATATGTGAGTAGCGATGTGAAGACTATAAACGTTGGATCAGCTAGTCCAGAAACTCTAATATACGAAAAATCCGAAACGCCAAATCCTACGATTCCAATAAATGGTCCTTCAACAGTTGGTGTCTTATTAAAAGATAACTTTACTCCAAATATTAACATATTCGGACAAACGGCTCCTGAAATATCTATAGGTAGTTTCATTCAACCAGATTCGACAATCAAAAGCTCGACTCATAAATCATATGAATCGCAATCAACTTATCACGGCATCAGCAATGCCCCTGCGAAAGGTTCAATTATCTATTCGAGTAGCTCTCCAAGCGAAAACTTGATACCTACAGCTCCTCAAAACTATAGAACTGATGAAGAACGCAGCACTGTCACGTTCAATTCCGCTTACAATACTAATAAGTATGCAGAAAAAGATATTTCAGACTACAGGCTAACAAGTACTAGTCTTCCCGATTTAATCGTATCCGGAAGAGTAGAAGGTACTGATAGCATTTACGATTCTAGATTCGAAAACTCACCTACTTCAGGATATTCTTTGAGTAAATCAACTGTTTTCACACCAAATGGATTTACGAAGACTGGTCCAACCAGGACACGTATAACCACTGCTGTTCTCGGAGGTGGTAGTTACTCAATAAGTACAGATGATCATAGGCCTACTTATAACCCCGATAATATCAGCGAAAAGACATTTGAAGGGAATCTTGAAAGGGTCGCTGGATATAGGACTAGTACATCATCTGCTGACAATCTGTCCGTTACTTTGACTTCACCTGGCTATTCCTCGAAAGCTGCACCGGATGTTCCGAGTGGTCGCTTCACTGTACAATCAGCTACTTCCGGCTACTCATA
This sequence comes from Acromyrmex echinatior, assembly GCF_024713525.1. NCBI lineage: Eukaryota > Metazoa > Arthropoda > Insecta > Hymenoptera > Formicidae > Acromyrmex > Acromyrmex echinatior. The sequence continues at coordinate 818,907 of NC_141868.1, forward strand.
TCCTAAGCCAACCATTCAATTTGGAACTAGCGGTGTCACGTTCTCTTCAAAGCCAATTGTGTTGGCTGGAAGTAATGTACCGATTACGACGTCGCCGCTGTCTTTCAACCGTTTACCAACGTCGACAATCAGACCTGTAACTCATACTTCTGAACAGCCAGAAATTTACAAAACGACTCCTTTTGAATCATTTAAGATTCCGGTGGATATTCCAACCATCAGACCTGTGATCGATATCGGTTATAAGATCTCTCGACCGATCTCTCCGACAACCATTCCATTGTTAAATGATGATCAATTCATCAAAAGAACAGGCAGCTCTCAGTCAGTATCCATGTCTAACATTGGTTTAGGAGTGCCTTTCCAACGGACCGATTCAAGCGGCCAGACAGGTCATAGCTCCTCGTTGGGATATCTCCCACCAAAGTCGATTGAAGCTGGCGTGACTGCGTCCACCACAAAATATGACTTATCTGCAATAACCGCACAACCAGAGCTCATCGGATTAACGTATAAGAAACCATCACCGATCTCTGACGTTACGTACAGTCCTTCCTCGTTCCATTCGCCCACCACATTCAGGCCTTCCGACATATATTATTCCAGCCGAAGATTTTCTCTAGGGACTACGCCGTTTTCTCTAGGGACAATCCCTACAGGTGGCTCTCCAACAAATCAGAATATTTCAAGGGATAAGATCAATAAACTAACTACAAACTGTGACAGGGGCACCATCAAATATACGACACCTAAATATGATACCTATTCAAGTTCCGGATATGGCATTCAGCCTTCGACATTTTCATACGAAGTTACTACAAAGTCGCCTGAAGGCAAAGGTAAAGTCATTGTCAAGTGGAGCGATCTTCATCCACTTCTTTTAGGAAAACTTGGGGCAGAGTGCACGTGCAAGGCCGATCCCTTTGCCAATCTTCGCGGTCCGGGAAAGAAGCAGATCGATTCTTCCAAGGGCAAAGTGAATCTGGCCAACTATGACTCTTCTGAAATCTACGTCGATCTCGACTACTCTGAAGAGGATGACTATTCTACCAACTACAACGCTTTCCCAGCGCAGCCCTTCAAGATTAGTCCACAGGAAACGACGACCGTTTCGATCAATGTACCATCATCCTCTTACTTACCTACAATAGATGCCAGAACATCCGCGAGGAATTACGAGTCTCATTCGGGTCATCGAATGGGCAAAAAATTGAAATACGAAGAGAAAAATGAAGAAGAAAAGGAAGAATATGATGACGATCCTGATCAGATAATTAATGGTGTCACCGATTGCGCTAGGCCAGGTCTTTTCAGACATCCCGGACTTTGTAATAAATTCTACGCTTGTCACTGGGACCAGTGGAAGAAGAAATTCACGCTTCATATTTTTAATTGTCCTGTTCACTTAACGTTTGATTCAAACGAGAGCGCGTGCAACTGGCCCAGTAAAGGACCAGCTTGCCAAGCCAACAATTTATTAGTGTAAATGCGTCATTAGGCTTTTATTATCAGTTGATCAGCGTCTTCTTTATATTCTCATGTTTCTTCTAAAATTTTTTTATACATAATAGAATAGAAGAAATCAAAATCTGATTGTATATTTTTAAATCTCTTTTAATATATTTTAAAATCATTTTTTAGATCGATTAGTTTGGAAAACCAATTTGCCATTACACAATAAAACGTTGCGAGTACAATATGTAGCATGTTATTGTAAAAATAACGAGTGATTGTTACTTTCACGCGAATTCTCAGCCTTGGATTTCTTTCAGAATTTATCTTAACACACAGATTCCCAAACGTTTGCATTGAATAGCATCGATAAATATCTCGTTGAAGTGAATCTCTTAGTATCGAAGAGGAAAGTCATAGGAAGGCGGAGACTTATTGAGATGTGAAAAGGAAACCAAATTCAAGGCGATCGAGGTACTGTAGGAAAGCGTCGTTGAAGTGAAAGTAGTCCGTGCTTGTTGATGCAAATCGCAAAAAATCAACCGTTAAATATCAATATATATCACTTATATTTCTATATTCCGAATTTATTTAAAAGCTATTGAATCATTTTATGGTTTCTATATAAATTTAAAATACAAATGGATTTTTTCGTTTAAGTTAAACTATATCGATGAGTAAATGAATTTTTTTTAACCTTAATGACACAATCATATATCAGCAATACATTTTTCTTTGAAAAAATTAACAAGGCAAGAGAAAGTCGAATTTTGAGAACACAAAATGATAACGCTTATTTTTTATTTAATTTTTAAATTTACATATTCTATAAAAATTTTGCGTTTTCGCGAAAGTGTAGATGACAAATGCTTTTTATAATAGGCGAGTGATCTAATATTTTTTGATATTTTATCTGGCATAACGATAACGATAACGATAACATGCTGCATGACTGATATTCTTCCTGATTGAGTTCGCGCTTTCCTTTCTGATTGTCTTGAACTTCCTGATATTCTTGAGATAATTATTTGAAATTTTCTTATATACTATATATATATATATATATATATATATATATATATATATATATATATATACAATAAGCTTGTCTTGATTTTCCATTCTTATCTTATTTTTCATATTCTCACAAAATATAGTTTATCCTTTGCTTATTAAGAAAAGTTAGATAACTCTTTCTACGATTTTGACAGTATTTTAATTACCGTGCCATTTATCAAACGGTTAATTAAATATTGTTATGATCTTAATAAAGTAATAAATTGCAACCAAAGTGCATTTTCATTTATTAGCAAACTGACCTTTATCCTACTAAAATATTGTAATATTTTGCAATTCAGTGCCATTATTAAAATTGCATTGGATTACAATTTCAACGAAAATATTACAAGCCATTAATATATAATATTACAAAATTTATATTAAAAAATATATTTAAAAATATATCTTCTGACATAAATTTTTTAATATCATTAGTATTAATTATATGTAAAAATATTTAAAAAAAATATACATATTTTCACAAATTTTAAAAAAGATATTTAAAAAATATGTTGTTACAAAAGCATGTATTACGCTGCTTTACAAAGGATTATATTATGTGTTTATACTTCTCTGCTTTTAGACTTTTCCTATTAAAAAATTAAATAACAAAATGTTGTTTTAAATAAAAATAAATTTTGATTTATATCATCGTTTATTTTTCAAAATTGATGAATCATATCCTGTTGCTTTTAGGATATTTGTGTCAAAAAAGTATGATAGTTCTTTTAAAATCTTCCTCTCACTGATTATTGAGAAGCACGAGAAGCCGTCACGATCTAACCAACTAACTTAGCGACTGGAGTAGGGTAGCGATTACCAATTAGTGAGAAAGAGAACTTATTGTGGTAAAACAAGACGCAAAATGAAAGAAAAGACTGGTGTCGACGCACGATTCACTAGTCGAGCTAGAAGGTGATATAAAGGCGTACGGAAGTCCGATTCGATCTGATTTGTCTTAACATCAGCTGAGAAATCAATCTAATAGCGCGAAATCCGTCGCTGCCACACCACATTTTACCATCATGTAAGTCTGTTATTTATTTTACTGTTATTTGATAAACAATTATTTTCCTTCAGTTTCGTTAGATATCGATTGTTCTTTATCATGTTGTAACGAACATATCGTTTCTCCATTTCAATGAATATATAATCTTAAAATCAATCTTAGACTCTATTGCATTAACTTTAATCTCGATTCAATGTATTCTTTATCTTTTGCTAATTCTAAGAAGTAAGTCCTAGGCCCAGATTTTTATTATCTGGTTAACTTGTAGGCTTAACCTGATGTTTATTCAATGGACTTCATCTATGATCCAATGATGTCATGAATGAAGCACCATGGGTGAAACTTAATAAAGCTTAACTACAAGTTAATCAGATAATAAAAAACCGAACTTTAAAGTGAAATCGAAGTTAATCTTACATTAAGAAAATCGAGCTTTATTAGATTATGAGTTAATTTTTAATTATAATTTAGATTTTTCAATATCAAGTTTTTTAATGTTACAATCAAGTACAAATAATTTTTTAAAAATATTTGATAAATAAAGATTAAATTTAAGAACTAATTAAATTTTCCTTTGTCTTTTCCCCTGTCATATAATTGTAAATATAATTAAATAATATCGATCAAATTAACATTTTATTATTTATTTCTGTAACGATAATATAAATTTAATAAGCATAATTTTACATGAAAAAAATTACAAAAGACAATTGCATTAACAATACAATAGCAATATAAATCAATCTTTGAAATAAGTGTAGGAAAGAAAAATGCGATAGTCGTCGACCTTGCAACTAGCGTCACACTTTGCAGTTCTGATTACTAATAAATCAACACAAATAATTATCTTTATTTATCATTACGAGATGTTTTTTCAGTATTGTAATCGCATTATTGACAGGCAAGTTCAAAATATTATGTACAGTGCGTTTCGATTTAATCAATAACTTGACCTTTAACTTCAATCACGCATATTAATATATTTCGCTTTCTTTTAGTGACAAAAATCGATTTGTTTTATGTGGACAAATTTTGTATTCCGTATTAGAAAAAAATTTTAAATTTTTGTATTAAATATTACATTGTGATAATATTATTTACTATTTATAGTTACAGCAAAATTTGAACATTTGACTTGTGCTTATAAAATATGTTATAAAAACATAATATAAACATTTTGTATTGCAAACAATGCAAACAATTTACAAAAATGTTCATTAAATACAAAAACATTTAAATTTCGTATGTACAAAATTTTATTACTAAAAATTAATTTCTGATATTATTATCACATGTTATAATATATTCTTCAATTGTCAGAACGTTTCGCGAAAGTTATGAAAATTTTTTATATATTTTTTAATATATTTGTCGAAGCATCCAAGCATTAACAACAATCTTTAATAGGATCTATAAAAAAGATTGTATTAGAAAATAGAAAATAAAAGATACATGTGAAGAAAACGATGAATCTGAGACTGAGAAATAGCCGCAAGCAGTGAAAGTAGTATAAACCATTGCATCGACTGAACTTTACCGAGAATGGTCACATGGCGATTAAACGTCAGACGAGCAGAAAAAGAAACGATACGAGCGTAAAAAAGTTCCTGCGCATATCCACGTGACGTATTGCATAATAACATGTTGTCGCCTCGTAGCATTGCTGCTAATTCCCAGTATTGTAATTCTAAATTGCAGTTCCATCTTGGATTTATTTGTAGATCTGTATTCAAAGATCCAACTAATTAATTTGCGCTCTCTTCACATAAAACAAATGAGATTTTTTTAGCTTTTTTAGTTACATAAATTTACTTTAGAAAAAGAACTATCCACTCTATCGCACTCCAACATCGTATACAGAATAAATTGCAAGAATTGCAATGCCTCTTACGTGAGATAAACAAAGGATAATTTTGAAAAAGCGCATTAACGAACACAGAAACCACATCAATTGGAACATGACGCAACATTCAGTCATTATTGCACATAGACTAGAATCCTCTCATAAATTTGATTGGAAGAATGTACAAATTTTAGACGAAGAACAATTTTTAAATAAAAGGTTGACACAAAAATGATTTTTATTAATAAACAATTACAGGGACTCAATATTAAAAATGGCACGGAATCTTTCGACTCTTTATATTCTAATTTATTTACAAGGACTTGATGCTTCCCTCTCTCCATCATTTGTTGTCAATGTTTATATATAGTTTAACTTTTGATCATATCTTTCACATAAGCTCGTACGATCGAACAGTTGCGTTGACTAAGAAACTCGTCTAAATGACTATCATGTAAGTCAAAAACCAATTGTAATTTATCTATTATTTATTAATTTTAATTTTCTGAATTTTAGTTAATTTGGAAATTAAATGAAAATACGAAACTACCTAAGATTAGATACCCCTAGTCTAGATACTAGATACCCAACCTACTAGATACCTATGGATCTAGATACTTAACGATAATTTTACACGACATCGCTTTATGTTCCATATTTGTATTTCTGCATTCTATAATGTATGACAATATAGGATCAATATAGGACGATATGCAGGACAATATAGGATCGAAACATCTATTGTATTACTCGAATAAATTTATTACACGCATTCATCTTGTGTTTGGTTCTTTTATAGGCATTAATTTTCTTTAATTTATATTTTTTATTATTTATATGTTTATATAGAATCAAGTTAAGTCTCGCTAATATACACTGGCTCATTTATATGAATAGGGTGGTGTGGGCGATGCTGATATTGGCAGCGGTCGTGTTGACCGATGCAGCGGTACCAGATCCACCAGAAAATTCCGGCATCACCACGATCGGCTCCAAAAAATTAGCAACTGCCGCTGATTGTGCTGGACTTGTCGCCTTCTCTGCAATCCAAGGATCAGTAAATGTGAGTAAACAACATGATAATAATATTATGTAGCATACTTAACGAAAGTTTTTTTCAGAACTTTCATAAGAATTAGGACACTTCAAATAAGATATTGAAAATTTCTACATCCTTTCTTAGAATATTCCATATATATGAATTTTGAAATATTCTAGGATTTCTAAGATTTCTCATTTTATAATTTCTTAAAAAATACCTTAATTTTTTTCAAATTTTACAAAATTTCATCAGAAATTAGATATGAAATAGGAGAAATTTTAAAATTCAGAATTCACATATAAATTTCAGAATTCATGTATATGAACAATTCTAAAAAATATGTTATAGATTTTCTTCTGAAAAATGGTCCAATTTTTATAAAAAAATTTAAGATTTTTTTAAAAAGATATAAAATTATTCAAAAATTCTGAAAAATTTTGAATTTACATAAAAATTGTAATAAATTATAAGAAATATTCTGAGGAAATGTTTTAGTCAGGAATAATAATAACTTTAAATTAAAAATATAAAAACATATATCTGTCAACAAGGATTAATTTTATTTTATTTAAAAAGTAACCTTAATTTAATAAGAATAGAAGAATTTTTTGATGATAGAAAATTCTAGTTCTTAGATTAGTAACCTAACTCCCTTGAAATAAAAATTTAGTTTTAAATCCTATATATTTTTTATGCATTTCAAGAATAATTTATAGGCATAAATGTATATACAGGAAGCTAAGCTCATCCTCGCCGAGACGCTAGTAGACAAGGGAGTCGGTTACGCGGCACAAACAGGTATCTTCACCACACATTGTCCTGGCTTCTACCAATTCAGTTTCGCCGGATACGGTAGCACGGATCTGCGGCTGACATTGAAACGCAAACTGAACAAATCCAACAGTTGGAGAACGATTATCAGCGCTGGTCCAGGTGGAGGAAGCAATCTCGTCCTGCTAGACGTCGAAGCTGGTGATCAACTTGCCGTCTTCGTTGAGTCCGGGAAGATCATCGACGGAGCCAGTTTCACGGGTCATCGTGTTTATAAAAGATAAATAATAATCTTGAACAAATTCAAGATACCGATCACAATTATGGAAACAAAATTGATGTTATAATCTAATAAATCTCAGTCTAAAATGATTATTGATATACAAAGAAATAATTACAAAAATCTTGAAATACTATTTTTAGTTCATAAAAGTGTGTTTAATAAGAAAAATTTATAAGATAGTCGTTATAAAGTTTTGAATATTTTATAACTCATTTTTTATCCTCTGATTACTAATATTTTAAATTATAAAATGATTAAAATTATGAGATACTAAAACATGATGTCAAATCGAAAAATCGTCAGAATATCATTAAATGCATTTAAAAGCAATTACAAAAATAAAGAAAAAAGAATTGAAACGCTTTTGAAAAATCCGAGTTTTTCTCAAATAAGAGCTTTGCTTGTATACTAAAATATAGGTTTTGATTCGTAATTCTAAAACTTCTCGATGAATTTAATATTCTGTGATAGCTATTTCATTTCGGAGTCAAAAATTTAATTGATATTTATAATTTCTTGAAGCAGAATGATAAAATATTTAATTATTCTGTACATCGAACTTTTCTGGTTTCCAGTTTTCGCTTTGCATTTCTTTCAGTTCGCTTTCTAACATTTTTTGTTCATATTAACTTTCTCCTCGTCTTTCATTTTCCTCAATATATCACTGCTTCCTTATTTTCTTTGCTACGATAACGCATGATTAAGAAACAACTTTCTCTACACAAAATGTACGCGTAATTTTCTTTCTATATTTCTTTAATTAAATTTACATTTCTAATCTTTATTATTTTCTAATCTTCCATATCTCTCTTCTGTAAATTCCTTTTTCTTATTTCTTTCTATTTAGTTATGCATCTTTGATTTCGTCATTTTTTATTATTTCTTTAGCTTTATTAAAATTCTTATATTTCTATTTCATATATATTAATTCTTCATTCTTTCTCTCCTTCTTCTGTTTTCTCTTTAAAATTTTTTAATCTTTTTATCATTGAATCCATATGAAACTTTTAGTCTCTTATGCTTCAATATTTTTCTTTTAACATATATCCTTTATTTTTAAAATTATTTTTCGTCTTATTATCTTCCTGCAGAGTTAATTTTTTAATTTATTCTTTTTCTTTTATTTTTCTTGAAATTTGGTTTACATTTTAACGAATTCAACATAATTTCTTAAACTTTTATTATCTTATTTTCGTTATTTCCATTACTTCCATTTCATTACTTCTGTTATCGTTTTCTTTTTTAAATCTAATTTTTCTTTATTTCTCTCTCTCTCTCTCTCTCTCTCTCTCTCTCTCTCTCTCTCTTCTATTCTTTTTTTCTCCAAACAATACATAAGTACATTTTTTTCTGAATTTTCTTCTTATCTTCTGCCTTCTTTTTTATAATTTTAATATATTTTTTATATTTTTGTATAATTCTGTTTCCAGTTTAGTTTAAATTGCTTGTTCAATCTCTTTTTTCGTCTTGATCTATATCTATTTATCCACGCAACAATTTGAAATCATATGGAGATATCCGAACGATATCCTGTTTGTTATATATGGATATATCGAAAATTCCTAAAAATATCCTTCGTACGTACAATGTACCACCTAAAGACATCTAACAGATATCGTTAGTACATTCAATTTCTAAGGACATAAAAAATTCTAAAGCTGTTTTTGTTTTCTGGACTGTGTAAGTTACTAAGAAGAAAAAAAGAAAATCGAACAGTTGTCATCAGCAAAGTCCGAAAAACTTTATTCATTTTCATTTTAAGTTTTCAATTACAAAAACTCACTTCTAAGGCATCATTTTATTATCATTTTACTAAAAAATGAGTAAAAATTTTTCATTATAAAAAATCTCATAATGCTATGCCTTTTACTCTATTTGATGTAATTTTTTAAAATACAAATATTATAATTGAACTCCGCTGCGTCCATCTAGTAATGATGTCCCGCACTGCTTAAAAATTGAATATATTGATAACATATTTTAGATGTTTATAAAATGTTCGTGTAAATATCATTATTATGGACGTCCTAACAATGTTCTTGGGATGTGTTTCAGATGTTTAACAGCGACATAAATGAGATTTTTCAAGATATATTTTGAATATCCGAGGGTACCAAGAGGTCAAAACATCGAATTGTTGCGTGGGCAATTTATCAATATATCTATTAATATTTATCTATCTCTTTCGTTCTGTTCCTATTTTGCACCTTTGTGTGTGTATGTAAAATCATAATCACTTGCTATCACAGTACAGTTACGGAGAGAAGACTTGTATAATTAGCAGAAAGCGAAAAAAGAAAAGAAAGAAATTTAATAAAACAGAAGAAATACCGATTGATTATACTAAACTTATTAGCCTTATCAGACAATGTTAGAAAACGCGTATATGCGCGCGCATTTGCGACGAACAGTGCGAATTATTTTTTTGTAATAATGTAATTTTATTAAAGTTATCAATATAAGAAATGAATAAAGTTGTGCGCGTATTTCTTATCAATAAACTAAATAATAACCTAACATCACACACAGACTTCTTTGGAAAAAACATGAAGAAATTTTTATAACATAATCAAATATTGAGTTCGACTTTTCCAGTTTCCAATCCTTTGTAATTTTTGAGCACAGGATACACTTCCTCTTCAAGAAATTCGACGACTTGCTCGGGTGCTCTACCAACGAAAGTTGATGGTTCCAACAGAGTGTCCAGTTGAGATAAAATGGGCGCAAAGTACGAATCTTTTCTGATCCTATCAACCAGATCGTTATCCAAGCCGTGTTGCTTCACTTGCGCTCCAGCTTCTTGCGATAATACGCGGATTTTCTCATGGCAAACCTAAAGCAAATACATAAAAGTAACATATAAGAATTTATACATTAATCTATAATGTATATAATATTTCCTAATGTATATAATATTTCATAAGATCAAACCTAATTAAATAAAAGAATTTCTATCAAAATTAAGAACAAGATTTCATATAGTTACACACTTTGATTGATTAAATTACAGATTGCTTTGGTGAAAAAAGTTTTTATAATATCTTTTAATATTCTAAGAATTCTTCATATTTAAAATTTATAAACATTTCTGAAAAATACTTCAAAATTCTTCAGATTTATCAATTTTCTTCAAAAGTTATAGAATGAAAAATCTTAGAGGTATTAGAATATTTCAAAATTTATATATACACAAAGAATTCTAAAAGATACGAGGGCAAGTCAATAAGTTCTTAGAAAATTTGTCAGAGGGCACTCGCAGTGTCATGTCACATACTTTTTGACAAGTAGCATCTTTCAGCTGATTACTGTCAAATTTTGAGCGGAATTCATCATCGTGGTTTCATTTCTGTAGATGATTAAAGCGAATAACCTTTGTATTTTTTGCAAAATGGAAAAAAACGAGTTTGCAGTGATCAAATATCTACATATGAAAAGTTTAACGCTGAAAGAAATCAAAGCCGAATCGGATAATGTTTAAAGCACATCTGCACCAGCGTACGACTGTATACAATTGGGTGAATGAATTTAAATGTGGTCGTACATGTGATACACCTCGTTCGGGACGTCCAATTGAGGCTACTACGCCAGAAATCATCGATAAAATCCACGATATTGTTTTGACTGATCAACGAATGAAAGTGCGCTTGTTGAGGTCACAGACATGTTACATGGCACAGTGATTTTAATTTTGCACGAACAATTGGGTATGAAAAAGCTATCGGTAAGATGGGTGCTGCGTTTGCTCACTGTGGACTATAAGGACGACCGTGTGACGATTTCAAAACAATGTTTGGAGATATTTCAACGTAATCCAGATGAATTTCTGCGTCGATTCATTACTATGGACGAAACATGGATCCATTACTTCACATCCGAGACGAAGGAACAGTCAAAACAATGGATTTCACCGAGTAAACCAACTTCGAAGAAGGCGAAGACCGTGAAGTCGGCCGGAAAGGTGATGGTCACAGTTTTTTGGGATGCACGCGGTATAATTCATATCGATTACCTTCCATCGAATTAAATGATCAATGGCGATTACTACGCAGCCTTATTGGGCCGTTTTAACAACATTTTAAAGAAAAAAACGTCCCCATTTGGCGAAGAAGAAAGTGCTCTTCCATCAAGACAATGCACGGGTTCACACGTGCCCGGCACTGATGGCCAAATTCAACGAATTCCGCTACGAATTGCTTCCCCATCCAACATATTCGCTAGATTTAGCCCCCGATTATTTCCTGTTTCCAAACCTGAAGAAATGGTTCGGAGAAAAGAGATTCATCATCAGAGAGCAGCTCATCGCCGAAACAGAGAGAGCTTAGTTTGAAGGATTGGACAAATCATATTATTCGGATGGCTTGAAAAAGTTGGAGAATCGTTGTATCGAGCTGAAAGGAGACTATGTTGAGAAATAAAAATGAATCGATAAAAAAAAATATGTTTTACTATGTTTTTCTAAAAACTTGACTTGCCCTAAAATTATACAGAAATTCCGAAAAATTCCGAAATTTATGTAGAAATGCTGAAAAATTTTGTGAGATGTTATAAGAAAAATTTTCGACGAGGTGACCTAAATTTTTAATTAAAAATAATGTAAATTATTTAAAGAATATCTAAAGAGCACTAATTTTTCGCACTTGTCTATCGCCACCGGCCTTCACCATAGCCATGATTATATTCTCCGCGGACATGAAAGGCAACTCCTGTGCCACATGTCTGGCGATGACGTTAGGATAAACGACTAATCCCTCCGTGATGTTCTCGAGAGTTATCAGGATCGAGTCGGCTGACAAGTAAGCTTCCGCTAGAACAAGTCGGCGATTCGCCGAATCGTCTAGCGTTCGTTCCATCCATTGAGTCGCCGCGGTATGGAGAGTGTTGTTTACAAGAACCATCAAGTGACGTGCCACACTGCAACATCTCTCAGAACGCATGGGGTTTCGTTTGTAGGGCATCGCACTGGATCCTATTTGCGTGCTTTCGAAGGGCTCCTCGATTTCCTTCAAGTTAGCGAGAAGACGGATGTCTGTGCAAATCTAGGGAAATTAAAAAGAAAAAAATGAATTCAAAACCGAGACTCTCTTGGCAATAAAAGAAAAGGTATATATTCAAGATGGATCCCTTTAAAACTGCCATATGATTGTGGCTGCATAGATATAAATGTATCAATTCAGGCTCACCTTGTGAACGGTCGCACCAAGTGAACTCAAAACGTTCAAACATTCGATGTCGACTTTTCTGCTGTAAGTCTGTCCGGTGACGGTGTAGTGTTTCTCGAAACCAGCCATTTTAGTCACGAGAGCATCCAATTGTTTCACCTTTTTAGCATCACCTGTCGATATAAATTTGAATAATTATATAAAATTTTTAAAATATGTGCATTATTTATATTGGATTGACAAATAAGTTCGTTTGGTTTTTAGAGAGGAACAAAATAATTTTATATACTCTATTTCTTTAAAAAATTAGCAATTATACCATTCTATGTGAAGAACGAAGTTTCAGCTTTAAGAATCTGTTTTTTTAAATTGCGATATGATTATTTTTTAACGAATTTTGAGAAAAAAATTTAAGTTTTCACGTTAGGTAATTGAAAATTTTAGCAAACTTTTTGGACACGTGATAAGCCCGCATAATTGAAAAGAAAATTTTCTATTTTTTCAGCTCATAGTTTTTTATGTAAAAATTAATAAATTTACGTAAACTCAGAAAATGTAAGAACCTTTCGAAAATAGAAATCTTAAGCTTTATATAAAACTTTATATAAAAACTTTATTTATTTAAATTTTTTTTTTATTTAAATTTTAAATTTAGTAATATAAATTCATTTTCCAAAATCAAATTAAAATTAAGTTCTACATATAATTATTTCTAAAAATTAGTCTCTTTAATTAAGATTACCTAAAAAATCTCGACATTATATTTCGTGAGTTATTCGGCATATTTTTTCTTGGTGAAAATAAAAGAGTTGCAAATTAGAAGACTAAACAAACCAACCGTTAAAAAGCTGAAGGAATGACGCTTGAGTGCCGGTAGTGCCTTTAACTCCGCGGAATTTCAGATCGTTTCTGGCGCGATGGATAGCTCTCTCATCCATTAATAAGTCCTGTAGCCATAGCGTCGCCCTTTTGCCAACCGTTGTCAGTTGCGCTGGTTGAAGATGAGTGAAGCCCAAAGTAGGCAAATTACGATTTTCATAAGCGAATTTCGCAAGACGCTGAATTACACCGGCTAGCTTTGGAAGCAATATGTCGAAGCCTTGGCGGAGTACTAGGAGATCCTTCAAGAAGAAATAATATTCGCAAATTAGATAATTTCGACCAGTTAGTTAAGCTAATAAACGTACGAAGAGTTAACAGCACAGCAATCGATTATTGGACTGATCACCCTGGCGAAAATTTTCTTTACACGCCGGTCACACACGTTCAAGTAAACTCACAAAAGTGGCTTGCGCAAGCGTACTTGACAAGTTTATTTGAACGTGTGTGGCTGGCCTTAGAATTCTTTATATAATAAAAATTTTTTATACGAATTAGAAACGAAACGACTTAAAAACGTTATGAGATACTATGAGAATTTTCCATTAGAGCAGTAACTAAAAACATAATTATATTTTGTTATCAAGATAAATAAAATAAAATATTTTTATGATGGAATTAAGATGGAAATTGTACCGTATTATCGCCCACATAACAGCTGGTTGCACCAAGATGGATAATAGGTGCAGCCAGAGGACATTGTTCACCAAATACATGAACGTGCGCCATCACATCGTGCCTCGTCGCTTTTTCTTCTTTTGCAGTGGCATTGAAGTCGATGTCATCCACGTGAGCTTCCATTTCGACGATTTGTTCCGGTTTGATCGCTAGGCCGAGTTCCTAAAAAATTAGCAAACATTTCTGGATGATATTATCAAGAAATTCATTATTTCAGTTGCGAAAATGAAGTATAATGCGATAATTCTACGGCCAGTTTAAATTATCGTTCAGATAAGATCGCGCATGTGCGACTATCTTCTACGGTTCTTATCCCCATTTCAACGTACTCTCTGTATCATCTGATTAGATAAAGAGGGCTTGGTTCTGCTTTGGAATCAAATCCTGGAGCAAGTTTCATTACGTACGTTTTCACAGCAAAAGGCGAGTGCCGAGAAGTCACAAACATGGTGTCCTTGCAGACTATTGCGAGTATAGTGATCAAAGTGCTAAAGTTGGTGAGAAGATTGTATTTTGGATTTCGTACAGTAATCGTGGAAAGTGAATATATCTATAGAAAGAAAACAAGAGAGAGAGAGAGAGAGAGAGAGAGAGAGAGAGAGAGAAAGAGAGAATTCCATAAAATATCCTATTCCATATAATGTATAATGATATCTTTCTATCAATTTGGAATTCTTGGTTTGGTTTATAAATTCAATATACAATATTGAACGAGTCAAAGTCGAAGAATTTTTAGAGTAATTAATTTATAAATATTATAACAATCTAATGTCATCTATTTTTACATTCAATTTTGAATTATTTCTTAAAGGAATTTTGTCTCAATATCTCTTGTAGGCATTCTTTATATGTAAACCATTAATTAAATGTTCATTTAAAAAAATATTATTAAATTGAGTAATCATTAAAAAATTCACTATCAATTTGACAAATTCTTTAATATGTAAATTATAAATAGCGAATACCTTTCTCTCTGTCTCTCTCTCTCTTGTGATATATACATACGCAGAGATAATAGTTTGAGATCAAAAAATCGTGTTCAATAAGACATCGAGAAGAGTGATAAAATGATGTAATAAAACTTCGGTAAACTTCGATATAGGAAAGTAATTTGAATGTGATGCACATTGTAATCAGTAAATTGTTTAATTAATGCGGTCAATGAATTCAATTACGATTAACAAAAAAACGTAGATTGAACAATCATCATCATACACTCATTCAAGGGACGTATGAATCATTTGCCCTTATCGGTCTGCGATAACGTACGCTGTTTAGCAAGCGATACGCCGTTGTCACTTCTATAGTGCACGAAACTACAGAGTGTCCCAGAAAAATCTCTTTATAATGAGAATAAGACTCTTATATCTATTATATTTGCTTTCGATCAATTCTTTCATATAATTTTTAATTTTTCAGCATTAATCTTTCGAACAAAATAAAATCTTTTGTTCCAGAAACATAAAATTACGTTTACTTAAAAAATAAGTTTTTATAATTCATTTACTTTTATCAAACTTAATTTCGCTAAACATATAAAAATATGTTGTTAAAAAATGTTTATATGATTGAAAAAAAGATTTGATTTTAGACAATATTACTTCATTAGCATTATATAAATTCCTGTGACATTTCACTCGTAAATACCGAAGCAAAATATTAACAATATGCCTGTAGATTCGAACAGAATATTTTGTGGCAGATTGACATTAATTGCGTCCGTATATTAACTAAGTTCGTATATTTAGTCAGCAAAATGTGTGCATAATCTGACAGCAAATTGTAGAAACCGAGCAAACTCTGTCATTTTGTAATCATTGAAAGATTTAAAGAAATAAAATAAGAATATCTTATAATATTTTTAAGAATTTATCATCATATTTTTTATTCTGAAAATATATTCTCTCTCAATTTCTTCAAATTTTATAAGTTTTTTTAGAAATTGTAGAATGAAAAATATTTAGATATTATTAAATACTTGGAATATTTCAGAATTCATATATACGTATATAAAAAATTTTTTTAAAGTGTAAATTTTTTTAGAATTTCTGAAAAGTACGTGTAAAATTTGTCGATTTGTCACAGGTTATCAACCTCATCATACTGATCCTATATCGTACAGGATATGGTGGCGAGTTTCTAGGCGTCGGTGGAACCTGGAACTTGAACGAAGACAAGAATCCCGATGCCGAGATTGTTGCTTCCGGCGTATTCGTCGGATTCTTCATCTATACGAGTGTCGTTCTCATGAGCTACTGTTTTGGCAATTCCGACCACAAAAAGACTCTTGTTGTACGTATTTGTTCTTTTAATTTCATTTTTCATTTCATACGATGAACTTTAGTTCATGTTAAACATAATAAAAGCAAATACATATAATATATTCTATTATTCAATTAATAAAATTGTATAGGCTCTAAAGAAATTAATAAAAAATGAATAAAAGGCCTCTAGATATTGTGAATTTTAATTTATTTTAAATAATATTACAATAAATATGTTTTGACCTACGATTATAAGGCCCTCTTCGGTACTTAAAATTAAACCAAAAGTGAACTTTCTACATTTAGTTAATCGAATTAGGTCAATAATTATATGCAATCTAAACAATTGCGTTAAATTACATTTGGCAAAACGACATTCACTAGTTCGGATTTAAGATTTAAATGTCATTTTTAATATACGAAAAAATATTAAAAGCAACAATTAAGTATCGAAAACACGTTTTCTTTTTATCTAAAAAAGATAGTGTTCGTAAAGTTTGACAATTTTAAAGAAATTTAGGAACAATTTCATCAGAATATATATCATCTCTTTTTAAAGGAAATCATCATGAATTTCGTTGGGACTTTCATGTTTGTGGCTGTGGGTGGAACAGCTCTACACTATTGGCATGGCTATCAACCTGAGCAGAAATTCATATATGACGCGCCAGAGAGGCAGGTAAGTCGAATCCCTAACTTATAAGCAGAGTTTGGATCTCGATGTCGTTTTCTCTCACTCCGAGTGCCGCAGAAGCCATGAGAAGCAATATCGTCCATGATACAAGTATCTAAACCAGAATGTAGATAGAACTTACAATCAGCTAATTTCAGTTAAATTTTGGTACATTATGATTATGTGATAGCTGTCAAATTAATTAATAAGTTATAAAATAATTTCAAATAATTTTTTATTAATGGTAACGCGCGCTATAACACACGGCAACGCGTGTATAAAAATCCATGGTACAAGGTGTATCATTCCCGTGAATGTGCAGTTCCTTATAAATGGCAAATCAGGAATCGGTCACCAAAATCGGTTAAAAAGCAATATGGCCGCAAACATTTGACGCTGAGTCAGCTGTCAAATGCTGCTTTCGCAGGGGTAATTTATAATCAATATTTGATTGATAGTGTCTTCTCTCTACTGCTTCCATTATGTGCAATGATATACATTGTTTCCTCTTACCATAGACCTGCAGGAATTACACTATAGCAGCGTGGACAGTACACTACTTCTCACGGCGTGTGAGTTTTTTCACTTGGAATGAAAGAAAACAACATCGAGATCCGGGCTCTGCTTACAAGAAAGCACTAAAAAAATAAAAGCTGCACATATAAATTTGCAACGAACGTGCATTTTCTTCCATTTAATAGCTATTTACTCATAGTCGATGTGTACCACCTAAAAGTAACATAAGAATAACGTTATAATTTTACACTCAACAATATAATTGTAATAATACTTGGTTACATAACAATTACATTGTTGAGTGCAAAATTATAACAAAATTATAACTGATATTATGTTATCTTTTAGTTGACTGTATTATTTAAACAAAAACTTACTAAAGTTTGTTTTATAGAACATGTATTTGAGATCCCATCTCCTTTGAAATCAGCGATAAATTGTGTCGTATTAAACTCAAAAAAATTAATAATTTCAGATTGGCTTGGCCGTGGGCTCTTTGTGCGTTATAGAAGGTGCAGCATACCTGATTGATTTAATATTAAGCTTTCTTCATTACGCTAAAGAAGAATTTCAATAGAACGAAAAACTAAACATTATTTTAAAATTTACTAAAAGTTTTCTGTTTCATTCCATCAACATCAATTCATGTTACAACTAACAATATATACCAAAGAAAAGTTTCACATATTAAATTCTATTACAATTAGATTATGTTCGTTGCCTTCGGCAATACTTATATTATTAATCACGTTTCTGCATAAAAATTTCTCTTTTTGCAGAAAATATAAATAACCTTGCCCTTTTTTGAAGACAATGTTTTCCTCATTATACGTTTTTATACAATACATACATATTTATTCACACATATATAGTTCTCATTGAAAATACATGTAAAACATGTATACAAAATAAAATTTATAACAAAATTTGTAATAAAATGACTTAAAATATATTTCGTGTATATTTAACTCTTCGTCTGCACCGTTGTTAAATAATAATATAAGTAAAATATAATATTATATATTTTATATTTTTTAATATAAGATATAAAATATTTTGTAAATATTTTATAAATATTGTGTGCTGTCTGAAAAAAGACTAAATATATAATCTTTTAGAGAAATTTAATATCTGTCTACTGTAAGTATTAAATTGGTTGATTAATCATTTATATTCTAAATATTTATTAGAATATAAAGCATTGTTGTTAGTGTTTTTAATATTTAAAGTAATCCAGATAGCCAAGCTCCTTCTTATAAGAAAGAAAATATTTGCTTGACACATGTTTCCTTTAAAGTTGCCATAAAAATTGCCACAATATATTTAGAAGAAGGGACTATTGCCTGAGTATTGCCATCAAATTGCTCCTAATCATTATTGATGACAGTAAAAACCGGCAATCCAATAGGTAAAATCAATTGAAAATTGCTTTCCTCAATATTACGGGCAATTTAAGCAACTTCCCAGATAACATTTATGTTGCATAAGATATCTAAAAGATGTCTTTTAGACATCTTTTAAATATAAGACATCTAAAAGACTTAGATATCTTATACAACATAAATGTTACCTGGATTGCTATCTGAAAACTAATAAACTACTAACCAATTTGATACTTAATACTTACTGTGTTTTCCTGTAAGAAGTTATTACATCATGATTGACTATATTGTTATCAAAAAACAATTTTATATTAAAGAATTTACACGAACTGAGTCAGATTCATATATTGCCAGCCCTTCTCTTAACATTTTCTTGTTTAAATAAAGAAAATGA
Source organism: Acromyrmex echinatior (assembly GCF_024713525.1). Lineage (NCBI taxonomy): Eukaryota > Metazoa > Arthropoda > Insecta > Hymenoptera > Formicidae > Acromyrmex > Acromyrmex echinatior. The sequence continues at coordinate 838,311 of NC_141868.1, forward strand.
GTATTTTAGATATTTTTGTACATTGCGACATTTATGGAAATTTATTTCTCCTTGACATGTCTGGTACTGTTTTCCGCGTTTAACGACCGATAATGCATATCGGACGATCATTATGTAGTCCCCTTTCTTTAACGAGGCTCAATCATGGAAACTAAAGAAATACGGAAACATAGAAAGAGTGACTAAAAAAATGACTCACGCCCTTTTCGAAATAAACAACTCCGTAATGTTCCACCGGATGATTTCATCATGGGCCCTTTAAGATCCCGTCGTGCGCACCAATTAATCTACTTGACCTGACAATCGTTGCGGATGACACGACTACACATCCACCCACAAGTCGGGTATATAATCACGTTAATTATGCAGATCATGTTTAATTTGACTAAATCATAAACTTAGCATATAGTAGAATAAATAATTCCTTAAATAAGTATAAATGACTTAACGAGAAAGAAAAAAGTGCTTAAAACTATTACTCAAGATTTTTCGTGTGCGAATCTCTGAAATTATGTTCTGAATATAATAAAAAATGATAATCCATTTTTTAACATTTTGAATAAAAGTTTGCAATTATACTTGTCGAATAAAAAAATATACTGAATTACGTAAACAACAAACAAAAAATCCAACAGTTTATAATAGAAACGTACACAAATAATGTAATCAAATATTGTTTTTTTTAAACTAATTTTTAAAATTTATTTTTGTAGGAGATACTATGTATCACATTTTTATAAATAAATGTTTTAAGTAATAAATTCGTAAAGAATCGATTATATTACACTTTGATGAATGTAATTGTTAAGTTTTAAATTTAAATGTTGATTATTAACCAATTATTATAAAATATAAATGGGATTCATACTGCCATTTTCTCCTTAAACAAAATAAAATATGATTAAAGTCTGGGCTTTCTACAATGAGCTATTACCTAAAGTTTAAATCTTAAGCCATAAAAAATTGATCAATTATAGTCGACTATTCTTCTCACATTCGACTGTGATTGGTCAACTTTTTACGGTTTAAGCTTCGGTAATGGCTTATTGTAGAAAGACATAAGACATAAGCATGTCTATAGACTTCTTTTTTCTCTTCGTGTTGCGTATCTCACACTGTTGCAATTTTTATGTCTAAAAAGAACAAGTTAATATGATAAAAAAATACATTGTGCGTACTGTCGACAGATAAATTATTATCTAAGCATGAATGTAACCGTCGAAATTAAAGTAACTGCAATCACGTCTTCGTAAATGTTTCATTGAGGGACGAGTTGACATAGATATACCTATGCAGTAATCACACAATATATGGAAAGTAAATTACGGTATGTCATATACAACGTGTGGATCGATTCCACGACGATTTCTGGTAATGCTGATTAAAACGAGTATAACCTACAAAAATTACAAGTTGAACACTTGTATGCTCTCTTTATAATAATTTTTTTCGTTTACAGACGACAAAAAACCGAAAAAACAATTTGTAAAAGTGTGCAAGATAATTCCGAACACAAATGATGTTTCCGAATGCAGCCTGAAGGAGTACAACTTTACGCGCGAAACCAGATCCACCTCCCCTCCTGCCTAGGGGTGCCATGTGCATGATTTTTCACGCTAAGTAAGATCCATCCCACTTTTCCCCTGCTTAGGAGCGCACAACTTTCTACGCGAAGCGAAGTTTAGATTACTCCGCTACTTAGAAGGTGCTCGTAAGCACTTGAGCAGTCGTGGGTCTCTAAGCAAGGGGGAGGTGAGGTGAGCCTCGCTTCATGTGAAAAGTCGGGTCCTTAGACAAGAGAAGGATTTGGGATGGATGTGGATCTCATTTTTTTCGCATGAAGTTACGAAATCACAAATTTTCTGCTTTAAGGAGATCCTAAAGACGATTTATAGTCATATTGTGAATAATATTTACACATAGGCGATTTACGTGTCGTTGACACATCACTACATATTACTACATCAATAGCTTACGCACACATACATGTAAATTTTTGTATAACGATAATATTAATTAGACAACATATGGCAAGATCAAGGTTATTGAAGGAAGAGCTTCCCTGATGTAAACTTTTACGCAAAATTGAATGTATACTGAAAATCTGTAGTACACGTAAACTATAAATTTTCAGTGCAATAAATTTGGACAATAAATTTGGAACACAGTCTAAATTATTATTTATTTACTTTAACTTAAAAATTATTTAATTATTTATTGGTAAAATATGCAAAGTAGAAGATCCTGCTCTGATCTTGACCTCAACACGTATTATTAAGATTATGATCCTGAGTAATCTCCGACAAGTTTTACTTGTCAGTCGTTCGGTCGGTCGTTGTCCGTTAAAAAGTTATTAACAAAATAATTGGTAAAAATACCGATTAGGAGGGCCTGATTCGATATATATTTTACCTTTGTTTATTACTATATCACTATGCTAAATATTAATTCAAATTAATTGTGAAGGTCGATGTTAGTAAATATCATGTATTCAAAACCACAATAACAATATTTCTTAATCACTGTGCATTGCAATCGTATTTCATACAATCGAGATACATTCTACTTATTGCGCTTCTAGTTAAGAGTTTATTAATTATAATTCAACAGAATGTCTGGTAATTCGAATTGTTTACTAATCTATAGCGAGTTAAAAATAATCGTTCCGCCACAATTACGTAAGACGATAATAAGCGCGCATTCGCGTGTAATGCGATAGCGAACCTTTTCGATACGCACGCCAGGCAGGCAACCCGCGGAATTACGACGTGTGTCCTTGTACCACTGCAACGTCAAAATAACGTCATGAAATAGGATCGAATGCGTTTCCAGCGAAGCAAATCTCGCGGAAATTCATTGTGAATTTTATAACTCCCTGAGCTGAAATTGCATGCAGTAGCTTTTCAATACTACCGTATGATCAGTTATGTGAAGTAAAAAATGTTCAGCAAACTATTAAACTATTAAAAATTGTAAATAAGTTAAAACCCCGGTTAAGAGTTCTTCATGTTAATGAAGAACTCTTAACCGGGGTTTTAACTTATTCTACATCCTCTCTTTCCAATTCCAAAAGAATTAATCGTGAGTTGTACATAAACTAGGCTCAGAAGTGTCCTTGGTGAACAAAATTTCGTTGAAATTATTCCACGTTTTGGAACACTTTTCGGCAAAATTTCAGCATTTCGGAAAAATTTCAGTTTAATGTCAACGATTTTTGATTGATAAATTCATTTTTAGCAAAAATTTCTATGAAATTTCAGCAAATTTTCAGTAATTTCGCTGAAATGAAATAATTTCGTCTAAAACGTGGAATAATTTCAGTGAAATTCTTTTACCAGGGATATTAGAAAAATTAGAGTTAAGATACAAGACATTTTTATTAATATATTCGTTGTTAGTTTCACAAAATTATTATTAAAGACTATTGGTTATTTTGGTGTAGGATACAATTTTAGTATTGACCAATGTAATTACGGACTTTGTCTTTTTTTCTATTAAACATGTCCTTTTTCTCCATGTTCTTTTCTATGATAGTTTTCTAAATAAAATGATTAGAATTGGAAATTTATACTTTATAAAAAAGGAATGTTATGTGTATGGAGGTTATATGCAGTTTGATAAGGTCAATATTTAAATTTAACAATACAATTTTATAATTTGAATGAAAATGTTTTCATATTACCTTAATTAATTAATTAATTTTTTTTTTTAAAACATGCCTACTTCAAATTAAAATAATATTTTATCCAAATTCTAAAGTTTCTAACGAGTTTCTGTATTACTTTCTAATACAATATAGAAAAATCTGTAACTTTTTCATAATTTCTTCATGATTTTATTAAAAAATAAGATGTAATGCATCCATAAATTGGCTTGCTACAGGAAACTGGAACGAAGATGCTTCAATACGCGTCTGACTTATATGATGTATGATCGTCATTACGCACGTAATTTAATCAGTGACGTAATAGGGCGTGCACGAGAAGAAAATACTTGGCGCGCGCGTCCATGACACATTAGCAGTACAGAGCAAATATTTAGAGTGTTTCGACAGACAAAAGCGCAGCCGGAAATCTGGCAGTGCCATACGCTACCATGCGTGAAAGAACGACCTCGTTGCATTTTTTTCGCCAAATAAAACATCTTAGAGAAGTGTGACATTCTTTTTATAAATTTATCTTAATTGTCACTTTATAAAGCTTAGCGTTAATATAACATTATAAGTTGAAAAAGGAGAAAGGACCTAATGCGATGGCAACGCGCATAAATTTTTGAAAGTTGTGTTAATGACAGTCTTCGATTGAAGGCGAGCGAAAGCTAAGCGTGGTTAACGGTGCCTAGTATCGAATGGTATCGAAGCGTCGCCGTCGCGTCGCGTCGCGTCGCGTCGCGTCGATTCCATCGGACGGCAGTATCGGTACCGCAGTCATCGCACAGAACTACACACCCAAGGCGCGTGCGACCTGCTCGTAAGCGTATTCGTTATACTCGTATGTAAGCATACGTGGGACTCGTAAAGCGTACTCCGCCTGCGCGGAGGACTCGTAAAGTGTCGCGTGTACGTTCTCTCTGAGTCTCTGCGCGTTTCAGGTTTCCCGACTTCCCGTTTCAGTTCGAGTTGCACTGCTGTACGGCGTGGTCGCAACCAGTCACAACTCGTAGCGCATTGCAACGCACGCGTCGCGACGCGCACGGCGCAACACATATACGCGCGTTAAACTCGCCTCCGGCAATCGGCCGCGTTTGAGTCTTTTGAGAAGTGAAGAGTGCGTCTTTTTCTCTTTCTCTCTCTCTCTCTCTCTCTCTCTCTCGAGTTAACTACAAATTGAGAAAAACTGTAAAAGAAGAAGAGAAGAGAACGCAACTCTCTCGCGCAACCATTGACTTCACTTTACGAACTTTGTTGTGTTCTTCGAGAGCGGACACTCGGAGTCGCAGCAGTGTGTTCGAAGTGAAATCGAGTTTCCCTAGCGAAGCGATAGGAGTGACGGTACACGTGGTGGACGGAGCGCGTGTCAGGTGAATCAATGGACGGAGTTTTGTTATTCAGCGTATACCTTGAGGCCTATTTAGATACAACGAGTTTCAACCGCGACGGAGTTCACAACTCGCGTGATGCAACTCCGTATTCATTCCCGTACAAAACAGCCGAGTAGAATCGATTTTCCCAAGTTACAGAACGCGTCGAAGGGCATAAATGTGCCGTATTAATAAAAATACTGCATTTTTTTTATTTTTATAACAAAAGTCATATGATTAATTTAAAAGAGATTCTTCCTTAATCTAATGGATTTAAGTGGATCGAGATTAAAGAAGAGTCTCATTCCCCATTTTCCTTTTATTTATATTCATGAAGCTTAAAGCTATTAACTAGAAATATATAAATTAACTATAAATAACTATAATTAACTCTTATTCTCCATCATGCGGTTACTATTGTCCGAGCAAAATTTCGCGCGTCACATATGCCGGTAAAGTGCTAAAATTACAGTTTTACTAATTATATTGTCATTTCGCTTTTTAATCGTATATTAGAAGATTGAAATTAAATAAAATTGCGATTGAAAACCATCTCATTATACGTTGTAATCCTTTAATAGAATCGTAAAACGCAAATGCGCCTCACTCTATGATGGCGGATGAGGTATAAAAAAATGACGCGGAACAGTAAAGATTAACTATGCTATAAATATACATATGTATAGCAGGGTTGGTAAGTTAACTTTTTTTAAAACTAAGTTAAGTTAAAGTTAACAATCTTAAAAATTTAACTTAGTTAAGATACAAGTTAATTTATAATGAAATTAATTGAATTAAAAATTAAGTTAATAAAAAAAAGTAATTGAAAAGTTAAAAGTTAAATTTATTTTTTTTTTATTTTCTTAATTCATAATTCTAGGTTTCCAAGGTTTCAGTCTTACAAATAACGGAAATGGCAAATATATACTTCATTTAGAAAATATTCTATATTTTATTTACATGTTTTGTTTATATATACTGTTTAGTATATAAGATTTGACTATGAATATATGTGGCCTGTGATGACTAAAACTTCAGACTCAATACGAGGGAGTAGTAATAAGGAGCGATAGTAATGAGGAATAAAAGATTTCAACCTATCAGAAACTAGATATACCGAAATACACGGTTTCTGATAAATTGAAATCTGGGAGTCGATTGTGTAATTTGAAATGAGATGAAAATTACAAAAGTGAACAAATTTACTAGAATATTTATAATTTCATTGGTCAACACCTAGTAAATTTGCTCACTTTTGCCATTTTCACCTCATTTTAAGTTATTGCTATTGCCGCATATTATGTCCGAGACTTAAAAAAATTAAATAAAAAATTAATAGTTACGGATAAAATGTAATTAAGTTAAGTTAAAATTAATTAACTTTTTAACTTTTTAACTTAACTTTTATCTTTTTAACTTAGCACTACCCAACCTTGTGTATATGGAATTAGTTATCTTTATTATACTTAATTGTTACACTATATGCTAATGTTTGTTTCTGTCATATGTTTTTTATATGTTATTACGGAAATCATCATTAAGGAAATTATTAAGGAAATCTTTTATATATAATTTTACTAATATCTTAGTTAATTTACTTGAATATCGACATCATTTAGTATAAAAAAAAACGCAGTTACAATTTAAAAATAATTTACGACGCATTTATCCAAGGAAAATTGACCTGAAATAGACAAAGAACACAGTGAAATATCTTATCGTTTAAATAATCCGTTCTACAGTCTTTTATTTGCGCCGTACACACTTCAACCCTACGATTTACGTGCAACTCCCTTAGGGGTGATATCTATCGCGTTTCTCGTTTTAGGGTCGCTAAAACCGAGTAAGGGTGACACGCACGCACAGGGAAGAAAGAATCGATTGTCATTAAATCGAACTGAAAATCTTTCAAACTGGGCGACGGAAAAGGAAAACATCGACGAGTGAGAATGGCTGATGAAGCCCAGCAAAGCCAACAGCCGACTGCTAAAAGGCACAAGGTTCTAAGTCATCTACCCATCATCATCAAAGTACTCGAATTGGCGAGTATCTTTTTAATTTAATCGAATAAAGAATAGCATGGACGCAACGCGCTTCGTATCCTGTTGTTGAAATTTTCTTATTGCGAAAATTGCAATCTTTAATAAGCTTTTCTTTAAAAAATTCTCATATTTCATAATATTTTTAAGAATTTGTTATTATAGTTTAAATTTATGAAAATTTCTGAAAAAATATCTTAAAATTTTTCAGATTTTATAAATTTTCTCCGGAAGTAATATTAATAATGGTATAATAAAATTACACAATATTAAAGTATTATATTAGACCGCGATGTAAACACACACAATTAAGAAATAAATTAGACTAAACGGTCAAGCTTGATTCTTGGTGTTGAAACAATTCCATGTAAATTTATATATCACAAATCCAATCTTGCAAACTGCAGTGCGCCAAATTTATTTTCAGTCTTGAAACGCAATCTTCAGAATCTTAACAGAACTAAAGTAGTCATATCACAAATTAAATTGGCAATGTAATAATGATGCTTACAAGTATTTTTATAATAAGCTTTAAGCATCTTAAAATCTGTAATTTTATTGCGAAAAATATTATCTTAACCATGGATCGAAGCCTCTTGCGTTTCAAGGTCAAAAATAAGTTCGGTGCGCAGTTTGCAGGATTGGATTTAGATTGAATTTGGTATTATTTCAGAGAGCACTAAAGCTTAACCATTTAGCCTTTATTTCTTAACTGTTCTTAACTGTTGTGTGTCCATATTGCAGTCTAATATGATACTTTAATATTGCTTATATACGTGGCATTTAAAATGCGAACTCTTTATACATATCGGTTATTGCGAAGAATATTATGTCTCGGTGGTCTAATGGCGAGAACGCTCGCACGGAATACGTGCGATCCGGGTTCAATCCTCGGCCGAGATAATATTTTTCATAATAAAATTATTCCGATATTAAGGTTTAACTATTATAAAGATACATGTGAGTAAAATGCTTGTCACTTTAATTTGTCATATTTACTACTCTTTGTTAAGTTTTGTTAAGATTGCGTTTCAAGACTGAAAATAGACTCAGCATGCAGAATTGAATTTGGATATATAAAGTCACACAGAATTCTTTCAACACTAAAAGACTTAGCTTGACCATTTAAAATAAAATTCTATTCCATTTTACAAAAATAGACAAATTTCAAGATAGAATAATTTCGTAATACGATAACAAAATATTTTAAAATTGTTACAAAATATTAGTAAGACTTTTTTAAAGTACCAATCTGAAAGTAGAGATCTCAGGCTGTAAAATGCTTTTTTAAACATCTCGATACGATGATTTTCTTAAGTTATTCTATCTTAAAATTTGCTTATTTTTGCAGGGAGGAACAAGTAATCCTTTAATTTTGTGTTGAGAAGTGTATATGACATATTATTATAACATTTCTTTATTTGCTCAACATTAGTTGATCTATATTACTTTTATTTTTTCGAGTGTATGAATTATATATATATGTGTTGTGTGTGTGTGGTGTGTGTGTGTTGATAGCGTTAAATACATTAATTTCTTAGAATATTTATAGAAGTCTTCAAATATTTCAAAATTCACGCAAATGAAAAAATCTAGAAAAAATATGCGACTTTTTCAGCACTCCTGAAATTTAAATATGTTTTGAAGTTTAAATATGTTTAACATTTCGATGCAGATACTGGCCATTTTTGCAATCGGTTTGTCAGTGGATCCGATGAACTCGTTCCAGCGCATTTTCAACAGGTCGCGATTCAAGCTGGACGATGCAGCCACTATCTACGTCTCGGTCGCCGGCTATATTCTCATTAATGCACTCTTCATCATCAGCCATATGCTGGGTGATCGCGTGCCAAAAAGAACGGTAATATCTATTTTCTATCAAATATGTTAGAATTTAAATAAAATTTGTTTTGCATATCTTGTGACGAATTTACCATCCGTAGTTTCTTCGTAAAGAAGAAACAAGTACAATATTTATATATATATTCTACGCATCTTCGTGCAGGGTATAAGAGTAAAAGACTATAGATGATTCCAAGGATGATCTTTACAATTCTAAATATTTCAATATTTCTTTTATAAAGAAAACGAAGATCGATTTCAAGTTAATCACGGAATTTGCGTGATGAATTTTCGAAATGTTTAAATAGTCTAACATTCTCTTTAACACGTGTTAATTATATTCTTTTTCTCTTACAAAAGAATAATTTTTATTGAAATAAATATCAATAGAGGAATACGTTGGTGCATATATTGGTCATATTTTTAATAAATATAATATATTCAATTTTCTTAAAGTATTACTTGTATGGGGATTAACAACCCATACTATAAACATGTGTACTTGTTATATTATTACTGCAAACATGGCCTTGTTATATTATGTCCATAACAAAGAACGCCATAGGTCGCGACTAGATACGCCTAGTTCATTTGTACAGCTGAGTCACTACACAGCAGCAACGGCGTATGTGTTAATTAGCGGACGTATCAAGGCTTTATTGCGATGTCATTTTACACGCCGTTTAAGAATATGTCGCCAAATGAAAAAATCGCGCGACATCAGATCAGATACATCAGAGCGCGTGTTGAGACGTATGATTTATTCACTTATGAATGATTAAAAACTTTTCAACTGTGCAAATCTCACTATACGAATCAACATCTCATGTTATATGAAATGTACATAATAATTGTAATCAATGACTTATGGTTTACCGTGACAAACGATAAATAAATATCTTAGCTTCATAATAGACACGACATAACCAATAATAAACTTTTTTTAATAACATAATTCTATTTCGAACGAATAATCAAATTGCGAAATCGATAAAAATTTACAAAATCTATAAATTTTTAACACATTAATGTAAATCAAAAGTAAAAAAACACATAGAATACTTTCTTGTTTTTGCTGTACTATTATACTTTTGTTAATGATTTGATTGACCTGCTTTATTTGTTTTGATACAAACGTTAATATTAGTATTAGTATTATCAAGGTGAACGTTATCTCCTTTACAAAATACCGCGATAAAATACAATAACGATCGCTCCTCTGTGTGTACTTGAAACAAAAGAAGAATACTGTCATGGCGACCGACTAGAGTCTCAAAACTCCTTGGGGAGAGGCGCGTCTTCCACCATATTGCCTTGTGCGCCCTCGCACAAGTCGATATTCAAGTCGAGCCTTAATAACTTTTAATCAATTATACAATCATATTCATGTATATCTAATTGCACTTTAGTTACGTTACCTTGTGTTTTAATTCTTATCTTTTATATTTCGATTATTTCATTGTATAGTCTTTAATTTACAAATAACATCGCTGTGATATTAGTGATAATTATTATATCCTATTTATTATATTATATTTATATATATTTATATAATTATTATATTATATTTATAAGTCTATTTAGTCAAGCAAAACATTTTGTTTCGTTTTATATGTACACACACACACACATACGCACACGCACACGCACACGCACACGCACACGCACACGCACACGCACACGCACACAGAGAGAGAGAGAGAGAGAGAGAGAGAGAGAGAGAGAGAGAGAGAGAGAAAGAGAAAGGTAAGGCTCCTATTATAAGATATCAAGTTCATTTTGGATAAATGCTAGAAGTCTATGGGCAGAATTTTAAAAAATAATAGGTCATTTTGAAGGGAATTTAATAAGTTTTAAAATAATGTTATAATTAAAATTTAATTCAAATTTAATTTGTTTTAAATTAAAGAAATGTAAAAAGTGAGCAAAAATCGCAAAGTAAAAAAATTGTGCTCTTAATATGAGATACTTTGAGAAATTGATAATAAAACGCAAAATATATCAGTATTGCAACTGAAATCTTTATTTAATGTTTCTTAAATACAAACAAACATAGCCAGGGTGCGCGAAAAATGAATATGCGATACATTATATCCAGAATTTGTCTTCAGGTAATTGAAATTAAGCATCGCAGAAATAGGCACTCGACGTTCATTCCGGTTGTCATTATTGTACAATAACATTTATACCTTGATGCAATGATTTTCACTATGCATGGGTTATTTCATATTAAAAATACCCTCATATTACGATTTCCACGCCTTACGATTTTGTAATCATTAAATCTAACTTCTGTAATTAAGCAATTCAACATATTCCGTATTTTTCTATTAGTATGACCTTACTCTATCACTACATGAAGAATTTATTGCCAAATATTTATTTATTAAATAATAAACAATTTAAAGACTCATCTCAATGAAACTTGAAGATATCCAAATTCTAAAATATTTTTTTACGATGACTATCGTAAGGCATATAGGCATGATCTAATAATGAATTTTCTACTAAACAGTTTTCAATCTAAGAGTAATAAATTCATGATGGAACCATAGATAGCGTCTACTAGTTTAGCAGAAACGCTGCTCTCTCATATTAGGCGTCTATCTCATAATAGGGGGCTTTCCTCTCTCTTTCTCTCTCTCTCTCTCTCTCTCTCTCTCTCTCTCTATATATATATATATATATATATATATATATACACACACATATATAAATATATATATATATAATTTGTTTATTATTAAAGACATGTCTAATATACAATATGTAGTTATATTTTTTTCATCATATAATCATTTGTGATTTGTTTGCACCATAACTGATGTATTATGTTTATACAGGATATATTATAAAATGTGGATCCCTAATACGGGATTGATGTGACGTAATGTCTTCTTAAATTTGAGTGACGTAGAGAAAGTTCTCTCGTAGAGAAGTTTCTCGTTAAAAAGTTATTAAAATAAAGTTGTTTCCTAAATACCCAAGAATTGTCAGTATTTGTGACTAATCGCGAAATTGAATTCCAAATGCTGGGTAGGCACATCTGCGTTCTCCGATTGATTTCCGCAGGCATTAAACATAGACTCCCGGGAATTTCTCATCACGCTAACATTAGAGGATGTGCAATTGGATTCATGATTAATTGACTGTTACAGTTGCTGATGTTCGCAACCGTAGGCGCGTTTATGCACGTGGTGGCCGGAAGTTTGATGGTCCATAATTGGCGCCAGATGAATGGTCCTTACTATTATGTGCATAACAACGAAATCCATCCTAGTAAACAGTACATGGATATGCTTATATCAGCAGCAGTATTTACATTCGTAACTGCAGCAGCATTTGTCGCGGAAATTGTCGCCATTATAAGATATGCGTGAATATGTGCGTCTCCGCAAGAAAATCCGTTGATTCAAGCGAGTTGAAAGACTCACGAGTATCACCAAAGCTATGGATAATCTATTTAAAAAGAAAAAGAAATATATGAAAGATCTTAATTTTTTAAAGCCATGTATACACCTAGCGAACAAACATCAAACGAACAGCGAACGCAAAATTTTGTGTTGTTATTTGATACATAAAAGTTGCACAAGTTTAATTGCTATGTGCAACAAACATCGAATCTGATCGAATGCTAGTATTTGGTGCATCAAGAAAAAGAATAAATTGCTCATAAACACAAACATGAATGTCCGAACATTCGCGTTCAATGTTCGTTCGCTAGGTGTATACGCGGCTGAATATTTATTACATAAGCAATTTCACAAAACTTTCTGAAATTTATACGATTATTAATTTGATATTTTAATGGCTGCATTCAGCAAGGAAAACAGCTTGATTGGTGATAATAATATGTGAAGAACTTAGGGCAAAACCAATCGAGAGGGATTCGATAATGTACATCGTTAATCGATCAATTTAAAATAAAATATTCTCATTGATAGCAGTAAAAAACGGAGCCCTCCTGACCAATCATATTAAAGAATATTACAACAGTTATGCAAAGCTATTACCTCTACTGAAAGCAGCTATTATTTTATAAAACGAAAAAGATTTAAGAAATTAAAAATTGAAAAATTGTATATTTATTGAATTGTGTTACAGTTTTAATATTATCTGAGGAAAGATATGAGGTGCTATTTAAACTTTGAAATTTTCCTGTAAAATAAAATTGCCTACCTTAATTTCTAGTTCCTAGTTGTAATTTCTTTGAAATAGTACTCTTGAACATGAATATAGCGATTTCAATAATTTTTTTTCTATTATTTCATAAAATTCGAATGGAAGTGTTAAGCTCCTGTGAATTTGCCAGGATTGCGTCAATAGTGTCAAAACGACGGTCTTTCAATCGAAAGTTTATCTTAGAGAATAAGAAGAAACCACAGAGAGCGCGATCGGGAGGCGAATAGGATAGATGGGCAATCATTATCATGTTCCTGGAAGTAAAAAATTGTCGAACGATGTATGAAGGGGCGTGTTGACGTCATGACCGAGAACTCAGTTGTTCTCTTATTTGTCTAGGCGTGACCTGATGCTCCTCTGTAATCAAAACTTCACAATAAAACTTTCCATTGTGGGTTAGACTAAGAAAGACAAATACCTTATGGATAAGGAGAGCCAAGCAAAATTGGAAAAAAGGAGGCGTTTAAAACACTCATACTTAAAAAAAACATCGATATCGCTGCATCCATGTCCAACTAGTTCGAAGGAAGCGTTGAAAACTGGAAGTTAAAGTAAATAACTTTTCATAGACAAATTTTCCAAATTTTTGAATAGCATCTCATATTTGATAAAATGAATTGTAAAATTTATTTAAAAACATTAATTTTGTAAAATTATCAAATACATTAAAGTCATATTAGAAATTAGAATTAGTAATAGTATTATATAATATCTATTATCATTGTAGTAGCATGTAAGATCATGTATATGCGTGTAATTATCGATAGAAAAGATTTATTAGTTATTAGTAAAAAATTCGTATAGTTATCGTAATTATTTAATAACGAGACCAAACGCGAAATTGCAATCTTTGTCGCGATTTTAAAAATATTCTTTGCTATTCGGATGAAAAAAGTGTCCATCCGCGTACAAATCCGTCCATTTTTGTACCTAAAACATTTATTTTTAGAAAATGTTGCAATAACAAAGTTTAAGCTATTTTTTTTAAGTAGAATATAAAATATCTCTTTCTATATATTTTAACTTATCTGTTTTTCTTTATTCGTTTTAAATGAAGATTATATCCTTATACTATCGTATGTTAGGCTGACAAATTTGAAATTTATAGCAAAATTAATAAAGTACATGCAAATCTGTTCATTATTAAAATTTTGTACTCTAAATGTGCTTTCTTTTTTATCTAAATTCTAATGCTTGTATTTTGTATACTATAAAAATAAAATAAATATAACGAGATATGAAAATTAAATCATTTGTTAAACATTTATCCCATTTCATTGAAATATGGAGTTTATTTTTAGATGCTTTGAATGTTATAAGCAGGCGCTAAAAGAGATTGATAAAATCGAAATATAAAATATTGATTTGTAACAATTTTAATGAAAAATATGTAAAAATGTTTCGAAATCAATAATAATATGTGAAAATTCTTGGATAAAAGAAAGGATATAAAAAAAAGGATATAATAAACTAGAAGAAAGTGAATGTTATTCTTTGTCTATGTTTTTCTGTTTAAAGCAAATTCATAAATAAAAATGGAAGACGAACGTACGTGAAGTTAGTTATTCTTTAGGGAAACAAAAATGTGCAATGCCAAAAAATGGTCAAACAATTTTAAATAGAATTTTTTCACATATTCGTGCATATTATTAATTTATATTGCAATATGTTATATCACGTAACATAATATTATAATATCGCTTAAATATTTGTAAATGATAAGAAGCATAACGGGAAAAAAACGGCAGAGATAAAAGATGCCAAAGAAGAAGACATTCTTGGATTGTCGGAAGCTACTGCAGAAAATCAGCAGATGCGTATCGACATTAATCAAGCCGCTGAGGATATTTCAATTCGTGCGTATTGAACACCATTATTTTATTCGACTGCAATCTTAATATAAAAAAATATCAGAATTAGAATGAACTCGTTGTATTACAAAATTTTCCCTCAAGACAGTTCACGGTGCTGCTATTGTTCGCAACCACGATTTATGTAATCGTTATGGAGCCTACGCCAATAAACGCTATTGCCTGCATCGTCTTGATTATCCTATCAGGCGTATATATTTTCGTCTTAGCTATCGAGTTAATCAGCTATTTTGCCGGCAGTGCCTTGCACATTATTCCGGTAATTTATGACGTGCTATTGTGCATTACTATGTATTGAAATCAGAGTTATGTAAAAAACAACTCGAAACTTTCCTTTTTTAAATGTCTTTCAAGAATATAGATCATTTATTAACATATGAATTAAAAACTTGAAAAAGAAATAATCATAATATACGTTATTAACAAAATGTTAATGATAATTTTTTAAATTCTATATGTAAAATGCTGTATATAAAATATTTTAATTTCACTAAAAAAAAAAATATTGTTTATCAAATATTATTAATTACAAATATAAATATTTTTCTATATTAATTATTACAGATGACCATATTCTCTTTACTTGGCCTATTATTTTTTGCTGTCGTTGGGATTTTCTTGATTTTTAAAGCCAATACACATTTCATAGTAATAATAATAATAATAGTATTGTGTCTGTTGGCAGCATTATTATTCTTGATCGATATCACGATGGTATTCGCGTGAGTTATTAGTTCAAATTTAAATCTTCGAAGCAGAGGCAGGCAGACCCAATTGAATAAAATTATAATAAAAATATACGTATTTAGATTTTGGAAAAGAAGATGCTTAATCTGCGAACAATGTTGCATTGATAATATGAGGGAACGTACACTACGCAAAGCCAATCGATTAAATGCACTTGAAACTCAAGTGAGTAATCGCAGGAAAAAGCTTCACAAGTATTAAAAATGAGGACATTCAATTATATAGATTACAGATATTCACAATTTCAGTCTATTAGTTCTATTATTAATTTAATTAAATTAATAATAAAAACTTTTATTACTCTAATTAATAATTACTTTTTATTAAGTATATTAAGTTTTTTTATTAAATTAAATTAATAAATCAATTACGAGTAGGACATTTGTAAACTGATGAAAATTTTTATTAATCTAATTAAATAGTTCTGTTCTCACATTCAAGCATTACGAAATTATTTAATTTTTCAGAAGCAATGACTCTAACGGATAAACTTATTTGAAATTTACAATACTATGAATTCAAGATCACTGTTTTACATTCTAATTTAAATATCTTGAGTATAACGTAGATAATGAAGCATGATGTAACGACCAGCTTGAGTGACATCAGGATACCCCGTGAACTGGAAGATGTTGCAATGCAACTTCCTGAACATTGTTACCGCAAAGTTGGATATTCTCAACGGCGAGAATACATTGACCATCCTACCTGCGTACCATCATTATACAATCTTGACGTCGCTGAAATTCAAACAGAATCGAAAGAGATGTCCGTCGTGGAAAGTCAAGTGAGTCGGATTTGACAAGATTTCTTATTAGCACATTACTTGTATAGGATAGATGTTTCTGACATCGCAACATTATATCTCAATTTTCATTCTTTAATGATCTACAATTAGTAAAGATTTTATACACCCTTTAAATGCAAAAAAAATTTTAATTATAAAACAATTTACACTAAATATAATAATGTATATAAGTAGTATTCAAACGCACACACATTCAGTAAATTTAGGCGAGAATATTGGATATCGGACTAATTATTTAAATTTCTTTTCTTTAAACCTTCTCATTATTCGCGTGTCCATAAATTTGCTACATATACGTTATTCATACACATTTATTATATTTAAGACAAATTATTTCACAATTAAAAAAAATTTTGCATTTATCTTTAATCTAAAAGATGTAAAGAATGATTCAGTATTTTATTAATTATGAATCATTGAAGTAAAAAAAAAAAATAAAAAAACTAGCTGTTGGGATATCAAAAATATCTTACTTTGTATTATATTTTATAATTGTGTAACTTTGTTTTTTATGATTTGAAAAGATATCACTTTTATCGATTATTTTGTTTCTTAAATTTCTATGCACGTTTTCGAATAAGCTCAGACTCCGAGAGCAATCACGAAAGAAACACCGATGCAGACATCGAGTAAATGCGAATTCTGTCATCAATACATACAACTTCCCAGCACCGTAGAAGTGCCCAATACGCATTGTTTACAACATCCACAATGGAGTTATCCCGCTATCGTGCAGTTTCTTCGTGGAGAAGTCAGCATGCCGTGTTGCTCTAAGTAATTTGCTAGCTTTTATATCTAGGAAATCTCTTAGAAAATGACACGTTTTTTTTTCTTGCAGATGCAAATGCATAACGGATACGACACAGACGCAACAATTACAGCAATTAAAACATACGAAATCACAGTCAAAAGGAAAATCTAATCTTCATAAAATGACGAGTGAGACAACACAGCAGATTATAAACCTAATATAGAATTGTGTCAAATTCTTCTATTGTTCAGAATTATAGAAATATTAATCAAAGTTGTTATTTCAAAAGGCGCAATGGGCCGATTTTTTTAGTATTTTTAGTATTAGACAAGAGAGGGAGACGTCACGTAGTGACATATCTTCCTTTTCTGCAACTTAGTTTTAGCCTGAAGTGAGCTCGTTTCAAGTTTACTTGTGTTTTGGATTATAATAATTATGAAAATATAATCTTTATAAACTTCTATTATGTATTTGAAAAACATATTTGTCACTATGTGTTCCAGCTTGGGGTATAGTACGTGACAACCAAGGGGACACTGGAGTAGATAGTGTTCAAAATATTTCATGTTTAAACTTCTCTTCTTCTTTCTTTATTATCTTTTTACTTCATTTCAGAAAATAACATATAATCTATAAAACTTTTATGAAAATATTTAAAATGAATTAAAATTTAAATTAAATTTGAATTCAGTGAAACTATTTTCTTTCATATAGCAGAAGTATTTGATGTGAATTTTTCGACTAGTATAGCAACAAAGCAATTTAAAAAAGGAGAAAAGAAATTTTCTCGATGAGTTTCGCGCGATAACGCATGGCATCAATTATTATTTGTGAATAATTCTCATCTATAGATACTGAAAGCAAGAACAATGCTACAAAAATGACGATACAACCAATCTCCACACATATTGCTTCAGTTTTTGAACCGGACAAAAAAATGCAGACCGCACTGGATATCGAGTATGTATGTATGTGTGTTTGTATGTATGCGTGCGTTGTGCGTGTATGCGTATCATAAGATAAAATAATCTTTAAAAATGATTATTCTGTCCAAAAATTATGTTATCTCTTCTAGATAATATTGTATGTAAGATAATATGTAAAGGAGGTTATTTTTCATGACGGTATTTAATTTAAAATAATTAAATAATAACACATATTTAAAAATAATTAAAATAACAGTATTGAATTTAAAACTGATAAATATATCGAACAGGGGATTCGCTTCGACGATCTTGACGCATATTTTCAAGATTGCGATCTTTTAACAAGTTTTATTCCGTCAGTCTTCATTCGTTAAAAAGTTATTAATAACAAAGTTTAAAAAATAATGTTTTATTTCTGCTATATACAATGTTAAGAACTATCCCAAATCCTTCTCTTCTTGCATGACTTTCCGTTCTAGCTACAAAGAAAAAGTGGCTGCAACAGAGATTAAAAAAGACATAACAGAGGACATCGATCAGAAAATTGCGGAAAAAATCAAAATAAAACTTTCAAAAACTAAAGAGTCCGATATAATCGTAGGACATGAAAACGTAAAGGAAAGAAATAATAGCAGCATGGAAGGAAACGAAGAGAAGACAATCGACGAAAAAAATAAGATCGAAAGGAGTAAGGGAGGAGGAGAACGCAGCCCTAGAATTTATCAAAAATTTAAGGGTGTAATGGAACAAGAAAGCATAACAAACTCGAAGGAATCGATATACACGTAGGTATTATCATTTTATATAAAGCGATAATTGATTCAATAATGCGTTTCGTACAGTTTCATGCATAGCGAAATCGACCGTCGTTGCACGGTCTGAAACAAATGATTCAATATACGAGAAATAATCATTTTAGGAGCAGAATATTAAGCACGCCGCTAAGTAGTAGAACGAAACCTCGAATGTTGTTATACTTAAAATCAAATAAGGTGGATCCAATTACGGACGCGTAAGCAATCAAAAATTCTCACCGAGACTACATGAAAAGAACGGTTTTGTTAAAGTATCTAAAAATTTAATTAGAGCCAATAAAAATATTTTATTGGTTCTATTGAACTAATAAAAATAATGATATAGAACAACATTAAAAATATCAACGTTTTTTATTCATTAAATAGATCAAGTGGATAATTATGAAAATAAAGAAAATGATACAAAAATATTTTATACTATAAAGGAAATAATTATTGTGAAAAGAACAAAAAAATGTTAAATTCTATTTTGTGTACAAAAAATGCAATTAAGTAATCTAACAAATAGAAATAATCAATGGCTTAGTAGAGAAAGCAATTGATTTTGCAACTGTCGTAGAATTCTTTAATATGATTGATTTATACATTTAGATACAGTATGTGAATAAGGAACTAAGAGCAAGACCAATCATATTAAAGAATTTTACAGTTGCAAAGTTGCTTTCTTTGCTAAACACAGTCAATAATAATCAATAATTTTAATATTAAATCTTGATTATAATACTGTGAAAATTTTTAACAACATGGCAATCGGTTTGAGCATCCTACAAAATTATTTTGATGATTAAAACAAAATTATATTCAGATCTGTATCTAGTTAATTTTTTAAATATTTCGTACACGAAAAAACCATTCTTTCCGTGTACAATGTCGACGCAATAATTAGAAACTTTGCTTGTCACTTAGAAATGTATCCGTGATAAATGAGGACTGCATCCCCGGAAGAATGGCATCCAGGACGATACTTGATAATCAGAATATTCAAGGAGTATAAAAACGTTCCTGTTCTTAAGCTATCAAGACTTGAAAAGTAAACTCCAATTATGCGTTGAATCTTTATTCCTATTCTAGAGCGAGCATTCAGCAAGGAATGGAACGTCGAATCCTATAATTGAACATCAATTGAACGCTGCTTGTTCGCTCTACAAGCGACAGAAGGTGATTTCAAAGCGATTATTTTCATTATTCTGAAAATTTCTCAGGTCCTTGATTTGTACTGTCTCAACCGCGTGCTTTTCAGAGTTTAACGCCAACTTTGGACAATTCAAGATACTATATCGTCTTTAAGAACAAAAAGGGAAGATACTTTTGTGAATTTTGCGCCCCGTTGGAAAGTAGAAAGGTAAACGATCCATTCCCATTACAACTAAACACGCATCACTCATTTGCTACAACATAACTCAAAAAACAAAATTTTCCAGAAAATAAGTTCGAACATTTTGAACATAAAAATTTTGTAATTTCATTAATTTTGAAATGCAATTTTGATGTAATAACTGATTATGGGGGAATAAAATGTAATTTTTAAGTACGAATGTTTTTTCTTTATGTTTCGATTCTTTTTTTCACAAGTAATTAAAAAATAATAATTGAATTATGTTGTAGTAGCAAAAGAGCAATATACAAAACAACACGCGCATGTCAATTGCATGTAAAATTGCATAAATTTATCGTTTCAATTTTGAACCGAAAAAAAATTATTCTGTGACTTGTTTTCGGTTGAAAAAGACTTTGTATCCACTTTGATAAATAAAACTATATTTTGGAAGAAGAAATGAATTTTATTCAATTAAATTGATTCATTATTAATGCAAAATATTTAATATCTCAGATAACAAGCAGATTCGAAGGCACGGACTCAAGAAAGGTACGATGTGCCAGTTGTCGATTGCATTTTCGTGATCGAGGAATCAGAACTGTAAGTGTTTGAATAATGATACGTAAAAGATTATTGAAGTTAAACTCTGTGCACAATGAAAGAAATGAATTAGGAGCACGAATAAGAGAATTAGAGAAACAAAACAAATTAGAAATAGAAATTAAACATAACGCGCAAAAGAGATACAAATAAAAAATAATAAATATAAAATATATCGTATTTTATTTGTGTATCCATTGTGCGTTATGTTTAATTCCTATTCCTAATTTTTTTTTTATTTAATATTTATTCCTATTTCTTCCATTGTACGCAGGACCTCAGCTGATGAAAAGTTATTTCTATTCGCAGAAATCAAATACTTGTCCAAAATACAGTCGATTGCAAAAGCACATGGCTTCTCCCTCCACCACATAAACAACAATCACAATTACATATCTCGCGTCGATAAAATGCACATTGTGACGACCGAAAACGTCGATCGTGATTACTTCGTTAAAAATATTTATTCCTTACAATAATAGTCATTAGGAATAGCGATTAAGGAACTTAAAAGTATATTCGTCTTCGCGCGGACATGCTGAGAAGAAATAAGCAACGCTGATCGCGTTGTTGATTATTATTAGCTGTAACTTAACACTATAGTGTAAGATAACACTATCGAAAGAACATGATTCGTACTTCTTCGCGACATTCCTCGAAACATGATATAAAGTGTGGGATGCACAGCCAGCGGCGAGATGCGCGTCACTTGTAATCTGCTGTAACATTATTAATGTAACGCTGGCTTAATGTCGATTTTATCTTTATCTTTCATTTTCAGTCTTAAAATATAGCATGATTTCTCGGAAATGAGGTTTGGCTTAAGGTTCCTGACTAGTTGCTGCGACCATATTGGATCGTGACGTGACAAGGCAATGACACGTTGAAGTTTCTTGCATGCCACTTATGAATAAAGAGAATATGAATAAAATATGCCCCTTATAACTATTTACTAACTGGCAGGAGAATAAAAATGGTTCTAGCCACTTTTGAAGTGATTTCACTATTTTATTTTATCAAAATTCTCTTTGCTTACAAATGACATGCAAGAAGTTTCAACATATTATTTTTCTTGTAACAATTTTGATCCAATATGATTGCAGTGACTTAGTCAGAAGCCTTAATTTCTAGCGAATCTCGAAGTTCTCTCACTCCGAGCACTGACAATGACAAAAAATATAACGATAAAAAATCTGAGACCCGAAAACTGCGTTTAGAAAATATACGGGTAATTCATCATGCATTTATATAAAATAAATATAGTAAATATGTCAGCGCGAGACTTAATCTAATGTAAATCTGCAATCTATGCAAATGAACCGCTATTACATAGATCGTTAAAAAATAGTTAGATGCCAACGATTATGCGCGATTTAAAAAAATGGTAACATCGCATTTACCAATAAAATGCTACAAAATAAAAATAATCGCGAGTTACATTTAAGCTACAAATTGAAAAAATTGCGAAGAACTTAGCAACGCTTATATGCTTACATTAAAAAAAAATTTTTTTGTACTACTCGTGCGAATCTTTCTCTTTGGCAACTTAGCAACGTCAATAATTAAAAACAAAAATTATACCTTAATAATTATCCCATTAGAGCACACGAAATAAACGTAAAAACGTCGTTCTATAAAATCTACATAAAATGTCAAAAGAAAAAAATAAAAGGAAGAGAGGAAAGGAAGAATCATAGCTGAGCGTGAGCAGCTTCTTGCTTCAAGATCGGTCTGGGCCGTTTCTCGCTGCCGTTTGCCACGAGTGGACCGAAACAAGTTGTCATATTTTCCGCGGCCGGACAAATCGGTGCAAAATTCATAACAAGATTCGGCGCGTAATTTTTAACGTAGCATGACGCAGAGATGTTGGTTGTACGCGACATCGCATTGCCATTTCCTGATTTCATCAGGATTCCACCGTGCCAGAATTCATAGTCGAATTTCTTGCTGATGGGACCTGGATCTGTAATCGATCTTCGCATACCGATCTGCTCGTTACATTGGTACGATCGACAATCACAGTTATGAGCGTGACGAATGACGGCCGAGGATTGCGGATAAGCTGCAACGTCCTTCGAATAGAGATAAGCTGGCTGCTGCAGCAGCACATAACATGCCGGATGGTTCTGACCATGGACAGTGGTTTGGCGAGTCTGATCAACCGTCTTGTTAGTAGAGAAACTGGGTTGGCAATTCGAAACACCGGAATCGTTTGAGCATTGGTATCCGTTAAACAAGGAAGGCGACAAGTATTTCGTGTCGTTCTCCCAATCGTGTGACGAATTGCTCGGAAATTTGTCCAGCGAATCGTAAGTCAATGGACTGTCGGGGTTTGTGGACGAGTTGGGTAACGTGGGCACCAGATTGGAACTCCACATATCAAAGTTGGGGAAACTGTTCGCCTCTTTCTTTCGTTGCATCTTGTCCTGGAAGTAATAATGCTTGTTCAGTGGCTGTACATTATCATTGATATCCGTGGGCATCTGTTGCTTCTCGTCCTGCAAAGAATCGTTCATGCCCGATATAGCCAGCATAGTAGAGTAACGAGTGGCGTTACAGTTATAATTGGTGGGTTTAGTGACCGATGGATTAACCTGGCCATTCGGTGGGCAGATTGGCAAAATCTTTTTCCGGCAACGGTTAGAAGATTCGTTTTGTATAGGTGAAACCGACGTGGACGTAGTCTTCTTGGATTGCAGATATTTCCGGGTAATCTGTACGTCACCTTTATCGTCAACACTGCCACGATCTTCATACTGACAATATGGAAATGCGATTTATATGAAGGAAGAACTAAATATTGCTAAAGCGGAAGCAAAGATTTGATTGATCGACTAACATTAAGATTATTCTGTTAGCTTATCACTACAATCTTAGATTATGACGTTAGAAGCAAGAAAGCACAACAAAGATTCTGGCAAAAAGATTATATTTGAATAGAAATATTTGCAATAGAATGGACTTACAAAATATATCAAAAATTCTTCTTATTTCGAGGAAAAATTAAATTGTTTTTGATTTTTTTTTATGCACAATTCATTTTCAGATATGATTATTTATTAATCAATGAAATAAAAAGAAAGTTTTCGGTATATTTTACAAGTTAATTCTATATCAACTGTATAAATGGTGTGTTCTATAGAAACATATTAATATATTTTGTAAAAATTTTTATTATGTAATTTTTCGCTTCTAAAGTCATAATTTGAGATAGTATAGTGATGAATAGGATCTTTTAATCTTATCTTATTAATATAAAAATATTATGTAATAATAGTAAAGTAACATCATATTGGAATATGCACTTTATTGCTTTATAATTAACGGAGATTCGTATATGTCCAATGACTTGATTTCATTGAATTTTCTGGAATTTTAATTGATCGATATTCAAATCGAAATGAATACTTTAACATATCATTGAAGCATATAATTGTAATTCTTTTTATAATATAAAGATGGCGTTTTAAATCTTTGTAAACTCTAAGATAATCATGTTTTCGAAACATATGGCATCAATAGATAAGATGTGTGGCAATATAAGACGTTACGAAAATTATTTCGTAATCTTCTGGAGTTTATTCCTATACTTGTTTGTCATAAACAAAACTTTTTCATTCAAAAATATTCTCGCGCAAATCCCGTATCCATAAAATCTACACGAGTTTTGGAAATAAATTATATTTCTTTCATAAAACGTAGCGTGATATATCAGGGCACGGTAAATATTCTGTTTATCGAAGCCACTTCTTGGACTTGACATGTTGTACAATCAAGATCATGACCCTGAGTGAATTGAAGTCTATAGACCTATCATGAAACAAATCGGAATGAATTCGTATCATGAAACAAGTCGGGATCGATTCCAATCGAAATTATTTCATTTTTCTTAGAAAACAAAATCTAAAAAATAATTGAATAATTTCGATCGAAATCTATCCATACATATCCAAATTCTAGATTTCAATTGGCTGCGTAAATCGTCATTTAATCTTCGGTAACGTACGGGTTATCATTATGTCATTTTTTTTTAGTTAGAAAATACTTTACAAGACTATAATAACCTTGTTGCGAGATTCTGGTTTAGTAAAACAATGATATCCTGGTAAAAAGAACAATATTAGACTATTTTTAGATCAAAAGCGGAACATAAGTTAATAATCATTGGAGACTGCGGAATCCTCTAGAGACAGAAAATAAAAATTATGGTAATTATACATACAGTATAAGGGCTACAGCCCTAATAACTTTGATCTTGATATATGTTGTCAAAGTCATGATTCTGAATAACCTCCAACAGGTTTTAACAGTCACTCATCATTTACGAAAAAGTTATTAGTTATTAAAAAGTTTAAAAAATAATGTCTTATTTCTTCCACATGCAATATTAAAAACTACCTCACATTTTAGGACTATTTTACGTACTAGAAATAAGACAATATTTCTTAAACTTCTTTTATTCATAACTCTTTAATGAATAACAAGCATCGGCTAAAACCTGTTGGAAGTCATTCAGTCCATTTTAAAATTAAAAAAAGTTCTCAGATTTTTAAACATTCTGAAAAGTTATATGAAAACTTTTGAGGAAAATTTTCACCAGGACAATAACTCGTATCGTCATAACGCGAAATGTAATTATTAATAAGAAAATTTTTCTGATGTACTTTTCACAATAATGCGTTATCAAAGAAAAAAGAGGAAAAAGAGCTTACTTGCAAACATACGTTAAATCTAGTTATTCTGGCCGAGCAATGTTAACAATACAACAGATAGGTAAGTAGCAGTCTACTCTTATCGTTCGGGAGAGTTACATACCATTTCAGCTTTGGCCAGATAAATCCAAAGTTTGCGCCATGTGCTGAACTTATTCTGATCACTGAAATTGTATCGCATTTCCTTCGAAGCATATCGAGTCGATAACGGGCTACGATAGTCGCAGTAATCGTTACTCGGCACTTTTGAGACACTCATGGTTAATCGAGAAAGAAAAAAAGAAAGACTCGGAACGAAAAGAACCGTCTAACGCGACCGTATGAATGAAACTACATGCGATCAGCTGATACCGCCGGTGCTGTCCTGTCTGTGAGCCACACACATCTAGCTCTCTAGATTGATTAAAACGAAAAACTACGTACTAGCGCCACATCTTGGACAATACATGAACTACTTCAAGCCGCTTAGCGCTCTACCGATAATTCAGAATGAATGCAGTGACGAATCGAAGAACAACTTGAGAGTGCATGGTCATCGGCCTTTTTTGTGTACATATATCAAATTGTAAGATAATATCACAAGAACGAATAATC
Organism: Acromyrmex echinatior; assembly: GCF_024713525.1. Classification (NCBI taxonomy): domain Eukaryota; kingdom Metazoa; phylum Arthropoda; class Insecta; order Hymenoptera; family Formicidae; genus Acromyrmex; species Acromyrmex echinatior. Next base: position 864,535 of record NC_141868.1, read on the forward strand.
AACTCTAATTGTTCGTCCTTGTCCAACCCGACCATATAATAGCATGGAAGAGAAAAAATGGTTTTAACTTGGAGTCCTTACTATTGGTAAGAATTTTCTTATTGATTTAAGTTAAGGAAATAACAATAGTATGTGCACATTCCAATATGACAATGTTCAATAAAATAAAAAAATGTGATTCGATAAATCTTATAATTTGTTATTATCTTTTTTCGCGATTATTTTTTTATCTTAAGTTAAAGCAGTGACGCAAAATAATTTGTCACAAACTATAATTTAAAAAAATTAAAAGAAGCCACCGATGTTTTGAATACATTTCCGTGAGTAAATTTAATTTTAGCTATACATATTGAGATCCCAGAAACTCCAGCGTAATTTGTTAAATGAAGATTTTTTTTCATGTTTCTAAACTTTTCTTTTTCTTTGGATCTATATATCTTGAAACTCCTTAATTCTATCCACTTTTACACATTATGGACATGTTTCTTAATCAATTCTCCATTAATTGAAAAAAAAATTAATAGAAACACGTTCATTTTTCACCGAGTTACGATAACAAATATGAATGGAATCCCAAAGACCCGAATGTGTATATCAAGGGTAGAAAAAAAATGTGTATAGTTAGAATTAACAAAAATAATTTATGTTAAAAAAAGAATCGATCAAAAAAGTGGATTTGCGTAATCGATAGATTTCAGTGCTTCAATTTTAATTATTGAAATGGAATATCATTTTTGGAAAAATAAAAGTTGTAATTTCTTGCTCACCACATTAGAAGGATTCCAATCGACACGCGCCCATTCGACGTGGACTTCGTTACATTTGAAAAGTCTTTCAGGTCTCAATTTTCGTCTCGCTAAAGCTGCGTTGCGATGAGATTTGAAGGAAACTATAGCATAAGCCGCATCATGATTTGGAAATCGATAAATAGATACGTACTCGATGTCCCATGCTGATGCATAAATTACCTAAGTACATAATGAAAAAACAAATTGACATTTTCAAAATAAGAATTAAACAAATAAATATGGAAAGTGTATACTAATTTAGAAATTACGATATTACAGAGTAACATTCAGTGCAAAAGATTGTAAACATTTCAGTAAAATCTTTTCGGAACAATTTTTACATCTTTGGAACAGTTATTTGAAAATTTTTCAAGTTGTAAAAAACTTCAATTACTTGTAAACTTAGGGTCCATTTTATATATTATATTATCTACAATTTCATATCAGAAAGAAAAAATTCTATGACTTCATATTCCACATAATGCAAAAAATGCATTTGAAAAATTAAAGGTATAACATACACGAATACACGTAGAGCCATGGACCATTTTATTTATTCTGCCGATTTTCTAAAAATTTTTAAAACAAAATATTTCAGGTAAAAGCTGTTCTTACTAGAAGGAAAAAAGATGGCAATCTTAATTGACCTTGAGATATCTTTAAGATGAAATCAAGATTACTTAAAATTTTTTAAATTAAATTATAGTAGTTTTTGTTACATAATATAATTCCTTTAATTATTTTGCATATAAAAATGTTGAGATAGAGATGTTAAAAAATCAATTTACGAGATATTTTATATATTTTATTCTGGTACACATATTGACATGAAATATTAAATATCTCATAAATTCTATTAAGCTTTTGATAATACTTTAATACTTTTATAACAGAATGAGATAAATCAATTGATGTAAAAAAAAAATATATATATATATATATATAATAGTTAAATATATATATATATATTTAATAGTTGCTTTAAAAAAAATATGTAGGCAAAAGATATAATTTTTCAAATAAGTAGTTATGTATCTACTTTACGCCAATTAATTTGTCTCATTATTCTATTCATAAAAATATTAAGGTATAATTATCAAAAAGTTAATTACGAGATATTTTTTAATATTTCATATATTCAATATATACTTAAATAAGAGTATAAAATCTTTCATAAACTATTGGTTTTTTAGTATCTCTACTTTAATATTTTTGTATACAGAATAATATTAGAGGAATTACATTATGTAAAATATGTATATATGTGTATATATATATATATATATATATATATAAAATACACACACACACACACACACACACACACACACAATTCCATTAAAAAAATTTAAAGTATCCTTGACGTAAGAACATCTCGAAATTAATCAAGAGTACCATCTTTTCTCCTTCCCTCTAATAATTAAACAATTTTTTTTATCTAAAATATTTTTATCTTATACTTAAAGATTTTAAGAAAATCGACTGGATAAGTTAAGATGACTCATCTCGTATACATACGCACATTAAAATCATATCATATCAAAATAAATGAGATATGAAATTATAAATAGAATTTTATTGTGAAATTGAATACGAATTATCAATCTATCGGTTCAAAATTTTATAAATAAAGGCTTTATAAATGATAAATGTAAACATAAAACATAAATAAAGAGATCTTACCCTGACGACTTCTTCTGATTCGATATGCCATGGTAGAGGGCCGATGTAAAGCTTGCACTTGTTTACGCTCGCTAGAACACGTATTTTCCTGCCCGGCGAAATCTCGTACTGGTCCAGCTGGATAATGGCGCGCGCCGCATCCTCCGGATTTGTGTACATAATGAAACAATAACCTCTCGTCAGTTCGGCCATGTCGACCATCAGCCGGATCTGAAAGACTTCGCCGACCATCTTGAATAGCGGATACAAAGTGTCCTCGTAGATCGTCTTCGGAATTCGGCCTACGAAGATCTCACACTCTATACCAGGAGTTGGTCCGCTCCAACGGATCGGTTGGATACTAAGGATCCTTTGTCCGTTGATCTGCGTAGAAGCCAGCTTGTACTCGTGCAACAGTCGAAGGACGTTCTTATGCGTTTGTAATTGTCGACGTAAGGAGGGGCACATGAGCGACGGCTTACTCTTCTCACTTCCTGTACACACAATATTATTGAAGGTATAAGTGTTAGTACACTAGCACTTATATCTACTTATGTACTAACTAAATGTTAGTAGATGAACTTAAAAATTAATAATACTGTATCGTTTTGGATAAAAATAATGGAAAGTATGTTTTTTTCGATAATATTTCACTTTATTTTTATATCAAAATTTATAGTAAATTGAATAAAGAAGAAATTTCAGAAGAAATACAGTGAAAAAATGCTTGTTATTAATATACGTGAAAAATCATATCAATTTAGATATAAATATATGCAACAAATTGATATTACGCTATTTTAATTGAAATTCTAATGAAAAACACCTCAGAGGAGAAGAGATGTAAGCCGAAAATAGTACGAAAACAGTATAAATACATAAAAAAAAATTACATTCGATATCTTTAGAAAAAAGCTTTTAGAAAAAAACGAATCAAATTTTCTTTTTTTCTGCCGATTTTTGTCGTCGTCTATTCTGTAATTCTTAACTATAGCGTCGTTAAGAGTTATAAAATAGATCCCTTAATTTGATGTATACAGGATGTTCTATAATTCTTAATATTTCTGGGAGAAAAGGGTGGAAGTTTAAACTAAAAGTTACTTTCTCAATTTTTATTCAGATCATTCATTATCGGGAAAATATATAGTAAGCGTTTCTCACGCTTACTATATATTTTCCCGATTAAAATTTTATTCTAATTCTTCTTATTAATTGATAAATAATGAATCAATTTCATATTAAGAAATAAATGAATCAATAAATGAGAAAAATAATATGAAAAACAAAATAAAATAATATGACAAGACTAATAAAATATTAGGTGTTGGAATTAATTCGTAGCGTTTTTAATGAAAGAATGTTATTTATTTCACATGAGCATTAAAAAATACATTAATGAAAGTACTTCCCATCACTTGTAAAACGCTACGAATTAATTCCAACACCTAATAAAAGATACAAAATTAGAATACAATTTTAATCAGAATGTACAGTAAGCGCGAGGAGTCCCACGGCATGCTATGTTTCTGCATATTTCCAGCTGGGCGCAATCTAACTGATCAATTTTAATCGTTAATAATTCGGTAAGCAATAATGGTCCGAGCTAAAATTGAGAAAAAAACTTTTAATTCAAAATTCCATCTTCTTTCACTCCTAGAAATATTAAGACTCATGGGACACCTTGTGTATGTGTATATATATATATATATCATGTTTAGCACCGAGCCTATGTCTCCGATGTATGTGTATATATATATATATATATATATACACATATACATCATATAATTTCAGGACCTCTAAACTTTTTTAATTTATGCAAAACACATTTGATTTGTCTTAAAACTGATCCTTTTCATTAATGAACGCTACTTTTAAAGTACTTAACTCTCTCCAAATAGTAACTCTAAATAATAACGTAGATAAAAAAGAGCATCTTTGACTCACCATTGTCCAAATTTTCCGGATCTAAGGAAATTTCCTGTTCCACGACGCCGACGGCATTTTCCATATCGGCGACAGGAAATTGCGGCCAAACTGAGATCTCTTCGTTCTTCAAATTCTTCATTCTCCGAAACTCGCGCTTTTCCTCCTTCCTACTGCCTCTCTTCCGGTTACTTTTGCGGCTCTCTCTTGATTTATTCTCCATCTTCATACACTTCGCGATATCAGCTGAACATTAAGAACAATCTCAAACGGTCAGAGATACGAAAGAAGGATGTGTATATATGCATAGATACACACTACGTAATAAGTTACGCATAAATGTACATATGCATAATATATTGTTCATGCGAGAACTAGTAACAATCCTGAATCGATTTACTGCCGCGACGAATGAAACTGATTTTGCCGATGAGAAAACGAGTCGGATCGTGCCGGTTGTAAACAGCGTGCGCGTTCTGGCCACCTAGCCGGGGTAGAGGACGTAGGACAAGAGATAAATTCGGATATACTTATCAGGATTGGTGGACGATTTAGTATGGAAGGGATCGACTGGGAATTGTCTCTCTCTTTCTCTCTCTCTCTCTCTTTCTTCCACGAAATTTTTTTTTCTCTTCTTCCGATCCCCGGAAGAATGAGCGACGGCCACTGGCTCGACGACTTTCATCTGTCAACATCTATCAATCGTGTCGCCGTGTCGGTGGCCGGCGCGGCGCCGCGGGACATCAAACAATCGGTGTATTGTGTACCACGCGCGTGTGAGTATCGACGACGCGCACGTGTTACGAATTATACTCACGTAACTACTTATATGCTTTTCAACAATACAGATTAGACAGCTTCTCGGATGTAAGTTCGGGAAACTTAAACGATGTAACATAATTATGATTTTCTACGGTTACTCTTATCATACAAAAATACTTTATTCAAGAATTGGACGAGTGTAAAAATTCATGTCTAATTTAATATTAAAATTCAAGCAGTAATTTGGCGTGTAAAATTTTCCTTGCAGCCTTTAAAAAGGACTTTAAGATTTAAAATCTACTCTCGAAGGATCACTATAAAAGTAATAATAAATGAAATAAATAATATATAAAAATGTATTGCTCAATAAAAGCTGAATGTTATAAACACAACTTTCATATGTTGTCGTTTGTTTGAAACATAAATATTAATATATGAGTTTTATGTCCTAATAATCTCCTTAATTGTAAATTATATTAGGTGTTGGAATTAATTCGTAGCGTTTTACAAGTGATGGGAAGTACTTTCATTAATGTATTTTTTAATGCTCATGTGAAATAAATAACATTCTTTCATTAAAAAACGCTACGAATTAATTCCAACACCTAATACTAACAGAGTATTAAAGACGAAAATATCTTATTTCTTTATAACTGTAAATAGTTAATAATCTGATGCAATTTTTTTATATGCTCTCTGTTTACATATATCCTAAAGACATATACATTTAAAGAAATGTATTTTTGTTAATTTGATTAATAATCACATGTGTAGTTTTCTACATATATATATATATATATATAATGTTTTAATTTATATAAAGTTTATTATCCACACATTTATTTTATGTATTTAATTTAAAAATTTATATAATTTTTTATATGTTACATTTTATATTTATCATTACTTTTATCGTTTATTTTTTAGTTCAGGAAAATTTGTAATGCATAAACTTTTAATTTTGAAGAGAATATGCATTTTAATTTATATATATTCATTTGTTAGAAATTTCTTATGTATTTAATTTAGAAATTATATATAATTTTTTATATGTCACGTTTTATATTTGCCATTACACACTTTTTATCATTTATTTTTTAATTCAGGAAAATTTGTAACGTATAAACTTTTAATTTTGAAAAAAGTATGCATTTTTAAAATTTATATTCATTCGTTAGAAATCTCTTATCTCTTTAGTATCCTATATTTAAATAAAATTTCTGACAAGTTGAAACGTGTACGTTGCTTATTTTTTCCGCGGAAATTATTGAGAATCATTGAGAGATTAAAATCGCGCTTCGTCTTTTCTCGCGAGGTATAAACTTGTAAAGTGTCGAGGAGTGTCGAAGACAGTAACAAGATTTAGCGTGTTGCGAACGGGTTCAAGGTACGACTTACGAGGTGTGCGCGACGAACCTTTCCGTGACACATATCCGGAGGTTCGCATCGTCCTGCGCCATTGCACCGTGTGATAATAGCATTGTTACTTGTGTCGTTCGCATGCAGGCAATCCTTATTACATGACACACGGTGCCGCCAACCTGGGCGTCCAGTGCGCCTTCGCTATATGTATCTTCTCAGTCGTTGCTCGAGCGCGTCGCGACGCGAAGCCTTGGTTTTCCGTGTTAGGCCGTGCGACTATTACAGGTGATAAATATACTGGTTTCTATTATTGAACTAGGACGCATAGTGCGATAACGATAGAATGTTCAGAGCATAACGTAAACTAACAAACTACTTAAATAACATTTAATAATTGACAGTCATAGATAATCTCGAAAAAGTGAAAAGAAATTCGTTGAAATTAATTGATATTTATTAAGTATATTCATCATTGTATCTGCAGACGTTACAAGAAAATTTTTTTTTTTGCAAAAAATACGATTTTTCAGTTTCTATTTCATTTATATTTTATTTTTCGTGCAAAATGTTTTCCTTCTCATAAATTTTAAAAAATTTTTAGTATAAATCTGACAATTAATATTTATAATTAAAAGCTTATTTCACATATATAGAAGAGATTTGTACAAATAATTAATTTATTATTTATTTTTATTTATATATTTTTGCTTTTGTTATTTATTTATTCATAATTTTTTACTTATTATTTTTTTGTTAAAAATTTTGTTACTTTTTGCAATGTTCATAGATTCAGGAATAGTACAGTCTAGATTTATTTAAAAAGTATCGTTTATTTCTTTTTTTAAATTCTTGTAATAAAATCTTTAAACTGATTTACACGTTATATGCTTTGCCATAAGAAATGCTTGCCACAACAATTTTTGTTTTTTATTTCGACCAGGAGCCTTATTTTCGAAAATATTAATTATTAGAGAAATCTACAATATATATATATATACATATATATATGTATATATATATATAATATAATATATAATACACTATAGTATTTTCGTACATTTTTGTGTATTTATATATTTGTCAAGAATATCGCCTCAGAATATGAATAAATTTTTAGTCCCTATATAGTCAATGTGATATATCCTCCTGACAAAAACCAATTGTTAACGCGGCTAGTAGCGTTTCAAAAGAAAATGAGAACGGTTTGTTAATAGCCTGAGAAATCACGTAATGCTTCGCCGAAAAGAGACGACACTTTCGCAAACGGTTGCTTGTTCTCCGTATTTTTACTTATTTGCCTGATAGTGCGCCTTTAGTGATTGCATCATGCCAATCATGTGGAACCGAAAGGTGTTCATCAGAATAATTGAAGTGGTACGTAGATATATCTTTAATTTGTTGTTAGCACGAAAAATTCTCTTGATTTCGCGATTGATATTTGACATTTATTAATTTAGCGTTTACCAATAAATAGAATTTTATTGCATCCAGATTTCCAGACTTGTAGAGCCTTCTAGTGTATACTGGTTCACTAAATCAACTTATTTAATTCTATATTTATTTCTAATTCTGCTTTTAGAAAGAAAATTAAGTTTAAAATCAGCTAAATTAATTAAGATTTATGCACTTATCATAGCAATATGCTAAAACATTTGTGTAATGATTTATTTAACAATTCGTGGTAATAGTACGTCAGATTATACGTGATGTTCTTGATGAAAATTTTTACACGAATCAAAACACATTTAATAATGTTTATATTTCTTATTAGAATTTTTTAACGTGAATTCTGAAATAGAATATTTCAGAAGTATGTATGAATTTTGCGATATTCAGAGATTTCATATTCCATATATAATTTCTGATAAATTCTTATTAAAATTTGGAAAGTTTAAAGTACTTTTTCAGAAATCATAGAGAATAAGAAATTTTATAAATCTTAGAATTCTTATTCTCTATGATTTCTGAAAAAGTACTTTAAACTTTCCAAATTTTAATAAGAATTTATCAGAAATTATATATGGAATATGAAATCTCTGAATATCGCAAAATTCATACATACTTGTGTAATTTTATGATAAGATGTAAGACTTTCTCTACGTACACTTCTGAGATGTTTTAATTCATAAAAAAATTTGAGAAATTTTGAGAAAGTAATAAAATTATTCAGAAATTCTGAAAAATGCTAAATTTACATAAAAATTTCAAAAAGTTATACGTATGAATAGTTTTAAAAAAATTTTCATCAGGAGATTCGAGACAGTTTGAAATTCGTAATTTGTTATTTGTATGATATTTGTAAATAGTGCATGTGAATTTGAATTATTGTTTACTAGTCGTGCTATATAATTAGCTAAGGAAGCAGTTTTTTTTTTTACGAAGAGCCCGAATTGCTATGAATCTCGCATAGTCTAACGAGTTTAGAAGTTTAGAGCAATGAATCGCGTGAGATATATCTTCTGTATTTATGTCAGATTCAAATTTTATAATAAATATTTTATCGAAATAATTTCGATTTTCGAAGCCCTTGATATTTTAATTATTTACTGTATTTTATACTATTACATATTTTATTTTGTTATAATGCTTATACGAAAAAATAACTATAAAAATCTTTTTTTTTTTGTACAATAATCAAGTAAACAAGATTGTTTGTGTAAAAGTTTCATGATGCAAACATTAATTGTTTGATCCATGAATAAAATTTATTTCTTTATTTACAGAATCACTAATATATCTCTGCATCATAATAAAACTGCGTAAATCCTTGAGATTTTTGCCTTTATTTTTCAAGTTGAAGCATTATATAATAAAAAAATACATATATAATATAGCCAAAATACATATATAATAAATAAACTGTGTCAATGTGTCATTGAATAAAAATATTGTTATTCATAACTTTTAATAGTTATTACTATACGTAATTCTCCGACATCATATCTGACGATATTAATTTGAAATCCTCGAGGGCGGTTATTATATGTATAATTGTCTAACATCACTTGTGATGTTATAAGGTTAAGAAAAAATTGTACACGTTGGATTGCAGCTTCTGTGCGTCGCCTGCGTCGTGGCGCTTAGAGTGACGGACGATGAGAGCCGAAGAGTGTTCCATTACTTGAGGAATCGCAGCAGGGAGTGGTCGCTATTGAATAATGTGACGTGGGGCAGCATAGGTGACTTAAATGATTCAGACATCCGGATCCTGGCGCTCTCGCAGAGGATCGCGACTCGTGACACACTCATTTCCCGATTTCCATATATTTCAGGCGCTGCCCTCGCAACAGCGACTTGTGGCGGATATATCATCATAACGACGGGTCTTTTGATCGCTGCGGCTACCGGGGAACTTCATGGTCGAAAGACGGTAATTGCTTTCCTTTTTTTTCTCTTTCCTTTTCTCATGCGAGAAATGCGTTGTTTGTAATACCGTGTTTTGTAATACCATCAACGGAATCAAAATGGCTCTCGATTGTATGGAGATATTAGGAGAATGACTTTTTCACGAATATAAAAAAAAAACAATATTCCCAGCATATTTTCGAAAATGAAATCAATAGGAAATCATTTTGGATAAAGTAATGTCTTTTTTATCTGATAGATGGGATGATTTATAATATATATATATATATGTCTTTGTCTAAAAAAAAGAGAAAATTGACATAAACTGTTCGAGACAAGAGATTCGATGTGTATCATACACATAGTGAGGATGCGTCCTGTATGATCTCACATGAAGATTAAAAATTGAGCCACTCTTTTTTTAAGATTAGCTCAATTTTCACTCTTTAGAATGAAATTCCCTTTAAAAAGAGAAGGTTGAGAAGGTCTTATACGCATAAAAATATCCCAACGAAATAAATCTTATTACATAAATATCTTCAGTCCTCTACCTTATTATATAAATATCTTTCCTTTTTTTCAAACAAATTCTAAGCTAAAAGCATATGAAGAACTTATCTTTAGGAGAATTTCATCTTTGTCTAAAAAAAAAAGAAAGTTAACAAACGCTTGTCATATTTATAAAAATGATAGAACTGAAGTTATTTATATAATAACATAAGATTTATTCCTTTTTTATCGACTTCTACTGTCGGTATAATATTATGATAAGTTTCGCAAAGTCATCCTGTCAGGAAGAGCAAAAACGTTTCGCCGCGAAGATAACCCCTGTAGAATTTCCACGTATAACGTAGAAGAGCGACGCGATGGCGGGAGCAGGACTCGCTTCGACGTCACGCCGGAATCCTTCTCAGGTGCTCTTAATTTATTCCGAGGTTGGTCTGCAATGTGAAAATATATCGCGTAAATCGCGGCGATCGCGATGGAGCGCGTGAGAAAATCGGTAGCGCGACGCGAAGGTGTCATTGAGGGAGCCAAGGATAGGAATATTCTCCTTAGACGAGAGTCGAGAGCGGGGCTCGCCCTGCCAATCCTGCCATGCCGCTGCTCCGCTCCGCGCCGTGCACGTAATCACAGCCTTGGTCAGTCGCGACACGTAACGTAACTCATTTGATGAGTCACAACTGAGGCTGGGTCTAGCCGATCTTGAGTGGACTGCATAATGCGTAGATTTCCTGCTTATATTCTTGCTTGCTTCTAATAAATAAATCTAACGAAAACCGGTGGCACGCGCATCGCGTTCTGCAATGAATAGCCCTGAACAGCATTTGAATACGCGCGTTGGAAACACTGATTATTTCCTTTTTCTTGTTGTTTTTTTCTTTTGCCCGCAAGGTTGAGTAATAATTTTTATGCATAATCCATCGGCTGCGCTAGGCGTAAATAGATCGCATCGATCGTTAAAATCACACAGGTGTAACGGATTTAACAAGCCCGATTGAATCTCAGGAATTTTTCCTGCTCGGACTGGGTGTGATCCTCTTCGGAATAGTCGGCGCCTTGTCGCTGGCCTCTATCGACAGCGTCCCTGAGGATCTAGTTGACAATGCCGCGGTTTTAGGAGCGCTCTGCTTGCTCACAGCATTGGTGTTCATCGGAGATCTACTGATGAGCCCGCCTCGTACGAAGAACAAGCAGGACCAAGCACGAATCATCGAGAAAGATTTGGGTACGATTATTAGAAAGATTATTAGATTACTAACTTTTTATAAAATTTGATTTTAATGTGGTATTTATTATATTATTTCTTAACTATTTTATTGTTTTGTATTTTATTAAATTCGGATTGAAAGAGAATTAATAAACCACATTTAACAGTTTGGTCACCAATGCAATTGGTCAATTCTTTCTCCATCCGAGGTCTCGGACCGATTTCTAGCACACATGAACACAAGCCTAGGCTTTATACGCATCCATAGATAGCAGGATTGCGGGCATGTATAACGTGTTATATATGGTTTTTACACATATAATACCATGTTATACGTATAATTTCATATGTATTATACGCATTATACATATATATTATACATAAGAAATTACTTGCAGCTTTAAATGTCGAGCTCTAAAAAATTTTGCGTATTCCGAAAACCATCGAAATAAAGTGTCACAATCTTTGTGTCCACGAATGTATATAGCGCTATATTAAGTCTGTGTGATAGAGTTCCTACCTTAATAGTCGTCAACTTTAACGCTTAATATCTCGGTTTGCGGGGCCAACCGCCATGTTTTTCTGTCGTATTCTTTCGTTTTGAGTGAAAACGCTTCGAAAGAGTTTAATTCCATTAAAAACGGAGGTGAGATAGCTATTCTAAATCATTATCTTTATTTATCTTAAAAAATGATACGTTTCGAAATAGGGAAACGTCAGGTAACGCCGGTGGTGACCATCGAGGATACGAAGAAGTCAAAATCATCAACCATTGTTAAAATACCCGAGGATGAAGACGGTCGTGTGAACGAAGCTTTTCAAAAGGCAGACGATCGTCATTCTGATCCCGCACGATCGGAACAGGAATTATCCGGTACACGTCCGCAGGACATCCGGGGCGATCGTGAACTTCGCGATGATCAGGAGCTAAGAGAGCACGCGCAGAATTTCGAGAATGGCCGTGCTTTACGTGACTCACAACGGTACCGAGAGATCGAGGTGCCACGTGCCATTCTGCACGACCATGATCGCAGGATCGACGAGTCCAGGATAATGTACAAGAGCCGTGATATCTATCAGCGGCCGGTCGACGAAATCGATACACCGCGGTTCCCGACGGAATACGAAAAAGGAGATCCAGTCTTTGCGAGAATCGTCAATCCAAGCGTGAAGATTATGAAGGTCGAACGTGACGTTGAGGAGGAACTCGACAACTACAACAGGTGATTTCTTGCGTCCGGAGACCCATCGTGTCCTTGGTTCGGAAACTTCATTTACGCGCCGACAATATCTATGCGTTAGCCATCTTGGATCACGCTGTCAGAACCACGAAAACGATTCTTGTCGCCAATAGAAGTAATTTTTTAATTATTTTTTATAAATGGAGAACGCATTCAAGGCTACCCTAGTAAAAATTTTTCTTAGAATTCTTTATTATCTTTCTTAATTTCTTTAATATAATAATTTTATAACTTTTTGGAATTTCGTCGAAATGGAGAATCACACTTGTATGGACGTGAGTCGTCAGAATTGTTCGCTTCCTTGTTTCTGACGTTATGATTCAAGATATATGACGCATAGAGTGTCAGTTCTTAAATATAATTTTGTTTGAACGACGAGCAGATATTCGGACAACAGCCAATACGACAACGTACCCATCAGAATGCGTGGCTCATCTGGAATCTTGAGAGGTCATCATCGTGATGTATCCTTCAATATACCACCTCCGCCTAAGGATTACCGATCTAGAAGATCCAAGGATGATATTGAGATGCTGGAACAATATTTTGGTGTACTAAAAACTACCGGCACGCAAACTGCAAGGACACCGTATTCACCGACCGATCCAGGATACGTTCGGCATACTGCAAGTAACTGGCCGCAAGACGTTAAGTCGAGCACACCGAAACCTAGCCCGGAACATTCTAGAATTTAACCCTTTCACGCGGACACTTTCGGTCTTTTTTCTAATTACAAATTTATTGACTAAGTCTAATAAGAATATTAATTTTTTTCTCTAATTAGTAAAAGTAATCATTAAAATTTTTCAAATGGTTTTTCGTCACTAATCTTATAAATTTATGTTTTGCTATCTCTGTAATTTGTGAATTTTATTTTCTCAAATAATTTAGCCATGAAAGGATTAAAGCAAGATATAACAATCGTTGACAGCCCAGCAAACGAGAATGGATTGAAATGAATTGGAATAGATTCAGATTTTCAGAAATATTGATTCACGAATGTTAAAATGAATGCTTTTCAATCCTGAATGCATTTTTATTCATTTATAGGAATTGCATGAAGTATATCTCTATACCTTTCAATCTAAAAATAATATTAGCTTTTTCTGTACATTGTGAATACTGTTCAGTTCCAAATTTTAGAAATGCAGTTTTTCAATCCAATTGTATCCAATTGAATTTAACTGAATCCAATTGAATCCAATTAAATAAAAAAAAAGTATTCGCTATACATATATTTAAAATACGCATTCGGATAGAAAAAAATTTCAATCCACTTTAATCCATTCTCGTTTGCTCGGAGGGTGTTTACTGAAATCTTAAATTAAAAAATTCCCTGATAATTCCTGGACTGTTTTCAGGTTTATTTTATTTAACATTCTAGGAAAAATTAGAGAATTTTTTAATGCAATTTTGAAATAAATTTGTGCAAATAATACAAATTACATAATATAAATTAGTAAAAGACAAGGATTTCCCATGAGATTGTGTATGTATCCATTTTCTACAATTAAAAATGCAAAATCTATGAGATAAGCATAGGGAAGGCTCACTGCAATGAGCTACTTCTTTCTGCTATATTTTTTTTTATTGTCCTGATTTTTAAAAATAAAAACACGAGTACATATGTAATGTATGCCATATTTATAACTAATCGATTGTCGGCATTTAGTATCATTAAGAAAAATAATGAAAGAAATAATGTTTTCAAAAAGAGACAGAGAATTTAAATTTAAAAGTGAATATCCAAGGATTTCCCCGATTAACAAAATTTTATAAAAATCTGTTTTCAAAGATGAAAGGGAAATTCCCTAAAAATTCTTTGAAAAAGTTTTCCTAAGTAAACACCCTACTTGATATTATATATATTCTTCGATATTTTATAAGATTTTTATATGTGCAATAATATGCAACAATCATGAAACAAAATTCGTTAAATCCAAAAAAACATTTACAATCTCAAATAAAAACCAAAGTATTCTACATTTAAGTTAAAGTTGAATAGAAACTTTCCTATAAACTTAGGAAGCGTTTATATTGGTCGTAACCGTGTGTATTCCCTTCTTACAGTCGAATGAGAGGGGAATACTCGAATGTGATTGATCAATTCTTATAGATTATGGCATACAATTACGGTCAATATAAATGCTCCCTTATAGTTGATTACTAAAAGATTGCAACACTTTTCGATGATTTTTTTTTTCGGAATGTGTATATAAAATTTTGAGGATGCAAATGACTATTTCTGAATGCATGTGAGCGGTCATGAGGCCATATATTACTATTAGTTGTCAGTACACTATAATATATGTAACGGGAATTATAGATTTTTAGTACTAGCTAATATACGAACATGGCCATAGCTTTTGCGCATTCTAAAACATAAAAGAAAAATATTGCAACTTTTTAGTAACTGACTGTACATAACACAATATTCATTTAATTCGACTCAAACGTAAATTTTAGACAATAAAGCAGTAAATTTTGGACTTAATCATTATGTACCCAGGCACACGCGCTAGATGCCACAATGCATTTATATTTAAATATAGTTAATATATAAATGTATATAAATAAATAGAAGGACAGCTATCTATATATCACAGGACTGCGATAATTTCGAAAGTTAATTTCATAAGTGTCTTCCGGTTGTTTTTATTGTAGTTCATGTATCCGCTATTTTTTTAAGAGTTTAAGAATTTTGAGAGTTTACTTCGCAGATCTGTGCGATAGTTGGGATTGCGAGAAAAATCGGAAAGGAATAATACATCTTTTTTACACATAAAAATTTCAATATAAAGTTATTATTTTTGTTCACATCTCGTACTCCTATATGCATATACATACAATTACTATTAATCTGATGATAACATATAATCATTGCATGGTTAGTCATCTGTTCGATGCTCATCAAGGCGTGTTAATATTAGTGTTAATAATATTACACGATGGATGTAATTTCTATTTATGTTTATTCCTCTCTTGTCAATATTTTTATGAACTTCTTAAAACATATAAATAAATGCTATACAAGTCCATCATTTTAAGTCATCCGATATGGACAATTTAGATATTTTGAGCATTCATTTTTCTTCTTTACAAGCCTTCCTTCCTTTCAGTGCATTCTACAAATATCCCTGATGACGGATTAGCTGCACCATCGTCCATTAGAACAAGAACATTGGAACGGACTTATCCTACTTGGTACCCGATGTAGCTTGAATCTCAAAGTGTCTCACGCAGGCTACGTTAAGAACGATATCGTAATTTATGTTGGCAACACTCGCGGCGTTACACCTCACTAACTCACGTTACAGTACATTAATCAAGGACTTAACTTGTTACCATTTTGCAAATTGACTAATCCGGATAAGATATCAGTTGTGAAGGAAGAACGCCGCGTTATCGTGAGGAAGCTTATCTCATACCGAGCCCGATGCCGGCTCCATTTTGAGCATTAGACGTCCTTTGCTCCATAGTGATATATTGCCTGATAAGGCGAGAGATTTCATGAGCCTGCTCCGTCTGAAGTCTAGTGATACGCTGTTGCATCAAATTGCCGCATTTCATGTCGAGGTAGAGCGTGCCTTCTTCAGACTTGACCTTCCTAGTGGAGATCACTTCGGAGTAGGGATAATGATACAGTGTCTCCTGAAAAATGCCAGACGATTGAATTATATAAAGAGGAAGATGCCGTTATGTGAGAAAAGATGAGCATTTTAAGAAACGGAACTACTTACATGCGTGATTAGATCTATGAAATGCACTCCATGTCGATTGAGAGCGAGAATATGATCGGCGCCCTTTTCCTTGCCCTCGGGCACCCTCTTCACCGCGAAGAAACTTGACCCGAAAAGTGGCCACTTAGATAATATTTCTAAAGAAAAAGAAAACGCGTGCACATGTATATTTAATATATTTATCAATGACAATTTTTATCATTTTCTTAAACGACAATTTTGTAAATTGTTATTGTTTAAGTTTTTATTTGTATATTAAAAATATTAAAGCACACACAAATTTAAAGAAAGTGTAAAACATCTTTTATCGTTTATATGTTCGTGCGTATTATAAAATAAATAATTTTTAAATGTAAAAATAATTAGTGGGTTTTAAGAAATTAGTTTTAAAAAATTGATATAATTTTCTTAAATTTTTATATATAATTATATAATTTCTCTCTCTCTCGCCTCCTCTTTATAAATTTAAAAGAGAAAAATTCTTAAAAATGTTGTGAAAAATTATGAGAAATTTTGTAGTAGGATATTAGCTGTTACATATGTCTTTTGTCGTAATAAAATAAGTTAAAAGAATAAACTTTTCCAGTGGTTTCTTGTGGTTTCGATTTAAAGTCTCGAGTCAACTCACCGAGTACTTGCGCCTTGCAAGTAGCCGCTGAAGAATGCTGAACATTGTTCCAGGCTTGTTGAACCATGTTAGACCATTGTTGCGGTCTGGGTTCTCTCAAGCTGAGCGCTGTTTTTGGCAACAGATATTTAATCTCCTTCGTCGCGGGTTCGTGCGTCATATCGGCCGCTCTGTGTAATAGCGCCGCTATTTGCGCCATGTCATACTATAAAACACATGTGTCATTAATGGATCGTTTATTGTTGACCGAGCTCCAGGCGGATGTTACTCACAATTATTTCCTGAGGTAAATGTTCTCCAGGTAAAACTAGTAAAAGTCCTTCTAGATAATCGGGAGCAATTTGATTAAATACGACTTCTATATACAATGCTGCATCCAGTCGTAGAGGATAGTACCAAACAGATCTGAAAAGATTAAAAAAAAAAAGATACTTTCAAATCTCTAAGGGAGACATTTTTGAAAATTTCTGCACTTTTTGAACATAATTTTACGGCAACTAAATAAAAATTATTCATTATAATATATACTTATTAATTTATATCAAATACTATTGAAAATTTAATGCTTGTAGAGGGAATATTCTACAGTCTAAATTGAACAGAATATACAAATCACCATACCTGCAAAATATTAAGTAGAAGACTTGATGGTTTTTTTGGAGCTCTGTTGTTACGTCCAGAACATACTCGTCTCTGGCCAACGGCATGGTGAACGCGTCGCCGTCGACGATGCAGTATAGCGAGAACTCGTCCATCTCGTGTGGGTTTCTCACGGAGATGACGTTGCACATCTCCTCAATAACATCTTGCACGACAGTCGTGCATTTCGTGTTAATGACCCGCTCGGTGCCGCCAGGCAGCCGGTAGATTTGCCTCTTCGCGTTCCTGCCCGCGCTAATCGCCATGATCTCCTCCACGCTGGGCACGTTCTTGCGCCCACCGTACTTCACGGTTTTTCGCAGGTTCTGTAGGCACACCATCGCAGTACCGTGGTAAGCGCGACGCTTATCGTACGCCGCCGTTTCAAGATATTTTGTCAGGTAGGGTCGAAGGCCCTCACTGCACGTGAAATAGGCGGCGATGATGCTGAAGATCCGCCACCCACGCTGGCAGCTCTCTGGATTCGGGCTCTTGTTATTGGTAGTCTGTTTCATCAGTTGGCAATAAACCTCGTCACGCAGCTGCTCATATTTGTGACAATGCTGTGGACACGCACAAAGGTGGCATATGGTTTTGTTAGGAAAATCATGTCCTTCGGCACAAAGGAAAGAATAGATCGCTAAAATTAGCGCGAGAAGACAAAGATAATAAGACGGATAATAACAGATAATAGTCAAGTTCCGTTTCTTACCAGGGATTTCAAAGGTAAATCTATGAAAAAAACAGTATATGCAAAAATGATTCAGAAAAATACGGAATACTTTTTGTTTTCTATACATTTCTAGAAGGAATTAAAATTAAAAATAATTCTACGGCATCAAATCTAGCTCAATATAAGCTGTGACGTTTTTCGTCCGTTTGCGGAGAAGCCAAGTGAATCCTGGATCCTCCCGGCTCGTGAGGACGAGCAACAAGCGTGCGGACGCTATCGTTCATGCGCCACCTTAAATTTATTTTTATTTATTTTTCTTATTGAATTTTTTTGCATTATTTTTCTGCGAGAATCATTGCCAGGATCGGTAGCTGTGTGCGTTGATTGTGCTGAAACTCTCACCCGGTTACCAATAAGAAAAAGAGCCGCCGAAAAGAACTGTCGAGGAGGCTCCGGACACGCTCCAAATAGCGAGGGCGTGCAGGTTATATCGGTCTTTTTAACTTGCTGTCTGCACTTATTATTTGCGCCCTTTTGCCGCTCTTTACAGAGAAAACGGAGGATGCCGAGATGTCAGAATGAGGTAGCTTCTCATGAGGACAACCAGCTAGAATGTCTGTAGATCACGGTGAAGAGATCTCGAGCTCGAACCAAAGGAACCTAACGCAGGAAGAGCTCCATGCGAGAAGAGTTCCGGGCGAGACTATCCGGATGAAATTCGGATTCCGCGCCAAGTCGCGAGAAGCTACGTCGCTGCCACGGGCCCACGCGATTCGCGAGGTCGCGCGGCGCCGCTATCGGCCAATTGGGCGTCGGGAGGCCTCGCTCTCGATAAGCAATGCGGCCTGTGCATCCCCCGCCGGGGCCTGCCGAAATTACTTGTGTTTTGACACGAGCGTGATGCAGATTGTGAAAGGACGCAGGATCCATTGAGAGCAAAGAACGAGCTACGATAACGAAAGTGAGCCGAGTGAGATATCGCAAGGAACTGAGAAGAACTACAGAAGGAAGAATCGCCGATAAGACAAGCGTAGAAATTCTGTAAAGCTGCCGATCTCCAACAACATGATCTCGAGTGAATAGCATGTGCCAAATTTGAGCCGAAAAGCTGAGACCCGTACAGAGAACTACCGTAAGTAATTAATCTTTTAGTTGCCGTTTGCCGTTCGTTCGAATCACATATATTTTTGTATTCAGTTCGCATAAAGCGAACTGCTCGCCACAGCGAAGTCGCCGCGTCTCATTAATGTGATTGTATGTTAACCTCATTTTGCATTGTACTGGCGGAAAGCTGCGTTTGTTGCTGTAAACTTTGATCGACTGATGAATAATTGGGATAACTCTCGCGATGATCATCTGTTTACGTTCCTTGTTTTATGCTACGCGACTCGATAACTTCCGTTTATAACGAGCTCAGTTTATAACGCTTATTCGCGAGACGAATTATTGTTACTACGGTAAATTGCATACTTTTAAACACTTATAATGTTTTTCTTATCAAAATCAAATGTTTGTCATTTTCTTACTCTTAAAAGGAAGTTCTTATTTGTTGTTTCGCCTTCCGATTCACTCCCGCTCCGAATAACCCACCCCCCCGGGGGGTATTCGGAGCGGGAGTGAATCGCTGAATGACTGAGCAGTCGTCCGTCACATTAAAGAAATATTGAGCATAATTAGTCGAGATTTAGAGAAGTAAAGAGCAGCACGCTTACTTAGCGCTTAACTTAAGTCGAGAAAGAATTCGCGATAATTCAGTGAGAACTACCGACTTGGAGTATCATTGGCTGTCGAATTGCGATCACAGAAAAGTGACGAAGTTGTGCCATCAGTCGAGACTGCGGTCATAAAGCTTACAGATACTCTATGCAATAACGCAATTCTTTATGTGTTTACAATGTCTTTCAATTTAATTCACTAAGAAGAAACTAAGGTCTTATAACAAGAAACATAGAAAAACGTAAAACAATTGACATATAATAATATCACAATAGCGAATAGAAGGCAATGATGTTTACGTTCTCTATTATGATTAGCCGAATCGCTTATTGCTTACATCTCACTGTCTTATATTTTTCTATGTGTTTCTGGTTTTAATCTTTTCACATAATATAAGAATTTAATCAAATTTTAAGAATAAGTTTATGATCAGTACATGTATCGCCTTAAATTTTTTAAATAAATATTATTACGAGAAAATCGACTGAGAAATGTCCAATACAAATAAGCAAAGAAGTATTCAGTCAAATATTTTGATATCTAATAATAATTTTGTATGAATTTTACAACTTCCAGTTTAAACAAACTGTGTGCCGATTATTATTTGTTAGTCTTGAAATACAGCCCTAAACTAAAACTAGAATATGTACATAATATGTATATATCATAAATTAAATTAACAAGGAATTGAATATTACTGATGCTAATGAGCATCTTTAAAATATTATAGGGAATTTATTGCAAGAAATATCATCTCAGCCAGGAATGCCGGGAATATTTATTCTATTTAAGTTATAAATTGCACAATATGACTTCAATATTGAATTGACATCATAAAAGATCAGCATTTCTAGTTATTTTTTTTTACATATTGTATTTTATCCATCATTTATTATTTTTAAAAAATGACTAAAAACTCCCGTGTTAAAAGAATACGCCAAGTGACTCTTTTCTACCTTTTTTAAGCTGGAGAATACCTTCATAATTATTTCTAATATTCTTCAAAACTAATTTCAAGCTTTAGATATTTACTCAGGTCTCTCATCAGTCAACATCCGAAAATAAAATGGGAATAATTTAGATTTAGCTCAAAATGAAAAGGTTACTGTATACAAATTTTAAGCGGGATGTAAACAATAAGAAAATCAACATATTTTTAATTTGTTACTGCTTACGTTACTATTTTACGTTTTCTACTGTGATTACCTGATTCGCTTATTGCTTACATCTTACTCTGCTTATGATTTCTGTATGCCATTCTACTCTTACCATAAGGATAGTGTAGACGCACTTGACTTCACTGGTCTCAGGCGGCAATGGTTGGTCCCCCATATATCTCATCAGACAGAGAAAGCATTCCACGGCTAAAACACTCAGATCAGCATCCAGCCTAAGCAAACTCTGCTCGATGGGAACGGTGGAGTATTTAACGAGGTCCACTTGTTCCTTCCAAGTCCATTCGGCGCCATCTTGTTGTCCTTTATTCTTCTTGTTTTTCTTCTTGCTCTTCAGCGACTCGATCACCTTAAGGGATCCGCTGATCGATCCATCCGCCGTTTTTAACATCTCGAATCTGCCAGATACATACACGTTTGTTAAATTCGCTCGCTCATTTGCATCGCGCGCGGACAAGACTGGACAAGACTGTCGGTTCCTCGGTACGAGAGCAGAACCAGAAATGACACGGGAAAAGGAGACACCGCGATACACGGTCGAAATAATGTCGTGCAGCGTTATGCTTTCTCAACACGATTCGCTTGCGTAATATCGTTAATAGTTGTTTCGCATTCATTTCCATATGATCGCCGAGTTTACACATGCATTTGGTAGCAGAATTTAGAAAGAAGGGAACTTATTTTAAATCGGATATTTCATCTCGTCGTGATTTCTCGATACTAGATAGATCTTTATCATTTTTCTTTTAATTATAACAATGAGTAACAAATATTACTTTTAGAATTGTTTAGCAGTTCAATATTAACAATATATGTACTTGCATTCTTTAAATAAAATCGATGTTCTGAGACTGAATCAATCTTGATTCCTCCCAAATCCGCACATTCTCCATTGCTTTACAAACATATATGCTGCATAAATTATATCGGGAATATTGACTCACTTTTCTGTGCTTTGACGGAAATTCAGCATGGCGTACTGCAAGAGCGAATGTTTGCCGTCATTCGATACCACCGGTCCGCTCTCATAGATGCCGTCCTCCTGGAGTCGAACATTGTCATCCGGTTGCCGCCACTCCTGGCTCGGGCTCAATCGTTGATTTTGTAGGTTTTTCTGATGGTTCGCTTGGTTGACGGCCGACACGTGATTGGGCACGCGACTGATCGGTATGTGATTCTCATGCTCAGAAATTACGTGATTGGAATAATTGTGGGGCTGACTGTGATTCGTGTGATTTGCCTGCGACTGAATCGTCTTAGTGATTTGGGACACGTGATTCTCGTGATGATTGATCCTCTGCAGATGCGGTTTCTGATCGATCTGCAAAACAAACAAGCAATTCACACATTGATCGTTGAACGCTTTTGACTTATTAATTATTTTGAAAGACGCAGTTACATAAAATTAAAATTATAGAATCAATATTAAAACGTGTTCACGTACTAGAAGGCTCTTAATTTAATTCTTAATATAGACATTTATAGAATGTGACTCTGATGATTTTATCAGGGATAGAGATATATTTCAATCACAAGGAATAATCGCTGATTATTGATTGAGCACTTTTTTTTGGTCAGCTCATATGTTGAGGAATAAGTTTGATATAAATATAAAGTAATTGTAAAAACGTAACTATTAAATTAGTTACTGGTTATAAAAAAAATATAATTAAGTTATAGTTATAGACGGAAAGAAAGAAATGAAGTTAATTTACAGTTATTGTAAAAAAGTAACTATAATTATGTAATTTCATTATAAGTATATATTATTTCCCAACCTTTTAGAAGTTTGTCTCTAAAGCCGTAATCACATTAGTGATTGCGCGATTATAATTGACAATTACTTTTCAATTACAACAAAGCAATCAGTGACTGCTTTGTTTCTAAATGGTTGAAAAGTAATCACCAATCGCACTAGTGCAATTACGGTTTAAGATCCTGGAATATCCTGTACATTATCTATGTTTACACTCATCGCTTATAACTTCTCTTATAAATCTTCGATGTTAGCAACAGATAGTTTTTTAAAAGTCTACAGGGATGCGATTCAAGTGTTTTACATTGCTTGAGGCGCATCGGGTAATCGCGAGAAGCAATCTCATTTACGAGCTGGCAAGCGAATTCATTCTTCGCGCTTCTCTATTTCTCTGTTTCCGCGCTGCTCGCATTTCCTCTTTTCCCCGATGATACGGTACGATACGACAACGCGATCGATCTTAACACGCAAGTAAACGAGTTCTCCCCGCCGCAATCGCGTCTCGCCGCGCCGATCATGTATTACAATCTGGTACAGGAATGCGATATGACACGACCATTAGGTGTAGGCGTTTCCTTCTTTTCAGATCCTCGTCGCACAAAGAAATGGAAAAAACAAGGAGGCGTGTAACGCCTATATAAATTAACTGCGACTTCCGGGCGGTGCGTAATTTCTCGGGCACAACCATCGCGTCGCGCCGTCGAGCGGAGGCACCGGGTCACTCTTTTTAGCTCCTCTCCGCTTTCGTTGATTACAAAGATATACGACGAAAAGTAGGTGATTGCATCCTGCGTTTCTTAATATCCTCATGTATACCTACAAGAGGATGGCTTCTTCGATATCTGGTAGAAACCCGATGCCTCGCATGTTACACAAAGTTTTTCCCTCTCTCTCTCCCCCCTCTCTTTCTCTTTGTCTTTTTCTAATAGGAAGAAAAGATCAATTACGATCGCTGACGGATGTCAAATGGAAATAGTTCATTAATGCGGTAGCTAACAAGTAGAATTACTCATATCAATCCATTTAGAAAAAAATGAGGAAAAATTGATATTAGATGATTTTTGCAAGAGAAATCTAGTAGAACCGAAGATAAAGCTGTACAGTTAATAAACTTAATAAAAGTATCAAACTTAGAAATGTGCTAATTCTTTATGACACACATCGCAATGGTTTATGCGGAAACAAGCGGGTAACCAATTTAATAATCGTTTAATTTTAGGTCGTATTTTTCTCTAAACACATAAGTGATGTTCCAAAATTCACTGTCAGCTCTAAAAATCTGTAATTTGCGTTACATGCATTATAAATTTTCAACACTGGTGATAAATTTTGGAATACAATATTGGAAAACCGATTTTACTAGATACAGATATGAAAATAATTTTGTTGGAAACTCAAACTGTAACCATTGGAATGTTGGAAAATCACGATTTTAGACAGAGGTGTAATGGTCGCACGATGACACCGAGTATATCGATACTTTGAAATCGGCGAAAATGCGCGAGCGGGATAAGCAGACGTCGACCCTGACCTACATAATCGTTTAATGCACCGAGGCACGACGTAAGACATGGATGCGGTCGCTGCGCGTTCAAGTAAGCCATATTGCGACAGATAATAAGCGCAACGGTCTAATGATTTCCGCGGCGACTACTGTTATTATCGAGGCATAACTGTGACGTAAAGAGGTGCGAAGTACGATGCAAGCGGCGGGATTTAGGTAGGCGAAGAAGTACATACAAGACAAATACTTATTGCGAAAACGGACTATGTACTACATGACGATAATCGGGAAGTTGTTCAAACTAAATAGATTATTTTTTAATGAGTGGACAGAGCAAAATAAATTAAATATTACCCTACAAAAGACACTCGTTATTTTTATTACTACATAAATTACTGTGGAAAGAATGTACATTTATATAAATTTGCAAAAATAAACATTTTATAAAAATTTAACTGATTGCTCGGTAATACATATTCAAAAATTATGACATAAATGATTTTGACATTTTTGGAATTTTTCAATGGCAGTAATTAGAATAATTAATAACTTTTTTTCCTCGTAGTTAAATAATAAAACAGTTTAAAACATCCTAAGATGTTTATTAGAAATTTATGCGAGTTGCCTTTCAGCTCAAAAAAAGTCAAGTACCGTTACATAGCCTGATTAATGTAAGTTTTTTTACTTATATCTCGCTGCACACACCTGAACTTATTAATTATTTACTATAATATGTGAGATTCGCGCTCCATTTGATTTCATTTAACAGTCCATTTGATTTAATTTGTCCCGCGTGTTGGAGCTCAGATTCTTAGATAATAATAACGTGACAAATGGAATACGCGACCTGATAGCTCTTGACTTTCTCGTCTAATTTCTTCAAGGTCTCCTGTATGGTATTAAGCATCTTGTCGCTCGTTTTGTCTTCATTCTGCATTTCATCATTGCACGTTGTCGTTGCATCAGTTTGCGTCCTGAGCTCCTCGAATCTCTTCAATATTTCCCGAACGCTTAGCTTGTTGCTATCCGCGTTTTCCTCAGTGATAGTCTCCATCTTCGCTAGCTTGCGTTCACCGTTAGTTCGCACGATAATTTGCTCACCATCGTAGAGCTCCTGAATCAAATTATCATTCGTCCTTGGTCGTTCCTCTTCCTTCAACTTCTGCTGAACCAGCTTCTTTTCTTGAATATTTTTCAAGGCTGCCGTATTCTTGAAATTTCTCAATTCGCAACCTTCCTCGAGCCTGAGTTGTTCAATAGTCGGCTGATGATCATTCGCTCGCATGACTGGATGCAGGAAAGTTTTCTGGTCCAACTTGGACACATCTATTCTAGGAATGTTTTCGTATTCGAACTTTTGTTGGCCAAAGGATTCTTTCTTGAAGGGTTCCAAGATTTGTTTAATGTTTTTGTTTACGTCCAAATGTTCAGAATCTAGCTTTTTTTTTTCTTTACTGCCATCTTTCACGAAGAATTTGATGAAACCGTTTCTTTTCCCTTTGTATTGTCGGTCCGAATGAGATGCCTGTTCCAGAAATGCACCAGAATCATCAGTGTATCCGTACTCATCACTACTCAATTCAGACTCAGAAGACTTTACTAGAAGACTATCGGGAGAGTTTGTCTTGCGGTCGTCATCGGAGAGATTCCTGCTACCTTTCTTCCGATAAGCTACTTTTGTATCTTGTATCTTTTCATAGTGTCTCCAATAACCTTCATCTAAACGACCGAATGGATTCTCGGGCGTTGGTCTGCGTTCCCTCGGATCCTTTCGAGGATCTAAGACGTCTTTTTGGGCAAGATCGTTAAACTCGAATTTGCGCAAGAATTCGGAACGACGTACGATTCGCTGCACGTTGCTGAAAGACTTTGGTTCAAACTTATGGAATTCATTTTCCGAAGATTCGGAATAATCGGTGAATTGATTCAGGATATCCGGACGATGTTTTTGTCGACGTCGCAATGTCGTCGGCAATTCGGCCCAGTTGCTGAGTAGTTTCCTGGAGAACACTCCTTCAGTATCAGATACTTCTCTCTCCATGATAAAGTTAGGAGATAGATTTTTAACGGAAGGCATGTGTTGATGTTTAGAAAGTGTTGATGGCTACGACTCGTATGGTGTGTTGGTCGATGCCATTCGACTAGCGAATTCTGTACAAAGCTTTTCTAACTCCAAACAATCGTAATTTCACTCGGATCTTCCGAAGGATGTAGATCACGGATGAAAGACCGTCCGCGGAACATCGTGAGAAAACGCCCGGAAGAAGACTCGCGAGATCCGGCTGAACAATACGCACTTTTAATTATAATTGCCTCGCGCCAGCAGGCTCTCCCTTGCTACAACGGGCGAGAAAGCTTTCATGCTTTCTTAGAATCGTTATGCGTTGATCGCGTCGTCGGGTGCTCGAATTTTAACGAAGGTCTGTTCGCAAATTTCACTTATATGTTTGAAACGTCTATATTCGTTTCAAGTTTCACTTGAAGAAGCAACACTTGCGGAATGGTAACGAAGTAATAGACTTTTATTTCTTTTTTTCCTTTTTCTTCTTTTCCTCCTCTAAAAATTGGTTCTGTCCCGCATTCGAAGACGATACGGCCAGTAATAATTCTTTCCATCCACTCTTTCACAGATACATCGAATAAACATTATTAAATAGACACAAAACTATGTTGAAAGTGATTACAAAAAGCGGTAAGTTTCGTCAGATATTTTGAAAAATTTTAATATCCGTATTTGGCGACTTGTCCGATGCAATTCACAGATTTTTATCGATTAACGACGGTCGTCGCGCGATAACTATTGGATCTTAACCGTAGAGAAAGAAACAACAGACAGTCGATCATGATCTCGCTTACGCAAGTACGGGCCCTTCCGACCTTACTGATACTCGCGCAAGATCGTTAGCGATCGTACGATCCGCCGTCGCGTTCCGTTTATCATTACTCACCGCCGTTCTTACGCCGCTGTTTTTACACGGAGCGTGAAAGGCACAGGTCTCATCCGCGGTAGAATAATCGCTGCTGATTAACTATATATTCGAAGCGAAGAGCCGTGCATTAACGATCAGCAGACATTATCATTATATTAACCTTGCCGGGTGCTGTGAATTATACAGCTGCGTGATGTCGAGTCGAAAGTCTCTCGACGGCATGATCATCAAGTCGTTTTTCACTATGATGAGAGCTAATATAGCTTAAGTTTCTGTTTATCCATTTTGTAAAGTCATGTTGTGATCAACAGACATATTCCTTTCGATATATCTTCTTGCTCCAAGAAATTGCGTTTTCGCTTAATGTCTTTATAACTATCAATTTCAGTGTCAAAAGATCGACGAAGGAAGATGTAACTTCATTTCAGAAGTATTCAAGCTTTTTAAGGTTGTGCACTGTGAACTGAAAGATGCACGTTTCCTTTAATAATCCTTCGAATTAAACTTCACTGAGTGTTTTTCCCCAGAAAATTAGCTTCGGAAGTCTGAGAGGAACTAATATTATTTCCTATCGATTTTGCGATCGGATTTGTTTCTTCGCGAGAAGATTTAAATCGGTGGACTCTCTCATATCGAGTTTTGATTCCGCGCGAAATTCAAGTTGTTCGTCAAAGATATGGGATACGCGAGTGCGACGGCACCTGCATGGCACGGCGGCAGTCGATGAACTGAAGAGCCGCGGCCGCAAGGCTTTCGACTCCAAGACAGTCCAAGGTACTGCCGTTCCCTGCCGGCTGCATTCTGTTAGCCGATGCCTCTTTGGAAGACGGATATCTGGGTCGGGCCCCACCACGTTTCTCGGTATGCGTGGCGCATACGCTAGGCATGAAAAATCATGCTGCGCCGCTCTTACCGGAGAGGAACTCTTTATACTGCTCGATCTTGCCCGATCGGAACAAGTACGTTCTCGATAGTCGAACGAGATACATGTCAAGGAGCGTTTTGCTCTATCATCGAGATCTACCTTCTTCGTTTAAACACAGAATTCCGAGAGCCAGATAAAATTGCCCGAGAGTGACGAAAAAAAGTATTTATCTAAATGCAGCGGTCTTTTTTCATTAGCGGAGCGAAATAAAAAAAATGTTGATAAAGTGAAAACACTTGCAGATACACAGGTCGTCCCAGTTTCGCACCTGTTATTATCTGCCTTTCTCGAAGGAGCTTCTTAATATTCAGCGTCGAGCATTTTGTAATTAACTCTCAATATTAAAATTTCTGTAACTCTAGAGCTCAGCTCTCTCGCGTCCTTGTATCATATTGGAAAAGTCTGGTTGCATTAATTGGAATTCGAGTACATTCAACTATAAAAGTACAAATCAAACTTTTAAGGGGATCCTAAAGTCGTCTATATTACCATATAGTATATAAGTAAAGTAAACCATATAATTTTTGCGCAATTATATAAAACAAGATTAATTTATTTAAACGATCTAAATGCCGTATGTTTCGGCTCAGTATTTGTGAGCCATCTTCAACGAATAATAATGAATGTGATGATTTAAATTAAAGAATACCGCATCTAATCTATGTCTATAGTGTATATTTTTCTTATACATGCTGTGATCCATGCTTGTAAAGCAAACATTGATTCGTTGCTAATTCGCCCAAACACAGTTACAAAGTTGGTTGGTAATATCGCATAAAGTACAGTAATGCAAATCCATCAAAAACCAAGATAATATAAGCGTCAAAATATCATCATGATTGTCGTCGATTAATAAAAAGAATTTAAATTAAAAAGAAAAAGAGTGATTGCGATGGAAGTGAAAGTTTGTTTAGAAATAAATATTCTACAGAAAAATTTTGTTTGTTTTGAGATCTTTATATTTTATATTCAAATTTATATTTTAAGTTTGACGGTTTTTTTTAACTCGGGAATATATAGATCCTGTAGATCAGGTTTTATAATTATTTAAATTTATCAAACATTCTAGTCGAGATAGTCAAACATTCAATTACAAATCAGAAATCTGATATTAATATAATCAAAATGTATTTTATTTGTATAATTTTGTTAGTATAATCAAAAACATTTTTCTCAGTGCAATAATTTAAAAACTACCTGTGTCGCCCGAGATGTTTCTCTCGAAGAATAATCTAGTTGTCTGTGTATGTAAAAGAGCTTCACGAAAGGAAATTCTTTGTATGGTTGTTTGCGACTGTGATTCCACAAGTCGACAATGTGCCCCGCGAGCACGGCAATGAAATAGAAATCGGAACCGGAAGAGAAGGAAAGAGTTGGAAGTGATAGGCTCATTTTGCGGAATTATTGTGATTTGCGACTCAATGGGATCCGACCGCAAAATCTTCTGTCCCACGCCTATCGTGATATGATTTCAATTTTTCCCCATATCCACTGTCGCCTATTAAAAAACAAAGTCGAGAGTTTTCGAGGACTCGCTTCGGGAAACGGCTTTTGAAGTTCACACGGCTGTATGCGGTCGATGCACCTGCTGTTAACGGAAACGACCGATTATCTGTGGGGCCTTTAAAATCCATTCGCTTTTAGTCCTTAAATTATGTGTATCCAACTCTTCAAATATTTCAATCCTAATTCTTCAAATACTTCAGTACACTAGGTAAAAAATTTAATGCCTTCAGTAAAACTATATTTAGTCGAAGCATTTTTTAACAGCAACCAAATATTTTATTTATATTATATAATAAAACATTTAATTGTTTTTACAAAATAATTTATAAAATTATTTGGTCTGCTTTGTAAATAATAAAAATATTTATTTATACCAACTAAACAATTTAGTTTGCATAAAATTACTGTTTTGTTCGGTACATTTTAACCAAAAATTTTTGTTTTGTATATCTCAATCAAATTTTTGCTATTACAGCAAAATTTACAATTATAAGTAGGTTTAATTTATATTATAAATTTATATTAAAAAACATTAATTTTTTAAAAATAAAGTTTTCAAATAATATTATCTCTTTTGCCATTCCGCAAAAATAATTGCATTTTTATTTCAAGAGATCGTTGAAGAAAACTCCAATTTTCGAAGACTCGTTCATCGTGTCGAGTAACTCAAACCGATATATGTCCCCGGACAGAAATGGCACTTTCTCACTCCGCGTTCTTTCTACAGAGCGACATTTTTCTTGCGCCAAAGAACGAAATATTTTCCGCGATCTGAATTGCGTCGCGAGATTCATTTCCTTTTTTTTCCCTTTCGCGTAGAATTAGAGAGACCAGTTGAGCGATAGTGAACGCGGAAAAATACTTTCCGTTCTTACGTTTTCTATATTCTAGTTCTTTTGTTTCGCAATTCTAACCGTCAAGATGTCACGTGGTGAAGGCATGGAATGCACACGAAGCAGTGAAATTGAAATTATTGTGTTCTCCAATTAGTGCGCTTGCAACATACGATCTATTACTTTAATGAAAAGTATGTTGGCTTCAGAATATTTGATTGGCCATGGCCGGCTCAACAAAGACAGCATGGTAATATATTGAAGTTTTTCCACTTTACATGAATTTTTTTAACTCAATCATCCGCAAAATCTTTTCATGTACAAAAATTTTAATATTTTTCTAATTTAAAAAAATTAAAAAAGTGTTCGATTATGAAAATCAAATGACAGAACAGAACTAAAAAATTACACAGTATAAAATATTTGGTACTTGTATCAAGCTCGCTTTGATAAAGTCAATTGCAATGTTAAAAAATGACATTCTAACGCAGAGCCTTCCAACTCGGACACTGCGCACATTGGTCCGAAAAGATGGTTTGCTTCTCAAAAGTCCGAATTATAAAGTATAACTGAAATTGGAATTT
Source organism: Acromyrmex echinatior (assembly GCF_024713525.1). Taxonomy (NCBI): domain Eukaryota; kingdom Metazoa; phylum Arthropoda; class Insecta; order Hymenoptera; family Formicidae; genus Acromyrmex; species Acromyrmex echinatior. The sequence continues at coordinate 895,941 of NC_141868.1, forward strand.
ACCAATGTATAGAGGAATCTCTATACATATTCATCAATAAAAATCAAAATAATGTTGCATTTTTAGCTAAAAATATAATCCAAAGTCATAGATGTGAATGTTAATCCATTATAATAAAAACTATAAAATAAAATTTGAACAAAAATTTCACTGTTATTACTATTTTTATGATTCTCACGAATACTTCATTTTTTCTTTATTATTTATTGAAAAATGTATTTTATATTATGTCTATCAATTTTCATATTGATACTACCATGGTTTCTGAGTTATTGAATTTTGAGCAGCAAACCGTCCTTTCAGACCAATGTGCGGCGTGCGTTTTACGTTATGAAATCCTTCTTCCTTCTTCCTCTGATTAGATTTCTGACAGAGGCAGATTATGGTATCATAGTATACGGTATTGTAATCTGTCTCTTGAGGTCAGAAATCTAATGGGGGAAGAAGGAAGAGGGATTTCATAATGTAAAAGGCACGCCATGCCCGAGTTGGAAAGCTCTGTTCTAATAGATCTGGAGAGATAACTCGCGAAACGTAGAAAGTATCCATAAGCCTCAAAATTATTGCAAATATATACAATTTAATTATATATGTTTAATACGGAATAGAAATGTTTACCTCGCAAAACAGCGTGCACAAAAGCATAAAAATATGTTATGAAACACGCTTTTCTTTAGTTGCTGCAACTTTCCTAATAGATTCTATAAAGAGAGCATTTTGTAAAAATAAAAATTCAATTTGGTTTTAAAATTTCTGTATTTTTGCTTAAGGGCGAAATTATGAAAGGATGATGAATGTGAGGGAGATTTGGGCCAACGTGGTAAAAAGAAATAATGAGCACCGTTTCGCATTAGCAATTCAAATCACTTCCGGTGTCCGTGTGGCGTGAGGAGAGCAAGCTGCCGCCGCCAGTAAATACGAGTTGCTTGAACTCGGAATCACTCGGAAGAAATTCAACTATTTGCGTTCTTTTTTTTTTATCGGAACTCTCATCTCCGGAAAGAAAAATGTAGAAGATTAAAATGATTGCACTTGACGATTAACACTAATAGAAATATCAATGTTTCTTATTCACTAAAAGGATCAAACGAATAAATTATTATAAAAATAAACAAAGTGATAAAAAACCAAATCAATATAAAGAATTTCGAGATAAAAATATTATTTCATTTACTGTTAATTTCGAGATATCAAATTCATCAATTCAGAAAATATGTGTAAGATATTCGATTACTCTTGATTTCACATGAAAACTGCACTAATTAAAATTAGCAATAATAAAAGAGAAACAAAGTATAATGAAATAATCATTCCTTTGTAAAAATTCTCCTCAAGAAACGCATTGGACAATGGAATCGCTATGAGATTAATTAAACCGGCTTTCTACGACTAGTTGGTCTCCATGCCGTACGATGTTTTTATGAATCATACATTTTTACGAACGGCTCGTCGCATTCTTTCGATCGCATTCTTTTCTTTGACGTTAATCTTTGACTATACCTAGACTATACTGCAACGAAGAAATATCCATCTTCCGTTGCGCGAAAACATTGCACGCATTCGCGATTATGCGGCTCTTTTACCGTTATATAATCCGTAATGGAATTTGAAATCGCGCGCATGCTTCAGTAAAGGTCGTTTATTCGATAATTACCCCGCTCGAGAGAAAACTTCAATGGAGAATAATTGAAGGAAATTATTGGATTGTCAATGACAATGTGAAAGTAAGATTAGAATAGGAAGTTCAGTGTAAGGCAATTGTAACGTGAACCATAATTTCTGAGCCGTCTACAAAATGAATGCGATAAGTATTTATATAGATATATAATATCTTATAGATTATAAGATTTTTATATAAAAAAAGAAGAGAACAAGAGTGTAGAAAAAAATAAATTATAAAAATATAAATACCTATAAAACGTCAGCTGTTCGTGTGTACACATATAAAATCTTTATTAAATATTGATCAAAAACAGTTAAACGTTTCAACTCACAAGATTTTGTCTATATCAGAAAATGGCTTTTATGCCATGGTTTAAAAAAGGTTGTGCATTATGGCACTGAAATATAATTATACGACACGTGCGACATTGTAACAAATTACTAATAAACATCAAATGAATGTGCCCTTTTTCAGCTTTCTCTTTCTTAGAAAGAATAATGAAAGTTTGCAATTTAACATTCGGTCATCGGTATTCGGGAGAACGTCCTGCTGAATGATCGCTTCATGAATCGCATGTGGCGACGATGCTTACAGGTGTATCCAATGAATAGACGTATTATAAGAAATCCGATCTCTCCGTTTGCACAAGATATAAAGACGAGACTCCCTCCTTCCTCCTCTTTCTCTCGTGCTCTCTCATCCGCGCGTAAAAAAACCACTTTGTTTCGTCGTCTTAATGATTCACTAAGGATAGATTCAACAGGTATTTGAATGTGACATAGAGAAGAAACTTTTACCTTTAAGAGCGATTTGTTCGCGTACATCGTCTTTGACAGGATCAAAGTACGAAAGATCAAGATATTCAAAGAATTAAAATCTTTTTTCTTCCTCTTTCTTTTTTACGAAAGTTACAATGGAAGGGTTACTAACGAGAAAAGCCAATTTGCAAGAAATTCTCGGCATTCCAAATCGAAATGAAATAATACAAATAAAATAAAAACTGTACGAATTATAAAAATAAAGAAAACAGAAGATAACGTTGTGAATAGTAGACGCTTGCTTCATTCTGCCACAGATGACTAAAGAATTTTCGTTTAAATATGTGTTAAGTGTCTTAAATTTCCTGATTTGGTGATTTGGAGCGAATTCCACATTGTGATGCCGAAGAAGTGTAGAATAATGAAAGCATCGAGCAGAGCGTCGGTGATGAATCGCTGATGCTGACGTTCTCCGATTGCGGAAAAGGGGAGAGCTAAAGCGAAGAAGAGAGACGGGGAAGAAGGCATTGGCCAGCATATATGACCGCTCACTGGAAACGCATTTACACTAGGCGTTGCCTGCGGTTGCCTCGTTACAGGGACGTTGCGAGGCATATCACGTGTGCCGTTATCGTTTCCGCGGTCGACCATCGCTAATTGGTCGTAGACAAGCGTGCGATGTTCGACTGCGTCTATAGAAGAGACAAGATCACACTTACCAGCCTAATGTATTTGCCAATCATCTCTGTCAACTGCGGGGCACGATTTGTATGTAGGGGTAATCTGACTCCTGACGCGATCTGTAGCACGCAAACACCCGGTCTGGAAGAATTCACGGAGACAATATCCTCTAGCGGTAGGGTTTCCAAAATGATAAGATCTCCATTTAGTGTGCGTTTGATCAACCGAAGTCCGTGATGAGACACCGCTACATGTTGCGTCTCCGGGTGTTGAGGGCCGATCTAGATTTAAATTAAAAGTTTATACATTAATTTAATTTTGATTTTAATTCAGTAGGATATAAATTAAGATTATCGAACCGTGAAGTATATAATAAAGAAACTTTCAGATCCTTTCTATTTTTTGATCGACGTTTTTTGATAGAAGGCAAATGCTTTTGAATTACACTGGTCGACGACGATTTCGTTAAACGAGTAATTTTAGCTGATTTTTATGTTATTTTGATATATATTTTGCTAATAACACATTTGTGTATGAATTATTCAGTTAAAATTTGTGTATTTTATTCAATTGAAATGATTAATTTTTGTTTGAAGTCTTTTATAATTAGTAGAAAATTATGTGAAATTCAGCAGCTATTCCCTATAAATCATATATTATATTTTTGAGTAGAAGATATAAAAAAGGGAATTTTTTAATATTGTATATGTTATATTAAAAAATCTTTCTCTTCTCATTAATTTGGCAAATAGATAAAAGCACAAAAATTATACAACACTCTATCAGATCAATTCAAGAAAAGTGAACTTTTGTCGGTTAATGCTTTTAGACATCATGAAAAAATGAATATAAACTTACCGATACAGGAAATATCCGGGCGAAGTATAATGGCCATTGCTTTGCCATGTCCACAACATTCTTCTTGATCGTAATCTTGTGTTGCGTGCTCTGAAGATTATCCAGCGTAACGCCATAGTTATCCAGCATCTTTAACATGTTCTGCCGGTCTTCCTTGGTGATTCTTATGCTAGAGGTCGCCAGCACGTCGTATACAACCTGGCAGAATACCAAGTGCAATGCCAGAGGACTATTCAGTGTTTCGTTCGGCGCAAAAACCTCTTTCTTGACCCTCAGAGTCCATGTAACTCTGTTATATGTAAAATGCGCGTTAGAGGTCTGCGGATAGAGCTTGGTATTCATCACCTCCTGAACTTTCTCGATCTCCGGCTTGTCCGCCGGCGGTAATACCGGTTTGAGAAACTCCGGCCACTCTTCAATCTCGATTCTTTCCATCTTGTCGGTACGATGGGTTGAAGCTACGCTTGACCGTCTATCCACATCCCGGTCCAACTTGTTAAAGCTCTGCCGCGCGACAGTGAAGGACTCCCTCGTATTTGGAATTACGCCGAAGTCACGCGGCGACGGCATCCCGAAGCTGTCCCGAGATTTAGGGGATACGTCCCGAGTCATGCCAAACGGATCGCGTTTTCCGGTCGATCCGTCAAACGCGTACTTGGAGTCGAAGAGCTCGGAGTTGAGGTCGCGGCGCGAATCGAAGTCGGAGTTGTGATCGCGTGTCGAACTTGCCAGATCGGTGCTGTCCTTACTATAAAAGTCTTTCGATTTGGCATCCTGAGCGCGAATTTTGTCGAAGTCGTTTCGATAGTCGTGACCCTCGCGCAAATGTTGCTGCGAAGCGAAGATATCACGACTTTGGCTGAACATTTGGTTCTTTGAGAAATGATCATAGGTTTCGGAATCCGGAGACGTGCGGAAGGAATCGCGTGTTTTCGGTTCGATGGGTGCCGGTGGAGATCGCGGCTGAGGTACACCGGATTGACTAAAAACAAATAAATTATTTGCTGATTTTGTCATTTAACAACATTCATTATATTTAATGTAACAAAATCTTTTCTAAATCTTTTTTGGCTTTTATGGCTTTTCAAATATTCATTCTATTAATATGTAATATATTGGGTCATCTAAAAAGTATCCGCGGTGCTTTGTCACTAGATATATGACCATCAACACACATCTAGTGACAAAAAACCGCGGATACTTTTTAGATGACCTAATATATTCATAATTATTCATTTAAAAATATTTAAAAAAATTATTAACGGAGTTTTACTTAAATTCTTCTGATTTTTTTTGTATTTATTTGTTGTGTGTTTATTTATTGTAGTTTTTATTATACATAATTCATGCAAAATTCTATTATACATAATCCATCCGTTTTTCCTCTTTCTTTTCTTCTTTTCGATCGGCCATATCTCGTTTCCTACTCTTTATGGAATAATAATGTTGACTTTTTTATGGTCACGAATATTTTTCTCATTTGCGTTGTCTTTAATAAATAATTCATACTAAACAATTAATTTTTTCGAAATTTGAATTATTTTTTCGATATATACATTGTTATATACATCTGATTTTCAATAGTATCGATAAAATTGAATAATTTCAACAGAAAATGTTTTCAAATTTGATGTACATCAGAAGATACGATAGTGTCTCGGTGCTAAGACAAGCGTAGTGACATTACCGTATTCCTTTACATTATAATGTAACGCCATATCTGAAGGGATTAATTTGCGTGATGTCATTACCTGTTACTGTATACACTACCGCCTCTTGGACTCGGTGGCTGCGGCGGCGTGACGGGCGGCGGGGGCGGTACAGGTCGTTCCATTCTTTCAATCTGTGTTCTTACCACTTGAGCTTGTGTCATCATATCGGTTGTACCCTTAGAAGTAACGCTTTGGGTGTCATCAACAGTAGAAGCATAATCGTCCCACCTGCCACCTTAAAATTCGAATAATAAATATATATATTTTTACTTCTAATTTTGATATTTGTGGCTTTATCCACAAATACAGCAGGCATGTCCAAAATTAACACTAAGACTAATATAATAACATATAGGATTAAAGACCTTTTAGGTACTTTTAAGAAGTTTTATATCCCATTTCTGAACTTTGTGTGATCTAAGATAATACATAAAAAAATTATTTAAATTACCTAGTTGCTGTTCTAACAGAAGCTTCCTATTATCTTCCAATCGTTTAACCTTCCCATCTTCTCGCGGGAGAGCGGGTTTCTCAGCTGTCTTCGTGGATCTTACGCTGTGATTCGCCGTTACCTTCTCCAACCTCTGCCTCATCTCTGAGCTGAGCTTCAACTTTCCTATACTTCCCGGCGATGGTCTTTGCGCGCCCACTTCCAACGCCGACCTACGAAAAGATCCAACAGTTTGTATCGTCGCTTTCTTAAATTCGATATAAACATAAAGAGAAAAGTATGATGTCAATTACTTCGATTTCTTTTTCTTCTTTTCTCCTTCTTCTTTATATCCGTTCTCATATTTCGCCGCGGTCGTTTGCGCAATCGCGGATCGATCTTCGTTGCTGACGATGTTCTCAATTTCGAATTCTTCCCACTCAACGCCACCTTCCGTTGTAGTTTCGCCTTCGCCTTGATCGTATTCCTGATATTGCGGCGTTAATTTGCGTTGCTGCTGTTGCTGACGCATCTTGAATTCTATGAAACTGTCTTGCCCTTGATTCTCATTTGAGTCGCTAGGCGGTGGCCATCTAGGCAACATGAAAATATATTATTAATATTATTAATATTTAGTGAATGACATTCTATGCATTCCAATTTTTTAGGGTAAGTGATCATTTTATATTTATTTTTATCTTCTTGACTGTCAATTTTCTTAATTCTTTGGATGTTATTTATAAAATTATTTTAAATCAATAAGAGCTTGCTCGGTTTTATAACTTTGCTGTGAATGACACATACAATGACACACATTTATCTTTTTGACAACTATATATTGGGTGGATCCATATATTCGTTCGGTTTTGTTAGTAGTGCAAAAACGCAAAATCATATCATTGATTAAAATTCATTCTTTGTATGAAAAAAACTTGTTTCATTTTACCTTCAAAAACCGAACGAATATATGGATCCACCCAATATATAATAATCCACATTATATCGTGGATTTTAATTTATGTGCATTAATTACAGCGCTTGACTTTCATTCGCTCTATTATTTAACTTTATCCTTCAATTGTTCATTATTATGAAAATAAATAATTCTCTAAATTCATTATCAGTTTGTTGAATTGTGGATTTTACCTCCATTTTCCGATGCGCACTGTCTTCGCTCTACCGTACGGATCGAGGAAGGGTCTAGATTCGGAAGGATCATGAGACTCCAAAGGCGGAGGCATCGGCGGGGGTGGAGGAACGCCTTTGTTATTGCTCAAACTTGAAGGATTGCTGTCCACGCTGCTCTTCCTGTTCTTCAGTTCGCTGAGCACATTAGTAAAGTTACTCTGTATGTTATTCTTATTTAAATTGGTTCTCTTCATGTCTGCCTGTGCTGAAGACGCCTTTCTATCTACTACTTTGCGATCCACGCTGAGCTTTCGCACGTAATCAGTGCTTGTCTTCCTGTTGGTCTCAGCGTTCTTTCTTGGTGGACTCTGAGATCGATGAATTTGGGCTTTTACTGTCATCGTTTCCTGTCGTTGACTGATTGGAGTGGAAGTTAGCACGGAGCTTCCCCGTTTCTCAGTTGACCATAATTCACCGTCGTCGGGTTCTCTAAATGAAACCTAATCCAAGAAAGATTAGATGGAGTCTGTATTCAATTTAGAAAATTATTTACAGCGATGAAATTTGCAGGAGGATTGACTCGAGATTAAAAAATGTATTCCGAAAAAAAGTCACGAGATGATTTGATGAATAAGACATTGTTCGATCAGGTTGGCCTTAATTCCACAAATATCTTCTTCAGTTTCTGCTAGACGATATGCACATGATATTTCCGTAGCCCTAGGAAAGCCATAAATACAGCATAGGTTAGTTAAAATCAGTAGATACCTTGGAGTAGCGTCCGATAGAATCATTGGGCCCCATATGGGCACCGATTGGGGGGGCTGAGGGAACAAGATTCATGCTTGAGGGGCCAGCGGGTAACACCGTGCTCTGGAAACACACACCCCATGCCGCGGCGCGGCTCAGAAACCCACAGGATCGCCCAGAACGACGATAATTTCGTTAAGAGTTAGCTTTCATTAAGCGCGCAATATTGCCGGTTTCAGTTATCGATGATAGTTATCGATCATCGAGTTAATGATAGTCAAGTGACCGTGAAACGTGATTATGAGCCGTACCGATTGCGATAAACCTCTCGCAATCGTGCTCGACATGCAACGTTTGCTTCAGATCTATTTATCGTGACTCAATTTTTAGGAGTCCAATATTATTCGCCCAAATAACATCTCTTAAAAAAAGTATCAAAGAATTATTTGAAGAATTAAATGTCTGAAAAAAGAAAAATGTGAACTCTTCCAGACAGATTATGTCTAACAATTGTGGTCTAATTAAATTTGAATCACGGTAAAAGAAGATCAATCGTTAATCATTCTGTTTAATCACATAAACCATTAAACTTTATGTACAGATTTTTTATCTTTTTCTTTCTCTATTTCTTTCTCTCTCTTTAACTAATTTCTTACCGGTTGCTGTCCTGAATTTTGTGGGCTCTGGACCAAGAGCTGCTGTAGAGCTTGATTCTGCGCTAATAGCTGTTGCTGTATCTGAATATTTTGTGCCATTGCACTTTGCAGGAAAGCTCGTTGTAAATTCTGTTGATACGCCATCATATCGTTGTTTTGGCCAGGCGGTGAATTGGGATATTGCGGTAAACTGAGTCCCTGCATGCTGTAGATCGGAATGGGCATGAAACTCGCACCCATGCTCATGCTGGTATTCTGTGCGGACGGAACTTGTTGAGTAGCGTTAAACATGGGCATCATCATAGGTGGTGACATCATGCTCTGTGCAATAGGGGTGAAGTTAAAAGCTGCGTTTTGATTAGGGATGTCCATATTTCCACCCCCCTTAATCTTCTTCGACAATTCACTGGCATCGATATTCACATCTTTAGTTCTTATCATCATTCCTTCGACAAAGTCATCAACTGTGGCTATTCTGACAACTCGATTGTCGATTCTTTCAAATTCTTGCAAATTCTCGGAAACTGTTTGGTCGCCAGATGGTCTGGTATCATATGAACCTTTTATCGAAGCGGCTAAACTACGGGCATCCGATAATTCGTCAAGATTGCCATCCAATACGGGCATAAAAAGCTCATCTAAGAATTGATCCACGTCGGAAGCTTGGCTGGGCACTCTAACGCGTCTCACATGCGACGCTAAAGAAGGCGCCTCGCTGGTGTCGGACATGGCAGACGATTTTACACCATATTCACTCTTCTCGATATAAGCGCGACTAGACTGGCTTCCCGGCAGCGCACGTTTGCCTGTAAACGCGAAGGGAATAATCGATACGCGATTGATCCGGAAAAATTGGCTTGCGTAATTGCTAACTTTCTCCGCGATGGAAATTCTCGAAGTGTAAAATACATCTTACACAACAGCGAATTAAATAACGAGAATAAAGAACGAGAATAAAGAACAAATTCGAAATCATTGATGTCATAATATAATGCATATGCAATAAAATTTTTGATAATCTTTTGAAAAATGATAAGAAAATAAGATGATAAATTTGATTTGAGAAGATCCAATTGCCCACATCGCTAACTAATTAATTAATTTAATATAAAGTTTTCTGAGAAAGAAAAATTTTTAAATACTAGCCGTATAAGTGGTAAATACTAGCATATAAGTGGATCTATGTTATCGGGATATATAGGCTAACGGAATTCTCCCGAATGACTTTTACTCAGCTACCTACCAGGATATTGCGATTTGATGAACCTGGTCTGCGACCTTATGTAGCTCTTATCATCCTCCGATCTTCCGGTTTGACTAACAGACTGAATATCCGGGTATTCAAAGTCAATCGTGAGATCCTCCTCCTCGATGTTGGGCTCCGTCGTCCTTGTGACCCTGCTATACTTCCTCTCTGGTGTAATCTCAGTACGCGTCATGTACTCAACATTACTGACTGCCGAAGTCTCACCGATTCTTTCCAAACTGTGATATCGTTCGTTCAATTTAGATGAGGAAAGGCCGAGATTGGCAAGTTTTACCGGTGAAGGTACGACTTCTGATTGAAGCAGGTTGTCCAAACTTCGGCTACGCTGCTTCTCCTTTTCGAAATAGCGGTCATTCAAAGCGGATTTTCTCGACAATCCCATTTCCGTTGTAGTTTCCAAAATAATGTCGTGCGATTGCTTTCTCATCTGTATGTACCCAGACAAAATTGGTATCACGTTTCCAAATACAAAATTGTTAAAAGAATAATTTATTGAGTTATTAAATACAATAGAACTTTGATTATCCAACCTTATATAGACAGCCCTAGATTGAATAACACACCCTGGTGAAAAAATTTCGCTGAAATCATTTCACGTTTTGGAACATTTCAGCGAAATTGCTGAAAATTTACTGAAATTTTACTAAAAGAGAAATTTTTCAGCTACATACTATAAAATCACTAACATTGAATTGAAATTTATCTAAAATTCTTGCCGAAATTTTTGTGAAATTTTTCTGAAATGTTGAAATTTTGTTGAAAAGTGTTCCAAAACATGGAATAATTTCAGCAAAATTTTTCCATCCGCAAGATAGTAATAAAAATCATTTTTTTTCTCTCCAAAGTGCGATAGTACGTTTCTCGAAGATTCTTTCGCGCTGAACACGATGCCGTTAGTAATATTTATCTAGTACGTTAGAATTTTGAGTAAATTGGAATAAAAGGAATAAAAAAAGGGCGTTCTTTTTATCATTTTTAAACATTTTTTGCAGCAAAAAGAAAACTGATTTAACTTATTAGAGTATCTCAGAATTCATATGTATAAAGAATTTCAGACAAATGTAGACCTCAGCAACAAATTGAAACGTTCTAATTAACATAAAAAATTGAAAAAACTTTTTAAAAAGTTAACAAATTATATAGAAATTCGAAAAGATTATATGAAGAATTGTAAGAAAAACTTTCATCAGATTAAAAATCGTAAGATTGAATAAATTAATACATACAGGTAGTTTCGTAACGGGTGGTTGAGGCGGTGGAACTATCGGCCGTCGGGGTACTTGAATCTCCAATTCAACGGGCTTGTCAACTACTTTTGGCACTGATTTTCTTTCCAAAGGTTGGAAGGTTTTTAGAATAGGAATTTCCATCTCTTGTTCTAATTCCCGAATAACTTGGGCGTGCTAAAAAGGAACATTATTTTAAACCAAAACTTAACAATTTAATAACAATTTTTATTACTCCACATTTCTACAGTTTATTTTTACTTAAGATTCCTCTATTGAAGTCAACGCTTATCGATTTCTCTTACTTCTCGTTTTTTTATGGGTGGCAGACTATTCTTGCGCTGCTCTAAGAACATATGCTTGGCAGCGGGGAAAGCTGGTGCCAATTCCATCTCCGAGATTAGGTCCAGGACATAATCAAAGCCATTGGTCTCCGTCACGATAGCGTCCGGGCCGTCCAGTTGATTCCAAAGCGTAATAGTCCATCCAGTATTCTCTACCCCATGATTCCGAACTGCGAGATTAGCCAACTCTTCGCATGTCGTCCAGGAATCTATCGCGCATGTAGTTGTCTCGCCTGTAAAACAAAAAATTAATATCAGCAAATAAAATTTTTATGGCAGCACACTTTAGCACACTAGATAGCAAAATGCTAGCAAATTGCTGACAGATTAATAATAAATTCGATCGGATTCTCACTGCAGAGCTGTAGCAATGTGTCACATTAATCTCAGGATTTGTCTTTTGCTTACTTTCTGCTGCCAAGAGAGCTTGCTAGGGCAAGCATATTAGCAGACTTTGTTCTATCATATAGCAGTTCGTCGATAGATTATATTATAAATTCTGTATAAAAAGATCATTTAATTATGTGTCATTAATAAATTTTCACACATAATGTAACTTTTAATACAGTGAATAAAAGATGTCATTAACGCAAGGCTCAATAATGGATAGTTTTTGATTCGTATTAAAAGTATAATTCTGCTCAAAATCTGCCTTTGCAGACTTGACTATCCTTTATAGAATTATTTTTACGAATTCAGAAACACAATTTACCGTCGTAGAAGCCAACGTTGAGCGCCATATTTACACGATTTCTATTGGCTCGCCATTCTAAGACACACGGTGGATAATTCCTGGATACTTGATGTACTGTTTGTTGATTATTAATCATCATACGGTGTACCGTTCTCTCGCCTTGCAACAATTTACGTTGACAATAAGCCTTGTAGCCGTCGTAGGCGTGATCGGAGACATATCTGAATAAAGAATTAGAGATAATTAATTAGAGATCAATAACGAGTTATCGTTCGTAATCAAAAATACTTACTTCAGAAGGTACTTAAAGAGCGTGGCACTGGGTTGGAATGCTGACAAACAATTAGACAGCAGCAACCATCCTCTTTCTTTGTTGGCGTCGTTCTCATTTTTCCAGGTTTGATTTGCCAACTGACATAGTATCTCATCCCTTAATTTCTCGTTCACGATACCCTTGTTAACAATGTAGTCCCCCAACGCTTGCTCGCGTTTGCCATTAAGATTACTCTCATTCATAAAACGCAATATCATCTTAAAGATCATCAAGGAATCCGTATAATCCTGATCGCGAGCCTTTGCTAAAAATGGTGTTTTGATTGGTTCGCGTTTCATTCCAAAGATGTGACTCTTGAAATAAATATTGGTGAACTTTGAGAATTGATACTGATCGATGTCGGACGGCAGATTGTATGTATAATTTATCGGGATGACTTGGCCAACGACCTTGAGAAGATTTCGCTCGGTGTGTGTGGGTTGCCAATCTAAGTATTACAAAAAAGATATTTAAAAATTCGAAAAACAATTTATGAAAGAAACACATTCGAAAATTTTAATAAGTTTCATGATATTTTAATATTTATTCTGATAAATACGTACCATCAAGCTTGCTGTAAATAAAAGCTAGTTCCGCGGGAATCTCCAAATGATTTACACCAGCAACAGCACGCGAGGTCCTCTCCTGTTCCTCTCGTTGTTGCTTTGCCTTCGCTCGCTCTTTACTAGCTCTCTCGATCTCTGCTCTTTTCGCCATCTCCTCTTTCAATATTTTGAATGCCTCTCGTTGTTTCCTACCTCTGTACAATTTCTGCGCCATTAGGACACCCTTCTTCATCGCACGGAACTGTTTACGTTCACGATAACCACGATATACTGCTTGTATCAGAACTGTGCTTCGTGAAATATTGAGGAATCTTCTGCGAGCCAAGAAGCCTCTCGTATATCTGCAAGAGAAACCATTAGAGTAACGTCCGGGAAAGATTCACACGTTTATTCACGTTAATTTCGTTGGTCACAGAAAGCAGGTTTAGGCAAATAAATTGAAAAGGATGGATTTCTGTAAGATATTTAATCGTAATCCATTAAGCACCAATTAAAAGTAACATAACATCAATGCTATAGTCATTTCATATTTACTTTTAGAAAATCGGCTCAAATATATTATATCAATATATATTAATATACTTATAAATAAATATTCTTTTGTCTTTTCTTTTGTATAATTTAATACACACCTCTGGACTGTGATGGCCGCTCTTTCCAGAATCAACGCTCTGTTATATTCCAGAGCTCTCTCCAATGATTCACGTAAAAATACTCGTGTGAGTCCAAGCTGATATTGTGACTGTGCCTCTTTCGGAGCTGCTTTGTCTAAAATGATTCTACAGAGCTCCTTGTTGGGCGCTCCTCTAGGTAAATGCGTTGAGACAAGATAACGATACCGATCCACAAAGTGTCCAAACAGAAGGCGAACCGGGTAGCCAGTTTTCCTGATGCGGATCGTTTCCAACATACCCGTATATCTTAATTGTTCGAGTACGCAGGGCATGTCAAACTTCATCGGAGCTTTCTCAGTGTTTGGCTTGATACAACGAACAAACCACGGATTACATCTGCAAATGCATTGGAAAAGAAATATGTATTCAAATCGTGTGGCAGTAATAATTATTACAAAATCCAAGAAATCAATAAAAATATCAATTAAGAAGCTTTGTAGATATTTTAGATTTTCTGAAATATTATCAAAATCTTCTAAGCTTTATCAAATTAATTTAAAAATGGTATCTCATAATTTGCAGCATCCACCAATTTTTAATATCGCACAGAAAATTTATCATTTGAATACTTACTGAGACATAGATTCTAAGAGTTGTTGAAGACTGTCGTGAAATCGAGCCGAAACAGTTGGAGTTCTCGGCTTCATGGTGACAAATCTGCCATTCGGCTTATTCATAGTTTTATTAGCTTCATGAGTGTTTCTGACATGTTGGAACATCTTGCTGACCATCTATAATCATGATTATTATAAGCATTTTATTATAAGAATTCAGCATAAATAAGACGAGAACTTACTGAAATCTTGCTGCTGATCAGTAACTCTACTACATCAGGTCTCAAGGTATCCCTATTCTTATCTAAAAAGCCCTCTACGTTGTACCAGACCTGTCCAGCATAATGTCTGATCGCGAATTCGGCGGAGTTCATCCTTGGCCTAGAATACAGCTCACTTAACGCGTGATTGTAATGGCATTTCTCCAAGAAAGAAAGATCCGTCGCTTTAGGGAAGTTACTTTCATCGTCCAGCAAATGAAGAATGCCTACAGGCTTTTTCGCGATCAGATGGATGACCGGTAAATTATCCTAAGGCAGACAGACGGATAATCAAATTATTTTCAAGATTTATAAGCTTATGCTGACATGTTTCGCAAAAGTTTTACGCTAAAATACTTAGATAACAAAATACTAGCAGTTCGATCTTACAAGTAATGATATCATCCAAAATGAATCTTACCGTGTAGTTGATAGTAGTCCAGTCGATCTTTTCCTTCGCATACTCCTGTTGTTCCAGCTTGAAAATGTGCTTGTTGAAATAGAACTGCAGGTTTTCGTTTGCATAATTAATACATAATTGCTCGAAACTGTTCTCTGTGAAATTTTCGAAGCCAAAGATGTCGAGGATTGAAATGGCGGCCGTCTGTTTTGTACCTTTGTAAACGATATGATTGACGCGCGCGACTAGCCACGAAAAAAGCGAACTATACAGAGCTTTCGCAAAAGCATCTCTGGCATCGAGGGCTTGATCAATATTCAAAGCAGTAAAGACTCTCTCGTTCCTCGCTTCCTATGATATAAATAAACGGATTTATGTCTTGTTCATTCAATGGTCAAAACAATAAGAATGTTCAAAATAAGTTTATGTAGACATAATTTTATAAAGAACGACGTAAATTTCCTTTCAAACTTCATGATGCCTCTTCAATATCGATTGAATCAAAATATGAGATGTACTTAAGTGAAAACTTACTGTCGTCTTGGTAGTGAGAGCTCGGATGATGCCATCGGAATTCACTTGAAGAAGGTGCGCCGCCCAGCGTATTTCAGCGTCGGAACCGACTTCCACGCCTTCCTGGCCATGCCTCATTTGTTTCCGGTGAAAGTATACGTTTCCCAGATGCAATACGCTGGATAGAATCCGGAAAATTGTGTCCTGCTCTTCGGACGAGAAGCCGAGAACCTGCATGGCTGACAAGAGCGCCTTGAAATCCTGCACATCGCTCTTACCATCGATCTCGCAATTTCCACCCTGTTTCCAACAATTGCGAAAAAATTTTATTATTAATTATTTTATTATACAATATTATCAACTACCCTAGTAAAAAAAATTCATGCAACATCTCATTTTTTAAAGAATTTTTCATATTTTCAATTTATAAAGATCTCTGAAAAATAATCTCTTAAAAACTTCTTTTTATGTCACACGTTGGCATAAACACACACCTGATTTAAATAAAAATACTTGTCCGGTGTAAGCAGGCCGTATTTATCCCTGAATTGCTGATCGAGTCCAGCTAGAAGTTCATAGAACACGTGGTAGTTTCTCTCCTCCGAAGCTTGAGTTACTATTCTACTCTTTTCTAGAAGATATTGCGTTATTCTACCGCCAATGATCGCGCCGCTAAGAAATAGAAAAATTGTTTATTTTGCATGATGAGATACCAACAGAATCGACAAATTTTTTTATACTTTATTGTTTTTTATAATTATTTTCTTTTGATATTACTCACTCCCTGAAGTGAACTTCCAAGTATTTCCCAAATCGACTGCTATTGTCGTTTCGCGGCGTTTTGGCATTTCCGAAGCTCTCTAGGAGAGGCGTCGCTTCCAGGATTTGCTCGGTGACAAGATTGTTCGGCGCGCGATTAACGGCCGCGAGATATTGCATCACCAACTTCGTAGACTCTGTCTTTCCCGAGCCAGATTCGCCGGAAATGACGACCACTTGATTGGCACTGGAGTTATTGGCTGCAGTCACTTGACTATATGCGGAGGAGCCCACAGCGAATAAATGCCTACGAAAGATAATATAATGATAAGTGTCTTTTTAAGGCATAACCAGGCAACCTAATTTTTACAAGACTAAAAGCGAAATAAGTTTAAGAGAATGGATTAGGTTTTATCAATGTCTACATAAAATCGTTTGATACTGATAAAATACTCTCTCTACTTAATTGATTTGTTTACTTATACCTATAATCAGATAGTCTTTACTACTTTTTTTTAGAAATTTCATTTTAAACTACTTTCATAAAAAAAAGATAAAGGAATTAATACTAACGGTGGAAGTGTACCAAGGATTCGTCCCTCGTAAAGCTTCACTTGATCTAATCCATAGATGTCGAACATTTTGTATGGATTTACCGCCACGAGAATGCTTCCCGTGTACGTCTAAAATTTCATTGTATAATTATTGGAGTCAATTGTTAACGCTAGGAATGAATAAGTACATAAGTCAATACAAATGCAACGTACGTAAATTAATTCCTTGTCGTAACGGATCTTTAAGTTCCATAATAGTGATGCCTCGTTCAGATCTCTGCAATTCATTCAATTTGTCTTACGTCGGTGCATGATAATTACGGAAGTAGACACATGATAATTTCGTGACTTACGTCAACTGAATCATGTCCTCCACACCATTTTGACCTAAGTCCTGCCTGGGCTTCACTCCGCTCAAGTTGGTGAGAGTGAAGATTTGCGGCTTAAACACATAATTGTATGCAATTATACGTCATTTTTCCGCACGAAGATCCATTGGTCGCGACGACTCAACAACATGCATTTGTATAATTTTTATGACGACTCGCAAACCTCGTGATTACTCGATGACACTTTCTTTCCAATTTCTAATAGCGCAGAAAGAACACGGAGAAACATCTAAAAACGTGATTTTCCAGCGGAAACGAATTTTACGATCGTGCCATATCTTCTCGATACGGCTTCTAAGGAAAATGTCCGAGGAAAGAAAGATTTGTGTAAATTCATATAAGAAGCGAGAGAGCCACTCATGTGAGCCTTAACCGGATACTGTCTGCAGTTGCACTTCCATTGGCGCCGATAAGTAGATACTTCCGGCAAATTAACGAAATTACCAACAGATTTAAAAAAATAAAAAATATCTTGAATCACTTTCAAAGTTTTTCTATTTGCGAAGAGTAATCCTGATAAACTAGAAGAATTAAACTACAATTTAAATTTTGAAGTTTTTCCTTTTTTTTAAAAAAAAAAAATTTTAAATACTTTGATGTTAACGGGTAATAGCAAACTGAGGTAATGAAAAATAAATCTCTCAAATTTTATAATTTTCACGGAATGAACTAATTTCTCTACTGTTATAAAATGCAGATTTCCATTCATTTTTTTAAATACCTATATAAAATCGAATTATATGGGTTATCTAAAAAGCGGTTTTTTGTCACTAGATGTGTTGACCATCAACACCATCTAGTGACAAAAAAGCGCGGATACTTTTTAGATGACCCAATAAATACCATTAAATTTGATTGCGTGCGGGCACTAAGATGTTCTTTTTTAAAAATAATTGGTGTACTTTACGCCAATGTACGTCGTCTATAATAGGACACTGGTGCAGTGCTGCAACTAGTGCACGACAATGCAATGCGGAGAACACAAAACGGGCGGCAGGAAAAATTGCACGTTGTTAAATGGTCTGCGATGGGTGTCGGTTGCATAATGAAGTGGCTGCCTCGTGTTAAAGGAGACTACGACGCGTGCGAATAATCGTCCATCAGTCATTTCACTTTACCGACGTGTAACTCTTTTCAAAATTCTAGCGTCACCAACGACCGGGAGATCGATGACCGGCGATGCACGATTCAAGGCTTGTGCGAAAGCACGAACTTGAAAATCACACGCGCGCGAAGGACGAAAAAGTGAATGAAAAACGTGGAAACCAGAATGACGCGGGCGCGAGCGCTCGATGTGAGAGTTTCCCCTCTCGTTCTCGTGTAATGAAACGAATTCAAACGCGCGAGGACCGTACTAGAAAGTCAAGAACCGATGAGCAGATCACTTGGATACCGTATACATTTGCTCCATTCTTGCCCGATCTAATGATGTTTGGATTGCCTTAATCGCGCTTGACAGCCGAGCCAAGTTGAAACGCAAGTTGTCTTCAATATTTTTTCTGAGTGTCAGTTGAATTATATTATATTTCTAAATATTAATAATCGAACGGTGAAATCAATTTTAAATATTTTACTTAAATATTTTTTCGAAAAATTAAATATATAAGTAAAAATAAAGAACACAATTTAGGTAAATTTTGACGAAGAACAAGAATTGAACCATTATAATTTTGAATATTAGTGACTGAACGGTAAAATCAACTTTAAATACGTTTAAATACTTTTTGGAAAATCAAATATGTATAAATATAATAAATTTAAAATAAGAAATATTTAGGTCAACATCTTAGCGAAGATACATGAATCGTGAATTAAGTCCGAGTGACGTCGTTTTCAGAAAATACAAAGTGATCGGTTGCTTAGAGGTCGAGATAGCTGTATTGTCGATAGAAAGGCCTGTTTACCAACCGAAAGAGCAGTCTGGCTTATCTTTTCTCAGTTATTGAGTTCTTGCACATCTACCATTCGTAATTATGCACGGTTAATATGCAGGCGCTTTCTAAACGGACTTATCTTACCTTGCCGGCGATCACCGCTTGAACCGAAAGTACATTAGCAGCTCTGTGGTATTCTAGAACCTCGCCTGGCAGCACATGGCCGACACCGGGGTCGAACCATACCAATTCACCCTGCAAATAATATTATTTTGTGTTAAATTATTATTCAATGTAGTGACAAAATGACACAATTTACGAGTAAGTGAATAAATAATATAAAAATAAAATGTTTTAAAACGTAAATTTTAAGATAAATAAATAAAATGGTTAATTTAAAAGGGTTAATTTAACATATCATAAATGTTAATTTTACTAAAAGAAACGTGTTTCGGTTTGTTTACAAACTGTGACGATATTATCTTTGTTGTATTTATTTTCTTACACAATATTTGTGTAATCTTCTAATATTTATATTCATCTTGTGTTAAATTAACTTAAAAATTTGAGTGGATCATTTGGAACATGCGATTTATGTTAAATTCATCACATTTTTTCCAACAGTGTAATTTACCATATTACATTATTAATTTTAAATCAATATGTTTCTCGGATCAGTTCATAGATAATCCCGAACCGTTTTCAAGTTCCATGACGGAGCTCTACATGTCACGGAGGATGGCTGCAGCCTCCTCTTTCCGGTGCAGAAACCAAATATCGATGATGACGTGTCTGGAGAGTTAGAGCAGGCGCTGTTCGCATCACTGAACGTTCTGATGTGCGTCGGGATACGCGTCGGGATGTGCGTCGCCGTCTTCTTCACGTAATTCGATCTTTCTTTGCTCTGTTTCGTCAATACTCCGCTGGTCGAAGTTCTTCTCTGTTCATCCACATTTCGCGCAGGTAAATTTCCCGATGTCGACGTTTTCCGTCCAATCTTCACGTAGCTAGGTAACGTCATTGACTTCATCCCTGTTTTCGAACTTTCCGTTTGCTCTTTTGTCAGCAACTCGGTCTGCGATTTTGGTCGACTCCTCGCTTGCCTCTCGCTGGTCCACGTGGGATCTTTAGGACGACACTTATTTCGAGACCAAGAATCTGTTTTTGAATCTTTTCGCGCAGACCATGTGGAATCTATGCGACAAGACGTCTTTATGTCCTCGTTTCTCTCCGTTTTAAAATTACGCAATCGCTCGATGTCCGCTTTGGAAACCAATATGGCGTCATGCTTAACTCTGACCACGTCCTGATCTCGATCTTGATGCATCCTCCGCTCCAAGGAATCCATATTGTCTACGTTATTGATTATTCTACGCCTGGACATCGTTCTATCCATCGGCTCTAGTTTTTCTTCATGAGGAGCCTTAGGCGGTTTACGCGTGACCTTGACATAAATATCATCACGTTGTTCGCGATTGACGTTGTTCGCGCATCTGGACCAATCGGGCGGATTAGGAACAGGATCTCGCAAGTGCCTGACGACTTTTGTCGAAGTGTCCACGTATTCTCCGCTTGCCTTCGTCCTTGTCAAAGTATTTGAAGGAGTCGTAGAGTCGCGCAAAGTGTCGGCGCGTTCTCCACTCGCTCTTGTCTTTGAGAACCTCGTCAAAGTACTCGAAGGAGTTGTAGAGTCGCGCGATGTTGCGACGCCAGTCGGTAACGACATTTTCCGTCGCCGAATCCTTCCATAAATCGGTGCTTCCCTTCCTGCAGTCTCCCTCGTTCTCGAAGAGGAATACTCTTCTGGTCGAGACGTCTTCGAGGCATGTAGAATCTTCGGCAGGGTTGACGGCCGCGAGATGTCGCGATCCTCTTTAGCCAAGCGACCAGAACTTGGAATACCTGAAGGTATTTTCGCATTTGCATCTTTTAACTGCAAGTTCGTCTCTACGTTCGCACGACGTCGTAGAATGTCCTGTCTGGAGACTCTTTTTAGGAACGAGGAAGTGCATTCAGTGTCCTGACGAGTTCTCCTACCGATCGACGGCAAGGTTGTCGGTCTTTTCTCCACTTGACTCCTCTCCGGAGTAGGATGGACTGTCTCGACGTCGTTTCTGACATATCTGCGCTGTAGGATCTCCTTCCTGGAGATCGCTAGACCGCGCGGCACCGTGTAAAAGATCTCGCCATCATTCTTCGTGACGATTGCACGTCGGTCACTCGAGTCCCGGGATGGCTGTCGGATAGAAGTCCGGAATTGTTGCCTAGTACCCGTTTCCGGCGCGCAGGAATCTAGGGCGGAATTCGAATCTGGGTCTGGGCCACTGGCGCTCGCATTATGCAATGCGCGTCCGTCGCGACTACCGGATAACGGTTCCGCGCTCGCGTAGAAAGCTTCCGAGGAGTGCAGCGAAAAGTGACTCTGCGAGGTCGATGATCGACCCATGGACCAGCGTCGTCGTTGCTGCTGCTGCTTTGTGTTTGGTCCCGGCGAGTCCACGTTGGCCATCGCTGCCGGGAATGTTGGCGATCGGTCGCGCACTTCATGTGCAGATCACGCACTATTTGTCTTCTCTTCCGAAACTTCTTTTGTCGCGGATCACGTTGTCGCCTATATTATCAATTCAGTTCCTCTATATTTTACTAACTTTCTACTAACTTTGACACATATTCATAGTTATTTCGAATGCGTTAATAACAAAAATCAAATATAATTAAAATAAAGAAGGCCACCTTCGGTTCAAAGATGAGTCATGCTGCTTAATAATATATGAATTCCAGTTTGAGCAAATTGCGCGCCAATTACTTGTCGGTTTTGAAATACATTAGTCCTAAACTAAAGTTGGAGTACATAGTATCACAAATTAGATTGTCAAGCGATTTAATATTACTGATACTAATGGACATCTTCGAAACACGGAAGAATTATGTCAAATATAACTTATGCTTTCACGGAGGATCTCCGTTTGCAAAACTGTGAACGATTTTCAATCGAGTTTCTCATAAAAATAATATATATTTTCATCCGTTTATTTTTGTATTTAATCGTACATAAATGACGTGACACGCAATGCGCTAAAATCGCGTGATTATAGATGCACAATCTCATTCAGTGTTCATCACAAAGTATCGGTTCCCATATGATCACAGAAATTAAGCAGAAACTTCATTTTGAATGCAACCGTCGAAAATATTTACATATGAATTTTTAACGAGAACGGGAGGGTGTGTTTATCCTCGACGTTTCAGTTATTCTCACAATTCACGATACACGATTACGTATAAATGTCTTACTTTTTCTTCTTCCCTCATTTTTTTAAAAACATCGCGTGCAGTACGATTGCATTTTTCCTCAGTTATAGCAACGTCGAGTTTCGATTACATATCTCTTTCTTTCTTTCAAGTTCGCTCAATTTAAATAACAACCTCGTCGTGGATGATGAACGCGTGTAGCGTTTCAAGTCAATGCCCGCTACGCAACTCTCTCGGATGAGCACCAAAGTATCAACACACGCGACACACGTTTTTCACTTGTGAGATCAGGAAATTCGATTCCCGCTTAAAATTGACGTGACGTGACGGTTAGTTCAGAAAATGTTTAAAACATCACGTGAACCATTCGTAAATCACTCTGTTGAGTCGAATATCAACTGCATTTTATGATTCACACATATTTATATTAATATTAATTATCTATTGATTTACTCAACCTAACATAGACTCATTAATTCAAGACAATCTTACACACGTTGACATTATTTATTTATTATTTATATTTCATCATTTATTATCTTTGTTCTCTTATTTGTGAAATTTAGTTACTCGTGCACACGATTTTAACACTGTTTATCGCATGAAATCGAAAAAACGAAGTGAGAGAAGAGCAAACAACAATCAGTCGAACAAGTTTTCAGTTAGATATACCAGTACGTCTATCCACGTCGAGAAAATTGTTTCATTCGGCAGAGTCGTATCGATCAGTAAAATTAATGCCGCATAAAATTTTCCTGTTTCCAATTGAAATGCAATGAGAGATTGTCGAATGTCTCAGGATGAACTACTCGCCCGTTCATCGAGACTTCACATTCTTCAGCGTTAACCTCCATCCGATGCGTATTTCCGTGTACCATTTTCCGCCTTTTATCTGTAGTCAGCTTTTTCTCGTGCATTTTGGCTTATTTACAGCAATCGCGATGACCAAATCTTATTGCAAAGTCCTGTCACGATTGGCGATCGTAACCTAAACCGTTTGACGAGCTCCGCATTGTCGCATGCATGTTAAATTCGGCTTAAAGAAGTTAGGAGGCCAAGCAAACGTCTATCGGGCTCATTGGGTCAGTCGGCAAAAGTCCGTCTGCACACGCAGAATTCATTAACGGTGCTCGGCGATGTCATCTTTCGGTCCCACCACTAGCTGTCTTCTTCGCTGCAATCATCCGGCGACTCGTAAAATCGATCTTTTTGCGAAAGAAGAGGTTCTTCGAAGAGAAAAGATCCCCTTTCCCTCGCGAGGCCGAAGATGATCGGTCGATGCGGACGCTAGGATGTTTGACGCGGCACTGTGGAAGTTGCGGGTCTTCCTTCCCTCTCTGCAACAATTGCCTCGGGTATGCAGTGGCGTATATGCAATTTTAATTGAGGCACGCTAATTAGGCCGTGCCGGAAAGCGGTCCATATTTCCCGATCGGACGCGCCTGCTCCAATCGTGCCACCGGATTCACACTTTCCCCGCGTTCCTCGAGTTCCTTTCGCCGCATTGTCCCACCTATCGGCAGTTCCCAATCTCTCTTAACGGGAATCTGCATGCATTTTAGGCTCCGTCTAGCGCCGCGCTACGCCGCGATGAAATCATAAGCTACCGGCGCCAGTGGATCGAAGCGCTTTGGGGTGGAACCAAGCGTGCCTCTCTTCTTATATAAATTACGCGCTAAATACGCGCGCGCGCACCGCACATACATGCATGTGCGCGGATATTACATACTACAGGTAGTACAGGTACAGGTGGCTATGGGAGGCGCAGGAACGCGCGAAGGGAAGCTATTCTGCCTAGTGGCCGTGGCGAGTTGCAGAAGAGCGATAGAAATTGTCGATTACGGAGCGCAGCGAACGCAACCGCAAGATGGGACACGATTATTTTTTGTTCTTTTTGTACCGACGTTGAATTGATTTATCAAAGTTAAACGGATTTCCTGGTATCGCGAAACTCTTCTAAATTATTTCATTCCTTAAAATTGAAAGAAAAAACAGAAGAAACGGATTCACAATGTCGTTTCATTTGAAAATTGTTCTTATTAACGGATAGAAGATAAAATATCCGGGCTATAAAAGGACACAGGTCGTTAAATCCTTTACGGTTTCATGTCTTCATTTTCGATAATGCCAGTTATTTAATATCCGTTTCAATTTCGTTAATGCCCTTCTGCTACACTCGCACCTCGATGTAAGGAATGCTTCCTTAATTATTCCGTCGGTCATTATCCGCGATTGCATGCTCGGGGAGCGAAGTAAAAGTGAGAAGCCGCCATTGCGCCAACTCGCTTGCGATGCATTCCAAACGCGTCCGCGTAGCAAAATTTTTTTATTCGTCTCAATATTGTCGCTGTAGTAGATACTGCTTTTGAAAGTAAACAAGCTATCAAGTTTTGTTCACAATTATATTAAGCTTCATTAGATCTCACTCATTTCAATCGCTTGTAATTTGAAAATTTTCAACATCTCAATTTGTATTATGTTAGAAAAGTCGTTTTCATTAATTTTATCGTTTAATAACTTTTTTACTTAAAAAGTTTTCAAAAAACACGCACTTGGACAGTACACGTCGCGTATCTCTTTTAAATGCGTCACTTTTAATAATCTTTCGAGTTCCTCACCAACCTTGTAAAAAAAACTCATTTTTTTAGGCTAAAGAGTTTTTTCAATTCTGCAAAAAATCGAAGACGATCAGCGCGCGGATTGATCGTTGACTAAGCGTCGAAAGACCGCCGGACGAGGCGTTGGAAAGTGGCTGCTGCAGCAATGCAATTGCGTGTGCGCAGATCATTGACTCCGACCACGCAGAGAGATCCCACCGCGGTCGTGACCACGTAAACATTGTGCAATGTCATGACAATCCAAAAATGACTGTCTTACGGTTTACGAGTTGACGAGTGAGAATCATGACCTTTAATTAACAATTAACGAACTCGAAAAACGACCGTTCTTCTTTTACAACATCAGTCCCTTCGCTCTCATCGATACCTCCGATTATATAGACTCTTCTTAATAAAATAATCGTATTCTTTAGAAACGTTTGGTATTCGATTCACGCAAGTATTACTCTTATATCTTCAATAAATTGTGGAATTGCACTGCAATGGCATCATAAATTGATGAAAATTTCACAATAATTGTGATAAAATAATTCACCATAACAATTTTGTCAAAATAAAATTTCTAAATAATATTGGTCAAAAATTAGACAAATCCAATTCGAAATATAAATATTTTATAATTATTTCAAATAACACTCAATTCTTTACTTCAAATGTAGCCATGCTGAATATGTTGTAATATTTCATGTTGCCACAAAATTTTCACATTATAATTTAGAAATAATTATACATTTTTATAAATATACATCGATTAATTTGATTCCTTCACGCACAATTATATTTCTAAATGTTTTAAATATAATTCAAATATTTTTTCAATTATTAAACAATTTCTTTCCGAAATTTAATTTTGCAAAGATACCGTTAAGATGATTTTATAGTTTGTTGAAATATTATTTCAAAATTAATTGTGCCATATTGTTTTGTTGAAATATTATTTTGAAATTAATTGTGTAATTAATTGTCAGTATTTCATAAAAAATTAATATTTCTATGTATTTATTTTTGTAAATACATCCATATAATTGCAGATCATAAATTTTACGCAAGATGTTGTCAATTTCATAAATGTTTTTCTACCGGTTTTTCTATATAAAAACGACTCACGATGAGTCCAATCTTTCAAGATATATAGTCGATAAATATCAACTCACCTTTTGCCACTCGGCGTACATCTTGGAATGGCGTTAAATTGATCTCCGCGTGAAAGTATCCGTCATTTTGCGTCAATCGATCTGTACTGAAACGAAATAATTCTATTAATTATTGTATTTTAAGTCGATAGATTATAAAAATTGCTGATTCTGAGCAATGGCTCTATTTCGTATGGCTTATTTTCTTATAGTAATTCTCAACTTATAGCTGACTTGAACGCGATACCATTTAAATTGCCCATCGGTTTTCAATGTCAGATCTTACGCGCGTGTCAAGTCAAGAAATATTACGCCAATCGTACTTGTAACGGAAACATCGCCCCATGTTACTGTTCAGTTATCCCTTCCAATCGTCACGCAACTTCCGGCACAGTTCGAAGAATGTTAATGTTCTGAGTCTTTATTTTATATTTATATATACACAATCATACACATATATTATATATGTCGTATATCGTATATTCATTTAAATTCTTAGAACAAAAAACAATTTCTAAACTTAAAGTCGTATTAGTAAAGATGAAGATTTTATTATTATGAAGTTCAAATAATTTTAAAATTCAGATAATTTTTGTTATTATGATTCCAATCCGTGTTTAAAGAAAATATTAGTTTGGCACATGAACGCAGCTTGATATCAATCATTAATTACACATTCGGAAATATGGGAAGTGTTGCAATGAGTATTCAGCTCCGCAAGATCGAGATACACACGACCACGCATGAATCTATATGTCTATGACGCGTACAAGATGTATACCTATTAGGTGTTGGAATTAATTCGTAGCGTTTTTTAATGAAAGAATGTTATTTATTTCACATGAGCATTAAAAAATACATTAATGAAAGTACTTCCCATCACTTGTAAAACGCTACGAATTAATTCCAACACCTAATATATAAATATGTCGTTTATACCTTCCGTTGTACGATATATGACATCACTCTACTGCTGTAAATTACGTAAAAATAAACATGTTTTTTTAGAGGCATTAAAATGTTTTAATAATTATAGAATGGAAACCATAAATACAGAGAGATGATGAAACGAAATCCAACACTTTCTCTCTCGTCAATTACATTGTTTTTTTCAGAAATTGACGTGGCACATATATTTTTCATATCTTTATTTCGCCAGCTATTGTATTTTTATAACTTTTAATCTGTATCTTTTAAAATCGTAATGTGAATACATAACAACTTAGAAATGAAGGCCCTATACAGTCAAACTAGATCTTTAAATTCACACGAAATTATTTAAGCGCTAAAAATCTAACTTGACCGTTTCTGCTTCATCGTTTATATTATTTTTTAATAATTAATTTGACACACATTTGACATCTTTTATCTTTATTTCAGTTATTGTATCTTTACATTAATTATACAATTGATAAAGTACACATTATTAATTATATGTATTAATTGTACAATTGATAAAGTACACATATTGTGTATTTTACCAATTATATAATTTTCCTTATTGCTGTTATTTCATTATTGTTACCTTTTATTTTACAATTATTCCCTAAATTTTTTGAAGTGGGATATCATGTTAAAGAGCGAAAATTGAATCAGTTTTGAGAAAAAGTTGCTCAATTTTCAATCTTTCAGAGTAAAATTTCACTCTTCATTCTAAAAATTTTAGAGAATACGTATAAAATTAACAATTATTCTAAAAATTCGAGGTAGAAACCTCGTAAGCCATCCGACTCTGCGCTTCGTATGTACCGCAGGCCGTAGGCAGCGTGTTAGTGAGCACACACTCATGAGTCAAGAGTGGCGCGGATAAATCTCTGTGGCTAAAGCTTCTAGTAAAAGTAGCAAACGGCTGGCGTCCTTCTCCGGCGTGCTCACCGCGGAATGCATTTCGCAATTTTATGCTAATTTGGTTAGTCACCCTCGATCAGCGGCAAGCCAGGCAAGCTCGCGAAGCGTGGCTGCGACGACGCGTAGGTTAGATTCGATGGTACGAGATATATGGCGAAGACAATGGCAACGACGGCGATTTGGCCTTTCGACACCGTTGACTGTTCATTGTCCGCGCCATGCCGCGATGTCTTCCATCGTCGACTCTTTCGACGAGCCGGCTCACCGGAAAACGGCAAAATGGCTGACCGATTTCGCGAAAAAATATTTATGTTGCGCGTCATCCTTTTCTTCTGTCAACACGAATATTTAACATCAGAATCAGGTTTCGTACGTATCATGTACAAAAGACTCTAAACGTTTGTAACGGGAATTGGAGAGATTATTTAGAATTTAAAAAATTAAAATGTTTAAAGTTTGAAAAAAATATTAAGCTTCGATGAAAAATTGCTCGGTCTCTATAACTAATTTCGACACAAAAGCTCTTTTTCATTAATTATATTGAAAATTGGCTCCCGGTAAAATGAATTAACCTTCACATATACTTATTGTCAGTATAGCTTATAATATAATGAACTAAAGACTTCATTGATGCAAGGCTCAATAATGAATAGTTTTTGAGTTGTGGTGTATCGAAAGAATAAAACTTGTACTCACAGCACCTTCAATACACTTTAGTTCAAAATGATGATATGAATTTTTTTGTTTGCCACACTATAACTTAAAATATATCGTGTGAATACATTTTACCGGGAGTCATTTATATAATCAGTGAGGAATCTACTAATTACATGGTAAATTGTCCCGGTGGATTAAGTTAATTTTCACATATATGTATGATATAACTTATTAAGCTGAAAAAAAGATGCAAGATTCAATAATACATAGTTTCGGAGCTATGATGGAACAAAAGTGTAAAACTTGTGCGCACAAAGCATCTTTATGGTATATTATAACGCAACAACTATTTGTTATTAAATTTTGTGACATTTGTCGTTCATTACACATTAGATGTGAAAATTATCATTTTACTGGGATCCAATTTTTCATATAACTTATGCGGGGTCTTTTGAATAAAATCCAATTTCATTAATACTTAAGAGATATAAATGTAATAGTTACCATATTAATTATCTTTAATAAAATACTGGAATAGAAGTCGGAAGGGAGAAGAAACAAGTATTGCAACTGTTTGTAAAGTTAAACTTATGTACTTTCTATATTCTATATAATTATGTATAGTATATTAATTAAAAAATACATGCAAATCCAATTCTTTTGAAATTCATACATCTACATAATCACAATATTATTCTCCTCGGTCAACTGCAAGTTTTACTTAATTCCTCTGCTCTCGAGGTTAACATATGCATGCATATTGCTTCACTGCAAACGTGTTAGAGGTAAAAAATTTCGAAGGATAATAAATCTCTTTATCTCTCTTTCTCTCCAGCGACAATTTCATAGCGAATGTTAATGGCGACGAAAGAATAGGAACTCTGCGATGCAAGTTATCCAGGTCAGACAGAGAAAGCAGCAGCCGACTGCGCGGTGATACAAGGATCTTATGTAATTCATAATCGCGCGCCTCTCTCGCGGCTATCGATGCAAGAGTCAGCCGGGCGATTAATCGTGCGTGATCCTGTCTCTTGTACATAGCCGGTTCGTTTCAAAGTCATAGTTGCGTCCAACCGAAACCGTTCGATTGAACGCGAGTACCGCTGTGTCTCAAATGGGGCATGTCTTTTGAACGAAATTCAACCCGTGACCGACCTAGCCGATAAGAAAGCAGCTTTTAGGAAGCACTTTCTCTCTCCGCATTTTTATTATTCGCTCTGTATCATTCACAATTGGACTTTCGTGCTACGCCATGGCGAACCGTTCGCATGCGATCGAGTTTCCTCAGCGTCAATCATTTCCGCTTGACCATAAAGAGAACATTATGAATTTAGAATTAAATAAAATTTATAGTATAAATAGAAATTTCTAACTGATTGTGTAGAATTTTCTAATATCATTTTGATGTTATTCTTATCCAATGAGGGCTAAATCTTAAGAAAGTTGATGCAAATATCGGTATATTAATAGTAAATTTTATATATTTATTCATATGGAAAAGTGTCACAACTCTGATAATGGATGATTATATTATGAATATTCAAACTTTTGAAACTAATCGTGATATAGTTAAAAAAAAGTACATTAAAATTGAAAATATAACATGGAAAGAAAATCATATTATAGAAAAATTGTATATTTATTCTATCCTTAAAACGTTCCAATTTAGGATTTGAAAAATGCTGTACTGAAAAGTTGTTCATTCTAAAATGTATCATTTTTTTAATCAACGTAGCGATGTCTAAAAATGTATGCAAGATTTATATAGCAGATAATAATCACGAAGGTAAATAAAAAACTAATGAAAATAAATCCAAAATTTAACTCTTTTAAAGTTAAAACCGTAGAAATATAGTATAAAATCGCTTTAAATTTTCCATGAGTGTCATGAATGATGTAGTATATTACTCACATAGGAATTACTATCTAAAGTAAAAATATATCATGAAGTCAACATACACACGTCTTTCCACATGTCTTACTGTAACTACATTTATTTAGTGGTCGTACACTTGTTTCAGCTTTCACATATTTCTAGATGGGGGACTCAAAACTAAGAAATATTCGTATTCTTTTCAATTTTCCACGACATGAGTAGGCGCCATTAACCGCGGAACGTCGTCTTCCACGGTTGCATTGTCCTTGAATACTTTCGCCTAATCGTGCGTCGACCGGAATGTCGTGCGCCATGGCACGCCATTTTAAAGTCAACCACATGAACTTTATTTCAACATTAGTGAGATAGACAAATTCGTCGCGGTATTCAAGTATCTTCAAGTAGATCCGAGCCTCATTTCACATCATTCCCCATAGATCCATGAGATCGATTTATATTTGTTCTAGTATTAACTTAACTGTTTCTCGTTTATTCTATTTAATCTCATTACGCTGTTCACACTGATTACACACGGTCAACTATGAACAAGTTGTACGCACATTAGTCTCATGCACATGTAAGCACATGCACACGAGACTAATTGTAAGCTAGGATTCGAGCTAAATTTTTTTATTGTCAACTGGCTTGGTGATGAGCTTCTGATGCGTAAGAAATGACTGTTAATTTAATCTTCACTCGTTTCAGAATAGGTAAACAAATCAGGAATTGAAGTTTTTCATCACACATACACACTGCACGTACACTAGGATCAGATATACCTGAAAAATCCTTTTTTTCCAGAATATAATAACCAATTCGACACATCTGGTGACAGGTATTTAAAACAATAATTCTTTCACGATTTCTTGACGATTCTCTTTCTAGCAGATAAAACTTTTTCCAGACATTACAATGTCTTGATAAACATTTTAGACGGTTCTTATAAAAATGTTTTAAGAGAGACGTCTTATGTTTCGATTTCGGATTTTCTATTATTATTAATATAAGTTGATTCCCGTACATATAATAATTGAACAAAGATTGAAAATGTATCCAGCAGTCAATTTATTCGTGAAGATTAAAATTAGAAGAGATTTTTCATTAAAAAAATATGATTATTATTATTTATACGTTTGATTATCACTAAACATTGTTCTTTCAGCCAGTTAGTTTAATTCATAATATGAAGAAAAAGACAATATCAGAAATTTAATTTTTTTTTAATTTATTGTAGTCTCTTCTTGAAAAATTTTTACTATTTAGAAAATTACAGATAATTCTTCACTGCATACGTATGTAATTTTCTTTATTTATTTTATTATTGCTTACTACATCATATTTTTTAATAATATAACAAAATATATATTCATAAATATGTATTTCTGTGTTATATTAGAGGTACATTGCTGCTTTTAACAATGTTTCAATTTCCAAATTGTATCGAAGCATTGTCGTTGATTCAACATGACGCGAAAACAAACTTTACGAAAAATATAATTAATTAATAGAAGCTAGATTTGAAGATGAATCAACCTCGTGCCATAACGATATTAATTATGACTGCGATGATGCGATGCGTAAGACATGTCTGCGAGCGACGATATCGCCGCGACAAGCATCGATGTCTCCGGCGCGATATCTCCGATACCGCTTACAAGAAAGAGATCGATCATGACGCTGATCGCGAAGCTACTTTCTCAGATCACTTGCTGCGATCGAAAACTCACCTCTGAACGTGTTGCACCGTGCTCTTTGACAGAAGCAGGACCAGTAGCG
Source organism: Acromyrmex echinatior (assembly GCF_024713525.1). Taxonomy (NCBI): domain Eukaryota; kingdom Metazoa; phylum Arthropoda; class Insecta; order Hymenoptera; family Formicidae; genus Acromyrmex; species Acromyrmex echinatior. Next base: position 928,124 of record NC_141868.1, read on the forward strand.
CAGACCAGTTGGAGTAACCGATTGGAATGAGGCTTCGAAACGAGTTTTCGATCGAGCGACGTGACTGAAATTCCACGAGGATCCACGCGGCTCCGGAAGGAATGTATGTAACAGTGATCCAACGCGAAACGGATCCGCGCACGTTATTTTGGGGTACGGCTTCGAAACTGCGCGCGAACCGCGGGCCCGCCCCGTCGTCGCGATCTTGAGATTTTTTTTCTATCCGAGCGTCGCGGACGATCGAGCAACGACTGGCTTCCACGACGCGATTCTGGATCGTGGTATGCGGCCGCTCGACCTCGCCTAAGAGGAAGGTAACTCGCGCCGCCACCATGAGGAGCCACCGTACGCTGTGTTTGTATGTACCGTTACGCACACGGTCTCAGCTAGGTTGCAAATTACAGGTGGATCCAGGGACCTGTACCCCAATTCTGTAATTCCCAATGATAATTTGGCATCGTTAAGTTGTCGCTACATAACTTTTTTATCATATATATTTGCATAACGATAATATAACGATACCAAACTGTTGTTTTAAGAGTTACAGAATCAGAGTACAAAAAAGATCTTTAGAGCGATCGATTTACCTGAAGTCTATTTTTTTATTCCTGCGCTAGACCGTATAATTTTTTTCTCACTTTAACCAAATATCAAATATGTATATATTGTTCAGCTATAAGAAAAAGACTTAATGTGTACCGCGATTGGTGTGCGCTTCGACGTTTGAAACGTCGTGTAAATTGCTCACGGGACAGCGGCGTACCTATACCAGTCTCGAAATTTTGTGTTTCATTTAATTCCATCCAAGATTAACTGAAAATTACAAAATATGCGGAGAGAGTACATTGCACATACACTTTGGACTTTTGATTTTCTTCGTTATGCTTTTACGTACCGCTTATTTCACGTTTCATAAATATGAGTAATGAACTATAGGAGCTCGTGCGTCATGCTTGCGCATGAAACGTGATGTGTGTATAATGAATGTTAATTTATTCGTGGACAAACGTGTTCGGTAAGGAAGTGGGTGCGAGAGCTCTCACGTTTCGTGGTCCAGTAAGGATTCTTCGAAGTACGCGACCGCATTCAAGTCTGCGCATGTCACATTGCGTGCGCGCCACGTTGCAAGTGCGTACAGATGTGCGTTTTCCCTCCTTATCTTCGTGCGTTTCCGAAATACAATCGTACGTGAATAGGATAGGATTCGCGTTGGGCGCGCGGCCATCAGAATCTCTCATAGAGGTCATCTAATCCAGAGGCCGTTGTCCTCAAAGTGTGATAAGGAGGAGAGGGAATCCTTTCTAAAGACTTCCGTAACTTTACCGTCACTTTCGTGATAATAATCAAATCTTGATAACGTATCAACGAAACTGAAGAAATTCTGGCAATCGGAACAAAACGTAAAGATAAAGATTCGATAATGAAAGATTATAGTGTGAGAAAAAGCTTTCTCTGACTTTTCTCTGACTGAAGTCTGAAAGAAGTACTGAATAAAAACGAAACAAAAGTATTAATTTTTTTTATTGATTAGAAACAAAAAATACAATAAAGTATCCTTTCATTAATACAATTGTTATTATACAATTAAAGTAATATATTGAGAAAAAGAGTTGGAATAAATGCTATATATGACGTCTTTTTTTCGAAAATTTATTGGTTATAAAAAAATTGACTGTAATGACAAAATGTTTCTGCAAAATATATCATTAACTATAAAAAAAAAATAAAGTAGATTGTTGGTTTATTTATTAAGAATAAAATTTTATTTTGCCATATTTAAATAAGGTTTTATTTCAGTGAAATAAACATTATACAAATAAAACTTTAAGTACTTTTTTCTTATGGGGATATGCAAAGTAATACAAAATATTGTATATTCGATTTTTTCACGTCATATTCTTGCGCTATTCATAATAGCAAAAACTGTATTCGCATCAATAGGAAAATAAGTAAAAATGGATTATCAAAAGCAGTGCTTTGCCTTTTGAATCCCGCTACATTAACAGGTTGAAACGGAATTGTTTTTTTTTTTACTTTTGCGGCTTTCGCGTATTTCACTTTATTTTATTATCTTACGCGAGGTATGTATCTATTTATTCTCGATTTAGTTAACTTCTATCTAGCAAATGTAAAGATCAAATAATGATGCCGTTATTTTTACAACAGGCATTTCTGATCACGTGGCGAGTAAATTAAATCAAGTTCACCTTGCATGGACATGATGGGAATGGGGGAAATGGGTAATGGGACATGCGTTCCACTAATTTCATTGCCACAGGTAACAGAATGCAACATTATTTATATATTTAAATAAATATTAAAGAATTTTAACGGTAATTGAAATGTAATACTCTAAATAGTTAAAATTCTTTAATATATAAAAGGTCTATGATAATAAATTAATGAAAGAATGCCTCGATCTTAAATGTTAATTGTTATAATTGCTAAACTTAAATTTTGTGGATCTGAATCCATATAGTGGATAGAAAAATGCAATTGCGATAATTATTTGTTACAAGGATAAAGTCATAAACGCAAATGCAACTGATCTGATTCCCTTTTTATTCTTACTTTTTATTCTTATTTCTTCGATTATCTTGAATATTAACACATAAATATTTGAGTAATTATAAGGTTCCGCCAATTAACAATCCCGAAATCTAATTAGCTGCCACCGATATATTGTAGACTCCTGTTCGCCACTCAGCAATGCGACCGCACGCACTGTAATATCACAGGTATGCAAGCAATGCATCTTAGGTATCCATTCACCGTTCCTTCACGATTTCACGAGCGAAGGATACGCGGTAGCCTTCGGCGATCGAAGAAATTCCTTAATGATGGTGATCAGCGATGCGTTTCGTCTTCAGCAGAAAGAAAAAATTTAACCAGCACGTTTTATGCGTTTTACGCGACGGTTTAGAATGTTTACCACATTGAATAATGTTGAAGCAGGAAAATATATATAATGAGAACATGAAATTTTTAAAGATATATTATTGAAGGTAATGGATAAGGACAACTGGATGCGATTGCTTTTCACCGAGGGTCAAGATGGTAGTAGTCTTCAGTCTCGATTAAAGACACTTAACTTGACATTAATTTCTTTTTGCAACATGAAATATGTATAGTAGTGTTAAGTAAAGCAAAAGAAAGTGAAATAAGACATTTATATATAGGTATTATAAAATGACTTTTATCGTTAAAGCAAAAAGTTTCCGGTTATAACTTTCCAACAGCAGATAAAGCAGAGCGAAAATGATATTGTCAGTAGGTAAAAATTATAACTTAATGAAACTTAACGTGACTTGCTTTTATTATTAAATATAGTTAAAAAAAAGAGCCTTTTGTCTACACCGTTTGCCCACATTTTATTTGCCTACAATTCCATTGCCTATATGCACTTTTGCGTACAAATATACAAAATTAAGGAAACGTTTGTTATTCACGTATTATTGTCTACAAATCGATTACAAGTACTTAAATTATATAACAAAATAATTTGTGTCTTCAAAGCAGAGAATTTGTGTTTTAAAACAGAGAATTTGTGTTTGTAAAGCAGAGAATAGGCAATCGAGCTGTAGGCAATAATACATGTAGGCAATTAATTTGTAGGCAAATAATTTTTAAGCAATTAAACGGGATTCTTCCTGTTGAAAATATCATAATCATTTAATCAGGGGAAGAAAACTTGTTTTTATCCATTTTAACGTGATTTAACGCCATCTACAAGTTTAGCTATAGATAATCACGAACTTTTAAGTCATCCATATTGTCGATACGTATTGATATCGTAATTGATACGGACCATGTGAGCAAGAGATTAGAGGTGCAGATCAATGTGACACAGAAATAGAGTAAAATAGAGATACTAAACAGTTTAGAAAAAATCTCTATTTCACTTTATTTTTATATCCATATCAATTGGTATCAGTGCGTATCGACAATACGAATGACTTATCGTTAGAAGTTTGTAATTTCCTCGCTATAGCTATAATGTTGTAGATGGCGTTAAACAGAAAAAATAAGTTTTCTCTCCTTGGTTGCGAGCATCAAGTGGAATACATCTTAAAAGCCATGGCACATAAAAAAAACTTAAAATTTAAGCAGTAAGCGAATCGACCAATCACAATAGAGACCATAACGTAAACAGTAGCGAATCCAATATGTTGATTACTGCTTAAGTTTTTGTATGCACGAAGACCTTAAAAATGAGCCTCGAGAGCTCAAAAATAATTGAAGAGCGTTGACATTATCAACAATTGATAATACATTATTAAATTTATAATTTTTTATTATATAACTGCTTCGTATGTATAAATGAGTATGTATACTTATAATACTTTAATATTATAATATATATTGCCGCAAAGTTATAATTTTTTTTCTCTAAAGTTATCATTTCGATTGATAATCAAGCTCGGACGATAACATTAAAATCGTAGTTTTAAATAAAACTTGAGTATTATTGAATTTTAAATATATATACATGTTTACGAAACATTACAATATTAAATAAATTATAAAATTAGTACAAAATTATCAGTTTTTTACTTCTAATTACTTAAATTTTTTCATGCGAACTTTCATAAGATCAATTGGTTTTAATAATATCTCGAAGCTGTTGGTATCGAGAGTCAATAAAGTGTCAATAGAGTGCACATCAATGCAATAAATCGTAGAATTCCTATAATAGACCTAAATAGTCATGTATCTGATCGAAGGCCGTGTGTATATATATATACACTCAATAATAAAAAGAGTTCCTACATAATAATAGTTTGGACATATCGTCGCTGTAGCGGCAATTTATGTTGGGTTCAAACTGGAAGTTTATAGCATAAGCCACGAAATATTCAAATACTATTAAAACAGACATAAATCGAAATATTTATTCTTTATGACTTGGTAATAATTTTTTTATATTAGTTTTTTTAAATGTAGATATTTTTTTTCAAGAAGATAATTATTTTTTAAGTAAAGTTATTGTAATGGAAACAAAATTCATTTACGAGAGTAATAAAGAATCTTATTCATATGATCGAAGATAAAATTATTTATTGGTACAATCTATATTTTGTTTTCTTTTGGAAAATTATTATTTCCTGTGTGAATAATTTTTTAGTCTTTAGCTACATAACCAGATATTCTAATACTGCAATAGAAAATAGAGCCTACACATATATAAATAATTTATATTCATTTGTAGAAATTTCAATATGCATTTATCTTTAAGATATCCTATGTCTCAATTTGGAATACACGATGTTACATGTAATAAAAAATTGTGTTTTTTCAAAAATCATGAATAATTCTCTTTTTGCTATTTTTGTTTTTAATAAATTGCAAGTATATAATCAGGAAAAAATGTTACGGAATTCTCGACAGAACTCATCATCATACATAATACAAAGGATGAGATATAATTTTTTATCGATGGCTTTTGAAGTATTGCGTAAACGGTCGCGACGGATGTGTCATTCCAGTGTGCGATAAAATTAACATCGAATTACATTCAGCCGCTAAATGATACGAATAAAGTCGCCAAACAAAACATTTGCATTTAAAGATGTCAAGCAGTCGTGTATTAACTATAGTACGCTAATGTAATATAGCGCTGCATATGGGACGAGCTAAAAATGAAAGCCGACAGAAATAGAAAGGAATGAATACGAAAACAAAATCTTGTTTGTTAGTTATTTGTTTGGTTTTGTCTCAAAAATTTAAATCTTTGTTTTTATGAACATAATCGGATATTCAAAAATTTTCGATGAAAAATAAACTGTCTTTATTTTTATCGAAAACTAATAAAGAACGAAAACTTTGGATTTACAATAAGATTTACTACACAGTTGAAAAGTTTGTTAATTTTAGCACATTTCACGTGTTCCAAACGATTCACCTAAATTTTTTTGTTAATTTGATATAAGATAAATATATTAGGGAATAACATAAATATTTATAATTAAATTATGAAAGCATATTTCTTCAAAAATTAATATTTATAATATGTTGAATGGACATATTTTTTGCATTTATTTTAGAATTTACATTTTAAAATATGTTACTTTTAAGTTAATTGTTTACTTATTTATAAATTGTATTATTTTAACGCAAAAAGAGTTGAATATCATTTTAAAATATTTAAATAACACTATCACATTGAACACAAAAAATTTTAACAAGGACAAAAATTTTAACACAAATACAAAATGTTTTTTAGTGTATAAATATTTTTCTACTTTTTAATGAAACATCAAAAGAGATACTTTATAGTGCGCGATTAATCGCGTTACTTTAATGTTGCGTAAGTAAGGACTGAGACCGTGGGCTGGGGGGGGGGGGGTATCACTCAAAAAATAGATGTACACCAGGACTTCGGACTTCAAGACATCACTGGACTTCACCGGAATTCATCGGACTTCAACGGAATTTATGAGATTTCATTGGAATTCATGAATTCATCGGACTTCGCTGGACCTTATCGGGCTTCATCTGGAATTCATCTGACTTTATTGGAATTCATCGGACTTCACCGGACTTTATCGGACTTCACCGGACTTCGAGGAATTCTTCGGACTTCATCGGACTTCACCGGCCTTCTGATAGATTGTACATCGGAATTCAAGTGTGGTTATTCCCTTGAGACGCATAAGAATAAAAGTTCTAGAGTCAAACAAAGGTGCTAAGTATGTGCTTAGGATATCGAGTAAGGATTTTTCTACGGATCCTTCGTAATTCAAAGGACGACGCTTTGCTCTCTTTCGATTGATATGGATGAAGCCGCCTGCCTTTTGATATACGCTCGATTTCAAATGGAAAATCATGCCTGGATTGGATTCGCACGTGAGCTGAAATAAAGTTACATTGTCGAGCCGCAGTCAAAGCCATACCATTTCGCCTTCAGCCGCGCAATATGCTCGTCGGAATGTGTCGCGATCATCAGTTCTATGATTCATGCAAAATATTGTGTGCATGTCTATCGGCTTTGAATGTAAGTTTCTTTATTAAGTGTCATTCGTTTTCTTCAGTTTGAAAAACGATACATTTGTTCCGACTTGCACTACCGAATCTTTCGAGTGTGTAGAATTATTATTTACCATTTATTGATTAACTGAACAAGACACAAATAAATGTACCACAAACTCTCGTTTCGCGTTACGTACGAAAGTAACGAAATCGAATTACGCAAGACACCTGCAAGTTTTCTGAAATCTTGGCACACCGCTCGGTGGGGTGAACCAATTTACTCATCCGCCTCTTTTATCTACTTTTCGCTGCGCTCTCACGCGGCCGCGCTCTCACTTTATCTCAGTTCTCCGTCCCGCGACTCACAGATTCCTTCAGAATGAATATGCACGGCAAGTTCAGGTAAGCAAGAGAGAGGGGAAAAAAGGAAGAGCGAAAAGATTCCGACAGAAAGAGAAAAGAGGGTCGTGATAGAGTGAAAAGAGAGGAGGGAGGCGACTTGGCCCTCCTGCAATCACTGTAGCCCCTCGCCGCAACTTAAATTGACTCGATAAAAGTTCGCGGAATAAAGCGCCACTATATCAGAAACATCTGCCAAACGTTATTACAACTTTGAATAAAGAACGTCGGCCGAGAGGGTGGCCAAAAGAGGAATGAGAGGCGGAGGGCCACCTCTCCTTGTTCTCATGACGATAGTGAAGAGCGAAGGAAGAAGTTCCAAGTTTGCGTATGCCGAAGACCGTGGGAAAGTTCACCCGTAAATCAAGTCGTTATTTTAATTTCGCCAACCTCGTATTAGCCTTCCTGTTTTCGCCATTCGTTTTCATTTCGGCGATCCTCAGCAATAATCTCATAAAGGAAGATGTGGACCAAGTACGATCGAAAAATAAAGTGACTCTAGCTAAAAGAATTTTATTGAGTGAGGGTATGTGATGAGGGTAATGTGATGGATAATGAAGATAAAATTCTAAATATAATCAATTTTTTCACTTTGTTTAACCTTACGTAATACTTAATGTAATTACAGAGATTGGTTCTTTGAAGTTTTATCAATAACCAGATCTATCACGAATCTACATTTCCTTAATATACTGTAGTATATTGGTGTAAAAAAATGAAGTATTAATAAAAATGAAGATATTATTTAATTAATACATTTCAGCACATTTTGATGTTAACTCGCAAGATCTTCGTTGCGTCGAAAGAACAATTTTGCTGAAGCATGTAGAAATTTACATAGATATAAATCTGAAAAGTGTGGAAATAATTATATTGAACTCAGGTTTAAAAAATGGATTTATTTGATTTTTGTGGGCAAGCCTCTCAATTATATTGAACACTCAAGTTGGTTGCTAGAATGTCAAAACTTTTGCAGTATTATTGTATATCGAATATTTGAAAAATCTGTTCAGTGAAATTATCTCTCTTAATGTAATCTAAGCGTCTTGTGATACATCTCTATCGATTTATTACAACGTTCGTTCTTTACCGGATTTCCTTTCGATACTCGCGCCTCTCTCTCTCTTATTCCTGTAATTGAGGCAATCCATTTTGACAGTTTTGTTCGTTCTTCGTGACTTGATCACTCTCTTACTGAGAACCGGAGCCGACTCTTATTTCGGCGTTCCGCGGATGCTGTGAAGAATCGATTAGCATCGTGCGAGAACACCGTGACGCATCCGAGGAAACATCTAACGAAGCCAAAAGTCCGTCCCGAAAGGAATCAAAGATGCTAAAAATTATAGAGCTAAGCGAGCTCTAAAGGCAATCTCTTTCTCTCTCTCTCTTTGTGTGTGTGTGTGTGTGTGTGTGTGTGTGTGTGTGTGTGTGTGTGTGTGTGTGTGTTCAATCACATTCTTTTTTTCACCCTAAAGCCATTCATCAAATAATACGCGGCGGAGTTCAATTTCTCGTAATTGAAAATAGAATAAAAAGCACAACATTATGAGATCGTTTACCGATTTTAAAATTGGATTTCGAAAACAAAGATAATCGAGAGATGTACTTTGATAGTACTTTTTAGTTATGTGTAAAAATTAATCCTGATAATTCCTGGAAGTTATATGCGCTACAATTTAATAATACAATAGTGTCTAACTAATCTGTCTTAAAATGTAATGTGTAAATGATGCGAAGCGCATTGTTAATGTTATTTTGCATTAAATCAATTTACAATTTGCTTGGTAATTTTTTTTATGTAGTTTATAAATAATGTCTTTCGTATATTTCAAAATTCCTATTATTATAATGATAATATTTAATAGGTTGCTAAATTGTCCTACGTTTATCACAAAACACGATGAAATTTGTAGCAAATTTTGTGGTAAAATATAATTAAAAGTTCTCTTATGTAGTTTCTCTCTATTTGGTGAAACAAAAGAAAAGTGTTAACAATAATATAATGCGCAAATTTCTCTTGGAAATCCAATTTTGTAGAGAAGAGATTAAATATAACACATATTTAAACTCGAACTAAGAATGATGCGTTGGAAACCAATATACAAGATAAATCGAAAACGATCAATATCGAAAGCGAGGTATCTATACTGATGCCATGTTTTAGCGTCTAAGTATCGCGCAGGCATCCCCGCAATAATTACGGCGTGCGGAACGGCATCGCGGATTAATTGTAACTGCATCGCAGCCGCGCTACCGATTCGCCTAATTAATTCGGTTACTAATGGCCGCCGCGGCGTCCTCGACTTACCCAGAAGGGATCGAACGTGCGGCGTGCCCAGCAGCGGTCAACGGGCAGAACCGAATGGGAGATTCCACGGCTGTCGAGTGCACGACGATAGAAACCGTCCTGAAATTAAATCGTCAGAAATCCCGGTCGCCACTCTTCTCCCACTCATCCCTTTGTGTCCGATTAATTTCGATCGATCTGAAGCTGAGCGGTGCAGACTTCACTCGATTTGACTTCCGAGCCCTTCGGCATCTTTGTGCCAGAACGATCACCGATCTATTTCGATTGGAATCATCACGCACTCGCGCACTCCTTCATCTCGTATATTTATAGCGTAATATTGGATCATTTAAAAAGTATCCGCGGTTTTTTCATTCAAAAATTGAACGAAAAACCGTGGATACTTTTTAAATGACCTAATATCTAAAAATATTCTAATTTAATATGTTGTTTTTGTATCGCATAAAATTACTTCACATCCATAATATAATAAATAAAGGAAATATTTCTCTCCTTTTCATTTTTTTCCGTTATATCTTTGTCAATTATTATGTAGAAATACTGTTAAAACTTTTCATGGAAAAATAAATAAATTATGAATAGAATGAACACATGCAATTCTTATGGTATTGTGAGAAAATACATTGACGTTTCTAACGTTTCATTGTCAAATATTCTTAATTCTGGTATTTTTTCAGTCATCAATTTTAAGAGGTAAAATTTATTTTAAAAACAAGTGCGTGCACTTTATATTTCACTCTTCGAATTTCACTCTTCGTACGTTACTTCAGCATATATTTATAATTCCTGTTCACTCGAATGCTTTATAGCGCAAAAGAGGGACAAAGATCACTAACATAACGTGACACTCATAACTCTTGCTTAAGCGTGTGCCGGAAATGGCGACGAAATAACGTTGAAATAACGACGGAAGTCGGCGATGACGCCAGCGAGATAAATGCCTGTTTAATGCACGCGCGCGTGGACAAGCAATAAATTTAATAACCAATAATTCAAGAACCTTCGACGAATTCTCTAAACATGTAGATATGAGTTCAAGAAGAATTTCAACTTAAGAAGATTTCCAATTTTATGTAACTTTAACGGAATTTCGAGTTGTAATTCGTATCCCTCTATTTGCTGTATACTAGAACATAAATTATACATTATCGTATCAAATCTGAAATAAAGCGGTATATTGTTGTTTGTAAGTAAATATAAATCTTACAAAATGCGATGAAATAGAAAATTCAAGATAAGATTATTAATTAAAGAAATTAGTAGTAAAATGATAGTTTTGTTTTATACAAACGTATTTTTATCATTTCACGCATTATTTTGTCTATCGCGATACGAACTTTTATCAGTAAGAACTAAGAATAATTTAGATTGGTTTATCGAAACTTATGGATAAAGAAATCCTGTGGGAATTTTCCGTTTTCACGCGGAATGGTGCTCGGAATGATTTAGTTAGCTCATTGGCGTTTGTCGTGCAGATCTCGCGGCATCAATAACGTCTAATCACCTCGGTGCGAAGTCGATCCTACTCGGTCGCGCGCGGCGCGCAATTTCGTCCTCTAAACGTTCGCCACAAATCACGTGCCGTTGTCCGCCGCCACGGCGCGCGCGCGAATGCGATTCGGGAAGCCCCGATTCGACATTTAAACTCGGCCGGATTACGGTCGACCAATAATTAATCGCTATTCGCGTATCGCGTACGAACGATCCGAGTAAGTGTTTAACATCGTCGAAACGACCGATCGATCGATCGATCGATCGACCGTCCGGGAACTTAATAGCGAATTGGGCGACTCGAATGTACCTATGCATCGCTGACACATTTTGATGTTTGGCTGCATCGAAATATTTGACATATTATTAGCCGCATTCTCTCAGTAATAGTGTTTATTATGTAAAAGTTGTAAGTTTTTTCTTTGAGATTAGGACTATTCCTTTAGATTCTAGATCTAAAAATATAATCCAATCAGCAGTAAGAAAACTTCTAACAGTTGAAAAATAAACATTCTCGTGAACATGGCTATTCTCAAGATTTTTTCGGAAATAAGAGTTCCTATACATTATCTTTAAAATTATTCACTGTGATGATCTAAAATGAATGTCTAAAATATACTGCCTTAACCCATAAGAGTAGTATAAAGTATTTTCAATTTATTGCATTATCTTAAAAAGATAAATAATAGAAACAATAAAAGACAAAGGCAAATTACAAAACATTAAAATTGTCCTGAAAGTAAATTATTATTTTTTAATAAAATTTCTATTTCTTAATTTATTTTTCGTTAGACATAGAATTATGTCAATTTGGTGCTTTATACTTTTGGTCAAATCTGTATTTTTGTTTCTCAGTTATAATTTCTTATTGAAAAATATGCACAATTCTTTGTTTACGAGTAGTTTCAAAATAATTAGTTAATTCTCATAAAAATTCTGTATTTAAGCAAAAATTCTATTGTTTATTTGTGCAATAATTTCGAGTGTAGTCGAACTATTTCGTAACTGAAAATTGTACATATCCCACAGTGCCTCGCCCTCATATTCTTGCTTACGCACCGTAATCGAGGGCGTATTTCCTGCAAATATTTTCGCCATACACCCTTCGTCGGTTACCCGATGCGATACTTCCAGGATCATTGCTCTTTGATCGGTTGGCTAGAAACGATAAGGAGTGCATATTTATTTCCAGGTGAACCGAAGCGAATAGCGGAGACGTGATGCGGAAACGATGTCTGGATGTACGCGAAAATAACCGAGGCACTGCCTCGTACAGTTCCGGTAGAAAACCCGTATCGAACGCGAAATTTTCAACCCCCTCCCCGCTTTTAAATATACACCTCAACGAGAATTGTGAAGTAAAATAAAATTCGAAAAATTTATAACAAGGAATTTTTCATGTAGAATTTTGTTAGTCACGTTTTTTAGTTTCAATATTTTTTCTGTTGTTGGTTTTATTTTATCTTATTATCTATACATGTATACATATAAATAACAAATTTGTCAATACATGGAATAATCCTTTGTTTATATTTAAATTCGAAATTATTTTCATTTATCAATCTTTATTTTATCAGTGATTGATGTGATCTCATTTGCCACGACGACATAATCGCAAGAATAAGAAGGTCGTGAAAAATTCTGCAGCGAGTGTACGGAATTTTTCATTTCGGTTGTATGCATTTTATATTCGAAAGAGGCAGTCGTGCTGCCGCACATCTTTCTGATCTCCAATCGAGCCGTCGCTTAGCGGAGCGTGAAACACATTTGCCCGAATCGCGGCGCCTTAACCACGCGAGCTCTTACATATGATCTGGATCTGCTCTTCGCTCCCTTAACTTTTGCTCAATAAAGGGGATACAGCGCATCACGATGGCTGATTCGTAAAAGGAAATGATGAAAAAGTGTGCAAGCGACGAAATATCTTTGTATATTTCGTCTAATCGAATTTTATTAAAACAAAAAGTCTGATTTTAATTGTGTGTTTTTTTAAATGATAAGCTAAAGAATATTATTTATTCATGTGATACATATTTTATATAGAAACATTACTTTTGTTAATTAATTGTTTTTCAGTAATTTTACAAAATATTAACAGATTTTGCATACCAAAATAAAAAGGACTGATTTTAATTTATTCAAAAATTATTTAGGAATTTCTACTTTAAAGATTTAGATCTGCTTATAATTTCGATTATAAACAAAATACTCGTTGTAATAATTATTTTTAGAAGAAACTTCTGAGTTTTTATAAATATTTACGACTCGTTTTACAGTACACTTCCAGTACAAACTTTTTGCATTTTGTTTTAAAGTGGATTAATAATTATCGGATTAGTTAACAAATGTACATTGTAAAATGTTTGACAGTATGATTTCCATTTTCTATATATATAAATTAACCGATAAGTTCCGTCATGTCGTTCGTTATCTACTTACATATATATAAATTATTTTGCAAATTTTGAATCCATGAAATAAATCATGTATTTATGATATACTTGACATTAACGTTAAATCTCATAATCTTGAAAATAATACAAATTACATTTAAAGTATACTGAGAGAAAAGGGTTTGGTATTCGTGACTATATAATTGCATGGTAAAATAATTATGATTAGGAGCTGATCCATTTATACCTAACAATTAGGAATTCCATTTTTATAATTACTGTTAGCAATAATTATATCTGTAGTTGTATCAAAAAATATACAATATAATTGACACTAAAAATGACTATTAAATCATAATAATTGCATTCATTTTTTTTCTCCTAGTCCTAGTGTACTAGCATTTGTAAAATACAAAGCGCACAAATCGCCCGAGAAAACTATCTTAGAAACAATTTGCTATCGACAACGACACTACTCCCGACGTCGTTGGGGAATTTTTATCCGAGTAAACGATTTGCGAGCCGCCGCGCGTCGTTCGTGAGAAAGAGAGGAGATACGCAGCGCGAGACTACGAGCGGAATTGAGCGCCGGATAATTGTTTCGAACAATCCCGGGCGACGCTTTTCGTCGGTTCCCATAGCAACGTTGAACCACCGCTCGCCTCCTCGTCGGCTAGCAATCGAAACTGTCCTCCGCCGAGCGGCAGGAAGGAAGGGGGTTCCACTACCCCTACCGCGTACCTCGTTCGATAGGGGGGTTATGGTAGGGAAAGAGGCGTAGGCGGGGCGAAAGTCGTTTCAAGAAGTTCTCGCGCTCGCAGGATCCGCCTCTTCCGCTCGCCCGTGTAGATCGGACGTCACGACGCGACGCTCTCGGCTCTGCTTGAAAACGTTTCGTTTTTATTAACACTCTCCTGAAACGGTCGCGATGTCGCGTCGACCGCATCGATCCGATATTAGTAGCTAATTTCGTCTTCTTACCCCCGACGTACGGCTATAGTCCGTGATTTTTCAGTTTTCGTATCCTTTCGCCTCTCGCGACCTACTTTCGATGCTCGATTAAGGAATGCGTTTAGATTTTAGGTGTGCACCCGAATGCTCACCAGGTATCATGTTGTCCTTGTTTGATGATAGATAACATTCGATGAACAACGAGGATAAAGCGATACCATCTCGTGGGATATATTCTCGTGGGTAGGAATCTGAATACAGCCAACCATGGCTGATGTTTGCAAACGACACTTGGAGATACTGATTTCTCATTGGAATTAGTCGCATATCTCGTTTATCTCATCTTCTCTCGAATTTGTTGTATACTTTGATCATACGTAACTTAATCTATTTGTTTTCAATTTCTTTTACGTATATAATATGATTACTATATTTAAGATAGACGTTTATTAAGACATACAATAAAATATAAGTGTCATAAAATCGTGATATGTGAATACACAATTAATTGAACTAATTATAATGGAAAGTATGAACTGAATAAGCAATAAGCTTATATCTTGAATATTTTTGCAAACTGCGCGAAGTATTTTCAGTTTTGAAACGCAATTATAAACAAAATTAGAGTAGTGATATCACAAATTAAGTAGTTTGCAGAATTGCATATACCTATCTATGTATATACATAAAAAAACTCACATCAAAGCATTCAAACACTAAGAATCAGCTCATATCGTGTAAGTTTTTCATTACAATAATAAAAATTTTCTGTATTTATGTTAAAACTAGGTTTTTTTTAAATTTTAATACTGAATTTTTAACACATCCAAATATTATTAGGTGTTGGAATTAATTCGTAGCGTTTTTTAATGAAAGAATGTTATTTATTTCACATGAGCATTAAAAAATACATTAATGAAAGTACTTCCCATCACTTGTAAAACGCTACGAATTAATTCCAACACCTAATAATATATTTATTTAATCATTATTTGGATAGTTTATGTTAAATTCATATTTAACGTTTCTCTTAAAATAACGTAATTTATGAACAAATAATGTAACAATAATGTAATTTTAAAACGTAAATTTTAAGATAAATAAATAAATAAATGATGAATGTATTATTATAATTTAACATATAAAAGTTAATTTTGTTGAAGAAATGTTTCTATAACAATTTATTTCCAAATCGTGTTACATTCTTGTGTTAATTGTTATATAATGTTTGCATGTTATTTTCTAATATATTCATTCTATATTAAATTAACACGAAAAATTGAGTAAGCCGTTTGGGAAACGTGAAATGTTTTACATAAATTTTTCAACAGGGTACTGATTAAAAAGGTATTTAATTGGTGGTGACAAATAATCAGCAGTAATACCAAGAAACATTTTTCAAAACACCAGAAGCCCAGATGAAGATTAGAACACATGTTTCAAGTCCTTCTAACTTGAATACTTGCGTCTTATCGATTGGTTTTTGACGGCTGTAAGCTTCGATAACCCGATTAACAGCTATGCCTTCGGCGCTAGAAAATAAAGCAAATGATGGAGGGTAATTAATTTGTTGGGACAAAACCGGTAACGAGTTTGGCGCATGCAACCAAGTCACTGTGCTTCTCTCACGCGATATCTCGAGTATTTATGCAAAGGCGACGGTGAGCATACTTGCACAGGGCTGGCGTTAGGCTCAAACAGGCCCTTTCTACGTACATGTTTTTAAAATTGCGTGCTCTTAGAAGCAAAGATATATTAATTAAAATAAAGCTTTTAAAGTTATTAAAGTCTAAAGATTAAGGATTAGTTCACAAAAATAATGCGTAAATCATATGTTTCTTTTATGAAACAGCTAAATTAAAGCAACTAAAAAGAATTTTTTTCTTTTAGTTGTAAATGATCAATTATTTTTTTATGAATTTACTCTGCGAATATATAGAATTTTCAGTTTATATGTATATTTTATTGGATTAATATTAATAATTAAAAAACCTAAAATAGGAAATTTTAGTATTAGCTAAAAAAAAAAAACGAAATAGATGAATCAGATGCGCAGTAAAAACCAAGTAAAATCATATGAATGACAAACGTAAAATTCATATGTTTCGAATATACATATAAATCAATTTATGTGTACACATTTCTATTTAAAAAACGTATAATTTTTACATTTTTTGTTAATATAATTTATACATCTATATTTATTTAATTAATATAACTTTCTCGGACGACTTGAACGTTTTGCATTTTACAATAAATCTATCAAATTATTTCTTATGTAATTTGTACTGTATATAAAAAATACAAAATATAATAGATACGATAATTATAATAATTATACTATATTTGTTTATAGATATCAAAGGCTTTGCGGGTTATCGCCATGTCGTGATCCACTACTAATGCTAACGCTCCATGAATCTTGAAGAAAACACCTGTGAAAGCCTCAAAATATATTATATTTTTGTATGATATTTTTTATTATATATTTTTTATTAATTTGAACAAGTCCACTGATAAATATTATTATTTTATATGTATTAATTATTTTCGAGATTGCGATATTTAATATCAATGTTGCATATCATAAAAACATGAATATATTAGACTTGACGGGTTATATAAAACAATTTATCATTATTATAAATAGATAACGTGTAAAAAACGTACATGAGCTGAAAACATGAATGAAACAAGAAAAACTACACGAATGACAAATGTATAATAAAATTTTTATTTCTGCACCAGTACTATCTGCATAATGCAACAACTGCATAATCCATTTACGGTTAGCGCAAGGAACCGCGTTCAAGCGAACCATAGTTTGCACAACAAGCTTTATTAACAGTTCTAATTGGGTAGAACTGCGATGCAGAATGATCGATGAACCGTAACCTCGATTCTGGTCCTAGAGACAGAATCCTCCATGTTTGCGGATACGCCGACATCGCCGAACGATTTCTGTAAACGCGGGGTGCGAGACGTGTACGCTATGCACGCTATAAACCATACGCGCGTTATGTAATTTATGGTGGTAGGCAGTAGTGTAATTAGCGGCGTTCGTTTTGCTGCAATATAATTTGCGATGAAATCGGTGGCAACAACATAAACAACGCGCAGGGAAGCGAGGACGGTTCAGGAAGGCTCCTGGCCGAGGAGATTGTCTTGAGGATGCATCCGCCGCGCCGCGCCGTTTCGCGCATTGCGTCGTTCTCGCACTCCTTTAACATCACTCCATTTCGCTTCGACGATTTATGCGCGAAAACAGAATAAACCGTACAGGTGAATTATAATTATAATATTAGAGCATGATACTCGATGTACTGGAAATAACTTTACTCACCGTAATTATCTTGATAAACTGCTTGTGAAAGTGACGTGTATCGGTATTATCTTTATTTAGACAAATCTATGCAATAAATTATTAATGACACGTTGCTTTACTCATACGTGTACATAAATGTACACGTACACAGTGAAAAACATTTATCTTGTGCTAAAACCGGTCCTTACGTTACAATTGTATTAAATTTTTAATATATCTGTGTATTAATTTAATATAACGTGATTATGTTATTTGAATGTTTAAATTGAATTGATATTGAACATTTTTCAATATTTAAATAACGCAATTTACAAGTAATTTATCAAATAACATAGAAATAATGTAGAAATACATTCTTAACATTCTTGTAAGCAGAACCGAGACTAGACATTTTGGCAAAAGAAAAAAATACTCTCTTTAATAAAACATATTTCTTTATGACATATAAAATATAATAAGAAATTATAGATAATTATTTACAATAGAAAGAGGGGACCCCCATGCTCTTGACCTTGAAGGTAATAATTATTTCTCTTTTTTATATGAAAAGTCAAATAACTCTAGACAGGGAGAGAGGTACGGAGTGAACTGATTAAGGAAATACGACTTTTCATGCGAAGCGATTCCATCTCCCTCCCTCCATATCAAGGGACATCCAACTAATATATAAATATTAATTTTACTGAAGAAATATACTTTCACAATTCGCTTCCGAATTGTGTCAGTGTTACATTTGTTTGCATGATATTTGTATATGTTACTTTTTAACATATTTAGCTTATGTTAAACTAAAAATTTGAGTACTCCATTTAGGAGCACGCAAAAACGTATTAAATTTAACATCTAGATATATACAAAGGAAATAAAAAAATATTTATATTGTTGATAAATTATTGCGTGGATTTACATAAAGATAGCACCTACATAATCGTCATTTTCAAGAAGTTTAATTGTGATGATGTTATTTTGAATGTATCGCCTCTCCTTTCTTAAGATAATGAAGTTACATATAACACACGTAAATGTAGATTAAATATATTACATATTTATTTTTTAAATTATTTTTTTTAACTGTTTCTCGCGCTTAGATGCAGCGAAATAATTCCTGCGTGTAAACAGGGAACTCGTGCAGAAAAAATATTGTCATATTTTTAAATATCGCATTCTTCGCTTTACTTTGTAATTTGAGGTAGTTGATGTGTACGAGTGGTGGGGCAATCTAAGAAATATGGGCGTGTCTTTGCTCTATCAATGCGCGCATTGGCGTGAAACAGAAGGATTCTTTGTCGCTTTTTGTGCATCATGCGTAAAGTGGAATGCATCTTTAATAATAATATGGCATTACGAGCAATTTGGATTTGGATTTTTACATGCCTAAATTTTCCCACGTATCATATGCATTTCCAGAATTTGAAGTTCTAGACCTAATAGAATCTCTTTTATCTTAATTTCTATAATTCAATAAATTTGAATCTTTGTCGTTCAGATCTTCAATTAAAGTTCTAGATTCACGAATTGAACTTCTCATCCTTAATATTATCACTAACATAATGCTCTATATCGATATTTTTCGGGCATATAATTTTATAAACTTAATCGGTTGAACGATTAAAATGTATAAAAGACCTGTCTTTAAAAAAATATTGAAATCGTACTTTTCAGAAAGCTCATAACCTAGGATCGCATCATATTAGAATTTTCTCCTGTCGACTGTGACAGGAGGCAATTCGATAATGTAAACAGTATCGCAACTAATTAACTTGCCACGGAGAAACTATTGCCTCGCAAGTCGAAGAAGTATATATCGGACGACCGTATGATGATTATCGACCGACCAAAATTGCAAACCACGCTGTAATTCACGGACACCGTGACTAATGGTTGTAATTAATACCACGCAATACAACCGGATCGTGCTATACCTCCGGTAATAGGCCGCGCAGATACGTGCGCGGTATACCTGAAGTGCCTCCTGCGTAAGGTGTCATTGATACGCCCGATATTAAGATCGTCTCGGGTATAATATTGATATACGGACAATCCCTCCGCCTCCTGTTATGTCAGATATAAATCGATAGGAACGCACGCAAGTATGAACGCTCGAAAAATTGAGCGGGAAAATGTAAATCAGATTGTTCAGATTCATCTGCGGGGGGGGGGGGGGTGGGGGGGGAGAAGAGCGAAAATTGGATAGCCAAAATTTAATAATCCAAGAAAGACACGTTATCAGCTATTTTATCTCTGTGGTGAAAATAAATTATGCAGTTTAAAAAAAGAATAACGTTCGTATTTGTTTGAAGAAGTTAATTTTGATAATGTACATACATGATACATTCATGAAATTATGAAGAAAAATTGTAGAGAGAGAGAAAGAGAAAGAGAGAGAAAGAGAGACCTGTACAAAAGTTTAATTGTAACTGATAGAACAGGTAATTTAAAAATAATAATTTCAAATTTTAGAAAAATAAGATATAAATTTAATCACATAAGCAATTTTCTATTTCGGTCGATAAATTTTTAAAGATAAAAATATTCCGCAAAAGAATTTAATTTTCCGTATTTCTATCAATATCTCAAGTATATATGACATATTAAAAAAATATTAAATACAAAAATCCACGGTTTTTTATGAACTACAATATTATATGTATAATAAGAGAATTAAACAATTTTTTAACGATCTGTTATTATATTACTGTAATAGGCCATTAAAAAATTATAATCTTTTACAATATATTGAATCTTTTTTCACATCTTCAGTTTACTGAGATATTAATAAAAATATGAAAAATCAGAATATTTTTAAAGGGATGTTTTCATTTTTTAAGTCAAAATAAAAAATTGTGTTAGATCTGCTTGTTTTTTATTTTTCAAAATTTTAAATTTTTAGGAATTTAAATTTTTAAGATTTTTGAATCATCAATTCAACCTACATTGAAAAAAAACGATAAAAATTAATAGAACAAGGCATCGGATAGACTACGATAGGATACAAAATTCGCGCGTGCGAAGGTGGACATATTAATTCACCGCGGAAAGACAAGCTGAATCTCTATCACAGCGTTCTGGGTATTCCATTTTCACGTGGTTGCGGTGCCGCGGTGATATAAATGCTAATTCGTGACGGGCATCTCCGATCGACGTTGGCGGATTCCGCATCTAATTTTCCTCCTGCCAAGAGATCCGCCGCAGCCACAGACAGCTGATCCGCGTCTGCGGGGAGTGCGGAAGAATGCATCTCGCTTTTTGCACGAGCTCCATGTCCTCCGCGAAGAGTCCCATCGTTAGCGATTAATTAAATGCGCAGTTTAAATTAACGTGGCCTGGTTTTCATTCTGTTTCTCTTTTGAAGGAGAGAGATATGAATGAAAAAGAGAAGAGCAATAAAATAAGACAAACTCCAATCGGTGTCGATCAAAGCGATTTCTCGTACGATTCAAAAAAGATTTCTGATAACAAAACAAAAAATTTTCTTCATGTACTTTATTTTATTATTTATTCATGTAAGATACCTAAAAATTTTTTGTTTTATTCTTTCACTTTCATGTGCTTTATCTTATCTATTAAGAATTTTTTATTTAAGAATAAAATATTTATTTTTTAACAATAAATATGATTGTTTATGTATCGATTCTAATTAAATTTAATTTAAATCAGATTAAAAAAGTAGGTAATGGTATTATGATTTTTTTTCTCAATGGATGATTTCATTGTGCTTCATCATAAAATATGATTAAAAATGTCAGTTTAAACGTCTGACAAAATATGAATTCCAAAATTTACAATTTTACGAGAAACTGTTCCATGAACTAGCCAAAGGACTATATTTCATACTTGATTTCTTAAAGCGTTAAATTGTTTATACACAATTAATTGTTAAAGTATTGTTTCATGATGATCTTGTCTGATTGAAACTTACGGATCGGTCGGGCTTTGATTCAAATGTAGGGGAGGGGGATAGAATTATTACGCGATGCGAACCGCCGTGTGAGGAACTCCATCAGATCTACCAGAAGCGACAAAGGGCTGACGCGCGAACATCGCTTTGTCAGCGCGGAATCCCGGGAGTATTCGGGGACCGATTGGTGTCACCCAAGCACCCGTCAGTCTTTTGGGGAGGAAGATAGTTGCGACGGACAAAAGAGGGAACAACTGGTTCTGCCTGGTTGATGAAACGATATAATCCATCGTTGATGGAGATTTTCGTATCATTTTCCTAAAATCTTACACGTGAGAAATTAAAAACATCATAATATTTACGATCTAAGGTAATTGTATACCCACTTCCTTAGAAAAAATTACTAATAACGAGATAAAAAAATATTTTCAATGTATTTAACCTTATCGCAACTTTATGCAATATAAAAATAAAATAATATTAAGATTAGATCAATAATTCTGATTTTTCTCTCTTAAAATAAATCAGATTAAAGTTGGATTGAGCTTGGCAAAAGTAACATATATTTTAACTCCCCACCAGCAATTGGGGTCTGTAAAGGTACTATCAATATTTTGATTGTGAATTTTGATAGATAAAATTAAATTGATAAAAAATAAGTAAAATACAATCTGATTTCCACGACTTTGCACATCGTGCTTGAGTTTCTTATGTCTAATCATTTTGATGTTCCAACAAAATTATTTTCAAATCTGTATCTACCTAGATTTATAAATACTTCGGAAAAATCGTGAAGATTTTTCCGTGAAAATTCGTTAGTTGCACATTTTCTTTATTAGAAACGTAATATACTTAGATACATAAAGAAATTACTAAATAGGTCCTAAGTGGGATCTCTCTGTGTTGAACAATAAGTTCGCACCCACAGCACGCGTGCAGGGTCCTGTCGGATCGGGACACGTCAGCTAACCAGCGAATCCCCTTTCGCGGTCCTGTGGGACTTGTCCCGACCAAGTCAAGTCGAAAGATCGATGGAAAACGATAAGGAGGCTGTTTTTGATCAGTCGCCACATCGCGTTACGTGACGCCTGCGGTGATCAGATCTTAATTATACTATCTCTGGATTTTCGCCATCTTGTTCTTTGTTGAGCTAAACGGTTCTTGGTGACAACTGGTCAGCGAAAATTCGATTTCATATTTTCAAAGGGAAAATTCGTGTCAGTTTTCCATAGAAATTTTGATTCTTGATTTGCGCGGTTCTCTTTGAAGGTTACTCCATTCCACGAAGCTTCTCTCGCGTCCTCCCCTTTCCATTATCACTCGAGTCAGGATCACGCGTTCCATTCGAGTGAGACGTAAACACCTGAGAACGAAGCCGGCACCTAACAAGACGCAAAAATAAATTGAGAGACGCGAGATTAATGAAACGCCCGCCGGCGGCGGCGAGCACGAAAGGGCGGAGTGTAAAAAAGGGCTTGTATAGAAGAAGCAGATGAAGAAGAAAGAGGAGGAAGATCGGAGAACCGATAGCTGAGAGAGAGAGAGAGAGA
Source organism: Acromyrmex echinatior (assembly GCF_024713525.1). NCBI lineage: Eukaryota > Metazoa > Arthropoda > Insecta > Hymenoptera > Formicidae > Acromyrmex > Acromyrmex echinatior. The sequence continues at coordinate 951,408 of NC_141868.1, forward strand.
GAGAAAGAGAGAAAGAGAGAGAGAGAGAGAGAGAGAGAGAGAGAGAGAGAGAGAATAAAGGAAAGAGGGAAGGAGAGGACAACGTGAGTCGACTAATGTGAGCCTCGTCGCTTCGGAGGAACAGCTGTTCGATCTAATTTATTTAGTGTTAATCAATTTAATCAAGCAGTCTCGGAGATAAAGAATCATTTCTATAAATGCAACCTCATTAATCCTTAATCTCGCACTCGTGTATTCGTGCTTCGTAAGATACATTTACCTCGTACGTAAAAATTGTATGAAAGTAATATATATATCATACATATATATAAAACTTCTTATTTATATGAATGCATGGGCGTTCGTTTGCACATGAGCTATATTATAAGGACTTTGCAATATAAACATTCTCAATTGTCGTAAGAGAATTTAGTTACTGTATAACATATATAAATTATTTACTATATTTATTGGAATTTTATGTAATTTTTTATGATGTAAAAATCCTACGAAAATTTTGATACAGAAACAGGAATTTTTAAAAAATTTCATATTTTGAAAGAAATGAATAAGAATATGAATTTTGACATATAAGATTACGACAGCGGTATAATTTTGAAGAAATCGAAATCTTGGTACATTAAAACTAAATTTGGAATTTTAAGAAATCTATTTAGAATCTTTTGAGGATTTCGAAAATTCTGGAAATTAAATTCCTATCTACATTAATGCTTTAATTATTGGGGACGCAGCTAATGAACTTACGAGCGGATATTAAAATCGTCTGAAACCGTCTGTGGATAAATTTTTCACTCGAAACATTGTCGCTGGCTTTCGACTTCCTCTCCCTTTTCACCCCTTCACAACGGTGATCTATGAACGTTAAGGTTTTAACAGATCCAAGGCGAGGGGGTACACCTTGAAACCTCTTAACGAGGAAACTTTTGTCGAAACGAGCACTTGGAAATTTTCGGAGGTAGCTTTAAATATTTGAAACTTTGTGCTCTCTCTTCTCCCTACTTCGCTTCTCCCTTCCCTTTTTCTCTTTGTACTCTTCGCCGATGTGGCCTTCTAATTTAACGCTAGGTAACGCACGGTATCGAGCTTACCCTTGTTTCACTCTTGTATTCTGTACATATCGACGGATTATTTCGAGGTTCACAAATGAACCAATAAAAGACACGGATTCTCTATCAACTTAATTGGTAACGCATCGCATAGTAATTTTTCGAATTATTGCATTACATATTACTGTAAACTGTTTTAGTCATTCATAATATCTATTTAGTATTATTATTAATATTGAAAATGATTAGATATTACTCGTTAAATGAAAATTAATATACTATTATGATTTAAAAACTAATATCGAATTATTTACAATATTAATATCTTCGGAATCTTTGTGATTCAAATCCGAATTATTCGAAGATATAAGAATCGGTGATATCGCAGTCGGTGACGAAATGTGTATCTAACATAGATGTGTCACAATTGTCAACATCAGCGTTAAGTCATTAAACAGAGCACGTTACAACGGTCTGTGCACGCAGCGAGCAGTATTCGAAATTCCATTTCGCGCTTAGTCAGGCGGAAGTTAACGTGTGTGTCCGGCAATAATGAAAATTTTCAAATTTCACGCTCGATTATCCGACGGTGTGCCATTTGGCGCGTTTAGAATGGCAGTGTCTCTGTACGATCTGTTCAGCATCCCATTCTATCCAGCTGCTCGTTGTTGCGGCTTCCTAAGCTTTTCCGTTTCAAGAAATTTTGGACTGTAATAGTTTTTATGATTTTTCGATTTTCCGTTTTTTCCTTATTTGTAAAAATCATTATACGTGTTCAACAACGAACAAATTCGGCATGTTGTTATGATGACGAAAGATTATTATTTTGCACCTTGCACATTTCTTGCCATATTAAAATAAGGAAGTAATATTGGGTAGCAATAAGAAAGAGATAAATGTAGGAAATTATTCGTATGGGAGACGTAGTCAGCCCATCTCTCGGCACTGCGCATTTCGCACGCATCGTTTTCCATCGCATTAGCCTTAACTCCCACAATCCGTGCTTTATTTATCACGTGCAACATCCGCGCGCCGCGCCACGTTCCTTCGTCCTTTCGCTTCGCGCAGAATCGGCGCCGTAAATCACGGGCCGGTCTCTGAGGTGTCGCGCGCAGCTCGTCTCGTTAAAAAATCATCACCGAATTAAATCGACTCGCCCTTCCGCTATGTAAACAACCCCCTCACGTTTCGTGTATAGATTTTCGTGCAACCCCTGTACGCGCGAGTGCTTCCCCTGTTCTGCTCGACGCGACCCCCTGTTTCTGTCCTCTTTTGGGACGGGGGAAAACCGACTTCGGCCGCGTCGGCTCGACCCTCGATAATAGATGGCACCCCTGGGTACCGCAAATGAACCACGAAATGCTGCTGGTGTCCAGGACGAACCTGTCATTGGTCCTTGCCGGGACCAGCGGCCATCTGTCCATCCTGCGCGATCGTAGCGATCCTGCGCAAGAGATAACGCGGATTTCAAGCGGGATAACGAGATTCCTGCGACGTCATTCGCCCTCGGTTGAAGATTCTCGACGATTAATTTAAATTAAGTTTTAAGCGCTTGACGTGTTTCTTGAAAAACCAGAGAGAGAAACGCATACACGATGATTGTGTAAAAAATTGACGAATTCGGCATCTTAAGAAGGCAAAAACGTCTCAAATTTTAAACAAGAATTCGTACATAAATCAAATTAGAGTATTCATCATTTGTGTAACGCACCTTTAAGATATGATTTTATGTATAAATATAAAATACTTTTGCAGTTTTTCTGCTTTTATAACTTTTATTTTATATGTGATAAAATCTGTAAAAATAGATAGTAATAAACAGAAAAATTTATTTCAATTTTATATATTGTTATATATTGTTTTTTTACATAAAAAAAAATTTTTTTTTAAATGTGATTTTAAAGTTAATGAAATGAGTTAAGGAAACATTACTCTATCAATCATCGAAAGTGAACTTAAAAAGATCGTCAAAATTATCACAACTAAAAAATAACGGTTTGTGAACCAAAAATGATATTTAATGTTAAAAGTATATATTGTCGATAACTTTCTTCAAGTTAGAAGTAGGTTTTCCTCTCTTTTAAGAAATTAAATTTTTTTTATTTGTGTAAATTTTTGAAGCAAAGAAATGACATACATATTTATTCTTGGGATTATTATTTCTCAACATAATCATACTGTCATTATGTAATATAAACTCTCTCTCCTCTGAAATAATTTTCTAAAATTCTACAAATGCATTGTGCAATTAATTACCGTAATACCTCACATTACATTAATTATTCCAACTCACAGATCATCAAAACATGAAAGTTTATTAAATAAACAGTATTCTTATTGTTAGTAGTTTTAATAATTAAGGAATCAATCCATTTTCATTAGGAAAATTTTCATAAATAGATCACATTCTTATTAATATAAATTAAGTATATTAACTTCATTAAATTTCAATCTTACAATTATTTTTTACATATTAGTTTTGTTAACTCATATAAAACAGAAATTATGAAAATTTTATAATTACACTGTATTTAAAACAGACTTTGATATAATTATTGAGCCTTCTGTGTTGTTTCGAGATGTTTCTTTTTAAATTAGGAAAAAGGAAAAAAGAAAAGAAATGTATCTTCTAAGCAGCATAAGATGATATTTCGCTGTACGGAAGAGGAGTAATCTTTTAGCTGAATACATGATGTTCGTGCAGCATCACACGGGTTGAATACATATATCACTAAACGGTATCGTTATGGCGTAAGCGGCGTAAGCGCGGCTCGTTGTTCGATCAGCGGCGGCTTAAAATTCCGTAGAAAAGAGCACAAATCATCGGGGGCGGCTCTCCCGGGAAATATCGAACGCGGCCATAAATTGCAGATCAAAACGTGTCAAACGGTCCGGTCGCGAAATTAAAAGTGACGGGCGTAGCGCGGCCGCTCGCTCCCGGCGAGGCGCGACGCGGCGCACTATCGGCACAGCGCGAAAACCGAGCCGCCATAATTGTGAGTTACGGTGATCACGCCGGCGTTTATTTATTCGCCGTTGCACCCGTTATTTATGATGAAAATGCATCAACGAACACTCTGTATATCCGGCCCCGGCCGATGTATATTACGTGTATCGATGACGCGTCGATATTTCATCGAAAAGTCCCAAAACGTGGCGCCACCCACGTCCCCCACCCCTTTCCTCCTGGCTCCCTTTTCACAAATCTACTGCTTTCAAATCTGTCACCCACAAAATTAGAAGTGATGTGCCGTACCTTTTATAGTGCCGCTCTCAATTCTGTCGGTATTAGATTGAGGTATCGAGAATTTTGGACGTCGTCGCCGCGCGAGCGTCGCAATTTATACTACTCGTGCTAAGGATGATCAAAATGTACTTTAAGCACGGTTAACCGTGCTTTATTGAGTTTGTCAGAATCAAACTAGTTCGAGGAATTCGTTTTTTTTTTTTTTGCGTAAATATTCAGGCCTCATTTTGTCAATTCTGAATTATAGTTTAAAATATAATTTTACACAGTTGAAAAATTTGTGTTAATTTTAACTTGCTTCACTTCTCAAATAGTACATTCAAATTGTTATTGCCAATTTAAGATAAAATGAATATGTTAAGAAGAAGGAATACGTTAGGAATATAAATGTTGTATAAAAATCAATACAAAAAATGTAAACTAATGTAACTCTATGACATAATAATTCAGAAATAATTTGTAAAATTAACATTTCTAATGTGTTGAATTAACACATTTTATTCATTTATTTTAGAATTTATGTTTTAAAATACACAATTTATATGATATTTATTTATTTACTCATAAATTATGTTGTTTTAAGAAATATTGAATATTGATTCAACGCAAAATATTTAAATAACACAATCACATTGTATTAATCTAACACTCGAATACGATAGAAATTGAACATAAAAATTTCAGATTTTAACACAAGTACAAAATATTTTTTATACTACATGAAAATTTCTTTCTGATTTGAAATATATCATTACTTTGTTCTCATACGCATACACATACACACAGAGCAATAAATTCAAACAATGTTGTTCAGAATATTGCACATTTGTAGAACGCATTTTGTAATTCTTATCTCTGGAATTCCAATTCTGAAATGTCTCCGACCTCAAGTGAGGGCATAGAGGGCAAGGGAATAGAAAGTGTCGACGATAGAGAGTGAACAATAGGGGGAGGTAGGAAGCATTACAGGCGCACAGGTGCCACCAGGGTGCCGTTACTTAGCCGCGCACAGCGCCGGAAAATTGTTTACCGGATTGTTTAAACGAAATTTACTAAAGCTTACTGATTTTATATCACGCCGACGCAGCCCCTGGGAGTCGCACGGGATTATACATTAACGAAGTTAGCCATACGCAGGGAGGGGAGAGGAGGGGGTGAATGCAAAAGGGAGCGGGGAGGCAAAGGGTGGTTTCGAGCTCGTTGGAAATTAGCCGCGTGCTATAATCGTCGCGAAATAAACGCGCTATTTCACGCTTCGCGTAAATAAATTGAAAAAAAAAAAAAGAAATAAAGAGAGTGACTATCGAGAAATTTATGGGCTACCGTGCGACGATCATAATAAATTCGCGAATCGTCAAGATAAACTCGCCCGAGAATTCGCGTTTAATTTCAGAATTTACTCTCTTCCCTGAATCCGCAAATTTCAGTCACGCGTGATATTTTTTTGTTGCTTGCGTTAATTACTCGTCTGCGATGTATCTTGCGTTTAACATTCATGAATTTGTAATATTTACGAGTTTTATATACGTATTTTCTGCGCCTCGTGTTTTGTTCCGCATAAAAATTTCACGCTTTGCTTCTAAGTGGACGCGCTACGTGCGGAAACATTTTTCTCGATTCGCGCGACTTCGAAAACCTGCACCGTTTCACAGCGCAATAAATACTAATAAGAAGTCCCGCATTCTCCCGAGCGACATTCGACCGTGGAAATCGGGAGGAAGCTGCGGAATATTTATAGAGGGAGACGGGAGACCCATATGCCGCGATATGGCGGCGGATCGCCAGTATCGCCACCGAGAACCGATCAACCAGCCGACCGACCCATCTGGCCAAAGTGGCGACCGTAACGTCCCGGCGGTTATCACCTATATAATTTGGGGTAATATATTACCTGGTAATTCGTTGCTCATTGGCACAAGATGCAATTACGAGCGTAAACGGGCAGCGGGCCGCGCCACATCCGCGTCCGCCATATGTCCCGCGGATCCCGAGGATCGGCAATTTCTGATTCCGATCTCGCGATGCCTAAATCATTTAAGGACGTTGCGTCACGCCCTAAATAACTTAATCCGGCAGGTGAGCGATATCTGTCGATGGTGCTCGCTCGATTCCAGATCCATCGAACTGGCATCGGCGGTTCGTTACTCGAAATACCATAGCCGTAGAAGAGTAGGTTGCTAAATAATAAGGGTCACAATGCACGATTAACACTTCGTTTCAGACTGAATTCTTAATTTATGTGCCTGTCGTAATATCTTTATTATACATATATGCATGAAAGGTTTCCTATTTAAACTAAATAAGTTAATTTTTCTTTTAACCTATGTTATGGCGTCAAATTGTTCTCTAATATATAATTAATGTTTTATTTTTCTATTAATGCTAGAAGTATTTTTTAACTTTATATACCTCATTATCTAATTATTGTTACTGCAACTTCTACCTTCACTTAAGCAATTTTAATTTCTCTTTTTTATTTTCGAATTTATTGTTTTCTACTTGTCATTCAACTCTTTATTTATCTCAACATTATCATGTCTTATTAACCGCATATAAATAAAAAAAGAACGAGGAAGGAATCTGACTAACGAATTCACGAATAGCGGAGACGAGAGGGGGTGGGATTTCTTTGAGCTCCGTTTGCCGTCAACATCTTTAAGGCGGTCCGTCTGCGCTTTCTCGAGAAACTTGAGAGCAGGCAATTAGCTCTGGGGTTAAATACCTGCCCCCCGCACGAGACGCCGCGCCGCCTCGCGCCGAGACAGATTAGACTCGTAATAAAGTGCTGGGGGTGTAGTCACGGCGGAAACGGTGCACGAGGGAGTCACTAAGGCGCCCGCTCTCGTTGGAAGCCGCTCTGAAACAGATTTAAACTCGTTTTCTCGGCGCGCCGCCGCATGCGCCGCGAAACTTTCTCGCGTTTTAATTAGCCGGCCGCTCACCCCCACTTGCTCTACTATTGCAGGTCGAGATCTCAGCCTATAACGCTGACGCTAATGTCCCGACTGAATATCGCGATTCAGCTCAATTCTCTCTCTAACAGTTGTACAAAATACATGAAGATAAAATTTATAAAAGATGCAAAAATGGAAAATAAAGAAATAGGAATATTTTGAAAGAAAACATGATCGATTAAATCTTTTTTATAATTATATAGATATAATATTGGCAGTTATACGAAAAAAAGTATATATATATATATATATACATATATACGTACATATAATGTATAGGAATCATGTAAAGTAATTTATAGAGTATCTAATATTTGCCCTTGAATGTTATTAATCTCATGAAAATTTATATTCCAAATTTCTAATTTAGTTATTATATTCTACTCCTTGGCCATAAATATAAAGTACACACACATCCATCATGTATTACATTTTTTTGCAAAAGGTGGTAACGAAAGTCGAAGAATTAAGGACTAGTCAAATATTAAAATTGTTACAAAAATAAATATTATTTTTCATTAACATTGTTTTATTTGTTTATTTTTATTAGTATAGAATATATACGTTAATTTGTGGGGATGTTTTATATTTATTAATAGTCAAGAATTTTTTTGTATCTTCTTTTCTGTATTAAATTTTTAAAAATTTTAATTTCACATGTAGAGTCCTTAATGTATTAATTGTAAAAATATACAAAGATAATAAAAAAATTTTACAAGAAATATCCATACAAAAAAAACAGAATAATTTGACAAAAAATGCTTCTATTTTTATAATTATTTAGATATAATTTCGAACAATTATGTAGAAGATATATGTAGAAATTTAAAATGGTTGATATAAGTAAACATTTTTTCAGACAGTTATTACAATCTCACAAAATTTATTTCTAATTTAGAAATTCTTTCAGAATTTCTAATTTAGATATTACGCATTCTATTTTTGCATTTTTTAATACTATTGTATCGAGTATGTCTCTTTTTCTACTCGCATGTAAGTCTTCATTTTTTCGCTCTCAATAAAATAAAACTTCGATTTGTTTTCGAACAATCCCGCGGACGAAAAGATTTAACACAACAAAGTCCAGCAGTGAAATAATTAATTTGTCAATACGAGAAACCAATTTCGTGGTGAGTCCAAGGATAGAGAGATTCTTTTCTTTCCCGAAATTCCTCACCTCACGTCGACCTTAGGAAAGAGAAACTCATTCAGTCAGCAGGACCGAGGTAATTCGTGAGGAGAAATTACTTAACTCTCGGATGATACATAAATTAAGTCGGAATCGTAAAGGGGCCCGTACCACAGTCGCAGCCAGTTAGCGTGAGGGTGCCCCAGAGGGCAGTACCACCCCCGCCATTGCCTTCTACTGGCTTCTCTTTCTACCCCTTCCTTATTCTCCACCTACCCCTTCGGCCACGTTCCTTCTATTTCGCTCAACCCTTTACGTCGCTGCCTAATAGAATTACCCTCAGAGCTGAAGTTAGCCGGATTGAAATTGCCATGTCACATTTTTATCAAATCTCATTAATTAAGTCGTCAGTCTGATGAAACCTTTCGGACTTTCTATCGCGTACATTTAATCACGCTCGCAATTATTTTCTGAGAATGGTGAATTGAAGATGATTGAGAGAAGTCTAAGCCTAATTTCTACTGCAGCTTCGATGTTTACTTTAATAGGTGACGAAGCCACGACTTCATAATCAAATTCTGATATAGCCTTTTAACTCAACTATTCTTTCTTTCTTAATTAATAATGATGATATATTTCTGTTGATAGTTATTATAGGAGGAAGCCTACAAAATTAAAAATATGTACTTTTAGAAAACCTGAAAACATTGGAAAGTTTTCGACGTAGACAATTCGAGAAAATTCAAAGCTCAGTTTTCCAACACTCCTTATTTATTCCCGTCTAAAATCTCATTTCGACTGAAATATCTGCTTTATACCCGACGGTACGTGCATTCGCGGTATGATTTTTCATTAAAGTGTCTCCCGCAGCTGAGATATTGCCGGCACATTGAATGTAGCTACTCCCCAGGAGCGAGCGAGAGAAAAAGGGGTTGAGAGGGGAGCACACAAGAGTGCGAGCTTATAAAGCGCTTTCGCGAGCGGGTAGGAAACCGCGGGAGAACGAGTGTTAAGCGAAACGTATGCGCGCGTTTTGCAGAATATTGCGGCGGTGATGTACATCCGGTTGCGATGCTCCCATGAGTGCGATAAAGATGCCGCTGCGCGAAGTTATGCGGCGGCGAAGAGAAATAGCGGGCTCTCGCGGGTTTCGCAGGTTTCGCTTCTTCAATTCGGCATTGGCGCGCGTTTGCTCGATACGCGGGATGAGACTAAAGTACTAGCTAAAATTTATTTTAGACGTGATTCATCCGAGACGTCGAAAGCGGAAGATATTAATCCTTAATGTCTTTAACACAAGAAAGGGTATGTTTACTACCTGGAAAATCTGGAAAACCAGGAAAATTTTTAGATTTTTTTTATTTTTAAAAATCAACGAAATTTATTATAGGAATTTTTAAATGAAATTTTATCGGTACTTGGAAAATTTTTGGAATTTTACTTATTCAGTCTCTTTTGAAAATATTGTTTTTTTTTTTGATAATTTTTTTCTCGATAATGCAAAATGTTGACAGTATCATTATTGTAACTGTTGACACTTTTTTCACTACCCGTTGATAGAAATGGTGAATTTATTCATAAGGCATTTCTCAATTTCGATTGAAATTTGTCGTACGGATAAATTTTACTACCATTTCTATTTTCGTCAGATTACGTAGATTTAAAGCAATAGTCATCGGCTTAAGTTTACGCCTTACGGTTACTGTTACAGAAATTTTGTCTGCGGTAGCCCTAAAAGTTATCCCCTGTCGTAGCCCGATAAAAGGTATTAAATTGGAGACAAGAGGTACTAAATCGAGGCAATACCTTACGTAGGTTGGACCAGTGAAATCATCGCGTTAATGTGAATCATGGCAGAGGAAGACGATTCGTTGATCTTCTCATTACCATTCTCGTTATTGGCGACTAAAGCACCACGTCGCGACGTCCGATTTCCAATTTTCCTTGGTGGGGTCAAAAAATTAGCTTATCGCTCGCGATAATCCCGATCCCCTCGGGAACACGGCGCGTGCACGCCCGCGGATTATATACTGGAAAACATATTTCGTAATCCGCAGAGATATACGCGTCTCCGTTGAGCCATCCCCAACCTCCAAACCACCCGTCCCGGTCCGAGGGTGGCGAGTTTGCCATATCGAGAGCTACGAATTATTATTACGAAGATTCTCATGTATCTCAATGACGCATCGCTTCGCACGGGACTTAAGCTTTAATGGAGTCCCGCTCTTTTTGTCTATGATCCCCCTTTTGTAGGTCTTACCGAGGCGATGAACTTACGGCCTTCGGGGGGGTTGAGGAAAGCCGGGAGTGAGTTGTGATGAAAGATAAGTGACACGTGGACAGTGCTCGTGATATTGTGAACATTTGCAAAACCTGGGTATTTTTTATATAATATCTCGATACGATCGAGACATTGAGTTTAAATGGAGGCAATTTTACAGAACATTTTTTCGAAAGAACTTAGGATTCATGTTTTCATGTAATGTATTTGACGTCAAGTGTAATGCATGTACTTCTGTTTATTGAAGGTCGTGTATAATGAATACAATATGGAAAAGAACAATTTTGCTGAAAGATCTAAAATTTTGCTGAATTATACAGGTCTAAAAATAATTTTATTGGATTATGATATAATATGATTAATAATTATGGGGTGGAAAACTGAGTACTGTTGCTAAAATATAAATAAAAATTTTATATTCTAGCAAGTTAGCAATCAATTTGAGTTGCCAACTAAATTATTAAAAATAGCCCAAAGTCTCTCGTCTCACACCAACGCAGAATTCTCGCGGAAGATATCTACGGCTTGCGATTTCCGCTCACGAAGAGAGCTAAACGGATATCGATTATGCGCTAACGAGGCTTACGTCGGATCGTCCTGATCAAACACATTAGGTTCGACTTCCGGTGAAAGGAGGCTGCCAGAGTGGCCTCCATTGTCGGTGAACTCGATGACGACCTATTGTCGCCTCGCGCGTTTCACGACGCCGTTCGTTTGTCGAGGAAATGGGAAAGTCGAGTGGTTCTCTCGACCCTCCATTGTGTCGAGTGGGTTGCCGCAAAATAGGCACAATCATCCACGAATATTTCCTGCGAGAAGAATCGCTCACCGATGACATGGCAATGATGATTTCATATCCATCTGCTAACCTGTTTACGATGAATTTCACGCTTTGTGTTTATTTTTGCTCTATCTTCACTTTTTCCAACAACTTCAAAAACTCCAGGAAGTAAGACAAATTTTTATTTCTAGGAAGCTAATAATTCTATAGTTCTATAATTGAGAAAAGTATAAAAATATAAAATTTCGGTACTATGTTGAACTTTTCTTTATACAGTCTCTCTTATTACAAATACAGAACGGAATTGTTAACTTCCAAGATAATAAGAATTTAAGAAATTGTAAAAATGAACATTTCAATATACTTATAAACTTAAAATATACTTACAATTGTAGAAGACTTATATTAATATGCACATACCGAAAGAATGGACTTATAATACACATCTTTATGATACGTATTAATTGACGGTTTATTGTTTCTCGTACTTTACAATGTTACACTCATGTCTCCGTCACCATACCTCTCCCTCGATCCTCACGCCCCCTCGCTCGCTATATCATATCGGTGTCCCGATATTGCTTATCGATGTTCGATCCGCCGCACAATAGTCTTTTCTTTTTGTACTTTTATTGTGATTTTTTTTTAAGTTTACTTCAAATAAATAAAGGATTTCTTAAAACAATATCCCGAGAAAATCAATTTTTTAATTGATCTAATATATAACTCCTGAAAACAAATATTACTCAGATGACATTACATTTTGTAAAAGTGCGCTCGAAATATTTCAGTGGACGCAAAACAGGCTAATGCGACCCTGTCGGTACATTTGTTCGCTTAAAGTTTAAGTTACTGTGAACTTTTAACTCGTGACGTACAATAATATGTTTGAGAGAACTTCAATGAAAAAGAGAGATCCGCAAACAACAATACAAAATTTATACTATGTAACGAGAAGCACTGTATACGAATCACGGTGCCGTGCTCGCAAACCGTTAAGGACCTCTAGACCTTCCGGAGCGGCATTACGGCCGCTGATAAAAATTGATGAAGTCACCAAATTGGCGGTACGCGATCGATCTTGAAAATTCCGAGTGGTTCTCACGCGTAGCCACGATACCATCCTGCAAGTCCATTGATTCGTGTATCATCGTAATTTCACGGCGCGTTACCTACGCGAAATAACTCGGGGGACCGGCACGATGTTTCTGCCTTCGGCTTTAAACAAGCCACGAAATTGGTTTACTTTTCGGTGCGACTCCTCACCACCCCACGATGTCACTGGAATCACGTCACCCTCGCGAGGCAGTGAAAAAAGCAGCCAGAGCCTAATTTCCTACACCTCCCTCAAGACCTTATCTCCTCCTTCAGCCTCCCCTCCCTCTCTTCTATTGCTCACCCTCCGCCTCCTTCGCAGTCCCGTTGACTTCCGCCCGGGAATTAGCCTTTTAAATTGGCTCACCTATAATCCCACGTTGCTGAGTGGCCGCAGTTTTCTCAAAATAAATGGGAGGATCTCTTCCTTTCTGTACAAAACCACCCCGAGTGCTCAAAAGAAGTAATTAGCGGACGCAGAAATCATTAAGAGGCGTCGTTAACCTTTTAACAGCGAAAAACCAACAACCATCGTAGAGAAGTAGTATAATAAATATACTTACTTATAATATAAATAGTAGGTCATTACTGCTCATATATGTCGTTAATTTGACTAAAAAAATGAAATTAAAGAATCTAGAATCTCCAGAAGTTGTATTAAATTTAACTCAAATTTAGTTTATTATTTATTAAGTACACATTAATATGGACGTTGCTTATTTTGAAACTGACCACAAAAATAGATTCTCCTTTGATATCTAATAGTGCAATATTAATGAAAACATTTTAGATATAGAAATTACAATTTTATATTATTAAATAAAATATCTTCGCAGCATTTGTGCGATATAGTTGAGGATAAATAAGATTTCCTTGGATTTACTTTACACTGTCTATTTTCTCGCGATCGAAGTTCGTAGGAGATCACAAGGATAATATCCCTGTGGACGTCTTCGGCCACATGCAGAGGGTGGTCGCAATGGCGATACCGCGAGGATCAGGCAATTTGCTAATCTGGAGAGAATAGTCCCTTTTCCGAATAGCGGTATTCGTTTTACGATTATCGTAAAACAGCAGTAGGATGGATTCTTTTTCAGTGCGTATTTTTTCCCGTTTTCATTATTCGGGGAAGGATTCAAAGTTGTCTAAATTTTTGCTCTGTAAAATGATTATATTATTTGGAAAGAACGATTTAGTTAAAGTATTCAAAAATTCAGCTATTTCATAGCTATTATAATAAATGCAGATCTGAAAAAAATTTTGTTGTCAAAAAATGTAGAGGATACTTAAGCATAATTAATAATGTTGCACAAAGTTGTGACATTCTAATGACCAGTTTGAGCATCCTACAACGTAATTATTTTGTTAGTACAATAAATTTCTTTTCAAATTTATAGTTAAATTTTTAGATATTTTAACAAAACAGTTCTTTCCGTGTCAGATCTGCAACTTTTCGCTATTGTTTGTAAAAATTATATAATTTAGTAAATATATCTTGAAACTAACTGTGTAAAAGAAATACTCGAGATTCATCGTTTGGTTTTTTTGCTGTAAAACAGGTAATGATTCTATTTCTTTATATTCCGACTAGAAGATTTTAATATATACAATTTTATTTAGAATCTGGAAATTCTTGTTCTACACTTTTCTTGATATGACAATTGACGTTGTAACATTACTGTATGAAGCATCTTCACATATAAAAAAACATGTTTATTTAATTACAACTCTCGACTGTTGAATTTAATGTCAACTAGATGTAACTCTGCGTTTTAAGAATATTATTGAATTACTGAAGATGGTCAGATTGTGGCCGAAACGTTTAATGTTTTAATTAATGTAATAATAATTAAATATCACAAACTATAACTTGTGCTGTGGTTTTTTATGCTCTTATTTTTTATATGTGTTAATATGATTTAGTCTTGTGACCTCAAATAATATTTAAATTAAGAATTTTTTTGGAATTTTTAATTGCAAGATTCAAAACAGTTAACTTTTCTACGCAACAAATAATCGTAAAACAAAACATACTGTTATTAATAGTTTGCATTATTATATATAAAAAAAAGAAAATTATAATCTTCATATGTATTATTTTTGCAGTTGTTTTTGGATATTATAATATTCATGAAAATATATAATTATTAATTATGGTATGTTTTATTAATAAGGTAAGGTTCGATTCATATTTTAAAAGTAATTTATCCTTTTAGATTTTTCGTCCCACTAAATCGACTTTTCATATCACTGCGAGCGAATTTAGTCCCAGAAAATGCGTGTTTGCGACCTTGCGCCGTTCGTGCAACGACATCTTTAACGCGTAACCACTCGTGCATATGGCATCGAGGCATCGGTACGCGATAACAGCGAAGGATATCCCCGGCTTTGTATCCCCCAACTGTGTTATGGGACCCGTGGGATTTCGGCCGCAGGCTACGCAACTAGCCCGACCCTACGACCGTGGTTGCGTAGACACACGCATTACAGGCTCTTCGGGGTTGAATTTGTTGCGGCGACTTTTGCTCTTCCCGCGACAATTATCTTCCCCGAATACCGACAAGAACGAAATAAACTCGGTGGAATAGAATGAATAACAAGATGATGCACGATATGTTTTTCGAGGTAATTTCCAGTGAAGAGGATTGTGTAAATTGTACAAAGCGAGAGAAAGAGGGAGAGAGAGGAGAGAGAGAGAGAGAGAGAGAGAGAGAGAGAGAAATTCTGAGAAAGTGGCTTAGAACAAGCAAAAATATATTAATTATTGTAAAGACTAAATAAAAAATCCAACTTTTGAGGAGCTGAATCCTGGGCAACTATAGATATACGTTGATCAGACTTTAAGGTGTTGCGTTACATCGTTAAAAGCCCGTCCGAGTGGACCCGATAGAGTAGAAGAATCACCGATGAAAAAGTAGACGCGATTATCGTTAAGTCTCGACACGCCCTGGGCATGCCGACCAAGAGAATTCAACTTGTGGAAATCCCAACAGATTGCTGCTACAGGGTTTGTCGAGCCGCAGCGGTGGCGGCGGGTCCCTTTTCATAGTGTTTCCTCATAAATAAAAATAACCATCGCACCCCCCGAGGGATACGTATACGCGATATCGCTTTCGTGTCTCCCTGGCGCGGTACAGAAATTCAGTAAGAATCGGCCCGCTGTTCTCTCCTGTTTTTTCATATATACGTCTCGATAGATTTACTTCCGATACCATATATCCTTAGCATCGGTACCTTATTATTGACATTATAAATGTTTTTTATAATTACAGTAATTCAGAATTACAACTATAAAGACTTTACTGCTTTATTTCAATATCTTCATATAGAATAATCTAATTAAATTTTTCGTAATAGTTTAATATAACTAAAGATAAACTTGAAATATTTCAGAGTGTGTGTTAAAGAGTAAAGTATAAATAAATTCTCTGGTAAAAAAATTCCTATATTTTATATATTTAAAATTTATTGTATTTACAAAGATTTTTCGAAAAAGTAGATACCTTTCTTAATAATTTATTGTATTTTATATTTATAAAAGTTTTTAAAAAATAAATATCTTCAATATTTTCAGTTAAATTTCCTTCAGAAATTATAAAATAAAAGATCTTAAAAATTGTAAAATATTTCAAAATTTATGTATATGAAGAAATCTAAAAGAAATCTTCTTAGCACTTTTAAGGTGTTTCAATTCGCACAAAAAATCTGAGAAATTTAATAATTATAAAAATGTACAGAAATTCTAAAAAATTCTGAGGTTGAAATCTGGAATATGAAAGTCTGAATATGAAAGTTCTAAAAAATTACATGAAAGATTTTAAGAAGACAGATTTCACCAAAGTCATATTTGATATAAAATTTGTCCTTGAGGATCGTTAGATAAAATTCTAATTCGAATTTCTAGAATTTCGTCGTACGAGGCGATAAGAAAGCTTACAAGTGGGTTAAAATGAATCTATGAAGGAAATTTCTTTGTTATACACTCAAAAAAGGATTAGTGTAGCAATTAATATACATATAGCTGTAGTAGTTAAAATAGGAACATTGTCTTTAAAATAGGAACAGTTAATGTTATTATTGCTCAAGCTAAATTTATTAGCTATTTGCACTTATGTACTGCAGTAACAAATTCTCTAGAGACATAATGTTTAGCTGAATGCTACTTTATTCTTTACTGCAGAACTTTTGGATACGTCTGATATGATTTTTTTTGGTTGCCTGTACTAATATATACTTTTAATTTCAACTAATAAAGTTTCATGCCACACAGTAAATGTTTTTTATCTGTAATAGCCAAAGCTTAGCAATGACATTATGGGGCTTATTCTGTAACTCTTAAAGACTCTTAACAATATCGTTAAATTGTCGTTGCGCAGCTTTTTTTTATTATATAAGAAAATTTGCGCAATGGCAATGTAACGATATCATTGCAGTCGTTAAGAATTACAGAAGAGGCTCCTAAAGCGCTAGCTCTTACAGCTAAGTTTAATTTAATTATTGAAATTTAACTGTTATTGCCAAATCATTTTTTCCTGCTTGAACACGTGAAATTCCACGAGCAGTACATCAAAATCCTAATGTTCCAGGATTGCAACCACGCGATCTTGGCGATGGTAGTCGACATTAAATTATTCTTGCGCATTATACGTGTATAATCGGTAGGAGATAATGACGGGTATTGAAACGTAAATAGAGCGAGTCATCGTCGATCCGTCCTGCGAGTGTGGAATCGAGACTCGTTTTCCCGCAGAAATCTCGCCTCGTTACCTGTTCGCAACCCCGAAGAGAGTCCGCCAATTACGAGCACGCGAGCCGTCGGACAGTCATGCGCGAGAACTCTCGTCAAGTTCTCGCAAATGTTTGAAGCCTTGACATAAAAAAAAAACAAAGAAACAACATCTGTAGCAAAAAGAAAGCTGCAGGAGTTCAAAGGCAGATGCGAGAGAGATTTAAAAGGGAATTTAAGAAATCTGGAAGATCTTATTGAGAGATTTGATTGAAGTGAGTAGAAAAATGGTAGAACGTATGTACAGACGTTCATTCGAGATTATTGTATTTACATGGGATATATCGGGGTTCAGTTCTCTCATCTCATAGCCTTTAAGCCCGAATTAGCGTCGATATCACGAAGGTGGCGTTTCACGCGGACCGACGCGCAAAAGGCAGGGCTTAGCACCCCCGTTCCAAGTACCCGCTAAGCTCGTTGGGGTGATTTGCTAAGCCCGCTAACAAATAGAACGATAGATGGCAACGTTCCAACCCCTGGGCATCCCCGTGCCGCGCTCCCAGATTCGCTCGGCCGAATTACACGCGGATCACAGCTTCTTGAGCTCCGATTCGACACACTTCACTTTGCTATTACCGAGATAAATTATCGTCGTTATCTCGGTAAGCAGAATCCGCTGTAGATGCATGTTGTTTCAAAATAATTCAAACAGATCGATAACCTTGTTCTTCCTTGTATATAAATCTCTTTGAATGTAAGCATGACATATAAATAATTTTTATTTTATTTGGAAAATTTACTTGAACATAAAATATATATACATATTCAAAGATTTGAAAATCTCTCAATGTTGAAAAAAGAGAAAGACAGAGAAAAGCAGTAAAATTGGATTTATAAATCGATGGCTTATAGCATCGGCTAGAGGAAATATAAAAATCGACGGAAAGAAGGAAGAGAGGGTGGAAGAGAACACGTTCGCATGTGCGAGAGAAGAAAAGAAAAAGAGAGAAATTTATTTTACTCTGGGGTAGAATCCCTTAGAAACATACGGAGAAAAATTACAAATTTTTTTTCTTATACGAGCGTCCCACAACTGCAATATGATATTTTAATAGTGTATTTTAAAGATCGATCGATAAAAAAAGTATAAAAACGTTACAGTAGTTATAAGTGATTTAAGTATATAATATTCGAAGTTAACTGATCTTTTTAATTCACTAAAAACTTTAAGCAAATAAATTATCACAAAAATAAAAAAAATTATAAAGCAAATATTTCATTAATTAAAATTTAAATTATCAGTATGAATGACATAATTATAAATATTTCAAACATAATACAAATATTTCAAACTCTTATTTTTTAGAAATAAGAAACATAAAACTAATATGAAAAATAGAAACGATATCAATAATACTCCGATATTAATATAAACGATATTAATATAATATTAATAAGGATCGCGTAAATAAATAAAAATGCATTATATGTATAAAGAGACAGTGGAGAGACAGAGAGAAGAGAAGAGAAGAGGAGAAAGAGAGAGAGAGAGAGAGAGAGAGAGAGAGAGAGAGAGAGAGAGTGTAGGAGGTAGACACAATTGGGGTGGCTTAAAAAAAATGTTGCCATGCCTGTTACATGAAAAATCAAGAAGGACCAACAAATGGAGGATGGGCGGTGTGGCATGGGGATGGCCCGAATTTCCACTCTCGCGACAATCGAGCTCGTATATTCCGATTAGAGGGTGGCATTCACTTATAAGCCATATCATAACACTTGTCCGCGGCGCGTTACGATCCCTCGTAGGTACGGAAGAGGAGGGGAGGTTGGGGACGGTTTGCTCAGAGAGGCGAGCGACAGGGGGGGGAGGGGGATAGCTGGCTTTTCCTCCGCCAGGCTTGCCTCTGGGGGACAGATTTACGGCCACCTTGGGTACTGATTCACCGGTCGCCGCCACCGCCGCCAGGAGGTTGCTCCTGTCCGAATGGACCGGCGCCACCCCGGGTGCGCGCGAGCGCGAAACAACCCCGGGCGACACCACATGTTCGTTCGTTCGAGGGCGGTCTCGCGAGTTGTAATGGCTTGCTAGCCACCCTGAATTTCGAGCTTGTGATTATTACTTTATGAGCAACGAGAGCGCTGAGATTGTATCGCTCGAAACGCGCCCGGAATTTCGCGGAGCGGCGAGCGATTATTCCAGGAGATGCCGATGTTATTTTGCCGGAGGGAGGAGAATTGATAAAACTCTCGTTTTAATAAAACCAATAGTGTACCAAATACGCATTGATATACACGCAATCGGATATACCGTCAGATACAAACAACAGTAATTATCAATGACTAATAAACGATAACAGTTAATAATAGGTTGTGCTGGATTAATAATTGGTTCGTATAATTAAAAATAAGTGAAGTTAGCAATATATGTTAAGTAAAAGGATAATAAAAATGCAACCGTTACAAGTTATTTCTTCATCTTGACATAACATATATTCATTATTTGTCATTAACTCAATCTTATATCTCATGTTTGTTGAAACAGTTTTAACAGCAATATATAATTATAGAGGAAAGGAGAAAAGGAATTATGAAATAGATGAGGAGTTATGGAATACCACAATAACTTAGATAATTTGCAGTGCATTTTGGGAGCAACCGTCAAAATTACATTTTCGAAATTTGCTTATGTTATAACATGGCCACTTTATTAGCCATGGTTATTAGTGCTTGTTACGTTTTCATGAAGACTGCATTTTAGTTTTGCAGGTGGCGGATAATTTTATAGGTGTATACTTTTTTCGTAATTTTGAGAAGTATTAATTTTGTAACTTCAGTCTAGTTTAGAAATCTTGAATGTAATTTTCAAGTGATATAATTAAATTGATTTGGTATCGAAACGTGTATCTAAAAAACATTGTAACATATAAAATTATATATTTATATCAGTTGGTATTTTATACTTCCTTGCTATTTCATAACCCTTACCTTTTTTCATTTTCAATTTTTTGTAAATTATATTTACTCTGTATACCCAAAGAACTTCTATCCATAGCATAATTGCAGATATCACTCTATGACTTGATTTTAAATTTTCTAATAAACTTATTGTTAAATTTAACTGTAATAATGTATAAAATTATATTCTTTTCATTTTGATTAATATTATTAAATTGGTGATTTTGTAGTGACCACTTTTAGAATTACAAAATCAAGTTAATGATTAATCATAGCTAGAAGAAGTTATTTTTACATTATTATCAGATTAAGTGAGGCCTAAACGACAAGTTAATCAGAAAATGAAAAACTATGTCCACAACTATAATAACTTTCTGAGTTATTCCAACACTCTAAAAAAAAAATATCAATGTGGATCGATTTAAAATCCATGGTATTAATCCATACCATGCATGATGATGAAAATTATATAGATACCGCATGTGATGTTAAATTCGCATCGATATTTTTTAGAGTAAAAAAAAAACAAAAGGTTATATTCTATAATCCATTAATTCTTTTTCTCTACCTTCTTATGTTTATTATTTTAATTTGACATTTCGTTTCCATCGTACATATGTTGTCGCATATCTTTATTTTCAAAGAATCCTTTCCAAAATACAATGAATCTCTCTCTCGATTTTCCTCCCGATCTCTTAGGTTTTTTCTCTTGTCTCTTCCTGCCTTTCGCCATGCCTCGTTTTTTTAAAACTGGCGCGGCGGGCCGCTTTCACGGCATTCCTTTTATGGGCGAATTTGTAACTTTAAATTGACGGGCTCGCGCGCCGCGCCGCGATGCTTCGACGCCGGTCACCTTTTAGCGCGGCTCGCGCACCGTGAAATTTTGTGGTCTTTTTTATTGTCCGCTTTACGACGCCCGTTACGCAGCAAAAAGAGAGAGAGAGGGAGGGAGGAGGGGAGGGAGAAAAAGAGACAAAAAAGAAAGATGATAAAAGCTTCCCCCGATCGCCATTAAGACGATCATCGTTGGAACCTCGCGAAATTTAGAACCACAGAATATCGGAAAGCATCGACCATTAATCACATGTTTTATCGTTTATTATACGCTTTTTTTCTCTAAAATAATTACGAAAACACTCGGATAAATTATATACGAAATCACACTTCCATTATATTTCATTATATGCTAATGTGTTGTAATATTACTATAGTAATAACAGTCAAGTCACCCTTTATATGGTAATATATGCGGTATCATATGAATCACATTAAATATAGGAAACTTTTGGTATAATTTGGCACCAAACGCATGACAAGGACGTTTGCCAAAATGCTTAAAAATATTGGTGAGGGAATACGTGAGAATATACCTATTTACGCGATCGAAGTTCTTTTTCCAAGACATTCATTATTGAAAAAAAAAAAATGAATTTTATTCCTGAGTATTTGTTGGACACATTAATTTATTAGCGTCTAGTCACTTGAAATGAATTTTTATATTCCGCCGGCATAAATTAATATATAATATTGCTTTATAGATATTATTTAACATATTTTTCTCTCTTTTAATAACTATTCTTTGTAAATCTTTAAATATACAATTTTATTGAAAACCTGCAAGAAGAAAGCATTATGTTAACTAAAATTTTTATTTTTTTTTTAGACATTGTTATAATACGCTAATTAACGTGCCGTTAATATTTGAGGAATAAACTTATAAAAAACGTTTTATGACTATTTGCTGACTATCAGAGGGGATAAGAATAGTTTCGGTCGATTTTTACAGATACTTTACAGCAATCCGTTTTAATCCAATTATTCCATTTTTTATCCAAATTGTTTCTATTTACGTGTCGCCATACTTACGTTTTTATTCAACGTGTCGCTTATGACACATTCTCTCTTATGACGTCACGATTCAATATGGCTGAGGTGAGTACTCAGGAGTCTTAATAATAATAATTTTAATTGGGATGTGATAATAGATGATACTTTATATATGTTAAAAAAATCAGGTCACAACTTCTGTGTTAAAGGAAGTTTCATCCACTGGCTTTTCTGCCGAAGGATATCGACTCCGCAACGTGAAAACACCACGCGCAAAACACAGCGTGCTTTCTTGAGACGTTATTTGAGCGGCGCAAATCAGCCCGTTCAATTAAAACCTCCTTGCCCACGGCCGTCAGGCGATCTCTTAACGCACGTAATGTCTTCATCCCGTGATCGTTACGCTAACGCATAACGAACCGCGTGTACAACATCCCGACAGCGTCCATCCTCCCTCTTCGATCTTCCCACTTTCCGGCCGATTCTCCTTCGACCATTCAGTTGGGCGTAATTAAAGACAGCATCGAAGAAACCGCATCTGTCCACGGTCCATCCGTGAAAAACTGGATCGCAAAAATTATCGCGTGAGGATTATCTGCGAGACTTTAAAGGACAATTTCCATCGACAGGACTTATGTTTTCAAGCAGTGTATACAGAGAGAAAGATTTATTTCGACTCGAAATTCCTAATTACTTTTATTTTATTAAAACAATTTAATTTTGAATAAAAATTATTTTGAGTATTAGAGTAAATACGTCTCACGAACAGAAAGCTATGTTTTTTAATATAAATATAGTGCTATGCTCAATAAGACAACTACGTTAAAATATTTGAGCTTTTTCATTTTGAGGACCATATTTTATAGTGAAATACGATCGAGTGGAAACACCTACATTTTTAAACCGTGGTTAAATCATATGCGTATTTTTCTATCCTACAGCTGTAAAAAGATAAAAGATACTTTTATTGGAAGATGTACACCGCGGGGCCTGTTGAGGCAGAGGGTCTTAAGCTCGAATTTCATTAGTTTCTACATAGACAGGCTCTCGAAACCTGCTGTTGATCCTGATGCGAGAGCTGGAGATCGTCCTTAAAATCTGAGTATAACAAGAGAGGAAAGAAGGGGCCTTCCAGGAAGGAAATAGAGTGGAGTGGAAGGAACAACGAGAGATTGCGCGCTGCGCGCGTAACCATAAAAGCTACCGTAGTGGTGTCGAGATGTATAACGTTTAACATTTAAGCCCTTAGAAGGTTGTAAGGTTGGCTCCCTGTAATTATCGCTGAGGCGCGGCGCCTTGAGGTCTTCATTATGACGCGAGTATCCTTGTTATTTTTCTGTACCGAAGCGTGCACGTATATATATGTAAGCGTACACGTCCGCTTGCCGCGAAGAGCTTGTGCGGAAAAAAAGGGTTCAGCTCGGCGTCGTAAAAAGATGGCCGGTCAGAACCGGGCATTCATATAGCATCCGCATAATTGAGGATTTTGCACCAGAAAAGGAGCAAGATATAAAGCGGAGACAACAGCGGGCTTCTTTAAGTTCGATCAAACAATTTTAATATTACTTTTTATTTTGTAAAATTTAGATTTAAAAAATTTTTTTTAATTCCATGCAGAAATACCAGATTAAGAAATTGACAAATTCGATAGAATCTGGAAGGTGCAAATAAACACGAAAAAACTTATTAAATTCTAATGTTAAACTTTTTTTAAAATTTAATGATCTCTTAACTGACGTATAATGTTGTTCTAAACTTTGTGTTAATTTTCAATCCTTTCAGTCCTCATCTATTTAATAAGTATTGAGTAACTTGTCTTGATAATAAAGAACACACACATTTTAAAGATTTTTTTAAATTGAAAAGAAATTACCGTAGCGATATGGTCGGTTTCACATTGCTGTTGCCATGAAAACGCTTAAATATGGCAATAAAATCTATGCGGCACTGCAAAGCAAACGATGGAATGGAGAGAGATAAAGAGAAAAGGGGGAGAGAGAGAGAGAGAGAGAGAGAGAGAGAGAGAGAGAGAGAGAGAGAGAGTGGAAAGAACAAGAGCGCGATTTCTTGCAGTCGTTTATTTTAATTTGTCCCCTTTGTTTTGTTCAAATATGTCGCTTTCATTCCTCCTCGATTTTTTCGATCCACCAATCGTTAGACGTTCTAATTGTACAACTATTTATTGTTATAATCTACAGACGAAAACTTGTGTTCACAGTACACGTTAATTCCTTATGTTAATTCCTTACGAGGATAATAACGACAAAACAAGCACATGGCACACGGCAATGTTGAACACACATTTAGAATACTAAATACCACTCAGAAAAGATTCTCAACTTCCTTTTCTTATCAATATTAAATAAATCAAACGTTACATCCGAACATTGTATCAATTAAAAAAAATATTTCTCACGCGCGTGATGATATGAAAGTTTCATTATACGTAAAGAAAAATTTTACGACGCCGAGGTCAATTAAAGACTGATTAGTTGAAGGCACGGTATCCAACAGTGATATCAATTCGAACACGTGACTCACTTCGCGGGATTCGCAAGCGCGAGTCTCGGCGTCGAGAGATGAAGATAAGTCGATCCTCGGTCGGTTGAGATGAAAGCATCGCGTTCCGGGGCGTCCGACACCTTGTTAAACGAGTCGGAGCACGCGGCGCCCCTCAGAGAAAACGACTATTTGTTAGAAGCGTTCTTTCTACCGCGGACTTGTCCCTTACAATGATGCTAATAACCACGGATCTTTTAGATTTAACAAAATCGAACAAGTCAATCACGTGTTGTTCGACCTGCAACTATAAGTGCACTTTAAAAAAAACAATAATGATAACAAATATAAAGGTGACAACTATGACAAGTTTAATTTATCACACCAGACAGCGTATAAATTAATAATAGAAAAATTCTCGTATATATAAAATAATACGTCAAAATAAAATAAGGCTTGGAAACGTATTATCTTATATATTTAATAATAAATAAATTTTAGTAATTTATAATTAATTTTTGCTCGTTTCTAAATCTTTCACTCTTATTTTTTATTAATAATTATTTTTACTAAAAAAAAGCTATAGTATATTTATTTGTGTATATATATATTAGGTGTTGGAATTAATTCGTAGCGTTTTACAAGTGATGGGAAGTACTTTCATTAATGTATTTTTTAATGCTCATGTGAAATAAATAACATTCTTTCATTTAAAAACGCTACGAATTAATTCCAACACCTAATATATACATATATATATATATATATATATATATATATATATATACATAAATTGATTCATTGTTCATCTCTGTGTTCAGTGATTAATTATATAAATATATCCTAATACAAGAAAGTTGGTGAAATAGATAGAAATGTAGATATATATCAACTGAAATCAGGGTTAAAACGAAGAGGGAACGAATTTCGGGATTTCGAGACCGCCCTATCACAGCATTCGAAGGATCCGGTGGCGCAGGAGGAATTCGAACGCTCTCGGTGTTGCCATGGCAATTAATTACCTTCATCCCTCCTAGGCCGTAGGTGTGATTATAACGGGTGTGCCAATCGGAAGATATCGGGAATCCGTCTGCTCTGGGGAACGCGCAATAAATACGATAATTACGTAGAGATTATCGCCCAATGCAAATTAGCTCGTTTCGTGTGACGATAAGTTCGGCACGCATCTGAATTTACTACCGAATTCATTTCCGTATAATATACGATTTGTTTTTAATCATATTCTGCGTTATTTTTCTAAATGTATAATTTATAAATGTATAGTTATCGCAATAACATAAATAAATTGCAATTAGATACAATATTAATTACAGAAATTCATCAATTTTATTTTTCTAATCTTTTAAAATATATTAGGTATATAGAAGTTTTAGTACTTTTTTTCAATTGGTATAATTATTTTAAATTCAAATAATTTATCATCTTTCCATATATTTGTAAGAATTATAAAAAATTATCTGAAACGCTATATTTTATCAAAAATTAAAAAGTAATGAGGAATGGATTAATGAGGATGAAGCACTGTAAACGTTATATTATATTTTATATGTATAATTCTATTTATTTTGGATGTTTCGAGTCATCTTCAGCAAAAATCTATAGTGGAAATTACAATATATTACGTTGAATTCTTAATGAGAGAATGCTAAAACTTCTACATATCCTTAATATTTATGAAAGATAAACTATTGCAATAAGTTAAGGAAAAAAAAATGACAATATGTGTTTGTGTGTGTGTGTGTGTGTGTGTGTGTGTGTATTCTGTAATTTATTTAACACATTTCTAATTTATGTAAGAATAAAAAAATGAAACGTATAATAATATAACGAAATACTTGTTTGCGTGACGTCAACAAATTGAACTTCTCTTTCCGTAAGAGAACTATTTAGGGTTGAAAGGACTATTTCCTTGGTCGACGACAATAGCTCTGGCAAACCGAAAATTAGGCGAAGGGACAGAAGCGAAAATGGTAAGAGGAATAGCTAGTATTCTGGTTGGACGTCGCTATCAGTTGCACTATTATCTGAACGTATCTTTCTTGTAGCTTCATGTCTTTATGAATTCACCAGTTCAAAACAGACAAATTCAGAGCAAGATAAAGATAAAGAAAGGAAGAAAAAAGGTTATTTATTTTCGATTGAGATCACAGTGTTATAAAAACATCGTAAAAAATACATAATTGATAATTGTAAATGTTTGTCATAGCCTTTAATTAAATTATCATAAATACAAATAATTAATTTTGCATTTTCATTTATAAATTGAAATATTCTCTCTCTCTCTCTCTCTCTCTCTCTCTCTCTTTTTCTCTTTCTCTTTCAAATTTTCTAAATTAAATTTATCCAACAAATTAATCTGAAATTCAAGGATTCAAAATATTCTTGAAACGCAAAATAGGAACAATAAACTTATATTTATATGTAGTATCACAAAAATGTAGTATCACAAAATAATAAATTCGTAAGAAAAAAAGGGACGGAATGCAAAATTAACGCAATGAGAAAATCGAACATGCAAATAATAAGAAATTAAGTGTATTCACTATTTTGCAGATAATCTTTGTAATATCTTATAGTCTTTCTTTAGTGTTTAATGTAATAATAAATTGTCCGCTTTACATTCAAGTGCTCTATATTTAAGCTTTCTTCAAGTTCGTTTCCTACGAAATATGACGAAAAGGAAAGGATGGTTATGGCGTCTACAACATGTACGAAACCTTGAAGAATTGTGCGTAAGCATCACGCAGGAAGCAGGAGTGCCACCCGTGAATATTAGTACACTGTTCGCGTGTGCCATCTTTCTGTTCTTCAGCGCGCGAAAGATTTAAATTTTATGATAATAATTTTTCTAAATCTCAAAGCATTACTTAAGACGAAATAAAAACGAACTGTGAATATCGGTCTTAAATTTCTCAATGCTCGGTGATTATTTATGCGATTATCTATGCGAATTTATAGTATTTCGCATGAGTTATTTAAATATCAATGTAATAAGAAAAAACAAAATATTATTTTATTATAAATAGCTTTACTGGCTAATAATACTTGAAATCGAATTTCACATTATTCTTTGAATTATTAAAAATTTTGATTGTACTATATCAGCTAGAAATATCACCCAAAAATCAGCCAAAAAAGTTAATATCAGCTAACAAATTTTGATTGTGAGTACGCTTTGAAACCAGCTATAAGAAGCAAAATAACAAATAATTTACTATGAAATGATTAATTTTATAGTGCAATGACTGTTTTTTTTTGCAATTTTAAATAAATAACTTTTAAACGAGTGGATTCAAATAAACGTTTGTACGTATATTTTTTAATTAGAATTAGAATTTTATTAATTATTATTTTATATCTGTAAAAATTTGATTTTAATTCGCAATGTTATTTAATATATAAAAATGTAGGCAAAGAATTAATAACTTTTAAAATTTTTAACCAATGAGAAAATTGTGCATAAATTTTACATAGATACTTATACGCGTAATAATTGAACAATCTATGAAATTTTTATATTTTTAATAGTATTTTAAAAAGTGACATATTCATTCTTAATTTGAATAATATGTGAATTATGAAAAAGTGACTTATAAATAAGAGATAATCGTAGTATAGCGACTGTTTGTTAATAAAATTTATTTTGTTATTTTGCGAAACGAATATAATAATCTTTCGCAAGATTGACAGATCAGGAATATAATTGCATGGGCAACATACTCAATTGTATATTTAATAATCAATCTTAACCATTAACTTGGCTCGTGGAGCATTGTGATATCATCGTAAAATCATCAATATTATTTTCACGTAACTTTGCAAACATGAAACAAGTCGTCTCTGAGTTGATTATCAACGTCGTAGTTAATTATTAAGTCATTACCTGCAATCACTTCGACATTAATATTATTTCGATATGTTGACCGTGTAACGTTGATTCGGCGTGCGTATGTTGACTATTATTATGTTATCCGCGTATTTATTCGCGATATAGTTATATTTCGCTGAATAAATTTATCTCTACGTGCAATTTGCCGAGCAGCAACCGTATTTTCGGATATCACACGCCCCGGATATATTTAGTCTTAATTTTCATATACGTAAATTTATTCGAATATTCGTGATACGAAACAGTAAACACTTTAATAAAACATACTATAGGAATATTATCAATTTGAAGTGCGGAAGGTATTATGTATGTACTACATAAAGTACAACTAGAAGCAAAAGCATTTTGCCGCAGTACTTTGACGCGATAGCGCGTGAAGTTGGCCGTGCAATCTTCGAATCTCACCGTCCGTTCTGCTAATTTGCCAGATGTCGCGAGTCTCAAAAGGATCTTAACCTTTTTCGCGCTTCTTTTATTATGATTAAATGTATGCATATATAATTACTATTAGAAGTAGAACTATATAAAGTACCGTGGAATCATAATTAACCATCTTTTCTTTGAATATTGTGTGAATTACCATGGAAGAGCAGTGATGAAGGAAATTAGGTAGAGGATCTGCGCATCGGTGAGTCATTTCTTATTTTAATTCGAAGAGTAATGAAATTGTTATGTATAACTACAAAATAATAACATCTCACAGATTGCCACGTTTGTGTATACAAATCTGTCCGTTACAATTGCTAGTTACGAAAGTTCTACCGCTAATAATTATCATGACATGCCGAGGAAAGGTTTGTTTGACGCGCGTAATGTTCATCTGCATCTTTCTCTTTCTCGCAATCGGCAATCAGCACAGTTCGTTCACGTAGTTGCAGCGCGGCATAAAATCATAATCCAATTTGTCCGAGAAGACCGCGATGGATGCGGGTAGGTCAATGAAGTCGTCGCACCTCCAGCCGGACCGAACGTTTAATCATCATAAATTTTGCGAGAAACCGCAAACCGGCTTCTCCCCGCAGTGCGAAGGAACGGATGCGATACGCGCCACAGCCACCTGCGAGAATCTCTCGAGACTTGCATGAACTTTCAGGTATTAAGATCCAAAAGCTGGAACAGGAACACTCTCTAATACATAGAATATGTTTTCTGTGTAGTTCCCATTTAAATAGTAGCGTCTTATACCGAGTAAATTTTTCTTTAAGAATAAAATATATAATATCCACTTTTACAAGCAAAATTCTACATCCTACTTCTTCATAGAAACAAAAATGCTCTTTTGGAAATAAACTATCGTTCTTCTTAAATAAGTCAATATTATTGAAAGCTAAATATTTTGGGTTAAATTAAAGGTTACGTTTTACGAGAGCAAAGGAATATCTTTACATTAAAAGCCATACAATATAAAAATGTTGAATTGCAACATTGCAACCCAAATAGCATACAGCGTTTACAAAGCGCTAAAAAAACGCATATAATGGCTTTTTTAGCGCTTTGCAAGCGTTGCTATGCTACTGGGAAATATTGCATCAACATTATGAAATATTAATTCAACTTCAAAAAAATCACGCTACAACCAAAAGACGCCCATCAATACATTTTTTTTTTAATTATAAGACTATAGTACGATTATGATTTGCATCAACGGTTATGGTAAAAATATCCTTACAGTTATCACAACCAAATGTATTAATAGGCGAAAGTCATTATTTCCGATTATGGCAACCGTAACATTCTTTTTATATGTATACGTCTATAGTATTTTGATGCTTCAGTTTAACAAAAGAAATATTAGTTTATTGAAAATGTAATATATTATACAGAGACTTATGTGATCTTGCCAGTTTGTTTATTCTCTGTTCTTCAATTTCCTTATCGTTATGTCAAACGCAACTTGTTGCGATTTTATACAAAGCGTGTTCCGCCTATTGTGCACGTAAAAGCTCATTGACTTTATTGGAACGCGTTCTCCGAAGCGTTTCGCCATCGCCATGGTGGTGTCATAAATTTCGCGGGCTACTGCGACGAATTATTTACGGCGCGCGATGGCGGCGAGTTCCGCGGGACGATTTCTCGAAAGAGAGTCGCCCGTCCGAGGGATTGGAGTCGAGGCCCCGGTATCAATCTAAATTACAAATTCCATCGAACAATGGCGTGAGTGGAGGGAGGACCTCCGGCCGTTAATGCGAGCGGCCGAGAGAGAGATTGTGCTCGAGCTGGCCGAGTGTGGAGCGCATTAACTTAATTTATTTGCCCTTTATTCGGCCGTCAGTCGCGCCGCCAGACGTCGACTGACGGTGCCACTTAACACGAGAACGACTCAGACTTTGTGAACTATTCAGAAGAATAGTTATATTTACGAGTGCGAGTGGTGCGAATTGTGCTGGACGCGTAACTTAAAACCGTTGAAATTATTGATTGAAATTAATTTCTATTAAAAAATAACATAATATGATGTTTGAAATGAATTTAGATTAAGAATTTCTCCAAAAGATCAATTTTAATTGTGTTTATACATTGAAAGATTATTTTCGTCATTCGAAAAAGCCGTTGCAGAATTAAATAAAATTATATTTAAAGTTTGTACTATGATTTGATATTATAAAATAATTAAAGTTACAATACTATAAATGGTACGATGAAAATCATTTTAAAATATAGACAGCGATAAGCGCGAAAATAAAGTTTACCAAAAGAAATCGAGAAAACAAAAAAAGTTTGGCTGTATATAATCCTCGAAAACATAGAGCCGATGGGGCAATAAATTCTATACACGACAAAGTTCACGGTAACCGCGATAGACCGACCCTAAGTACGGGGTTGTAGTTCGAACCGAGTACGTATTAAGTTTTCGGGGGATGTAAAGCGTGATCGTAACAAGGGGTGATTTTCCTATGATTTCAGGACGAGACTAACACCAGCAACCATCAGGACGCGTCCGTGAAACGGGGTGGTTTCAACTGTTATTGCGCCCCACCGACAAAAATTATATTTGGATTACAAGCATTATCACCCCGAACTAAACTTGACTTTTATGACAGCGGAATCGTTTCGGGGGTTTGCGCTCTGCCGATTTGCTATTCATTCAATCGGAAATTAGACCAATGATTGTCACAGATTTTCGTAAACGATATTATATATTTGGATCTTTCCTATAACAAGTTATTTATTAATAATTTTTGAATTATTAATAAATAACGAAGTTTTTTTATGATAACTCTCTATAACAATGAATTTAAAATGACAACAAATTTATATCTGTATCTAAACTATTTTGGAATTCCTATCATAATTTACTTCATAAACTTTATTTGAAAAATAATATTTTTAAATTAATGTAACTAAGGAATTGTATAATTTTTTTTTACACAATATTATTCCTCTAATTATTCTGGATATGACAGTATTAAAATATAGATATTAGAAAAAACCAATAGTTTACAAAATATTTTATACTTTATTCTGACATATATTGATATAAAATCAGTTAAATAATTTATAAACCATTACTCTTTTTATAATTCTATCTTAATATTTTGATTTTGATGAACAGAATAATGAGATAAATCAATTGATGTAAAGAAAACACATAATTGCTTATTTAAAAAATAACACATTTTGCATATTTTTTTTAAAACAATTATGTGTTTTCTTTACATCAATTTTTTCATTTCATTATTCTGTTGATAAAAGTATTAAGATATATAAAAAAATTAATAATTTATGAAATATTTAACATTTTATGTCAATAGCAATAATCTGTCTAATTGAAAAAAATATAGTTTGAACTAATAAAAAACGGAAAAACAAAAAAGATTCAGTTCTTCTGATGAAATAAAACAATTAGATAAATTGTTGAAAATATCTGTCTTTCACCGTGATATATCATTTTCTTCTCAAAGAGTGACGTACACGTTCAACATTGTGTATGATCGTGCGAATGGTAACTCACGTCAAGCAATATGTATTTATGCAAAAAGATATTCCTACCGCAATTTACCATGCCAAATATTTAGGAACATTTAGCTATATTTTGGAAACTAAGCCGTTTAGGACACATATTTTATAAACTTTTTACTTGGAAGTTGGAATAAATCAAAGATTGTCCCTTTGAGTATGGCAATATACTTAAGGAATAGCCTATATATATGTATATCCAATTCTGTAAACTGCATGCCAATTTCATTTTTAATTCTGATAAGGCGCAATCAAATTAATAAACTGAAAGTGAGATAGTAAAATATCTGAAATTAAATTAACCAACAGTTTAATAATATTAATGCTAACGAGCATTTTAAAACATTATAAAGAATTTATAGCGAAAAAAAATTAATTTGATATTAATTATCTACAGATCTCCTGAGGATACGCCAGTAAAAATGATTCTGCGACACTCATACTGATGACGCGTTCACTTAATACCGAATGTCGATTAGGTTCGCGATTTCCATCCTTCGCGCGAATTCATTTCCCTATTATTTCGCGACGTCGCCCAGGTGATATATGAATTGTTTGGTACGAGAACGCACGCGCGAATTGTCCTAAATATCCATCGAGCCTCTCCTCGGGGTGTTGAAGCGAGTCGCGTGCCGGGCATCCATCATCCCTTTAAAAGGGCCGCCGAAGGGAGGGAAAGCCGGTCCGCTAAACGTTGTCAAAACGTTGACGAAGTCACGTGCGAGGTCGAAGAAACGCCCGTTGATCGACGAGCGCGCCTTCGGAAATTTTGCCTTGCGATTTATCCTCTCTTCTCGAGGATGCATCGTGTTCTTCTAAAATTTCCGTTCGAAGGACGAGGGTATTGTGAGAATGGAGACTTATATATAATAGGTATAATAGAGATACTGATACAGTGTGATTATTGATATCTTTTGAAATTTAAAATAATAACACTAATTTTCAAAGTTTTTTGTTTTTCAACACCTGAATGATTGTTATGTATTTTTTAACTGCGGAAAAGAAATATAAGGTCAAAAAGATTGCATCGTGCATAGATTTTGAGAAATCAATGATTTTATATTTTTGAAAAACTACAAATTTAAATAATTTACATTTTTTTCAAAAATTTTTGACTTTTTTATATTTTATGGAATTTTTGACTTTTTTATATTTTATATTTTATGAAATATAAAAAAGTCAAAAATTTTTTCTTTTATTCTACAAAGTAAAATACAAAAGAATTAAGAAAGAGATTATAAATTACTTGAATTTATAAAATTTTTCAAAATTAAAATCCTTGTTAGAAAAATTATTATCATAAAATTTAAATCTCTTGCGCGCTGAAGAGCAGGAAGATGGCGATTGGTACACGCGAACAGTGCGCTGATATTCACGGGTGGCACTCTTGCCCCCTGTGTGATGCTCTCGTCGCGTTGTTTTTGGTATTCTTCTTGGATGTTCCTTCTCTCGTAGAACGGTCGCTCGAATCTGTATGCCTTTCTTTCAGAAAGAAGTATTTGCGATTAATTCGATTAATTTATTCTTAGTTTCATTCTTACTGGCCTGACTTAAAAATTTGCGCATAATTCTTCAAGATCTCGTACATGCTGTAGAAGGACGCCATAACCATCCTTTCCTTTTCATCATATTTTGTAGGAAACGAACTTGAAGAAAGCTTAAATATAGAGCACTTGGATGTAAGGCAATTTACTATTATGTTAAACACTAAAAAAAGACTATAAGATATTACAAAGGTTATTTGCAAAATAGTGAGTACACTTAATTTCCATTTTATTATTTGCATGTTTGGTTTTCTCATTGCGTTAATTTTGCGTTTCGTCTCTTTTTTTCTTGCGAATTTATTATGTTCTTGTGATACTACATAAATCTAAGTTTATTGTTCCTATTTTGCGTTTCAAGAATTTAATTGTATCACACAATTCGTTTAGTAGTATTACAAAGAATTATTTATGAAGTTAATTAATAATTTTGATGAATCAAAGTTTGTAATACTTTAATATTACTTATATCTATTTAATAGATTTAAAACGAAATATCCTTAGATTCCTTATCTTACATCAATAATTTAAGTATTCCCTTTATTTTATCAGGTCATTAATTAAACAAAAAAAACTATATGTTTTATTATTTAATACTCATTCAAAGTAACAATTTTGATTTGTTGCGTATACTCTTTAAAAAATTTGTAATTTTATATTGTATTTAGCTTATATTGTACGAACTTGTTTTCCGAATTAAATAGTTGACTCCTCGCTTCACTAGATTTTTTTCGTCCAATACGTTTCAATATTTTTTACTTATTCAACCAATAAAAAGTAGAATTTTATTTAACAGGCCTTGATTTCTTAAAATAAATTTTACATCAGTGTAACTTCTTGACATTAAAAAATATTATTAATGTGTCTTATTATTTTAATATGAAAGATAAAAAGGCTCAATAATAATAAATAAAGTCAAAATTATAAAAAGGGTTATAAGCCAGAGTTACAAAACAAGGAAAAATAAATTATAAAAATATAAATATTACAGTACAAATGTTTCGACACCTATCGGATCATTTTCAATGTTAACAAATTTTTATAAATCTATCGCTTAATACATGTATCCAAAAAATATATAAATACGTGTTAAAATCTGAAATGCTTGTCAACAATGATGTAGTCTTTTAGTTTTTCTTAAAAATGTGGACCTCACGAATAGTAAGGGCATTTTTTTCTTTATGTTTTTGTAAAAATTATCCTGTTATATCATGTTATCTCAAGATAAAATTCTCATTGTCGTCTTATATTGAAAATATTCACAGCAAAGTAGAAGTAACTATAAGAAGATCTATAAAGAGATCGCAAGAAGTAACCGTAACAGTTTAAGTTCACAAAATTATGTAATTGTGCAATGAAATTAGCAATATATTGTATGAAAACCTTTTTATGAACACTTTAAATTTCAGTGAAAGTAAAAAAAATAATGATAGTCGCTTATGGATTCCCATCTTATAATTGAGCAAATTGCAATCAGAAAAAAGATGTGCAAAGACTATGTAGCTCAACCAAGAAAATGTAACTAAACAGTGTACCGCAACACAACAATAAAAGAAGACTAATAGAACAGGAAGGAGAATAAGAATAAACAATTAGAGGGGAAAAGAGACTGTATGATGTTAAAATATAATTCTAGCAATGAATCCGTATCATTTTGCTTATTAATTCCATATTTTTGCCTTTTGATATGTACCATATCTGAAATTAAGCTCTTATTATAGTTCTATATCTAAAATTTTTACGTTATCCCATTTAAATTTATGACCCTCCTCTATATGATGATTAGAGATAACCGATGGAGATTTAGTTATTTTGTTAACGTCGGAAACATGCTCATGTAGTCGCGTCTTCAACTGCCTCTTAGTTTGGCCTACTATAACTAACATCACAATCACCACGTGAAATTTTGTAGACAACATTTTGATTGTGTAAAGGTTTCACGACAGTGGAACAGTGTCTGACGACACTATCAGATGCCAACTCTATAGGAACATTAGTAAACAGAGAAACCACATCAAGAGAAACCAAAATGTAATTAGGTTCAATACTAACGTTCTTTAATTTATTAACAAAATCATAACTATTTCTTATATGACTAGGAGCTTCTGGTATGGTATCATTAATAACTTTATGTAAATATAATGATAAATTATATAAAGGACTATTTATGGATGATACAATTATTTTAAGTGAATACCCCAGTTATGGATCTTTGTCAAATCGTATGCTCTAGGTGTGTTGTCATCGTTTTAACAACCTTCGATATGTGTAGTCATCGATGTAATCCCTGTCCTTCCATCTGACAAGTAAACTCCGTAAATCGCCTTATTATTTTAATATATCATTTAAAATCATGCACAATAAAAGAGGCTTTATATCATTTATTTTTAAATATTATAAAAAAATTTTTAATTTCTTTGTATATTACATGTATTAACTGCAATTTGCGTTATTACATAGGAAATTTAAAGCAGTTTCTTGAAGGGTAATGGAATAGTTGGGTAAACGTATCCTTTTTTTAACATAAAAAGCTCTATAAGAAATATCTACTTACTTGTTGAGAAACAAAACATTGATCAAAATTTGTTGTTCAGTATAACTACTAGATTTTTAGACATTTTTGGGCATTCTTCTTAATTAGGAGTAAGAAAATCGAGTGAAATTAATTTACAAATTTTAATAAGTAATATATTCTGCAATCCTTCTGTACTCTCTGGCCGGAGATAACAAAGTAAAATTTAATTCAGACGACTTCAGATGGCTGTCTGAGGTTGTCTGACTCAGACAGACTCTCTCGTTTGGCGCATTGGCAGTGATTTAAAATGATACGCGCTGCAGGTTGGCGTGCCTGCCCGACGCGCTTCGGGTCATCCCAAGAGTGCAGTACCTCACAGTCAGCCGCCTCCGGTTTCATGCGACGCGATTAAAAAGCTTCCGCTTCGGGCGCTGCGGATGGAACCGCGAATTTATCAGCCCACGAGACAGATCGTCCCCGAAAACGATCGTTTCGCCTGAGTCAGGTTATTTCGTATTATATGTATTATATGATCATAGAAGGCATGTCCCACGCCTGAACGACTATTAATGATTCCCGAGGTCGACCTCACTTCCTTTGATAGCGGCGTCTTAAAGTCTGTCACGGTCACACAGAGAGCCAGTTGCGCGAGCTCTGATATCTCGCGTTCATCCCTTTCCCATCCTCGTCTTTCACCCGTTGCTCTCCTTCATCGAAGGATATTAATTATGCTTGATGATAATGACCGCGTGCGAGCAACGAATCCGTTAATTGGCCGGGAGATAGCCGGCTGCTGGCTTCCTAGTGTGAGACAAGTGTGCCGATTGATAGGACGGAAATAGATCGCGGCGGAACTTTAAATCGGAACGGCGAATTCACAACTTTCCACGCGGATGATTTATGTTTCCTCCTAGAGCAGAGAGTCGCGGCCTAGTTTGCATTGCTGGAGCGATGCATCGCTAATCGATATCGTTCTGTAATTTTCCAATGAGCCCATTTTGTTGAATCACTAACAAAAAGAAATTTCTTAATGTTTAGAATTTTTTGAGAGTATCGCTGATTTAATATAAAAGATTTAAATAGGAAAGATATACATATAATACGTAAGGAAAATGGATGTGAAAAATAATTAAATCATTCTTCAAATCTTGATTTTGACATACAAAGTTAAAATGAGGATTATAATAATTAATCGGTTTTAGGGAAATAAACCTGGCTTATCTAACGTATAAGATGTTCAATCACAAGCAATTGCCACATAATAATTTTGCAACTGTTGCATTGAAAGTTTGTTGAAAGCAGCCGTAGATTGAAGAAGCTTGACACAGTTAGACTAATGTCGAATATTTCTTTAGGTGATTAGGAAATTATCAGCGGATTACATAATCATAAATCATATGTACTAAGAAAAAAATTGTTACAATTACTAATAATAATTCAATTATAATTTGTAGTTATTTTCGGTGTCAACTATATATTTTTTTAGTAAAACTATAAACATAATTACTATATTACTAACATTATAGCAGTCATAATTATAAAAATAAAAGTTTGAATAATAAATATTTTACTTAAAATCACAGTTATTTTTCTTATTAGTGTACTTGCGAAAGAACAATCATATCATCTTATACTATTTCAATATAG
The DNA here is from genome assembly GCF_024713525.1 of Acromyrmex echinatior. Classification (NCBI taxonomy): domain Eukaryota; kingdom Metazoa; phylum Arthropoda; class Insecta; order Hymenoptera; family Formicidae; genus Acromyrmex; species Acromyrmex echinatior. The sequence continues at coordinate 989,518 of NC_141868.1, forward strand.
TCTTTTACAGATTCTAATTAAATTTGAATGGAGTATTAGTATTTCAGATTGATTATGTGTTGAAAGTCCAAAAGTAACCGTCGCGCAGTCATATTTTTAAGAGGAATTTATTTCAAAAATACACACACGGTGTAAAAAAGGTTGTGTATTTGTGTTGGAAAGGTTTACTCACATTCTACTGTTGTTTGTATGAAAACATTTTTTAATATCTTCTAATCTTATTATTGTTTATACTATTTCATTTTAGACATCTTTACTTTTCGTATCTCCTCGATTATATTTTTGTATCATTATTTCCGATAGAACAAAATTTTGGCACAGTCGAGTCTTTAAGAAAAAGAGAGGAAAGGGGAGAATTTGCAAGATAGAGAAGAAAGTGATAAAGAAGAGATATCAGTTAGTGAGAGAGGAAGAGAGAGAGAGAGAGAGAGAGAGAGAGAGAGAGAGAGAGAGAGAGATGAGATAGAGTGGTATACAGTGTTGTAGCGAGATCGCGAAAAGAGCAACAAATCCAGTGGCTTTATCGGCCATCGCCGGTGTAATCCTATAGGTGCTTAGCGTGAAATCCCATAATCGATAGTTTGCTTAACCCGATGCCACGTGGCGCCGCGTGCGGGTCTCCATTAGAGCGGGCTACGCACACCTTTAATGCAAAATGTGTGCGCGTTACGTTGCGAGAGAAAGAGAGAAAAGCACAAAGCTTATATAGGGTGACCGTATCTCTATGTTAATATGGGAATGTGGACCCACGGTGGCCCATGGGGGAATTCGATACGCTCCGCGCGACGCATCTGTGTGGATGCGGCTTTCCCGCGGCTGACTTAATTATCGGAGTCTAACGAGCTTCCCTGGCGGAAAATTTTCTTCTCCACGAAGTACCGAGGACAAATGCAGCGCTTATGAAAGTTCGATGATATCACATGATGATTAGTCGAGTGAAAAAATTGAGATCCAAATGGGTTCAAAGAAGATTTGCACAAAGAGTCTTTCAGTAAGTGTTGAAATATAAACATTTTAGAATTTTAAAAATAAAAATAATAGAGAGAGATAACATAAAGAAGAAAAAAATGATAGTGCAGAGAGATGAAAGAGTGTTATTAATTAATTAGCAGAATCCTAAAAGAAAGTAATACATTGTTAAATTCATAATGTTAAATTACATCCAATTTAAGTTATTTTTAATTATTTCTATAAGTTGTTATTGCTTCTGTTCATGAATATATAGTTTACAAATATTTTTAGCTTTTTTATTTCAATACAATACATTACTGCATCTGTAAGTCAGAGGTTTGGTTTTTTATTCCTGCACTCTCTGAATTAGTGCACACAGTGCAGTAAATTGAAGTAAAACAAATGTAAATTTCAAAGAAATGAGAGTTCAAAGAATGCAGAAATAAAATACAGGCCTACTGTCAATCATGTTTTTTCGTAACATTTATACTAGTGATTTTGTATAACAAAAATATGGGCTTTACATAAAATTAAAACAATTTTTTCTATTTACAAATATACTTAATAATATACATATACCCTTTAGATCTTAAAAAGATCTATTGCTTATTTTCTTTGTAAAAAATTCCCAAAAATATCTTCATATTTTGAACTATTTTCCCCCCTTGAGGAATTGGTGTAAATGTATACCTATTTGATTCTTTAATATTTTATAATGTAAATTAGAATGGTTATCAATAGTGATTTTGCCATCACATGAGTACACATATCTTAGAACTAGATTTAGTATCTTATCTTCTCTTTCTTTCTCTCTCTTTTTTTCGATTTATTACATCTGCAATACAATACGACACACACAAATAAGTCCATTTTCGTTAAATTTGTTTTTTGTATTTCTTTTTCTTAAGTGCTAAATGGATAATGAGAGTAGTAGTTTTCGAATAATTTAGTCAGGGAGAAATGTTCCCAAATAATTTAGCCATCTTCCTAGCCCCGACCATATCGAATTGCTTGTACACACGATTACGTACGCTTCGTTTCGACGTCATGGGAACGAGGTCGATGTTTCGGCAGGTCGGACGGTTGCTCTAATTCCAATCGCCATGAAAATGGTTTCAATACGCAGCATGCCGATTGGCTACAGTTAATTAAGCCGACGCGCGCAATCACATGACTTTTCTAACATCTCGCGCCACATCAATGTAATCCAAGCATTGAGAGAGAGAGAGAGAGAGAGAGAGAGAGAGAGAGAGAGAGAGAGAGAGAGAGAGAGAGAGAGAGGAGGAGGAGGAGGAGGAGGAGGAGGAAGAGAGATAAAAGAAGATCCGATAAATTCTCGTTCGCTATATCATAGATTATTTCTTTATTTGCAACCGTATCACGTTGTAGGCTGTCTCGTGCGTACACAAACGCCGGATCTAATCGATTCTCGACGTTCGATTGCTCGAAACCGCTGCTTCATAAATAGAAGCTTAGCGATTTCCTTCTCCATGCAACGCGGCGGCGGCGGCGGCGATGGTGCGCCGCCTCTTTGCTCTTATTGGCGACGATAGAGGCGGGATTCAATAGTTATTCATTAAACTCGAATTCAGTCGGGCAGGATGCTGGGGTCACATCCACGGCTGACCTTGCGGCTATCTTCAAAGGCCTTATCTCCCGCCGCGCGCTCTCGCTTTGCCGTTCTTCTGCTCGTTTTCTTCGCCAGTTTCGCCTGTCGAGCAATCGAGAGAGACCGGTCGATATGTCCGTCTGGTGAACGATTGGAAATCGACCGTCTTCTATCGTCGACAAACCGCTTCCTGCTTTGGTATTTCTGTCACGAGTCTGATGCACGTGGCCTTTTCTGGACGCAAGCTTCCCGTGGATGTCAACGACCGCAATCGAGTTAGAATGGACAATGAAGAAGTGTTTCTTTGATGCTAGACACATTATTTCGTACACATTGTTATGCAGAACTAAATATTATAACATTATTAATTGTTACTTTGTCTTTCATTAGTTTATTAGTTATTTAATTGTAATACGTAGACATCTTCGATTACAATCTCATCTATGATTAACAAATTCTTCGTGAAAAAAAATTTTTCATTTCAGATTTTAATCAACCTTGTTGCTTTATGTTGCGAATATCGCTCAAGAAATCATTTTCACGCATTAAATTATACTGAACTTTCAATGTACCTAATATCCGTTCACTACTACAATGAAGCAATGAAATCCTCAGGATCGTCTGTACAACTTCAGGATCCCAAGTATCCAGACAGATAATTTAAAATCTATAATGTTTTATAAATTACTTATTTACAAGAAAAAATTATCCTATATTTTCAATTATACTTGAAATATCATTTGTATACTAAAATATAAATCTATAACTGTAATGTTTTTTGTTTATTATAAAAATGCCATAACAAATTTTTAGAGCTTACAAATAATCTAGAAGTTATAGATATTTACTTGTCCGATGAAAAATTTATGACTGATAAATGAATAAAGTTTTTGGAATAAAATTAAAAGAATTACATGCTTTACGTTGTCGATAGATAATGAAACATCTTTACATTGTTTATGATAAGATCTTCAGAGTTTAAAGCTTTAAGACATCAAGTCTCTCCGCCTACTATAAGACGCCACTGGCCGTTCCCATCATCGATTCTGCCACCCCTTTGACCGGAAGATTGCGTCCCTTTCCCCCGGCCTACGCCAATGTCCGATGATGAAGTTATCCAGCGATAATGGCTCCATTACATCGCGGCGTACTGTGGCACACCGCACCGTCTCTCTCCCCCTATCGTCCCCTATCGGGGCCCCAAAGAGTCTTCTTTGCGCAGGTGAAGCGGAGAGGAGGAGGAGGAAGAACAGGCATCGTCACACCGTATACTTACCATGGCGATTGTTTATGTTGGCTGATGGCCACTTATGTTGCACACACATCGCATTACGAAGTCGTTCTTGGGGCCTCGCGGCCCGTTACTTATAGCCCGTGGCCTGGGCATCGTAGGGTAATGGCGAACGCGTTATGGATAAAATGTATACTTAGCCTCACAGCTCGATGGCACCGATGCCTTGATGCCTCCTCGGCAATATCGAGATTACGCCATTCTCTTTTCCCTCTTCTCTCTTGTCTTCCCTCTTTGTTTCGATTGGATACTTCCTCATTGCTTGTTCGTCGTCGTCGCGAATTTCGATTGCCATTTTCTAGAGAATGAAGGAACATTTTGCGATGTGTCCGTCGTTACAACAAAGCCTGATACAATGTTGCATCTTTTTATGTCAAATCGCAATAATATCATTTGAAAATATCAGATGAAAATTAAACAATAAAAAAACATTTTGTATTTGTATATTAAAATTAATCTTTGTTAAAATTGTTGTGTTGAATTTTTATATGCCTAAGTGTTAATTTAATATAATGCAATTATATTTAAATATTTTGTGTTAAATTGATGTTTAATACAGTATTTCTCAGTGTTAAAATAATTTATGAGTAAATAACAAAAATAATGTAATTTTAAAATGTAAATTCTAGGATAAATGAATATAAAAGATGAATATACGTATTAATTTAGCATATTTTAGATGTTAATTTTGTTGAATATGCTTTCACAATTTGTTCCCAAATCTCAAGGTGTTACATTTTCTTGAGTTAATTTTTATATAATGTTTGCGTTACATTCTAATATATTCATCTTGTGTTAAATTAACATAGAAATTAGATGGACACCGTCGGGGACGCGTGAAATGTATTTAATTCAACACAAATTTTCCAACTGTAAAATCGCGTATATATTTGGAAGTAAAACACCTTATTCTCCGTTGTCAATATCTATTTTAAAATATTGATGCGAGAAAATATCGATAGGTACTTTTAAATATTATATACAAGGTGATAAAGAGATAGTATGGATATTTCAATATTTTATCATGGTCAGATACTCTGCATCAGTATTTGGCTCGGAGCGCGAATTATGGAGACAAAAAAAATGGCGCTCGATCGAATACAAACATAGCTATCGTCTATAGATTCGCACCGGGCGTATCCGTCGTATATCGGATCGCATTTAGCATAAATCGACGTTTCGTAAGTGACGGGACAGGTGCGCACCCCGCGGGGACGGGAAGGAGGATGACGTCAGTGCGTGGCATCTTCCTGCGATAAGAGATGAGCAAAAAGCGTGGAGCCGCGCGAAAAGTTGAAGATAGCCTCGAACGATGCCTGATCCGGGTAACGTTCTCGCAGATTGACCACCTCCGATGTTAATGGGGCCCTGATTACAAAGCACGCTCCAACTCGGCCCTGCCCCCTGTTTATATCAATATCTCGGCGTTGCTCACGCATGTACACATTCACCACTCACACACACGCGCGACACATGCATTTTCTCGCTGTCTTATCTCTTTGCGGCTATTCTTTATTAAAATGCAAAATTATAGATCGAGTACGGAATCGCTTGTTAGAAATAAACTGTAAATTAATTATTCGTGTTACTTTACGACAATCGAATTCACTTTAGTCGGTCTCTAATTCGCAAATATGAATAGAAGAATATGATAAAATTTTCTTTATAATTTTGTATGCCGAGAGAAAAATTTTTGATATTTGTAACTATAATTATAACATGTTATTCAGATTAATTTCACGCGTGTGAGTATAAAATTATCTAATATTTTTTATACTTAATATTTTTTTACTTTACATATAAAAAGTGTTTAATAATGCAATAATTTTACTAATAATTTGCTAGTGTAATAATTTTTTAGTACTATTTCTACTATTAATACAAGGCTAAAAGCGTTTTTGTTAACCCGACAACTCGAGTTTAGAAATAATATAATGTAATTGCAATGTATCTTATTTACGTAACAAAATCTCCCTTATTTTCTTGTTTTTTTCTTTTAGATAATGGATAGATTTTATTATAAAAGATATAATTGTAATTTTTTTTATATTTTTTATACGAAGCGAAGGAGCTCAGATCGATTCGAGGTATTTTGAAAGAATTTTCGTATTATCCGAATCGAGAGACGGACGGATGAGATCGTGATGTGAAAATCTTTTTCTCAGTGTAATCGAGCTGGGGTTTCTCGCTCACATGTTCTAAGCAAAAGTATCGGTGAAATGGTAGGTGTGCCTCGAAATACAATCCAATCCGCGGCGGATTCCGAGCAGGCTAAATCCTCAGTCCGATCTGAACTGGCGCGGTGGCGTTTTCAGCGCGAACCACTCCACCGGCGCTTGCCTCTTTCTTCGGTCCTCCGATCGTTTGGGGCGGAAAACGCAGCGTCAGCGCGTCGATGGTGCCATTCGCGCGGACCAAATAAAATGTATCGAGCATTTTATTCGTCCCCGTCGTATGTAGGTTGGACAAGCCGTCGATTTCCGATCCCGTGGGTTTCGAGGGAGGCTGTGCACGGTACGGATTTCGATTTGGCCCGCGCATTCAATACCTATCCTTTTCTGCGCTCGTAGCGCACGTACAAATAGTAGGGTGTCGAATATCGTCCCTTTTTTTATTGAGATGCTGAATGTATGGAATTCTGATATAAAGGGGATAATAAATAAAACAACGACACAAAATTGGAGAGCGTTCATTATTATTTTTATTTCTGTGATCATCTAAAACATAGTAATGAAGTATTCACCCTTCAGGAGATATTGAAATGGATATCTAATATTACGAATGTAATGAAAATGATATTTGAAAGAAAATAGGACTATATGTTCTGATCGGGAGAAAAAATAGTTACAATTTAATTATAATTTATAGTTATTTTTGGTATCAATTGTATTTATATATATATATATTTTTTTTTGATAGAATATAAATAAATTATATTTAAATAATTAATTAAATAAAAATTCCCAATCACATAATTATTTTAACTATATAATTAGTTTCAGATTTTCTGTTGGAAGATACGATCCAAGCAACTATTCACGCAGCTTTGAGTAATTAGACGCGCTAACCGTTGCGTAAATGAATGCACTTATATAAAATATTAACCTGATTTGAGAATGATTGTAGTGGACATAGAGGACACAACATACAGAATTCGATCTCATTCGGTCTTTACGGTCGTTTTAAAACAACCCTGGACAAAACATTCCCGGTCATGGCATGATGCCGGAACGTATAATAAGAGTGTGATTAGCATTATTTACGGCCGGTTAACTATTAACTCATAAATCAACTGGGGACTGTATTATCTGCTCTATGTGTTCGTGCGCGTCCAACCAGCTTCGACGCAAGGAAAACGGTACGGCATCGAAGTGCCGGGTCTGTAGATTGACCGTTCGATAAGGACGATTCGAGAACTCAAAGAGAGAGAGAGAGAGAGAGAGAGAGAGAGAGCAAGGAGGTCGACCATCCGCCTATAGTGATTTAAGGGAATTTGCTTGGACCGCTTCCGTACCCATGCTCTCTATATTTTGCTCGACTTTTCAGACGCATAACGAGAAATCAACCCTTAAGATGTAATATCACAGAAAGGTTTTCCAAATTTGAATAACATTTGTTTTTTTATTTGTCTCATATTTAATAATTTTTGAAGTTATGTGAAACTTATATGTATCAAATTTGAAATTAATTAAAGATATAACGTTATATTATCCATGCATATGGAATCTAAAAGATATAATTTTAAGGAGTATAGATCGTAGATTATTTATAATTAAAAAAACAACATACAGAAAATTACATGCTATACACAAATAATAATTACTTGTTTTAAATATTTTAAGTTTGTATATTTTTGAATCTACCATAAGTTCATTATAAATATCAAATTTATTCAAAATATATGAAATATCTGAATCCTCTAGTAAATTTATGTGTATGATTATGATATTTCTATAAAGCAAAATTGAGTTGGAATCTTAAATGAAATAAAGTACATATATAGTGAGATAATTATACTTGCTCTGTTGATATAATATTGTCAGTCAAAGGCATTTATATTTCCTTCCGATATTGATAACGATACTTTCGCCCTGACATAACAAGTCTGGCAGGAAACGCTTGTAAAAACGGGGCGATGAAGCGGAGGAACAGGGAGACACGAAGATGGCCGCAGCTTCTCTCTTGTCTCGCGCACAGCATCTTTCTCTTTGTTTTGCCGATAGAGGATGAAGATGCGGGTCACGCGTCGGCGGTTAGTTCTGATTAGCAACAGAGCGAATGACGTACCGCTGCCAAGTTCTCGTGCTGCGAATACTCAAGCAACGAGTATGTATATATATGTGCTCTGCCAGGACCGAGGGCCAGCACCGCGCCGGTTTATGGGAATTTATTTAGCGCCACGAGGCGCGCCAGACTCTTCACTAAATAAATTCTGAGAAGGATTCGTGCAATTCGCAGATTTATTGGTTGTGAGAATTTGACGATGGATTTAATTTATACATAATTATCACACAATGGATTTGAATAACCTAATCGAGAGATATGATATATTTCTGTTTACATTCATATTGTATCTTAAATATAAAATTCTTTCTATTATATCTTTTTAATAAATAATTCTATTTCAAATTTTTTCTTTATCTGTATTACATTGAAAATTTCTGATAGCGTAAAATACTACTTTGGCTACATAAATGTAAAGCACTCAACTATCATTGCATTTTTTTTAAGGCACTAATAGAAATCAAAAGAAAATCAATAAACTATTAAAATTATAATGTTATAAAAATAAATATTTTTAAATAAAACTGTTTTTTCATTTATTTTTCATTAGATAGAACGTTTGTGTTAATTTGTGGGGGTGCTTTATACTTATGGCCGAAACTGTATTAGGGTAACAATACAAATTTCCGATATTATATTTATACGTATTATTAACAGTAAAATAATACAATTGATACGATAGTCAACAAAGATCAAAAAGAAGTTTATTATCTTTCGCAATAATATTTCTTGAAATTTCTGGACTTTTACATAAGCGAAACAAGAATCAATCGAAGGGCAAAAGCACTGATATCATCAAATTCAAGACATCTCATTCTCTTTTTGCCGTGCGGTGGAAGAAAATCGACAGCCGCAATCGTGAGAGGCGATAAAGCTTCGCGGACGTCATTCGATGTAGCGCGGGGTCGCGTCGAGAGGAGCGTTGCATTGAGAAATTTCAATTCGTAAGGTCGATGAAGTTGGCTTGATCCATTGATCCCAGAAATATCATCGAGATTACGCAACGTTGAATGAGCGAAAAGTCGGCCGGATGTCGATAACAATTTCAATTTGTCGATGTCGAAGCCGACATTTGCCATATTGTAGGTCTTCCAGACGTTCACGCTGAAGAACAAATATAATGCGATATTATAATGATATTGCGATTCTTTAGTCATTATATTTCGATTTCATTTAAAAGCCAGATATAAATGTACTGAGAAAAAAATGTTTACAAATCGCAGTCAAACTTTTTATATTACTTTCATATACAAATACAATATAGAAAAATATCTATAAATATCTGTAATTATTTCCTAATTTTTTTATTCTGTTAAAAAATATGTATAATACATTCTTAACTTTAGCGATGAATACAAAATTGTAAATACACATTTCCACACAGTAAAGATTCGCGTTTCCCATAAGACTTTGAAATTACAAAAGTAGTTGATTAATTAGACGACGGCGCTTTTCCAAGAAACTATCATTTAGAATAAGATATCGAGCGCGCGATCCGCTGAAAGCGTGCAAAATGACAGAAGCCAAGCAATGTTCCGGGTATTGCTGTTGGGATAGGGCGACAAGACCGATTCGAAAGTGCTTTGCGAGCCGCTGCGGCGTGCTGTGGCTGAGCTAATTAAGTACGCCATAAGTTAATTGAGATGCTGCGCGTAGGAGTAAAGCCGAAGATACGAGGGAAACGTTAAACTGTGTAAACATCGAGCTAATTACTTCGGGACTTTATCGCGCAACTCCACTCCACCGAGTTCTGGTGGATGAGTAAAGTGTGCGCGTGCGAAAAGCAGGAAAAGTGAACGAGAAGGGTGATGGAGGAAGGGAAGAGAAGGGCGCATAGGGTTGAGGAGGAGAAAAGAGGAAGAGAGGATGTCTCGCGCCGCGCCGGAGGGAGGTAAAGAGAGGGGCTGGCGTTTATCGATGAAAACCAAACAGGATTAGATGTAGATGAAGCTGACATGCGCAGTTTACTGCAGCGTGATCAAAAATCTAAGTGGCGATCAATAAGACGGCATCTTGAAGGAAGACAAACGGAATAGAATTAAATGAGATTGTTTATTATATCTTTTTTTTCGATGGATCAGTAAATATCGCATTTACTTTATATGAATTTATTCTATCAAATTTTTTCTTCCTCACATATTCGAATATTCAGTTCTATCAAAATTCCAGTTGACTGATCCCCGCGACTGATAATCTCTAAATATTTCCATTTAATCTGGTCGACAATATCTCGCCCGTTCTTCTTTTTATCATTAATTAGAAGCACACTATACGCGCGTTTTTACGCGCGTGTCATTCGGTATGTTTTGTATGCATGTATACGTTTTTCTGGCATGCGTCGATTTACATTCCTCGTCGACAATTGTTCGCTACGGAGCTGGAGTACCACTGCAGCAAAGGGTTAACCGTTAAATAATGCAAACAAGTCGGGGATGGGAAGAAGAAGGAAGACGAGGAGTTTCGGAGTGCTAGTGGCGTGGCGGCGGTAACTGCTACTCGCGGAAGGTGAGGAGACCTAGTTAATTACTAAAGCGTTTTAATCGCCGGCAAAGTTCCGTCTGGGCCGGAAAGGGCTTCGAGGATGTGGCGGCTGTGTAAATTAGGAACTCGCCGCTTTCCTCTTCGCGCTCGTCTTTCCCGTTTCCGCATTATATACGCCTGGGTCTCTCGAGACGAGCGTCAGCCTAATTTCCGGCAAAAAGTGACTTTTACGTAATAGCGCGTCGCCTTGAAATTAACATCTCTGAATTGCGTGTACTCCAGAAAGTTACTCGAGCTTTGTTAATTGCTAAGATCATTACTTTAGAATCGAATATTTTGAAAATTATTTTGAGAGCATGTTTTCAATGTAAAGAAATCTTTGATTACACGCAAAATAAAATGCAAAATAAAAGTACAAATGTTATATATAATATTAATAAATTCTTACTGTTATTATTCTGCTATAGTTTTCAGGATTATTTGTATCGAATTCTATTAGATCTGAAAATCTAATATCTGTAAAGGAATGAAATAAAGGAATAATCTGGTGGAATAAATTTATGCACATGTAAATTTTGCATACTTCTAAAGTATCCTCTCAAAAGAAAATTGTCTAATAAATTTACAACGAATGGTTGATAGGTATTTACAACGTACTGCATGTTTTAAAATACAAGTAACAAGAACTTTCGTTACTTCTTGCTTTGGTTTAACTCCTCTCGTTATTTCTTTTTGGAAAAGCTTTCATTTAACTCGATTATTAAATGCCCCTCTCTTCCTCATTTTTCCCCCAAACTCTAGCTCTCTTCTCTGCGGTTTCTGGCGCATATTTAGGGGTCGCTGGTTACAGGTTGCCTCGGCAACCACATCGAGAAACCCTCTGTCGTTGCCAAGGCAACCTTCTCCTTCGTCTTCTCACCCTCTCCTCTTTCTCTCACAGAGAGATTCAATTCGAGAGAGCGAGAACGAATCTGAAGGAAGGGAGAAAGGGTGCTGGCTTCTGTGAAGCAAGAAGAAGGGAGGAGGAGTCCCAAAGAAGAAGAGGGAAAAAAGATGGTGCGCTTTCTGGTGATTATATTTGATGGCGCGAGCGAGGACGTGCCAAATGAAGATTTGACCTTGATTAAAGATGAACTCTCTCTTTCTCCTTCTTGAACTCTTTCTTTTTTTTTTGCTTGTTCCCTCTTTCTTTTATCAACGATAAAATGATACGGGATGTAGTTAATAGCAGTCTGTTACGGAACAAAAAAGGAATTGGCCAAAAGATCCAATTTATTTCTCACTGCGATAATCGTCAAAGTCACAGTTAAAATAAATTAAATGTATCTCCTATATTGATGAGGTAAACACAAAATTAACATATTTGATATAAAGCCTTTGCACTTCTTTGGGTCTAAAATACATTATTTAAACAAAATAATATATGAATATATAAAATTATAAAAAGTTGAGATGTTCTGTGATAACTTTTCTAAGCTCTTGTAAGTGCCTAAAATTTTGTAAGGATCTAAAATTTAAGAAAGAAAGTGTGGTCGTCTCCATGTTCATCAATTCAAGATACACTGCAAGACTTAAAGGCGCGGATTCTCATGCGACTTTAGTATTCGCGGTTGAACCGAGCGAAGAACTTATTCATAAGATTATTCGCCATTTCCGCCTTGCCCTCTTGTGTATGTCGTTATTTAAGTTTTATATTAAAGCATGGCGGCACGCGCGCGCGCGAGCGCAAAGCCTCCGGGTATTTGATGTATGACCCGCGCGTGTTCTGATTCCTTCACCAAGATGCACCTAAACGTGAGATATCGTGCTCGATCAATTTTTCATGACTATATTTCACCCCTTTCAACCTCTCTCCTTTTCCTTCAACATAATCAACTTTACGGTTTCTTATTGTCAATCGATAAGTAATTTAATTACTTGTGTAACGAAAAGTTAATTCTTACAACGTTAATTATACACATTCTTAAGTAAAAATGTATGTGTTTCACAAGTATTTTGATTCTTGTGCAAACTTAGTCGTTATTTAATATATTCATTTTCTATCTATAGTTTATTATTTTGAAATATCGACAATACAAATAGTCTAGTAAAATTATTTTCAATAAATTTATTATGCAAATGATTCTGTAGAGACAAAATATCAAGAGTTACAGTAAAATGAAAATATAATAATTATTACCAAATTATCTCATCAATTGATTTTGTGTGTGTGCAGATTATTTGAGAAAAATACGTATTGTAAACAATAAGTGTCAATGTAACATCACAATAAGTAAAAATTGTTGTACAGATATGTTACACAACTGCATAGAAATAAGCCTATTGGGTCGTAAACAACATACAAAATGTTATGATATGCTATAAAAGAATTTAGTGTACCATAAATTACTTGATTGATTAGAAATTATATAGTTGTTGAAATGAGAAGAAGGCTGGAATTTCATTTGGATATAAAACAATGAGCGTTGAAATGTATTGTCCTTTATTAGTGTTATTCTGGTAACAATATCCAGAGATGATAGATGAGTGCTGGCTCTCTCGGTTCTCGTCGACGAACGGGGAGCGAATCGCGTGCTAAATAACTTCGCTAACAAGCTGCCGCCGTCACTGTGCAAAAAAAGATTACGTAAGCGGTAATGGCCGCCGGCTCCTCCTAAATTCGAGAACGAAGTGTTCCGGTCGAGCGCGCAATCCGAGAAAGGGGGCAGAACGGGCGAGCAAGCGCGCACAGCTCAGTTGGGGTGGGGGGGTTAATTTTAATTTCCCAATTTTTCCCACACCGACTCGGCGCAGGTAATTTCCTCCCCAGTAGAGAATAGATGTAATTACTTAACGCCTCCGAGCTCCTTTTATTAAAAGAGGATCGCGCCCTCGGGGGTTGGAGGGGCGGAAGAAGTTTCCGGAGTGGGGATTGCGATGGGAGTGGTGGTGCGTGATCATGGGGGTGTCTCTTTCTCGTACGTTCACTCGAGACCCGAGGATGGTTTCCTATTTCATTAATTTTATCAATAAGATATTCCATATGGAATATCATTCATGATATATCAGAGAGAGATTTTAAAGATATTTTTAATTTCAACATTTGTTGAAAAGCATTAATAATTTAATGTTTAAGTAATGTTTAACAAATTAAACACACAGAAATCTTTCGGGGTGTAAATTTAATTATCTGTTTGAATTTTTGCCGCACAGTATTCTTAACATTAAATTATCCGTACTCATACACCATTTTATACTAATTATTGAATATAATTTTTTAATTCGACTGTTAAACTTTAAATTATATACCTAGTGTCTGTGGGCCGAGAAGTTAAATTTCTATCTCAAAAGCTTTCATTTGCGAGAAGAAAATGGACGAAAGGCGAGACAACAATGTTGGGCAATAAACAACCACACAATTCACTGATATATATTTTGCCTGTCCATTACGACGAATCCAACTCGGATCGAATCCGAATGCCTCGACCGATGAGATCGGTAAGGGTATCAGCCGTAGTGGCTGTGGGAAGGGAGGAGCCATCTTGCGGCCTGTTTCAGGGCAGCCACCAATTGATTCGCCCCCACTAGGCACCGCAGGCAAGGCGTCGATTCAATTCCAGGACGAAAAAAGCGTCCGGAGGGTGGCACCGTCCGTATAATTCTCGCGCCTGCATTGGTCCGACGTTTCGTATAACCCACGAGCTCGCCGTGGGCTCGGCCAATCGCGCGCTTCTGGGCGGTTCTTGAAACCAGTTTCAGTTTCGCGGACAGAGGGGAGTCGTTGACTCGAGTCTCGAGGCAGATAGTATTGTGCCGTTGGCTCATGCCGTAGTGGTCTTAACCAGCAGGTCCTTGCTACCAAGAAAATCCCGGAGACTCGTCTGTCACGCGCTCGTATTCGGGAACTGTGTGGACTCGGAAGTATATCCGGTGACGCGTGGCTAAAAAAGTGTCGCAAACGTGCGTAATTAGGTGTTTCGATGTCGGCGTGCGTATAATTTTAGAGTACACCAAGAAGAATCACTCCCGTGAATTGTGAGACTTCCAGTGACGTCACAGATCAAATATTCTACGATGGACTTTTGAAAAGACGTTCGTGACAGATCGTTAGTTTTCAATCGATGAGTTTTAGTAAGTGAAGGACAGTTATATTTGTAGATGGTGCAATCTACATTTAAAATCATCGCTACATAGAAGTATGATTGATATATTATAACTTAATTTGTGATACTGATCGAATTTAGTTAGACAAAGATCATTTAAAAGTTGTGAGTACATCGTTGAGCTGGCCGACGGCTCGTGGAGTTCTGCCAGTCACCTGTTCGAGGGCAATTTAATGTTAATACATAAAAAATTATTAAATATGTAAAATATTGTTATTGGATTACGGAATTATGAGTGATTAAGACTGTTTGGACTATGGGATTGATTTATGGATCTTGAAAGTGTTCAAAAATATTAGAAATATATAAAATATCACATTATGAAGCAACAAGATCTCTGATCACCGTTTTTTAAGATCACTTTCTGAGAAGATCAAAGATAGGAATGGATTTGAGTAATGATCTGAAAGACTTAGAATGGAAGATGCAAAAACCTGTTTGAAATTGCGAGATCACAGTTTTCGCAAGCGTTTTAATGATTATTATAAGCGAGTGACTTATGGACAATGATGATCTATGGACTGTATTGCTCAGTGATCATGCTTCAAAGGGCCTGAAATGGAAGACGTAAAGGCGCGTTAACGGAAGCATTTAATAGCGTCAGATATCTTCCAATCTTTCGCATCGTTGACAGACACATGACATCAGTGTACTAGTGATCGGGTTTCGCTGATCCCAGGGATTGATGCGAGCGGACTGATCGCTCTCCAAGGGAGAGACAAGCGCCGGCGAATTGGTACCAAAGATGGTCCTGGAGCCTGGAGGCGGTCTGTCCTTTCCGTTGCCTCCCGGCAGCGGTTCCAGTGCCTCCGGAGGATCTTTGCTGGCCCCGACCAGATTATTCCAAAGGACGACGCCTGTGTTTCCTTTTCATTTGGCAGGATGGCCGCCACATCATCCGGTTTTGGGTCAGGTGCAGAGTCAGGTCCAACAGAGCATGCAGGCCCAGCATCAGGCCGCTGCTGCTGCAGTCAGATTTCTCAGTCATCATCATCCGCATCATCCTCATCCGACGTTGAGCAATCATTCCCTGGTACCGGCGATCACTGGGCATCATCCTACTGTACATCATCTTCATCATGCTGCTGATCATGGAGAAGAAGAAGATGAAAAAAAGGGTGAGAAATTTTACGATTGTACGAAGCTAATGAAAAGCTTTAAATTAATCATAATCAAGCTCCGTTTTAAAAATACTCGAATTGTATGTTGTGTGTATGTGTTTGCAACTATTAAAAAAAAAATATATATATATTATTTTTCTTTTATAAACTCTTTTTAGAAGACAAAACGAACATGTAAAAGATATAATTTTCAATTAGGTTCTTTTAAAAGACTTTTAGATGATGGCTTGTTCCACTTTTATAAAAAAGAGTATCCTTTAAAATATTTTCTTTCTTCAGAAATTTGTGTTCTATAAAAGATTCATAGTTATAAAATTAATAGATTATACTTCTTCGAATTAGTAATCTACTTTAGAGTATTTCTCTATGATTGCTCGTTGAAGTATGTTGATGGTGACGGTGTTTCCGAAATAGCTTTTGAAAAACGGTCTTCAGGGAGTGGCGTAACGCGGTCAATCATAAGATCATTTCTGACGAGCCCCTGGGATCGCTTACGACGTTAGTCCCTATCCCCTTTTCCCGCCCTTCCTGGCGACCGCTCGTCTGAAATCATGTTTCGTGCGCGAGAATGTCCGCGTTGCTGAGGGTAGAAATCTGTTTTTTACGTGATCCCATTCACGTCCCTAACACTTGTTTATGCTTCGAAGGGAGCGCCACTTAATTCGCTTGCCTTTGACTTTCGATTGTTTCCGCCGCTCTGAATTTATCGCGCGCTACCGCGAATTTGCGTAAGTATTATTGGTCCTTTAATGAACAAAGTTCAAATTGGTTATAACACAAGATATTGAGTAATTAAAATAATATTTGTATTTATTATTTCCTAGGCCTATATAATTCCTCAATGTTTACTAATTTTATACGTGATATATAAGTATTTAAAAAAAAATAGTAATATTTTTTGTTGTAGAACTGTAATATAGATATATGATTACTATATAAGTTGTGCGGTATCAAAATTAGAAAAATTTGAGGAATTGATTAAAATAGAGATTCTGAAAAATAATCGTTTAAAAAAGAGATAATAATCAATAAATAATAAAAAAGCAATGTATTGAAGCAATTTCAACTAGCATTAAATTTCTGTGTCTCTTCACAGAAATTAAGCTCAATACTATCACGGTATTTAATTAAATTTAACTATCAAAATATTCAATTCAAAAAAGTATTTAATTATGTAGCTTAAGAATCATACTGACTGTTCAAATGATTGTGTAAAATTTTTTTATCGGTATATAACAAAATATTATATTAAGATAATTGCAACTGGCATGTGCGCTTTATAGAAATTTAATTTAATTAAACTTAATCATCAAGATTGATTAAAAATGTGATACAATGTGACATTTTTTTGAAGTATCGAATAAATTTAAATTTGTGGAAAGATTTGTGACTATGCTTAGAAACGTTTATTGATATCTGGAATATTTTTATATTTTCGTACAACTTTTTAATATCTTATTTTATTATTATAAATGATGTCTTTGTTGGTTTGGATAAGAAAAATTCTGCTTATTATCAGACCGATGTTCTTGTTCAGTAATTTCATAGTTCTTCTCCAACGGCATGCCGCGTCGGATAACACACTTGGCGGTTTCGTCGATTCCACAAAAGTATGCGGTACGGCGGTTAGATTCGTTATAATTGCATAATGATTTCTACGTCGAGGAGAAGCATTTCGTTCATGAACGTCAGTCGTGCACGCGAGCGTGTATCAGATCAACCCCACCGGTTATTTCGGGATTTATGAAAGCTCCCATCCTCTCTTCGTCATGATAAATAGTTTTATTGGTAACGGCAGGAACGCGCGTAATTGCAAGTCTGCTCTGATCGAACGTCGTCCACCGAACGTCCTTTATAGTGTCACGTCGTAGCATGAGCTAAGTTTATTTTCACGTTTAATACCTTTCCTTTATGTCAAACTAGATTCGCCTAACGATCCCACGATCGTTTGTGCGATTTTTCTGCTGTGAAAAATGTCATTGATGTTAAAAGGTTTCGAAAGAATCATATGTTAAAAATGAAATGTTAATTTTAACTTAAAGACATTTAGTGGACTTTCTCAGACATGCAAAAATATTGAAACTGACTTTATTTTTAACAGTGTATACAACTCACTTTAAATGGAATGTCACACAAATGCAGAAATTTAATTTAATACAGGAATTTAATTAAACTAAATCGTCAAAATATTCGATTACATTACTACAGATAAAATTCAGTAGGATATTTTTATACATAATTTCTGACAAATATAAATAATTATGTCTTCGATTGTTTTAATTTAAAAAATTCTTATTATTCAACAAAATTTTTTATGCATTGAACGTATTGGATTATTTGCTAAAACAATTACAAACAATTAGGGAAATACTTAAGGATAAAAGGATTATCCAATTTTTAGTAAATTATGTGTTGTAAATCTACAGTTATATACTTATTAGTGATTAAGTTTCTCTTTAGGATTAGTTTAAAAACTTCCGCAAATTTCTAAGACGTCTATGGTTATTTGGAAGCAACTTTGGAGAACTCCAAATTTTTCTAGTTTTCGACTTTGGAATAAATTCGCTTCTTTGAAACGAGAATTAGGTCGAGCGTCAAATCGACGTAAATTAACTTACCGAGCGAAATCGCAACGTTCGCCATGCTCCAATTCGTGTCCCTCGCAATTGAGCGTATTATACTTGGACATTTAATTATACCGATTCCTAATGAAACGTTTGCGCGCGGCGTGTCGCGATTTTATCCCGATCGATGTCGCCAGGCGATAGGCCGTTTGTATATAAGGGATCGCGAATCTCCCCTTCTTCTTCTCCGTCTTTTTATAGCTTCGCGAAATTCTCGTTTACATAATTAGCTCGACGGCGGAATGCTCGTGTTGGACTCACGCGCGTATACGCCTCTATGCACTATACGATCGTTAAACTTTTTCGACGTTAGCGCGATCGTTAAGTTGAGAGCGCTTAGCGTCGCCGCGAAATTGCGTCCCGTCGGCGCTCGCGGCGGCTCCCAACGGCTTACAAAGCTGCCACATGCTGTGCAATCCCGTCGTCGTGAATTAAGATTCAGACGTCGAGGCTAGTTCGGCTGGATTAAAACGTGTCGTTTTACGTGTTAACCTGATAGCGATATCGCCATCGACGACGGTCGAGCCGCTGTCAGTGCGAAGCGGAATGGGAGGCGTCCTGTCGTTGCTTTACAGATTCTGTATGACGCTCCACATCAGGTGGTTTTGCTTTTCATTTCTTTATTCATTCTTTAAGCAAATTGGTTTTTTCCTGTGTAAAACTTTTCAAACGCAAACCCCTTTCACGTAAATTGGCAATGAACGATTAATTCGGAATTATTATTATAATTCAGAGAATTATGTAGAAAAGAACAAATAGGAACTGGCACCAAGATTCTAAATATTAATTTCAATTAATCATTTGACGCAATTCGAATTTTAAATTTATCTTGTAAATTACGTGCAACTGTTTAGGTATCATAGGTGATATTTGAGAGATATGCATTTTACAAAGATATTTTTTGCTCCACGTCTTTGTTATCTTCCTTTATTTCCATTTTTTTTCTTCAATTTTTGTTAATCAATTGGTTTATGTAATTTTCCGATAAAACTTATCACGTCTTACATATAAATGTTATTCATTTCTCATTCTGCATTTATCTGTGGATTTCCAACTTACTGACTTGTCGATTAATCTAAGTTCATGCCCGCTCGCTTTCATTTGTATTGTATCTCGACCTGTTCAAATTCAAGTTAATGCGATTCAAATCAGCGACAGATGGGGAACGTGCATGAGCGTTGAACCTCGGTGTTTCAGTATCTGCCTAATGACCTTTTAGAAAGCCTTATTTGCGTCAGGAACAACGACTTTTTCGTATCATACGTGATATTTGAGAGATATGAATTTGCGGAGATATTTTCGCTCTATCTCGCCTCTCTTATCAACTTATACATCGTATCCAGTAATCGCACATAGATCATATCGTGACAAGACGTGACTATAAATAGATAGACGCACCTTACGGACGCGTTGAAGCAAAGCAAAAAGGAAGTTATACATAAACATTAGTCATATTGGTAGGTTCTTGATTATGATCTTTCAAAGCAGGAAGTATTTATGAATTGTAATTTACGTAGTTGTATTACATCAGTGATATTAGTTCTGAAAATATTGTATTTTCATTGCCACTTTAAGCATTGTATTTCGCGCATATCGGTATATTGTAACAGGTGTTAGCGTTATATTTTCCGTTTGCAAAATGACGCCACCTTAAAACATAGCTCTTCGCACCTTGACAGGTCTCTTATTGATGAGAGATGAGATTAAATTAAGAATGCTACACAGATCGCAAAATATAATTGGCGTATCGCTTTTAAATTAATCGTTTCCATTCTATAACACATATTTATGTGACTATATTGGCGTGTATCATGTCCAACGATCCATTAGGGCTATTTCGTGCTTTTAAATTGGGCGATCAAATTAAGATTCTCTTTGAAATTACTCCTTCCGGAAAAAGAATTGTTTAAATAGTAATAGACTCGCTCCTTCTCTCGTCAATTCAAGAACTGTAAGCTACCCTAATGATTATAGCGAACAAAATAATAGTGTCCATCATCGAAAGAAATGTAATACACTTGGAAGGGATGCAGGTGAGACCAAACGAGTCAGACTCCTTTGATAAGTGCGGTCGCGTTGTCTAGCATCCTGTTATTATTTTACGATTAGACTGAAGGAGGAGGCATTAGGGCAGTTGACAAAAAAGGGCGACTGCTCTTCACAAAGCAGAGAAAAGAGGGAGGAAGAGGCACAGAAAGAAAAGAAGAGAAGGAAAAGACAGTGAGAAAGTTCATAAGACTTAAAGATTAATTCGAGCATCAAAAAATCGAAACAAAACGGAAATCAAGTACAATGCAGTAAAGATTTAAAAGAAAGGTAGCATTTGGGATATTTTAGTAAAATGTGAGTCGCATGTATGTCTTTTCTTTTACGAAAATATTAAAAATACAGAAAATAAAATGATCCAATGTTACTTTTATAAGTTTATAATTTCATTACATAAACATATTGATGTATAAACATTTAAAATTAGCAACTTAAACATTGAATACTCGTATTAACTTCTTCTTTTTAAAATTAATGCTTATGGATCCACTCGTAGTTCGGATAAGTAAAAGATCCTTTACCATTTTTAATTAATCCCATACATCTTCATGAACATATTTGTGACAAATGTTACACTTACGCATGTGTTCAGACATGATTCACATTGAGAGAGGAGGGGGGGAGAGGGGAGAGAGAGAGAGAGAGAGAGAGAGAGAGAGAGAGAGAGAGATCATCATTAAAAGTTCCTTTTTTTTTAATTATAAACAAAAGTTGTGACAAAAGTATAAACTAAATGTAGTGTTATAAAATATAAATATAGAGCTACAATAATACGAACGCAAATTAATAACCGCGTATAATAATTTAATAATAAATTCATAATTATAGAAAGCAATTACTTACTTACGGAATATTACACGACGGATACGGAATATCATGACCACAATATCAGTTTTTCCTGTTTTTACACATAATGAATAATATGATTCATGAATCGATGCAATCGAATCGTACGAATCGCCTGCTACTAACTTACTATAAACTTACTAACTTACAAATTACTACTGTCATCAGTAAAATTAATCATATAATTATATACAAACAACGAGTGGTCCACTTTGGTCCAAATTGGACCCGGTTACCTTAAATTCAATATTAAAAAGACACCCATTTCAACATTTAACAATGCAACGTTTCAGCGACGTTTTTTCAAATTTTTTTTAAATGAAACATTTAAACCAAAATATAGGATGTTGAAACGAAAACTGTATTCACTATTCTGAGCATTGAAAGCAATAATACATATAATTATTTACAGATGAAAGTTCTAATCAGATGTCTCTTATTAGACATTTTACAATAGATTAAAAATGGTCTAACGATAAAATATAAAATCGAAACGTTCCTGTAATTCGCTTTATGGGTCTGATATACAATTTTCGTTCCTGTGCTATGCAGAGAAAGTTTAATTGGTCGAAGGACGGGGAAGATAGCAGTTTAAAGGTAGCACTTTAGCGCACAAAACCACCTGGATTTACCTCAGTTTCTCACAAATATCGTCTGTCTCCTACTCTCTTTCTATCTGCAGAAAAATGGTGGAATAATTCACGAGGTGTTGACTCGAGGATATATAATACAAATCTTAAACGTAGAGCCTCTCCATAAATGGCGTTAATCACATATCGCTATTATTTACCATAATAACGAGACGAGTCCTCGCCCCGATTGTGGATATATTTGCGTGTATAAGTATAATAATAAAAAAACATTAATCGCACGGTTAACATTACAATCACTGTCAAAACGATAGGCACGTATTTGAATAGCAATGCCTAATTGTGAAAAATGACACACATTTTATCGCTTTCTTACGCTCGAGTAAATTACAAAGTTGAACTGGTTCCAGCATTGCGCTACCGTGATAACGATATGTAATTCTATGCGAGATACCAACACGTGATTATAAAAATTGTTACCTATCTGGAATATGTCGGAAATTGTTAACACCCGAGACACGAGTTATACGCATTGTAACATTAGGTTGTTTCCGGCGTCGCCATTATTGTTGCAATAACGATTTTATTAGAACTATTGACACGCGATTGCAAAAATTAATGTGATCACATATAACAGAATAATGTTATCGGATATCGTCTTTGCAGCAAACGCTGTCGGATAACAATCCATCGTTACGTCTCGAATATTTGTCATTGTTATTATTGTTTCATACAATGTAAATGTATCGTTACGAAAATGTCTGGTTATAATGAATTTAATCATGTGGCGGATCGAATATCGATAAGCAATATCGACGGGGCGTATCGATATGATATAGCGAGCGGGAGGGAGGGGGGTACGAGAATCGAGGAGGAGACATGGCGATGGAAACACATGAGTGTAACGTTGTAAAGTGCGAGTAACAATAAACTGTCGATCATATCAGAAAGCTGAACATTGTGAGTCATCATTCCTTCCGTATATACATATTAATATAAGTTTTCTACAATCAGTACATAAAATTGTGCTTGTGCGCGCATCATGTCATTGATTCGCGTCGCGTGTTTGTTAATGCGATAATCGAAGTCGCAGGTTATGTGCTTTTTGCGTTAGAAATTATCACTGCTGGGATGAGTACAAATTGCGAGTAATGTGGAAGATTTTACCGGCACGTAACGACAAACGCAAGGTCATTAGTGAAACCGCTTATTAACGGGCATCGTTTGAAATGATCATATCCGAAAGATCATTTGCCCCGCTCATAGAATCGGGAAATAGTCGAGAACGTTTAAAATTGTATCTCTCTCTTACATAGATGCATTGAAAAGTTTCCGGAATCATAGAGGGTTGTTTTTTTATATATTTTTATGTCGTATTGGCAATTCACTTTCATATGAATTGACGTCAAAGTTCAAACATCAAACCAACTTGTTAAATAGTTTGCCATTTTCATTTCACAAATTTTAAAAAAAATCATTATTTTTGTCTTGTTACGATTTTTTTTAAATCAACCTTTTTGAATTGTAATGATTTTGACGATTTTTTATGAAGTTGAATTAGTTCACTTTTGATGATTGTGTGATAGAGTGATATTTACTTAACTCATTTATTGTAATAACACGACGTTTTTTTTTATTTGTGTCAATTTTAAAATAAGGGAGTCACATATAATTTTAATCATTATCTATATTTGATCAAATTTGTAAACACAGATAAACTATTTAACTGTTTTAATTAAAAATTGTAATTAATATTTATCTCTTTATTTCTTGGCTCTTTGAGAAAGGAATCGATAATCCAAAAAACTCTTCAATGTGAAGAAATTTTTTCAGCGTAACAGCAAAGATGTCATTACACTGAAGGAATGGCTGAGCCTCGGGTAGGCGAAACACAAGTAGGATACCTCTTGGAGGGGCCCCGGACTTATGAAGCTCCGCGGTTAGCGGTAAGGCAAAGCTCGCAGAGGCAGGACGTAGAAAAGCTCGCGCACATCGCGGTATCCGCTGCACACGGTCAGGTCGCGGAGAAAACAGGCAGGCAAAACGCGCGCACGGGGCTCCGGGTAATAACTTAATTTAAACTAAACTACAGTTTAATAATTCTCCCGGCCTGGGTCGGCCGTGGAAGATGCGCCGGCAACCAGCAATTTCAGAGCCGCCGTTAACTGCCGGTCGTTAGTCCCTTTTCAAAACTCCTCTCTTTCTTCCTCCCCGTCCCCGCACTTCTCTGTCCTTCCTGCGCCGCCTTGCCCTACCTCGCGAGCTCCCTTGCCACCCTCTCTGCGCCCTCGCCCTCGCTTTCTTCGCTCCTCGCACCCTCGCGCGCGGCCCGAGGAGCTCGGAGCTACCAACGTTCGGTCACGAGCTAATTTTCGAGCGTGGCTTGCGTGTCGTGAATATCGCCACGGGCCCTCAGAAATACTCGCGCGGTGCGGCGCGGTGCGGCGCGGCGCGACCGACAAATTGAATCGTCCTCGTCTTTCTGCCTCTGGGCAAGTGGGCACCGCTTGCCGAAATACCGGATCCTGCGTGATCTGCCAATCCTCGCCAATAGATTTCACGAAGGTACGAAATGATGATGTTTGATAATAACGCTTGATTTTCAGGTAACAATGCAAATCGATACGAAAATATTTCGAACATTGTATCATAATTAACCTTTGGAGGACTGGAGACTCCTTTAGGAACTTTGAACCGTTTTAATTAATTTTTTGTACTTGCAGCTCTTAATTAGCTCAAATATGTTGTAATTGATGTCCGCATATGTATTGAAGAGTAGGATGCGCACCAGGGTATGCCGGCGTACATGTTTCTCGACAACTGTACCCATGCATGAAACATGTAAAGAAGTTTATTTTAAACAAACACAACATCCAACCACAACACTACTGCCTAATAAGGAAGTCCCCCCCCCCCTCTGCTCAACTTATTTATCCCCTTCCCTTAACAGCGCCTATAAAGAAAAATACTCCGAAGGAGCAGCTCAATATCAGTGCGCTCACAAAGTTCACGAAACGTTAGCGTTATCATAAAAACGTTTTATTATTTTTGGAGTATGCCTCCGAAACGAAGAGTAATGTTATCAAGCAAAACAAGTACTTCTGTAGATGATAGGTGGTCTAGCGGGGAGTTTGAACTAGAAACCGCTTCGTCTGAAGAGGAATTTGATATCGAAAGTGATAAGGACGATTCTGATCACGTGGTTGATGGAAAATGGTATTCTGACAAAAACTTTGTGCCTTCTATTTCTCCATTTGTATTTGACACAGGCCTCTGTGATGTATCTTTGATCGGAAATAGCCCATTAGCGTATTTTTTATTATTTTTTGACGACTCTTTTGTAAATAATTGTTGATGAAACATGCATCGACGAAAGTTTGGTGTTATGGAAGGGACTGCTGTTCAAACAATATATTCCTCTAAAACGACATAGATTTGGTATCAAACTTTTCAAGCTTGTAGACTCAAAAACACATTTTTTGATTAATTTATTGTCTATACGGGAAAGGAATCCGATTACGAAATCATTAGCAATTTAGGTGTTAGCGGGTCAATAGTATGTCAATTTATGAATCCATATTTCGGCAAGGGTCATATTTTGTACGCGGACAATTGGTATGTTTCCAATTATCCAGTCAATTGTCATAATATCTGCATGAATGCCAAACAGGACTTTGTGATACTATTAGAAGAAACCGTAAAGGTTTATTAGCACTGAAAAAGAAATTGAAAATAGGCGAAAAAGAGACGACATGCAATAAAACGTCTTTCGTTATAAAATAGAGAGATAGGCGGGATGTATTCATTCCTGACGAGCGCACACTCAAACGCAATGTCATCAACGAGGAAATAAAATTAACGAAGATATTGTAAAATCGACATCTGTTGTGAAATATAATAAATATATGGGTGGAATAGATACCATTGACCGACAATTCGCGACATGCGAAACTGTGCGAAAAATGATCAAGTGGTACAAGAAACTTTTTTCCATTGTATAGATTTGGCCATAGCAAATGCTTACGCTTTATATAAAATGGTCCAAATGATGCAAGGTTTTTTCCTCAAATGAAATTCGAAATTATTCGCGAGATATTGTGCACTTTCGACTGTACTACTGCGCGAGTTGTGGCGCATTCACAGTACATCGCCACATCATTCACTTCAGGTAACAGCTCGTCATTTTCCATCAATGTTGCCATCAAAAAGACGATGTGTTGTTTGTTCCAACCTTTCGTCTTGAAACGATGTACATTTGTACAAACTGCGCTGCACCACTATGCGTTGTACCATGCTTCAGAACATACCACACCAGGTACTAAGTGTACCATGCATGGTGTAGTATGTTCTGAAGCGTGTACTAAACATATATATTTTTGTTATATTTTCTATATTTCTTTTGTATTTTGTATACACTGTACACATTTTTTGTGAAATAAATTAATATGAAGACATAATGCATTTTGATTTTGCTCTATAATTGTGGTATAAAAATGTTTTCACATACATATTTGTGAAATTTTTACTCTACAATGATGTTAGATAATTATTCTAACAATATCTAATGACATTTAGTTTAAAAAATCAAAAATAAGGAATGTCATTTTTTTCTGACTGGAGACCTCTTTAGGGACTCGACAGTGGCGCCACCTTTTTCGCCACTCAACCTCATGACATTGATAAAAAAGTTTTAGATAAAAATAAAAAAGTTGATCAAAATAAAAAATTAAAATAAAAAAGTTGATCAAAAACATGTCGGTCCTCAGAAAATTAAGGAACAAAATTGTAAATTATATGTTTCAATGTTTAAACATATCTGACATAGTGTACAAAATATATGATCGAAACTGAAAAAGGATACATACTTCCTTTACTGAGGGATATTGAATTTGATTCACGCTAAAGTTTCATTATATAGACATCAAATTTTGTTATTCGCATTGTCCGAATATTTTTTCTTCTTTGTTCACTTTTGAATTATTTCTTCAAATAATCATATAATTACATAATCCTAATTAATCATATATGCGTGCGTGCGTGCGTGTGTGTGTGTGTATTATGTACACTAATGGATATTGAATACTTTTTGAAAAAAATAAAGAAAGTTAAATACAGTTAGATATAATTTAAATTTCGAACATTTAAGTTTATGTTTTTACATATCAAATAAATACATATATCTTTCCCTTACATCAAAGGTAACACAACTAAAAAAATTAAATCTTTAGAAAAGAGAGAAACTATTTTTTAACTTAAAAGAAAACGATTAATTAATCAAATAATATTTGCAAAAAGAATATACTCTTAAAAGCATGATCAAATATAGTTTTGTCACTTCCACAACTCTTAAAAAACTATCTTTGAGTTGTGTAATGATTTGGGAGTATAAATAAACGATATAATTAATTATTTTATATTATTCATCTTTATATAATACAGTCTTCTATTATTTACAAAAACAGATTAACATATTTTAAAATGCTTCTTTATTTAGTTACAAATGTTTATAATAGGATTGTTAGCCAGGATGTTAAACAGGATTATTACGTCATTTAAGAACGTCGATAACGCAACAATTCATCAGAGTTAAACGCCTGCGCGTTTAGACTTGGGATCCTCATGATCCTTCTATCTTACAATCTTTGATATCGTCGATATACCGTTCGCAAAGAATCACGCGACTATAAGCCAACCAAGCAGCCAGGCGTTTACGAAGCGCCGTGTCTGCAAGATTTCTTATCGTCAGTTTTCTCCGCGGCCAGAAAGAGAGAGAAAGAGAGAGAAAGAGAGAGGGAGAGAGGAGAGGGAAACATTAATTAAATAGTTTGAGTTATGATGGAGAATAGGTGGGGTGTAACGGGGCACAGTGGACGTACATATATAGTGGGAAGATACGGCTGACAGACTATAAATACGTCATATTTATATGCCCCGCTAATTGTCTTTGACGATAAGAATCTCTCTTTTATTACTTTCTGAGTTATTTCGCCAATTTCGCTTCCTGGCCTCAGACTGGCTTGTCTCAATGTCTTATAAATGCGATCTCCAGTCTGCAAACTGCTAAAACCTTGCTTCGATTCTTATTTTGGGTGGGCACGATCTCACCTTTAAATTTGTGTAAAGTATTATTTATACGAATTTATGAAAACTGAAGGAATTACGATTGTGTTATTTCAACAAGCAAATTTATAATACAAATAATAATAACAGCAATATCTCAGTAAAATATACATTGAAGAAAACAGATATATGTATTATCGAATAATTTGATAAACAGTTGGAGATGTTAGGAGATCTTTATTTTTTTTCTAAAATAATTTTTATGTCATTTTCTTTAATTCCTTCATCCAAGAACATTTTATCTTTAAAAATATATACACATACAACATGTATGAATACATATAATACAATGAATACATATACATATAATTTCGCAAATCCGTTGAATTTTTCAAATATCCACAATTTCTCGTCAACCGAGCTAATTGTTCATCGTAAATTAAGACGCTCGTGTAAGATCGCTCATAATTACAAGGAAATAAGGGGAGCGTTTATCAGCCGACGAGTGAATTTTTCATCGCGACGACCTGCCGCGACAAAAATGAATGAACGTCGGCGGACGCGGCATATCAATGATATATCTCATCTGGAATTATTTCAAATAAATTATCTCGTCCGTTGTACGTCGACCACAATGTCCTCCACCTCTTAGTGCGATCTCGTTCTTCTTCGGAATTAACCCTTCCCGCGATGCTGCGTGGCCCTTAATGTCTTCGCTTGGGGAACATAAACGGTGGGATGATTTGTGAAGCGAAACGCCACAGTGGAGAACGGTAGCTAAACAGCACGATGTAACACAAATTCGCTTACGTTGATCGTTTAATGGTTCTTGCGTAATTTACTGACGCCGCGCTGATGGCGTAGAAGCTGCTGTATTCTTGATACGTAGACATAAAAAAAAGTATGACTATTGATGTAACTTTATTGTACGGAGAATGGCATTTCACTTTATTTTTTAAGTAAAGGTCAAGAGGTATTTTTTACGATATAAAATGATCGTTATTGAGAATTTTTTATTTCAAAAAAATTAAATTTAAGTTGACAACGGAATGTAAATAGAAATAAGCTATCGGTTTCTAAATGGCTATTGTCAGTTCGAATTTTTATTCCAACTCGATATTTATAATTTTCTACAAAATATACATTCTGAAAATTTCATAATGCAGTCAGAGAAAAAAACGTGATGGCAATTATAAAGATAATAATAATACTGGTTTGATATGAAAAGTTAATATATATATTTGAATTGCAGTAACTATATATACATAGTTATTGCAATTCAATTGTTTTTTTTCTGATTGTAAATTATGAAATTTTCGAAAATACACCGTTTTGTTCATGATGATGCACAGTACACTTTCAGCTATAATTTCGGAATTTTGGTAGTCGACGGACTCTGATACTACCATCCTCAATTAGGGAAACGAGCGAGCGAGACGCCATAAAAAATAACCCTTCGGCGAATTTGAATTTATCGCGCGAGGCACGCCTACATCTGCATCGGATAATACAACCGCGGGACTGCCGTTTGCATTCGATTAATCGACGGTACCGCGTGATAAATCCACGTTTTTACGAGTGCGCGTTCTCCCGCGTCTACCTCGCGAAAATTATCATTTTCAGCAGCTTACTATATTCTATTACATGCTACCGTTCGCCATCGAAATTAACGGCGGTTACTAATATACCATAAGTGATAATGGAAAATTCGCTAAGTCGTTTCACATCGTGTTAAAAGAACTTATGACTCACGACCTGACGTCTTCAATGCGGCGTTGTTCCCGGCGGATTCTGTTTGCGGGGATCTCGCCAACTGAACAGGGAATACCATTTTTATTTCCATGAATATCTGTCGCATAGCTGTGAGCATCGTACGTATTTCCACAATTTGTACTTGAACTGAAATTAATAAAGAATATCTATAAATTCATCACAAATGAAAGTAACAAATATATTTATATATTAAAAATTAATCAAATATTTTTGTAATTTATTTTATATATTACACAGAGCAATAATTTTTAATTAACATTTTGTTTTTCTCAGTAGGAAATAAACGTTGTTTGTACCGAAAGCTTTTTATATCGAAAAGAGATTGATATATTTTTCAAAAAATTCCATTATTCATTTTTAGAAATTCGGTTTGGAATTTTTTATACAATAACGTACATTTGTACTTTACTTAGAGTACTATACTTAGAGTATTATACTTAGAGATTTCGGGTTCGATCCCCGGCAGAATTAAAAATTTTCGTACGCTCGTAGCTCCTCTCGGTAGGCAATGGCAAACCATCGAGTAGTATACTTGTTCAAGAAATCTCCCTATCAAAAATTGGTTGTTTGGAATCGATGTTTAAACTGTAGGGCCCCATATACCGTGTGTAAGATCAGTATATGTACAAAGATATATAAGAGGGACACTACTACTGTAGGTATAACATAATGTATAACATAATGTATTACATATATTGTTTCTTCTTCAAGTGTCACACTTTGATGACAGTGTATAGTAACTTTGTAAATCAAAATTGATGTTATTCATTTACATAATTACATATGTATCTTTTTAATAATAACATTTATAAGAAATGATATTTTTAGATAATATTATTTATTTATATTATAAAATTACGGAAAAAAGCACAGCTGAGAACTTTATTGATTCAACAAATCTTCAGTCGTAATATACAAACAGTCAATTTTCTATGTTAAAGTAGCAAAGTTGATGGCTGAATAACATTAGCGATTTGTTAAATCATCAAATCTTCTTAGTTATAGATGTTAAATTCGCGCAGTAAGTTATAGATTTGCTGTATCCAATTAATTTTTTTTTGTGATTGCACGAACTATATTTTTAAATTTACTTATAATGATTTTATTTAAGATTATCGGGCATTAAAATCTTTAAACTTCTTTGATTTCAGAAAATGTGAAAATTCTACAAAATTTTACCTTATTAATTATATCTTATTGGTAATTATATAAAAGTTGATATAAATAAATGTATATTGTATACATAATATAATCACGAATCTGTATTCTTAAATACATAATATCTAATAAATTTTATCATTTACGACTGATAATGCATGGTGCCGATCGGTCATTTAAAACAATCGACTCGTCGGTTGGAATCTCACGCGACGACGGGGGTATAATATCGCCCAGCAAATGACACGCCATGGGGTAGCAAATAGCAATCCGTGGCTAGTAGTTAGGGTAGTGTAAGACTACGCGCCGAGGTCCGACACGCAATTTCTCCTTTTTAAGCCAGACATAGTCGGTCGCTCGAAAACATTCGTAATGCAGTGCACGCGGAATCATACAATATTGACTTTCCGCACTCGGTTCGTGCATTACGCTAATAATAATTGGGATAGGCCATACAATGTCGCTCGCGTTGATATTTAAATTTATCTATATGGATCGGGGCAAATACAGATATACAATTCATTTCTTTCTTCTTCTATGGTTTTGTGATACTGAAGCCACACAAAAAAATAAAGCGTAAGCAATAAGCGAATCGGCCAATCACAGCAGAGAGCTACTTTACATTTTTTATTGTGATTGGTCGAGTCTCCTTTGAATTTTTTTATTGCTTTACGTTCTTTTACATGTTTTTATCTTCAAAAGGCTAGTTTAAAGCGGTATTCACAATAGAGCAGTAAGCTTTAAGCCTTAAGAAATTGACCAATCATAGTCAATTATTCTTCTTATATATTCGATTATGATTGATCAATTTCTTATGGCTTAAGACATACTATTCTGTTATAAACATCGCATAATCTTCAATGTAAATAACGTTTTGTAAATAATAAAAATTCCGAAGGAGCGTGTTAAATGAAAGCATTAAACCGAGTTCAGACTCTGAAAGGAAATGATGACTGTTCTCGCATAAATATCTAACTTTTTTTACACCTTCGAGCACGATCTTTAAGGCAATTTTAGTTTTTGAAGAACTGTCTAAGAGCGCTATATTTTTTCGCCTCCGTATAATCTTTCTAATTGACACGTTAAATAAACACGACAGGTAATTAGTTTGCAAGCGATAGAGGGGAGAGCGCGAAATAAAAAAGGTGCCGCCGCGAAATAAACACAAACTCGCAATTATATCTCGCGTCGCAGAAACAAGTTCAGGACTCGTGGACGCGTGGGATTTAAATGCGGGTATTTATTACCGGCTGGTTAAATTCCCAGTATTTACCGGGAATTAAGAGATACGCCGGCCGGCGCGGCCATATATTTCCCGCTTGTCGCCACACGTATGCGCGCGTGTTCCAGTGCCGTTTGCTCTCCCGTTGCCAAGTTTTTCGACACCTTCGAAAAGCCCTATCAAGCGGAACGATCGCGTCTAATCGTATTTATGATTAGATCTTACTCACAAATTGAATGGCTAACTATTCATGATTTAATTACGACAATCAATGTAGCTTTTCTGCGCGCGTAGAGGACTTCAATCGCTTCTTAAAATTACTCTCCATAAATATTTCATTTCTCCGCTATGAACACGGCATTAAAATTACGTTAATTCAATAACAATTGCATGGTATTCATGCATAGTTTATATACATTCATGTACATTATATACATTCATGTAATTATTTTATTGTACAATTTTGTTAGTTATATAGTAATACCAATCATGCTATAGATAGAAGTTCTTTGAATATACAGAACGAACGTAATTTATAAAAAACTGAAGAGGAAAAAAACTATGAATACGAAGGAGGATATGGAATATCAATTAACATATAACTTATTTACATGTTGGATATATGCACACATTCCATTACCAAATTTAGTTCAATTATATTATTTGAAAGCCACATTTAAGACCTCCAAATAGACTGACGTTACAAAATTAATATCAATATACTTCTCAAAATTACGTATAGAGTAAATTACGTAGAGTACATAATTTTAGAGCTGTCTGCTACTTGCAAAACTGAAATGCAGCTTTTACGACAACAGCAGTAAACGCTAATGATCACACGTCATGTTATAATGTCTAAAAAGATTGTGAAGTAATTTTGACAATCGCTTCTTCTCTGTGTGAATCAAGTTTAAATAAAATGTTTAAACAAATTCACCTAAATTATGAGACTTAAATCATATCAACGTAATTTGCAAATGATTAATGAATATTTTCGATAAATCATACATTCAAAATTATCGAAATATTCGTTTATGTATAAAACAAGAATAATTGAATGTTCTATGCTTTTGCATTACGAAAGTACATCTCATTGATGAGAATTGATCCACCTCATCGTGATCTAAAGCCAATAAAGCCTTCCGATTCACTTCCGTTTGTCCCTTCCCGTCGATCAGAAAACCAGCCAGCCAGCCCAGTCAGCCAACCAGGACCCACCCTTGATGTCAGTTATACATGACTAAGAATCGCACGAGAAGATGTATTAACATATAATTAACCGGCCTGATTGTAGATCTTATCAGAAAAGCCGCTTTATCGATCGATACGCCGTCTACTCATATTATGAGAAGAAACTTCTTTTTTATGTAGTTTGTTCTCGATGGTCTCTTCATTTTCGTCCTTTTCTTTATGTTCACGGCTTGTCATCAAAACTCACACGGTTGCGATGTGTTCCACAGTCATGTGTCGTTGACCAGAGCTACTGTGATCCAGTTTTGCGGGCCACATGAATGTCCACGAGATCTGGACGATCCAATAACACATGAATCCAAGCGCAACCAGAGAGTCAAAACGGACACTGTCCTTTTGAGAATGATAATTCCAGACAGTTAAGTCTGATCGTTGACTCGGATAAAAATAAACAAGCTGTATACAGTCAGACATTATCGGACGTCGTCCACCTTAATTTATAACTGCATTGATTATATTTGATCACGCGTATAATTAAATCCACGTTACGTAACGTGGCAAAGATTCCTTGGGACTCATTTCCATCAACCCTTTTCGGCGTTCACCCGCCGGTTCCCGTCTCATCTTAATTAGGTCCTCGCTCTTCGCATAATCAAGACGATCATTTGCATAGATTTGCAAACAGGATTTAATATCTCAGACTTTTGCCGCAGGATTAATGCGTGTCACACTACAATTACGCAAGTTGAGGTAAACCCGAGAGAGAGATATAGACATGTTTTTTCTATTGAAAAATTCGAAAGTTGTAAGATAAACATTATCTATCAATTATAGTTCTGTATCTTAGTTTATCAAAGAAGCAAATCCAATAACAGTATTTTACAATACATCATCAAAATAAAAATTGTATCAGTCTCTGCAAAAAGTGACTGGAATTAGAAATTTATACTTAAAAATGAATGTTATAAATAAAGTAGTTTAATAAAAAAAAATCAATATTTATATTTAGCAATACAAATTTTTATAATTTAAATGAAAATTTTTTTATCTTAATTATTTTTTAAGACATCTCTATCATCTTATTATACTTTTTTTTATTAAATTGCTCTAAAACTTTTTGTATTACTATCAAATACTTATATAAAAAATACAGAAAAATCTAGAAACTTTTATATATTTTCATTTTGTTCAAAACAAAGAATAAAGTAGGAGATGGAGAATTGGATCACAAAGCGAATTGTATTAATGAAAATTTTGAGACACTTAAGTCAGCGACACACGATATTTGTTTTTGTGCTAGATTGCTAGCTGGATTAGAATCTTGCCACCTATTGGCTGCGGTGCTATCAGTGCCCGATTGTCGAATATGTATCAAGTATCATTTTGACCCATACGTCCCAAAATTCATCGTTTGCCCCACTTTATCTTCACCATTCCTGCAAAACAGTAATCGTTAAAAAACAACATTCCCTTTCTCTACCATCTTCCAAGCAAGTGGATCTTCATTTCGCACATCGCGAGTCAGGTATGAAGTTAGGAGTCGTTCTTGGAGCAAGTCGAAAGCCTCCTTTTCCCTCCACGCGGTTCTCGGCAGGCAGGGGAAAGAGGAGAATGTAACCGGGCGTCAGGAGGATTGATGGCGTCTAGATGCAAATGCAGTCGGTCTGGCACGCAAGCAACGTATCCACCTACCGACGCCTTATGCCAGTTAACGCCTTACAGCTTAATAATCTTGTTCTCTCTCCTTCTCTCTCTCCCTCTTCTTCGCCATCCGTGTCCTTTATCACACTCGCGCGCTCTCGCGCGCCAGACTAAATTACTTTATTAACCCCCTTTTCCCGGGATCATTCTCCCAACCCTCCCGATCTCAAAGGACTAAAACGACCGGTCGGTCCTCACGCAGAAGCTATCCTGCACTTTGTTAAACACTGGTGTTATTAAATTTGTAATTAACATTTTGAGAAGTCACGAATATGCTTAATAAATAATTTATTTATATGATAATGTAAAAAATAATGAGTCTTAATAATGAACTGCGCTCGGTAAACAATGATAATAATTTAAAATTTTGTCTAAGAAGTATCGTATCCATTAAGGGCGTAATAATAAAATTAAATAATAGATGATAAAAAGCTGTTGTACAATTCTTATTAAAAAGCTGTTATATAATTTTTATATTAGATTCATTTCAAGAAATGAATGCTAAAATAATGTTACAAATTCATGATGTAACAGACTATTATTAAGTTTGTTCAATGTTTTACTTATATTTATTAAATTAAAAAATCTTAATCAATGTTGGCAGTTTCTATATTCGAAGGAGAAATATAATATATAGTAGCAATTATAAAAGTGACAACTATTTTACTATGTAAAAGATGTAATTTATTGTTTTACAGAGATTGTTTTTTAATGCCTCCGAATAACCACGTAAAAACTGATCAAAATCCATAAAATATATGTGAATCTGTCCTTGTAAGAAAAATTTTGGAACAAACGTTACAATTGTAGACGCAAATGTTGAGCATTTGGCGCTCGCGTGTTGCCCCGGTCCTCTAGTATAGGGTTAATCGCACTTTAAAGGGGCGAGATGCAGACGCAAAGTTCAGCTGACCCGAAATGGGTATCGTCGGCGTGTTACCTTCTCACCTGGAAACTGGTGTTGCTTGCCAGGTAGGAGGCGGCAGTCTCTTGGGTGCCAGGATGTCGTTCCTAACGCTAATGACGTCGTTGACTCTCACTTAACAAGAGACTACCCTCTAAATGGAGGCTTGCGTCCTGGAAGCGGCCCGGCGGCGCTCACCAAGCCGGTGATTACGAAACTTGGATTCACTTCTGAATTGCATTCGTCGTGTAAGTGCCGTGTACGGGGTCCGTTTTGCGTTCACGTTACACTATCTTGTCACGACCATAAATGAACGATTAATCAACTATCAAGTTTACACAGTCCGCATTTTTGTTATCAAGAATAATAAAATATGTAAATATCATAAGAAGATGAGCATATTGATGACATTAGAAATTCTCAATGATATACAATTAGGATGACAAAGAAATTATCAGATATCGTTTGTCATAGCTATTCCAGTATTGATACGTTTGAACATATGTTTAAATAAAATCGACACGCCACCGTTTACCTGTATTATTACGTTTATGTTGAAAATTGATGCCGCTTTGCAACGTTACGCTATGCTACGCAATGGAACATAACACAACGCAACAAAAGGTACGCGAATTGCCAACCATTTATGCCAGGACGAGGCTACGATGGCACATGATGCACAAAGGTGCTAGCTGGGACGACCTAGGTGTAATTTCAATTTAATTGCATGTTATTTCGGCCGTATATAGGTGTATGCGTATACGCGCGTAAGGTAGGGCAAGAACTTATTAAACATCTTCGGGCTGCACTTCGCTGCCTCACTGACGAGCTCACTCGTTTCGCCTTGTCTAGTTCTTGCGAGATCAGGAAGGATCATGAAAGGCGAGGATGATGTTCCTTTTAGAGATCTCAATTTTCTCACGGTGGTACATCAGAACCTGATGATGACCGAATAATTAATTCCGTACAGAATTTTTCTCTTCAGGATTTCACTGAATTTTCAAACTTGAATCTTCCATCTGACTTTTCGAAGTTTGATGCGAGTTTTGCAAAATGTGTATATATGTTTATCTATGATAGCGAATTAACCTTTAGAATCATTCTATTAATGATATATAAAGAAAGTGAAGAGGTTATAGAATAATATTACTGTGATCAAAAAGTATCCGAATTTTATTTTTTAAAAATTACGGGAAAACTAAATCAAATCCGTTTGCTTTGCTAAGTTGGTACATACACTTTATTTTGAATACGTCCGTGAACGAAATTTCCTTTGTAACGCAAAATTTCAAACAAATTCTTGCTCGATACAAATCGCCGCGCATAAAAATCTTCACTGACGTAAACAACTGTTATTCTCAAACGGTTTGAAGGAACACCATGATTTTTTAACCAAATGTGAAGGACATGTGTACCAAGTTCCTTAGCAAAGCAAACGGATTTGATTTACAGTTTTCCCGCAATTAAAAAAAGAAATAAAGTTCGGGTACTGTTTGATCACAGTAGTATTTTATTTTATTGAAATAACTCAGTAGAGATATTAATGTGACATAACTACTTTTGGTACAAGTTCCAATTATTAAGTGATTCCAATTATAAGTATAGAAGTTTTTCTACCTATGGATAAATAGGAAACTTCTACCTGTAGAGACTGTACAAAAAGAAGAAGTAATTTACAAAAAACTGAAGAGGGAAATATGTAGGTTGTAGTTATAGAATAGAAAGAAGGATGTAGAATATATATACTATCAATTCGTGCGTGTAATATAACTTTATATGTTGGATACACATATTTTATTACCAAATTTAGTTCAATTACATCATGTGAAAGTAATATTCAAGGTTTTCAGGCTAGACAGAAGTTACAAAATATATACCGACATACTTTTCAAAATTACGTAAAGAGTATATATGTATCTGTAAAACTGTCCGTTATTTGCAAAACTGAAATGCAATTTACGACATGTTAAACATTAATGATCAGTGCATCCCATTAACATCTAAGAAGACTGTGAAGAAGTAAAATAATCACTCCGCCAAAATGCAGCATAAATTATATAAGATATCGTGGTATTCAGCACCTTATTTATTCCATAACCGTCTTCTTTCCTTTATATAGTATATGTTGAATTGCATACCTTACTTAAATTGCACACCTTCTTAAAATAGAAGACTTTGGTACAAAAATAGGTTCACTCTGATTTGGAAAGTCCACCTTATTGAAGAAGAATATGAATTCATATAATTAAAATAATCTTACAAATGAGATAGACTATATTAATTATTACCTATGAGATCCATTTTCGCTCTCAGCCTTTCCAGTCGTTGTTTCTGATCGAACTCTTCCGGTAAAGGATTATCGCTCTTCGTGGCTGGTGAAGAACCAGTTCCGCCGATATCTACGACATGCACACTCATATACATGCATTTTCTCTCTTGCTCTTCTCCCTCTCCCCCTCTCTCTCTCTCTTTTCTTCTTCTCTCTTTCATTCTTTCGTCTCTCGTGCATTTCCCTCGCTCATTTTCCCAGCAAGTAAGACGTCCGCATAAAGGAGAGTTGCCACGAAGGGTCGCGTGCGTCGTTAGAGACCAGTAACGTATCATCATGCGATTACACCGCGCTAAAAACGTGCCACGTCAACGCGTATTAAACGCACACAGCCGCAAGCGATCGCGCACACCGACATGAAATCATCTATAAAAACGCCTCGTTCGCCAGCAAATTGATTGCGGCCCCGACGGTCCAGAATTTCGCGCGATCTTCGCCAACCATGCCGGATGATGATGCTCTTCGTCATTGATCATGCTGGCCGCACCTCGAGAGAGAAAATGTTTCAGTCTTGTTAATCCACATCCACGGAGCGTTTATTAAGTCTTGTCAATACTTTCCCGTTATTGTAAATGAGTACTTATCGAAAAAATTCAATCAATTTAAATAATTAAAAGTCAAAATTATTTCCAGTGACAGAGTCAAGAAGAGTATAACTAACAAAATAATCAACAGTCGCACGTAAATAATTTACTCATTCAGAACTGATGTGATTGGAAATGATCGAATAGCTTTTCTTTATTTTAAACTATAATTTTTCTAATTTTTCTTTATTTTATTAGAAAATTTCAATTGACACAGAATCAAAATTTACATGTTGATTGCATCTTAATAATTCTTAAAGTAAAACAATTTTTTAAGAACTTGATAATTTGTGTTGAGAACGTTCGAGTATTTTGTAATAATCAAATTTATGTGATAATTCAATAATTC
Organism: Acromyrmex echinatior; assembly: GCF_024713525.1. Lineage (NCBI taxonomy): Eukaryota > Metazoa > Arthropoda > Insecta > Hymenoptera > Formicidae > Acromyrmex > Acromyrmex echinatior. The sequence goes on from NC_141868.1 coordinate 1,028,774, forward strand.
ATAAATTAAATAAATATTAGTAGTATAATACAAATATAATAATATATTTATGCTCTTTCTTTTCATATTTTTTTATAATATTATAATAATATAAATTAATAATACAAATATAATAATATAAATTTCTGATGTTGTTTTAACATCATACAAGCCTAGAAAATATTTGTTTACATATTAGATGCAAGTATAATATTAGTTTGATCGATGTGTCGATAATTAGTGCTCGGAGGATGCTTCTACAGTACGCTTTCAATTTGAATCGACTTAATTATACACGACATAAATCGCTGGTGTTGTAAATCGTTAAACGGCTTATTAGCTATTCAGCCGAGTATTAAAGGCATATTTTAAAAAGCAGTGGAGTCGCGACATTGAAAGTAAAAGAATGGATAGACTACGGCGTAAACAGAGTGGAACGCCCGAGAAAACGGCCGCTAATTGGATCACTATCATTGGAATCGCAAACAAGAATCATGTTTGAGGAAGTATATGTCATTTATTAAATTGGCGGTCAGAAGTAGTGTCATTTATTAAAATGATGTTACGTCATTAATGTATTTATTGCGTTTATTAATAAAAAACCAAATATGCATTATATATGTTAGGCTAAATATTACGAAATCATTGTTTTATTAAATTAATTATTTTAATAAAGCATAGGTGATTTTTATACCGATTTAAAATTCTATAATATTTTAACGCGTTTCAAACATTTTAACTGTTGTACAGATCTGACGTAAACTATTTGTTTAACAGCATCTAAAGTTTAAAAAGTAAATTTACACTGTGGAGTAAAGTGTTTTAATTATATGACGGAGTTCTTTAAATAATAACGATTAAATTGAGTTTGATTTATTTTAATAACAGACTACAAGATTTCTCAAGAAATCAGTTGCTGTTCTTGCTGAATGCAGTTATTGAACTTTTTTATTACTTTATTTTTACATAAAATATGTAGAGAGAGAGAAGGGGGGAGGGAAGGAGGGAGGCAAGCTAATTTAGCGTAACAATAAGAACGCGAACCAAAATGCTTCATGAATCATAGATTTTAAGGATACAAGAATTATATCAACATAACATAAGAAACTATATAAAAAAAAGAATAATATAAAATGTAATAATTTCAGATTGAAAGAATCTTAAGAGGACAGAGAAAGAGAACACTCTCGAGGTTTCGATATCTGACCTAAATTCAAAACACGATTGACATTATTCCGAAATACAGAAAAACACAGCAACAGCATGGAATCTTTTTATCGTGATTAGATATGCATTCGGTAAACATTTCAGATTTTGTTTACATTCTTATGAGGAATTAAAAAAACAAAATTTTTATTAAAAAAAAGAGTTTATACGAAGAACAAGATTTACAGTTTTAAGATGTTAAGAAGTTAAGTTACATACATTTATAATAATAATATACGAAGATATTAAACAATAACATAAAACATTAAAATAACTGATAATCTCTATCAAACTTTTTCTTATTGAAAAGTCTCTAAAATTTAGAGTATAAATTTATAAATACAATAATATAAGTGATACAAATATAATTTCTTCAGAAATTTGTATAATCATCAGAAAAAAAAGTTATAAAGGTCCATATGTACGATATGTACATGATTTTTATAAAGATCATCTTTCAAATTCAATACACGGGTAATTTTGTCTAGTCTCCCGTTGCTATAATCACGAAATGTTAGATAGTGTAATCATAAGTTAGACGATAACCTCCGATAGAATTAATTTGCGTAGCTTGATTTTTTATCGTACGATGAACGTTGCGGATTGACCTCGACGAAATCACGTGGATATAACTCGCGCACACGTTTTCTTTCCTTCTTGACGTTTGCACAATTCGGTCGAAAATGTATTTACGCGGTTGCACTTGAGGCCGTCTGTAGTCTCGACCGGCCAGGCACGAGAGTTATTATCGGGCACGGTTATCAAAGTTGATAGATGATAGCGGGCGGCGGCGCGCTAAATAATTTATGAGGGAACGAGTTAAACAATTTTCACGTCCGGTTTGATCGGCGGATCGTGTCGTCTTAATCTATTTTCGTTGCGTTCGCCTCGCAGCAGAATTGTGCATTTCCTCCTTAACGAGGGAAGCGGCTGTCTCTCGGCGTAACGCACTCGGCGCATAATGAACCTGACACGATGATAATGAGTCGACTAATTTCATGATATGAGCGAGACGCGCTTCGGCTCAACGATGGATCTTCTGCTCATGATCGGGAGAGAATTTTTACATAATTACATCTTTCCTCTTTTGCATAATTACACAACTTGACGCAATGAGAAACGTCCGAAATTATACATAAATCTGCTATCATCCGGTTTTGTAAACAGAAATGAATCAAGCTTTAAAAAACACACATTGAAATACGTTTCGTTGCTTTATATAATTTACCTCTTGTCTCATAACATCGAAATTGTGCGTGTACTTCAAATCGCATTTAATTGGGATTATTAATTACTGCCGCTTCATTCCATTATGAAATTTGGCGCAAGTGAGCGCAGCGATTGGCTCGGCATTGACACGATAAAGGTATCATCGTTCGTGACGATCTCTCAACCTGCCGTTGCACCAGAGCGCTTATTATGGATTATAGATTATCAATAATGAACGAGATGCGGAGCGGACGAGATGGCTCGCGAATAAATAGCATCTAATTACGCTGATTAATGCCCAACCCCCGCGATTTTTCATCAGCTTCGACCACTTCAACGACAATCTTGAATCGATTCGCAAACAGTGCCTAATATCTACCATCGGTAAATCTTAATTAACAAGCTCTTCGAAATAAACGTTGATCGAAATAAAATGCGACGTCAATGACTTTTATCTCTTGATCCTGCATTTTATATGTTGATACTTTTAGTCCTCCAGTTGGTCTTTTACTTTAGTTCGCAATATCCGCGTGTCTTTATCGCGCAAAAATGTCGTTCTGGAATTCATAATAAATAATAACGATTTAATTTCTATATGTAACAAATGGTTTTGCTAAAATATAAAAATTTAGTTAGACACAGCTCTACAAATAATTATATTGGACAATCAAACTGGTTGCTGAAATGTCAAAATTATTTGCAGTATTAGGCTTTTTATTTCCCGCACTGAACTGCTTTTTTTACCCAAATTATGGAACGTATTCATTTTCCATTTCATTTCTGTTCTAAAAATATTCGCAGGAGTCCCAGAAAATTTACATCACAACTTTTATGTCACAACATAGATACACAATTCTGAATTCTTATTCATAAAAGAGAATCTTTTTATAATCTATAAAAATTATAATGAAATCGAAAATATCCACTAGATATTTTGATTTCATTTTATTAAAATACAATTGAGAAACTCAATAAAGCCGCGCCTTTTTTTTCTATCTTGTATGGTTTTTTATTTACGAGAAATAGAACATCACTGCATCCATCTAGCGATTATGCCGTATATTACTTGAAATATGCGATTCTTTTCAAATAGAACCTATCGAAAGAAAGACTTCTTTCGGAGTAACTTCGATTTCATTTTATAAGAAGTCAAAAGATATACTTCCATGATATCCTTTTTGAATTATTAGAAAGAAATTCTTTTTGAGTTATAACGATCATCTGTATTATTTGGGAAGTAAAATTTGACACTATAAAAATATTTTTTTTTTTTATTTGTAACTATAAATATCCCGTTTAATTTTCTATCTATTTAGAAACTATTCCTAGAATCCCCAAATTATGAAACGTTTAGATATGGAGTAAAATATGAAATTATACAAATATAAAATCTTTTACATTGCGAACATAGTCAATATCGAAATTCTGCAATCACGAAGTTGAAGATTCCCCCATGAAGCGAGATCCTTCGTACTGCAATTGAGCATTTATTTCCATCTCCGTTTTACTCCGCATGAGATTAAGATAACCCGTGGAAGGAGGATTGCTGGCATCGCCTAGTCAATCATAATTCCCGATCTTTTATTCAATTCCGGCCATTAGCATGCATACACGCGGCATGGAACCGCCGATCCTCATCGGAGATATCGCCATTGGGGGATAGCGGATTGTCCTCGTAAAATCACTGGAATTCTATGTTTATTCAATACGCCGGGATGCCGAGATGCCTCGGAGTATGCCAGCGTGCCGCTTATCTCGCGCGTGCCCGGATAGGATGAGAAAGCGATTTTTGGTACGGGTCTCCGCTGCGAATCGCGCGTGGTTATTGCTCCTTGGACGTCTCGCTCTCCTGGAACCGACGCCATTTTAATCAATACCAAAGGGATTTTGCGCAATATCAGTGGTATCGTCGAATCGTTCTTCTCTGGTTGATGATGATGAATTAAACACAAACTTTTTCAATTAACATTTTAATAACTGCTTTGCGTTACAGTTTTTTCTCATATTTTATATTATACATTGATTCTTTTTATCATTTTTTAACTTTAATTATATTTGATCTTTTTAATTAATTTTTTTTTCAACTTCATATATTTTTATGTTTGTGTAACTTGTTTCCTTTTTTTCCGTATTAGCTTACGTGTTTAAGGCCACTTTGTAAGAACTCGATTCACTCGACGCCCGACGAGATGTTTACCTTGCGCCGCGGTTACAAATGGCGCGAAATTAAGATAAATTCGCGATCGTCCGCCATCGACGTCGTCCACCATTTTCGTGTCGCACGAACATAATAATTCCCGTCGAAAGTATACAGTACTTAATTCGATATCGATATCGATCACGCGCGAGATAGGCTGCCGCAAATTATAACGTTCTGCTGGCTGCCCGGATGCAGCGATCCGCCGATCGTTCGCCAAACTCCAACCTTTGAGAAAAAGGTAAATTATTGCTCGCATGATCATAGCTCTCTTAAAATAATTAACAATAACAAGCGATAACAAAGCAGCCTTTCTGTTCTTATATGGAATAAAATAAATTGAGTTTTGAGGCTATCAAATCGACAGTTCGTGACACTCGACAGTGTTAAGAGTGTCGAGTGAGATTTGCAGATTTTTATAGCGATTATTAACATGATTGAGAGATTAAACTCTCGAGCCGAGTATTAAATCCGCAAAATCGACCCTCTCAAAAGTTCCTTCTTTTTATCTGTAAAATCTACGCCGGCGCGGCGATGTGTGCTCACCGAGAGAGCGATTCTGGAATTACGTAGGTACAAACTCGCGTTAAGAATTGTTACGTTGTTAGATTATGTCTAACAATGATGATTGCCGCTATAATCTCTCGCCGTTACTCGCGTCACGCTCGGCTTGACACCACCACGAACAAAAGGACCGATACAGCTTGCCAAGTGTGCGTGCGCGCGAATTCATCGATTTACATCGGCAAAGTGGCGAGCACGAAAGCGAGTGCCGCGACCGCGCCGGTGCAGCTGCTCGATCGGAGGAGAAGATTGAAGAGGAGTGCACACTTTACTACATGGTTAACTTCATTATCGGAACGCGCGCGTCGGCCGTTACAACTACGGGCCGCATTATTGCTCGGCGGTTAGCGTAACTACTGCATTTGTTTTCGCTGCGAGACATGCACTTACATGATCCCGCCGCGCAGCAACAATAGCGCGCGCCGATTAAGTAATTGCGGGTGTTCAGCCTATGTCGCCGTTATCGTTTACTCTCTCGGCTCTTCTGTTCCTAGGCGTGCAGCGCAGCGCGCCACGGACCTTTAGATCCCTAATCTCCGAGTCATCGAATCCCGGGGACCTCTGTTCGTTCAACCTCTTTCTCGGGTCATTACATTTTCGTTCTTCAGAAGTTTCGCAGCATCAAACTTCTTGACTCCTTGAGATACCTTGGAGAGTGATTTGAATGCTTCAAGTCCGAAAACTTCGATATTGATTTATGAAGCTGGAAATTCCTGGATAACTAACATCCCAGAGATAGCGTCAAGTCATTAAAAATAAATGACTATATATTTATAAAGATAATTTTTATAAAGATTTTTATAAAAGATAACTCTTTTAGTGAGAAAATGTAGTAGACAGAAAGATGGCTAACAAACGATAGATTTTGTTGCTAGAAATCTTAAAGCCTTGTCCATATAAAGACTAAAAAACGACTAATTTTGGACATATTTTAGTCATTTCTAAGATTTTTTTACTTTTAATTATCTTGTTAGAAGTCAGGAAGGTAGAGTGGTAGGAGAAGTCTCGCGGGACACCCCCGCGACATATATGTATATACATATATGTACATTATATGTAAGATATCTATAGCCTGTTATACACATAACCTGTATATAATTATATTTAAGAGATTAGTACACAGCTCCGCGAGATGAGCTTTTCGTAAGAAGAAAACGCCCAGGAATCCTATAAAAAAAATCGAATTGGCGAATTTTCTTTTGGAGATTCCCATACATTTTCGGAATGTGCTTTTTGAGCCTCTAAATGTATTTATATCGTGATCACATTTTATAACGTGTTATAAAATTTTAAAATGCGATGCTATAACTACATATAATAATCTCTTGGCAATAAAACTGGATTGAATTAATTATTGTTTTCAATTTTTACACTACATAATATATAATAATTACATATAATCGTTATATAGGTATATAATTATTATGTTTGATTTAGAACTATATTATTTTTATATCAAGTAACATGATTACATAATAAATAATTGTTTTACCTATTGTGTAAACATCTGTATTTATATAGAAATTTTATGTTTTTTGGGTTGGTTTATCTCTTTCTGAATATGAACATATTCTTCTTTTCAGGTTGCGACGGAGAATCGGATGAGGGCGGCAACAAGAGGCGAAGAAGCAGGACTAACTTTAACAGTTGGCAGTTGGAAGAATTGGAGCGAGCCTTCCTGTCGAGTCATTATCCTGATGTCTTTATGCGAGAAGCACTGGCTGTGAGACTCGAACTAAAAGAGAGCCGCGTGGCAGTAAGTTTTTTTTACTTATTTTGTTGTACATATCGCCGCATTCTTCAATTATATGTAAAGGAAATCAAAATAAGGAAGCTGACATTAGGAGCCTTTGATTCATAAATAAATGAAAAGTATATATAAGTTAATTAGAAAATCTTAGACATTTCGATTAACCACTACGTTTCAACATTCTATATCGACACGACTAATTTTATTCAATTCAACCGATTTACTTCGAAATGGAGTATGAACGTAATCAACTTAGCTAGATTAAACTTTAACAAGATTTCCAATTTAGTTATAAAAGTGCTTAATATTTTTGTATACGGATGAGAAATAAAATTTCAAAATAATATTGAATTATTTGCGGAATGTAATTCGAATATAATATAAAAAGAAGATAAAAACGGAGGAAGTTAAGGAGATAAGTAAAATGAAGAGATGCTTCGGTGTCGAAGAAGGGAACGGATGTATGCGCTATTTGCGGGGCCTAACATGCGTCTAAGCGAATAAATATAAATATCCGCTTGAAAGACCTAAGGGTAACCGTATGTCCGACCGGCCGTGAAATTGGGAGTTCACCCTTTGCGGTCCTGTCGAAGGATTCGACTGGACTATATTCGACGAACGCAGGCGTGAACTGTCCGAATACCGGAAGAAGGTGGGCCACATCGAAAAGATTTAATGCCATTTCGCGGAGCCTTAATGACATGTGTCTACACATTGCGATTATAGATTCTTATAAAAGATCTGTGATAAGATTTTATTTTACATACGTTATCCACTTTTATCCTATGTTATTATACCAAGATTTTATTTCCGTGAAAAATTAATCGTGCGTTTAGAATTTGTTAATTTGTTAGTGTTGCACATTTATAATCAAAATGTGCTTTTTTATGTTAAATACTATAAAGACCATTTTAGACGATATCGCGTTATATTTCTGGGTAGAATTCTGTTTGTTTCATATGTTGCATACTTTTTACATATTGCGCTCTTTTAAATTTTAAAAATAACACAACTCAAGAAACGTGAGTTTTGTGTATTATCATGAATGAGTTAAGTAAATATTATCTTATCAATCATCTAAAGTTTATTAATTTATTGTTATAAAAAAGTCATTAAAAAATGGTAATTTAAAAAGATCATTATGATTAAAAAAGGCTGATAACAAAGATGGTTTAAAAATGATTAAAATTGTCGCAATTTAAAAAATGGTTTTTAAATATTGTGAGACGAAAATGACAAAAAACACATTTCATCATGTTAAGAATATATTTTTTTACCGATATCATTTGATTAGTCAATAAGTCAAGTTGAAAAATAGTTTTTTCTTTTTTCTGCAAAGTTTATTTTTTTTTAGTTGTATCACTTTTGAAATAAACGTACATATACGAGTAGTACGTATTAATTAATTTATATATATTCTGATTCTTTCCTGCGTTATATGGCACATAAATTTATAAATAGAGCTTTATCTCGAATTCTGATAGGAATTATAAACCTTCTGAAGTGGACTTAAGTTTTTGAAAACACAAACCTTAAACATTTGTTAAATAATTAAAAAAGTAAAAAGAAGGAAATTTATTCTTACGAAAACATTATTGAAGAACAATGACATCCCTACTGAAAAAAATCACGTCATATAGTTGGATGACGTATGCAATTGAAACATGTAAATCCTAACGGATTGTTTCAAATCAGTATGTGATTTTAAAATTACGTATTTTGAAAAATCACATGATGATAATATGTTCTTTCTTCTTCTATTTCTATCTTTTTCTATTTCAATTTTTTAAAATTTGATAACTATACATCACATATAACATCACATAATGAATGAAATTATTTATAATATCATGTGATTTTTCAAATTACATCATTTTAAAAAATCACATATTGATTTGGGACAATCCGTTACCTGATTTACTTGTTTTAATTACACGATTTCATCATGTAACGTTGTGACATGATTTTTTTCAGCAGAGATCCTATCGACGCTGATGTTATTTAAATGGACAATCGCTGAACGGATAAATCCGCGTCGATTTTGTACCCTTGAGTAGATCTCCGAAGGTAACGGACCAGATGGACTAACTACCCCCTCGAGACGAAGCTGGTAGGCCAAAGGCCGAACCGAAGCCAGAACTAACCCCCGGTTGTCTGTCGACCCTCGAAAATCTGATCCTGAAGTCATTTTAAATTCGTGTCTATCGCCTCGTCGATCTTTGATAGTACACTGAATAAATCTGCGTGAATATGCCATGAGTCGGACCAAATTCGAAGCGATTCAAAGTTTGAGATTAATGTTCTAATGTGTGCGTCGGAGCAAAAAGTGGCAAACAGTATATGTAAGAACGTAAAAGTTCTTCTTCATGACTTTCGTTCTACTTCTGCCTTTCGTTCTACTGCTTCTCTCTATATCTATATTTTATCTCATTATTCATGAATCTTAGATTTTTTTTCATTTTTTTATGTTATGTCTTCTTATTTAGTTTTCATTTCTCTGGTCAGGTTTTGTAGTAATTATATATTGCCAATAAAATCTACTAATTAATGGACTCTCAGAATTCAAACAATGAATTATAACTATAGCAAGAGTGTGAGAGTAAATAGGTATCGCAGTAATCAATCTGCTATGATTAAAAATATGAAGTATTTAAAATTTATTATTACACGTATGACGCAAAAATCGATCGGATGTTTCGGTTAATTTTCAGCTATTATTAGCCATATCGTACTAACAAAAAAGAAATCGTTTAAACACTCATACTCAAATTAGAATAAATTTTTTAAATATAATTAATGTCTCTTCTAAATCCGTATTTGAATGGTGCGACCATTTATTACGATTTTGAACTGCGATGAGTTAAAGTGAGACAGGTATGAAATAAACTATATTTGTCTCATTTCAATTTATTACACCAGTGTACACCAGTTCAGAACTTGGAGTGGAAAAAACAAACCTCATGTATTATAGTTCTTAGACTGAATAAACGCATCAACATGCGATCGAAAATAAACACATGAAAAAAAATCGATTATTTTTGGCTCGTATGTCACCTGTCACCTGATACGGTCTACAATGGCAGTAGTGGATGAGAGTGTAAGAGTAAGAAATTGACCAATCACAGTCGATTATTCTTCTCACATTCGACTGTGATTAGTCAATTTCTTACTCTGACAGTCTCATCCACTACTGCTCTATACATAGATCGCGCATGAGATTAAAGTTTGCCTGATATAAAAGTTTTACAGTTCATATGAGTAGTACTCAGCAGACCCAAAATTATTAGAACATACGATATTGAGTTGTAAAACTAAAATTGAAAGCTTTAGAAAATAATTTATAATATTTGGAGTTTGAAGTAATTCACGTGAATACTTAGCAAAGATTTAGAATACAGAGCTGTAATTGTCTTCAGTGAGTGTTTGATTTTGGAAGAGAATGGCGGAAGAGATGGCGCTGTAATATGTCAGATAGGGACAAATGTACGCATTTGAGTGAGACAGAACGAATGTAAAAAAATTAAATAGTTAAAAAATCTGTATTAAATTCGGTTGTTGTTCCAGCATCTCCTTAACATATCATGAATATTAATTTAATGAAAGAATATGCTGTAATAGTTTGCTTACAAATTGTGTCAGTGATTGTTACATATTTTGTGTTATTTTTTTTTACATATAATATTTGATTATTTGCTAACATATTCATCTTATGTTAAATTAACACAAAAATTTGAATAGACTGTTTAGAACAGGTTTAAGTTAATGTTAAACTTAACACAAATTGCGTAAAATCTCAAGTTGTATAACGCATTCAAATTATTGTTATTATTAATAGTTTTTTTGATGAAATATATTTGCGAGAGTGTTCATAGATTTGAATGCGGATCAATAAACCTTGATCGATTGTCGATCGCATTTATCTAGTTGTTGCGATATTCTGGAGAAGATGCGTCTGCAGTAGGACGTTCACAGGGGTTATCATACACAGTGATCGATGTTATCTAATCTGAGAGTTATTCCCTGTCGTGGGGAAGCACCATCGAAAGGACGCACCGGCTGTGTGACATCATGTCACATTGTGTCACCGCTCGGCCGGGTTATCGTCTCCGTCATCGTGCCGCTCCAGCAAAATCTGATCCAATCCCTCGTCCATGATCGAAGGAGAGATCCGAGAAGCACTCCGGGATCAATATTTCCCGACGCGGGTATTACGATCTCGCGTTATCACGGCGTGGTCCCCGTTTCGCGTTTATTACGCCCGCGAAATTCGTATGCGCGAGACCGGTCGTAAATAACATCGGGGACACCATGCGTTTTGATTTATCGTGAAAGAGCTCGTGAGCACGACAATCGCTATTATCAAGGCGCTATTTGCATCCACGACGAGCTCTCGCAGCTCGATCCACGGCTGGTGAAACGGCGAGCTTGTAAAATGTTGAACCGATCGTATTTGTCATGGGTATATCCAGAGGGAGAGTTTGAGAGATTCGAATTCTCTCGAAATTTTTTTATTTATTTTTTAATTTTTAATTATAAAAAAATACAACTTTACTTTTGATTCTCCTTATAGAGATTTTTTTAGTTTTGAAAGAAAACGATTAATTATTTATTCTGAGAAAGGCATTGTTATTTAGTACGTACAATATTCAAAATAAATAATTTCTAGTATTAAATTAGAGCCAGTATCAAATTAGATTTCTGTAAAAGTTTTCTTTATCTTATTTATCATTCCTCCTTTTCTTTTTATTTAATTTTAGAATATCGCCACTATGTTATCTCTCTACAGAAGAACTGTGTTTACTACTGAGTTTACTACTTTTATATGGGAATTCGAATCTGCACACTGTACAGCACATAGAACAATTTTGCAAACACGGTCGATATGTAATATATATAAAAATAATAGGAATAAATTGGATAACTGAGAGTCAAACGCGGTAATTGGAGCACAATTTGTTTATTATATGCATTGTTTATTCTGTGTAAAAATGTCCTCACATAAAAATTTTGACGGATGACTATAGTTACCCTTACAATGAACTTGCTTAGCAATTATAGTCTCTTAAATATGTAGCGAGTGTTCGGCGTTTAGATGACTATTCGTAGTTATCCTTAATAGCAAAAGGAATAATAATACTTGGTAATGTTTTTCATACAGGAGGTCCTTCTATGTATTTTCTCAATTAAAAAAAATTTCTTTTTCATAGGAAAATTATCATGAATATTTTATATGTAATAATGATAATATTTACTTTCGAAAGATCATTATATCTTTTAAGTTTATATGAATTTAGTAATTTTTACATATAGAAAATTATGGATAAATGGGATAAAATGGGAAATTTCCTTTTCATTTTATAAGTTTGTCATGTATTAAAAAAAAATTTAAGAAAATTTTGGACTTTCTAGTATAAAAGCTTAAAGTTTTCCCTATAAAATATTATAGTTTTTTTTTTAATATTCCTGAGATTTTTTGTTACTGATTGTGAGTTATTGCAGATTAAATGAAAGAAGTACTTTTATTGTTTATAACTCCATTAAAAATAATCGTACTGTAATTAAAAAATAGAGTTAAAAGCTTTGTTCTATCGAATGATATAATTGCCAAATTTTTTTAAAGACATGTATACATGAAATGAATGATCTTTTTTGTGCTAACGCCGTTTTTTTCCATTCAAGATTAGGAATGAGAAGAAGATATTGTAAGCTTGAAAAAAATATTTGAAAAACATTTCATTAGCGTAAAGATTTCTGTTTATGTAATACAACAGAATAAGAACTCCCCTCGAAGAAAGTTCTGGATACGTCCATCATGTCTGCTAACCATGTGATTATTCTACGATTTTATATGTATATTACGAGTTATTGTTTATAGATTGTTATTATATATAGATTTGCGATTAGCAGTGGAGCTTAGTTTATAAAATCGTTTTTTTTTTAATAGAGAGAGAGAGATAATGCAATTAATTAGAGAATATTTGAAACAATGTGATACAATTATTTGACTTCTTTCTGCACATATTTACTTCTTGCATTTTTCTAACTCATTTTGTATAAAGTACCAACCATTTAAGTGCTTCCCATTATGATAAGAACAAGAAGTCCATAAAGCGAAGGGTTAATTACAGTATACAACAATTTAATCGGTCAAATGACAGCGTTTTATCGGCGTGGTGTAGAAAACATCGTTTATTAATTGACGGAAACATAATTACATTAGAATGCATTATCTTTCCCGACAAACTTCATATGAACGATTATGGTTATCGGCGACGACGTCGCTTCTTCGAGTTTTTGCTGCCATAAAGATACGCTTTATGCATGTCAATGCATGTTGTGTGCTTACAATGTAAGTATCTCCTCACATGCTGCACAAGAGAAGAAAAACTGTTTTAGTCTGACGAAACATGAGATCAGTCTCTCTTAGGATAGAAATAACTTGTTAAATCGCTATCGGTCGTTGATAATTCCTGACGAATAGCCGCACTAATGCCTGACTCGTATTTCCCACGTATCGTGTTAATGTAATGTGTTACAGCTGTGCCTGATTCTGAACTGAGACAGGCAGGACGCCTCGTGAAGTTTGCGGTTAAGATTTTGGAGCGATTCCTCAACGAATTCGGGAACGATCTTTTCTATCAGCGGGAAATTTATTGAACGCCATTTCCATCTATAATTTTAGAATTTTCAATATTGAATCTGTTTTTGAAAAGTTTTTTGCTTTTGATTGTGTTTTCAAAATAAAATCTATGGTATTCTTTTTTATTAAATTTTTCTCTTCTAATTGGAAGTAAAGTTACGATGGTTTAATAAAAAAATTTCTTTGATACTCGATGGTATCATGGATTACCATTTTTCTGCAGATTATGGTATTAAATAATGAAATAAGTAATGAAAATTAGGGCTGCCAGCTTAGAGTTATCGACATAAAATGCAACGACACTCAGATATTATCGGACTGAAAATTATTTTATTAGCTGTAGTAGGAATTTAACCCTGTAAGAATCGTGCAGCTGAGCTATGTCGATTAGATGTATGCACCGCCAAAGATCCTTTACGTTGATTTTTAAGGATATTAAAAAAAAGTGTTAATTTTTTAGAATATATATATTTATATAATAATAATTAAATTTTATTTTATTTGTATATGTATAGGATGAGTCATAAGTATGTTTTAAAACTTCATGAGAGTGTTCCTGGATAAAAAGGAAGAACAAATATTCCTATTAATATTAGAATATTAGAATATTAGATCGTAAATGCTTTGTTGTTGAAACAATAGACACAAATATTTAGTATAAGTACTTATGACCCACCTTATCACATATCTGTCAAAACAAGTAAATAATAAAACATAAATATTTAAAAAATATTTACAAAATAATTTGAAGAATATGATTTAAGCTTAACACATCTCGAATACAGAAATCGACAACACGTAGATCAAATTTTTAAATATTACTTATTTTTTTAAGATTAAACACAGACTCGCGCTGAAAATCATAAAGCTAGAAAATTAAATAGCGTAAGCGCGTGCGATGGATTCTAAATAGACCCGTCGAAGTAATCGAATTAATTACGATCGCCTGAAGTTTAATCGCGAATAACGAGGACTCGCGGATAGCGACGGGAAGTAGAGACAAACGAGCGCTTTGGGCTCGTTTGGGGGTTCGTAAAGTATCTCGGAGTCGAAGAAAGTTTCGTAAAGCTACGTGACGCGAGAAAGGTGTTTCAGGGAGCCGCGAGGGGATCTATTGATCTTCGGCTCGCGTGAGTTCAGCGCCGCTCGCCGGCAGGGCGGTACAACTAATGTCTTCATCTTTCCCCTCACAGCCACCCCCTCGCCACCTCTCTCCCGCCCTGCGAGAGAGAGAGAGAGAGAGAGAGAGAGAGAGAGAGAGAGAGAGAGAGAAAGCTAGCCCCTCGCTACCCTTCGGTCGCGTCGTGGCTCACGCTAACCCTAAATCGTCGTTCATGCCACGAGCGTTCACGCGAGCAAAGGGTTGTCGTCCTCAATGAATCAGGACACCCGAGAGGGTCGTTGGTCCTTCGTTCTGAGACAGGAGCCTTCCTGTAATTTCGGAACTTAATGCATCCGCCCTTCGTGTCGCTTCTGATAGTGCCTTGGCGAAGGCGGTGCTGTGATTTAAGCAACTCGCAGAGAAATTTCGCGTGGAACGTGGAGGGCGATAGAAGGAAAGATCCGGGGGGGAAGGAATCCGTAAATTTACGCGACACCGCAAACGCCCGTTACAATTCAAGACCTACAGGGAACAACGCTTAGCTTTCATCGGTGTCAATTGACGCGAACTTGTGGCCGATTTAATCTTCTTTCAGTAGAAGTAGATAGACAATGAGTGGAATCGTGGTCAAAA
This sequence comes from Acromyrmex echinatior, assembly GCF_024713525.1. Taxonomy (NCBI): domain Eukaryota; kingdom Metazoa; phylum Arthropoda; class Insecta; order Hymenoptera; family Formicidae; genus Acromyrmex; species Acromyrmex echinatior. The sequence goes on from NC_141868.1 coordinate 1,044,054, forward strand.
CTGACCAACGTTGGCAAGATTAGAGAAAGCTCGTCCCTCGAGTCACTTTCCTCATAAAGAGACTTAATTTTTAATAAACAGTTATTGACATATTATAAATATGAATTGAATATTGCAATCTTGGTTTGGGAGTATCTTGGTTTTTCATTTTAAATTGTTTATAATATTTTAGGATACCTAATATCATTATTATAATGATATTAAGTACTTCCTAATAATTGATAATTAATTTAATTATTATTTCAGTTTCAGTTTATGATTGTATTTCAAATTTCAAATTTAACTGATAGTAATCAGTGCGCGGTTTAAATAACTGGAAGATATAAGAATACACTGTGTGTATTTTGTATTTACACGTAAATATTATTAGACCTCAAGATCTAGTCTTGACTGTATTTGGCTTTCTTTATTTATTTGAATTTTTTTAACTCTAGTCGACCAATTGTCATTGCAGGTATGGTTCCAAAATCGAAGGGCAAAGTGGCGGAAGAAAGAACATACGAAGAAGGGCCCTGGTAGGCCGGCGCATAATGCTCATCCGCAAAGCTGCAGTGGCGAACCAATCCCACCCGAGGAACTAAGACGGAAAGAGCGTGAAAGGCGACAGAAGAAGTTGCTGAAAGCTCTCGAGAGACAACAGCGGAAGCTCGCTGCGAAAGTAAGCCCCAAACTTAAATATTCTCTCTCAATCTAAAAATTTTAAAATGCTTATGTTACCGTATATTAATACCTTCTCATCAACACATTAATTTTTTTTTAAAGAAAAAGAATTTTTGACTTTGCTTATCAAAATAATTATACTTCATGATTACCGAAACTGTATATTTTTTAAGGGGATACTGGAATGACGATAACGGCTTTACAGATTGGGAAATTTTTTTACAGAATTAAAATACATATAAATAGAAAGTCCGAGTATGTCGATTTTACAGGAAAATCGCATAAAAAATGAAAAAATTCACTTTTGGCTCGTATTCCAGAAAGCACAAAGTCATTTAAAAGACTAAAAAATAACTATATGTTATAAATATATCTTTTGAGAGAATATACAGTCGATGAAAAGGTGACTAAAAGGCGACAGATGTAATAACATGTAATTTTACAGTAAAAATGATTATGCATTACATATAAATTTCAGAAACGCTTTTACAATGCACTTTTACCTTCTGTAACGTAAACATTTATTGTTTCTATATGTATTTATAATATCACTGTACATACGCATTTAGCACAAACTAATCAAACCACATTTTGATATAATGGCTTTATTTCTAAATGCCGATTGTATCTACGCAAGTTATATAATTAAACAGTAGTTTTGTAACATGGGTTTCTTCATTTTCTTAACTTCAGGGCATAACAGTGGATTTATCGACATTGCGTGCCGAGTGGGAATCTCGTAGCGAGGCGACATCGGGTCGTAGTTCTGCGAGCGGTCCTTTGAGCAATTCGTTCGGCCAACTGGGTCTGAGCAATGACAGTAATAACATATCCGCGTCCGGTAACGACGCTAACGAAGAGATCGACGTGGTCGGTGGATTGGATTCCTGTAGCGAGAGCGACAGTGAGCGGGTGGACTCGGCGGCCGACGGCTCCGTGGACGGCGAATGTTTCCCGGCGCTCAACAGTAACGCGAGCGAGATCAGTGAGCCTCGGAAAAACCCTCCGCAGAATCCGCCGATGGAGCACCTGAACCACCAACCCGGTATCCACCACTGGGGCTTAAGCTTGCTAGAACGACGACGCGAGCTGGTGGGAATCGGAGCTGGACGTCCACCGACTGGTAATGGCGCTAGGAATCTAATCAGACAGGTCGCTAGTGAGGAAGAAGTCCAAAGCGGCAGCATCGATCTCTCGGTAAAGGGTAGGGAGGAGAGAAAGAGGCTGAATCCGTTCTCCATCGATAGTCTATTGGGGAACAATCGGACTAGTGCGGCATCGGATCGTAGGCCGGCAACGCCGACGTCGCCGACCTCTCCCATTTCATCAGCTTGCACATCGCCATCTACGACGTAGTGAATAGGAGCGTGGAGAGATGCCGAGGTGCGTCAGATTAAAAATTGACGAGCAGAAGAACGCGATCAAAGAGATGAGGTAACTCCTCGTCGAGATTACCAGTGACGGTGAAGTGACCATGTCGGATGAATGAAGACTGAAGCGTGCAAAGCGGAACTGGTACTCCTGGTCATGAAATTGCGTGGAAGAATCAGCTACGGTAACATTCCCATTTCTACCAGAGTTCGCTTTGATTGAAATCGCTAGGTTTATGAATAATCCTCGCGTACTTATAAACATTCTCACGTCCATCGATGAACGCGCGTCTAGATTCTTGATATCCTGAGATCTCTGAGAGTATGCATATGAATTTAAAGTCGAAGATAATCGAAGAAAGGAAGAAAAAATTTAAGTATAGGCAAATTGAGTATTAAAGGGATGGAAAATTCAGGTTACAGTCGATCACAAGTACATGTAGATCGCAATAAATTACGCATATAATTCTCTTTGGATCTAGAAGGATTTTAGGATCTAAATTTCGTGCTATCGGTATGGACCGGCAAGACTTATATCAGTTCGACATATCGAATGCATGCGTGACCGTTGTAGATCGAGTGCGTTTGATTTTGTCCATTGTGTCTCCTTTCAAAGAACAAATGGAAAAATGTGCAATAAACGCGGACTTTGCTCGCTAGGCGGCTTGTCCGTTTTGATGTAAGGCAAAAGCGAGAAAGAGAAAGAAAGCGAAAAATAGAATGTGCATGTGTGGGAATAAAAGAGAAAAAGAGAGAAAGAGAATTAGAGAGTGAAAATGAGTGTGTGTGTGTATATGTGTTGTGTGTTTGTGAGTGTGTTTGTGCATATACGCGTGTATTTAATGTAAATAGTGCGAAGGAGGTCCGTTTTATTTAATTTTTCAGTAGTCGATACTACCCCAGTGTTCGTCGATCGCGGATATTATTTAAAGCAATAGGGCGGGGGTTCTCAACTTATTATACACTTGCGATCGGTTCGATAAAAATTACCAGAGCAAGCACTCGTTAATGCTTAGAGTTCTAGATAATCAGAGAGGCGACATTGAAGGGATAACCTGATGTCTATCTAAAGAGTATGATTTAATTGATAATCATAGTAAGAAAACAATATTCCAATAAGCAAGAAACAAATTGGAACATCGCAGCAACATTGCAGTGACGTTGTAATGTTGCTGTAATGTTGCTGGAATATTCCAAAATATTTCTTGTTTATTAGGATGGTCATCACTTTGATCATATAATTTAGTTAACCAATCAATATCCATATTGGAACAAAAGGGCCAAGACAACCTAATTTAATTAACTCAACCTGTCACCCTCTAATAATTTACAACTCTAATTAATACGAGTTAAATTCTTATAGGGGAGATAGACTGGTCAAATCGAATAACTTTTTTCAACGTTTTATTTGTAGTAACGCAGTTACAAAAATCAATGATATCGATTAATTTGACAAAGAGATTAAAATAAATGACGATAAAACGAAGATAAAACACTATTGAGGACCTCTGCGATAGGAATTTGTTTGACGTTGTATATAAACTTTAAAGAACCCCTAAACGAGCGTGAGTACGTCACAGTTCAAAGATTTGTTCTCCCATCCCTGTAAGCAAGGTTGATCTACAAGCTCGGTTTATAGTTAGGGGTGATTAAGAGTTGCCATACGATGATCCGGGATATGCGAAAAATCAGTACCTATCATATATCCATTAAAAATATATTAATTTATTCTCCCGACTATGCTGGCGTTTAGTCATTGCATCCCTTCACACGTCATCCTATCCTCGTTCCTTTTTATTTGAAGAAAGCAACGTGACAGGATACGAAACGGCCAAGGCAGCGTAAGTATAAAACTAAATTAATTTGAGCTTATTATTAAGAACTTTTCTCATTGAAAAATATCTTCTTACAAAACATATTTCTTCAAGTCTTTTAATTGAATGGAATAATTTATGACAAATCAATCAATTCAGTTAAACTGATTTAACCCAATAAATTAGAATATTAATATAATTAGTATCAAATTAGATCAAATCTTATTAACACTTTTGCTCTGATCGTTGAAATTTATTATTAGTTGGAAATTAAAACGACAAGATATGACACATCCAATTTTCACTAGGCAAAAGTCAATTCCAAGTTTACCGAAGAATAAATCGCATTTGCAGCACGGATATTTATGTAAATTCACACGAACACGATTTATACTCGCCACAAGTTCGGGACGATTTCGTTGAAAGTCGAGAGCTTTTGTTCGTTTAACGTCGATGCGAGGGGAAAGAGACCGGTGGAATAATAACGATGTACGACAATGTGGCCGCTGTCGGCGTCGCGTGGCGAACAATGAGCCGCGCATAAATCATAGACATAGCGTAACATCGCTTCCGCTGTCATATTGCAATTGCAACGCTATTTATATTCGGCGCTGTTAAAAATATCGCAACCGCCAATTTCTAAGCCTTTCTGAACGAACTTTCCAAATATTTTCAATGAGATCTCACACAATCAGTTATACAGCTCGCTTAAATTTTAAATTTTGTATTTCTGCGAAAAATTAAAAAGATAAAGACATGGATTAATGTTGTTAATTAATTATCATAAACTATAAATTTATGACGATCCAAAAATGTTTTTTTTTTAATTTTTAAATATATTATGTAGCCAGTAAGTGTATAATAATAATAATTTGAAACATCAAGAATCAATTTCCTTGATTCTTAGAAAAGAATATGCGAGAAAATATTTATCAAATATTTATCAAATAATTCATTTGTTTAAGTAAACTCGCGATTGGAGAGAACGATCGTTACTTCAAAGTGGCATTTCCACTTTAGCGAAAAGAAATCGACGGCCGTTACGAAAACGATGAAAAAGAAAGTAAGAAAGGAAGGAGGGATGATGTAGTATATGATAATATGCGTCGCGCGAAGACAATAATGCGCGTCGCCGCTCGCGATTTATGTTACGAGCATTTACGCGAGCGCGCGCTCGCAAGCGCTCGCAAGCAACCGGACGTCTCCACAAAGAGCCATTGTGCGAATGCGATGTGGCGCGGTTAATATTATTAGCCGTCCGCGAGGAGCAGCGCTTAAACGGCCGATGCTTTCTGCCATCGCCCTCGCCTGAGGACTCTATTACCGGCCAATCCTCGCGGCACAGCGACTGCCTCCTTTTCCTCGTTTACCGGCCCATTGTCGCCGAGCACGAACGGCATTACGTGCCCCCTTCGGTCTAGTGGAGCCCTAAGCGGCGCTTCCCGATTGTCGATGATGATCGTAATATCCCAGAACATCCACAGGAAAAACGCGATCCAACATTCCATTACTGTTAGCTGTGTGTGTGTGAAACTAAATCAAAGAAACTAAAAAATTTTTAATCTATATTTCTTACAAAGGAACTAGATTTTTTAGAAAGAATTCACATTTCTTACAAAAGATCTAAATTTCTCATATTCCTTAATAAATATGCTGTTGAATGTTATGGGTTTAATCTTCCTATTTAATCTTCGAATTTTATTTTAGCTTAAAAATTTTGTGCTCTATCCCTAAATCTTATAGAATAAAAATAATTATTATATAACCGGTTAAACGGAGTATCCACAAGAGAGAAAAAAATTAATTTTGGAAAAGAAGAAAAAGAATTGGAGGTAAAAATTATAAAAAGATTTTCTGAAGATCAAAGATAACCAGTATTACAAATTTAAGCGTTTTCAGTTTGAAAAATCAATTTTCAATTTTAAAAGAAAAGAAAAATAAATTATTAAATTAAATATAAAGGATTTTGTGATTTTTTTTACCTGCTAATAATCAATTAAAAATAATAATATAAAATAAAACAAATCCAATAATCCATATCACTCGATTACTGTCTCGAATTCAAACTCTAATTTGGCCTCACCCTTCTTAAATAAAATTCTGGCTACGCCTTTATATATATATATTTTATGCATTAGCTAAACTTTTCTGTTTAGAACCCAGGGCGATTTTCAAATTTGAAATTTTTAATGTGAATATAGGAACTCTTGTTTTTTGGCGTAATCCAATGGTACAATTGTGTTTGTTTCTTATGTACACATTCCGATTTTGTAAAAAATGTAATGATTCATTCGTGTCATTATATAGATTTCTCTAACCGTAAACCGTGACAAATTGCATTGATAATTGTAACAAAGTTATTTAAACTCGTTTAACTTTGCTTGCTAGTCTATGCGAGAATTTTAGGCGTTCGTGTTTACTTTTTATATATGTACATATAATGTACATATACATGACAAGCATTCTATAATATTATAAATCATATTTTTGCATTTATTCTGAAATTTAATTCTTTAATATAAATTGAGACTTGTATATTATTAGGTGTTGGAATTAATTCGTAGCGTTTTTTAATGAAAGAATGTTATTTATTTCACATGAGCATTAAAAAATAATATAAATATTAATGAAAGTACTTCCCATCACTTGTAAAACGCTACGAATTAATTCCAACACCTAATATATATAATGTAGAATAGATAGTTTAACAGTGAATCAGTAATACATTATGAACCATTGCGATATTTCGTAAATGTGACGTTATCAGATTGTGCTGTTATCATGCAGCGATTCGTATTTGAATCCCTCTTCGGCTCTTTAGTCGACTGGCAGATCGCGCCAAAGACGGCCATGTAATGTCACATTTTAAGAATTTTGAGTTGCAGTTTTTTTCATAAGTTTTGCGCATTTTGTATGTTTTTGTTGTTATGCTTATCATTTTTTTCATTGTGCAATAGTTTTGTATGCACATTTGACTTTATTATCTGTAAACAATTTTTTCTATTATATTATTTTATCACATTATTTAGGGACTGAGAATTAAATTCAAGAAAGAAATTACATACAGCAATTAATAATCAGAAGTTTTCGTCCTTTTATAAATTATTGGGTCATCTAAAAAGTATCCGCGGTTTTTTGTCACTAGATGTGTGTTGATGGCCATATATTTAGTGACAAAGTACTGCGGATACTTTTTAGATGACCCAATACATCAATATCGTATCAATACGTTTGAATTTAGCCACGCGTTTGATTGATTTTTACAAATAAATCTATTGATTCACTATTGTTAACATTGCTGATTAATCATTCGACAATTAAGAATTATTATAAAGAAGGAAATGTGCGGTAATCACAATCAAATTCCATCGCAATACGGTCACTGATGACAAGCATTTGAACGACAAAAAGAATTTATTAACTTTATGACTATATTAATCACAATAAAATACTACCGATTAATTATTCGACGAGTTGAAATTACTTATGCGCGTTATACACATATTACTCGACATGGAGGCGCGATGTAAACAAGTCAATGGATTAGGTTGATACTGAATACGTTGGTTATTAATAAGAAGAATGAATGAGGGTGCGATTACATGTAGTGCGGTACATGGTACAGAAACTAATTAGGTAACTATAGGAACCGCGCAAACTCTCCTCTTTTACATACAGCGTTGTAAGCAGCACGAGCCAGACAAATTCACATTACTAAGCACTTTTTAATAGAATTAATTGATTTAAATGCAATTATTAAGTAAATCCGTTGAAACAATAAGAGTGTTGATAAAATGTGCATAGAAATAAATTAATATATTTAAAAAATTCATACTAAAGTTTATTTATCACTAATCTGTGCCACTTACCGCGCTACATGTAATAGAAGAGAAAAGAAGCAAGCGGCACGGTTTGCGACGTTTTTATAGTTATCTAATTAATTTCTGTACCGCGTACCGCGCTACATGTAATCGCACCCTAATGTTTTAGATGCTTACTGTGCGGCGTTGTGATCGCGAACACGAACGCACTCAGTACCAACCTAACCCATTGACTTGTTTACATCGAGCTTGTCGAGTAATATATGTGTAACGCGCTCAAGTAATTTCAAAAACTCGTCGAATAATTAATCGGTAGTATTTTATTGTGATTAATACGATAGTAATAAAGTTAGTAAATTTCTCATTTTGTCCTTCAAGTGCTAGTGTAAATCGTGACCGTATTTGCGATGAAATTTGATTTTGTGATTATCACGTGCAATATTTCCTTCTTTGCAGTAATTCTGAGTTGCCGATAATCGGCAGTGATTAATAGCAGTGAGCCACTAGATTCATTTGTAAAAATCAGTCAAGTGCGTGGATAAATCCGTGAACATATTGATACAATTTATAAAAGGACGAATACTTTTGATTATTAATTGCTGTATGCAATTTCTTTCTTGGATTTATATAATTCTCAGTCGTTAAATAATTAATCGGTATTGATTACGAATTGATAATAACGAACTGATAAATTTTTTTGTAAATCGATCAAGTATGCGTGGAACGTTAAGGCCGCAGCACAAACTTTTGCACGACGCATAAGAGAATCAACAAATAATAATTCTTCTTTTCCTCCCACTTCATGGATTGTGTACCCCTTGTACACAATGAACTACTTCTCGATTTTTAAATAATTGAAATTATAGCTAAATTAAAAAAATAACTTAAAAGTTATTGTTTATAATATGTAGTCAACTAAATTCATAAACTATATGCCAAAACTCAGATTTTCAATTCAATAATTGAGATATAAGCCTCTGAAATTTACATGGTTCATTGTTGGACCACTTACCCTATGTATAATATATTTATACATATTATATATTATAATTTTTATTATAATTTATATAATCATTATAATTTTTTTATGTATATAATTTAAATTTGTACATATAAATATATATGTATTTACATATTACATGTATATATATTATATATAAAAAAAATCTGAATTTTTAGAATAAATGAATAAGAATATTAATAAAACGTTTTTTTAGTTATAAGATTATAACTGAAAAATATTTGCGTATAATATTAAATATTAAATATTAAAGATTTAAAACATACAACATACAAATGAATCATTTTAATAGTGAAATACAATTAGACTCAGTTACTTTTTATCACTGAAATTGATTACGTGCTCGATATTTACATAAGAGAAATCAGGATTTCACGATTGCTTAGATAGGCGTCATCTGGCTTGCGTTTGACGATCAGGCGTTCGGAAATCACGTGAAAACGGTGCTGCGCGGCGCTCATTAATGCTCCCGCCATGATTTCCGAGGAAATGGGTGTAAATTATTCCAGGATCGCGATTAGAACATTCGACCGGCCACCTGCTGGATTTCACGCACGGAGATGCTATAGGTATTAATAATCCGAGTATTTACGAGATCCCCGATCGCCGTTCTCCTTCTCCATTAAGTGGACGCCTTCATTGTTGAACGAATAATGTGTATCGCTGGCTCTGCCTAACTGATCGTAATGTGCGAGAAGGAAAGAAAGAAAGAGACAGAGGCGAAAAGATGAGAGAGACTGCCTCCTGTTCTTTCCTATCCTGGACCGTTTATTTACTGTTATCTTTAAATGAGCTTTTTTTCTCTTAATGCCTCTTGTCGAGAAGAACTATCACATTTTATTAAAGTTTCGACACTGTTGGATTCTGCGCAAATCCATATGAATTCTCCTTTTTAGATTCTCATATTTCCTGAATACTTTGGTATCTTCAAGGTTTACTCAGTTTGAGAACTTCCTTATTGCTGACACAACTCAAAATTAAAGAGAGAGAAAGATTCGGTGATTTGTTTGTCTCATTCTGAATTCATGGAAAAAAAAATGACCGGATGGAAATACGACTGGGCCCCTTCCGCCGAGGTGTAACTCGATCAAGTTCGATAGATCAGGCGGCAGATTCCTTGCCGGTTATTACAAGGGGTCGGAGGTTGATCGCTCGCATAAACCATTTAACTCTGATCACCTATCGATACCGATATTTCTCAGAGGTATCGGTTATCTTTCCGCTCGATCTTCGTCCGACAAGGCCCTCTCTCCTTGTCTAGATGAGCCTTACCCACTCCGCACCAGATTAAATATCTGAACCTGGTTTCCTAGCCCTCTCATTGGCAGCCTCTTTCCCACGTGTTTGTGTATTCGAGCATTCTCCTTCACGATAAGTGAACTCGATAATTTTGTGTAAATTAATATCTTGTGCCTGTTATATTTTAGTATGAACCAAAAAGAAGTGCCTGAACTAAACGAATTTGAAATAAAATAGAGCAACTTTTAGATACGATGGGATACGTATTTCAACAGAATACAAACTGGGATTTTTAAAAATTTATTTTAATTGTGAAGTTTTTGTAAATTAATGAGAGAATCTAATAAATACCAGAGATTTAAAAACAACTGAGTGAAATCATTCCTTTTAAAAGTCTGGATCATTTATTATTGATATTTAGATTAATGACGAAGAGAAAATATGTTTGAATAAAATATTGGGTTGGAACAAAAGTTCGTAGTACTACAAACTTTAAAATTCAAGCTGAGATCTCGTTAAAAATTAACTAAATTTAAATTAAAAGCAAAGGATTTGAAAACTTTTCTATCTACTGGGATACTATCTAAAAGCTATAGATATAATGCTATTTTTTAATTTCATTGCAAATTCTTATAGAATATAAAAACGTTTTCTTATCTGAAAAAATAATTTCGAAATTAATGAAGTGAAATTTTTTTGAATATCTTTGAATCAAAAATGCAATGAAAGAAGAATACATTTTATCCGAGAATTTCAAAAGAATAATTTTTTTAATTCTCTATGCTGTCTGGGATGGTTGAAACATAGAAGGAATTTTCAATACATCTTACAGATGTTATTTTATTAAAAAGGATTTACATTTTAATGTAGTTTGCAAAAATTTTCTATACATTTTTTTACTATGTTGTAATCCAAGATGATTGTAATGAACAAGCAGAAATCCTGCACTTGAATATTTTAAATATTTTTATCCCTTCCTAGTCCCTTTTATTGTATAGAACTATTGAAAATGTAATCCTTTTTTCGTTTACGAATTAAGGCAATTCGACAATTTCCTCGAGCGGTTCTTTTCGTTTGCGAATTAAGACAACTTGACGAATGTATCTACTCAACATTCGCTGGGCTCGTGGCCAGCTCGTCCCATAAAATGCTGGCGACTTGGCCCGGCAATCGCCATTATGTATGTACATAAATCGGTGTGCAGGGCGAGTACATAGCTCGCTGTGTACGGGAATACGCTCTACCCACGTATTAAGTCGTTTCTCGTGCTGTACGAGGGACGTTGCTCTTACTTCCACGAAACGTGCGCACGTCAGGGCGCACGACGACTACGACGAGTGCTCACGAGTCGGAAAAAAAAATCACGACGATGGGGGCTCGCGAAACTCCGACCGGCTACCTATTAACGTATGCGTGTCCTGGGATCGGTTAATGCGAAATTCCGCAATCTTATCGATCTTTTTGGATACTAATTACGTAGGATTTCGCACTTTGTTCCGCGGTGACGGTGGGGCAGTGATCGAGGAGCGTTCGTCACGCGAGATGAGCGTTATTAATTTTTGAGTATCGATCGACCGGCAGTTTTCGTGCTTTGTTTTTTGAACATGAGCTTCGGAGGGCAATCCCGCTGGATATTGAAAAGCATCCATCCACGGCGGATCCGGGGGCGGATCAGGACTTGGCAGGAGATCGAAGATGCACGATAAAGAATTAATAGCCGCTTTTGGCAACGGGCCCGGTCTAACTGGCGGGAACAAATTTTATTACCAAATTTTCCTCCGCCTGTACGCGCCAAGATGGTAGATATCGCTGCCAGCCTGTGAACTGGCGAACCCCGTTCGCGGACCCCGAGAGAACTCAGAGTGGTTGTGTATGTACTTCTTGTTCGTGGGATCGAGATACCACACCGCCTCACGGGCGGTCGCCACGCTCGTTGGATTCACTTTTCTGCCAAAATCGATTCCCGATCGTCCGGGCCCTCAGGCCGACACGGAACCTCCATGAAGTTCCTGCAATTTGGGTACAGATTTGAAATGAAGTTTCGATTTTCTCCTTGTTTTACTGGATACTATCAAAATTTATTCCGGCAACTTGAGAGGAGAAGAATTAAGTGTTGAAGCTTTCTTCTATTATAACGTCTTTCTGTAATTTATATGTTGGGATTATATTTTTTCCCAAAATCGCATCGTTGATCAACTCTCTTTTGATCGGGCTTTTCTCTGTTCGTATTATATCTACACTCGAAGAATAAGATCTAGTGATGACAATTATAAAGTTGACAAATATATAAGTTTTATATGTACAACTAGTGTACATATACATATATATAGTTGAATAAACTATTTTGTAGTTGCAATAGTTATAAAACAGTTTATTCAATTGTACACATTAGTTTATTTAACTACGTACATTAATTCTATTGTACATAAAATCTGTCACGTTTATGTGATTGTTATGTTTTCCTTTGAATGTATATGTAGTGTATATGTATTGCACAATATCTTCTCACAGTTTGTATAACCATGATGTCTCATTTATTTATTTATCAATATGACATTTCAATCTTTCAGAATACTTGGGATCTTGCACAAAGATGAAATTATGAAAACACGCGATGGTGTGGAATGAAAATAGAAATAAGTATACTTTATTTCTTCTTTTGAATGGGGAATTGGGGATAGAAATTTACAAGCCATGAACGAAAAGCGAAAGATTAGAAAAGTAAAAATGCTAAAGGGACTGTACTCAAGTCGCCGTACTTTCTTAGCAAAGTCTTCCATTACAGTATTTTCTTTCCCAGCTAATTCATACAATTTCCACGAAGCGTCATGCTGGAAGGCGCAATCATCCCGCAGGATCGGCAATTTCACCCGACACCTGCTAATGCACGAATGTGTCAGCGGCGACGAGCGGCCAAAGAATGAAATTGAGTATTATGCTAATGTGAATGGCGGTGCAAGCTCTTCGCAATGTTGCATGCGATAGGGACACGGACGCGTCATGCCAGCGCTAAATCTTTCCGTTATTACAAGAAAAAACCGGTCCGCGAAAAGACGCCGCGCGAAATATCGCCATTTGTGAAGAGAATGTCCTCGGACGAGCCAAGCGACCGGATTATCCGCCGGCGTCATTTTATCAAGCACCTGCTGACGCAGTCCTTCCTGGAAGCAGCTTTTCTATACGTCTGCCGATATGTAAGCGAGAACTACCCTAATCGCCGTCGCCAATTAGGTAACATTGAACAAATCTCTCAACCTCTTTACTTTCGTTTTTCTCGTATTTCTTTCTTGGAAGCGTCAATAAAGAGTTTACGATTGTAAGCTTGTCAAAAAGCATTCTCGGAGAAATAATCTCATAAATTCATAACAAGATCTATACACTCGCTTTTCTTTATAAATAAGTTATTCATCACGAAGCTAAGGTGGGGTAATCTAGCGTAATTAATTCTCTTGTTTGACACAGTAAAAATTGTTTAAATCCGTCAAAGTCATTTTATATTCTTTGTACAGAAAAAATTAATTTCATAAGCATTTGATTTATATAAAATTAAAAATAGTGTCGACAAAAGTAACAATTTTGTGACAAAATTTCAAGGTTTAGTTTTCTGATAAGATCCAAAGCTTTATGTAGCTCGTTTTTATTTTCTTTAAATTTTCTGACAAGCTAAGCTTTAAATGAAAAGTCAGAATAGGAATGAGAGGAGCGGGAGAGAGGAGGCCCAGGTATGTGTTTCTCTTCCGACGCAAGAAAGAGAGACAGAAAGCAATCGGCTCTGTTTGCGGCAATATCGCGATAAGTATCTCGGCTCCGACTTCGCGAAACACGAGGAACGATCTGCGTAGTGGTGCATGGTGCTTTGATGGCGGCCAGCCAGAAGTAAATCTAAGGTTTACGAGGTAGTACCGCCTCTTACTAGCACCTCCTCGAGCACTACCCTGAGTACCACGGGGCACCGCGAGAGCGCGAGCCCCTCATAATTCTCATAATAAATCGCCTCGAACAACTGACGCCCGCTCCATATACAAAGGGATCACCGACCAAAAGGAGAATTGAAGGGTTGGAGGGGTGAAGGGGAAGAGGGGAAGCGAAAGGAGAGGAAGGGAAGGGAAGAGCAGGGAAGGGAAAGGTTCGCAACAATGGATCGACCCAGATCGCGAAACTGCGCCGCTGTTGCGAAAGGCGTTGCTGTTGCATCTCTCGAGCAATGCGAGGCGGCCGGGCCGATCCTGACGGTGTCCCGGCGAATCTATGAAGAAGGCTTCTCTTTGCGGAAATCATTCATCGCGAAATGTTAAATCTTTATTAGATTTTTATGGTCCACAGATTGTTGCACTTTCATGATCCGTTTCGTAACCGGCAGTTACAAAGTTTTCCAGGATTCTACCTTTTCTAGAGCAGTCTTTAAACTCGAATAAAGTCGCAATAACCTCGTCGTGTTAAGAAATAAAGAGGGAGGAAAAGGAAGGGACAGATATAATCTCATGCGCCTCGCAGCATTACAGCGTGCGAGATCGACTATGGCTATTCTGCAGATTCTGCTCTCGCATGTGTGTCTCGAATATTCCCCGGCATTAGTTACATTGTATCGCGACGAGGACGCCTTCGAGCGCGTCTTCAATGTCTTCATGTCCCGTAAGGCCGTGTAGCGTGCATCGAGTCCCATGCGCGTGGTCACAGGCCCCCGATAATATAGTTATTACCAACAGGGGGCCCCGCGGCCACAAGAAAGCGACGAACCCCGCATTAAAAACCAATTTTTAGTCCCGAAAAAACCTCCGCTCTCCATCGTAATAACAGGCCTGATAATCTATAGTAGGTTTTCTATCCCGGGCCTGAGGACCGACCTGCCAAGCTCGTCCTATCTCCCTCTCTCCTCATTCTCCCGCCGCCCTTACTCTCCGTTCGTGCGTTCCGTTCTCCTAATCCGGTTGGGATAATCGAGCAAATTGATGTCCCCCTCTCGTCTCTGCCATGATGACTTTTTTCAATTAAAATGGCCCACGATGCAACCGACAGCTGTCGAACGAGGCCTACGACGTAATCACATGGGACTTGGATTCATCAATCGATCGGTCGTTTGACGTGCGTCCTGTTTTCAGTGTCGGTGTCTTCGAGGAGAACGAGTCTGAGATTACATGCGAGCGAGTGGGAGAACCTGTAACGGTTATTGACACGTATAAGTACACAACAACTGATAATTAATTTACTTCATATATTTCGATAAACGGAAATGCAAATTGCTCCGTCTGACGATTAAATTTTGATAATGAAACTGACGTGAGTTGGGATCGCCTAGCATATTAATTGAACCGTCGGTTAAGTAATTTTCAAGAGATCTTTTGGTATGATTGTGTACATACAAGACTGACGCGACTCGGTATTATTGCAACTAATGATCCACGACGTTCGAGTAATATCTCTTTCACAATCTATCTCTCTTCCTTCATTCTTAATTACTTAGAATTTATAGACCGGACTACGCTTAATCATTATAAACCATTCGATAAAACATGCTTGATAGATTGGCTTCTAATAACATTTCTTCTTAATTAACAAGAAGCTTGATAGTGTTTACAAAAAAAATTCCAGTTACACTAGGAAATTCCAGGCACTAAATGTGCGTCTTGGAGTGAAATAATAAAACGACTTGGAGAAGACGACAATTTTTCTGCCTCTACAATTATGTTTTGATACATATAGTATAGCATGAGATTGAGAAAGTTTTTTTTAAATAATAACTTTAATCAGAACTAAATCTAAGTAGCGTGTTCCGGGAGAGTTCTAATATACATCGCATAATTATCCTGTAGAGTGTAAATACCTCTTTACCTATTTCTATTATATCCCGCCTAAAATAACAGCCAATTACGTGTGGTGTATGGTCAAAAACTGTTCTGCCACTTTATTACAGGTTCGCAGACATCGAACTGCAACTTGATTCCTCCCGGTCTTCGACTTCTACGAAGAACTAAAATTGCGTAGCATTCCAATATTTTGTGACACGTGTAGACGTAATAATAGAAAACTTAATGCTCAATAAAGAACATTCACAATATAATCTTCGCAGATTTATATACTTGATATAACTGTAGGACATATAATTGAAGGATATTTGGTCGTCTTTGAGTTCTCTCTCGAAGCGAAGCATATAGTCACGTCCTGAGCTATTCGATTTTCAGTAACAATCCCCTGATTGTGTCACTAGAATGGTAGAAAAGGACTCCAGCCAAGCCGAGTCCTCAGTAAATTTCTATTAACGGCGCGGCGTTCGAAACAATTGGCCATTAAATCGAACGATCCCGCGGTAGATAATAACTGGTAATAATCGGCCGGAGCCACCGGTTAGTTTCGACGCTGCTGGGACCTTTGCCTCGCCTCGGCCCGAAACAAGCCGAGCATCGGTAATGAGAGGCCAATTAGAACACCCCGCCGATGGAATTACCCCCCGACGCTCCGAAATTCAAACTGGCTGCCGTGAGCGTTCCTCGTAATGCCCGTGAGGCACGCGAAAGAGCGAGAGATCGCGTGTGAGTGCGTTGGAGTGCGATGCTCGGATACCGAAAGACTTCTCTCTCCGTTCTTCCAACAAGCAATTCATGTAAAGTCCGTTCTACCCAAAAAACTGCCTCGTTAGTCATTTGATGATCTGTCACAAACAACTTCGTATTCGTAAGACTAAAGACAAAAGGCTGAGAGAAAGAAATATATATAGGGAGAGAGGAGAGTTCTTGTTATGACGAAAAATGTATTATTTTAAAAAATAATTTGACTTTTTGTAGTTCAAACTATTTCTCACAAATGATTGATGAGTATTTAATGGCCAAATATTTTACTTTCAATTTTTTACATTTTAAGAAAAATAGTAGCAACTATAAAAATACAAATTTTATTATGTAGAATTAATGTACTCGTATAAGTTTAATAAGTTATTGCAACTATAAAATAATTTATTAAATTATATTTACATTAATTCTACATATGAGAAACTTTTTATATTATAGTTGCACTTTTTTCTGAGTGTATCTAATCGATTGGGCATAATTGGGTTAACAAAGAATTTTTGTTACTCGAAGGAATTTATAGAGATTCCAACAATGTAATCTGTTTCTTGTAATCACATATAAATACGAAGTAAAGTCCATCTTGATGTAGAACCGCTAAGAGTAAAAGAAAAACTATTTGCATCTAATTTTACACTTAAAAAAAACATAGTGATTGCAACTATAAAGATATAAGCTTTATAAAATTAGTATACCTATATAGAACTAATGTAAAATAGAATAATAAGCTATTTTAAAATTATTGAAATTTTAAAATAATTTATTTAACTATGTATTTTAATTATAAAATTTGTATAGACGTCACTTTTATAGTTGCTACCATTATGTCTTTCTTTCTGAGTGTATCTGTATTGAAAAAATATTTGTCCCTAATTTTACACTCAA
This sequence comes from Acromyrmex echinatior, assembly GCF_024713525.1. NCBI lineage: Eukaryota > Metazoa > Arthropoda > Insecta > Hymenoptera > Formicidae > Acromyrmex > Acromyrmex echinatior. Next base: position 1,061,424 of record NC_141868.1, read on the forward strand.
AGAAAAATACAGTGGTACAAAAAATATAATGGCAGCTATAAAGATGATAAGTTTTATATGTAGAATTAATGTGCACACATAGTTGAAAAAGCTAGTTTAAAAAGCAATTAAAAAAGCAACTTTTTTGTTCAATAATTTTGTCGTTTCGTAAGAATGGGAGTAACGTTCGACGAAGGAAAATCATTCACGCTATTGCAACAAAAAGATGGATGTTTCTCGTTGCGACAGTGCGTTAGGAAAAATCGTCGTACACATTATCCATGTAACTCCGATATAAGAAGGAGAAAAAAAAAGAAACGACGGTAAGATGCTCGTTACTCGTCGCGCTCAATTTGCAGTCGCGTATAATTAACCGGAGTATGAAAAACGGCCCGCCACGTGCTACCGTCGCCGACGCTCTTTCTCTCTCTCTCTCTCTCTCTCTCTCTCTGCCGAGATTTATAGTTATTAATTTTATAATAGACTCATCAGACGGAGGACGCTTTAAGCGTCCGGCAGCTTAAGCGAGCGCGCGTTTAACCGAAAATAAAGCGAGACGAGGCCCGCCCGAACCGGGGCAATCTACATTTTTAATTGGCGAAATAACTCACGTGCGATTCCAACAAAACGTGCGATTAATTGTAATTAACCAAATTGATTTTCCTGCCTCGGCGAGAGTGCTGGTCGCCGATTCCTTGACTGACAACATCGACGCGGCCGCGCGTTGCCCCATTAAAGGGTTAGTCAAGACTTCATTACTTCATTAATCATGCGGACGATCACGGCCGCGTCCATTTGTTTTTGCCAAATTAATCAGGCAATGGTGCACGCAAAACTTATGCATACTAAAGTTGCCCGGCATCGATTCACTTCGAGCTCCTCGTATCTTATCTATCACGCGTAGCTTAACGTGATCGATCATATGAACGAGCGGCGGCGAATATTGATCACCTCATTTGTGCAATTAATCTAGTTAAATAATTCACTATCGGATCTGGAATCAATTTCGAATCTTGGAATCTTGGAAATTCCCTGCGAAAGAATACGACCTCAGAGATTTGTCGTTCCCCATTTGTCGTTCATCGTCAATACGGAAAAATTAATCTTGATCACGATGAAAAAAGTTGCACACAATTATCATAATTTAACTATAACTTATAGTCGTTTTCGGTGCCAATTCTTTATATTTGATTGAAATACTAGCTGAGGTGACATTTTTAGCAATAAATTATTTATATTGCTTTAAAGATACTTATTAGCATCAATAAAACTGCTTGTCAATTAATATATGACTTATTACTTCAGCTTTAATTTAAGACTGTGTTTCAAGATCGTCAAATAATCAGCGTGTAGTTTTTTTGAAAATTCAAATTTATATAGTATTATCAGGTACTGAGACTCGCTTTATTCGATTCTCTTCACTTGTTTCATTTATACATTGTTTTGATAGAATTATAAATATGCATAATTAAAAAAAAGAGAAGAATATGTAAAATATAGAGTCAAGAGCATAAAAAAAGGATATTACATTTTTTTAATAAAATGGAAATAAATGCAATTAATCAAGTATTACTTAAAAAAGAAAAAATGTATTCGTAAAAAAATCTGTTAATTCTATAATAATTCTATAATAATTAGATAATAAGACAAATTGAAAATGACTAAAATAATCAATCACTTGAGTGAGTCAATTATAGTGAAAAAAATACTTGACGTGCATGTATCGCATTAAAATTTAATGTTCTAAGACCAATATGTTTTCATACAGTACAAAAATTATTTGTAGTATGAATTAATAAAAAGATTATTACATATATATATAATAACTTTACAGATATAAATAGACAAAATACACACATGGAAGTAATTTGTCAGGGAAGAGATGTGAATAATAGTTTATTGATCCTGCGAATTTGTTATGTATAATAATTCTATAAATATTATCAATATTTTATTACATATACGTATTATTACTCTAAAAATTCACATCATGTCTATAATTGTATATTTTCACATACTGTCACTATATACATCAGAGTGTTCAGCGTGACTATCCGCACAATTTCTCAGACACTTCCGACAGTTAAAAAAAAGTTGAATATTCGTCTGTTTTATACAACATGCGATAAAAAATGAGCTCCTAATGATAATTATTTTACCAATTATAATCACAAATATACTTTTCTCTCAGTATATCTAGCGCGTTAGTCACAATATGAATCGTACGTTATGATTCTCATTAAATTAAATTAAATTTCGACAACTATATTGTTCGTACTCGCTCGCTGAACAGAGGTAGATTCTAGATTGGACATAAAACACGGCTGTAAATTTCAGGTACCACAATTCATTTATATTCCACGCGCGTTGTCTTCCTATGTTTATGATTTATTCAGCGTTGCGAGAAAAGCGCCTTCGATTGTGTTGGATGATTTATGCCACTCGTCGTCCGAATGCGAAGTTAATAATGTTATTGTCGTTCCGGCGCAATGATATTACCGTTTACAATTTTTCGCCATTTGCGTGATGAAAAAAATCGTATTATTTCTCTCCATATTACGGGAGCGTTCCTTTTTATGACGATCGTCGGCTCTCATGGACTCTCTCGATCGCTGCGATCGAGGCGAGAGAAGCGAGAGAAGAAGCGGCGATTGTATCCCGCTCGAATTCCAACAAGGTGTAGCCGTGCAAAAACGGCTTTTGCAACATTTCGGTAGGTGATTTACGTTTTAATCTAGCGTTAACGACTTCGCGTAGACAGGCGAGACTAATGGCGAGGCCAAGACCAATCGTGTCTATGAAGCGCAGCGCACAAAAGCTATTCTCCCGAGGTTTCATCATGGTTGACAAAGCGAATATTCCTGATCTATTATCGCCGAGAATTCAATCCCAAGTTGCAAATATGGCCACGCTAGAATGACTCTTGCTTTTTTTCTTGGATTTCTTTAATATATATTTTTTTACATATTTTGCACAACCAAGTGCGCCAAATGAGTTAAACAACATAAAAGGATGCATCGAGACCTCGCATTTTCCATTTATAAATTTCGTTATGTACTTTCGATTTTGTTTTAATAGATACTTGATTGGATTACTCTTTCTATGAGATGAACATTTACGAATTTATGAATAGTAATTTCTATCTATTGTTAGTATCTTTATTCTAAATATTTTCGAGAATCTCAATTATAATTCGAAATTGGATCGATAAGACTAAATCTAATCGAGTAAGAGAAATCCTATTTTCGGTCAAAGTGGATCTTATCGTAGTGCTTATATGCTTGAAAATCTCGATATATTATAAATACATCTTTTAACAGATAAAAGAAATGAGAGTTACGGTTTTTGGTTAGAGACACCGCTCAAAACTGTTTTTTATATGTAAGATGTGAAATCAAAAATCAAGTCGGAGAAGTAACGAGTGAGCGATACCATATTTACGAAACGGTTTCATGGTACTTGGATTGCAATAATATTTTTCGCGTGCGCGCGCGAGAAGCGGCATACGAATTCATACGCAAAGAGATATGGCTATGTGTATCGAAATTCGATCTCCGCGTTTAATTACGAATCCTTCTGGGAACGATCAGGAAACGCATCCCGATACCAGCATCCCTCCTGCGAGGCGAGCGCGCTTTCGGATGCGAGTGCGAAAGCATTATACGTTATCGCGAGCGGTTATGTTATGAGCGGCGCGATCAGAGAGGAATTTATTTGGCTCTCGCACACACGGAGCGCGATTTACGCAAAATATCATTTCTCGGGAATACCCTCTTAATTAAGGATTCGTTCAATCGGCCGCTCACGCTTCGCAGCTTCCTTTCGCGTAAATCGAAACTGATGTCTAAACGCCTACATAACGGTATTTTTATTACAACCTAACGTTACTGCGATAATTAATATCGTATATGGAAATTTGAATATGGATGTACGGTCGCGATGACAAGAACAATGGAGACAATCGCTGAGAGAGGACAAAACCCGATTGGCATGCACGTCATTTTGCATGTTAATTTTCAATGTCAGTTCAATTGGATTTTGCGGTGCGCAGCACACGTTTTCATTCCAGGTAGAATACAAAATCATAAGGTCAAGTGGTGCAAAAATTTCAGGAAAAATCTTAGTGATGTTATTTTATACACTTTTGAAGATGATTTTGTGATAAATTCTTGACGTGTTAATGATAATTTTAAATGATTACTAACTAAAAACAAGTCACTTGAAAATAATTATTATATATCAAGAATTTATCATAAAATTATCAAAAGTATAAAATCATCGGATGTTATTATGAATTTTCTTAAAATTTTACTTGATGTCATCTTGATCTTATTATGATTGCGTTCTATCTAACTATATATTTTATAATGCTTGGTATGTATTCAATGCGTTGTCTTACGACACATTCGCGAGATGTTGTCTGAAAAGAGTGAAGACACAGTGGAATTTGGAAAAATTCGCTGGATGGAATATTATGACGTTCCGAAGGACGGTAGCTACCACCGCGCGCTTTAATCTCGCGTTAACGACTTCATGTAGCCAGCCGAGACTAATGATAAGGGCGAGTCCGAAGTTGTATCTATCAAACAAACAATAAAGAGGATAGAGCGAGAGAGAGAGAGAGAGAGAGAGAGAGAGAGAGAGAGAGAGAGAGAGATAGAGGGAAAGAAACGGAGTATCCTTGGCACTCGCCATTTTTTCGATGGCCGCACGGAAAAGGTGTGAACTCCTTAAGCTGCCGAGGTGTCGGCTCGTCAGCAGTCAGGAAGGTGTTGGGCCGCGATCATTTATTATCTCGAGATTGAATTTCTCCTCGGCTCGACCAGCGCCTCGGTTTAATTAAAATATCGTTATGGGTAGGCGGGGATTCCCGCCGCCGTCATCTCGTCTCACCTCGTCTCGCCTCGCTTCGCCTCGCTTCGCCTCGCATTGCCTCGCACTGCGCCTCGCCTCGTCTCCTTCTCTTTTCGAAAGCGGATTCAACGATGACCAAGAGAATGGTCTGGGGGAAATATGCGGTGCTTCCGTTGCCCTCGCCATCCCCTTGATCACGAACCACTGAACCAGCACGGCGTAGCGCGGCCGCGGCCGGTCGATGCGGAATTATTCCGCCGGCTCCAATTTATCAACATTCCGCTGCCGTTCGTGTATTTCTCAATTTTTAAGCCCTTCGGCTACGGGATTGCATACATTCAACGTCTTGCGTAAGCAAATTCGGGCAATGATTAATAGCGTTTTGAATCAAATTTCCCCGATAGCGCGATATGGCCTTAATCGTTGTTATTCATTTGTCGTAAATGATTAAGTACCTATAAATTTTTTACGTTTCTTTCTCTCCTTGAATATATTATTTATTTTTTTTTTATTAAAAAGATCTTTGTATTTATAATCAGCTTTCTTAAAAAGGAAAAATAGGTTTCGAAAGTATGCTAATTATTCATGATAATCGTTTGATTAATTAAGGAGTAAGCGTTTCCTACTAAAAGATTGTTTCTTAGAAAACGACATTACATCATATTTGTGAAAAATGACAACAAAAAGATTGTCAGAAACTACAAAAAAAGAAATCGCATCGCATTTGAGGCGTAATCACATTAGATCTGCTCAAGATTCAATTTGCATACCATTGGACGATAACGATAACAGGCCGTTTGTCGGTAAACCCGGCGTGCAGAGAATCGGTCGATTAAACATGCCGATTTATTTCTTTAATTCTTCCGTTTAAAAGCGACCGGTTGACAGATTACAGCTCGCGAAAGAACCAGCGAAGCGGATCGGCGGCGCGGCCGCATTTATCCGCCTCGCGATCAAAAAGTGATCAATACGGGCCGATCCTGGCTGACCCGAGCGATAACGAGGTATTAACGATCGGAGCCGAACTAGTTCGAAGGAAGGAAGGTTGCTCACGGACGAGGTTCACGTTTAGCCGATCGGCCGAGGCCATCCCGTCCGATCCTCTTCTCTCTCTCCCTCTCCCTCTTTTCTTCTTTCTTTTCTCCCACTCTTCCAGCGTGCCTTTTGTCTCGGATCGTCTCAGGATTTTCGATTATCGTCCGGTACCAGGCACCGTAACGATCGCCTAACTCAGTGGGCCCGCCCCCAACAAACGGCGACTCCACCTCCAAAGGGACCCCGGCCCCACTTTTTGCATTTAAATTAATTTGCGCCGATTAATTTTTAATTAAAGCCGAGCCCGGGTTCGGCCAGGCGCGAAACTCTTCGCGTCAAACGTACCGGTCGGCCGATCGAGTAATATTCTCGGTTACTTTCTGAAGGCCGCTTTACGAAGCGAACTGAGCGATTTGACAGTGCTGCGGTTGGACGTGCGCGAATTTATGATACGAGTAGATTATCGGGGTCTAAAGAAATTCCAAGGAAATTGCAGAAAGCGGGACTTTATTTGATGTTTAGATAATTGAATCGTTATTTTGAAAACTGATTTTTCTGTTTTTAAGAATTCTGGAGAATTTTTATAGGGGATAATTGCCTTACCGGATACCAAATATCTGATCACACTTTTTTCGGATATCCGCTATCCGATAATTTTATAATCTAATGCATGTCTATTTAAAATTAAATATTTCTTAATTAAGATTTCTTTGTTAATATTGAAAATTTTAATAAATGCTCGTTCTGTTTCTACACTTACCGATTTATTTATTACTTACCAAAAAACAATTATATAATAAAAATAACTATAATTTTATAGCATTTTTGAGAGCAAATACATATTTTTTTAAATATAGTACTGTAAAAAGAAGTGTTTAATATCTTAAAATTAAACACTTCTTTTTTGAATGTATACAGAGAACTGTAAATATAATAATTATTATATACTATAATATTATAGCAATAACTATAAAAATGGAGCTCCTAATGATAATATGCAATTATAGTCATAAATATCAAATTTTTTTTTCTTGGTGAAGACTTGTGTATGAAGAAATATTTGTGTAGAAATATTAATTAATCAATCTCGCAAGCAAAGGCTTGTGAGAAGATTCAATTTCTTTTAACTCTACACGCGTCTTTCTCGGCTATAAGTGAGATTCATAAGACGTTTCCTGGAGAGAGGCGACAAATCCACAAGAGTACGGTAACGATTTCCGATAAATCATCGAAACTCCTTTACGAGTGAAAATCCGCGTCGCACTGCATTCGTTCTCCTCTTTCTTTTTTTCGTTTCCTCCCTTCTCTTCCATCTCTCACGTTCAATCTTCGGCTGCAAAGATACCCCAGTGGATCCCCCGTACGAAAAGGCAACGCAGCGTTCATAAAACGGCCGTAAAACACTAAACGGCTGTAAAGCTGCTGCTCCAAAACGCGCGTCGGCGCTACGTTGTTCCTTTGTTGTGTTGTTGTTGTTACCGTTGCCGTTATTGTGGGAGCAGCGCGAAACGCGTTTCTTCGCAATCCCGACCGGATAGAGACACGCACCTTCGACGTTAAATCACTCCGTAACCACGCCCTATCCCGTCTTCCTTTTCTATCCTTCCTTCTTGCCGGTTACGGCGCGGATCCTTCGAGACGCGTTCCACGCTCGAAATTCTCGCGACAGACGAAGAAATCACCGATGATGCGACTCTTCACTCTCTTTATGAAAAAATATTATTCGACTCACGAAAAGACAATTGAAATCTAATATTATGCACCATTAATTTTAATAGATTTCTTTTTACTAATCTAAAAGTATTTTTAGATTATAAGTTTTTTACTCTTTTTTTTGCAAACGTTGTAATGATTTGTTGGCATATCCCCATCATTATAATTTATCCTCCGCTTTAATTGAAATCGCTATGACTCTACAATTTATATAAGTGGAAAGTGGTTGCAATTATAACAATTTAACTGTAATTTATGGTCATTTTGTAGAACAACTATATATTTATAGTTTTAATCATGTAAATATAGTTGCTGTTAATAAAAGTAATTGTGTTGCTGTTAATAATAGTCACTGCTTGAAAATTTTCAGTTTTTCTTAATATTTTTACCTGTCATTACCGCATAAATAGTAAGTCAATTTAAGAAAATAATAATTACATTCACTATAATTGCAATTGCATCTAAAGTAACTGTTTAATTTCTTATGTTTAATATAATATTTATATCTTCATATTTTATTAGTAAATTTTATAGTTTGAAATAAAAATTTTTTCATGTTTGAGAGAACTATACAAATATGATTATGATTACTAACATTGTAGCAGTAATAACCATAAAGATGGACGTCCTAATTATTTTTTAAATAACATAGAAGAAACGCAAATGTAGCATCTTGTGGTTCACATTTGGCTTTATTTTACATAATTTGATATATTTCTTGGAGTCTATTTCTCGTTTATATCGTGAATATTATAATTATTTTTACCATACAGTCATAAATACCAAATGTTAACTTTTTTCTTAGTATGCAGCTATTTCATAATCCTCGGATTCATTTTTGTGTTTCAAATATGTATTATATTATACTTTTATATTTATTATTTACATGGAACCCGGCGATTTTTCGCAATTTTACTTGGATACTCATATTACCAGCTTTTCATCTCATCAGTTCTTTAAACCTTCGGCTATTTATCTATGTCTCAAGATGGTTATAATCTTGGGTGTTGAAACTTTTAAGAAGTTGATCGATCCTTTAGATAAGCTGAATGTTTTATTTCATAATAAATGAGCCCGCATTCATTTTCGCGCCTTTATTAGTCGGTTGCTTCTCGCGTGTCGGTGCAACGCTCGTCACGAAGAATACATGAAGATGTATCACGATAACTATCGCGAGCACCCTTATCAGTCCCGTAGCCAATCCATCGTTCTTTCATAAATATATGGAGCTCATCCGATATTGAATCTTAATTCACCCGCAGCTGTTTCGATCCATCTCTTTAAATTTCGTATCCTGATTAAATCCTTGCCTAGAGATTAACACTATAAATACGAACGTTTCTTATTCATTAAAAGCACCAGGCAAATAAATTATCTAACAAACTATGAAAATCAAAAAAGTAATGAAAAATCAAAAATTTTCATCATTATGAAGTGCATAATTATTAAAAGGTAAAAAAATTTCAAAATCTTATCTTCTATACAAGAAGTATAATGTTAATATAAATTGGTCGATATAATGACCTCGGTATTTCTAATTTTGGAAAAAAAATAGATTTGTTTCTTGTTTTTGTTTTTTTTTGTTACTTTAAAGTAGGGCACACGATGTATTTTTTGACCGATTTTCAGTTTGGTTTCTCATACCTCACCAATCCGCGTGCAATCTAAATGTCGATCGTGTGCCATGCTTTAAAAAGTATACAAAAAAAATCTATTTTTTTTACCAAAATTCTGAAAAAAGAAAATTTATTTTCTTCGCGAAATATTTAATATCTACGTTATTTCAATATTATTTAATACCTTTTATCTCTATAATTTTGTAAATATCGAGGTAGAAAAGTCTTTAAAATACCTAATAAATTGATAACGCCTTTTCGAAAATCTGGATCTATGAAGTATCAGACATACTTTTGGATGAATGCAAAAAATTCTAGAATAATAATATATTGTCAAATGTTCAAAGAAAATATATATCATTTAAGTAAAAAACTTTTAAGGTCGGAGTAAAAAATTAATTTTTATTGAGATTTTTACTTAAAGTTTTAGTTTTTTTTTTCAATAACTTTCATCTTTATCCCTGCTCTTCTGTCGTAAAAGATCGTACTAATTACAAGACGACTTCCGGCAGATTCTGCAAGGCAAGTCGCCGGCAATTTCCGGCAATAATTCTACGCGACGCAAAAATTATCACTTAGTTATCATCCCATCAATACAAAATGATTGCTACCGCATGATAATAATTTTCTGAATCGAAAGAGAACAAGACATATGTAGGATTCTTAAGCGGCACATCAGCCAATCTGAGGGCCGATCTTTTCTTGCGCTCGATGTTTGTATCTCAAGTCGTAACACGTATTAAACTGAAACGGCGGACAGTTTTGCTTCAAATAATAGTGGCCATTATAATTGCGTAGTTACACGATGTTAGTTACGCACCGCATTTATATAATTAGCGGATAATAGCTGCGCTAGCCGGTAGCTGTAAATACATAATAGACGAGACTCATAAATGAGAGCTCGCTGGCTATATATATGTACAATGCTAAATGAATATCCTCTAAATTAATAAAGACGAGCGCGTGCGATTTAACCTCTTTCGACAGACAAAGAGAAAGAGAGAGAGAGAGAGAGAGAGAGAGAGAGAGAGAGAGAGAGAGACAGAGAGCTTCACAATAATCACATATTTAAAGTCTAGATTTTATCCGCATTGAAATAATAGTTGTGAAAAATTGTTAACTCTCTTTGCTCTCGTAGCTCTCTGTAGTCTTAGACTGGTACAAAACTTTTCTGTCCTGCAGTCCATTAGGAGCTTCAGCACAAAGATAGTCGTACCCGAGTCATAAAATGTAAGTCGTAGTCGTAGGTCAACACAATGTTTTTATCGATCTATAACTATAGCTTACGTCCATAACTCACAATCAGTTACGATTATCCTTGTATTTAGATCCTATTATACTTGAAAAATTTATCGATAAATGTAATATCAGCCTTAAGCATCGAGCATGAAAATGCTAAGAATCTTTAGATATTTAGATTCTCAAGTTCTCGGGATCATGTATTCGAATCTTTCAATTCTATTTGTCAGCACATCAAGTCTCCTCACTGAAATTTTCAGATCCCATATCCATGTTTAGACCAAAGATTTAGACTAACGGATATTGTTTCGAAGATCTTTACCTTTGATGGCTGGAATAACAGGTTCTTCAGTGAGTCGAATAGGAGTCGGCCACGAGTTAACAGTTATATACCTGTTCGCTTGTCACGCGGGCAACTCGACGCCGATCATTTTATGTCACGAACTTCCTTCGTTCGCTCTATACTGTGTTACGTGACCGATAGATATTATACAGCTAATAAGACGGCGAATACCAGCTTATTAACGCTAATCATGCGTGTTTCCTCTATTGAACCGGCACCGTTACAGCGAATCCACGTCTCTATTGAAACGAAGGATTGGATTATCTTCTATCGCGTCGGAAGAAAATTGCAGCTGCATTTAATAGAAATATCAATGTGTTTATAAGGTAGCGATTGTGCGATAGATGAAGTACCGTTGCAAATTTTGTCAAACAATCAAATTGTACGAATGACGTAGAAATGTATCTTTTGGAACCATGTTGAATTCTCCACAATAATTAGATTTTACCTATATCAGGCAGCAATGCACTCATTAAAAATTTCAGTGCAATCCCTCACTTTTACATTAAATATTCCAAAAACTATTAATAAATAAAGTTCTAATTAATATCTTAATAATTAATATTTTAATAATTGATAAGTACATATATCGCTGTTTTATTTCAAGTGATATAACTCAAAAAATTAAATTTTTTGGAAAAGAGGAAAACTATTTTTCAACTTTATAGAAAATCATTGATTAATCAAATAATACCGGCAAAAGGAATATATTCTTAATATATTCAAATGTTATTTTTATCATTTCACAATCGTTAAAAACTAAATACTTTTATTCAGTTATGATGATTCTTTTTAAATCCTTTTTGAGTTGCGACAATTTCTTATTAAAAGGTACAATCATTAAAATTAGTTTACTTTTAATGATCATTAAAATTAGTTTACTTTTAATGATTGATAAAGTACTGTTTATATTCAATTCATTCAAGATGATTCGAAAATCATATTTTTTGAGTTGTGTCATTTTTTAAGGGAATGATATATTTACTGTTATTGACTAGATCCATATGGATTTGTCAACTAAATTAATCTTTATCTCACAATCAGAATCTATTTTCACCTCATTTCCTTATAGGAAATTGATTAATTCTTCCATGTAATTTGTAAACTATGAGTCTAATCGAATGAACCGCGATACTTCGAATTCTATGAGTCTAATCGAATGGAGAGGCCAATCCGCTACCAAGAACCGCAACCACTGTCGCGGCTGAATGACTCATCGGCTTTCTAGCGTGGGTGCATCTCCTCCAGGTGTATCTTCCCTCTTCACTTCCCTCCTTTCCCGAGAGAACTGAGAGGAGATCCAATGAAGACGTTGTAAAACGAATGCACGCTCTGTGTCTCGGTTCTCACACCTCGAAGACGGTGCGGCGCTCGGTCAAAGGCCCGCGGGGGGTAAGGCCGTCGGACCGTGGGGCTAATTGATACGTAAGATTACGTTCCCCGGCCTGTTCCCTTTGCTCCCCGTTCGGCCTTCTCTTCGTCGCCCCTGTTCCCTCGGTCTCGGCGGGATGATTGGTTGTCAGACCAGGGACCGGTCACTAAATTCCTCGAGTTCGGCTCGTTTCCGAGCCGCGCGATTCCTGGCCGGACTGCTACAGACGCGGCAACACGAACTTTTAAATAACGCCCTCCGGCGATTTCCATGGGAAACGCGCCGTATCGTCGCCGTCGTAAGAGCGAGTCGTGAACAAACCTCAGCGAACAATGTGAACATTTGTGAATTCGATAGCGGACCGTCGTTTGCGTCAACACGTCAACGCGGTATGTTGCAATATATCTGCATAATAGGACGTTCGAAGATACATTTTTGTCAGAAATGATTTCTTCACAATGGAAATCCGATAGTATATTTCATTATCGCTAACCCATAGAAATTGTAAAATAAGTCTGACTTGTATTGTGTATTTCATGGTTACTGTATATTGAACGCGATGAACGATGAGCGACAAGTGATATCCAATGAAAGCTCTGCTTTTTTTCACGTGATAATGCAAAGAACTCTCATTGGATATCGTCGCTCATCGCTCATCGCTCATCGCATCCAATGTGCAATCAGGCTTGTTATAATTTTCTGCAATGCAAACGAGCCGATTACATAGTTTTAAAAAATAATTTACAAATAATTTAATTTCAAATTATTTGTTAATAGTTATTCCTACATCAGAAAATTTGCTGCTACGTTTGTTGTTAGAGCGCAATATTGTTAGAACTTTATTATGTTTAATATTGTTGGATTTAAATCATGTAAAGTCTGCTTGAAAAATAACAAAAGAAACGTGAAAGTTTCTAACAGTTTTACATTGCGTGAACTATTTTAAGCGGTTTCTGCTCTTGTTAGCTATTTATAAAAAATTAATATTCTTTAAGATGTACGCTCAGTTTTTGAACTACAAATAAACAGTCATGAATCAAATACTAATTGATTGATTAGGGGACATTTACAATGCACGAAACAAAAAATTTTAATTGCCAAATTGAAGTCTGGTGAACATACAGATCTTATCTCTCTTTAACTTCTTCTTCTTTATCGGAACTTCCTACAAAAACATCGTTAATTCCTTTTATCGACACATGGATGTCTTCGTTAAGTATTGAGATATTCTACATGATATCATCACATGTGTAAACTCAACTATACGATATTCGTTTATGGAGAAGCAGTACGTAATACTACATGGTTTAACCTCCTTCACTAACAAAAGATATTGAGTATAGTCCTTTATACATAAACTCGACTTTTTAATCATTTAATTTTATAAATAATGAAAAAGTAAGTGCTGTTCTCTGGCTTCGATTTGAAAAATAAATATGATATCGAAGTTAATGAGTTCGATATCACGCAAAGTTCGGTTTCATTAATTATAGGGGATTACTTTTTTATTTGCATTTCTGTCGTTGTTTATTAATTCTCAGCTTCACGCTAAATAATGCTAGTTGAGATATGCTGTATCAGTCTCACTGATTAAATCAAATCGATTCTACAAAAACGAAATTAGTTGACGGCCAGTAATCCTTTTTTTCTTCCCTCCAAATCGATGATGGTTTGATACCGACGGAAGGATGACGGCGACTAGGTGAATTAGGCCTCAAGACCCCCCGTGGCCATCTTCCAGAGAAGTGTTAAGTAATATATTACGTGAGCAACACCTGGAACCGCGCACGGACGACCGCACAAAAGCTGCCTCCCTTCGTCCGAGACGATCGTGACTCGTTAACACCCTCCGACACAACCACCGACGTTAACTTTACCCCCACAAAGATCGCCCGACAAGATTCAGAACTCATCGTTCCTGCCCTTTTTTAATAGATCTAATAAAACCTGTAAAACTGATTCGTTCGGATTAAACGGCGTGGCTGCTTATCGAAGAATTTATTTTTTTCTACATTATGCTCCTAATAATAAGCATTTATTATTGTAATAATTTTTATTCAGTTTATCGTGGAAAAATACTTTATATCCTTTAAATTATGTACAACATTATATATCTCCAACTATTTTTACAAAGAAATAATATAAAACGTTTAATTTGTAACTAGTTAAACGTTCCTTATAAGATATTTATTAGTAATTACATAAAGTCACAGAAACGTATAAAGTTACTTATTTTAATAGATAGACTAGGTTGTAGCTCTTTCTCATTTCAAGTTAGAAAAAAGTGATAGAATTGTTAGAAAAGAGCTAAAATTTAGTCTAATTGTTAGAATCACTGCTACAACATCTCTGAAATTTTATCTAGGCGGGAATACGTGAAATTATTCCAGAATTCAAGATATACATATAATAAGACGATAATGCGGAAATGCGGAAAAGCTGCTGAATTAGATAGGAGTGCTGAAAAGATCTGATATTTGATTTGCGAATTGAAGCTAGGGTTCGCACATTCGTTCGATTAGCTCAATCGCGCTTGCAGGACCGTGAAAGGTCCAAAGCCGTATCGGGACTCTGGAAGCCGCGGGGCCCGCGGGGCCCATCGCATTATGTAGTAGGGAGAGCAACATAACTCGCGGAGTGGGAGGCCGAGTCCGATGGAGGGGCGCGGAAAGTGTCGGGCAATACTTTCCAGGTCGTCCGTCGCGCCGCTTGACGTCTTAATGCACGTCGAGAATAATCTCACCGCCAATTTATTACACTCTTTCTCATTTCTTTTCCGGACCTTTCGCCCCGCGTCCGCGGCGCGGCGCACCTACCGGACCCTTCCTTTTGTACCCTTACTTCTCCGACGAGAAGAGAGCGGGCCCTTCTCTCCCCGTTCCCGTCCTCGCGGCTCGCACCGCTCACCTTCATCTCCCGTCTCCCTTTCTCCGCTCCAAGAACCGCCTGCGCGAGCACGGCACCGCTCTCATATCTAATAGAATACATAATTTGAATTTTTGAGTTATACGATGAGAAAGAGGCAAAAAGGGAAGCGGGGCGGACGTATGCGTGGTGTGGTGATCGAGAGAAGCGCGGCTCGGCGCAGGACAGACGTGCCGAGCCGCGCGATAAATTTATGAACTTTATGGAGATTTGGGGAAGCTCCCGACGGGGGATTACAGCATGCCGATATCTTTATCTGTGTGCCGTATGGATCCTCTTTGGCGCGGATCCGCTTTCTATGCGGCACCCGAAATAATCTCGTCGATGGTGATCATTTTGCCGGTGACATAATTAGAGGATTTGGTAACGGGAATCGATGCTGAATCTGTGGGAAGAGATTGATAGATCAAAGTTTGAAAAACAGTTTCGCTCCGGGAATTAGATTACGCGTATCATATGGTATAAAAAAGTGAAGGAAAATAAAAGAACTAAACGATGTTTATTTATAAAACAATGTGCGTATTTTTTTCGCGACTGGATACCTGTTTGTCAGATTGTGAATTACAAGATTTCGAGGACATACCTAATCCTCAGCGTCGTTCTAATTTCAGTTCATCAGCGGGATCTAACGAAGCGTGAAGAAATCATCGGGGTCCTGGTGGTCCCTCGATGACGAAAGGCTCGGTAAATCTTATGCTCGTATAATAATTTAATAACGGGCTCGTACAGGTATGCGCGACCCACGACTTATTTAGACGACAGTTAAGTTGCCCCTTATGTTCATAAATAATCGTTCTCGGATTAAGGAGAAGCGGCACTTATGGAATCCGTGTGTTAGGCCCGGAAATTCGGTCCCGCTTGAGAACCCGCCTCGAGAAAGGATCTGTAATGAAGCCGTGTCCGCGCTCGAATAACTTCGGCTACTTTTTCAGCATCTTCGAATACTTGACTTCTTTTTCACTTCTATATGGGTTATAATTTTTAAGTAGTTATACTGTGATAAAATGTATGATTAAATTGCACGTCAGTCCATGTGAATTTCTGTTGTAGCGATTTGTAAAATTTAAAGTGCTGAAAGTTAAAATTCAGAGTTATTTGAATATATTGATTTCTAACATATTTTTAACAATAGTGTATGTTTATAAAAGATAATACTAGTTTAAAGTAAAAAATTACTTTAAACCGGACATTAGGTGTTTCTTATAGATTTTTGAAGGCTGAAAATGCTGTGAGAAAGTACCAATCAGATTTCCAATATATATACAAGTATAAATATACAATTTAATATTTAAAAAATAACTTTTATAAATTATATTATGTATCAACAGACAAAGAAAAATTATAATGATTTCATTGTCATGGAAAATTAATATCTTAAAAAAATTTCTGTATTTAAATCCTTCATAACTTGTGGTTAAAAGGTAAGATAACAAAATTTATTAACAAGATAATAAAATATAACTTTTTAGATAATAATAGAGGATAAACAATACATTCATGACTTCTAATTAAAATTTCAAAATAGCATTAATCTTTTTTTTTTAAAAAAAAAAGTCAACTATCACAAGAAATTGTTGTATTATAAGAAAAAACCATCTTTTGTGTAATTAAATCTGAATTATTTTGGAAATCTGTCATGTTATGAAATTTAATTTGCGGTATCGTTTTCAACATCCAAAAATCTATAAAAGAAACACCTTTTTGCTTCAAGTAATTAAAAAAATTTTTTTGTAAACTAGTGTAATTTTACATTATATAAAATAATTTTTGTAATTTTATTGGAATTTTTTATATTCATTTAAGTAACGCGTCACAGATAATTGCACTTTTTCAGTAATCACAGAATTGCTCCATTGAAGAATTTAATTCCAGAGTAAAAAATGAATTTGTACTTTCTTTCTTTTCCAATTTAAAAGATATTAAACTATTAAATATTAATCAAGGATTTTTTAATTCTTTAAAAATGATTAATAAAATATTAATTTAGTATTTGAAAAAAAATTTCAAAAAAAATGTTTAAATAAGAATTGAAAATATATAAACAATACAAATTTTTAAATAAAAAAGACATAATTATTAATAGGTAATCTGAGTATCATGTCACGCAATTTCAGTGATCTTTATTATGACAATAATTTAATTTTAGGCTATGGACTTTTGACTTTGCTCGTAAATACAGCGATTACTGCTTGCGCTTATTAAATCCGTCTAAGTCCGGTCTCTCTCTCTCCCCTCTCCCTTTCTCCTTCTCTCTCTCTCTTTTTCTCTCTCCTGTCCTCTCCTCTCCTCTCTCCATACCCATCCATGTCCCCGGGCCCGCGGACCATGTTTTTCCCCTCCTTCTACTGTTAGTCCATTCGACGACGCGGCGGTTCTCCAATCAGCGGCACGGATGCGGAGGAACGTTCGCGGTCCCTCTTACCCCTCAGACCCGACCGATGCTAATTTCACGGGGCTCGCGAAGCCTATTGCTTCAGCAGCAATGTGGCAGCAACGCGGCTCGTTCCCCCCTCGCGGCGGCTTCACTGATGATGACGAGATGATCACTTAATTTGGCCAACAGCTGCCGCGCTCCTTCACCCCCTTCTTCATCTTGTTTCTACTTTACCTCCCCCCCTCTCTCTCTTCTCCTACTTCTTCTTTTACTCTCTCTTCTTCTCATCTGCTCATTCTTTTACCGGCTCGACTTGACCGACCTGAAGGGACGACCCTTGAAAGAGACACTCGTAGCAACGAAAAAATATCGCATTAAATTTGTTGCGGTGGTTACCATAATTAGACGCATTGCCGTGTAATTATTTGGAAAGCTAATCAAAAGTGGATGCGTCCTTACAAAAAATATTTGTAATTGTCGTGTATCTTCTTAATATTGAAAATATCAAGAATTTAGAAGGGCAAATTAGAGTCAAATTCGAATATAGGTATGTGTAATAAATGTTTAAAGTTTTAACATTCTGATAAATTGAAATATAAATTTGAAATATAAATTTAATTTAAAAACTTAACGTTACATTGTATTACATGACATGTTTCGGCATCATAATTGTACCATCATTAATATAGTAATAAAATTGCTTGTAGATCTGTACCTAAAAGATTATAATTTATAGATAATCGTGAAAATTCCCTATCAATCGGTTGTTCAATCGATTGCGAGCAATTTCGTTTTCACCCTTTATCTATAGTGTTACATCGGATTCACATAAGATACGAATTACATATATTTATAAGAATATTTCAATGCATTTTTTATACCGTTTAATGGCTTAATAGTGATAATAGCTTATTAGCTTATTCAAAATACACTTGACTTTTTCACTACGTTTTTCCTCTGTGAATTTATAACATCTGATGATGGCACAATTGTGGTGCCGAAACATGTCATGTAATACAATGTAACGTTAAGTTTTTAAATTAAATTTATATTTCATATCAATTTATCAGAATGTTAAAACTTGATATGTTTATTACACATATCTATATTCGAATTTGACTCTAATTTGTTCTTCTATGTTCTTTTTGTTATTCAAAAGAGCCTTTAATTTAATTGTTTTAATTTCTTAATATTATTTTCTATACCCTCTAAAACTTTTAGAATCTCTGAAGAGTGAAATTTCTCTCTTAAAGATCGAAAATTGAACCCTTCTTTTTCAAGACTGGCTCAATTTTTATTCTTTAAAGTATGATTTCACTTAAAAATGAAGAGAGTTTTATCTTCTTTTTGATGCATTTTTTTCAAAACTAAAATTATTCGCATAAATTCCTCAGTATTTTTTAATTTTTATTAAGACCGATTCTTGCAATAGTTCTTTTTCTCTCACTCTCTAATACATCTTAGTATAATATTATTACATCAGCTAGTACATATACATTTCCTTTGCGAATAACTTAAGGACGCAGGGGCGGTTATCGTGACTCGGTGTCGCGATTTATATTCGCTGTCGACGCTGGTCGTTCGTCTCTGCATAAGTTTCGTGTCGGTGGAGTTTTTCCACGACGATGAGGCCGGGCGATACGTTTTCCAACGGAAGCTGGCGTTGAAACAATGAACCGACCAACCGGCGTGCTCCCTGCAAATCTCCAGACTTAGCGCCCCCATTGTCATCCCCCGGGTAGCTCTTTCCAGCTCTTCCCTACGCTGTCGCTGTCTCCCTCACTCCACCCCTCGCGGGCGAAGGGTGCTTCGCGGATTTAGACAGCCCCAGTCGTCATGGCAACCCTGGCGAACGCCGGCCTCTCGAACTTGTTCCACGCGCACGAACCGGAACGCGCGTTTTCGCGCCGCAAACGACCGATACGACCGATCGTTCCGCACCGCGCCAAATCCCCCGTAAAAAGTTTGCTCCGTACTGCGCGTCGGTCATTGAATACAGATTAAAGTGCCAATTGCGCCACGGCAACTCCGATCCCGATCCGTATTTTGCGACGAGAATGCGATGGATGTATTGCTGTTTCAATGTTTCGCGATTTAGAATCAAGAACAACGAGAGAATTTTGTTCAATTACCTAATGTTGAAATTAATAAGCTTCAGCAGTAAGTTGAGCGGTTTAATTATATTGGTTGGTTAAGTAGAAGTAAATCCGGTAAATGACGTCTTATCTTTTGAATTATCGAATTCGTAAAGTTTATAGAGTTCTCAAGAATCAAATGTTCTTCTGCTAATTTTATAATTTAAAATCCTCGCGTCCTTTTTTATTTTTTCAGAATCTAGATTGGATCTTTTAGATTTTCCAAATCTTATAATTTTTTTTCAAATAAAAAAATTTAGATTTTTTGGATTTTTGTATCCTTACATTCTACATTTTTCGGATCCTTATATTCTATTTATTAAGTTCTTTGTAATCTTTAGATCTTTTTCCATTTGTTTGGTATCACAAATTTTTTAGAAATTTTTAAAGGAAGAATTTGAAATAATCTGATAATATAATTTCGGAAGCCTTCTCTATTGAAATAATAATTCTTACCATCGAATTTTGTCATCGTCGCGACAACGTCGTATTTCATTCAGCGACGTCGACGTCGTATATTTCAGCTGGCGGCTGTGCCGGATTTATCGTTTTAATTTCTGACGGGATTGAAGCGGGAAGAAAGAATAAAGATATCGCGGAGATTCTTTTCCTTAGAGAATGTGAAACAAAGTGTGGAAGCGAGGTACATTTATCACGAGTTATTAAACAAGGTAACAAAACATCGACGAAGAAGAGACTAGAAGATAGAATCAACTAATCATTATATTCGGTTATAACAAATGATTTGAGATTAAATCGCTCTTGCCAGTAAACTCGTTCTTATATATTGCTATTATTATTGTTATTAATATAATTGTCATCTTTGTAATTATTATGTGAGTACACAGTATTTAAAAATTAAAGTTGAAAAATCTTTAAATAAAAAAAATTGCAAAATGTACAACACCATATTTTATATACATATATATGTATGGATAGTAGATATTAAATATTAGTAAACTACATTGTTAAAAATACTTAAATATTATTATTAGTAAATATTTACAAGCTCTGGCAATCTGCGTATATTTTCAAGTCTATGTGAAATTCATTCTTATCAGGAGTTGGAAGAGGCATATTATATATTAAATTATGGTCAGCCGGAAGCCGGTTATAGTGATACCGATGCAGCAGACGCGAGGATGGCAGAAGGCAAGACAACCCTCTCGCGAAATTAACCCTCGAGATCGCCATTACTTGCAAAGGATAATTTCATTTGGCAGTGAGTTCTGATCGCCGGCGGGCTGTCTGGTCGTCTATTTTCTCTCTCACTCTCTAGTTTTTTCCTTTTTTTTTATTTACTGCAGAATTTATTCTTGTTCTAATTTCCTATGTCATTTTTGCTGCGCTCAAAACTAACGCTTTGCTAGAAAACACAAGTTAATAAAATTTATTTGACAATTCTCGGATTTCGGGAATAGCCCAACTTTTCCCTTTTCGAAGGAGGGAGTCGAACTTTCCCCGGGAAGAGCGATGCGATGGGCTTACGAGCTTTCACAGACATGATAAACCGCCAAAGCCGGACAGAGAGGACAGTGACGGTGTTACGGGACAAGGGTGAAGAAAAAAAATAAGGTTCGTGCCTTCCCACGAGGACGGTTGAGAGAATGGCGTGAAAACGTCTCCATTTACGGAACAGAGTCCGATTTTTTTCAAGTCCATCTTCCGAGCTTTATCCTCAGGGGTCATTCACCCTTAGATTTCACCCTTGTCTGTGACTTTCACGCGGAAGAACTTCCGAGTATTCTGATTGGCGCTTGTCGGGCACACAAAAAGCCTGGCTTCTTTGTCGGTCGATTCTCCAGAAAGAATTGCGAGAACGATCGCAGATGCATCAGTGACATTTAACGTCCCTTAATATTACTTCAACGCGAATGTGAAACAGAATGCTAACAATTATATATTATTCTTTATTATTTTATTTTCGGCGTGTCACATTTTTTGGCAAATACAAAATTTATTAAATTGTTTATTAAACATACAGAGTATGTATTAAAAGTTTTTTTCTTCTATAGAATATAAGAGAGAAAAATTTTAACAAGTTGAATCTCAAATTGCTGAAATTTTTTAAAACATGTTTCTTTATCAGTAATCTGTTCCGTTTTGCATTTCCCTACATATTCTACATATCGTGACACATGAAAAACTTTTATTTCATTTTATTTCTGTATTTTACTTTATTGTTACATAAAATGGGACACAAATGAGATGAAATAAGTTATGGCAATAAATATTGTAACATTATAATGGAACAAAATCTTCGCGTGCATCTCTCTCTCGCGAGTATGCAATAACGATCCCTTTCCCCGGGGTAACTACCCTCTCTCGTACCTGTAACATCAATTAAAATTCTCGTGGTCGATGCGCCGCTGTTTCGCGCGATCGTCCGACGTTTTTAATTGGATTAGAGTGAGACAGCTAAAACAGCCGAGGGGAAGGTGGCTCGTTTCGAGGGTGCGAGATTGCGGGAAGGGGTTGGCAGGATATTTCGGAGTGGAGCGCGAGTGAGTTTGCGAGATACCGAGGTAAATGACAGAGATGAGCAGCTCTGCGTTCCCTTTTCCAGCCGATTCCACCGATTCTGCCGAAAAGGAAGCGTCTCCGGAAATGAGGAAATTAACTTTTCCATCGCGGTTTAATTCCTTTCCATTGAAAATTTCATGTCGTGTTTGAAAAATCGTACGTCAGTCTTTGTCATTTTGTTTGCGACTACTGATATTACTTTGTAGTTGCATGCTATTATATTGCTTGCAACGCGACACAATTTTTACGAATGATTCAAGGTAAACATTTCTTGTTTCCGATTTCGAATGTACGATGAACGAGTGATCCATCTCGTGCGCCGCATCTGCATTCACAACATGCCGCATTAATTATGTATTCAATAAATTTTAAACGCATTGAAATGAATTCAAATTGCAGATTAATATTAAACGGCGTGCGCTAATTGGCCGGCCAATTATGCAGCGTTAATTAAACATTAGAAGCGGCAGCTGTTAATGTGAACATCATTTCGCCATCTATTCGATTTCTCTTCAAGGTAAGAGGAGTTTTGTGTTTGAACGGTGCCATCTCTGAATAAAATTTCCAATTGCATTTGTATCAAGCTTTCCATACATAATACCATCCGTCGATTTTTTTAAATATTAATTACTGTACGAATCCATAAAACCTACTACTTTAGATTTATAATTAGTATTTTAGATATTCGGAAAAAATATTCAGTTTTAAAAAATAGAATTCCATCGAAATGTGCTACATATAATATTTTATTATCACAGTAATATATCATAGATGACTAGGTACAGGCTTTCCTCTTCTGAGTTGTGACAATGTATTATCTCGTAGATTGCGCCTTATATCGAGAATTAGACACTATAGCTCCTTTGAACTTAAAAGACAAAACTATTTACATATATGTATATATGAATCGATAAGTTATCGCCTGTCTATCATAAGATGATAGCGCATATATGTTCCTACAATTTCTAATAAAATTAAAAAATCATTTAAAAATAACTCGCTAATAAAATTTGCATACACAGGTCTCAATAAATTGAACACTTTTATTAGAGTACGAAAGAATAAGTTACCGATATTAACATACTCAAATACGATCTACAAAATTAATTGTGAGGCGTCTTAAGTTGGCCAAACGGAGAAGTTATTGAAAATTAGAACATCGTAGCCGTATTAATAGGAACAGCTCTCAACATTCTGTTATAACTAAACATAGAGTGAATACAGAATATGATTTTAATTGGAGTCAAGATAGTAGACGAAGAGAAATCGTTAAATAAGAGACTGGTATCTGTGATGATTTTTATTCATAAACAAAAACAAAGTTTAAACTTATTAAAGAAACATGGAATTATTGGACCTATTGTATCATGATCTTCTTTCAAAGTCTTAATTCTACCACCTCTATACTTTTCTGTCTAATTTATTATTTCTCTATATGTATTATTATTTCTCTATATGTATTATTATTCTCTCAAATATTGTCTTATATTGACTGTTAACGGATCTTCAAAATTTATTATTTTTTAATATTTGATTGTACATCAGTTGAGCTTTTATACTTCATATATGATCAATTAATAGTCAATTAATGACTTTTATTTGATTATGACCTTTTATTTGATTATGATTGATCAATTTTTTACTGCTAACTTTTTCCATTGTAGAACACTTTATAGATTATCTATTCATACTTATTATACTTAGCAAAAGTTAATAAAAACTTTCGCGGAATTGTTTTGATAAATTTATATAATTAGAATTTTTCATAGTAATTGCAGATAACAATTATATAGAATTAATTATGCAAAATTGTAGCAATAAAATATGTAGAAGATCATAACAGATATTCCTTTACTTTTGTTCGATTACATGTATTACCATATACCATAGATTACATATTATTATTATAGGTTTATATCGTTTTGGACGGCAAATTCTATTTTACGAATATAATTTCTAAAAACTGATGGGTGAAAAATTATGGATGACTCATCCACGGAATGTCGCATCGTCACAAAATGAAGAGCATTGACTCAGCATCAAGAGACATGGTAGTGTCTCGCGCCAAGTGATTGCATTTACATTGTCCACTACCACCAGTTGAGATTCCATGAATATTTCGTACGGTAATTTTTTACGTTTCCCCCGCTAGTTCAGTTACAGTCACGTGATCTTAGACTTTCCCTCTCCGCCATCATGCTACCAATTTAGAATAACCTGAAGCTCCGACATTCTTCTACCATTCGCGAGTTCAACCTTGAATGATTCGCCTCATTGTCGTATCATTGTTCTTGTGAACCCCATCAAAAACATCGAAAACACCGTCATGGAAGTTGCCAAAGGTAATGTCAACGGACTGGAGTTTGCATTTATCTCAAAGTGTCTTATTGAAATTATTACCATTGCGCTCAATTAGTTCTTGTCTATTTTACGTTACTACGCTCTTCCAATTTAAAATATCTTTCTCACTTCGTATGATAAATTACAAATAGTTTAACTTTTTTATAGAATTAAAATTAACTTCTACTATCGAAGATCAGATTTTCTATTTAACTGCATTTGATATGAAAAAAAATATATTCGCAACTGACATATATACATATATAGAGGTTCTCTCCGTATTTTCTCCAATGCCTTATTTTTGAGATATTTTTATCATTTTTATTATCCTGTATTGCACACACACACACACACACACACACACACACACACACACACACACACACACACACACACAAGATATTCCATAACTCTTAATTAATATTTCTGAGAAATGAAAGAGGATGAAATTTTGAATTGAAAGTTCTTTTCTCAATTTTCTCAGGCTCAGACTAATATTTATCGAATTATTAACGATTAAAGTTGATCAATCAAATTGTGCCGGGTCGGAATACGCACGAGCCCAGCGTGTTATGAGACTCGCGCTTATTGTACATTCTCCTAATTAAAATTTTATTATAATTTTTAATATTAATGAATGAATGAATTATTAATCAATAAATCAATAAATGTAGAGTAGACGACTAAATAAATAAACAAATAAATAAGTAAGAATGAATTACAGTTAGGAACTTATCCAATTTTTTATTGCTTTTAATTCTTAATTATTATTGATTTATTTGTATTATTGATTTAAAATTAATATTTGTAAAGAATAAAGAACAAAAATAATATATTCTGCAAATTATAAATATTTACTACTGTTGGTTTCCCGACTGAAAAGAGACTTTAGGTGGAATCTATAGCCGTTGCTCAAGTTTTGATGGTTTTAAGTTAGTGCTTAAAATATTATAAATCAATCAAAGAGTTGTATTAGTTGTATCTTAAGTCATTACTTGATATGACTTGATATTAAGAACTTCTTGATTAAGAACGGACTATAAATCCCAATAGTTATAAGATCAGTTTCGAATAAGACTAAAAATATTATAATAATAATGTAAAAGATAAATCTAAAATAACCTAAGAACTTTAAAGTTTATTTGTGAACGCCGCCATATAAACTATCGATCTTGATTTTAGTTATGTAGAAATCTCACTTTTTAAATTTTAACGCAATTACTGAAGAGAACTCTGTAAACCATGGTTTGAAACGTTTAATTGTATCAAATTTTAATAAATTTTAATTCGCAATAATAACCTGCATCATCTCTTAGAGGCTTTTATTATTGATTTATTATCATTAGAGGTTATACAATTTTTGAATTGTTAATATAATATCAATTAAATTATTAACTGAAATCTGCTAAATATAATGCATGATACACAAAATCTGATTAGCCTTCAAAATGCATGTCATTCAAAAATCTGTGACAATCTACGATAGTAATACTACATATATTCTTTCAGTAAACGACTCAAACAGCAGTCTCGTTGAACAATCGACGAACATAACGTCTGCGACGAAATCCGTCTCGACAATGAAATCTGTGCAAAGCGTCCAGACAAAGTCAGTCGTAGAGTCATCGACCTCGGTTAAATCTGTCACTTCCTCGTCGACCAGGTCTCAACAATCGATGGATTACGAGAAAACAATTGAATATAACGATTAGTGCGATCAAATAAAACAAAATCGTAAAACATATATTAAAATAACATAAATCCCTATAATAAAACATGACATCGATAAATGAGGAGAAACTAAGAATGTATATATATTGAAATTCAATTCTTGACTTGATTCGTGTTTAAGGATTTATTTATGAACAAGAAGAGAACATGTCATTATGGATGTTATTTGATTTGATTCTATTTCTTCTGCGAGGAAGAATATTCATATACCAAAAACGGTAGATCTTTTATAAGCTTCAAAGGAGCATTAACGATAAAATTTCATGAAATGTGATATTCAATTTGACCTCGGGAATCAAGGTCGATGTTCGCAGAAGGATGAAAAAGTCGAACTGATGGGTCAAGGCATCTCTATGTATCTACTCAAAAGAGTTATGTACCGAAATAACTGCCTGCCGCACATACTGCAGTTGCGCTTTGCGATGGTACGACGAAGAGAAATACCTATGATGAGTTAAAAGAGATGGTGGGAGTGGCAGAAATTGAAAACATGCGCGAAGAAACGCTCGCAAACCTCTGACTCTTATATAATCGATGTCATTCATCGTCAAATAGTATAAATCTGTGTTTATCCTTTTCTTTTAAAAATTTTGCCCAGCTGACCTATGTTACTGTCCACCTTTCTAATATACAGATCGCTCAATCATAATTGCATCTCCGCACCTCAGGCTTATTTTATATTTGTATAATAAAATTATAAAGTACTGTGTTATTGTGTTTATACGTTAACTTTTTTTCATTTTAATTATTACAATTTAAAATTAACTCTCCAATCATTTATTACGTACGTATGTGCGTAAACTAAAAATGACAAGAATTACTCATTTTCCGATTATATCGAGACGTAAAATGTAGTTTAGAAGTACTGGATTTTAATCAGAGTAGGTTACGACAAGACGAAATATAAAATATTAAAATTTAGCACGTATGTTATTATTGTATCTGCTGCATTATCTATTTGTCTGAGAAAAAAATGTATAATAAAATAAATGCATGAATAAAGCATCGAAAATTGTTAAGTTGTATCTTATTATTTATATCAATTGACCAACCTATCTCATATGTCTAGGTTTTTATTTTTCTTCTTCAGGCAATCAGCTATAAATATTGGTCCACAATCTTATTTTAAGAATCATGATATATCGAACGGAAAATTTATGCTTTAGGCAAAGAACAGAAATGCATACATAATTTTGTGATAATTTTGGTGACAAGTGGGTATTTTATAAATTAAATATTGAGTGCTGTCTAGATTGATATATGTTATACATGAATTGAAAAAAGAAAACACAACTTTATTATAGAAAAGAAATATTTTATTTTATTCAACTACAATCGTTACAGCATATTGATGTATATAACGCATTTTATTTTTTTTCTTATGCGGGCACATCTAATTATCCGTTTAAATTAGAAAAAAATATTCAAAATCAGTAAATATTGAATTTAAAATATAACTTTATAGTAACCATAACATAATTAACGGAAACGTTTTTATTTTTGATATGTCCTCGATTATATATATAATATGATACAATTAGAGCGTGTACATTGCTGAAGCTCAAGCATCACATAGTGTCTACAAAGTATTTAAAAAAAGCACTAAAAGATTGTACATAAGCGCTTTTTTTAGCGCTTTGCAGGCGCTGCTGTGCTACTTGAGAAGAAATTGAGAAAATCTTTAATCATAAACAATTTCATTTGATTTTACTAAACGGCATTTTCATGATAATTTATTAAATGCATTATTATTATTATTATTAAATAAAAATATATAAAAGTTGCGCCCGATTTATCTGGAGTATATCGACCATCAATTATATTACAACATATTGACTATATTAATATTAATTTCATTTTATAACTTTGTTCGACTGGTTATGCAGCTGAAACGCGATTATGATGTTAAGTTAAAGTTTTAACAGCGAATGACGGACATTATCTTACTTTTCATTATAAAATGATGAAAGAGTAATCGTTCATCATTTTTATTTTTCATTTAATTTATTTAAGTAAATTTGCAACTTTATTGACAGATTACGTTCGCATCATTTCTTTTGTACGAATTGTACTTTTGATAAATCTAATTATTTTGATACTGTTTTAAGATGATGCTGGAGTGACGGCCAAACTCGATCAATGTTGATAGTACACTTAAAAATGTAATAGTGATATTTAATAGTGATATTTTTAATTTATTTCTTACATTATCGTTCTGTCTCAAACGCATACATTTGTCCTTATCTAACATATTGCTCTTGCAAAATCGAGCACCTACTGCTAGACACAGTTATTGCTTTGTTTAGCAACGAAGCATACGTATACACGTAATTTGCAGATCAAACATAAATTTTTTTTTAAGCTTTTAATCTTAGTTTCATAAATTCAGTATATTTGTTCAAGTAATCCGACGAATGATGCACTGTTTCGTTCATATGAGTATGACTTTTGTAAGAGAACAAGTGACAGTTCTACGAGTTCAAAAATAAATGAGTTTTTAACTTTTTTCGATTTTAATATAAAGTCCACTGCACCACCTCCCAATTTTGCATCTACTTTAATCCTGTAAAAGAATTTTTGATTCCATTCAGTAAATTCGAAAATTTTTATCGATCTGCAATGTGTCGATAATTTGATCACCCCAGCATCCTCTTAAGTTAACGTATTACTATCGCATAATTATAATATTGGCATTCTTTTGGCAGCTTGTTTAAATCGTAAGAACCTGCAATGCCGATGATTGACAAAAACGTGTTTTTTTTATGTACCGTTAAACGCATTTTTAGTAAATACGGCAGAGTTATCTTTAGTTGGTAAAAAATTCATTCTTTTCTCTCCCTTTAGGCGCGATCAGTGATGAATATCCTCCGACCCAACTCGAAAGTCGCATTGAGTTCCGGCTACAATGGGGTGTCCTCTTCTGGGAGTTACCTTGGTGTCGGAGGTGGGGGTGGTGGTCATACAGCACTTCCAGTGTAAAAGCTCGCCTTGCCAGTTAGCCCGGACGCTCGCTTCCTCTTTTCGCATTCCATCGTGCTAAAGGTATTCTGAGCGATTTGCGACTTCCGTTTTGGATTTTGTAAGGTCATGCTACGTTGACTGGAATTGGAACTGGAACTAGTACCAGGTTCTGATACTTTAAGAATGCCCGAATGTATTGTTCCAAAATTTTGATATATATACTGTGACTGAATAGCCGATACCGAGGCATTCTGATTCTTTAGCGTGATTGGAACAGTTTGTCCAGCCAAACTGTTGAATCTAGTGTCGAAACCGAACGGAGTATCCAGTAAGGATTCATTCTTATCGACATAGCCACTTAATCTAGAATCGAGAAGACCCTCTTTATCGACGAAGCCGCTCAATCTAGAATCTACAATATTCTGGTCGGTATTTCTCGTGGAGAATTCAGTGTATCGTTGTTCCTGATCAGATTCCTTGTTATCCGTAAAAGCGATCATGTTTTGTCTGGAATCGGATAGAATTCGAGAATCAATGAAGCCTTCTTTATCAGTGAAACCGCTCAATCGAGAATCTACGACGTTGCCTTCCGACTTATCGAAATTGTTATACCGTGGGTCGATGTTCTTGCTGTCCGGGTAAACTGGCAGGACGTGCGATAGGTCTGCCTTATCGACATAACTGATGGCCTGTGGATTCGACGCGCAAATATCAGGCGCCGATTTGCAGAGCAATGAAGTTCCTTCTTCGGCTATTTTTTGAGGCGCTAGGACATAGAAATGGATTTACTTTCTTCCGAAGCATGAGAAATCATTGTTTATTTTACAGGGTGTTCCGCAGCATTTAGAAGATTTAAAAAAATTTTCTATAGACCATTGGAATTTTCTCGAATCTCTGGATCCTAGAATTCTATTCGATCATACAATTTGGACGCATAATGGATTTTTCAATCTTTTCAATTACGTAAATATGCGATGTGTCGCATCATATTGTACATACGCGGGACACCCTCTTTAGCAATAAATTCACCCACTTTTGGTTGATTGGCCGAAAGGTCGGGCCTGCGGTGGTCCCGGTGATTTCTGATGTGCTCTCACAAGATACTCTGAGCTAAATCCTCTCTGTTCCCTCAGCTTTCTTTCGGCACCCGGAACCATGACTCTCACCTAAAAGGAAAACAAAGAGCATGAATATCCTTTGATTAAACGAAACATGATTGCGAAAAAACACATGTTGATAAAGCTAGAAATCCACTTGTGCGACCACGGACAGATGTTTCACGTTTTACTGGGATCTAATGGGTCCAAGTGAATCCCTAGCTAAAACCAAACAAGCCAATCTGTGGCGAAAGTTTTAATCGACAACTTCACCATCTCTTCGACCGTGGAGAACCGTGCCATGTAACCAGACATTGTTAAAACGGCCGCCACTTCCGCGAGCATCAACGCTAATCCCGAGAGTTGTAGGCACCAGCCGTAGTGGTACTGAGGTAGACCGTTATCGTCCATTTGCATGCCGGCAGTTGACGGCAAACTGTATTTCCCCGGTAACTCTAGTGATGCATCCGACAATGCTGATGCCAGAACTATCAACCCGCCGCCTAAGGAAAGTCCTAGAACAATATAAGTATGAATTCCATAGACATAGTAATGACTTTGAAAATAATATGTTATTACAAAGTTGAATATTTCTTTTTCTTAACAATCACTGTTTCAGTTTTTGAACATGATATACATAGCGCTAAAGTTTAATTTTTTTTCTTTACAATAATAATTGATAATAATTTATTTACTGTTTTTTTTTCAGTTAAATTTGAAGATATTATTTTCGGTAATTTTTGAAAAATTTTAATTATTAGTGATATAAAAATATCTACTAATTAAAATCTCGACAAAATAATAAATTATGATTCTCAACGCTTAAAAAGGTCAAAAATATAGATTATATATTTTTTATTACAAGTAGAATTCCTAGCTAAAATTATTTGTTATTTTTACATAAAAATAACAAATTTATCGGCTATTATGGATTACTAAATACATTTTATATTATTTACGTAAAGTTTTCACGAATAATTCTACTCTCACACAGCGAGGAGCTCAAAGTGTAACTACCGGGAACAGGATAAAATTGCCAAACTATTATAATAGTAAGACGTGACCGCAGGACATATTCAAGGATTCAGAGCGTCGCCCGTACGCGCTATATCACGACAATAGTCCTCCATGCGCGTCTCGAATATATCCGTAGTTAAGAACGTAATAACACGGAACAACTTATCCTATTATATTATAATATCGTTGGGATTGAATTGATCGTTTAGTTTAAACGATCATCGCCTATATCTGTGCCCTTTTATGCAAATTTTTTATACGTTTTATGAATGGAAAGAGCGCAATTGGATTGAAATTAACTAAGTCGTGATCTAGACGGAATTATAGGATCTGGTCAGAGTCTAATCAGTGTATATTGTCATGTACATACTATATTAATTGACTGGCGCATCAATTACAGCACTGTTCGGAAAAGTAAGGAGAATCCAATAATGCGGTCAATATTGATCATTACTACGAAGATACTCTAACTGTTATTGGGTATGTCTGTGTTAGTTATTGGTGACACATTAGACTGCTGATGACACATTAGATGATCAAGGGGCCTAACATTACAGCATTTGACAATTGCTAGATATATCCTTGATAATTACAGAAATCATTCGCTTTAATTAGCGAATATATATTTGCTATCAAAAATTTGTCATAACTTCAAAACATATATTCATAGTTCGTTCTTATTAGATCTTTAAGATCTTCTTAAAGTAGTGTTTTAAGGTGCTAATACAGCTCTATATTTTATGAAATCATCTTACAATTAATAAACATCAACTACCAGTGATATAACATCAACGTTATAGTTTTATATTTAATAATATAAACATAACGTACGTTATTTTTAGTAACGGTTACATTATTGAATATTAAAAAAATGTAAAATTATAATATTGACGTTATGTTAATATATATATTAAATAAAGATTCTTAATATTGTTTATATTAACTTTGTGTTTACTGGATTAAGATTTTACTTGAGACAACTTTAAATATAAGAACCGACTATGAATATCGGCATATACGTTCGTGAGAAAAATTTTAAGATGGAGAAGATGTCTGTCGATTAACTATCGAATATTATAAGTAACTTCTTTTTTAGAACGTAGCGATCGAAGCTGGATATAGCTCGGTTCAATAAGCTATAAAGATTTCATTCCGGTTGCCGTCGTCATGGGAATCTCCCGCATTTGTCGAGAAAACGACGTCGCTCATATTGCAAAGCGCCATGGTTTACGGAAGATACGGACGATTGAGTCATAATAAAAACGGGATTGGCGGTCCACGAGAGACAGCATATGAAGGGAAAGAAATTGTCCCTTCAATCTTTTCGCTCGTCTCTGCAATGCTGTCTTCTCGAATACTGCATCCTTCTCAACAAAGGACTTATCGATGATAAAATAATAATTTCGCTCTGGAATCAATTTATTTGCGACGAGAAAGTTAATAGCTTCTTTATATTTTCCATTAATCGAGATATCTTAAGTTTATGGTTAAGATTATGGAATTTCTATAGCATATAACAAAATTTATACATCTATACATTATAATAAATGTAGCACAAATATAAATGGACGGTACAAATTACGAAGTTATTCTATTCTGCATTATTCTAAAATCTTCATACTATTCTAAAATATATTCTTCAATCCATTTATTTGTCGAGATGAACGCATTGTTTTAAATGTGATCCACTGCTAAGAACTGAATTTAATATGACAATGTCTCATTGCAAGTCACGTAAATAAAAGTTTGTAATTTCCGCGTAAATTTCC
This sequence comes from Acromyrmex echinatior, assembly GCF_024713525.1. NCBI lineage: Eukaryota > Metazoa > Arthropoda > Insecta > Hymenoptera > Formicidae > Acromyrmex > Acromyrmex echinatior. The sequence goes on from NC_141868.1 coordinate 1,094,447, forward strand.
TAGATTTAATCGCGAAAGATGCGCTCGTGCAATGATGGATTGTATAAGTTTATCTTTGCGCGCGAATAAAGGATTAATTTTATTGCTGCACAGCTCGTAATTCTCGGTGTACCTGTGTACGTTCTTATAGTCGAATAATATCTGACTACGAGCGAATGCCACGTATACACTGGCGGAAACTTCCAGCTCTGTCCTTGTTTCCACGTTCGTCGACTAAATTGCAATTACTGCTAATTAATTGAGCAAAGATTTGCCTAGCTGCCAGCGGACAAAGCAAGGCGCGACTACACCAACGAAGAAATTCTAGATCAGCACGTCGCAATTGTAATTCCAGTAAGTTATACAAATAAAATGGAAGCCCTGATAATCTCTAGTGATCGAAAGAATTGGGGAGAGGAAAGAGAGAGAGAGAGAATTTTATTATATATATATATATATATATATTATTTTACTTTTATTATATATAAATTAGTTTTGATCTTAGTATAATCATTTCGCGACATTGCATTTCTTTAATATTTCAACAGCAAGCATTTTACATTCCTTTTTATGAATTTATTTAAAGAAGTATTTATAATTTATTTAAATTAATTTATTATTTTTTACCAAAAGTATATAATTTATAATAAATTCGGATTTCAATACACTTTTGATACAAAATAATAAATTAATTTAAATAAATACTTCTTTAAATATAATTAAGATGTGTTTTTCAAATAAATGTCACATTTAATATACAACAATAATTTATTCATCAAAGTTAATTTAAAATGCAGAAATAGAATAAAATGCGAATTTATTTTACGAAGCATTAAATATTTCGAGGCACGTATGTATAAAGTATATACAGCATAAATTTATGGTAGTTGTTTCTTTTTTTTCTTTGCATTGGTGCGTACACTGCTATCATTTGCGTGATGATTATTCGAACTGAGTTTCGAGCCCAGTTGTTCCTCGAAACGTAATTATTGATGATTAGCGTCTATCAATTTGCACGATTAATTGAGTCGGCAATTAACGATTTATAAGCGTGTTCAAGGCGATGACAATTTACTCAAATAGATATTTTGCGTGACATTCATCTAGTTGAAGTAAGAATAGATGAATAATGGAAACTAAACATTAATTTATTTTTACGTATAACAATAACTATATTTTTTGAAAAATTTTTTAAATACATATCTAGCTTTACATTTTTTAAATCTTCCATCGGTTTTAATGTAATTTGCTCACCGTTATTTTTAAATTAAGTGCAAAGTGATATAAATCGTTATAAATAATTCAAATAATGAAATATATTTATTGTAATATATCTATTATTTATTAAAAATATTTCATGTTTTTAACGTCGTAGTACAAAGTATCGCATGATTAGTGATATGTTTTAGTGGTTATTATGAATATGATTGTAAATTATAATCTTTGCAGGTGAACTTGCGAAAGAAAAAGAAGGGGAGAAAAAAAAATTCAGGTGATATCAAACAAAGCAGCCATGAGGTAAGTAATTCATTATTTATATACAAAGTATTTTATTCAAACTACTTGTACTACTCTCTTTTTCTTCAAAAATAAATAGTAGTTGGAAGTTGGGGAAAAATTTTTATTACTAAAGTCTATTTGAATTATCTAACGATGGCGTTTCAGTTTTCTGAAAACTACAGGAAATAAGATAAACATAGTCATGTCAAAATATTAAATACGAACATCGTAAATCAAGTAAGGTACTTATCTCGTGGATATTTTTTTAAATAAATAACTTTTAGTTAAATTTTTATTTTCAATTTATAAAAAAAATAAGGAAATGTCACAGATTATAAATCATTAATTTTTCTGGACATCAAAAATTATTGGTGGCTTAAATTAAAAATTTTTTAATTTATCAAATTATAAAATTTGACCAAAGCTTATGCGATAAATCCGATGGTAGTATTTGTGCTTTTAGGAATATACTGAAAGTAAGAAAAATTGTAGTAAACTTTTAAACAATAATAAACAATTTATTAGGACCATAAGATCTAGCTTCGGCGCCCTCTTGTCGACTTCATATTTCTCACTTATTATGTAAACTTTTAAATTTTAAATTGAAACATGATGTAAGATAGATATCATTAGATAAGTTTATTGAAAGAAAAACATCTTTAAATAAAAAAGTTAATATCTTTTATTAAAAAGAAGAAATAATATTTCTTATTAATTCATGTCTTTAATAAAAAAAAATGGAGGAAAATTTTTTGTCTTTTTTAAATGTCTTTCTTATTGTTAGAGGTGTTCAAAATATTTATATAGTTCAAACACGCAATGAATACCTTTAAGAAGAAAATTTGAATAGATTTTCCTGCATTTCCTTCTGGGTGATCTGAAACACTGTATTATTTGCTTTTTGCTCAATTCATCTATTTCCGTTTACTTGGGCAATGTATTTGTATGATAAAAATAAGAGAAAAAAAGGTTATTTATGATGCTTATAAAAACTCGGTAAAAGAATTTTTCCGCAAACTGTGTAATTATTTTAGTGAACATTGATTCACTTGATAAATAAAAAAGACGAATATGAAGCTCGATGCGCACAATATTTCTCTAAATATTTATTATTTTTAGCGTTATGATTTGAATTTTATATTTATATTTTGCAGACTGACGCTGTTATAATAGAGTTACAACTACAGCATTGTATCGCATCGGTGAATGCCATATTACCTTTTATTTTAATCCGAGATAATAGATCTGCGAATATATACATTCACAGTTAAATACAACATGCATATGTCATATGTATGTACATACATACATACATATATACTAAAATAGATAGGTTAGGACAGATTAATGCAAATGTTTAAATCAGCCTAGGATATAGCGTAACCGTCCGTTGATCTATTGTGCATACAAGAATACACATATTCAAAGCTGATAGAATATAGGTAATTGTTATTAACGCATTATTGATCGGTTAGCCATTTACTAGCGCTTTTGGTGTCATAATATACAACAAAACAGTAATTTCATGGCGTGCAAATTGTTCGAATTCGTTGTTTATAGAAAATTTATACTAGTATTGCGTAAATAAAAAAGAAATAAGAAATAGGAAGTAAAGAAAAAAAAATATACGAAAAATAGGAAATATTTTATAGCTATTATTGTACCTGTCGCTGTGTTTTATAGAAAAAGGATACAAATAGAAAATTAATATTTCTGAGATAATGAAAGGAAATTGAACCTTAAATCTTTAGGATCTATTTCCTTTTATTATCTCAAAAATGTTAATTTTCTTTTTCAATATTAGGGATATAGTTCCTTAATTAAATGCTCACGATTAATGGCCGCATTTGTGAGTTTTTATGACTGTTTGCTTGTGAGCTATATCAGTTGATACAAATGATAGACTGATATGTAAAGGCAATTAGAGCAATTACTTCAAGGCATAAATACTACGCGTTTATAATTGACCATTTTATTTTCTTGTAACTCGAAAAATATTGAAATTTCAGTATCTAAATTTTTTAGTTTAATCTTCACAATAAATGTTTATATAGATTATCAAAACCAGTAATTTTTAATTATAAGTTTAACATACAACGTTGGCTTTACATGTGTCCATGCAATAGATAAAAATTTTAATTACATATTTTATTAAATTTTTACAATGTTTCTTCTTTATTCTTTATCTCTCCGCTCGCCTTTCGCCTGAAATCTAATTCGTCAGTAGAGTAATTATAATCTATTAGTTAAACGGAGCCAAAAGTTGCCAGGTCATTGCACTCTCTTATCCTAACCCACTGACGACCCCGATAACGTACATAACATGCGCGTATCTCTTGTGTTTGGTTCCTTGAAAGTGCTGGTAGATCAGAGTTGACAAACTTGATTCACCTTATTGGAGCTCGGGTTTGGCTTTCATCTAAGTATCAGTAGGGGTTAGTTCGGCACTTACAGCACGCTTTGCCAATCTTGATTAATCAAACTACGAAGTCCGGACATTCCACCGGAAATGGCCGGAGACCCTCCCAACTCATTTCTTACCACGAAACTTGACGAACGGTTGAACTCGGTACTTTTTATAAATTATTGATAGTCGATCGCGTTGCTTGAATTGCGCGAATAAACTTCATTTACTCTCAAGTAGTAAAATGCAGTAAGGATCATTTCATTTCTGAAGTAAAATTTGTTTTCAAGAAAAACATCTCAATACCTATAAAGCGAACTATTTGCGTTTAAAAAACATTTAAACGAAACATTTTATGATGTATAAAAATGTTAAATAGATTTTATCATCGTTATCAATATTAAATATATATTTATTAACTCTTCATTTGCAAATATTTATATTTTCTCCGTCTATACTATCTGAGTCTTTTAAATGAAAACCTTTATTTATAAAAACTGAAGTTTAAATAAGAAAGAGAAAAAGAACAAGAAAGAGAAAAGAAAATTTATTTAAAAATATGTAACTAAGCAATAGAGAAATTGGACTCCCTTCTCTATTTCGGAGAAATTTGAGAGTGAAATTTTGCTCCAAAAAGACCCAAATTGTAAACGGAGGATTAAACGGTTGAAATGTCTCGTATAAAAACGATATTTTAAACTAATAAAAAAATCGTTTTAAAACATTTATTTTTTAGTTTATACGTTTATTACACAATTTATAACGTTCATTAACATATTTTGAACGTCATTGTGTTGCTCGTTTCGTATCTAATAGAATAAATTGCATAATCTCTTTTTCTACACATAGCAAGATCTATTATTAAAAGACGCAAAAATCATCTTAATTAGTATTAATTAGCACCGTTATTAATACAAATATCGCTCATTAGATGTAATCTACCGTTATTAACAGAAAGAAGTATTAACGGTAACAGCGATAATGAAGATAATCACAGCTATCACACGTGATAGCTGTGTATGAATAAAAATTGCGGCATGCAGATCGACGTGGGTGGCGCGTATGTACATTGCAATCACGTCGCCGCGTCGCGTCGGCGACGTCGGCGTTGGGGCGGATACGCTCGCTGCACGTCAGGACGCGTGTACGAAGGGCGCGGGGAGGTCGACGCGCGTGCCGTACACGGCCGTGATATGTTGCTGGTGGGTCAAGTTATTTAATCCCGCCGGTATAAACCATAGCCGGCACGTCCGAAATTTATGCACCGGAGCCGCGCCAGGATGCGCGATGCGCCGCGCGACTCGAAATATTCGCGCACGCCCTTCCGGAAGGACCGTTTCCCACATCGCGTCGAGTCGCGTCGACGGTACCCGGTACAGCGTGCCCCGGCGATTACGCGAATCCGTTGGAAACGACAGCGAGAACAGTGTGTTGCTGACTCTCTCCCTGTTATTCCCCGCGATTTACGGAACTCGATATTCCGAGATCGCGCGTGTCGCTTTTTCCTTTTTTCTGTCCCTTTTTTTTTATCGGCGAACGCCGATAAATTCCGTCGCACGTTGTTCCGATCTAGCGAGTTGCATAAACAATTGCAATCGGTGGTCTTTTTTTCAGCGTTCGGCCTATTCCGTTATCTGCGGTTATCGTGTACCGAATACGTAAACCAACGTTACTCGTGTATGTATATTTGTACCAGATAGATTTTTTTACGAGTTCTTTATTCAAAAGGTTCGCAAACTCGATGAAATTTTGTCACGAGTCAGAATTATTTAATAACAGAGCGTAATGACTCTTGACTAATCAAGTTTCATGAGCGCAAATGGAGGATAATCTCTTTTCTTCAGGTGGATTTAAGATTTAAGTGAACTTTAGTTTAACAGAATTTTAACCTGAAGCTTCCAATTAGTCTGATATATCCAAGAAGTTTAACGACCATCTCGGAATTATCTTACATTTTTCTTCTTAGAAATTCGTTTCTTGTAATTTCTATACTAAGAGAAAAAAAAATAGGTGCAATTATAAAAGTGATAACTATACAAATTTTATGTGTAGGACTGATGTACACACATACACATACATGTATATAATTAAATAAAAATCATTTTGTAGTTATTGCAACTGTAAAATTTATTTAATTATATGTACTACATAAAACTTATATAGTTGTCATCTTTATAGTTGCCATCATAATTTTTCTCACCTTTATGCACAGTTCTTATCACAATGTCTTTTTTTTGAGCGTACACATTTTTTATGCTATTAAAATTATTCTTTTACTTCCATCTGTTGGTCTTGACTTTTTCGTCTTGTTATTAGGAAATTTTAATTGTACAATTTTAAAAATATCAAAAAATCGGCCAATGAATATTTTGTATTTACACCTCAAAAAATTTTGTATTTACACCTGAAACAAATAACAAAAAGGACAACAAATTATTTAGCTTTTAATAGCTAATACAGCGCAATTACTATACGCAATTACTCTTTGCTGCAGTTTTAGATAAATGACTTTTGAACGAATAAGTGTATTTCCAAATGAAGTACATTGAACGAATATTTATTAAAGTTTTAATTGAATATATAAAAAATTTAATTGAATTTATAATGTTACTTCCTCATCAAATTTAAAAATCAGTATTACAAAATTTTTACATAGGATTAAATAACTTTTAAATCAATAAGAGAATTATGCTCAAATTTTACACAAATACCCAGATATGATAATAGAACAATTAAAATGAAGTTTTATGTTTTTTTATGTTTTGATAGTGCTGTGAATTGTGAAATACGTTCTTAATAATTTTATTAAAGGATTTGTAAAGCGTTCCATAGTAGACAGGTATTTTAGTAACGATACTAATTAAAAAATAACAACAACAACAACACAACGGGCTGTCAGATAGTATGCGTCTAGCAGTTCGTTTGTGTGTCAATGCATTCCTCGTTTGAGCGTATGCTTTAAAACCAGGAAAGTACATTCCTGCAGAATGCATGACCGCTCGTCGTTGTCAGTGCAGTTGGCGTTGTCGCGGAATTAGACCGGCCATCCGATATCGCAGACGGTATTCTCGAAATTCGAGCGTTCTGTATTAATATTAAATTCCAGACTCACCTAGAGTCAATGATAGCCACGGAAATTACACGCCCGAATGCGCTCAATAACGCGTGTCCATCGACATGCTTATTCCGTTTCGTATCTCTAAAGTTGCGAATTTTCGGTTGCAATTTGATCAAGCTGTCTTTTTGTATCAATTTTTCACGGTTCGTTGTTGTAAAATTTCTTTTTTGTGTAATCAACTTTTCTTCCTCACTTTTTAAAACCAAATAACCCGCCACGTTTTTCCACTTATAATACAAACTGTAAACATTTTGTTCTTTTTTTTTTTGTATTATACATAAGTTTTACGGAAATCGAATAAAAAGTAAAAAAAATTCTTTAAATCTGAATACATGTCGAAGGGATGTAATGTTATTTAACATATGCAGAATATTCTATGTATATCTGAGCGAATTGACCTGTTAATAACCACAACTATCCAATATATTTGCATTATTAAAATGTATTCTTTTATAGGCAGTTAAATTGTTAAAAGAATTATTTCGGATTTCTATTGTGTAAATTTATTTTGATTAATGATCCGAATATTTCCGAAATTTGCTGCGCATCCGATGCATCGAAATATCGCGCGCGACGTATCGATCGTGGTCGTGTTGCGGCGATTAAATCAAACGCGCTATCCAATCGCGTATTGCTTTTGGCATCGTCGAAGTGCGATTAATTTTATAATTCTGTATTGGATAAAATAGTGAGCTTTATGCACGTAAATATAATGTATTAGCACACCACGGCTGTGTAATTCATAAAAATGATTAATGCCGCGCGGTAGAAGACGCAAAATATGCGAAATAATGCGCGAAAATAATGTCTCTCCTACTATCCTGTTTGTGTGAATTTTCATACCGCCGTGTATATCGACGTTATCGCATATCTTTCCGGCCCATGATGCATTATTAATATTGGATATTAAAAATGGAGCACAATACCACATGCAGCTAGAATTTAATTTAACTCCCCGATCACGAGTCTCTGACTCCTCTGAGAGCCAACTCTAGAACAACGAATAAATTTAACAATGTATATTACGATATAACGACAGTAAAATTATTATCGACTGAATTACAAAAAAAACGTAAAAAAACGTTATCTATCATATATGATTTTGTATAGCAAAATATCACGATTCGATATCCAACACAAATTAATAACGTCAGACTTTTGTTTAATTACATTAGTATATAACAAAAAATTACTTTAAACCAGAATAATTCAAAGGTGTTCTTATAGATTTTTAAATATTATAACTGTAAACAACGCCGCAAGCCAAAAAGTTCCAACACATCAGGTTTTCAAGATAAATGAGATTTAACGTCAGATCCAAAAAATGGATTATCTGACATTATTTTTTATATATTGTATTTGACATTTTTTGTAAAAGTTTTTTTGTAAAAGAAGCTCAATATTATCTTGAAATTCTGATTAGAAGTCATAAACGTATCGTTCATCCCCTATAAAATGCATTTTTTTAATTTCAGTATCTTACTTCTTAGCCATATTATGAAGAATTTAAATACAGGCTTTTCCTAAGATAGCAAATTTTTGTCTATGACGATGAAGTTGTATATAATTTTTAGTTTGTGATTATTGGTGCACATATGCAAACCTTTGCGATGTAACTTTTATCTTAAATATTTTTTTGAAAAAAGCTTTGTTTTCAAGATATTTTAGCGTTTCCGAACTTTTGAAGATCCTATATATTCTTTGTATATTATATTCCATCATTCTAAATATTTCTTTCTTGTTGGCTTTGGCGAAATCGGAATATTGATAATTCCTTTGAAAGTGCCGATAATGGGGATAATGATTTATTCGCGATTAACAACACTAAATTATTCAAGAAACGAGCGGCACGCAAACGAATTTGTGTTACATCATTTGTATTACTCAATGTAATCGGATGCCATCATACTATATCAATGCTATGAACATTAGTCTTGTCGCTATTCGCGCGGAAATTATACGTGCGAAGGCTGCAACGGAATGGCTATCGGCCTATCATACAAATGCACCCGTCGATACTATGATTCTATCTCGAAGTAATTCACGCAGGCCTCTAATAAATTGGGATATACCTAGAGATCGTAATGCATCATCCCTGTCATTTGTGTATCGGGTTTTTTCCGTGATCACGAATCAAAAAACCGCTGAATCATTTCGTATAATTTAACTTGCCTCGTTATCCTTATTTATATAGTAAATAGAACGCGAAGAAAAACGATCAAGCTTTTGAATCAGGTCGTTTATTCATCGAGAAAAAAATATTGAGTTATTACACAGTACCTGGCCATATTATTAAACATACGAATTTTTTGGTACATTTATTTTAATTAAAATGTCCATTTTTATTTTTACATATATAAAGTATAATTTTTTTCTTTCGTTTGGGCAGTCTCAATTTAAAAAAAATACAGTTTTGATAGCATTCATCAAATATTTATTTATTTTTGTAAGATAAAGCGATATTTATGTGTTTTTTTAATGTCTTTTTAAGCCACCAGTAACTAATAGAACTTTGATTCTAATAATAATATGCATGTATTTAAATCAAAGTTACGCAGTATTAAAATTGAAAGAACTTAATTTAAATTTGTTATGAGAGACAAATAAATAATAAAACGATATTTCGTAATAGAAACAAAAAATACATGTGCTTTCCTTGCTGTCACCTGCTAACAGATGTTTAGTTCACACATTTTTATAGACATTGTGAATGACAAGTGAATGATGAATTAAAACAAATGCATCCATTTTTTAGATTTTTTTACATATGATATTTCAATCAATTACAACAATGAGAGATGAGACAATGACAACAATGGTAGAATATCACAATGTTATAAATATAATATATTATATTAATATATATTAATATACTCGTATATATATATATATATAATATATATTATATTAATATATTATATTATTATATATGTACATGTATAAATCTAATTTTTGGAAATTAATAAAATGTAAAAATATGCGTCTAATAATATGACCAAAGACTGAAATGTAAGGTAAAAGCAGGGAATATGGAATACCGATTTTTAAATTAACATTACTCTCATATAAATGCACATGAAGATTTTAAATTTATGCAGAATTCTTGAGGAATATGTTAGCTATAATATTCAATATAAATTAAAATTTTCACAATTTGAATCCAACATCAGTATCAAAAAAGTAAAAAGCATGAAAATGAGAGTCTAAAAGATGAGATAATGTGTAATACCAGTTAAATTTGGGAAATAGTAATAAATAGTAGCAGCTTCGTAAATAGTTTTACTTTTCATATTTTGCGCAAACATGAATATCTTGCGAAAGTAAAGAATACATGGAGGGCTTTCAAGGCAAAGACTGACGTACCTGGAGGTTTCTCGACTTCTCGACGCTTCTCACCGGAAAGTACGGGTTTGTGCAGAGTCGCTTTTCTTGCAAGTCGAGTGGCGTAACGCGCTGAGCACATATACTAAGAAGTACATCCCGCGTGATAATAACGACGTCGTTAGATGGCCGGCCCACTTCATCTCACAATGACCCGTAGAGTACAGCGAGTCGAGAATGCGCACGGTCGTCAGAATTTGCAAAATACCAAGGGTGTCCTAGGTAAATGCGGATATTTCTCGCGTTCGATTACAGATTATTGCACTTTCGGCGACGCTCGCTCGCGCTGAATCAATCCTGAATGATCAATGGAAGACGATTGACAAAAGCAAGTCGTGAAATCCTCTTAAGCCGACAACCGTCGCGTGAGCAGCATTGATACCAGCTTGCGCACAATTTGCCGGGGACACAGAACCGGCGACGCGGGAAACCAAACAGTCGATTCACCCGGTAGCGTCTTAGAGCAGTGACGCCGTTACGTGGAGCATATTTGTGTTCGCTCGAGCGTGAGCGAGCATTGTTGCACGTTGAACGCAATAACAAGCTGCATTAGAGTACCTCTTACTCCTGTGTCGCCCTCGCTTCATCTCCAAAGAGCGTATACAGTAATGTCTTCTATGGAACATTGGATTTTCTATTATAAAGAAAATGTAATTTCTCAACTATAATCTTTCACATTTTAATTATTACAGAATTAAATCATAAAGATCATAAAAACTTTTTAAATAAGTAAAAGATTATAGTTGACAAATTATATTTTTCTTTATAGTCTTTAACTTTTATAAGATAAAAAAATTTTTCTCGGTAAAATTTTTTCATATACAAATATAAACACATATAAACATTTATAATTGCTAAATGTAGCAAGAAACTTAACGATAAAATTATTATCACAGAATGAGCTTTAACATAACCATATAAACTTCTAACTGAAGTTGTTGACAGCTTTGTTTTTCAATAACAATTTAATACATTCATAGTTTCTGCCATGGAAATTTTTTTAATATAAAAAACAATTACTGTTTATGTGTCTGATAAAAATAAATCAAAAATGTTTTATTTGAGGGCTCTTCTCTATCTAGAGGACATAAAATTGAGTGTTTTTCAAAAATGGGTCGTAGATAAACGGTGAAATTAAAGTATGTTATTGTTTGAGATATTTTTTCTTGATATGTTCACATTTCTTGAAAAGTGTCACATATTTATTTCTTAAATATTATATTTAATATAGGCGGTATCCAGATGTAGTGCAGTGGTGTCAAAATTTCCGGAATCTCCGCCATTGTAAAAAATTTAGAGCTAGAATAGAAAATCAAAATTTTTTACAATTAATAATGGGTTCTTAATTGCATGAATTAAGGAAAATGAAAAATAATAATTGTTTACTAAATGACAGTATTGTAAAGAAAAAAGTTACTTTTTTTGCTGAAATTTTTGTGTTTTCTCGTTGTATATTAAAAAAATTATTCAAGTTATCATAAAATTCTTAGATCATGTAGTAGTGATATTTAATTCAAACATGTAGGTATACCAAAATTCAAGCCAATCGGATTATTAGTGTGGGAGTTTTGTACAATGGCGATTTCAAAAACATGGTTTCGAGAGAAAACGCGTTTAAACTTTAATGACATATTTAAACTAACATAATAAAAATAAAATAACTTTCTGTACGGTTAGAATCTAAATTGCTTAAAAGCAAAAAAATCTTTTAAAATCTTATTCTAAACATTTTAATGTATCGATTTACGAAAAAAAAAATAATTTTTTGAAAATTCTGAATCAAGAAGGGCTCTTACAATGTCACAATTATTCATAGCGATCATCTTAATCTTTCATGCGTCTATTTGTGAAAACATGCTTTTTATGCATACTTTTATTATAATTATCTGTTTTTTTCCGAAGAATTCGATGCGCAAACCACCAAAACCATCAGTAAGCTAGTGAAGCCAGCACCGTTATTTCGTTAGTGATGTTAAGTGAGTTACTCGTTATTCGTGTTAAACTTTGTTTACGTTAATTTAGCAAGAGGACGCTTTTGCGAATATTCCGACGAATATTCGATAAATTTTGCAATCCGCGGCCATTCGTGGTGATGTTGCAAATAATAATATCGCCCTCGCAACGTCATACGTCGCGCATCCTCACGAGTTACAGAGTGTCCGAAAATTACCGATCTCCCTTTTAGTTACAAATTTCCTGTTATGACTATTATAGTTATAAATATAATAGGTATGCGAAAAAAATAACACTTTGTAAAAACAAAAGAAAAAATTAAGTAAAATTTAAGCATTATATGAAAAAATAAATTCAAGATTAATCAAGAGATAAGAAATTTTAGAATCGATCTGTCCAATATATCTCTTCTTGTCTATTTCATTACTATGCTGGTTATCCTTAATACAAGAAATAATACTTGTAGATTATAGTGTTAATCTTTTATTTACAAAGATTTAACAGAATAAATTTTACTTTTTTTCCGACTTCTTTATCCGAATATTAAATCCGAATACAAAAATAAAATAATTGAAAGCTTTTGTATATTAAAAAGTTATCGAAAACATAGCGATCAGTCGTATTTTCAACGAGTGCAAATGAACTACATCAAAGAATTCATGGCCGCGAAGTAGAGTGACGGTTCTGGGGCATCCTGTATGCATGTAGATGCAATTTTGAGCTGTACACTGGTAATTAGGCAACCGCAATTAATCACACGCGCATCAAATATTTGCACGAGCAGGAAACCGCGCTTTATATACAAACATACTGCAATTTATCATGTTCCGCTCTCACGCCGGATTACGTCGCTGCGCTGGTCTGATGAACTTTTTCAACAGCCGAGAAGCGACACAAAAGTGCAAAAATATCCTGCATTTTAGGAAAAACCTTCAAATCAATATCCATATATTATCGCTAATTGAAACGTGCTATTAAATAATTATGATATGTTGGAAATGGTATTATCATTGCAATCACTTATTGTATTATTAAATTATTATTTCATCAAAAAATTATTAAATACAAGTATATGATACTTTATCAACTATATATGTATTATACTATATGCTATACACTATATACCGTATATTATACGTTATATATATGTATGTATGTATATATATATATATATATATATAATACTATATATGATATGTATACTATTGTTTTTTTTAATATCAGGATTGGATAAGTTTATCCAATCCGTTTTAACTAAGTTACATTAAAATTATTGATTTATAAAATTAGCTTAAAATTTATTGAAATTAATTTATTAAAAGTACATGAACAAAAATTAACTTACAATTAATTAACAATTAATATTAAATTTTGATAGTTAATATTAAATTAATTGAAATTGAATTAAAAGTTAATTTTGGAAAGCATTATTTATATTAAGTATAAATTATCTTAATTTAAAATTAGATTATTTTAAATGATGAAACAGTTACAACATAAATTATCAAGTAAATTTAGTAGATTAAATTTACATAAAATAACAAAGAAATATTATTTTCATAATCAAAAAGTATTTTATATGAAAATATATTTTCTCTTTTACAATTATGTTCAATTCATTACAGATTTCTGCATATAAAAGTTATCACAAAAATTTAAAAGACACAGTGACCTTTTGAAAGTAAAGATTTTATGTTTTAAAACTCTTTCCCTAAGTTAAAATTTCGTTCGTATTTTTAATAAAGTTACTGTTTAAATTTTAAAGTAACACTACAAACTTTGGTCTCTACCCAATATAGCTCATGCATTAATATATCATTAATATACGTATATGCATTATACCATGTTAATGTAAGATTAATTCTATCTGATATTTAATAGCATTCTCAATATCGCGAAACAATTTCGGCTTGTTGACTTTGATGTTTGAAGATTGTTTCAAAACACTAAATGTGTACTTAGATCATGAGATAACAATGCAAATTATGCATTATTAAACTGTAGCAGTAATGTAACACCAAAATTTGTTTAGCAGAACAATGGATGTTATTGTGGTAAAGGAGCGCATGCAGTTGCGGTTGTTTGGGGTGTCCTTCTGACAATTAAGCGCGGCAACCTGCATGCGTTAGTTCGCGATATATTCTGTGTTTGTCTGGGACTTGTCGTGTGCACGATGCACGCGTGTATTTCCCAATTGCCCCGAGGAGACCGCAGGCGATCGGCGTAAGTACGTAAACTCATTTACGCCTCATTAATTTGCTCCATCTCATTTACGCTTTCCATCCTCCTTTCTTACTTGCATTCCCGTTAATCATTATGCAAACTTTCGAATCGACGCCACGCCTGCTGATTCCGTGGTCTATTCGATTTATTTTGATCCCTGCGAAAAAAGATCTGCTGCGAATTGTTTGAAAGAAACCGTTCCGTTCCGACCAGACAGAATATACTTTAATTTATTAAGATAATTAAAAATCTTTATATAAACATAGAATTCGTAGTTATAAATAATTTAAACATAAAAGTTTTTCTTAAAACAATTTATTAAAAATTTTTATTTAAACTTTATTTAGTTTTTCCGACTCAAAAAAAATTTCTCGCTACGGAATTTTTAAATTTATTCAAAATATTTCATATCTTTATTTTTGCGCTTGAAAATGACGGACATTTTTACACAGAAGATAATTAAGTTAAAATTTCTAGTCTAATTTCGAATTTATTTAGGCAACGTCTTACATTTTTCAAGCTGATTAAAATGGAAAGTAGCCTGCAATGAGATTTTAATTGAAGATTATGCGACAATAACGTTTAATCTTTATCCAGTTGGAGTTGAAATCATATTTTATTTTGCGAGGAATTACGCTGTTATTGAAGCAAACGGAAAGCCGTATCTCATACCGCGGGCCGTTTAATTTAATTATGGTCATTACCAACCGGAGCTACCAACTTTGCGCGAGTTATTATAGACTAACGTAACTTGCATTGTAAATTATTAACGGTTCTCCGGGCATAGCTGGATCGCCAATATGGTGGCTTAGAATAATTTAGCGCTCGATAACGACGGGGTTGGCCCCGTGGCATTCCTCGGATAAAGGTGCTCTATTAAGGGTGACGCAATTTAAATAAGTTCGAAAGAGACGCAGGCTATAAGATTCTATCCGAAGACTAAGAAGGAAAGGGGCAGGCGATGGCTTTCCGACAGACGTGGGTTTATTCAAATTGAATGCGACAGAGGCAGAATGCCTGGCGTGCCCGCGGGTTGTCAACTTTCCATTTTAAGTTTACTGACGTATTGAGTCGAAGTTCGCAGCCGCGGTACTTCCGGAACTAGTCTGTCGTTCCCGGGAGAGAAAGACAGGCCCGTTGCGACAGGTAAAATATTGTTTCGTTACCCGATGCCACATTGATTCTAGATATTGCAGTGATGTGCCTGGACGACTTGAAAACATAAATAACAATGCCATGAAAGTAGATCAGTGAATAAAAAAAAAAATAAAAAAAAATATTAATGAAGCTATCGTTTATTTAAACCATTCCCTTCTCAAGTTTCATTTACAGTTGATCGATCACTAATAATTTAATAAAGTGATGTTTTTCATGAATATACATTATTTATTTAAAGATTAGTTGAGAATTTACTATTTGAATATATAAACATTGATTTCGAATATGTACATATCCAAGATATATGTAAGTTTTTAAGAAATTTTTATTAAAAACTCAATCAAGGTTGGAACCTTCCTATAGGTGTTCAAAGAAAAACATTATAGTAGCAAGTATAAAGATGACGAGTTTTATATTTATAATTAATTTAATATACATTTAATATACATAATTAAGTAAACTATTATATAAAACAATAATATGATATAGGTAATTCAGCTATGTATATTAATTCTATGTATTTAATTACATGCATTTCGAATATACAAACATTGATTTTGAAATCAAATGTTTGTTTATTCGAGATGCATACATTAATATATCCAGAATTTCAAGCTAAGGAAGGGAGGGGGAGGGCGGCAAAAATTTATTTTTACATGAAATTTATTAAAATATTTATATATCGAACCTAGTTTTTGAGGATTCTCAGCAAATTTTTTTATAAATAATATATGAGCAAATTGGGCAAGGACCATTTAATTTTTTGATATAAAAAAGATTTTTATTTAATTGTTTCTTTTCATCAAAATTTAAGGCGGGAGAGAGGGGAGGGTCCTTCTCTTCTCTACTTACATTTGCCCATGAATTTACGTAAATTTATAAACTTTTAAGAAATTTTCATCAAAGTTTCTTAATCTTGATAAAACTTTGCACTCAAAGAAAGATATTGTGATAGCAATTATAAAGGCGACTATAATGGAAACCATTTTGAATAAACTATTTTGTATTTTTTTTTTGTAATTATAAATTATTTTATAGTTGCAAAATAACTAAAAGTAGGTTATTCAAAATAATATATGTATACAAAGTGATATATAGACATATAACACATTAATTTAATAAAAAAATTATATTGTTGTTATTTTCATATATTAGTTGTCACTATGTCTTTTCCTCTGAATGTAATTGTGCGTTTTATTAAAGTTAAAAAGTATTTGACATTTTTTATCATATAGCTTAATTTTTTCATATAAAATTAAAAGTAGCTATAAAATGATAGGGGGATTAAAAAATGCTACAGTACATCTATCAGCATTTATAAACAATTTAAAAATAAAAAATCATTAATTCTATTCT
The DNA here is from genome assembly GCF_024713525.1 of Acromyrmex echinatior. Classification (NCBI taxonomy): domain Eukaryota; kingdom Metazoa; phylum Arthropoda; class Insecta; order Hymenoptera; family Formicidae; genus Acromyrmex; species Acromyrmex echinatior. The sequence goes on from NC_141868.1 coordinate 1,111,519, forward strand.
ACCCTTAATTTTAAATCTCGAACTTTCCATCACGTCAAAATGATTATGAACAGGCTTTTTCACGACACAATACAGCTGAGAAATTTAGTCGAGCGGCTCTGACAGTTTTCCCTCGCGGCCTTTATAATAAAGCTTAATCTCCGCTCTACACTACGGCATTTTAATGAACATGCCGCCTCAAAGCGTTTATGGGATATATGGAAATTTTTTAAATTTGCTTGTTTGGCGTACGGCGTCGCGCTGCGATTTTTGCCCCGCGAGGTGCAGATTAACATTTATTAAAAACATAAATTATGCACATTAACGAAGCTTGGAAAACTAACAATCCTTTCCAAGCTTTTAACTGCTCTAAAGAAAGATGCGAATGAAAAAATTTTTATTATCTCTTTAAAAGCTTTTGTAATTTTTTACACGCGGCACGCCTGTTTCTTTTTCTTTTTAAGAATCTTTTAAGCATTTTTTGATGTTCCTCCAAAGCAGAAGAGTGTAGAACTATAAAGTAGCATGGAGTTTGTGAGCATATCGGCGAGTAGAATTATTATTATAATCGAATGCGCGGATTCCCGCGACGACTTTTAATGGAGTCACGCGTTGTCGTTTGAAACTTTGAGTGCCTCTTACGAGGTCTTTCTTGCAGATTGCGACATGACGAGAATAACGAGAATTACGAAGTAATCTACGAAGAAGGGTCAACGACACAGTTGAGATTCTTCTTGCGAAGTCACGAAGTCACAGCTAACGATAACTCGGATATGTTTTCGCTCGTACAATTTTAAAAATAAAAAAGTAAATTTTTTTATCTTGTCGGAACACTCTTCTCGATAGCTTTTCAGGTTTTAAAGTAAAAAGAGTGAAAATGAGCGAATTAATTTACTGGGATAAATTAAACAGCGAAACTCTAATTATTTCTTTTATCTTAATTTTACGGTCTTTAATTTTACTTAAAAAATTTTACTTAAAACTGAAAATAACAAAAAGTATTTAATATTGGTTATTAAAATACGTAATTAATGTCTAAATAATATTTAGAAAATTGCTATTCGAGTAGTTTTTAGTAAGCGTACTTTTTCTCAGATTCCTTCTCAGCTTTCTATTACAAGTAAAGCAATGAATCAATCAGGCTGAGGTTGTGGATTCCGAGGAAATTCCTCGCCGGAATTTCGGAAGCTGTGCGACGTAAACCCTCGAAAATCCGTTTGAGGTCGGGACTAGGGGTCCAGCAAAGCTCAATATAAATCAGAGCCCGACGAAGCGTTGGCCGTTGTGGCTCCCGTCTTCCATCGGTATCTTTCGTGTCCATCTCTTTCTTCCATCTCCCGCTCCTCCCGTTTCCCGGACATGTAATTACGGGCGTTAGGTGAAGAACTTACGAGCCCAGGCTCTTCCGCCCTCGTGACTGCCAGATCCGCACATCCTCGCAAAAAGAGCACGCGCAATGAAGGAGAAATGTTTAAGGTCCGAAAAGCTTCCCGGTTCTTAAAGCAGGATTCTTTTTACGGGTGATTACCCGTAAAAGCCTAGGATGGATAAACGGCGGAACGGTAATCACTTTTCAAACATTCAATCGCGAAGATAAAGGAGATGGAACGCTAAGAATTGACGTATTGAGGACTTTTGCTGCTGCAATTTGGAATATTTAACTTCTTGAAAAGAAGGATTTTGCTGATATCTAAATATTTAGGTAGATACAGATCTGAAAATAATTTTGACGGACTATAAATAATTACAATAGAAATTTCAAACATGCAACCAAATTCTTTTTCCAATATGATGCTCAATGCTGTAAAAAGTATTGACGTTCTAATAACCAGTTCAAGAGTGTTCTACATAGTTATTTTGATGAACCTACAAAATTATTTCAAATCTGTGTTTATTTAAAGTTTTAGATAATTCAGCAAAATCCTTTCCGTTTAATTATAAATTATACCAAAGATTTTGCATATTTACAATTTGCAAATACACGAATATACGTAAGTAAAATTTTCGTAATTCTATTTAGACGTTATTTCTATTATAAAGAATAGAGATAAAAAATAATTTCTATTTTAAAGAATAGATATAAAAAAAATATAGAAGATAGAAAACGCTTTTCATTTTAGTATCACGTATATATTTTCACTTCAATTTTGATCCTCTTACATTTTTCTATTTGCACTTTTTCCCACGTTTGCACTTTTTCTGTATAGAATTTAAAAACGTTGTAAGTTACACCGGCCGTCGGTTCACAGTCGAAATAATTTTTCAAGCACGCTCTCGCGTACAACGCGGACTTGATCCGGGGATCGCAGAACACTTCCGTTTAGGGAAACGACGAGTAAACAGGACAAGAATAATCGTCTTTGCTGTAGCACACAAGGGATGGGGAAGACGCGGCAGCTTCTCACCCTTGGCTCGAAACAATCGCAACTATGCCCCAACAATTTATAATTCCACGCTGCCGCTCTTTCACCGTACCCTCGGCACCGGCCGGGATCGCGCGCGAGGCCGCAATGTGTGCAGTATACAGTTAAATGTTATTACTTCAGTTGTTGCAGATAATTTCCCTCGGTTGTCCGCCGAGGCAAATTCCGCTCCACTCGGTTTTCACGAGGGACGTGGTCGTCAGCTAGAGTTCGCATGAAACCTACGGATACAAATAACGCCGTTTTATGCGTCATCAGCAACGCGAACCAAGCAGTTAGCCACCTCCTTACCTCTACTAGGAAGTGAAAGATGATGAAAAAAGAAAATAACAAATTATTATTACTATTGAAAAACGACAGAAAAGGAGTCATTGTTGAAATCATCTTAATAATGTTTTTACGTAGCCTGCTAATATTTTTTATGAAACATTGCAGATCAATAAAAATCTCTGAATTTACTGAACGGAATTGAAAATCGTTTTATAGGATTAAAATAGACGCAAAATTGGAAGGTGCTGTAGTGAACTTTATGCTAAAATCCAGAAAAAAGTTAAAACCTACATTTTTTCACTCGTAGAGCTGTCACTTGACGAAAATGTTTCCTTAATACAAAAGTTTTATAGTTTATATGGACAGTACAGCACCTGGCGTATTACGTGCACAAACAATACCGAGTTTACAGAACTAAGATTGAAAGCTTAAAAAAAAATTTATATTGATCTGCAAATTACGTGTATATGAATACTGAATGAAGATTCAGAATGGTAAACAAAGCAGTAATTGTGTCTAGCAGTAGGTGCTCTTGCAAAAGATGGCGTTACAATATGTTAGATAAGAACAAATGTTTGCGTTTGAGTGAAAGAGAATAATAATGTAAGAAATTAAAAAAAGATGTCACTTTATTATCGACTTTTTTTATTTGGAATTTAAAAAATTTATACTATGTCGATATCAATCAAATTCGATCGTCACTCCTTTAGTAGTGTTTTTATGCAGTCTATTAATATTGTTTTATGTAAAATTTTTGAAATAATTAATCAAAATATGTGCATGTATTTCTATGCAAAAAAATGATGCAAGAAGAAAAGATTAAATATAAAAAGAAATGAAATCAAAATATTATTTCAAGTATATTTAGATTGCTATTAAAGGAAACATGCTAATAACTGAAACTATTTACAGTAATGTTTTCGATCTTGATATGCTTTGAATATGTTGCAAAGCAAAAGAAATATTAGCCTTATATATTTTATCTGCTTATCAAAATTTAGTGATCAAAATAACTCCTTAAAAGTAACGAATTTTTTTTTATTTTTGATATTTTTTAAAAATACGATTGTGCCATTATTAAATAGGAAATAAATCTTTTGTATAAGACATTGTATTATATACTTCATAATTTCGAAGATATTTGCTGAAAATGAGAAAATCCGTTATTTTCGAGAGGTTATTTCGAACCTCAAGATAAGCACATAAAAAAATATGAGTGTAATATTTTTTGATATTTTATAACATATCCAAAACCTATCAAAATCGATAAAAGATAGTTCCGACAATTTTCTTACAAGTAATATGTCGTAAAATGTATTTTGTGAACAATAATTAGTTTTCGACAACGACCGACAATTATCTTAAGATAATATTTGAAGAGGAGCAATTTCCAGCAGCTTAATTACTTAACGCTCGTTTCGCACATAATTTACTTAATGAAGATTCATTACTCATTAATCCTGAAATATTTTTTGTAATTCGATTATCAGGAAAAGATTTATGTCAAAATATATAAAACATATTTGTATATTAATTTTAGATCGATCACTTTCTACAAAATTAAATCATAATCTAAATCCAATAATATATGACTCACTTTCGGAAAGCTTCGCTGAAAATGAGAAAACAAAATTATTGAATTGTTTCACATCTTTTTCAGTGGAAATATCTGGAAACCATGAAAATTTATTTTATATATTTGAGAGAAATATAAAATTGACAATAGTCATCTCCCCTATGAAAATATAAGGGAATTTTATTTAAAAAATTTCTGGTATCTTACGGACAAGCATATTTGGAAACTAACTCCTACACGCGGGACAAATATTGTACTTTTAAAACATATTTTATCTCATGATAAAAGAACGACAAAATTAAAATATATTCAACGTCGTTTAAAACATTTGACTGGGAAAAATCGCAGTGGACGTTTTCCATCAGTCGGTACAGAGCGGAAAGAGATGATCCTTCGCTTTTTAGCTCGCCAACATTTTCATCTTGCCTTTTGCTCTTCGGCAGGCGGAGCTGCGTACATCAGTGACTGCTGGTCTTGCATTCGCTCCTTCGCTCACGACGAACACTACTCGTAATGCGCATCTCGTAATGCTGCATTAACCTAGGCTGGGTAGAGCACGCGCACGCATACCTACGTCAAACCTTTTGTGGTGCAGTACAAACGCAAACCACCTTCCGCGCCCATCGGCGAGGAAACGCAAGCGACTTCCTTCCTCTCTTTCTGCCGCGAGAGTTCTTTTCGTAATCGTTAATCATTCTGCACGCGCAATTTCCGCGCTAGTTAAATTGCTCAATGTCAATTTTTTTTATCGATATTGTTTCCTTCAGTATTATCTCTTTTTAATTATGACAATGCATTGTATTTTATAACGCGATTTGTTAGAGTTTACCATCACATAGAGAACATACAAGTTAATTACTACGCTATTAAGTAATTACTCGCTTGCGATTTTCGAGAGGATTCTTAGGAGGATATCAGGATAGACGGTAGGCAGAAACCTTGAAGAACGAGAGTAGAACGTGAAACGAAAGCGGATGTCGCGGCCGAGAAGAATGAAATCGTTAAAAGGAATGCGCAGTCGAGTGAAAGAGACTTCGAGAGATCGGCAGAGAGGGGTCGATCTCGGCCAGTTGAAATAATGTAGAGAAAGCTCTAAAAAGCTTCGCCAGAAATCCAAGAAGACGTCCGCCATCTCATTTTATTTCAATTCTCTTAACTTTCGGGGGGAGAAAATTTCCTGTGATATATTTTCTTCTTGTCTTCAGTCTTAACAATGTTACTTTTATAAATTCATTAATTACATTTACGGCTACTTTAGATTCGGGTAATCTCTTTTTGGGAAACTCGAATCAGACTATCATTTTTAACATTTAGTATTAAATACGTCGGAAATTATATTTGACAATTCTGTTTTATAAAAATAAAATTCAGAAAAAACTATTAGAAAATTCCAAAACCAATTAAATTAAATATAAGTAGAGTCTTGCATAAGAGAGTTCAGAATCAATTGTCTCTGAAATAAAAAATATTCTTGTATTATATAAATAAAGAATTAGTACATAACATAATATGATGTTATTATTACATAATAAAAAAAATAATAAATTTTTAGACAATGTTATAATTTTTGGGAAGACAATGTTATAAACAAAAGATTTCTTCAAAATTATAAAAAAAGATGATTTATAACATTTAGTAATAAAAAATCGTACTATTTATCACATTTTGATTTGATGTTTATGTTTTGGTTGAGAAATCTTCCCGTTGTAAACGTCTGAGATGTTATGCATCAAGAGATTAAATCGCGATTTAAATTTACACAGTGATATCGTTCAATGACAACAATTTTGAGTTTAAGGCCTTGATTTGTGTCTTACGACGATTATTCCTTGTCCTTTCTAAAAATATTGCCTATCTGTAATTCCACCTTTCAGGAATCTGTTTCTCTTTGGCATACACGTACGTTGTTTTTATTTCCAGTTTAGATGTCATGTCTTGAATAAAGAAGAGAGGATTCAGGGCGAACCGAAACTCGTTGATCTGCTGACTTGACAGTCTTACTAAAACACTCGGTAAAACCGCACTCGCAGGCTTTGATTGATTATTTTCTTCTTGTTTAATTATTAATAAATGAAATTCACTAAAAGTTATTAGAATTATTAATGGAGTAAAAATTAAATTAAATTTTTTATTTTAACTTTTAATTCATAATTTATAACATAACGCAATTTGACAATAGCATATTATAAATATAGAAATTTATAAATGCGATATTTTACATGAATAATTTAATACAAATAAAAGTATAAAATTACTTTACGCGTTACTATATAATGTAATTATTACTAAACGTAATGCTAATCGTTATGCGTTGAAAAGTGAGTGTGTTTAAAGTTTGGTTAATTTAGATATTAAATTCGTATCGCGAGGAAGCTGGTGGTGAGGAAACGCACATGCAGGAAATGTGCGGTGCACAAGTCTCACACGTATACGCTAATACATATAAATGTCGTAATACGTATTTTTAGCGGGTCAACAGTTTCGTTTTGTCGCGTGATGATAACAAGCGCAATTCCGGTATAAGTCAATCACAGAACGCGTTACGAAAATCTCTTCCGTATATTACATTTACTATAGAACTGAACGTTTGAAGTTTAATTTGCAATTCCCGTCGTTGTTAATAAATTATATTAATTAGCATGAAATGAGGGGGATTTACGTAATTAGTTTGATCTCATTTTACATGCTCGCGCTATTCGCTAATAATAACGGTGTAACGGAAGGTCACAGTGTGAAAGATTATTTACGAGGTTTATACGCATTAAAACAAGTCACAAATCTTCGACATGGAATTCTTCCAGGTAATTTTTTTTATGTACTTATTAGTTTTAATTGTTCTAAGAATATTAATTTTTTTAACATTTATAATAAATACTTAATTGTTTATATTTCTTTTTATTTACTTAAACGGCAAGCAAATGTATAATTTTTATTTTACTGTGTAAAAGTAGCTAAATACTTAAAAAATAATATAGTACTTTTTTATCTTTGTTAAAATTTAATACATTAAAACATTATATTTAACTTAACAAATCTAACAAAATCTAAATTACAAGGCATTATTGCTTTAATATTTATTATATTTTTATTTTATATTTCATAAATAATTTTTTAACGACTATTTTTATTTTATGGGAAATGTTCAAACAGTTTGTTAAGCTAAATGTAAAAAAAATATCTATTTATTTTAATAAAATATTTACAAAGTACGAATATTCACGATTTTAAATTATTTTAAATTTGATTTTTTGGAACATTTTGATCTTTATATAATAGGAATAATCAACATTTTAGTACAAAATTATCATTTAAATTCCATTTTTAAAAATATTTTATAATATATATTTTATAATATTTTATAAAATATTTTATAAAAGCCTTGCAATATAAACGAGAATTAATTGAAAATAAAAAAAAAGGATATAAATAAAAAGAAAAGGATATAAACAAAGTAAATAAACACGAATTAATGATCCAATCGTGTATATTAAAGGTTAGTTTGTATACAATTAAATTAATTGATACATTACAAAAATGAAACTTGTAATTTATATTTTACTTGTACTATATAAAAATATTTTTTTGACAACTAATTATAAATTATTAATTATTTATTAAATTATTATTTCTTTATTTGTTGTCATAAATTATACGCCTTTTTGTTCACAATCTTTAGGCACTCTTTGGTGTGGCCGAGGAAATATCGCTCGCAAGGATTCTGATCTGGGCATGTACACAGAAATGGATGACTGTTGTCGAACTCATGATAGTTGTGAAGACTACATAAGACCAAAAAGTACAAGATATAGACTGCATAACAAATACATTTGTAGAAGGTAGGAAGGTACAATACAATTATGTTAAGCGCACGAGTGAATTTTCCTTTTCGACTTTTTGCAGCTCATTGTGCGAGTGCGAGTTGCAATTTCACAACTGTTTGACGCAAATACGCGGCCTTTATCCATACGCCGTGAGAAGAATATATTTCAGTACATGCAAGCAGTGCTTTCGTACCTTTTACGATCCCCAGAAGTGTATAAATGAGTAAGTACAATGAAATAAGTTTTTTTATATTATTGTTTTTATCATTTGCTATTTAACATAATTTTTTAGCAAATTTATATTTGAATAAATATTAAAATATTTATAATTAATGATACGTTCTTTTTATCAATTCTGCTAATCAACAAAATTTCAGTAATATCGATAAAACATATATTTTATGATTTCTTATTAATTCTATTTTTTATATCTGATATTCAAAAAGTCGTAGCAAGTCATTTTTATGTAATAAAAATAATTTGAAAATTTAAATGTGGGAAGTCCTTCCCATAGATCTATGACAACAAGTAAACTTTTTTATTTATTTTGAAATTAGGAAATTAAATTACAAAGTAGATCGCTTATAACTTTGAAAAAAGCTTAAACTTACTTTAGTTGTCAAATTGAAAATCGAAATAAAAGTTAAGCTGCTCATATGTGCTGTATATATTGTTATGTATAAAAAATAAAGTAGATATTTATAATAAGAATGACATCTTGATAAATATTTCAATAACAAAAAATACGTGCTACAGAATTTTTATTAATATTTTTGTATTCAGTGAATAAAATCGAGATCTTATTTATATACGTTTACGTAAAACATTTTTATTTGTTGATTAATGTTATCGGATCAACATGACCATAATATTGATAATTTTGCATATTTTTCGCTATACTCGCTTTATTAAAATTCCATTTGACAAAACACATTATATTCATGTAATTGTTATCGATTAATTTATGTTAAGTTATAATTGAATTGAAATTGTTTGTTATACGCCGAGATTGGTTTCCCATCAATCATTAATTAATTGTATCATTGATCATAGGGGTCTTGATATAATCGAAGAGATGGACCGTAAGGGTCGCCGTGTTTTCTGCGCAAAGTTTGAGCGAAATCCAAAATGGGGCCATCGACACAACATTACTATGTCAAAATTGATTCCTGCCACCGAACTTTCAACCTGGAATAATGATGAATCTATACAAATCGCTTCACGCTTCTATTCTGGGAAAGATGGAGAATATTCTAACGACGAGGATGACATTAGCTATGATGAAAATTATGCATTAATTGAGGATAATTATAATTAATACATTTTGATGCTAAAGTTCATGCTCAAGTTCAGCACGATCACGTTTCTGTCAAAAATGCAGAAAACAAATAAGTTATAATTTTTAAAAATTATTTTTTTTTCGATCTCTTTAGTTTTAATTATAATAATATACGCCGGATATTAATCCGAAATATAGATTAATCCTCCGCCGGCAATTAGAATTTTTAAACGCATCATCGATATTTTTGTGAATTTTGATAAATAAATTTAATTCTATAAAAAAATATGTAAAATACAATCTGACTTCTGTGATCTAAAAACTCGTTATTAAAGTTTTGATAAGTATATTAGAATTTTTTAACACTTTTGTATAATTAGGAACAATGAAAAATTTGTTTTGTTCTCGAAGACTTTTATTGTCGAATTAGTTCTTTAATATCTTTCATTTCACAAAGTTTATTCTTTAATTAATTTTTGTATAATACACCAGTTGCTGGCTTTAACTGTTTCAGTTAAAAATTTTGAAATTTTCGTGTCTTGAAGACATAAAATAATTATTGGACTAATGCCTATTATAATGCTTTATTATTGATCTCTTAACAATCTGAATTTAACATCCAGAAGCATTAATAATTTATATTATTAATAATGACGTAAAGCTATTAGTTAGACTTTGCTTTATAAAAAAATATATGCATATTTTATGAAAATGCATAAAAATAGTTGAGATGTGTGAATAAACAAGGTAATTTCTTTTTTATTTCAAAAATTTGAATGTTACGATTATCTTAACTTAAAAGTAACAGAGATAAAAGGGCTCGAAGGAATAAGCGCTGTTCAAGGTACGCAAATTTTCAAGAATATCTCTCAATATTCAAATTAAATTTATTGAAGAAACCATAGAACAAAACATAATCGTTAAAATGATAATAAATTATTATGTTAGTTTTCTAACGTTCTTCAGCGAAAAACATACGTGAAAAAAGTTGCCGCTAGAGAATAAAGGATGTCTCGAGACGTCAGGATGAGGTAGTTTCTCAAGAGAACAACCAGCTAGAACGTCCCATGAGAGGATCACGGTGGACGCGGGCTCGAACCGAAAGAACTGCCCAAGGCAGGAAGAGCTCCGTGCGAGACAAGAGAAGAATTCCGGGCGAGAAGACGACCCGAGCGAAATTCGGATTTCGCGCCAAGACGCGGGAAGCTACGTCGTTGCCACGAGCCTACGCGATTCGCAGGGTCGAGTGGCGCTGCTATTGGCCAATCAAGCACCGGGAGGCTTTTCGCTCCCGAAAAGCAGCTCGGCCTGTACATCTTCCCCCCCCCCCCCCCGGGGCCTGCCGAAATCACTTGTGTTGTGGCACGAGTGGAATAGATTGTTTGATGCGAGCATCCGTGCAAGTCCGTTACAGAGCCTTAGAGTGAAGCCGAACCGAAGAGAGCTAATGGAAGAACCGAAAGGGACGAATTGCCGGTGAGACAAGCATAGAAATTCTGTAAGGCCGCCGATCTCCAACAACGTGATCTCGGGCGAATAGCACATGCTGAATTCGAGCTGAAAAGCTGCAGTCCGTACAGGGGGCTATCGCGAATAATTAATCTTTTTGCTATCGCTTGTCGTTCACTCGAATCACATAGATTTTTATATTCAGTTCGTGTAAAGCTTACCACCCTGTCGCCACAGCGAAGTCGTCGCGTCTCGTTAGTGTGATTGTATGTTAACTCGCCATCTTGCATTGTATTAGGTGTTGGAATTAATTCGTAGCGTTTTTAATGAAAGAATGTTATTTATTTCACATGAGCATTAAAAAATACATTAATGAAAGTACTTCCCATCACTTGTAAAACGCTACGAATTAATTCCAACACCTAATACACCGCTATTTGAGTTGCATTTCGTGTAGAGTAGAGAAAATCATTGTACGACGCCTGATGGAAAACCATGTTGCTGTAAACTTTGATTGATAAATTTGGAATAACTCTCACGATAATCACGTTTCTTGTTCACGTTCCTTGTATTATTTTGTGCTACGCGACTCAATTATTGTATATTAACTTTCGAGCTCATATTCGTGCCGAGACGAATTATTCACTACGGTAAATTGCGTACTTGAGTAGATGCTTATAATCGTGTTCCTTATCAATATTAAATGTATAATATGTTTTCCATTCTCTTATTATTAAAGAGAAGTAATTCTTATTTGTTCTCTCGCCTTCCGATTCACTTTCGTTCCGAATCACCCATCCCTGCTGTCCATGCGGGACTCAACAGTCGATTGTCCGTCGCATTAAAGAAATATCGAGAATAATTAATCGAGATTTAGAGAAGTCACAAAGAGCAGCACACTCACTCGTACCTGGCGTCAAATCAAGAGAGAATTCGCGATAATTCAGTAAGTAGCTACTGAGAGAAGCTTCGAGTATCAGAGTAAAATCATTGGCTGTCGAATTGTGATCACAGAAAAGCGACGAAGTCAGCTGTTGTCAAGATTACGGTCACAATGTATATAAAAGAGAAATCGCTTTGTTTATTTACGCACATACATATCTGAACTATTATACTTAAATTTTATAAACCAAAACTCAATTATTTTTTCCAAATAAATTTTTTCTACCATTGAAATATAACTTTTAAGCGCTTCGCATTTAATGGAATAGTACTATAAAAATTTCTGATTCATGCAAATTTCTTCGTTTCTAAACACTAGAGGGAGTAGAAAGGCCTCAGGCTGCCACGTATGCGCAGCACATGTCTAAACGTAGTACAGGTACAATCATGCCCCTCGAGTGCGATTCCAAAGTCCGCTCCGAAATTGCTTCGTCCTGGATACGGCGACTGTATGCCGGAGTGGTACAGAGAAGAGGGGAGGGTGCTTGAAAATCTGCCGAGAATTTTATCGCGTTGTAGACACACGGGCGAATGAACGAAGCTATCTCCATTCTGCGATTTCTCTCACTCTCTCCCACTTCTATTTCTCTCTCTTTCTCTCCATTATCTTTTGCAACTTGGGAGTCATACTATCCATGGTTCCTTCTGCGCCTCTTTCTCACCTCTCGTCTCTCACGCGAAAAGAATGTTCAATTATGCAAAAATACGTGCGAAAGTTTTACCGTAGGCACTCATTCTGCGAAAGGTATTTTGGAATCAATATCATTCGAAGGAGGAAAGCTAATATGAATCAGCGCGTTGTTGACGACTTTCTATTTTTACACTTTTGTTTTTATTACTCATATTATTGTTCGCAGATGTTCTTTTCACATTTGTTAATGAATTAATTAATGAATCATCAATTTGATAATTTTTCAATTTAGGTACTTGATAAGGTATTTATTTCATGTATTATATAATCTATATCACACTTTGTTGTGCTATAATATACGTTTCTATGAACACGTTTTTAATTCTTTTACAAATAATATTTTTGCCAAATTCTCTAAGAAATTTTAATCTTGTTCTCTACAGATCTAATTACCTCATAACTCATTTATTCATTTTTTATTTAATAATAAATTTGATTGAACGCGTTACGCGGACTAATGTATATTAAAACTACTGTACATTAATTTGTGTAAAAGTAAAATGCAAATATTTCGAAATACAAAATACAGATTTTATTTAACAGCGTAATAAAGTGTATTGAGGATTTCATGGTTTAATCCGTTTTTATATTTATATTAAATACATATTTTTATGTCAAGTTGTGTACGACGGCTTTAATATATACTAGTGCGCACTGAATGCATCCAATTCGCTAAAAAACATTTTCCATTTTATCATAAGGATCCATGCAAAATGTAATTTTCTTTATGCACACGTTTATACTGCTGCTAGTTTGTCTGGATGAATTCTAATATTCTTAGTAAACAAGAATCAAACAATGATTGAGAGAACATAATTTTTTTTCTTAAACTCATAAGATAAATTATAATATTATTATTATATATCACAAACATGATATGTATACAAAACAAGAGAGAGAGTAAGAGAGAATAAATTTTTACAACTGTTGCGCTTGATTTACAAGAGTTGTCCTATTTCCATCAAATTGACCTATACAGAGAGAAATCAAGTTTTCCCAAAAATCAATTCTCAATTTTATTCGTGTCAGTTTTATATGCAACATTTTGTGAGATTCTCGCATAGACAAGCTTCTTTTATTAAAGGACTCTTTATCCTTCTTAAGCGCTATTAAAAAAAGCCTTTGGAAATACCGCCACGATACGAAGCTCGCTCGTTTGAAATCTTTTTTAAGTACCTCATATTACAAAGTTCTCTTGAAGAAAATAGCAATTACTAAATGTAAAAAATGTATAATAAATTCTCTCCATCTCTCTTTTTTGCTCTTTTTTTCTCTTTATTTCTCGTAATCTACGGATGGAACGGAAAACATGAAAGCATCTAATATTTTGAATGATTTTCACTGCAATTTGAACAGAATTTCTAATTGGACTTTTATAAACATGAATTTGAAATGCTGACAGAATTTTAATTGAAGCCTTTCGAGGTTTTTTCTTCAAGTCTTTTAATTTCTATCAAAGAAAGCACACACTAATATTACATCGAGATCTTATTTGTAGAGACCCGATAAATTATGATATAATTAGCATAGATAATAATCTCTCGTAAAAAAACAAATAAGAGATACAAAATAAATTGCTATTATTAATTGGCCAAAGCAAGGTAAATCCCATTTTTTAAATAAGAATATCATATTTAATGTATACGATATTTGTTCAATATCAAATCTAACAAACAAAATATTGGTAACGAATTTATTCCATAATAAAGTTAATAACGTTAAATATTTCTGTTATAATTGATTTTCAATACTTATGTATTTTTGGGGCGTACAAAGTGTTCTGCTATGCAAACAACTGTGTTGTCATTCGCAATTCGACGAGGCTTGAGGCGGTAGGCAGCGGCATGAATCACTCCTTGTCGTCACATTATTATTTCACAAAATAATGCGATCGTTTCTCTGAATAATTAATATTGCACAATAATATGTATAGCGAGATATCTCAATGCAATAGTCGTTCGTCAAACAAAAATTTGATATTTTCGGAACTACTGCATACAATATATGTACCAATATGATACTTTTATAGGAATTTTGAGTAAGAAAATATTCCAATATTGAGAGAAACAAGTAGCTAACAAGTGCAATTATCATAATTTAACTTACAGTAATTTTTAGTTGATACTGCTTGAATATTTTTTTAAACATATATTTTTTAGTTATAACACTATTACCACATAGTGTATAGAAGTGAATTTAAAAAAACTGATATATCCATATAAAATTGCGATAGTATTTACTGAATAAAAATGTTTATTTTATTTACCATTTATATTTTAATTTATATTTTTGATGTTTTATTATATTATGGTGAATATTTAAATAATACATCTCAACAAAGCTCTTCAAATATTTTTTTTCCCGACATAATAATAACATATCATAATCGACATACGCATCTAACAAACGAGTTATCTATCGGTATGATAACAATTAACTGCCAATAGAAGGAGCATTTTTTGCTACCGATTTCCAGTTGAACGCAATTAGAATAATAAGTTAACCAAAATATAACATATTGATTAGATAGAAGTTACATAAGATAAATGTATAATACTTTTACCCACGTACTTGTACGGTCGAAAATGCACATGTAATCGGAAATGGAAATGGAAAACGCTATCTATAAAATCGGGATTTAAATTTCTCAGACATCATGTAATAACAAGTTAGCGATCTTGAGAACCAATAAGACTCGTCATAGATTACATGTCGCATCCACGATTGTAACTCGGTGCACTTGGCAGCGCCAGCGTAACGGGGATTTGCATAAGCGCGTTTGCGTAAGAGATTATTTTAAAGCACTTGGAATAATTCTCCTGCTCCACGTCATATCAGAAATGATTCCGACAGAGAACTATGACAAATTGATATACTTTGTTTACGTTTAACACGTAACAGATTTCACGCGAAACTTCACACTTATTTTTCTTAAACAACAGTTTTTTATGTTTCTTAATTTTTTAATTCCATTTAATCTCCAAAATACGCCATTAACCTTAAACAAGTGCATATTTGTAGCACGTTCACTTTAAAATTAAAATTGAGATAAATTTGGAAATTAATTTTGAATTTTGCAGATTAATTAATTTAAGTTTTAAAGAACAGACATGTATACGTATATATTATACCATAGCATTGAAATGTATAATAGTATTGAGTTAACTAATTCCTTGGTTTTTTTACTTATAATGAAAGACGATACTTACAATAAAAAAATTTTTATAAAAGACAATAGTTTCAGTAAAAAATGGCGATCCATTATTTGCTTATTATCTTTTGGACCGCATCTGAAATGTTACCTGTCAATAATAATATGCGGTTCCAAAATTTGGATTAATGTTTAGAGCTATTCAAAATATCTAAAATCATCTATCAATAAAAATCACAAGGAATTATTGGAAAAATTAATAAAAGACATTGTTTTTGAAAAATGTTTAAGGGGATTAAAGTGCTGTAGGCGTTTTGGATGTACAATTAATGACATGTTTGGCATGAAAAAAAGAGTTGCAAGAAAATATTTACAATATTTTGAAATAATGTTTTCGCGTTCGGTTTCCTGGAGGGAAGAAAGTGATATAGTCCACGTGACGCCACTTTAGTCTCATATATGCAACGTTATTCTTTATCGACGCCAACGACACAAAACCACAAAAACACAGGCGGTTTTTATTAAAATGTTGAACCCTCCTGCTATCTCTCCTCTTTCTCGCCGTAGAAGAAATCAATTTGAACTCTATGACGATATCATCGTCTATTCGATTCCCGTGTCATTCTTGCCCGAATTTCGATTTCGTTTGAATCATGCGCGTGATATCGATTCACCTGCCGGATGAGAAAAAGGAAAAAGGAAAAGGTAAAATATACAGGGTGAGAGGAGAGAATCGTGGCGACGTTCTGAAAGGATTGGAAATGGGAAGGTGTCGCGTTTCTTGGCGTTTAGATCGTTGCGCATCCCGATTTCAGCCGTAATCCGCAGGATTCCTATAACTACAAAGGCAGATAGATCATTTCCACCCCTTTTGCAGCACGAACGTGTGCATCTCACTGTGAATAGAGACATCACCCTCGAGAATTGAGTTATCGAGAAAGTAAAGGCAAATCGCGTGTTATTCAATGCGTTCCTACATAATGGATCGTTATTACAAGACCGATAGAAATGTTTAACATTTAAAACTGAATGTAAATGATGAGAAGACAAATAAACTAAAACAAGTCACGTAATCAAATTAACAAAATGAAATTTATTATAGAAGATAAGGTAATATCATATAGTGCAGACATAATGTTAATTTCTTGTCTTAATATCTCTGTTATTAAGTGGCGAATTCTAATGATTACTTATGGAATTATTTGCTTAATAACTCGACCACACCGTGACGCTAATATGCCAATAAACAATAGTCAGCATTTATTATAATGCATTTTTTTTTAAATATTTTGAAATCTTGTTAAGGTACGCTTTAACATTTAATTACACATACTTCCTCATTTTTTTTAAGATTGAATGTATTCACACGAACATTTTTATGTTTGGTTGTGTTCTTTATTATTCGACATTTTATTTAGCTTATATACATTTCGAGTTATGCAAAGTTAAACAATAGTAGAGGATTTTACTCATGTTTGCTAATGTTTATATTTTGTTATATGCTACCCTAAGCGTGCTGATTGTTGATGGAGGTTTTTCATACCAAAATAATTATTTCACAAATCGATTGTAGTGTTAATCTATAGTTTATATTACATGTATATAGACTTAGTACTGAGCAGTCTATATGTATATATGTATATATGGAAGGAGTTATGTGTACATACATTCTACACACACACACACACACACACACACACACACACACACACACACACACACACACATTGCACGCACACAATATTTTGCTCTTCTGTGAATTTTGTAATTTCTTAAATACTGTTTTTAAACAAAAACTTATATTTATTTTAGTGGAAAGCCATATTACCTCTCTTGTTTCTCTTCGAGCCATTATGCAATGTCACATTTTTATAAATAGCGTCCTAAGTAATAAATATTTTATAACTTTAAGTTTAGAATCGATGGAACAACATTTTGATAAATGTAATTGTTAAGTTTTAAATTTAAATATTGATTATTAACAAAGTTATTGTACAAAATGTAAATAGGGTGCCATAATACCACCTTGTCCTCTATAATTTATTTACATTTAATATTTTTTCGATTTCTAAAAATCTAAAAATTTGTTCTTAATTTAAAAATATCTAAAATGTAGCAATTTATTTAAAAATTTTTTTAAAAATTCAAAAATTCTTTAATTGGACAATTTTTCCAGATTTAATTTGAAAACAAAATAATAAAAGATGAGAAAAATGGTATGGAAGAAATATGATACTTTCTTCTCTACTGTTTATTTTAAGAAATAGCTTGTCCTCTGGTCACGGAGTTGATTGATCCTCGGATGTGTATCGAGTACACATCTTCGCCAGTGAGGAACCAACAATGGCCGTTGATCACCTCGAGAATCGCGCGACTCGTATGGCATAAACGGCATGTGGACCTTAGATCACGTAGACTTTAACAATAGCGGATTCCTCGCCACGCAGACAATGCACACTGATCGGGTTGAGTAAGAGTCCACTCGTCTTTGTTTGACTAGTTATACAATGCGAGGGAGCACGAAGAATGATTAATTGTACACTTATGGGTTAATATTTCAATTTAAATTTTAATCATTACTTAATATACTTAAAATTAAATATTAAATGTTTAGTTTATAAGAAGATTTTCAAATAGAGCAAAAAATTAAAAGATTTCATTTGTGAAAAATTTTGTGTTTTAAGTTTTTGTAATTTTGTGTTTTATGAAATAATTCCATGAATTCCATTTTTATCTATTCTTTAATAAAAAAATCATTATAATCATTAATTAATACTTCAATTAAAAATTCTATTAAAACAACAATTGCATGAACAAAGAGAAACTTTTAACATTATATGAAAAAAAAACTCGATGCAGAATTCAAAGAACAATACGTAGTTAGGGAAGTTCGATAACGTATTTACCGCTTAGAAGGAAAAGTCCGCAGGCTACGAGGGTCCTATGATCGGAATAACAATGGCCGATCATAGCTGATACCGTTGCGGCAAGGATCAGGATCGCGGCGACCACTTGGAACGGTGCGGAGATCCTGAAACAAGAAGAGGAAACATGAAGACTCGAATTAGATCGTCATTAAGGATGAGGAAGTGTCTCCGCCATTCATTTATGCATTCGCAACGCTACGCATTTTCAATGTGCTATTTTTAAATGTTTTAGCTTCTATATCGCGTTTCTCGGGGAAGGAAAAAACAGTAATAGCAGCAGCTATTCATCTATTGCAATCCCATTCTTGAAATAGCAATCCCATTCTCGATAGCAATTTATAGCACCCTTTATTAGGGTGCTAAAGTATGACATTTACTATTTTTTGACATTACTATTTTTTTCAAGCGCATCAAGTTATGAATAAAGATTGTAAACGTAAGAATAATCGATCAAAAACATTTTTATTAGCAAACGGGACGATATCTATCATGAATATCGCGATTTATCCGTCGCAATTTCTTCCACTTAAGATTCCGTACACAATGTTGCCTCTTTCCGAGTCATATTTTTAATTTCGGTACGCATTCCGTAAAATGGATTAATATTGATATTCATTAATGTTTCTAAATTAAAAATAGTTAAATAAAAATAAAATTAAAATGTTATTTTAGTTTGAGTTGTGCTGTGTTCATGCTTTATATGTTTTACCGTTTAACAAAGAGAGAAAGAAAGAGAGAGAGAGAGATTTAGAATCTTTATAATTACAAGAATCATTAGGTGTATAATTATAAGAATCATTTAATATAAACAATTAGGATGAACTTCCGAAAACGTTCAACGCCCGATTGCCATAAATTTTGGCAGAAATATTCCAAATGATGTCAAATGAATGCCCTTGAATGGATTTTCATCAATACGAAGATTTAATACCAAAAATGTTTACACAAAGTTATGTATTGCTGGAATGGAGTTTCGTAAATGTTGCTTGCGTGCCAAGAGGCATTCGACTTTCCAAAGCGAGGATGTTTTTAACTTGTGTCAAGACTCAAAACCATAAATCAATATTTTTCTTGTCGGAATACGATATTATAAAACGTGCCTGAATTTGTTCTAAAAAAAATGATATGCAAAAAGATTTATTAATTCATTAAGCTCCAAGAAGAGTAAGACACTACAATTTCTTAATTTATACCTCAATTTAGTATTTGTACTTCAATTTGAGTAATAAATTAATTATTTCGTTTTCGACACATTTTCCTGGTTCTTCAATCAACTCATTACAATTACGTGATAAACGTCGATAGCTACGAAACGCATCCTAAGTTATAAAAAGGATAAGAGACAAGAGTACGTTCAGTTCTAACGAAGAATAGTCGCGTCTATAATTCAAATATATTCCACGAAGAGAAGAAAAAACTCGAGGTGAACCGCGAGAAATATCGAATACGTTTTCTATGCTGAAGACGATGTCTATACTCTACGTTTTATAAAATTCCTGCAATCCTCCGTTCTTAATCCTTTGCTCCACTCACTCCTCGTCCTCGGCGCGGTTGTAGCCTGCGCTTCCGCAGGAACGCAAGTCGTTACATCGCGAGGGATTGTCGTTTTCAAGTGGAGGGCGACCACCGCGGGATGTTTCGAAGCAGCGCTATAATACACACGTATTCGTAGCTATCGGGGTAAATGGGGCATACCGGGAAACGGCGCGCAGCAGCCCGCCTATCGACCTGTTCCGACATTTAAGTCTCGATCTCGCGGCAATTTCATGGCGTGATTCCTGTCGGTTGCTGCGGCTCCTCTTGTTTCCACGCGAGCTCGACTTCAAGCATTCGGATACGATGAGCCGCATTCGCGTGCGTTCACAACCGCGGGAATTATTTAACGAAAAAAAGTTCGGTAAAATCTGTAAATCTGAAAAGAAAATACGGAATTTTGGATAAATATGACAATCAAGATAACTAGAATGGGAAGATGTTGAATAATTGTTATTTTGTAACGAGAAAGTGGATAGAATAAAATTTAAGCACTGGATATATATTGTAGAAGAAACCCGTTATTTTTGTTAACAAATACAAATACAAATATATATATATATAAGCAAACATTTTATTTATCATGTGCTGGCACAAGATTATCTTATCTTCAAATGTTTAACAATTTATATAATTTTTTATCCTAATCGTATTTGAAGAATTTAGATAATCTCGATCATGAAAATTTTCATTTTGAAATTTAATATATTTTTATTTATATGTATATAAGTTTTTATGTTGGATATAATTAATTCTATAATAATTAATTCTTTTAATATAAATTAATAGACAGTATTTTAATAGACAATTATTCTTTGTATCGCATCGCACTGCGCACATAAAATTATAAATGGAATAGTATTCTTGATTTTGCCAAAAATTGTAAATTGTTTAATAGAGTTGGTAAAAAATCATGTTTTAAATATGTTTTAAACATGCTTCTTTTTTATAATGTTTAAAATATGAAGTTAAAAACGTGTTTTAAAAACATAACATTTTGTTCTAAAAAAAAAAATATCTTTTGCCAATCCTGTTATTTAATATTGTTAAAAATGAATTAGTTAAATTAATTAGAATTTTCGATTAGTCGAAACTAAATTATTATAATTAACTTTCCGTAGTTTTGGGTAAATAAATCATTTTGCGCGAAATTGAGAGACCGTTGGACGGCTGCCGGAACAGTTTGACGAAATTACGCTCACTTTTAGCGCTTCTGTAACTCAAGGTTTCGGAGCGTAAAGCTCGAAACTCTCGGCTTGTGCACGCCACAATGCAATCGCGCGTCGTCTCGCAGTTCCGTCGTCGTGTGGTAATACCGTAGAATCGAATTATGCGGCGTTGGTCGCCGCGGGAGATGGGAATTAATAGTTTCGGTCGGCGAGGAGAAAAGCTACGCGTCGACGCGGCGATGAGGGAATAGGGACGCCAGCGTTGTTCGCCGATGGGACCGGGTATGGATATTGGGCAGTGGGCTGGCAGACTTGCCTAGCAATAAATCAGACCCGTCCTGCGGTAATATACTGCTCGGTCAGCCTGTTTAACCGTAATAAAGCGCATTGCTCCCAAAGCGACTGGAAATCAAGAAGTCTCGCAAGACATGATTTTTGGCGTTTCAGTAAACTCCGCGAATCGATCACGACATCGCATTCCAAAATATATTTCACGAATGTAAATTTTGAAAGAATTTTGTTCTATAAGGTTAATCTCCTAAGGGACTGAAACAAAAATAAAAGCTGCAAATGCTTCCAATAAAGATTATATTAAGTGCAAAGATTTTTGGAAGTGTTTGAATTACCAAATAATCCAATTTAAAAAGCAGCATTTAAATGAAAATTGACAAACACAATTGTTTCTATAAAAATATACAAATATATGTATGTATTAGGTGTTGGAATTAATTCGTAGCGTTTTTTAATGAAAGAATGTTATTTATTTCACATGAGCATTAAAAAATACATTAATGAAAGTACTTCCCATCACTTGTAAAACGCTACGAATTAATTCCAACACCTAATATATAAACAGTACAAAACATTTTGTATTTGCGTCGGTCCTTGTGTTAAAAACACGACTTAAAACTTGTGTTAATTTTTTTATATATATCCTAATGTTAATTTAACATGACATGATTATTTAAATATTTTGTTCTAAATTGATATTTAATATTTCTTAGTACAAAAGTATTGTACAATTTATGAATAAGTAAACAAATAATATAAAAAACTAATATCATTACAAATGTTAATTCTAAAATAAATAAATAAAAGGATAATATACGTGTTAATTTAAGATATTATAATGTTAATTATATTTTAAGAAACATACTCCTACTGTTTATATCTAAATTGTTTAGATCAAATTTTACATAATGTTTGTGTTGCATTTTAATGTATTCATCTTTTATAAAATAATTTAATAGAAAGATTCAAGTGAAGCATTTGAGGCATGTAATTAATTATCTTAGAATTTATGTTTTAAGATTACATTGTTTTTACATTATTTGTTTATAAATAATTCATAAATTGTGTTATCTTAACACGAAAAATATTAAATATCAATTTAACACAAATCTTTCAACTGTACAATATAATAATATTTGTGTGGCTAGTCGTTTTTTCGTAATGTTTAAAAGTCGTTTGTAATGTTTAAAAAGTTAAGGCTTTCTGCGCTATAAAGACTTTTAAATTGTGAATCTTGTCGCGTAGATATGATTTTGTATGAGAGACTTAAAATTTGTTAAAGATATATAGTAGTTAAGAATGCGATTAAGCTTGAAAGTACGTGAAGAAAAATCGCCGAGACTTTCCAAAATTGCATAACGTCGCGCCGGACTGTCTCGAGGATGAAGTAGACGAAAGTTTCTTTTTGAATAGGCAACATATCTTTTCCACTTCGATTTGATAGCAATCGAGGAAAAACAAACGCTCGCTCAAGAGGATAACAAAAAACGTAACACATTATTACTTTAATATTATTAGGTGTTGGAATTAATTCGTAGCGTTTTACAAGTGATGGGAAGTACTTTCATTAATGTATTTTTTAATGCTCATGTGAAATAAATAACATTCTTTCATTAAAAAACGCTACGAATTAATTCCAACACCTAATACGTTAACAAAAATAGTAATACGTTACTTTTAGAAATTAATAATGAATTACGATAACGAGTTTGTTTCTTATAAAAAGTGCGATAATGCGTTGTTTTTATAAAGCAACGTTTCCAACCCTGAATGTATACAGGATCCCTAAATAATATCTCTAAATTCCCGATGGAATACCAGACATGATACTTTATGCTAAAATAAATAATTTTTTCTTGCTGCTCAATGCCTGTTATTTCTTCACCACAGGATGAATGTGGTACTTATATGTTCAAATACAACATGTGATCTTTACGAAACAACAAAATGCTCGTCTAAGAGGAGAAAGACGTTTACATCAAGGATGTGTTACATCATTGACCACAAGCATCTCCTTGTTCGCTCCGGATCAATTGAGACAATTTGACGAGCGACCGGTCGGCGATACGGCGCCATTGCCCAGTTTCGGAGTGCCTATCCCGGTGCGTAATGCCGCATAACCGTTCTGCATTACATACGGGTGTAGGATCGGTATGCGAGTGCAACCTCCCCGCATCCATGCTTGGGCGCGCGCGCGCGGGCGTAAGCCATCATCCACCCTCCGAGAGGTAGGGACGGCATGTATTTCGCGGGGTGAATAGCCGACGCGGTATGTTCCTGGCTCGACGCCAGGCCGGGGTAACTATCAGCGCTACCACATTAATAGAGTTTTATTGTTATTTACGGCAAGGGTAGGTCGCCCAACCCCCACACGTCCCTTCACACGCCCATACCGCTATAATAACCCGCCGTGAATTAATCACCGTGCGTTCGATTTATTTTATTACACGCTACTTTAAACGCCATTCGTACACCGATTGCTATTTGCAGTTTGTACTCGTCCGTGCGAATAGCGACATGTTCGATTGTCGCGTAAATCGCCACGATTGTGATTCGTAACATAATTCCGCTTCATAGTAGGATATTATTACATGATAAATATCATTGTTTTTTTCATTAATTCTTATGCATGCATATTTATCGTTCTAACATCGATACTTAAATACTTAAATACTTAAATACGTAAAATGCCCTTTTTATTTTTATGTTAAGAATTTTATGTCTTTACTGTTAAATTCATAATGTCAAATTATAGCCAATGTGAATTGTTTTAAATAATGTAGGAGACTTATATTATATAATATATAATATATACGGAATAAAGGAATGGTGACTCACAATGTTCAGGTTTCTGAATATAATCAACGGTTTATTATTACTCGCACTTTACAGTGTTACACTCGTGTCTCTGTCGCCATTTCTCCTCCTGGATTCTCGCATCCCCCTCCCCCCATCTCGCTATATCATATCAGTACGCGGTATTGCTTATCGATATTCGATCTGCCACAATAAGAGTCGCCATTGTTTTTATTCTGTATATTGTTAATTTAACTAAAAAGAACGTAAATTTATTATTTACTAAGAGCATACGTTAATATGAACGTTGCTTAGTTTGAAACTAAGCATAGAAATGAATTAATTTATATTTTGGTACACATGAAAGTTAAAAATAACAAAATATTGTTTAACTTAAAGGTTTAAGTTATGTACCATTGCTTCTTTGATATTTAACAATGTTGGATATTTATTGACAAGGTTTCATGATCCGCATGTGAAACAAAGAAAGATGCGTCGCAATAACACTGTCATAAATTGATAAACATTTAAAAGATTAGGTCTATTTAGAAGCTAGCTATATTTTTCAAATCTTATGATTTTTTTCTTAAGTACTCTCAAATTTCTTAGAGTGAAAATTGGCCTAGTTTTTGAAAGAGAATAAAAATATTAGGAAAACTTGCCCTCAAGAGAGTACAGCACTTGGTACGCAAATTCAACAAATAGTTAATAAAAATTAAACATAAATATATTTAGCTTGCTTCAAAAACTCGAATATTTTGGGCTATTCTCAGCGATATAAGTAATTTAAAAATTGAATTTTTTACATTCCTGCATAAAACAGGCGAAAATTCTCGTTCAAAAATAAATTCAATATGGTTCCATGCCAATGATGATTTCAAAAAAACGTAAGAGACATTGATATAAAATAAAATCAAAAAACCAAAAGAAATTAATAAGTTATCAATCATCATAAAATTTTGATTTATAAAATGTTCATCTTGCTCATCACTTGCACCCAAACTGTTTCGAAAAAAATGGAATTTTTCAGGCAGATTCAAATTCAATGCAATATACAGGGTGGGCCATCTATTGGTACGTTTTTGAATTTCGTCGTATGGCAACACCGAACGAGCTACAGACCCGAAATTTTGACAGTTTATTAGTCATACCGTCCGCGGCACGAAACAACATGTTTTCTCTTGAAGAGCGTTTTGAAATTTTAAAAACTTATTTTCAAAGTCAGTGCTGTGTCGCCGAAACTGTACGAATTTTGAAAAGAAATATGGGTCGTGATAGAGCACCCACCGAAGGAGCTATACGCAAATTGGTGAGGAAAGTTCGTGAGAAAGGGATGTTAGTGGATGACAGAAGTGGTCCCAGAGCTCGGACAGTGCGCACACCCGAGAATATTGAGGCTGTGGCCCAAAGTGTGAGACAATTCCAGCTTTGAAAAACAATATTACGACTGTTTTGAGTGAAATTGGCGCCGAGGTAGTCCAAAATGTCATTAATAATTGGGGTGACCGAATGGCATACTGTAAGGCCAGTAGAGGGAGCCACATGAACGAAATCGTTTTTCATTCTTGACGCGGATACTTTTAGCTTCACAACAAAAAAAAATTAATAAAAAATATCAATGTATGCTCATTTGATCGCATTTTTAAAAACGTACCAATAGATGGCCCACCCTGTATTATAATATATTTAAAAAAAAGTGTTTTCTTTTCTTGCAAAAAATTATTAAAAATTTGTAAAATGTTTAAAAATTTAACTAATATAATTATTATTTACAGTCTTGACCATAAAAAAGTATAAAGTAGCTCCCCCAAATTGAAGTAAACATTTATTCTAACTAAAACTAAATTGGAAACTAGTTTTATTAAAAAATAATATTTCTTTTCACAACAATTTTAATACTTTGTTAGTTTAATTTTGACCTTATTATTGCTTTTTCTAAGAAAATGGTTCTAAGAAAAATCTACAAAAGTTTTATATTCATGGTCAAGCTGTATTTGTGTGTCAATCTTTTCTTATACAGAATAAGCAAAAAGCGTAAAGATCGAATAAAATATCGTGCAATTTCTGAAGAATGAAAAAACATTTCCATTTTTATTTCCTTAATTTTACAGTCAATAGCAAGCTGCTGCAGCTTTCAAATTAGAATCGAATTACGAAACTTTTACTTCGCAAAAGAATCTTTGCAAGAGAAAGAGGAGACAGGCGTGATTGCAAAACAGAGAACGTCTGGATGAGGATATACATTTAAAAGTTCTCGTTATCGCCGCCGTAATTTCGCCGACAAACTCGATCAATTCGTCCGCGTCACGTTCGCGCTAATGTATCTCCGCTCGTCCGCGTTCCAGCTTACAGCATCTTACACTTTAGCGTGAAATTTCAGAAGACGCGACACGGCACGGCACTGTCACACGAGCGTAGCAGCTCCGATTTCGCAGAAGTGCCACTTTGCCTGGTGTCGCGTCTCTCGCATCGCATTGCATCTTCCCCGAAATTATTGACCTCTGGCTCGTGGTGCTTCAACTTTTTACTTAAAGATTGCTTTCGTGGAAACAGCTCGTTTCATGTTTGGAGCCTCGCTTCATAGGACAATAAAATTCTTGTTTCGGTCCATTGTAACATCTTCATTGCATAGTCACTGATAGTGAACGCAACTTAATTCTCAATTACACATAGTTTACGTTGTTGCACAATCTAAATTATAATTTTTATTTTCAACTTCTGAAAATAAATGTAAAGTTAAAAAATTTCATTACCACCATTTTGAAAAATTAAGGACTTGATTTTTAAGAAATTTTATAAATTTGAATAAGTTACTACTTTTTCTTTTATTTTACGAAGTAAAATATACAAGAATCATCATTTGAATATTGGAAAATAAAAATCTTTTACATCAACGTAATTTTTTAACGTTAAATATAACTAATAAGTTTAAGTATTTGTAATACGTCATATCAAAATTATACATAAACAACAAAATAGAATTCATATTCGCCTATATATATTTAACAAATATTTAAATTTTTTATAGTGATATTCACGATATGTTATTACATAAAAAATTCAAAGCAGAGTTTCTAAAAATTGATGGTTTTGAAAAGCATATCTCTTTCAGCATAAAAATAAGCTATACATAATTAACACGTATTTTTTGTTGAGAAACAAAATATTGATCAAAATTTGATATTATTTTTAATATTGTTTTAAAGTCTAAGTTAATGTCAAAATAGATGTATTATGCGAAGTATAATGTTTAAGATCCGATGATTAACTCATCAAAAATATATTTTACAAAATCGCACGGAAGAAATAACATAATGAATTATTTTTGTAATAATCTATTTTATTATTAATTAATTGTTATTTGAAAATTAATTTCAAACTATTAGGGAAAAATTATAAAATCCTTCTGTTTTAATCCTCCAACTGACATATTTATTCCCCACTGTTTGTTACTTAATAAATATAGACATTCGCATGACATCCAGATTCGCGTTATAGTTAAAATAATAAATGCAGTTAGCGATCTCGTGATTGATTAAAGTAAATACGCGCTTTGATCACAGGATGTCTTTCGTCATAGATTGCAAGAAGCCAATTTAGCAGACTCTCATCGTTACAATAAATAATTGCGATGCGTCAAAGTAACGATTTTAGTGCACCAGACTCGTTAACGCACGGATTATGGCCGCGCTTTGAAGCACCTCGGCGCTTTTCCTACAAGAGATATAGAGACTGCTTCTAATTAAACTAAGTCTTTGATCTCCGAAAGCTGGAAGAAGCCGTAACGAATGTCAAGCGTTGGTTCCTCTGTTATTAATTTGAATAAAATTCCGAGTATTCACCTGATGTTAAGCGTATACGTGATACGGAAATGTGAATTGCTGATAATTGC
Organism: Acromyrmex echinatior; assembly: GCF_024713525.1. Lineage (NCBI taxonomy): Eukaryota > Metazoa > Arthropoda > Insecta > Hymenoptera > Formicidae > Acromyrmex > Acromyrmex echinatior. The sequence continues at coordinate 1,139,708 of NC_141868.1, forward strand.
CAAAAATATTGAGAATCGCGTGAGATCCCAAGGGGACCTGTTCAGCATAAGTGACATCGTGATTTAAAAGAAAATCATTAAAATCATTACAAGGATAATTTTTGAAGAGTTATGAAATGAAAATGACAAATATGACATTTCATCAAGTTAAAAATATATTCTTTTTACCGATATTATTTGATTAGTCAATTAATTTTCTGTCAAGTAGTTTTTCTTCTTTTTCCTGGGAAAACTTAATTCTTTGAGTTGCGTCATTTTTAAAGTAAGAAAGTGACACATTTATAAAAACTTTTTACTTGTTTTGATCTGGAGGGAAACTCCCCTTAAATTTTTTAAACACTTTCTGGCAATTCTGAAACACTTTGTCTTATATTAAAATTTGAAATACACGGCACGTAAAATTATAAATAGAATTTTATCCAATAAAGTCTCTCGCATTATGTCTCGACTATAAAGTAGGCTTTATGATTAATATTAAGGTCCTCTCAGCATTTCTTTGCATCTCTTTAAATAAGATGAATATCGGCATCATTAAGGATTGTGCAAATGAAAGAAGGAATACAGTTTGACGAAAAACGAGTATCGCAAAGGGCATCTAAAGGCACGTCGGAAAACAGGGGGACCGGTTACCGTACGAAGATAAATGTTCGTATTCGGAGTAGTTACAACGGGCTCGTTTAATTTAAGCGGCTAAAGACGTCACATATTTGATAAACGAGAATTCCAAACGTTCGGTTGGCGCCATGTAATTCATTCGTGAATTTTCCCCTTATTCGTACGTCGATCATGCCAGTTTTGCGTGTGTGGCTACTCGATGTTATTTCATATATGAAAGGGAATAGTAACGGCAATAACTGCATAAACGGTGAAAGATTAAATTTATTTAATTACTGTGTAAGAATTACTAATTAAGAATACGTAGAATATATTCTTAATACAAATTTTCAATTGAAAAAAATTTATTCTACTTATTGTGAAATATTATTTTACTATAGTGCAATATCATTCAATATAATCACATAACACACAATAGTTTCATTCTCTAGTAATTAATCAAACATTTAAGTTATTGTCGACTATATATTAAACGTATAGTTCCACCTCACCGCAATTTTCATGAATTTTTCCGTTTTTCTCTCTTTTGCCGAGCGGAACGCGGAACAAGAGCAGACGTGCCCCCAACGTTTCCGCTTCTGACGCAAACGGAGAACGCGAACGTGTGCCAGTCGAGCAAGTTACGTCGACGGGAGACAATGACGGGCAAGTAACAATAGGAACGTAGAAAAGGGTGGCAAGATGGCCACCGTGTCCGGAGGGACGGCAGAGGGGGGGGGAGGAGGGAGGAAAGAGAGTGAGAATGAGAAAGACAGAGAACAGTTCTTCATTGCGAAATGGTTACGAAAAGAGAACGTCGCGGGATGCAAAATGAGACAAATGATGAGTCCCGGGCGTAAGGGGATGTGAGGGGATACCACCATTTAACATGTAGCTGAATAGCCATCTGGAAGAATGGCGAACGGCTCTTTGCCAAGATCTCCCTCCCAATTCTCCTGTCCCTCCTCACCCCCGGGATTTCATCCGTCGCGGTACTTCAACGCCTCGATCACTGAATTACTTTCGACTGAAAAAGAACCGAATCAGACGCATTTATCGTGGTAAAATTTCTGTTGAAAAGGTATTCTCTCGAAATTTATGTATATCTATATAAAATCATATCGATAAAGGAAGATTGATAAGAAGATAAAAGATCGGTTTTTAATTTTAAAATTTTCTTGATTATCATTGTATAAATATTTTTTTTTTATTTTAATGATTTTACTGTAATTAATAATGTTTATTTTTAGAAAACTAGATAAAAGAGATTTTATTACATTAGACAGATTATTTAAATAACTTTTTAATTTTATTTTAACAATTTTATGTAAAATTTATAACTAATGATACAAAAGAGATTCTTTTAAATGTACCAACGTGAATCGAGATTATTGTATTTCTTTTAGATGTATTACACACACAATTTAGAAAAAAAAATTTGATTTAAAAATTAAATAATTTTTCTATCTCAAATGAAATATTTTTCTATCTCTTTCCTTAGGATAATATAAAAATAATTAAAACGGTCTCTTTCTTTCTTTTTCCTCTCTCTCTCTCTCTCTCTCTCTCTCTCTCTCTCTCTCTCTCTCTCTCTCTCTCTTTTTCTTAGATAAAATTCTTGAACCTATGAGAATACTTTTTCATCACGAATGGATTAAGTGTTTTTAACTTATAAGGCAACCGTGTTTATGTCACCAAAATGCCATTGCAGTCTCTAATCTATTTCTTCCGCAATATTCTTTGTCACGTTTCTCTTGCGTCTTTTTCTGTACAGCCGGCTAACTCTTTATCTTCTTAACGGGAGTTTATTCTTGCACTAAAACAATAAAACAGCGAAAGGTAGAGGATGGTAAAACAGCAAAGTGGATGAAAGCTACGAAATTTCAAGATTCTACAATCCTTCTGTAGTAGTACAAGTCTTGCGCTGTTTGATTATAATATTTTTGATAGTTATTTTTATCGATTTTATTTTCGTCAATTTATCATAAAATAATTAAAATTCAGAAAGAGTTTATTAGAAACGGAAAAAAAGATAGTTGATCATATGAATACAATGGTAAAAAGAGAGAGCTAGACATAAAAAAAAACAGATAATTTGAATAAGAAAAAGAGAAACATAAAAATATATAATGTTGCCTGAATTCATAACTGTACTGGTCTCCAAGCGCTCCACTCAATATATTTAACATATGAGTGACAATTTGAGATGTCAGGATTCGATTTATTCTACTTTGTCATTTTCGTAAATAAAACAAGTAAATAGAACGAACGTTTCATCGCAGTGTTTTCGAGAAAAGATGAGACGTTCAAAGGAAAAGAGAAAACCGGACGTGCGAGATAAAGGGATTCAGTTTCGACGTATTTTGCCTGTAATCCAAACTATATCCTCCGGCTAGAAAACTTGTCTTCTCGGCTCCGATGGCGACGGTGAGGAGAAAAGAAACAGGGGAGTTTTCCCGGACGAGATTATATCTCTTATACTTTTTTCTTGCCGCATCGGTGATTCTGGCTAAAGGATAAAGGAAGATTTTCGGGCACAAAGATTGGAAATCGCCCTTCTCGTTATTCCCCAAGCTGAATGGCGGCCACGAAGTGGCACGATGTTTTCTCTTCAAGGGTTATTTTGAAGCCCTCGGAAAACCAAGATTTTTAGAGCTTCATAGACTTCTGGATCCAGCTTATCAAGCTTTCGGATCTCACAGTCTTAACAAACTATTGGATCACCTAACTGTAGTCCGCTTCTATATATATATATATATATATATATGTGTGTGTGTGTGTGTGTGCGCGTGTATGTGTGTGTGTGTATTCAGAGGTCTTTTCAGCAAATGTCATTAGAGGATTCTTAAAAAAAAATCGGATTAGTCATATTGTAAACAGCACTTGCACATAGACGATTTATGTGTCATCGACACATTACTAAGATTGACTAAACATTGATTATATTGGGGATATATTGACCAATATTTCCCAATGTAATGTCAATATTGGTTATACAATAAATGCCAATGTGTAGTCAACATTGCATGTCAATCATTACATAATATTGGCTTTGCATTGGGAATAGATTGGGGATGATTATAACATAAATGTACAATTAAGTAACACATTTATCATCGAAGAAATGGTGTAACACATAACGCAGGAGATTCATAGTCTAAAAGTACAAGATTCGAATACCACATATACAAGTAAATTTTCAATCAATTATGTGTAATATTGGCTGTACATTATTTCATAATATTAGCAAAATATTGGAAAATGTACAGCCAATATTAAATATCGAGTAAGAATTGTACACCCAATATTGGTTCAACAATAATATTTTTGAGGCTTCTATGGATGCTTTCTATATAAAGATTATGCATTTCGCGGATTTTCTCCGTGTCCATTCTTGGAATGCCACCGTTTCGTGAACCTTGCAGTCCACTTCATCAGGGCGAGGAGCAGTCTGATACTGGCCAGGTTGCTCTTCACCCTGATGAAGTGGATAGCAAGGTTCACGAAACGTTGGTATTCCAAGAATGAATCTGGACACGGAGAAAACCCTCAAAACGCATAATCTTTATTGGGCAAATATTGACTCTATTGTTGAAACAATATTAATTCAATAATGATTCAACAATAGTGGGCCAATATATTATTGGACAAAAATGGTAAAAAAGATCTCAATTTCGAAATTTTTTGTCGTTCTCAGCATATATTCCACTTCACAGAGATGTATTGATGTGTATATTTTAATTTTGAAAAAGGATTTTCAAATCAGTAAGAGAGAAAAGAAGAATTGTTATACGAAGATTATATAATTTAATCAATAATACAAACGACTTTACGATCCCCTTAAACTCATTAATTTGTGATTTTACTCTAGATATTGTCTTTCTTTTGAAGTTGAATCATCATCCTTGACATAGATACGACGTAAAATGATGTTCATGATCTGCGATGAATTATTGACAGGTTTGCGGTGAATCCGTATTACGAGAAAACCAATTTACGATCAGAACCATTAACCATTAGCGAGGTTTACATTATAATAACTTGATTAGGTATCATTGACATGTACTAACTTTCCGAATTTCTTAAATATGAAAATAACTTATCTCCCAATTCTAATAAAATTATTTTTTATAATGTTTAACTTCTATTACTAAAAAGATTAAAAGATAAAAGAAAAATATTCTATAAGATAAAGCTCTACAAACTAAAATCTAGAATTCGAAAATTTCCAACCTTATTAATTGAAGGAATATAGAGAATTAGATATCCTGTGATTTTGAAAATTGGAAATTTAATTTGATATTTCTATAATCTAACAATCTTATAACAGAAAAAATCGAGATGTTACGATATAAATAAATAGTTTTGAGAAATATTAAAACATAAAAAGATATTAATAGCTGAAGATTTGAGGGATCGATAAGCCGTAGCTTATTTTCCTCCTCTCCATTCTGTCCGGTAAATTATATGGCGTTATTTTCGGGATAAGTTCGATAAAACCCGCACGGGCTCGCGGTGTGAAAAACGGCTTGAAGGAAAAAAATTGTAAAAAATATAGGTCGTGTGCGCGCGCGAAACGATAGCCCGCAGGATTCGAACCGAAATCCCTGATAAATTGTCTAAAGACGCGAGGAAGGAGAAAATAAAGGAGGAGGGGACGAGAGTTGTGCCAACGCGTCTCTGCATTTTACAGGTCGGACATTTTCTTTTGGCCACCCCATCCCTTTAACAGATCCCCGATCTTTTCTCGCGACTCGATAAGATTCGGAGCGTGCCGGCGAAAATGAGAGCCTTAAAGCTCGAATAGTGACATTGCGATCCAATAAATTTCTTGAAATCTTATCTTACAGTCGACTGTTCACAAAGTGGATGATGTGGCGCCGAAATTTTACGCAAGTATCGCAATATACCAATCCTTCCATTGATGTTTAATTTATATATTTTACGGAGAGAGAGAGAGAGAGAGAGAGAGAGAGAGAGAGAGAGGAGGGGGAGAAAGAGAGAAATAATGATATTTATTTCTGATTCGAGATTTAAAAATCTAATAATATATAAGCATTATGAAATGTATTTAGGCCGACAAAAATAAATCTAATTAAATATGGAAATTCCTGTGTAAAAAGTAAATAGTTAATAGTAAATTTTCGATACTGTGCACTAGTTCAATTTTTGAGCCAATCAGCACGCGACCCATATTGCAAGCAATATCCGCCGCGTACGTCTGGTTGAACTTATGCAGAAAAAATTGTGTTTTAGTAAATTTATTATGTTTTAGTAAGTTTATCTTACAAAAATTGGGAAAAGACAAAACATATTTGCAATATATTTAAAGTTTATATTGTTATTTTATTATTATATCATTTCTGAAATACTTAAGAAAATAAAATTCAGTCACAGTGGTTTTTAGTAGCTAATTGAGAATTTGTATACAGTAATTTATTTATTTCAGTATTTTTAAAAATATCTTGAGTAAACCTATATACATAACTTCAATATAAATATCAATAACTCATAGAACATTCAACAATATGTATTGAATGTACACAATATATATAATACAATACGGATTGAATAATACTCACTTTTAATTGGCGTGTAAAAATCACGCCAGAGGATCGTATACGCAATAAGAAAACTAGGTAAATATTCTTAAGTTAAATTACAATTTGAACTCTCTCTTCTGTTGAAGATTTTCTATTAATAATATTTTACATTTTTCGATGATGAAAGTGTTAACGTAAGATAGAAAGAATCGTAAAGTGCTCTGTAAAATAGGATACTCTTGTCAGAGGATGCTAGTGCAACGTGGAGATGCAACTGGTCCGATGCGTATCGGCGCTGAAACGTCTGATTGCATCGCAGACTGATTTCAGGAATGAGACAAGCTCCTCGGCTTGCATTGTATAACCTATGTGGCCTGATTTTATCATCAAATGAAACGCTGACAATTTCGAATCGCGTCACCTGTTGCATCAAAACGACGTGCTTTCTCGAATGCATTATTAGAATTACAATCAGGCCTATCTCGCGAATCTCTGTCTGATTCATCGACTTTCGTACGACTTTATTATCTTCAATTATCCGTAGAAATTCAACGATTTGTATCGTAATCTTTTAGTATCATAATCGTGACTTTTTTTTAAGTCTGTACTGTTCAAGATTTGTAATTCTGCGTCGATTCGATGCGTTGGCTTTTATGCTTTTTCTTCCAATCTCTATTAAAAAAAAAGAAGAACATAAGCGTAAATGCCGATAGACATCAAGCCAATGCCCAGAATTACAAATCTTGAGTCTGCACTGTTCTAAACAAAATATGACATCTTCATATCAGCGATTCAACTGCAACTTTACTTTTTGCGTGCTCATTACTTGTAACAGTTGTAACATGAAGTTACTACTTCTTTGTATGCTATTTTATATTGTCATCCATGTTCTCAATAAAGTTATTATTATTATTATTAAAAAATTTTACAATAAATACGAAACATTCTACAGCGAAATGGTTCGATGTATCAAATACAATAAAAAAAAGTCATTTACACGTTCGTTTAATTCGGTAGTTTTAAATCCGAATAGTGCTTTTTATTATGAAACAGAAATTATTTAAGCCGAAAGTTGCGCGCGGTTTGTCGTGATCCACCTGAGTCCCAGCGCGAAATTAGTTTTGCAACGGAAAGGGGGGAGGGAGGGCTGTCGAGTTATTTATTGCGGGCTTTCGAAAAGGACTGGCGCGGTAACCGCATCGGATGCGCGCGTGTAAAAGGATTAATTTAAATATTTAACAGCTTTCACAGCCTGTCACACAAGAGTATCGTGTGCGTTTGAAAGAAAAATTATTATTTAAAAAAAAACTCCGCATATATGCAACATCCACGAACAGGAATTTAAAACACTCTTCTCCGGATACTGTAGCTATTACGCATTTATCCGAGTAAATTGTCGTTGCGTTCTGATGCATTTCTAACAGTTCGTTACGATGCCGAAGGGAACTTCGATCGAGGAGTAATCGCCAAGGATCGATCCCGTATCCGACGGTACGACACGTGCCTTTTTCAAAATTTGAAATATTTGAGAGAGCGCTATGGAATTAATTTCAACTGGGCGCTCTGCGCCCGCGATCACCCTCTGCCTTCCCCTTCATCCATCCTCTACACCTTTTTCCAGACGACGAACTGCCACTCTTTTTCCTCTTTTCGTTTCACGTCAGATGACAGCCAATTTTTATCCCGCTGATAGCATTTGCAATTCCGATGTACGTGCGAGCGTTCCGCGTGAATCGAGAAAAGCGTACTGCAAGAGGCGCCTTTAACTGCGTCCTCGCAGTACGCTTTTCTCGGTTTTCGAGAGAACATGCCGGTACTGATCGATCTCGAACTCAAACTTGAAACCGAGTTAAACTTTTTATTGTCAGTAAATCTAAGAAGCTAAACTTTCAAACTTGTAGTATCAATATTTTAACCAAACTATAAACCGAACTCAATTGTCTCGCAAGAAGAACATATCGCTATCTCTACTTCCAAAGTGATGTAACTTGAAAAATTAAGTTTCCCAGAAAAAAGGAAAAATATAATATTTTTCAAGACGCACTTGACAAAAAAATTTTAATTAATTAAAAAATATGACAAAAAATATATTATTAATGATCAAATGTTATTTTTGTTCAATAGTCCTTTTAAGAAAACCACACTATTTTACTTGTAACAACTTTGACAATTTTTTTTAAGAACCACTTGTTTAAGTTGTGACGATTTTAATATTTTTTAATGAACTTTTATTAATTTGGAATGTTTTATTAAGCTAATTTACTTTTATGATCATTGATAAGACAATATTTACTTAACTCCTTTATGTAATGGAGAATCACGTTATTAAGTTACTTTCTGTCATTTTTGAAGTAAGAGAATGATTTAATACTTCCTACATAATGATAATTATGTTAATAAAAAAATACACAAGGTTGAAAATAATTGTTTTCTGTACCTTTAAGCGTTGAATATGATTTTATTTATAAAATTTTTCTATAACATTTACAATTTTAAAAAATTTGCGGTTAAAGTTGCAAAAAAAGGTTATGTTGATTTAAAAAATATTACGATTAATACATGTAAGAGTTTATCAGTATCATAATATTAAAGTCGCAACTTTAATAAAACAGACTTTATATCAATTATATTATAAATATACTTTTAACTATAATCATCACAATAAATTCTTTTTGAGGAACTGAAAGTCCTAACGAGATATTTAATTTTTATTGCAATGAAACTTCTTCAACATCATTCACGTCTCCTAGTTGCCAACGTACACCAAAATAATTCTTTTTTGTAACTTGAACCGCAAATTTCTCCAAACTGTAAACTGATAGAGCAACTTGATAAACGAGATCATATTCAGCACTCAAAAAACTACAGGAAACTGTTATCCTTATTTTTGTGTTTGAAAAGAGCCATTTGTTTGTTAAACAATGTAATTTATTATTTCAAGTAATGAAGCTTTAAAAGACAAATTTCAAATTAATTTGAGATAAGTTGTTAGGAGAAAGATTATGTCACAAATATACATATTTATATACTGTTCTTTATTAAAGGAGGATGGGTGAAGTTACCGGTTATTTTTTTTATGTATATTTTTCTCTTTTGATGTGCTGAATCATTTGCAAATATTTATTTCAAACTGATCTGATAGGAGTGTGTTGAAAATTGTAAAAGTAGAACAATTTCGAAATCTGATATTTGATCGTAATTTTCAACATTTTCCCATTAGTTTAACTTAAAATTAACGTTTGCAAATGATCTAGCACATTAAGGAAAATAAAAATACGTATAAAAAAGATTTTATTACTTAGACTAAAATTGCCTATTTTACTTCATATCTTGGATAAAATAGGTCAATATTGACAGAAGCAGTGAAAGATAGTAGGATATTTCTTATGGGCAGGCTTTCACAAATACATAAATGGAACGCAATGTCAATACTTGTCTCTTATACCAACAAGCTTCAGTTTCCTTCATTTTAGAACATCAACGTGCGTGATAATGATATCGTTGCGAATTATGAACGATAGCGCGGAAGAAACGATGGGAGAATTCATAGACCGGAAAAGGTCAGCGAAGGACCAAGCTAAATCATGTATCACTAATAGCGAATAAATGTAGCGTGAGCGAAACAAGGGTGATTTGCATCGATTTGCGTCTTGACTAAAATTATCTTATACGTTATAGAAAGCGCATTATAGAAAGCACAAGTATCCACATTTAATCGTGTGAACCGATCAATCCATTGAAACGTTATATATGTACAAAATTGAACTAAAATTTAATTTGATTTGTAAAACCTTAATAATCAAGAACCACATAATAATTATGATATATTTTTAATAAAATTAAATTCATTCAGAAAAAATATTTAAAAAATGTACACTTTGCTTAAAATTTCTGAGAAAAAGTTAATTATTTTTAGAATATAAAATATATTGAATTTAGATATAAAATATATTGAAAACTATCTTCTTATTTAAAAGAAATTACGTTATATTTATTCTTATATTTATTAATCTTATTAATTTAATGATTTTTCATATCTGTAAACATAGCTTATTTCTTTTTTTATCATTATAATTAATTTCCAAATATTATATGTGATTATTTAGTTCTTTATATTTTACACAAATCTGTTTTATGTATTGCTGATGTTGTTTTATTGAAACATATTGTCATATTAATTCATTTTACAATAATTTTTATTGTGCATTTTCTCTTATCAATCTGAAGTATTATTGGTGAATGAACAGGTACTTTAAATAAAAATTTTAAAACGTTAAATAATTATTACTTAATATTATTAATATCATAAGAAGAAAAGGATACTGTTTAAATATTCTTCAGAACTCGATATATATTGCTACGAGGAAATTCCTTTCTAGTACTTATAAAGGATATAAAAATAATAAAACATAAATTTAATTATACCGAAAAATGTGAAGATTTCCGAATATTCCAACTTCATCGAAGGTACACAGCTTCTACATGTATAACACGATATATATTGTAAACTGCTGGAAGGCACGAAGAGGAATATTTCCTTGAAATCTACGTATAATTGCTAATAACAAATATTGACGATCTCTCTCACATTTTGTAAATAAATTCGAGTTAACAGTTCGCCAATATCTACCAAGCATATCATTTTTATTATTGGAAAAATCTCGCAGATATTAATCACAATAAAAAGTAAAATCAAATAGAAGGATAAAAAGAATCCATAACAAATAAATTTATTTTCTATTTATTTGTACAAATCAGAAAAATTATAGTATTTGGAGTTGAAATTAAAAGTTATTGATACGTACTTATTAGCTCTGAATGAATCATCTGCGTAATGTGTATTTATTATTTATCTGAATTATAAATTTTACTAATTAATATTTAAAGCTAAAATATAAATTCTAAATAATACATAGAAAAAGAAAGATTTTTTTTTAAAATGAAGAATTTTTGGAGTAAATTCTTGTAAGTATTAAATAATTTGTTAAAAGTTAATTCAAAATATTGGGTCGGGAATAAAGTTTCTTCATATTTAAAAAAATTTGTTTGCAAAATTTTTTCATTTGTTGCGTAATTTTCGTTACAATTACATCATTCATTAGAGCAAAGTTTCAGTTTTAAAAATCTGTTTTTTAAATTGCGATGATGATTTTTATCGGAGTTATGAGCAATCAAAGTGAGAATGCTCCTTTGCTTAACTCGCGAATAACTCAGGACTAAAAAATTATAGGAACATTTTTAAAAAATAATTTTGTAGGCAAAGCTTTTACGATACGTAGTCGAAAATTTTTGTAAATTTTTTTTTGAGCACGTGAGAAACCCCCAAAGTGAAAAAAAAATTTTTCGTCTTTTTCAGCTCGTAGTTTTTTAAATTTAAAAATTACAGAAACTCAAAAAATATAGTAATCTTTTGAAAGTAGAGATTTCAAACTTTAAAACCCTTTTTTTAAATTAAAATTTCGTTCATTTTTGACGAAGATATTGCATATACAATTTTAAATTAAAAATACGAAGAAACTTTTTCCCCGACCCAATATTTATCTCTTTGTTTATATTTAAAACCAATTTTAAACATGTATATACATATTTATTATTTATACACACACAACATGCAAAAATTATTCCATTCTAGTTTAAAATCTCTTTCTTCGATTTATTTTTCAAAATCATATATGATCCAATTATAATCTTATTATTCGATCTTATTATTCAAACATAGATTTTAATTATCGATTCGAATGAAGTATTCTGGTCAAGGCTTGACGACGAAAAACACGTGCGGTGAACATTTTCCCTGATCTAATTTCGAAGGAAGCCACTTAATTTAAATGTCTAGCCTTCGTCCGACTCTCGTCCTTTATCGTTCCTTCGGGGATGGAATGAATTGCTACTTGAGGAATTAGAATTATACGTTTCCGGAAACAGTACTCAGCTGAAATTTCTATTCTTCCTTATTTTTTATCATTGCCATTGTTAAACAAAGAGAAAGTCATTGTAGCCGAGAAAATTCAAGGAAAGATTCCAATTTTTTGTACAACATGAAAATGTAAATATGTACATTTTGCCTCTACATTAACTTGTGCAGTTATTTTTAGTTAGAATCTATTTATAAAATTAGTTTATAAAACTTTTATGATTCTTCTTTCATCTTGAATTATTAATTTGAAGCAGAAATTAAAGGACCGTTGCCATTTAATTTCAAAATAAAGGAGCACATAATCTTCGTGAATCATTATCGTCCGTTCCATACTTAACCTCGCAAACACAATAGATTAGCAAGCCTTAAGGGACCAATCATAATCAAGCATTCTTCTCATACTGCGATTGATCGATTTCTTAAAGCTTTCTTATTATACCTATTGTGTTTATGCACTAAAACTAAACTTTTAAGCTAATCTTCAGACACACACAATCAGCCTGTCGATTTCTAGTTATCGACGTTCTGTGTCCGCGACACAGCAATCGGCAGTTTTTCAGCACGACGATTTGGCACGGCGACAGCGACTGTTCCAAGGGGAAGTTTTGTGGCTGGAATGAATGAGTTTACGCGGAGTTCCGGTGGCTTTGACGGAGCTTCGCGGCCGAAACTTGGCGCTCAGAACTATCAAAGAGCGAATGAGAAGTCCACAGTAATCAGTTGCTCCACAGCCCGTACTAATGTGATTGTCGTTTGAAATGGCCGCTCCCGGTGGTGAAATCTCCCCAATTCGGCAAACTCCCGACGTTTACTCGACGCTTGAACTCATGTAGGGCGAACCCGCGAGATTATTTTCTGCGAGACAGTTGTACGGCATTCCGCTCGTCGTCCGCTCTATAAAAATCTCCGGAGACGCCCAACAATATTTCCCACGGGATTCTTCGAGAATATAAGAATCTCCAGCTGTGCCAGAATGCTCAAGAAACAGAGAAGATTCGATCGTTTCTTCTTTCGAAAATTATTTGAATTTTTCATAAGCCTCTTAAATTCTTTCTGAAAATTCTTTAAGACATCTAAACTTTTCGAAGCGTTCTCAAAGATCTGTAAAACTGTCTGAAAGACAATATAAGATTTGCGGAATTCTTTGGTTTATTGAAGATATTGAAATCCTTTTTTCAATTCCTTTTTTTTAAAAGATTGCCAAAAATATGAGAAGAAATATTTATAGAATGCCGTTCTTTTTCATGATTAGAAAATTCTATGAATTTATTTCTACAGAGTAAGTCAACAAAAACTTTTTACTCCGTTTTCTAATTTGTTTGAAATATACTGAAAAATACGTCAACTTTGTTTTCAAAAGGAATATATAACTGTGATAGATCAAACTGTATGGTTTTATTCTCTTGATTAGAATATCTATCAAAAAATTTTGAATGATAACATTTAAGTGTCACATTATTTTAATTCTGCATCAAATTACAAATTGAAGACTGAAAATTGTGAATTGAAGATTAGAAGTTGATAAGATAATTTGAATTTTAATCGTTCTGACTGATCGAATTCGCAATTCTCAATTTTTAATAGTTTGGCATAGTTTGATATAGTTTGGCATAACCTCAAAAAGTCTTTTAATTCTCTTTACAAAATGTGTTTTGTTCTTAAAATTTAGATGAATGTTTTTTTGAGAAATCATGTTTGAAAGTTTTTAGGTAGTAAAAGCTGAAAATTCGCAATTTACAGAAAAATTTATTTCGCTAAATGTTTAAAATGTTTTCCACCAACCTCCATGTAATAATAAAAATTCAGCTTAAAGTTGTTGCGGACATTTCCAGCGTAATTCCATGGCACTCTATCTTTTGACATAGATTTTGTATGTGTTCAGCGACACAAATTTTATTTTTCAAATAGGTATTCTCAAAGAAAAAAAATTAATAGAGAAAAATCAGACGACTTTGTAAGCCGCTCAACTAAATCTTCTTCAGCAAATAGTAAATAAGTGTCATAGAATAACACTAGAAATATTTCCAATATGTGCAATAAATTTAAATTCAGATTTATTTATATAACTTTGTAGAAGATAATTTGACCTTTCATAAAAATAAATTTCGAACATTTATTAAAACATATTTTTCCGTAAGTTACTAATTTTTATTTTATAACGTCTATGCTTATAACATTCAAATATATGATTTCTGAAAAAAATATTCACCTAATTAAAGAAACAAAATAATAGTTATATAAAGAATGATAAAACTTTTAAAATGATGTGTTATTTGACTCCAATTGTCATTTAAAGTTTTTTAAAGATCTATCCTGATCACACAAGTGAATAAAGTAGTGTGATTGAATTTATCATAATTATACATTCTCTTTTAAAATTGACGTGTTTTAATATATTTCGCACAAATATACAATCGATTATAAAAAAAAAACAGCAGAAAGTTTTCATTAACTCCGTACAGCAAATTGAAGATAATAGTAACAATAAAATATTGATATTTTATAATGTCTCAAATAAATTTGGCACTTGCGACATTAACTATTCCGTGAAAATTATCTACTATCTAAAATTAAAGCAAACCAAGAGACCTTTTCCTTCTCTCTGTAATAATTAGTCTTCATGAAGCGGAGGATACCATTTCCCCTGGTGGTCCTTCAATTACCAGCCGCATCGCGCCGATTAATTTAGCCCTTGGCGTTCAGGAATGTTCGCGTAAACATCGGCTGGGCTCGCACATACACACAGAAGACATGTCGTTGCCGACTAAGGAGAATTTTCGTTAATCAAGCCACATCAATGGCTGTCCTGGCCACAACGTTATCGATAGAGTCTCAATAACTAAATTATTGTTGCTCTATCTACGCGATGCACGGATGAGGAAACATAGGTAGAAGCAAAAGAGAGAACCAGAGAGAGAGAGAGAGAGAGAGAGAGAGAGAGGAGTGGAAGGAAAAGGAGGAAGGAAAATGGAGGGAGAAAGACAGAGATCATTCGAAGCCTTGGCACGTCATACAGGACACGTTCCTTTGTGCCAGGGCGAACCGTGCATGAGTGTGTACGACCCGATACTGCTTCAGATACTACTACCTCTTCTCTGTAATACTCGTCGCTACGATGGCGGAATATCGAAGATCGACTAAAGTGTCTTCGTGTTTTGTAGCTTTACCTTGGATCTAAAATGTCATTTTCAAGCGAAATTGGGAGTCTTATTAAACCACGATCTAACATAAATTGAATACGATCTAGACTGACGCTCTATCAAACTATTAATAGGATCTAATAAAAAAAAGAGATGTATATACACTCTTTGCTTCAATGAAAACTTCTTGACTCGAAATGATATCTATAGTAATTAATTCTTCTGATATAATTTTAATTTTAGATTACTATAAAGCGTAAGTCTTTTTACTACTTTAGACTTTCAAAAAATTCAGGATTACTTTCAACATCTCTATTACGAAATATTTTCTTAACTTAAATGTTAAAATCTTCATTTAATAAAAATTTAAATTTAATCCATAATGGCAGTAAATAAAATGTCGCTTATGCCAAAAAGGACTCAGATTGCGGATGACTTTCATTAAACTTATCTTTTACATATTTAAATTTTCTTCATGCCATGCTGTACCTTCAGAAATCCTTAGATCTAAAGTATGAAGAATATGATGTGAGTGATTAAATTTACGCTGTTCTTAAACAGAACAACAAATTGAGTAACATTCAGAGATCGATTCTTGCGAGTTCTGGCGCAGAAGTAACCGAATCATTCTAATTTATGTGAGATCGTCTAACTTTGTATCTTATTTGAGTCATATTAAAACGCAGACGTTTTTTTTTTTAAGTAAAAACCTCGGTTAATGTTCGATCTGACAAAAATGTTAATTCAATTTTTGATTTTACGCGCGTTCAAATGTTGATCGTCGTACATATTTCCAGAAATCTCGAACGACATCTTGAACCTTTGTAAGTTATTACTAATCTTTGTAGGTGTCTCTACGAATTCCCGCGAATCCATGAAATACCTCGAGAATTTCCAAAACTCACCACCGAAATAGCGCAATCGCCCTTTGATTAAATGTGCATCCTTGCGGTCGACTGAATTCCTGTTTAAATAATTTAGGTAGCACAGAGGTTCGTACGTTCTGAATTACTTGACCAGTCAATATGATTTTTCTAGTTCGCGCTGCATCCAGTGCTTGTTTGCCAATTTTATCCATTGCTCTATTCTCTACCTTCATTCTTCCCGCTGGGCCCTTCTTTTGCTATGTAATCAGTATTTCAAAATTGATACTCAAAGTTAATGGCAAATATTTGCAAATTGTACCAGTTGTTCCCAGATTTTGTTAAAAATAGTTATAACATAATGATAACATTAATGTAATAAAAATAATAATATAATGATGTTTTGCATTGCTTACACGATATGTACATAAAATATTTAAGTCATCTCTACACTATAGGATTTAAGATAAATCAAACCGAAGGATCGTGTACATTTAAATCTTTAAAATTGAAACTCTCTCTTGAACGTTTGAAGATAAACAATCTTTTTTCCATGAGAGAAGTCAGACTGTTGATCGCGAGATGAAAGCACATTCGTTTATCGACTTCTGACACACGTGGATCGTATATAATTGTAATGTACTAAATAAAGACGTTACATTGGTTAACCACGACTCTTTAATGCCATCCAAGTCCATGATTAACACGGAGTCAAACTTAACCGCCACAATACCGAAGTTATTTGCAATACGAATTAATATAAAGGTTAGGTTATATACAGTATCTCTGTAGATACACACGATACATGAAAGCAATATTTCAACAGGAAGGAATGTTTACCTGCATTCAAAATTTTTGCTAAAGTATCTACAAATGTCCTATTTTGCAATTAATTATTAAGATAGCAAGATGCTTAAAATATTTAATATTGCAGTGCAAAAGGGGCTAATGTTCTGTACGATGTGCTCAAGTTTAAGAAAAATAAAACTTCATGCGCAATAAAAACAACTAACAACATTCTATCAGTCCTAAATTTTTAAAAACATCTTTCAGATGCAACGCTATTAAAGCAAGGAATAATAAGTATTTTATCTGTTATACTTAATATTACTTCTCTCGTTTAATTTTAAGCATAAATCATATCTTTTCTTTTGTATTTTTGTAAATATTTGTATTTTTATCTTTGTAATTTCAGATTTATTTTATTTTAAATCATGTTTATTTAACCTTATTTTATTATATAAATTTTGTTTGTCATCATCTCTATCTTATTTTTTATTATAATTGAATTTTCTTTTTGTTTTTCTATCCCGTATATTATACAATACTTTACATGCACCGACATTCAGTTTCCTACTTATACTGACTTTTGCTTGTTATAAATGTAATAATAATTTTAACGCTTGAAGAGATATCCTACAGCACTCAAATAAATACTATTTCTATTTATTTTTCCTCTTTTCTTCTTCTTCTTCTTCTCTCTCTCTCTCTCTCTCTCTCTTCTTCTCTTTTCTTTCTTTTAGTTTTATCTTCTCTTATTCTTATTTCTTTAAAAAAAAAATCCTGTTCTATTATTAATAAGTCAATTTTATTTTACGCCCCATTACTCTGTCTCGACGTCGCGGATTTCAGACGCGGAATTTTCTGATTGACTGTGATTCGATCGCGCGTTCGATTACCGAACGTAATTAGTTTGCGCTGTAAGCAAAATAGGACGCTGCCGCCTCCGTTGCACTGAAACGAGTTCGCCCTTTACGCCGGACCACCCTTCCGTGTTTGCGACGCAAATTTTCCCTGTGCGTGCAAAAGGCAGCTACCGCATCGCTAATTAGGAGATTCGCTTGCTGTTCGGGCGGCACTCCATTCCGGTGGGAAAAGAGGAGGAGTGGGAAGGTTACCGACCCAGGATAATTAAATTCAGACCCTTTAAGAAGCCGTCTTGACAGCTTGCAGGGCGCATTCGCCTCCCTTTTAATAGTGAGTTAACAATGGCGTGATTATAAGAATGAACAGGGCAAGCAGAGCAGTCTTACCGTATTTTTGAGACGACCGTGGGCGTGAATTCTAATTGAGGGAAACCCAACTCCTTCGGCTTCACGTCTTCCAGGCTACTGTACCTCACGTAACTACAAGGCGGCGGTAATGGAAAGGCTGTAACAGAGGATATAAGATATTAAGTAGACAACTCGATAAGAAAAACATCGGAATTTATTTTATTACGAGAATAATTAATTTTAATAAAGAAAGAGAAAAATAAAGAAAAGTCCTGCATTAATAGTTTAGAAGTTGTTGCTTTGGTTTTAGAAAATTGATAACTACTACAAATATATATACAAATTGTTAAAAAAAAAGAAAATGGAATTTATGAGTTAATATTATAAAAAATATTTGTATATTTATTTTATATAAATATATACTGTACCATATAAATTTTTTTATTTAAAAAAATATATATTTTATATTAATACTACAATTATAATTTATTATATTTTATGTGCATTTATTAAATAAATCAATATATATTTAATAGCAATCACATATATTTAATATCAAATATAAAAAAATACAATATTGTAAACAATCAATTTTTTGCACAAGAGAATTGTCATCATTAAATTTATTGCTATCAAGAACATGTGTCTTCAATGATTCATCGCATTAACTTTTTCTTTTAAGTATCTTTCGAGAAAATAAGTCAAACTTTATTAAAAATTGAAGAAACTCTCTCTCTCTCTCTCTCTCTCTCTCTCTCTCTCTCTCTCTCTTTCTCTCTCTCACCATATTTATTACATAAATTAATAGTAATGCGGTGGTGTGTATTGATATAATCGATTATTGATTAAAAATATAATTTTTATTAAATAACGGCAAATAATAAATCTGTTTTAAATATTACTTTTTAAATCTTATTTAATTAATTAACACTTGTTCATTAATCATTAATTTTATAATAATTTATTCAAACTTCGTATCTCTTTTAATGAGATTTTTATTTAAGTAATTCGGTAAATGAATTGTCTAATCTCCGGTACGCTAACGTAAGAAAGAATCGCAACTGCAGCAGCGGGAAAAGTGCGGCGCGGGCGCACTTCTCGGTACATAACTTCAACCTGATCGGGCCATTTATGCGCGAGATTTTCGCTTGCCCGAGTTGCAAAAAAAAATCCTATCTCGACCGTCGCGAAAAATTCACAGACGCACGTACCCTATTTCTACAAAACGTGTCTTTTTTCTCCTGTCGGTGTTCATTCTCGCTTCATTAACTGCGAATCAGCGACGTACCTACATTTTAAGAAAAAGAAAAGAATCCTACTTCTCCTCCCCCAACCCCTCGTTTTCCGCTGGAGGATGTCGGGTTATCAGGAGAAAGAAGAGAGAGAGAGAGAGAGAGAGAGAGAGAGAGAGAAGGGAGATGATAGTCTGCTCAAGGGGGGGAGATAGATTGTAAAATCGATGGGTCTCCTTGGAGCTCGCCAACTTTGTCCAAATCTTCTTATTGCAAAAAAATCGTCCGTTAATTTTCTCCGCTGATTAACCCTTTCAGCTTTACATCCGTGAAATTAAATTGCTTGAGAATGGCGTTATGAAATTTATTTCCTAATTTGTTCAGAATGAAATGAGCCGTAATTTGAAGACAGAAGTGTTGGGGATATTTTCCTCAATACTTATCCACAATATCGTATTTCCGAGTGGAGCTTCTCTCGGACGTTCGAAAAGTTAGGAGACAATTCCCAGTCAAAAATAATAATGAAATCGACGTCGATTCGATGTCGATTCCATTATCATTTCTGACTGGGAATCAGCAGAAAAAGAAATAAAAGAAACGCTAATCAAACAATAATTTTGATTTTTTCAAATATGGTGGGTAACTTTTGCGAGAATAAACAAGATCATTGAATTTCAACAGAATTGTTTGTTTTACGCTTAATGAACGCGGCCACTTTTCGAAAAGTTGGAAAACGATTGAAGGGAATAGGAGAAAAGAGAGGAAGTGGTGAGAGGGAGAGGAGAGAAGAGCGGTAAACCGCCGAGGTACTCCAATCAGCTTCCCAACTTTAACCGCGCTTCTGCCTTCCGGCTGGTAACTCCCGCTAATGAAAGCCGCGTGCAAACTCGCGCAAGAAACCGCCGTTCATGTTGGACTTCAGTTCGCGTATGAAAATAGCGACAAATGATAAAGTTTGCGGTGATATACGTTTCGATAATTGAAGCATCTCTTTTTCGCTTCGAAGATTACGGTAAATAAATTTGCTCATTAGCGTTATTATACGATATATATCATCTATTAAAGCTCCATAGAATTGTATGGCCACCTAGAACGATCAATGAACGTAATAAGTCAACCGGCTTTTCTTTCACAGCCGTCACTCGTTGTTTACGGGGAGATTTAACTCTGACGATGGAGAGATGGCAGGCTTAGTTATGGGTTAGAGCAGTCCTTCCGAGGGATGCATGGAATAATTTCAATTTATCCGCCTTTTCTCTTCAGCGCGATGATACCGAGCGTCGCTTGGCAAGACATTTATTGCTGCGATGAGGCATCGTCCGGGATTATTATGCGCTCGGGATGCATTCTTATGCGACGACGCTTAATCGTCGCTGTTCAACACTCTTGTCCTCCCAACCGGCCTGCCATTAATCCTCGGGAGTCTCTCGTTGAAATCGCGACGGCCAAATCGCCGTAGTAAAATTAAAAGACGAAATGCGCTCCGGCACCCATAACAAGCCCCCTTAAGAGAGAAACGCGGAATAGTATTTGTCTAAACAATAAGAGCGAAGTGTGCATTGAGAATTATCCTCTGATATATTTGCATTATAGTGAAATAAAGAAAATTTATTATGTTAATATATGTATATTTAAATTATATGTTATATTTTTCTACAACATATGCCATCAAAAGAACGATTTTGATAAAGTACTTAAAAATTTAGTTAGATATAGGTTCGAAAATAATTAAAAAATAGTGTCGAATCGTCGAAATAATTATGCGAAAAATAATTATGTAGAAATCTGAAATAGCATTGTTGCAAAAAGTTTTGATATTCTGGCAATCAATTTGAACGTCCTATATAATTATTTGGATAATTAAAAATTTTTTAAATTTAGCTAGATATAAATTTAAAAATAATTTTGTCGAATCATCGAAATTATATAATTATGTGGAAAATAATTATATAGTAATCTGAAATAGAATGAGTACTGTTTGCAAAAAGTTTTGATATTCTGGCAACCATTGTTTGAACGTCCTACTAATTATTTTAATAATTCAACAAAATTATTTTTGTATCTGTATCTAACTTAATTTTTAAATATCTCAGCAAAACTATCCTTTTTTACATATAAACTACATACATATATATATACATATACAGAATATTAGATATAATATTTCTATACACATATATATATATATGTATATATATAAGAAATTAAATTAAGATGCTACAAATATATTTATTTACTTATATAAATCTTTGATTAAATTTTAACCTATAATTTAATTTAAAATCAAATTTGTAAAAATTAATTGTTTGTGTTATGTAGGTTTCTATGAAAGAATACCTTTTCTGCTTAAAATGCTTAAATGCTTTATTGATACACAAGGTTCGTCAATCTCTCGATACAACTATCAATGTAACGAACGACAACATGGACGCGCTCTCGCACAATATGGACGCGCTTTCGCCGCAGCGTCATCTCTGATTTTCGCGTCAAAGTAATAGCACGAATTAAGTATTACTAACGAACTGATGGGCGCCAAATTTAATTTAAACTGAAGTCTTTATATTAATGTTAAAAATGTGAAATTAGACTTAAATTGAATTTACATTTATGTATTGTGCAATTTTTTGTTTTTTCTAATATTTTTACTAAAATCTTCTAATGCTGAAATGTCGTAATACTACGACAAATAATCATGTTTCACTTGATTGCATGCCGCTCTTAAATCGTCGAGCTCCATTTAGCGCTTGCCAGTAACCGACTTCGACATGCTAAGAGCTTTCGTCTACTGTTTCAAAGGCTTTAAAGCTTTCGCGCTGAATAACCGCTAGGTAGATTTTTTAATAGCAACAGCGATGATGATAATAATTTTTCATTTGAATCGGTCATATATGTTATTAAGAAATAAAGAGAAAATCAGTAACATCTTCAAGTAAAAAGGAGAGTTTACTGTATAAATGTATAAATTAAGATCCAAGTATAAAGTTTCCTTTCAGAAAGTATTAACATAACTGCAAAATAAAAAAGTTTTCGCAAACGCAAACGTAAAAGTAAATTAATTATTTTCTTTATATTCGATATATATATTTTTATAATTACAAAGTTTACAAGTTTTACATTTATTTACGTTTCCATATTTCTCTATTTAATATTATTTGAAATAGTTATTAAAAACAAATGTTTATTTTTTTCAATTTTATCTATTTTTCATGAAATATCATGAAATATAATATTCTTGTCTAAATAAAAACATTTATTTAATACTAATACTTTTGTGTGAGACACGAAAGTAATATAATACAAATAATAAATACATAACATATAATAGAAATAATAATTAAGTTTATAAAACGACTGAAGAAATTGTTAGTGCAACTTGGAGCGTATTGTACATGTGATTGTACAGACTTAAAGTGAAATAAACATTTATCATTAAAATCCAAATAGGAATGCACCAACATTGTGGATTATATCTCAGGATGAATGAATGTCTAAAACCGCTGCCGTCGGAAACACGTCGGATGCGAGCAATAAAAATAATTGTCCGTGTAGCAACAACCAGCATGTTAACTGCAGCTCGCTGCAAAATGACGGTGGAAACAAAGGGCTGGGAATGACGTTGTTTACGAGCGCCGATTGTTTTAAAAAGCGACGAGAGAGTCGAGCATCGCTATCGGTGGTCTCGGGAGAACGAGAGAAAAGAAGGGGAAAGAGAGAGAGAGAGAGAGAGAGAGAGAGAGAGAGAGAGAGAGATGGAAAGATGAGGAAAAAGAAATAGAAGGAGAGAGCACAATAGAGGGTCAAACTCTAGTAAGAGGGATGAGAGCTTCTTCAGCCGGACTGAAACTGCTGGAAGATGCCATTGCGAGAACTAGCCCGATTGCTTTATTGGTCAGGATTAAAAAGCGTTTTCCAGGCAATTGTTTGTAATTCTGATGAAAAAGCCACACAATAAAGGATTCGTCTCGAACGCCGGAAATTCACGCCCAAGTTCCATGAGCTGGAATTTAAAGGAAAACTAATTTAATTGTGTTAAATGTTTCCGATTGCGGTTACGCTTCCCTCTCATTCATATAATACTTTATTGTTGTTATTATTTACAGATTGTTATGTAATTCATTGTTATGTAATATTCAATTTATTTTCGTATGATATAAAATTGTACGTAATGTTGCTATAAATCTAATATAGATACAATAGAGCAATTATACAGTAATTTAATTCTTGATAATGTCTACAAAAATCTTGATGATTCTCGGCCAGGTATTAAAAAAGTTCCGATATAAATTCGCGTAATAATATCATTGGAATATCTGAACATTTGTGTAGCGAGACAGACTTTCTTTTGAATTAGCCTGTATGCGTGGAATATAGCGGATATACGAGAAACTCCATTTACCGAAGCTATGATTATTTCAAGATGCACTCACAAAAATTGGCTGCCGCGCACCCCTTTTTCAACATTTCCACCCTGATACACTTTCCCAGGACATTTCCAAGCAACGACCTTACACATTTCGCGAGGCGTTGATATACTGAATAACTCTTACTGAAATCTTGATCACAATGTGTGTGTAACCTAATTAATTGTCACTTAATCATTTAAATATTATTATTTCAAAAATTCATTTTAGGACTTAAGAAATTAATTTTTTGAGAAATACGATAATTTCGAACATATTTGTAAAACTTTGAAAAATTACTTTTTATTTGTGATTATTTCATCATTAAATCAATCTTTAGGTACAATAAAAAATAATTTTTATTCAAATTAAACCACATTGGTGCATGTTTCTAAAGTTTAAATTTTTCTGTATTTATGAAAATTTTGCAAGACTTAAATTAAAACTTAAAAGAAAGAATATTAAAATAATTACGTAAAAAGAGGTAACTCTTTATTATTCATTTGCACATTTGCGAAGTTTTCTTACCGCAAACCTTTAATTTCCTACCATCATATTTTCGTAACTGTGTTTAATTTCTTTCAATGGGAAAATTACTTTCGGGTTTGCCAAAGAATTTTTACGACGTAGATATATAAAAAAATGTAGATATATAGAAAATACAGAACTCGGAAACGCGCCGGAAGACATTAAGCATTGCGATATGGCTTCACTTGCGTCATAAAAGTCGGCGTCTCCGGATCGGGCAGTAAATTCAAACTACATGATCAGAAAAAGATTGCCGAGTCGGCAAATTATGAAAAGGGATAGTCAGAAGGCGCACAAGGGAACGGATAGCTTGATATGATATGATTGACGATAGGAATAAAAAGAGATTACGTCTATACTTCCGGCAGTGCCTCCGGTTCAGTTAATCCGACATTGATTCGTTTTTGATGAATTTAGATAAAGGAGGAATAAAAAGAAATTACACACGAATGCTTTCGTTTATATTGTACAACACGCAGAGTTTCATCTCCCGCAAAATTTTATTTTATCTTCTTTCAATAAATCTGAGCTGTTCATTTTCATTCATGTGATTAAAAACGTTTATTAGTATTTTTGCTTAGTTATTTAAAATCATTATTAAACGATTATTTTTAAACAGTTAATAGTTTCCTTCTAGAAATTAGTGCATTTATAACACAATGCAAAAGATTTAATCAATTTTAAATTGTTTCTGAGCAAGTAATGGATGTTTCTTGTAGAGCTTTTTTACATTAAAAAAAAGGATATGATTTTCTTTAAAAAATTTTATCTTTTTCAATATTTAGAAACTCCGTTTTGAATTTTTTTGTAATAACGCAAATTAGTATAAGGAAGCTGGACCTTTATATGCCCCTAAATTTTGATTTTTCTAATAATTGCTGAGTCCGAAATTGAAAATTAGTGATCACAAAAGAGGAAACATTTCTAGTGGATGTTAATAAAAGTTATGAAACATTTTCAAACATTTATACTGGTGCAGCAAAAATTAAAAAAAATATTCCACGAATACTACGTATATTTGTATATGTATACTCAATATGACCTAAATATTTCCTTTTTTTTTTTTCATAAAATCGTAGAAAAATAGAAAATAAAGTGATCTAATTATCTTATTTTTATAAGATTATAAATTTATCAATATATTGACATATTTTATTGACAGATATAGATTAAAAACTTTTCCGAACAATGGATATTATTTATTTATTTATTTATTTCTACTTATTTCCTCGATGTTTATCAAGTGAATTAGAATCTATAATTTGAAATAAAAGTACAAAAAGCGTTACAATCGATATGTGTTCAGTTGGCTATATGTTGGCCATATTAATTCTACCTTACAAAGAATTTCCTTTCTTTTTTTTAAATAACATTCTCAAAATTTTCGAGTAATAGAACTTTTTTAATCTTTTATTTTTTTAGCAGCTAAAAAGACATAAAAATCATTATTTAAATATTGAAAAACAGGAACTTTATAACATAATGTGATATAGAAAAATAATATTTGAATCAAACGGAAATTAAAATACTCAAGAAAAATGAGAAAGAAAGAAATCAAAAAATACTTTCTACAACAATTGCATTCAAGATATTTGTTCCTCATATACCTACTGCAAGTCTTGCATTTTGTAGGAGCGTACCTGCTTTGCTTCCTTATTTATTTATTTATTTATTACAACTATTCTTCACGCTCTTGCCGTCATTTCGCATCCCACTCGCGACTGAGAATGGATGGCCACATCCGGTCGAGTTTGCACGGCTCCTTCTCGAGAAGGATGATAAACAACGGACCGGCGTATTGACGGGAAATAAATCGACGAGGACCTCGTCGATCCTCCATTTTTCGGATCGCTCTCTCGATCCTTTTGTCGGCAACATCAGGAAGCATCAACAAATCTGTCGAGACACGCGCGCAGCTTCGATTCTTGGCGCTGGTCCAGTGCTTCCAGTTCGCCGCGCGCGTTCACGACTCATCGCATCGCGGCCGAGTGAGTTCGTGATTCTCTCATACACCCGGTAGTTTTATTTTAATGGAGTCTGCCGGGCTCATCACGCGAGCGAAGATTTATTAGTGCCAAGATGCGCAAAGGGTCTCCGCGAATCCAAGGATGATAAAATATTTTCAACTTGGAATTCATAAAATTACGAATTTTTATATTGTATACTTCAAAGAGAATTTTTTCCATTATACAAATTTACAATAAGTATGCTGTTCTATATAAACTTACAATTTTGGTTTATATATTTTATAGAATTAAATTTAAAGGATATCATTAATAACCTAATAATAATAATTTTGTCAATACATTTAGAGTTAATAGAAAATTTGTAATATTGAACTTTTTATTTATCTTCATATTATTGTGAAAAGTTGTTGGGGAAAATGAGTTGTTGATAATTAGCTTTCTTTTTATTTCCACCTCGCCGGTACTGAAGCGTATCTGTCTATTAACGTGGAAATGGCCGCCGCTAAGTGCTTTTTAGCTGATAATCGATTTAAGAGAGCTTGATAATTTTCCGATGGGCGTCGCTTTTTAGCCTTAAAAGCGACGTGCGATTAATTGTGCTCGAAAATTACGTCGCGGAAGAATTGGAAAATTTACTGTGTCATATCTGTGCTTATTAACCATCATCTTTGTGTTCAAACAAATGCGTCGTCATCAGGCTCTAATGCGATCAGAAAATCACGATCGATTATCATGTGTGGACGAAGATAGTGTTGTGTCATCATGTTGTCCACGCAAGGATATCGACAAGGACTTCGCCAAAGTAAAGCGTCTCTGTTGATAGAAGGAACGTGTTTCGCTTATCAACTGGCCTTTGATCATGCGATTTCCCCTGATCGACTGTAATCATCCCCTTCTTGTCGACATCCACAAGTTTGATGACATCAATTGTTGCTCGTAATATTTCATTCAGTCGCTTCTATTAAGTTTGATTGAGCTCAGAAATTAGAGAACTTTTGAAAATCAATATAGAAGTTTATGAAATGATTACACTATTCAACAATAACATACACAAGAATAAAAGTAATCATCTTCCGTAGTTTTTGAATGGCTGGATCCCAACAATCCCGTCAATCAAATTGCTCTCATAGAACAATTTTGAAAAATTGCATTTAAAATTACAAAAAAATTGTAATTTTAGTGTACTTTAGCATATTATACGATGAGTGACATGTTAAAGAAGTTTTATTGCAATCAATTTTAAGTATATTATTAAAACTGTCATTCCTTAAGGCCGGAGCACAGACCTTTGTGTAACATATAATGCAAAAGAGAGAATCGGAGTTTTTCTTTTCAATAAAATAAAAAACTCTGATTGGTTATTTTGCTTATTGCTTCCTATATTATGCGTTATGCAAAAGTTTGTGCTCCGGCCTTAAACCTATTATACTCATTATAACATAGAATACTGAAAGAACGTTACTGAGACGTGATTGCAATGTTGAATGTCTTTTCAACGCTAAATCTATGTTGATTTTCCTTGTTAAGATATTGCAATGTTGAATATAGAAGTGTAAATATTTTTCAGTGTTGAACATATATTTTGCGATGTTGATGCAGCACTCGCAAAGTTGCAATTTAATTTTTCTGAGATGTTGATTCAACATTAATATGCTATATAAGAAAGGTGAGCATATTTAGAAATCCATAAAGATACCCATTTTTTCGACATATAAAGTTGCATTAAATCATTTTCGTA
The DNA here is from genome assembly GCF_024713525.1 of Acromyrmex echinatior. Classification (NCBI taxonomy): domain Eukaryota; kingdom Metazoa; phylum Arthropoda; class Insecta; order Hymenoptera; family Formicidae; genus Acromyrmex; species Acromyrmex echinatior. The sequence continues at coordinate 1,167,624 of NC_141868.1, forward strand.
AATATTCTCTGTGTCTTATTATTTATTTATTTTAACATAAAATATATGTCAACAAATTTTTAGAATAAATTCATTATGTAAATATATTATATATTCTCAGAAAATTAATATTTTTAAATTATTCCTCTCAAAATTGAAGAATCAACGATGCGTAGAGGAGACCGAAATAAACTGTACTCGTTGGCACAATTTTTGTAAAATTTCAGCATTCAACTTTTTAAACAGCTAATTAGTATGATTAAACTACTAATATGATAGAGTGAATCTTTCTCTATATTTTTATTCTAAAAATGACCCTGTATACTGTATATTTTTTTTATAATAAGTAAAATATGAACATGCTGCATTGTAACCAGTTTGCCTAAAGTGAAGTAAATTGATATATATTGCGGTGTAAGTTGACTTTACAACAAGCTCAATGTTAAATTAAGGTAAACGTCCCAGTGATCGAACATGTAAGTACTTATGTTCGAACATTTACACAAGATTTATTAATTTTAAATGTTTTTTATTACAATATTATAATTTAATTGTATTTACAGATTATTTAAAAAAGCATTTAATAATAATCTAAACAAATAAAGTCTTGTATAAATGTCCGCGCGGACGTAGGTACATGTTCATAGTCACTGGGACGTACGTTAATGAAAGTGTAAAAAAATAAAAATATCGCAGATGTGTACTTCTTGATAAAGAGTGATCTTTTAAAGTTATTACATAATTGTAAAATATAATAGCAAAAAATTGCTATAGAAAAATAAATATAAATTATTTTAATTATAGTTGATTTTAATTTATTTAATATAAAAATGTTATAAAGCGTTTTATCAGAATTAAGTCATAACTGTATGTTCACATAGTTTTCATGCTGTTGCAAGTCAAATTAAATTTGCCTTAATTATGAGTCAACATGCTCCATCCAGGGTTGGGCATATTTCAAATATAATTTGTATTTCAAACACAAGTTGAGATATGCCAACTCTGGAAATTTTTATTATTGTATCCAAATGCGAATATTCATTTGGCAATTTCCTATGTATTTTTGTTTGTTGAACACAAATAAAATTGAACCGTAATAAATTTGATTATTAGCTGGCATTTTTAGGAAAAATGACGTCAAATATGCAAAGAATAACAATTTTGAAAGTATTTTTGAAAATGGCGTATCGGGAAATTAAAAAAGAAATTTTATTAATGCTACATATTAATTTTGTATATTACGTGAAAGTATAAGTTTTTAGATTTAAAGCATTTGTTTTCATTTTTAAGGTATGTTAATTCGAAAATAATTCTTTCCTTATATAATTCATGCGGACATTATTGCATAGAGAAAGAGCTATTTTCGAATTAATATATCAAAAAATGATGAAACGTCGCGCTGACATAACACCGCGTCATTTGGATGGAAATTCTCGTCAGTGACAGGACGGTCTTCACATAAATCCCTTTTGTCTGGGCGTATATAATAAAGCGATAAAGCGGTCGGCATCGACTTCTGCACCGCTATTCTTCCATTATGTTACGATTTGTATTACATCGTGCGTATCAGCAAGACAATGGCGCATATCACCGCGCGATACACGCGCGTCACGCGTGCGCGTACGATCGTTAATAAAGCCCGTCGGCATGCATTTTACAACATCACGTCGCAGCCGCGACAATATACGGTCGAAAAAGCTCTCTTGGCAATCCAAAACAACGGCGGGTGAAAGACTCAACTTTCATTTCGCAAGATGGTTTCCGCAGAATTTTTCACACCCCCCTCCCCCCCTCTTTCTTTCTTTCTCATAAGAGAGACATATAAACAAAACTTGTATATTGAGAGAAAAAATGGTAATTATCATAATTTCATTATATATAATTTATAACCTTTTTCGATATTCGCAGTACATTTTATGGTAACGTATATTTTTTTGTAGAACTATAAATATTATATCTATTATTATTAATATTATGACAATCATAATTACAAAAATGAAGCTTTTAATCATAATTATTTTGTCACGCAATTATATATAGTTACAGTACTGAACATTTGAGTGTATATATACACATAGAAAATAGAGCTGAAGTCGAATGATAAAAATTTTGCAATTTTCAACCTCTTTTGAAAACAAATATTTCTTCTTTTCTTCTTCTTCTTTTTCTTAATATTTTTTTCTTAATATCAACGCGTGAAAAGAGAGAGGAGAGAAAGAGAGAGAGAGTGAGGAGATCCTGCGCGGAAGATGCGACGTAAAAGCCGGCGTAACTTGCAATCGTTCGGAAGATTTCGCCAACGTGTATCCGCCGACCTGTAAACTTCGATAAAGCCTAACCTTGGAGGTGATAAGGTCTGCGGTCATAAGGGCGTGGCTTATCAGGTCTCTCGCTGAGGCTCCCGGCGAGGCTCGCGAGCTTTTTAACGGTAAGCTCGCCGGTAACCACATCGAACATGCGTCTGGCTCTGGCTACGTCTGGTAGGCTATGAAATGCGGCCGCCGCCGGTTTGTTGCTGCAAAATCAATATCGCTCTCCGCGGCTCCCAATCCTCTACTCCCACCTCTCCCACTTACCACCCGCGATTCCCTCTCTTTCTTGCTTTTCTTCCCATTTTCCGCTCGGAACCGGAAACGTTGCGAGATGTGGCTCGAAATGCAAATACGAAATATATGCATTGGTAAAATAATGATAAAGAAAGAAGAGAGTGATAACTTTCTGTTCCCACTAAATCTTTGAACGTTGAAAAGGCAAAAGAGAGAATTTTTCTGATCGCTCCTGTGAACATATTATGCGTGCTCTCATTCTTTACAATGAGAAAAATGTCTTGTTAAAAATAGAATCAGAAGATTCTGATTATACCAATCTGAATTCCGATTATCTCAAGAAGAATTTTAATAGATTTAATCAGAAATTTCTGATTCCAACATAGAATCTAATTAATTTAATCAGATATTTTTCTGAATGTATATTGTATATGAAGTATAAAGACTGAATATTTATTAATTGACAATCATTGTATAAAAATTATAATTAAAGCACACGCTCAGAGAAAAAAATAGTTAATAACTATATAAAGATGACAACTATATACCTTGCATTATTAAGATATATAGTGGAATAAATTATTTCATTGTTATTATAGCTATAAAATAATTAATTAACCTGTATATATTAACTCTATATATAAAACTTGTAGTTTATTACTTTATATAGTTTATTACTTTTAGATAGTTGCCATCACTACTTTCTTTGTCAAGAAAATCGTTATCACTTACCGATTTTGATGAGCTTTGTTATATGACATCAAAAAATATCAGATTCATATTTTTTATCTGCTCGTTTCAAGATATAGGGATTAAAACAACCTCTCGAGATCCATGAATTTTTTCATTTTCAGTAAATATCTTCAAAACTATGAAATATATGAAAAAATGTTTTATACAAGAGTTGTGGCATTTTATACTCTCAACAAAAAACATTATATTCATATTTATCCAAAAAGTGTCGGAAATAAAAAAATCCATTACCTTCGAGGGATTGTTTCGACTAAATCTTGAAATAACCACATAAAAATATATGGATTCTAATATTTTTTGATGCTCTACAACATATCTATATAAAGTCCATAAAAATCGATGAGAGACAGTTGTTTTTTGAGAGTGGTTAGTAAAAATATTAACTGTTGTATTTCTCACTGTCAGTAGTAATAGTGGAGCACTAATCAGACATGAAAATTCTCATGGAGATTAAGACATAGTTATCTGCTTTCTCTTGAATGATTAAACAACAAATCTTGAATATTTATAAGATAAAGTTCTGTATCAGGTTGTTTCTCAGTAATAAATATTAGAACAGTAATTAGTTTTAATATTTAACCGTGACGGTTTTCGCGCGAATTAAGACATAAACAAATTATCCGTTCGCTTTCGTTTCGAACAATCGAACAATGAACTTTTGTATAATTATGAGATAAAGTTCTCTTCCTCTCGTTTCTCCTCTTTCCACGAAAACGTTGTGAGATGCAAGAGTTAATATCATCGACGCTACCTACGCCATCAATTCTTATTTGAGCGGCATAAAACGCGCGAACTAGAGTGGTTAAAGAGCAAAGCGGTAAAAGTTGAGAAATTTCACCATGCTGTGGCGCCGCATTATTAATCCGCACCATCATAAAAGTACTGGCGGAACGCGCGGTCTCGACAACGTTTTTGTTTTTATCGGGCCGCGTTCTACGTAAATACGGCCGTTATGTAAACGGCTTGGCGGCCGGAAGCGCGCCAAAACCCGCCGGCTATTAAGCGATAGTTTAACACTTCCTCGTAACGATTCTTCTTCGTAACGAGTGCTCTCCGCAACGCGGAACGCGGCCTCAGGTGCGGGAGTCTCGGCGCCAGCTTTTACTCGATATTTCAATCAACCGACCACCCGCGTCGTGTTTAATCGATTCAACGCGTTTCCGGGGAAACTCATTTAGACCGCTCATCCCCTCCCTCCTTTTCTTCCTCCTGCTCGCCAAGATCAAGATATGGAATCCGGATAAAATGTGCAATTTGTGCGAATTTTATCTTTCGGCTGTCCGCTTCGTTGAAAATTGTTGACCAGCAAATTGCGAGAAATTTCGGAATAGGTAACACACGTGAAAAGTTGAAGAATGCGGAAAATTTCAGATTCGGCAATTTCGATAGAACTGTGAGAAATTCGAGAAATTTTCAAAGCCTTGTATTTACTCTGTATCGTTATTGTTTTCGCAAATACCGAGTAATAAATTCCTATATGTGCGTGCAGGGTCGCGAAGTAAAATTTTCACATATATAAAGTAGTCAAAGTGGTGGGGAGATATGATTAGAGCTAAATTTAAATAATAATAAATTTACAGTATAAAATACAGTATAAAATACCAGTATTCTTATTTTTAACATCTTTATTTTCTATCATCTCAAATTGATAACAGAAAATGTTAAAAAGGTTTAAAACTTTTAAAAGCAAAGTCTCAAGTAAAGTTGAAAGTAATTTTTTTGCTATATGTGATTTCAAAGTCAAAGACTTTTGTCAATATTATATAATCGACTTGGAAATGGGACCACTTGTGGAGCAGATGCACAACGTAGAGAAAAACTTGGAAAGTTTTTAAAATTTTAAATGCTTCTCTAAAAATTGCGCTACGATTATTTGCGAAGTCATTTCGTCATTTTTATCGTCGATTTAAAGCCTTCCAATTTTATTTTATCAATGACAATAATTTAATATTTATCATTTATGGACAAAAGAATACTTATAAATAAATAAAAATAAGTACATTTTATAAAAAAAAATGTTGAGCTTAAAAACTTTTTTATTTTAAAAAAGATTTAGCGTTTCGAAAATATGACATTCTGTAACGATTTGATCAGAAAATTCTTTGGAAGAAAACATGTCGAAGAAACCGAAGGAAATACAAAATATTGAAAGTCGATACTTCAAATACTCCTGATCGCTTTCATCAAGAAACTGCATAGCTTTAATACTTCAATAGTATTCTCTGCTTTTAATACTAACTTCCATGAAAGGTAAGTTTTTTAAACGCAACGCCAGCATATACGACAATTTCATACAATCTGCGAAGCAGCAGCTTACTCCTGTAATACGACGCAATTCGCAGAGCGTCTTTGAAGACAGCAATGAGAAGTAATAAGTTAGGAGATGATTGAAGCAGAAAGGGAAATGGGTTAAGTGCAGTCTTCCAGCACAAGTAGTCTTATCATATGATTCAAATCGTTTATTCTCGATTACATTCCCTTTGTATAGCAAGAATTTTCAAAGATAATGGTAGAAATAATGCAACTAACATTTCAAGTGTATATATATATATATATATAAGATAATAAAAATAGTTTCAATGAAACATACATATGTATTATTATATTAATGTGTATACAGAATGTCAAAAATTGCGATTCAAAATATTATAACAAGAAAATTTTCGAAAAATTAAGTAAAAAAAATTAATTGTAAATTTTTATTTTAAGCAATAGTTTCTATCTTCAATCTGGATCTTTTTTGGCACAAATGAAATTTTACTATTAAATTTCTCTGAAATAAAGGGAAGAGCGGCTTCCTTTATTGTTAAGTTATGCTTTTTGATAAACTTCAAATTTTTCTTAATTTTTGCTTAAATTTCAATTTTAATTGAATACAGTTTTTAACATTTAAGTTAAAAGATTATTTAATAATGTAACAGAGATGTTGAAAAGTAACCCTGAATTTTTCCATATTTTTTTAAAAGCCTAGAATAATAAAAAACTTGTGCTGAATAAAAAAGACCCAGATTGCAAATAGAATAAAAATATGATTGCATACGGAGAGAAAATTTTATATATAAAACTTGCGTAGTTGTCACCTTTTGCTATTAGTCACCGGTTGCTATTAGTTTATTTTGCTCTCTGTAAGTGTAGTTTTATCATGTTATCATCTGTTACATTTTACATCAAGGAACTGAAATGCAGCCAAGAACTGAAATTCGATTGTGGACGCAAAAATGCTTGGCGAAATGGCTACGTCGTTTCTGGGGTGTGTAAGTAAGTAAGGGGGTAAGCTCGTTTCCTTCTCATAGTTTAACGCCAGCTCCGGATCACGCACTTTGCCGGCAAGTTAGCGGCAAGTTGCCGCCTAGTTCAGGCTTGTGCTCGTATACTGAGCTGCAGGTGCAACCGGTTTGAGAGAACTTTGACATGTATTATACTCGGTAAGTTGGAGTACTCGCAACCACCCTCGCACATGATATTGCCCGATCGCGATCTAATCGCTCGGTCGAGAAATTCTGGAAATTCGGAAAATCATCTTCTAAAAATCTGCCGGGTTGTCAACAATTTTCTGAAATCTTCTATCTTTTCAAACAAGATAAAAGCTGAAAAGTCGAAAGAATAGAAAAAGAAATTTCTATTATCTATATATTGTTTTCAAATCTTCCCAACTTTTTTATGTATCTACTCTAAAATTTTGGGTTATATTTAATAGAAAATTCGAGAGCTTCCTTGACCAATTCAGGAGTTCTCTAGGTTTACGAATTTAAAGAGCAAGTCAGAAAGTTGACTGAATCGTGAGAAAAGAATTTCTATCGAATAGCCATTCGTGTGATGTCCAAAAACTTTTGAGAAAGTCAAGAGAGTCTTTGAAGCTATGAAACTGAAGTGCAAATCTAATGCGGCATCCGTCGGGAGAACGAGAGTATCGTACATAGCCATTGAACCAAGTTAAATTTGCCATTAGTGAATCGGAGCTTACAGCTTTAGAGGATATGGCCTATGTAATGGACGAGAAATTTTATTGAAAATATTTCCACTCACTGCTTAAATTATGACTTATTTGAACTTTTGTAAAATGATGAAATAAAAAAATTTTAATGGTATTTTAAAAAAAGGTTTAAATCTAAAAAGTATTTATTATTTACGTGGAAGATAGATATTTCGCTTGTGTTAATCATTTTATATATAATATAAATCAGTCAACTTATTTAAAACAAGGATTCAATTATTCCGGCTTACAAAACCCGCAACTTATTAGATATTCAGATTTTCCAATCTTCGCGTTTCTCGATCGTCCTGCGGCTTTACATTTTTCTGCACAGGAAGAAAATAGATTCACGTTGGAGGTAGAATGTCGTGGTCCGGCCGCGCGATTCTCTCGAGAATTTCCCTCTCTTTCTCTCTCTTTCTCTCTCTCTCTCTCTCTCTCTCTCTCTCTCTTTCTCTTTCTCTTCATGTGCAATACTATGCCAGGGTTGCAATTTCTCGAGAACATTCCCGCTGCATCCTTCGGAGACCTCGGTTCGTTCCACTTGCATCCTGGATGCCTTTACCCTGGCGAGGTTCAAGATTCCTCAGACACGCTCTGGTCTCGTCTGACGAATTACATTTCCTGAGATTTTGTCACGTTATCTTCCAAAAGGAAGTCTCACGTTGTTAGCATGTGCCATCTAAGCAGTTACTCGCCCCGAGGCGCACTCACATTAGTAAAGTCTCGAGCTTCGTAAAATTCAGCCCGATAAAACATATATTTCTCGCTCACTAATTCCAACTTTTGCCCCGATGTCGAAAATACTGATTTTGAAACGCAAAGTTGCTCAACTTTCTATACGTAAGAAATTACTGAAGTCCGTTTCGCAAGTTTTCAAACGTGAACACGTCTAAAATTTTTTTTAACTTTTAAAGACTTCAACAAGGTTCGGAAAGAAAAAATTAAAGATGGTACTTAGTAATACAGTTAACAGCATAAAATTTGAAATTCCAAGATGTAAGGCTAAAAGAATTTGATTATTTTGAAACTTTTCATGAATATTTATACTCTTTTTTTCTTCAGTTTTACTTCTAATTAAATTTCTATTTTAACCTAACTATTTCCGCAAGTGCACAATTTAATTATAAGTCTTTGAACTCATTGCAATATATTATGTTATAAATTTTTAATTATTATTATAAAACTTGTATCTGTACTAATATCTGTACTAATCAATAATTGTAGAAATTTCTAAATATTCTGATTCTCCAAGTTCAATGCAAGATTTTCTAGTCGACGAGTGAATGCGAGCTTAGCATTTCCTAGCTATGTCAGTTAATCCTCGGTTTCTCGATAAGACTCTGAGGCTCGTCGAAGCTCGATTTATCATGGCACAATATGTCGCAAGCTAGTACTTGCAAGCTCGGGTTCGAAAAGGGACGATCGATCGCTGAAGCGCAACCCCTGTAATTTGTTCACATAAATTCGCTCTCTCCAACCATGCTAATATATCCTGCACGCACGAACCATCTCTAAGGGATTAGAGATATTGAAAAACGCAAATTTTGAGAAAGCTTGGACGTATTACGTAAAATTACATTTATAGAATACTATTAGAACGCTCTCTTTGCATTTCAGTTTCGAGATAATTGATAAAATATTGGATTTTTTTCAAATTTCTAAGTTACTATATTAATTTATGTTATGAAATAATTTTGATAATTAGACATAAGAAATCCATGAATCCAAAGAAGTGCCTATTAAATGTTATATAAATTGGTATAACATCAATAGTATCAATTATATCAATAGTATCGAAAATATACTTAAATAATACTTTTATTTTAATCGGAATTGATTTAAGTCACAATTTGATAGAGCTCTTAAAATTCTATTAGGTGTTGGAATTAATTCGTAGCGTTTTTTAATGAAAGAATGTTATTTATTTCACATGAGCATTAAAAAATACATTAATGAAAGTACTTCCCATCACTTGTAAAACGCTACGAATTAATTCCAACACCTAATACTTATAGAAAGATATTAGACGTGTAAAAAATAATTTTAATATTATATATAAAAGTTTTAAAAATTTCTATGTAATAGTTTCAAATTTGTTAGAACTTTCTGAACTTTTCATCCTTTTGCGTATTAAGAATAGTCGTTAGAACTCCTAAAGAGCCAGAATTTTTAAGGGAATACTAAAGAAGATTTTTTTGCGTAAATTAATTTAACAACTTACTTAGTAAATTTAACTTTAAAGTTTTATTTTTCACGTCACTGGTTCTCTCGCATCTCTGGACATATATTGAGATACTTAGACTGCTAGATATATAAGTTCTGATAGACGAGGCAACGGGAGCGAGACATAAAAACTATCGTTTCGCTACTCTTTCACAGGATCTACTTTCTCGCGGGTATATCGGAGTCCAGGTGTAAATGAGAAAAAAGTAGAGTTCCTTGGAAACTTTTGGAGCAAAGTCCTCCTCCACCACATTCTCATTCGTTCCTATCCATTCCCTGCAATCTCCACAGTCTTGGGTCTCGGTGTTGATAAAATATATATAGATGTGTAAGCATTTCTATATGCAATAGCGAACAAGGTGCGCCGATATTATCAACAATAACATGCGTCAACGTGAGGCAAAATGTTAGTTGCGAACTAATATTAAGTTATAAAGTAAATAAACGCGGTTACGTTACTGTTAGCTTTAAATCATAAAATCTAATCAGGAATAATCCATGCATCATTGCGATTAAAACGCTTCGATACCCAAAAGTTTAATCACGTTTACTTCCTCTTTAAGTTTATTTCTTCTTAGATATGATGTTGTCAATTTGTAATGAAATGAATTAAATTCATAAAGAAATGCTACTTATAATTAAATAACATACTAGAATAAATTTCACATATAAATTACAAAAATATAATAAAGATGTAAACAAATGTAAATAATTTAAACAATCATCCTTGCTTACCCTCGCTAATAATCCTTGCTTATTTTTTGTTCTTCACTCGTTATCATATGATCATTCGCGTTTTATACACTTCTATTAACGAATTACATCATAATAGATGATTTTCAACCGTATTTTTACTTAGTTTCAACCTTTTAGTATATTAATAGGATAATATATAGGTATAATAATAAGATTAAAAAGCGAAATAGCAATAACAATTGATGAAACTATGTAATTTTGACACTTACTTTACTGAAACAAATGACAAAGGAAAGTAAGGATTAACTTATCTAAAAATGTATTTCTGCCATAAAACGATGATATTTTTGTACTGATTATATAATATAGAATGTATCTTTTATTATCAATTATTTTGAATTATGATTTTAAAAAATGTTGAAAAAAATATCGAATATTAAGTAGACAAATTATTGCATAATGATATTAATTTTTCTTTTTTATTTTCATAGGAAAATAAAATTTTAATATTACTTTATCAAATAATCTTGTAGATTAATTATAATAATTTAACATAATTTGTTTGTTTAAAGATAACTGACAGGACACTGCTACACGAAAATTATAATCGCGCATGACAAACGAAGTGACGTTTTGTGAGCTGTAAAGTTTATATTTCATTAAGGACATTGAAATATCTCAACAACAAAACAATGCGAGTGGCATTATTTACGGCAGCACTAAATTTTATGTTTAAACAACGATGTTACGATGGCCGAGTTTTTTGCTACGGTCGCGGTTATTAAATAACCAGTAATTTAATTGCCGCCATTAATTTTGCGAGCGTTCTCTCTATCATTCGCATTTGCCGTCGCTTGCGCGCGTTATGAAATTCTTTCCCGGGAATTCGCAATAACCAAAATATAAAAGTGTCGCGGTGTGTAAAATGGAAGAGCTCCAAATGCACTCGGTTCAATGTACTCGACTTTTCACAATATTCAAATATTTAATTCATAAAGTATGAAACCAAAATCTTAGAGTGAATTTTATCAAAATCGCTTTAACGGTTTCAAAGTCCACACGATCGATCTAACGAATTTAATAAACTATGTATTATAAACCTATATTTTTACAAAACTTTCTTACTACATGCATTATTTTTAACAATTAGACTATTTTATAATAGATTAATTATAATAAAGAAACAGGATGACATCCATTTATTTGTCTAGTAATAATAAAATTAAAGGATCAAGAGATGAGTAAATTAGATGTTAAGATAATTAAAAATTATTTAACTTAATAAGATAGAATACGTAAATACACTTTGACTAACATTAAGTCTTCATTAGCATTGAAATTTACTAATAGAAACATATGATTGAGAAAAATAATATTTCACAATTTAACATATTAAATTAAAATAAAATGACACAATTAATGGCTGCATCAGAACTAGATAAATAATTTTTATCAAATTTTAAAATGATAATTACGAATACGTAATTATCCATCGATAAATGTAATAATAAAATAAATTTTAAGATATAAAAATTTTAATGATAACAAATTCGTTATTTAGATTTGCTATAATTTTATAAAAACATCCTCTAGCGTATAATTTTCAAAAAAAATTATATATTTCTAGAAAATTATAACTAATCTATTATAAATTTATTTTAGAATTGTTATGAAATAATATATGTTAAAAAAATATTACGTATTATAATTTATTGTTTTATTTTATGCTTTCCAAAAAATTCGTGTTAATTTAAAAATTTCATATTGCGTAACATTTGTATGCAAGGTTTATATTAGATATATATAATTATTAGATATATACGCGAAGCGTTGCGAGACTCAGAATAAAGAGAGATACCTCGTTGCATCTTCGTAATGACACTTTAAAAGTTAGCCAATGTCTCAGCTCGATAGAGACGTGTGCGTGGTATCTCGAGCAAGATGAAACTTCTTGGGAATGTTATGATGACGATGTACCGGAAATACAGTTAATGTTACTCGCACTTAAGCAAGTATTCAGAAAAAAATTCCAATATGCACATTTCTGCAAATTGCAAATTTGAAATCACGTAACATTTCCTTTTCCCCACTCTCTCCCTCTCTCTCTCTCTCTCTCTCTCTCTCTCTCTCTCTCTCTCTCTCTGTCTCTATCTTTTTCTTTTATCTTCTTCCTTTATGTCTCTTTTTTATTTAAAATGCTCGAGTTATGATTATAGTTCCAGCATTTTAAACAAAACTTTATAACTTTTCTTATATTAAAAATTATATATTAAAAAATTTTTGCTCAAAGAATTAATTTATTATTAAATAAATCACCATTCCACCATTCCACTTCAAATTTGCATTCTTTTACTCTCTTTACAATTAAGATAATTTTAAAGAATATTAATGTTGTCAAGCTTTTAAAACTCTAAAAGTATCTCAACTTTAAATCCTCCATAATACGTTCTTATTCTAAATGCTTCTCGTTGAATTCTTTAAATAAATTTCAAAGATTTTGCGTTTTAGCTTTGGATTAAAAAATGGTTAGACATAAGTCAAAAACAATAGGAATTCGTTCGAGCCAAACGTTAGACTTTCAAGGACGATTTTAAAGAATAACGTAGCTGATTTCCATTTGACTTTTACCTTTTCATTCCCTCGTCATGGTGAACTTTCGCGAATACGCGCTCGTAAAGTTCAATCTGCATGCGAAAAAACGAAGAGAAGTGAGCGGAACAGCCGGAGGACGGTGAGGACATGGGGATGGAAATGGAAGACACCGCGGAGGGAGAACAAAACTTTTCGACGTCCCCTTCATATCAGCGTTGACGGAAGTGGCCGTATAGAGAAGAGCGAGCGAAATCGATAGGATGCAGGATAGAGCAAGGAGGAGACTCGGCGGAAAAAGGAAGCAAGACATCTTCGAGTGAATAGCGATATGTGTCGGTGATATTAGGCCTTTCAAAAGGATACAAAATGAAAAAGATGAATTAAAAAAAGAAAGTTGAACTAAACTGAGATGGATCTTTAGGTCAGATGTTCATCCTGAATTTTTCAAGAACCGAAACCTTTGGGCGATCTTTTATCTGTATATTTTTTACGTAGAAAAAATGTATATAAAAAACTTTTTTAAAATTCAATTTTCCAAATGTTGAATTCGAAAAATTTCTCTTTTTTATCAATAAAATTATACTTCTATGAAATCAAATTGATAATTCCATTTGATATCAAGTAAATTCAATAAAATAAAAAATAAAATTTATGTATATTGATTGCAATATTATTTAATTATTATATTTTAAATAATACTAATTCTAAAAATACTTTTTTATTTATATTATATATTGATAATAATTAAAAAATATATGCAAATTAATTAAAGAAGTTTAAAGAAAATTATATTTAAATATAAACAACAAAAAAATCCTAAAGTTCTAATCTTTAATTGTTTTTATTAATATAATAAAGATTTAAAAAACACATTTTATTTTTAGTTTAAATTATTAAATTTAAATATAAAGCATTTCATCTCACAAAAGTATGAGGATCAATTTTGGCGTTTTAATTTAAATATTCTATAAATTATAAGACTAAAATAAGACTAGTGTGCGATTTATTAAAATCTAAAATATATGTAAAATATTTTACTTTTCCAATAACAACAATAATAGTATGTTTCAGTTATAAAAACAATACATATTGTTTCAATTAAAATATTTATTTGATTTAGATAAATTTTTAAAGAAAACTCTGTGCATTTTTATTGTTTAAATATTTATAGTATTTGTAATATTTGAATATTTATATTATAAATAATAAATACTCAAAGTTTTAAATATTTCACTTAATTCTAATGTAGAATAAAAATCTGAACGATTTTTTTTTAAATGTTAGGGAAAACAAATGAGATTTGTTTTTATTTTCCAATTGAATCACGAAATATTTTCTATGTTTACATAAAAAAGTGATATCTGCTTTCATACATCATGCACGCAAAATTCAATTAAAATTATTTTCTAGATATCTTTTTTAACGTGATAAAAAATGTTTAGTAGCTGACAGGTTTAGTGCGCACACGGATATAAAAACGCAAGCGCGAAGAATCGGCCAACGTGTTTCACGAATGATTCCTAGCGCATTCAACGCGCCTGCCTGCTTGTCACTTCCGGTTAGTTAACTGCATTTGAAAGCCGACCTGCTTCAGAATCACGAACTCGATTCGAGATACGCGTCGGGAATGCTCCGCTTCTCGTTGCGAAAGACACTTCCGCCGAGGCCGAAGACAATCGATATCATTGCGTCGTGGAAAATCAACGAATACGTACTCATCGTTACCACTATACACGATCGAATGGATGCTAGGCCACGATGTAGAAATACCCAGCGGCATTATTGTGCACGTTAACAAGAACGTTTCTTCGTTCACGCATTGCTCTATTTAATTTCGAAATATTTCGAATTTCTACATTATTAATATTTATTCTTTTTTCTAGAAAACGGATTGCATGATTAATGTACAATAAAGTAATGCTCATTATTTATTTATAAGATTTATCTATACAAATGCAGAATTTATTTATAACTAAAAATTATTATATATAGTCATACAATTCATTAATGTCATTTCTTTCATTTGATAAGTTGGAATTTTTTATAATCATAATGAAATAGGAAATTTTTTAAAGGAATGAAATTAATTATATTGAGAGAAAATTTTTAACTTTAAAGTATATACATGTTATATATTTAATTACATATACGGCGAAAAATGTTTCATATATAATTATGTATAATTATAGAAAATTATATGAAATTATATATAAAATTATATATAATTATATATAAAATTGATGACATATTTTATATATAATTATTTTATATATAATTATATTATAATATGTCCATTTATCATTTTTTCCCGGGTATTTAATTACACATTATTATAATTATTATTATTCTGTTATAATGTTAATAATAATTGCACGAGTGCAAAAAGTTCAAAAAAATTTTTAATAAAGCAAAGCCTCGTTTGTAGAATAATGTAGAAAGTAAACGTTAATTAGCAATTTTATACAATGAATACATTCTGTTCTAATATAACAAACTTCGTGTATATTTGTAATTTTAGAATGAGCTAAATTTCTCGATTATACGAATACCCTTATACGTCCAAACAATATTTCTAAATCATCACAATTTTCATTAAAAAAATTTTCATTTAAAAAATATTTTATTTTTGCAAGATAATATCTATTTCTTCAAGTTGGTAAATAAAATCTCTTTTTTAATTTAATTGAAAAATCATTTTTTAAGTGTTGCAAGGATCAAATTTAAAGATGTCAATCTCTATATATTTAAACAACTTTTAAAAATTTCTTTAAAGATTCTTTAAAGATCAATAAAAAAATAGTTACTATTTGAAAAATTGGAATCACTGCTATTCTTTAGAGAAAATTTTTAGGACTATATATTACTCCATGTAATTGCTTCTTTGAAATTTGAAATTTTTGTATTTTAAATATTTCTCTTTAAAATGTTATGTTTTCAAGAGAATTTACTATACCAATTAAAATAAAATGCCTTGTGTATATCATAAAAATTTGCTTCTCGTATATGTAATTTATGCTTTAATTAATTTGAATCTCTCGAGTCTAGAAAATACATATTTATATGTATGATTACAGAAAAGGAAAACTCAATTTGAAATTCATTAAAAAGATATATATATATATATATATATATACACATGCACGCACACACGCACGCGCACGCACACACACACACACACACACACACACACACACACACATACACACACACACACATATTATATATATAGAGTGGCTACTAAGTACTCTAAAAAAATTCAAAACGAAAACTTTATGCGATCATGTATCTGATCATGTATGAAATAGCTTAATTTTAGGTACAGGCTGTACAAAGATACAGGGTGTCAAAGCTGAAAGAAAAATTTCGTTTTTTTCCAAAAATTTCGAAAACCACTTGGATTATTTTGATGAAACTTTGTATAAAGTCAACAATGATCATTATATATATGTATGTTTCAAAATAACTTGAGTAATTTGAGTGATTTCGAAATTTTTGGAAAAAAATCTTTTCTTCCTGACACCTTACTCTTTGAAACTAAGCCGTTTCGGATATATAATCATATGACATTTTTGTCTTAAATTGTGTGAAGAGTTAGCTCTTAAAATCTTTTAGAGTAATTATTGTTAGTAGCCACTTTAGATATGTATTGTTTAAAATGTCTGCATTTTTACTTCATGAAGAAGTTTATAAAGTTTCAACTAAATTGATTGAAAATCCCCGAATCAATCTGTTACAATCTCGAGGACAGACTTTTCTGCTGCAAGATACGAAAAAGCGCAGCAGTCCGGTCTTTTCGACTAGCCTTTCAATGGAATCGTTGCCGTTGCGGGACTTGGAGGGAACGAAATTGATCGTTCCTACGGTGGCGAAAGTTTCACAGCCATGCGTCATCTTAATTGGCTTAATGCCGACAAGTTACAGCGCTACACACCCTCTCGCGCACCCTCCCGCACCGGGCGGCGCTTTTTCTGCACTTTTTCTCCAACTCCGCCATCGCCGTGTGGAAGACTCACCATCTGGAAGTTTCCTACAGGACGTATGTGCAGGATCCTGCGAGGGTCTCTATGTTAGCGACACTACAAGCCGACTGCAGTGAACTGCATCGCGTGATAGTGTCTCTTTCCTTTTAGTTCTCCTTTTATCGGATGCCGCCTGGTTTAATGAAACTTTTTGCCGGAATTAATGCTACATCCAGTACTGCAATGTTGCTTTGGTCAAGATTTGTCGTGCATCGTGTTAACGCGTGAAATAAGGACATTCGGAAGAAGAATTCTATGCATTGTAAATATTTTGATAATTTCTTTTTGAACTTTACAGTCATTGAGAGAAAAATCTAAATATTCTTTGAATGTTTCTTCCGTTTCATAATTGTTGATATTTTATTTTAACCATCTTATTATATGCGAAAAGAAATTAGTAGACTTTACGAAACAATTCCTTTTTAAAAGTCACCGTATCCTTTAAAAATTATTTTTCTTTTTTATTAGAAAAAAAGATTTTTAATTATTCTTCTCATCAATTCTCATATATTTTTAATTATTATAATTTCATGTTTCCAAATTTTTAGATGCAATTTGAAATTCTCTTTATCTTTCTGTTTTATAATCTTCATCTCTTCGGACATAAAATACCTTGTTTTTTTGGATATGAAGCATAGTCAAAAATAGAGGAGAAGAATACGCTCTCCAAATTTAACGGGCTAAAAGCTTACTCAAAGATCGAAGATTTCTCATTCGGGACAAGAAGATCGTCTGAGAATTGTTTCCACGAGATCATGTAAATCGGTTGGTGGAAAGTGTGGCAAAGAGGATTGTAGGTGGACCACTGCCAAGTCAAATCGAAAAAGGAATTCGTGCGGCGAGAATATACGAAAGGCCTAAGATAAAATTCGCTCGATTTCTTTCTAGGCGTCGAGATTTGCGAATAAATTTAATAGCTTCTATGACATAGAATATAGAATTGCGACATAATAAAAATCACTTCCCCTCTCTCTCTCGTTCCCCTTTGCTTTCTTCTTTCCCCTTTGATCGTTCCTTTCGCTAAACATTTTTATATCAAGAAAAAATTGCTTTAAACAGTGATTTAATTCATTAATCCTTTCCATTATACAATATTAAATATTTTCAATAAATTCATCTTAAAAAAAACAAAAATATTAAGTAATCAATTTATAAATTTATATTTACACAAATATAGATTTAATAATAAGTTATTAAATATATATATTTGAACTTATATTAAATCTATATTCTGTAAATATCTAAAATTTATTTCATTTTAAAATACAATCGTAATTTTAGACGACATTAAATTAGTTATCTAAAAGATCAATCTTAACTAAAAATTATTAACTTCTCGTAATTAATCACAATGCAAATAACGGTGTGCAAATTTTGCAACGCTGCCATTCAAATATAATAAGCTCTGAAAAAGGTGATGTGCTAATAATGTCGGATATTTCGATATTGAAACTTCGAACAAGCTAATATTGAAAATTCAGGTTTTTATTCTCGAAAAGAATGGCACAATACCTTCGTGTTAAAAATTAATGTAACAAATTAATCATTCTTTTTCTTCTTTTTATCGATATAGAGCTAGAACGAATTTCCACAGACACGGAAGTTCCGAAGTGGAAGAACAGATAAAGCAGATTTGTTATCAGAAATAATATCTCCGCCCAGACCGGTAATCAAGCGGCTCGACCTTCCGGTGTGACGGCGCTTCCGGTTTCCCGCTCATCGTGGTCATTAAACAATGCAATTCGCGATTGTACTCGACCGAGAAATTAATTTTCCGGCTTCGTTAGTGCCATAATGAGCTCATCGGCGCTGATCGTGCGGCAAACTGCACGACTCATCGCGCTTTTCGCCAATACGTTCGACCATTGTCAGCAAAATCTCTGCAATGCGATTGCAATTGTCGGTTTTTTTTTTTATTGAAATATCGAAATATTGTGTAAATATTTTAAATAATAAACTGATGATTTTAGATATCGCAAGCATTTTATTGTATATATTAACTTAAAATTTTTTTTTTCGTTAGTTATAATGAATTTAAAGCTAACATAAATAATTAATTTTAAATTCATTATAATTATTTATATTTTAAATATTACATATATTTAAAGAATGTAATCATTTCAGCTATAAAAGTTTCAATTAATCTATAAATAATTATTTATTGTATTAAATGTATAAATTTTCATTGTAGAATATTTGTTCAAACTTATAAAATAACTATTATTACCACTGAAATCATAAACCAGAATAATCATAAATATTGTAAACTACTAAGTGTTTTTATTTTTGCTTAGCAGCAGCTCCATATTTTATTATTAATCTTTCGCGAAGATAGATCAACAAAGTTCAAAATGTAATTATTTTATGGTAAGTTTTAAATCTGCGAAAACGTCGATATAACTTCTTTCACAAGTCATGTATTAACGTTTCCTAGTCAAGTTTTGATCTCACGAAACAAAAGAGTACGTAACTTTGTTTTGTATAATTATATCTTGTAATAATTCAACTTTGTTTTTGGTAACACATTAAATAGCGTACGAAGATATATACATATAAGTTTCCATAGCGTAAAATTTAAACAAATAACAAGAAGAAATCGGCAAGAGCAAGTTTTTCGACCACTAGTAAAAATCATGAGTCAATATTATTTGAATAGAGTACACTCGTATCAGATGCAAGAAAACGTAGGAAAATTTCCGTTAAGTTTCCCTAAGCTGTGACAAGGAAAACTCGCTGGCTTTCATCTAACAAAAAGATAATGCTGCATTTGCGTCATTGCAGTTGCGAGAACTTTTCTTGATGGTTATTAACACATTCACGAGAAAACCATTAAAAGCGCGCCGGCTGTACGGAGATGTAATAGCTTGCGAATAGGAAGTAGAAGGAGAATTATGTCCGTAAAATCAGTAATGGAATAATTCGTGTAAAATAAGAGAAATACATAGGGAATGAAACGCATGATATTTCATTTTTTAGCGTATAACATACAAGCGCCCACAATACAAAACATACAATTAAAAACATACAATAACATTACGTCAATATTATAATTTTCCACTCATATAACACATTTAGTATATAACAGTTTCCACTAATTAACAAAGAAATTAAACAGGCAAATGAAAGTCAAGCATAGTTGGTGAAGCACAAATTTACGAGTATATAAATTATTAAAATTATATTTATTCAGATTCAGATATTGCGGTTCCTCTCCAAGTCATCTTCAGTGAATATTATCAACGTTTAAATTTCAAAGATTTTTTTAAATTTCAACTTGGTAGTCAGAACACATCATTGAAAGATGAATATGTCTCTCGTATTGAATGTAAGATCAAGTGAAAATGGAATTCGATATAAATATTCAGGTGGAGTAAAAAAGTAAATCGTGCATTAATATAATTAGATATTACATAATTCAATCAAAAGACAGCCATTCGTTACAAATCATTAATCCAAATATAACACTGTGACTATAAAAATTTAAGTCACAAGTTCCTACTGATATAACATATTTTATACGTAACAATTACATTGTTGAGTAAGAAATTATAACATTGGCATAATGTAACTGCATGAGTTAGTTTGTATTCTGCAGGCGATCCAACCATAATTGATTCGTCCAATTAATCGAATACCTACATATGTATATCAGTATATCTATTTATATGTATAATGTGCATATCTATTTATATGTATAATGTGCACTTTGAGTTAGTTCGATGTAGAATTAGCTGAAAGACAATTCAAATTTAACAGAAAATTCGCTATTGCTTAACTTATTGTCCTGATCCTGCGACCTCATTGAGATCACTTCTTTCTTTACCCTTTATAGAGTACAATTTAAAATAAATTTATAATTACTAACAGGAACTGATGATACGTAGGATGGAAATCCTACTGATACCTGGGTTGTAAAGTAAACGTGCAAGCAAATAAGGGAGTACATGCATTTCCCGGGTTAAATATCAGCGGAAAACCGGAGTTGAGATCTGGGATTCGCGTATATTGCGTATCGATCGTTCATGGCGATCGATCATTTCGCCGTTGAATGTCAAACATGACATAGTTTTGAAATATGTCGCACACATCATTTTGTTTATCACGTATTACGATCGTGAAGATCTACTGGATATGCACAGTGAATTAGCAGAAATATAGAAATAAAAACTGCAATGTGGTAGAAAATGAATAACATTGATTTTGCTTCAGCTGCTTTTTTGATAAGCATTGTTATTTTTTTTTTGAAAGAGAAAAGAGATTTTTGAAAGAGAAAAGAAATACTGCTGTTTATTTAAAATATTATTGTTATGTCTGATGAACGCCACAATTTTGTTTCGCGAATGTTTGAAATAATTAAGATATGATGCGAACATTTATAATCATTGATCGACTATAATTCTGCTAAAATTTTCTTTTACTCACTTATAGATTGTATTCCCTGAAAATAGTGCAGAAGACTAGAGAATTGAATTTGCCAATAAGTAACCATAAACCTAGAATCTCTAAATTAAGTGATAACAATATACCAGAGTGTTCGGGAGAACACTCAAAACGTATTGACGGAATTAATTTAGAGATTATTTTCTAATTAATAATTAAGATATAAGACCTCCTCAAGAGCGAAAGACTATCAAACTAAATTCTTAACCAACTTGATATATCCTATCTCATCAAAAATACCCCTATATAAATCGCAATGTCGCGAGACGTATTTACTTCTCAACTCTTATAGTAGCTAGTTCATGCTCTCAGTTCATAACCTTTGTTCGAGCCTGTGCGACTTAAATTGTTACCGACTGTTAAGAACCATTATTTCCATAAGATTCAACCTCAAGCAAGATTATTGATAACTAATGGAGCATTCAGAAAACAGTAAATCTCCTTATCTGTCACGGGAATTAAGCTGACTTGTCCTATTAATTGTAATATAATATTTGTAATGCAAGATAAATCCTTTCCAAATTCAAATCAAGACCGACTTCCAACTTTGGAATAATCAGCGCGTAGGCTCTTAAACGGGACGTATCTCAATAGCTTAATAGATTCGTGGAGTAGTTCAGGGTCAACTACGGACTCTTCTCAACCAAGTGTTCCAGCTCCTCCATTACAGCTACAGTGCCTGCCTCCTCAATCGGAAGCGATTCTCCCTTCTAATTCCTCCCAGCCTGCACTGCCTTCTATCGAACCAGATTTACCTCCGTTGCTCGCTTTAATGGTACGAATATTTCCTGATTTGTCTCTCTATACCAACTCCTTGCCTTCAGTTTATTGCTCCGTTCAATTTACTCATGCTTCTTCCTCAAGTTTCACATCAGGCATAGAATTTCTAGAAGAAATCTCTGTTCTTCCCTCTTTATTATAACTGTGAACGCAACACAACTTTTTAGGATCTTTGATTTTACAATTTCCTCAATTAATCGATCACCTTCCTTATGTTTATGTAATCTCGAATATTTTGACTTGGATTATATCAGAGCCACTATAATCGGACAACTATACACTGAACGTACAAAAATCTCCATTCTCTTCTTCTCCTTACTGGTTCCTGTAAGCTTTTTCTATCATTCTTTCTTCTTTTATCAGATATGGTCAAGGAAATGAATTAATAGCACTTTTCACTCTCTCTCCACTCCGTCCGTTCACATACATATATAAGTTGATTTAAATATTAAAATCATATTATATGTGGTAATCCTCATAAAATATATTTTGAGAAATTAAAAATTTGATAATTGAAATTAAAAATTTGATAATTAAAATTAAAAATCTCGAAATGCTGACACTTTTATGATATTTTAACATTGCGAATTGTTAAATTTTTTACAAATTGCATGATAATAATTGACATTTAAGTAAAAAAAGATGTGCTTGAAAATTACAATTGAACTAATAAACGAGTCGTTTCAAAAAAATATGGAATTTTAATTTAAGAGCTGAGTGTTTTCGCGGCTTCACAAAATCCTGCCTGACCATTGGCGGTCAACGCGATATCGAAATTCAATCCTCGAAGAATCAACTTGGAATATTGGAGTCGCAAGCATTTATTACTCTTTGATCAAGTGACAATTGATTCACAATTTCTATAAGCAAAATTACATTTTTAAATGCTAACAAATTAATATGCTTTCTCTTACAAATTAGAAAAATGATTTTACATTAAAAAGAGATAAAAACGTGATAAGCGCTTGCAAATCACTTGTGATTAACTGTTGAACTTATTTATATGAATCAAGTATAAACATACGTATTATATATTTAAAATTGTATTTACTATTAGTGCGTTCTGTTTTGCGCTTACAGCGCTTGTAAGCATCATTTGTTCTTGTTTAATCTTGTTTAACACCGGGATTTTAAAATCATAGATGTTTCCCTCATAAAGCTCTATGTTAATTCACATATACATCTATTATACATTGTTCGATATATACGAGTTCATCGCATGATGCTATATGACGTTATACTGACGGTCTAAGAGTTAATATTTGATGGACACAAGTATAAACTGATGCTTACAGCGTGTGAGCGTAAGAACGAAACTATAAATACACAGAATTTTTAAAGTTTAGAATGTACATAAAATTTTTCGATTACTGTATAAATGTTTTATTGTTAAAATTTATTTTTAATAGATTTTAAACTTATATTAAAATACATTATGTTGAAAGTACTTAAATAAAAAAGTAAATAAAAAAGTAAATAATTTATTTTTAATATAAAAAATAACTATTTAAAAATAAACTATTTATAGTTATTTTTTAAAATGAATTATATTTCTTATATTTTTTTTAAGATTAAAATTTCTTAATCTTTTCAGTGAAACATTCAAAATCTTAGTAATTATATACAGGTGAGAAGAACTTCAATAGAAGTTAAATCTAAAACAATATTGTACGTTAATTCCATCTGTTCGAATTGCATGTATAATACAGTTTTTTAACTGGCGATCCGAATAATTCTTTTGTATCCAACGCGAAATTAAAATGCTTTGAACACACCGCGGAGGATTAATGAAAGTTCCTCGTACTATTTCCATGTTGCACCTTTTTCGTTTTATACCGCGCTCTCTCTTTCTCTTTATATTCTGCTAGAATGATACTAGTTTTGCACTTAAATCAAAAGACGTGCTCAACTCCGCTTCGCGTCTATTAAAATATCTGAATACAAAAATCCGTACCTTCGCAGCGAATATTTTTGTCTTTCTTGTGCAAATTTTTTATATATCGACAAAATTAATTAAAATGAAATTCATAACTCGTCATCATTTTCATAAATACGTTCATACAATTCTTTATTTTTATTGTAACTTTTCTTTTTTACAATAAGATAGGAAACTTTTCTTTTTTATGTATGCAGAACCTCAATAATTGTAAAAAAATTTATATCTTATTAATACTTATCGTAATCTATATGTATCTATTATCTTATATAAATATATAATAATCTCCAAAAAAACAAATAAACATATAAAAAATCAATAATTTCTTAACATTTCAAGAACCTTTCTTACAAAAATATATTATATTGCACGAAATATGTTTTAAATAATGACTGCTCTATATTATCAAATTTGATATAGCATTTTTTAAGCAGGCTTTAGAGTAAAATAATTAATGTAATTAATTAATGTAAGTTATTGTCTGTTACATAGCTTTGACAGTGACTAATTCAATTCATCTTGGAGTAATCGTAGACGACGATCGTAGACCCGCGTAATCCGCTCGTTTCGGCTTTAATTGTCGACGAAACATAAATTCTTCGGGCTTTCTGTCGCGGCGCTCGCTTGCAACGATACGCTCGGAAAGCTATATTAATTTGGGTTTCCGACGGAAACGAGGACGGAGCTGAACCACTAATGGTGCCGATCGAAGCCGCTACTCGTTATTAACGCGGAAAAACGTGGCAAGAGAGGATTAAAAAAAATAACGACGAAAATAGCGAGCGACTATATTGTCACGTCGTTCGTCCTCACTAATTTTGTATTCGTCTAACTTTAGTAACTTTTGAACACGTTACTATCCAATAAAATGAATCTTTAAAATAAAATTTCGTTAAAATATAGTCAGAACGTTTGTTTTTGTTATAACCTTTTATCGTAATGCAATTTTAAACCAACTAACAACATTTCCATCGTAATGTAATTTTGAATTGCATAACATATTGCATAACACATCGACAACAAAATTACGAATATACAATATAAGTATATGTAATTCTCGATTTGTCATATCGCTCCATTACTTAAAAAGAAACAATTTAAGAAATTTTCATCTTATTATTATGAATAAATTAGATAAATATTATTATTAAAAGTGAATTAATTTAATTTTCGTAATAAAATCATTAAAAATCTCACAAGTCGGAAAACAGTCATCAAAATCACCACAACTAAAAAAGTAGTTCATTTAAGGAAAACAAAAATGACAAAAAAGATTTGATTATAAAAACAATATACAGAAAATTAGAGCTACTACCATTTTCAGCATAAAAATAAATCAAATGAAGGTATTCTTGTATTGCTTACTGCACATAACTTGCAATCAATTCTTATTTTCAAATGTGTCGTGTTAATAAGCCATTTTATTAGTACAATATTATTAAAAATGTGATTTTAAATCAAAATCAATTTAAAAAAAAGAAGAAAAATAATAAATAGACAAAGAGAGTAAAAAATAAATTTATATTTTTATAACTAGAAATGAAAATCAAATAATTAATAATTAATAAATAAATAATTATAAAATGAATATTAATAAAATGAATAATTAATAAAATTTCCGGAGCCATGAAACTTCTAACCATGTGATTTCAATGTCAAATCCGATAGAAGAGGCTCAGTACTTATGCAAATTACTTATGCAATTTGAAATCCTTTCTCCCTTTCGCGATACACATTAAGAGAATGAGCCGAAAGCACGCACGCACGAGTTTGTCGGGAAGTAAATCGAAAAAAGTTTTTTGCGTGTCTCGGTCCTGTCGATTCCAGAATCCATGACGCCACGAACCAGACCGAACATCTGGTACATGGCATCGTCCCATCAAGTAGTCGATCCAGGTTTCTTACTTCCTACTCATACTCCTAGTTCTCCTCGTGTCCTCCCTCGCTCTCCCTAACTCACTCCTATTCCAAAGCAACCCTCGTACCTAGCTTGCCACGACATTCTTTCCCTTTTTACTCACGGCCGCCGGAAAATCCCTGAGATTTTCTTCGGATTCTCCGAAACGGACTCCGAAAAGTCGTCGATCGCGCGCCATGATGTCGAGTGTGTTAACACAAGGGTGGGAAATACGGGAATGCTATGTACGTCTCGCAAGATCAATCGCATTGCAGAAGCCCATCCACTAAAATTCCCAATTTCTGTACTTTCCTTTCTTCGTGCTTTCTCTCATTCTGTCCTCTTACCCTCTTTCTTTATTCTCTTCTCTCTCTCTCTCTCTCTCTCTCTCTCTCTCTCTCTCTCTCTCTGTCTGTTTTTTCTAAATTTATAAATAATTTATGAATATTATCTACGATTCACGTTTCTGAAAGATGACAAAAAATGGTAGAAAAAGAGAGATCTTCGGATCGGAGATGATAATAATAAAGAAATGCTAGCGCAACGTCAATTACCACTAATTTTACGAAAAGAAATAAATATTTTTTATTAAAAATATTTTTATAAAAACCTTACATTTGAGTTATATATCACAATTGCATAAATCCTTAAATCCTTTGCACTTAATTATAGTAAACTCCATAATTTTTTATTTTCTCTTGGAAGAGAATGGTTAGTAATTTAATATCGCGGTATATAATACAGATGATGTATCGCTTTAAGAGGTTGCTTTACTAAATGACTATACCTTCTCGGTCTTTCGAAAATTACAGAGAATGTACCCTTGCCCTTCGACAAGCTATTTGTCCTTTGACGCGCAAAAGTCTAATCGAGAGCATGGGATGAGAAAAATGTATCAGAAGCTTGAGTCTGAGCGAGTTCGCGACCAGGGAGATCAAAGGGGATGTGTAATTTACTTCGGGGTTGCGAGACGTCGAAAGGTGGACGCCCTCAAGGGTAGCTTGCGTGTCCATACGTGTGCACGCAAGAGATCCTTCGCAAGATCGAATAATAATAAAACTCTATATATATATATATATATATATATATATATATATATATATATATATATATATATATTGATTTTGCGTGCATTAAATTATATAAAAATTTATTAATTTTTAATATATTTAAAATAAATAAAATTAATGTCTTTCTCTACTTATTAATATTTAAATACTAATAATAAATTATTAATTGGAGCTTTAGTTAATAAATGAAATCCAAATATATATATATATATATATATACACAAAGTAATAAAACAGTAGAGCTTTTAAAAGTTTTACTCTAAATTATAATATTAATAATTTTTTAATTATCTAACGTGTAATTTTCTTTGAGCTCAAATATTTTAATTTAATATTGCCATATTTTTAAAATTTTCTTCAGATCTTTGCGTGTGTTCTTCAATTTTTAATTTAAATAATTTACCTTTATAATTAAAAAATAAATATTTTAAATTTTCAAGGTTTTAAAATATTATATTTTTTAATATATAACTTCTCAATTAATTTTCTAACTAATTTTTATATTTCAAAAGACAATTTTATATATTTGAAGTAATCATAAAGATGATATATGCACGAAAAAGAGATGTGTTTGGAGCATGTCGCGCGATTTGTTGACAGGAAAGAAAATATTGGAGAAGAATTATGGAATTGCGGGAGACTGCATTAAAGCTTGATTTATCAACGACTAGTCTCGTTTTACCTTTCAAACGTGTAGAAATATCGTCGCATAAATTCCGAAGAGCTTACGCCAAACTTCTTCGTTTTTCTCGTGTGTCAAGGTGATATCATGAAATCTTTTGATTTTATTATTACAAAATTGTACAAATTTTATTTTGTGAATAAATCGTTACAATAAGACACGATTATTCTCTTAGTTTTCTCATAATTTAAATATTATTGTTTCAGTCACATTATAATTTTAATATGAGCATTTATGATAAGATTTGTTAAACTTACAACTTTTGTACTGCTATTATAAACATTACAAAGCAGTGTGAAATAAATTACAATTTAACAACATAAAAGATATAAGAGGATTAAAAATAAATAGTATAAGCAGCAAGAAAAAGGATTATTTGGTACAATTCTTCTAGTGTGTTACGACATGACGACTATTTTACACAGTAACATTTCAACAATGGAATATGACTGAAATTATGCCACAATTCTATGCAAAATATTGTGATGTTTTGAACGAATCATACGGGATATTGATGTTTTCGTTTATTACTAACAATCACAAATGTATCTCTCATAAAATTAGAATTTTAAGGATTTTTTCTGATTTTTATTCCCAAAGGAAGCTTTAAATTTACTGCCAAAATTATTGTAGTTGATAAACGACGTGCGCAATTAGTTATCAAAATTCAACTACAAAAAACTTCTGAATATTTTTTTATTTATTTATTTTGTTTATTATATTCTTTTTATTTATTTTTCTTTACATATATACCTTTTACTTGTAATTAAATAAAGTAAAGATCGCAGAAGATAAAGTAAAGTGAAACAAGATGCTACAAAGTAAATAAAGCTGACGTAAAATAGACAGGATTAATAGATAATAACATCTGTCGAGACATTCTCTAGGTGAGGAGCACCGTGCGCATTGCTTATTCTCGAGTTTCCAGCGCCTCGAGATAATTAGATTCGATGTAACAAAAAGCATTAGAAATTAATACAGGGCTGATTATTACTTTGAGTCCTTACGGCCATACCGGCCACGCTCTATGGTGTAATCCAGACACTTTCCGCAACAATGCCGTGGAACAGGCGCATTCTGCGGAATTTTAAGCAAGCAGATCCAGGAAATTAGGAAGATTTGATCAGCCGGTCCTGGAATTACAAATAACCTTATTATCCTAGCACACGCTGGCGGCCCCGCCGCTCGCGATTTATACTGAATGCCGAATTTCCTCTTTAACCGGCGAAAGCGGAGCGGGATAATGATTAAATGATTTACATGAAAATCATTGTACGCCCTTTAATCAACCCCTTAAACTTTATATTAATAAAAAATTTTTATTGATCTACTTTGTTGTTAGTCCATTTTATTCCTTCCGATCTCTCACAGTGCTCAGAATATTATGTAGCATTTGTTTATCATTTGTTTACTATGTATAATTTACACTACTGGTTAAAAATTTGGAGCACTTTATAATTTTTAAACAAATCCACAATTCTTTAGATGTACAATAATTATTTTAATGAAAATATATCAATTTTTATCTTTAAATGTATATACTGTTGAAATAAAACAATTATGATTAAATCAAAACATAAAATTTAGGACATTTATAATGCTAACAAATAAAGTTAATTAAATTTTTTTCAAAATTAACAAAATGCTTCAAATTTTTTAATGGTACCATTACATCCTCAAAAACATACTACTATAAATTGTTCTCTATAAAAAAAAAGCGCCTTTATAATTTGATCTGAATGAAATTCTCACTCGCGTGCGGCTCACTTGACAACGCACGTTGTCAAAATCCGATCTCCCTTCCACCATTTCACACCCTTTCACCTATTTTTCACCTTTTTCTTTTTTCGCGACCCTTCGGTAAGTCTTCACGCTGGCAATGAAGACAAATTGTCGGCGTCCCGCAGTTTTACGAAGACAGTAATTAATTGCCGGTAGCGTAACGAGACCTGCTTCGACTATCGACACGCATCGATTTAACGTCTAACAGGAGCAAATCCTTCTGTTAGATTTCTCTGATAGAGAATTCTTGCTTAATTAATGTCAAACGAATAATTTCATTATATCTTTATTTGTTATATTTATCATTATATTGTTATCACTACATCGTAACTTTTACCATGATAACAATGTAATGGATATAATAAATATACAGAGAAAGTGTTAGAAATGAATAGTAATGAACACACATTGTAGTATTATTTATACATTTTCTTTAACTCTTTGTAGTATACAATTTTCTCAATCAGCCCAATTTAAATAAAATTTATAATACTCGAAAGATTTTTTAGATGGCTGATTTCGAATCCAAAATCCAAATTTGTAAATTTAAAAAATTCAAGCGGAAACAGTATGGCGGACAAATTCTAGCAAATCGATACGTAATATAACTGATAAAAAAATAGAATTTATCAATGTAAATTTAAATCAAACATATATTTATTAAGTCATTTACTAAATTCACAATTTTAACTGTACTGACAAGTTATGTTACAAATTACAATAACATATGTGTGATTAATTATATCGCAGACAAAAATGTAACTAATAATATAATTAACTGTATTGCAATGTCTGGAACGTATTAATTTATTAATTATATTACAGGTACTGCAAATGTATCTGATTTATATATGATACACATTGTAATAGATTCTTTAATTCGAACAATCAATAAAATTCAGAGGAGAGCATTAAGATTTTTTATCAAAATATATCATTCATATTTTCTATTGTTCAATTTAACAGCATAGCTATTACTTACACTGTTAAAAATGCCATGAAATTTAATGTACTTTTAAATTACATATGTAACTTTAAATTTAATTTATTTGCAACTGAAAAATATATTTGTGTTATGTGCATAAAATTTAATGTACTTCTCATAAAATTTTATGTGGATGTACAAAAAATTTAATACATATAAACATTAAATTTAAGTTACTTACAATTTCATTTCCATTTAACAACATTAAATGTTTTCAATATACCCACTTGAAATTTACTTCCGTTACGTATAACGGAAACAAAAAATTTCTTTAACAGTGTATCAAGTGACTATGGCTTGACCTCAGGTCGAGAGAAAGACTTTGAGTCCTTCATCTCCAGAAATGAATTCTGCACAATGACAAAGATAATAAAGACCCGTTAGTCCTACAGATTCAGCGGAATATCGCTAGGGAAAGTCGCCCATTTGTCGACTTCTTTCTACCTTGATTGCACTCACTTTAGTTTCCATTCTTCTCAGAATATCATAAAAAAGTAAATCTCTACGAATTAATGTGAATTATGGCTACAGACGAGATAGAGAAATAGCTTACTGCATGCTACTGCCGCAGATTTCAAGTCAAACAAATATAAATTAACTGACGCATTGAGTTTAATCAAACAATTTGTGATAGACGAATGGGAATGAAGATCCTAAATTATACTTGAAACAATATAAACAAAAATAAATTGAAGTCTTAAATTGTTGAATAACATCGAGATTAACATATATTGACATTGTTCCCAAACATTATAAATTAAATAATCATAATTAATAGGTACTTGAATAATTTACTTGAAAAATAGCCAGATAGAAAACTGTAGATTAAAAAATAAAAAATGTTTAATTTAAAATGTTATGTAATAAAATTATATAATAGTAACAAAACAGTAAATCCATTAAATTTAAAATCGAGGAATATAAAGTAGATAAGTATATTCAGGGTTTTTTGTGTATGTGTGTGCATGTATGTATTTCAAATACTTTTATTTTAAATGTATTTAGTATTTGCAATACAACTCTGTGTGTGTGTGTATTTTGTATTTTGTATTGTACACATAAAAATATTTTGTATTTTATATTTCAAATCGAAAGATTAAAAATATTTTGTATTTTGTAATTCAAATAATAAGATTGATTGTCAATCTTAGTATTTGAAAAAAAGTACAAAATATTTTTAATCTTTTAATTTAAAATACTGAAATAAAAAATATACTTGTATGTGTTCCGTTGAAATACAAGATACAATATAATATGACTATATTACAAACCCTGTATTTAAGATAAAAGTTTGAAATGTCCGAATGTATTATCTCAATTTGACGAACCTATTAAAAAATTTACGAGAAACATAAATTAGAAACTGTAAAACATGATTAATAATATAATATATATATATATATATATATATTATATTATATTATATTATACTATATATATATATATATATATATATATATATATAGTTTCACATTTTAGAAATTAAATTTAATTTCTATTATAGATAAGATCGTTTATATTGATAGAGTTCGGCAAGCAAAAATCGTCCCGAAGGACGAAGATTTATGAGAGGCCGGTTGGTTTCCGCCATCTTTGAATCACTAGTCTCCACGGAGATGGTCGGCTCGTTTCTCTCCATCCGAGCTTAAAAGTATTTCCTTGCTGTTCTCACCGCTCATTTGAACTAATAACTCGCGCGCGATCTCTCTTAAGGGAGAAGGGAGAGAGCACGACCTTGAGGGCATGACTACTTACAGGTGAACCAACCTGACGCGATGCCACAGAGAGCCGGCTTTTCCCATAGTTTTCCGGAGTAAAACTTTCGAATTTAATTCAGTTAATGTCTGCCGTAACATATTCTGGGGCTTTTAGCAAAGTTGACGCGAAAGGGGGTCAATCTCCGAGGTTTTCCTGGAGCACATGCAAATTATCGAAATGAAATAACAACGCCAAAATTGCGTTGCATCATTCTGTTAATAACTCAAAATTGAGATTGATAAGGATAAAATTAGTGTGAACACTCATGACATAAAATAACGCTTCGTTGTTTGTTATTTCGAGCGTAGAGAAAAGGTCGTATGACTCTCATTTACATTTATGTAATAATATTACATATGTAATAATACATTTAAATTTAAAAAGGAAATACGTGCAATTAAATGCGCTAAAATGTATCTTATAAAAATATTTCGAAATACTTGAAAGTAAAAATGCGTTATAATAAATGTTATCTATTGTGTATTGGCATATTAGTAATGGTATAACGACTAGCCACTAAATAAATAATTCCACAAACAATCATTTGAATTTACCACAATAGCGGAGATTAATAAAGGTCGTTTTATAATATCTACATTAACTAATATTTTCTCCTCTAGTAACAACTGTGATTTTAAATATATGCCAAGAAAATTTTACGCTTAGAAAAAATATATTAAGAAAATCGCCAACGATACGTGAAAGAAGTTTGATGAAAGCCAATTTCTATAGCTTTAAAATTAATTATTAGTCGTACAGAGATTACCGCAAATAAAATCGTTTATTAATCATCAAATAATACACACACAATTGGCGGCTCCATTATGGAATCGCTGCGCGTACAGGTTTCCAATGCAACCAGATAATGGCGTTTCGTCGAAATATAAATCTCTCGTTTGGCTTTGCCCGCGTAAATAACCGATAATTAACAACAACTGTTAACTTGAATTCTCTCCTCGTTCTCGTACATTATTTTTAAATTGTAATTTTCGTATTAATTTGATGTCTTATTTATAAGCATTATTTATAAATATAAGTCGTATATTCCACTCATATGATATATAGAATGCAAGGATTTTAAAAACATTTTTAATATAAAAAAAATAAATATTTCTATTTTTTTTATAATAGTAGATTTTCTTATACTAGTATATATATATTAAAATTTTTATTATTATTTATTTATTTTAAACACAATGAATAGTACTCAATAAATTATCGCAATTATAGGTACATACATATAGAATTATATCATAATTTAAAAAATAATATAACTCAGTTTTGCATAATATATTAAAAATTTATTATCGAATTTTATAGTAGAATCTTAAAGATTTATTAATTGTAAAATTTCATTTGAGTTTAATTACGTTTTATCTGAAAGTTTGTGAATAAATCTTAACTATAGTTCTTCTTTCATTTTACTTCCAATTTGAATTATTTTAATCTTTACATATAAAACTTAATCAGATCCAACTTGAAATTTCACTTTTTTTAAATCCCTTCACCGTTATATCTAAGGAAGAAAGGAATTGGAAACTTATTTGCCTTCGTCTTTTAATATATGAAATTTTAAATTTAATTTTGAAATTTTGTGATTGAACATTGATTAATTTAACTTAATTTAATTTAACGAAAATTAATTATTTGCTTTATGCTTTTGGCTAATTTTTATCATGAAATAAAATTGGAAGTAGATAGATTGGAAGTAAAGAATCGCACAATTACATGGTAGTAGATAAAATTTTATTCAATCTAGACAAATCCATCGAACCGTGACAAATCTTAATGGGACAAAGAAAAAACAGTAAAACCCTTTCTCGCAGCCCGATCAACCTTCACTAACTTGATAGACGCTACGGCGCCCATCACCGTGAATAAATAACGACAGGACTCCTCCTGCGCAACCCTCAAAGAACTGAAACCCGATAGAGAACGCAGAACAATAAGGATAGATCGTCCGATCGCGGAATACATTAAGTACAGCTCTGTGTACGGACAGTGAACAACGTTTGGAGGTAACTTCCGCGCGACGCGAGGGATGAAGGGTGAACTCCGAGGATTGAAGAAATGGCAAGGACAGCGAGAGAAATAAAAGTCGCCAAAGCTTCAGCGAGCGAGACGAGACTGTGAGGGAAATAAAAAGGAATTGTCATCGTCTGGGTGGCTGCAACCAGTCTTGTAACCGCGCCATCCGTAGATGTTCTCTTCTTCCCTCCCCCACTCTTTCCTCTTACCCTTCCTCACAAATCTCCCTTCTTCCTATCGCGCTCTTTACAATCACTGTCATTTGTTTTTACGTTTACTCCTTGTCGTTCCTGAAAATTCTCCGCGAGATCTGTCGCACTGCGAGATTTCATCGAGAAAACGGGAGAGATAGAATTCTCGCGGAACCAATTATAAAGCTCTGCAGACACTCGTGAAATCTATCATTTTTCACAATGTGAATATTTATTAATGTTGTATAGCGTTCATTCATGTGATTATACCATACAATTAAGTAAATCATATTATTCTCAAGACTATAAGCATGAACAACTTTCAACTTTAGGAAATGTAAAAAACACACCTTTCAATATGGCTATACACTCATTCAAAATATTTCTGAAGTATGTATGAATTAATTTTGCCACACATTTTCACAATTTGAAACAAATAAAAGTGGCACCATCATTTAACGACTCAAATTATAAGATTATATATGTAATTTACGTTACAATTTTTAAGTCGAAATTGGCCTATTTATCTTTTACCAATCAGTCTCTTTTTCTCTATCCATAATATTTTTGAATCGTTATGAAAGTATAAGGTACTTACGCAACGTCAGATTGGAGGGATTCACGATCGTCGAACAAACTCTGAAAAGTCCCAGCTTGAACTTCACACTAACTGCAGAATTCTTCGATACGTCTGGCACGGCAAGCTTTTCCTCGGTGTGAAGCCAGGTTGGACCCGAAAGAGCGACGCCGAGGGCCGCCAGCGCGGCGAGGCCGCATACCACGCCACATCCGGTCAATCTGATACCACCTGGGCCACCTGAGCAGCACATCTTCTTGTTTTCCAAATGATCTTCAGAGTGACATCGTTAGCGAATCACCTCCTCGATGCAAAGGATCCTCTTCGATTCGCCGCCCCGCCCTGCATGGCCTCGAAATCTCCCTCGATGCTGCGCCTCGACGTACTCGTCAGAATTTTACTTGACTTTTTTTCAGAGCAACCAAAAGAGCAACGTAGAGCTTTAGAAAACTTGAGAGTAATTCTTATCTCGTCTCTTCTTTGTAGTTTTAACTCAGGTCGTATTATCCCTGAGAAAAAAAATCTTATGGTTCCTCGTGACTATTTTTGAATAAATTCAGCTTTCCTTTAGCAGAAAAAAATTGAACGAAAAATTATCGTATACTGAGAAAAATGTTTTGATTTGATTATATCATTAAGAAGTATATAACGTATTCTAAGTATATAGATTTCTATATAGAGTCAGGCAACTTTCATGCTAAATTGAGTAACACAGATAAAAATCGGTTATTCGTGTTGATAAACATTACTTAGAAATATAGCTGGCTTGTTCATCTTACAACATTCAGATATTTATTTCTCATTAACTTCTTGTTAATTTTTGTTTCCTTAAATATCTTGTCATCTATTAGTTTAGACTAATCAATGTTAATACATACGAACACAAAATTAAATATATCTTCTAACAGTGGCATGAAAAATATAACATTTCATTTTAAGAAAGAAAATTAACTTTAAAATTTTTTTATCATCTCCACTTATAAAAAGATATATACACTTTGTAATAATATCCTTAAAAGTCATGCAACTTTTATATGTAATTTTTCGCACAACTTATAATAAATTTCTCGAAGTAAACAAATTAAGTGCCTCACCCTGAATAAATATTACACTAGATTACTAACAATCGTTTTATAATGAAGCCATGTTGCTATATTTAATGTAGAATAAAAATCATATATGTACAAGGTGTAAAATTGCAACATATGCAACAAGTATGAAACACGTCCCAGACATTTTTCAATATTTTTATTTAAAATCAACAGTATTATCTTTTATTTATTTTGATTTAACCTCGCATATTCATATTATACACTGCATATTATCCCACAGTAAATATGGTTACCAGCATTATATTTTAAACCGTGAATTTATTAAGTGTTAGCGTAATATACAAGTAGTTCGATAGTGTTTCGATTATACTAATTAGAATTCTAATTATCGTGAATGAGAATTTCTGGTTAATTAGACTAAAATGTTTGATAGATAACTATAAATATCTTTTTGCCTTTCTAGTCAAATTATCAAATTTTCAATTCAAACAATCAAATTTTATTCTTCATGTAACTTATTTTTTTCCTGTTTATTAATCTAAATTAGCATCAAACGGGAACATGTGGTGAAATTCGAAAAAAAAAAAGTTTCCAAGAATATTGTATGTATCTATACGTGGTATCAAAAATACTAGGAAAAGAAATGCCCAAAAACTGTACAAAAAGGAAACGTTAAATTCTTACGAGAGGCGACCGTTAATGGATTTCGCGGGAAAACTATTAAAAACGCACGTTTGCTCGCTCCCTCGAAGAAATTAATTCCGATTGCCCTTATCATGGGCGGCTCAAAAAAAAAGCTCGTGGGAGCAGAGGAGGCCATTATCGCCGTCGCGTTTCCCGCGACCGGGATGGATGGCAGCGAGAGACTCTAACTTTTCTGACTTTTTCTTTCTCTTCCTCGAAAGGGCGGGGAGGCAGACTTCATGTTCTTGCACGCGTGCGTAAATAATTTTTCCTGACAGAAGAACGGGGATTTCTCGAATGAAACTTCACGGATACTTGATCTCTGATCATGAACGAGACTATGTTCTATCTAGAAATCTGAAAGAAGAAGAAACTTCTTGCACTCTCCCGTGCGTAACTTTTAAATTGGAATCGGTGAAGGATGCGTGAAAATATTTGAACGTTATCCGATTTCGCCGCCGCAACTTGAAACCAGCGAGAGCGTATCTCTCGATCTGTGTGCGCCAATAAAAAATCGCCTACCCGCACTGACAACGAAATAATAGCAATAATTGCTTCCTGGCTCGTGCTCGGAACGAGCGGCGAGCCGCGAAAAAAAGGTATAGATACGTTTTCTAGCGCAATGTATACGTATTTATATCGACGCGGTATTAGGCGCGTGCGCGATTTATATCCGCTGCAGATGGCAGTTGCAATTACAGCGTCATTCTTTCGCTCCAAACTAATTAATTGAAAAACAGCGTATCTCATCCGCCGCGCCAGCATTTCCCGGAGGGTCCTCGACAGATTTCCGGTCTTGTTAAGAAGCAGTTTCGAGTGCTGCTTAAGTCTGTTCTACGTCTTTTTCTTCGCTCGCCCGCCGCCCACTTTCTCATCGCCTCTTCTCCCGCTACTGCTCCATTCTAAGTATCACGTAATTAAAAGTTCGAACCGACCGCGATTTGCGCCTGACGGAAACCTTCCGGTCCCCCTCCGACACTTCTCGTACGTAATCCAAAGAAGGGAGCCTGTAGGTGCTTTCTTTCTTTTTCCTTTTGTAATTACTCCTTGAGAACTTTGACCGACCGAGAGTCCAGAAATTCCATGGCAGGATTTCTGCACTCTCTCTTTCTTGCAACTAAGAAGTAATAGAGAAAAGTCCTGGCAGTTGAGCTTTTTGTCAATCCCTTTCTCGTCCATTCACAGTGTAAACACAATATAATGTGTTACGCCTATTTAATTTTCCTTTAAAAGATTAAATATATAAATCTTTATAGAAACTTAATAATGGTACTAATTAATCATTTATTTTAATTGTATTAAAAGTAGGTACTTTTAACAATACTTTCAAAATAAGTGATTATAAGCCAGTATTATATTGGCCAGTATTATAAGTATTAGATTTTTATAAGGAAATGATTTATATAGTAGATAAAATGATTTTTAAAAAGTTTTAATAATTATAATATTGGCCAATTTAACTTTAACCCAATTTTAACTTCAATAAAAAAATTTAAAAACAATATAATATATTATAAGACCGTATATATGTGATAACACAAACTATAGAAATCAAAGTAAACTGTCTAGTTGGATCTTAAATGCTTGTATAATTCTTGTGTGAATTTATATACTACGTATATAGTTCCCAGAAACGCGCGCCGAAATGATTTTTCTTGAAAAAAAGACCTAACAAATTTAAGATGTTAAAATTGCTTAAGTTATTGCATTTTCAAATATAATATTATAAATAATTATAGTAAATCTTGTGCGTGTTAAAAATAAATTCATTAAAACAACATTGTTATATTAACGCTATACAATAACCATTGTTATCGTCAGATTCACCAATTATAACAATATTTTCAAGAATAAAAAATAGTTAAAACAGTGAAATGAATTGGCTCTAGTACCGTGTCATCCTCGCCAGCTGGTTTGAAAACGCATTCCATCGACACTTCCAGAGACCAACCCCTGCCAGCCCGGATCTGTTTTATTGCGGACGCGTTCCGGTGTCGGAATATCCGGCCGAATCGAACATCAGGGGCGCGGCGATCATCGATAAAAATGGATGTCTCGTTGAACCGGAACCGGCATACGCGAACGTGCGCTTATTTTTCCTTTTTTTTTTCAATTCTCCATTTTCTGTATGTAATGGCGAGTCGCGTGTCCGCGATGTTCTTGCGATCCGTCGTGTTAAAGCCGAGTTTTTCAATATTACCGGACAGCAGGACGAAATGAATAAACGGATAAGAGATGAGAGAACATCTCGATGAAGGGAATTCATGGGAATATTCAGCTCGTACTTCGTCGGTTTAAACTTAGTTCCGCCTGGCTCGAACTGCAACGTCGGTTGCCTGAATGTGCTTGAAATTGCATAGGAGGAATAAGTCTGTATTGTCGATTTGCAATCAAGCAAAAAGTCATCGTGACACCAAAATGACGTCAAAATAGCTCAAATGATTATTAAAAGCCACTTTTCAATCCTTCATTTTAATGTCATTTTGATATTATCATGACATGTTATTCTGATACGTACATTCTGTCGTAACTCAAGGAAAACAATTTTATATTTGCTGGGCTTGATATAACTGCTCCACATAGTACGTACGTTTTCCCTGAAGTTTTCTCTTTATAAATGCTTAAATTTTTTCGATTGGATTCTCATCAGAAAACTGCGTACATTACCGACCAGTCAAAGGTCGTAATGCCATTTTCGTTCAACGGGTACAACTATTATAATTGTGAAGATATAATGAACAACAATAGAGACTGAATGGCAAAGACTGAACGACATATTAGGCAACAACGAAATAACCTATCGAATCTAAAATTGTAGGATAAAATAAAGCTATTCAATTTTAAAGATATGAAAATTTGCAGAAAAGTAACCATCCACATACACCACCAGTCACATACCTAATTACATTTCAAATATTATTGATTTCTTATTGAACATAACATAACCTCTTGTAAATATGAAAATTAACATGTAGTAAAGAAAAACAAATATCTGCTCAACTAATAAAACAAGAACTTACGAGATAAAAGCAAGTTCTTTTATTAATACAAAAAATTTCATATACTAAACAAATCCTTCGACCTAAACATGAAGTCATTATCAATGTAACAAAAACTGGTAATAAAAAGCGACATAAAATAAAAGTCGAATAACAGAAATGTAACATTTAAGAAAATGTCAACCAGCTATTAATAATATGAGAAATAAAAGCATTATTAAAACCATTTTACTGATGTGATCATTATTTCAATAGATACTCTCGCACTCCAACCTCCAATATCAATCCATTGATCAAGAAGTGGAACGGTTTTCAATTAAAACACAATTAACAATTGTAATGTAATCACAATGTTAGAGTCATGATCATCCTGCCATTAAAACGTGAAACCATTAAAAATTAGAAAGATCTTAATATAACTGACATAACATATTGAAATTGAAAAACGTTTTAATATAATATGACATTTATCCGATTATTAAAAAATAGTTATTAAATATAACGTTATATCGAGGCAAATATATCTGGCAAAAATGGCTGCTTTTTAGAAGTTCTTTTAAAAAGAATACCGCCATCCTAAACTTGCCGCTCCTGCTAAGCATAGCTTATGTTAATCTCTGTAGTGCTAATCCGAGTCTGTGTTTTATTAGTTGATTTGTAATCTTTTAAGCCTTTATATTTTCATCTTTTCATGAGGTAAGTCTTTATACTTCAAATGTCTCTCAATTCGATATCGCGACATAAACAAATAAACAAACAGCACGACTCTAGAATTCAATGCGATTGAGTATCACACTCCTATACAGCTATCACTAACGAACGGTAGCGAAGTACGCAACCGTGCTAATTAAGCATGCCTGCAAATCCAGGCACAGCTCGGTTACGGCCGAATGAGTCACCGTAAAATCGTACGAGGACGAATGGCCGAGCGCGCCGGCGCGCGACGATTTTTTTCCAGTTTCCGCATCACGATGACGAGCGATTTCCGCGTCCGCGACCTCTAATCAAATCCGATGCGACGCGACGACGGAAAAGAGAACGTTCGTTAAAATCTCGTCCAGGATTCGCGGCTGGCTTCCAACGAAGTAATTTCGGTGGTGTCGTCCCGCATATTTCCCCGGGAGACTCGTGGGAAATTACAAATTACACGTTTTTCAATTAAAAAACGGCAAGTCGCGTTCCCGCCAGGAGATGCCAGCGCAAATTTCGGATCCTCGATCGCAATCGAGAAATTGAGAGAGAGAGAGAGAGAGAGAGAGAGAGAGAGAGAGAGAGAGAGAGAGAGAGAGAGAGAGAGAGAGAGAGAGAGAGAGAGAATGAATGAATGAGAATGAAGGGGAAGGAATAGAAAGAGGGAAGGAGGAGGAGAGAGGGGAGAGAGAGGGGGGGAGAGAGAGAGAGAGAGAGAGAGAAGAATGCAATTTAAAACGATTGCGTCGCGCGGAAAAATATTTGCTTCGCGCAAAACAATTCCCGTCGCGCGGGAAAATATTTACTTTGCATTAGAACGATTTTGCGGTAGACGAATGTTTTAACGTTTCCGAGAGGCATGCAGTAGTTTTTTTAAATACTGTGTTAGAGGATGTATTTCCGTGTAATGTAGATTTATTGTACGCATGCACACGAAACATTCTCCTGCATCGTGTAATTCTTTATAATAGAATATCGTATTTATTCTGAACGCATTGCGGCGGTATTTTGTATAGTGAATAAACATTGGCTGTTTAACGCCATTACATTTTGCGAAATACAGCTTTCTATTTTCCTTGTAATAATTGCGGCATTAAAGAAATACGGACGAGTACTCCACGCCGTTGAGAAAATATTTAAAATCTGATAAAGCGAAAAGTTCTGAAAACGGAGGGACTGAAAATTTGCGGTTCGGCGGCACATCCGTAATTCAAACCGTATTGTACATCTCTTTGAAGTCATTACCGACGTGTCAGTGTCAGACGATCATTCCTCCGAACAGAAAAAGCGGAGAGCGCTGTGCGCGATATTTTTCTACTGTCACGAGCGATCGCTCGTCCTAAATCCTGGACAGAATCATAGAGTTCTGGTGAATAGCGGTGAGGACCAGAAGATGTGCTCTAACCTTCACGATTATATGAGAAAATTCGATGTTTCTAATATATCCGAGGGTGCTGACGTGACTTGAATATACAAGAAAACCTGTTTAATAATGACTCTAAATAACAAATTTTGATCAACAAGTAATATAAAATGTTTCTTATAGGAATTAAAAAAAGACTTACTTTTTAAAAAAAATTCCTCATCCTGCAATTTTTATATAGAAATTTTACTTTAAATTTCTTATATATCTAATAACGCAAATGTATAATAGAGTAACATAGTTACATATAATTTATATATATATGTGATTATACGTTTATATATTTTTTTACAATATATAAACATAAATGTGGTGAAGACATTTTTATGACTTATATACAATTTTAAGTGATATATTAAAATAATATATTGAAAGATATATTAAATGATATATTAAAAGAAATATAGCCAGTTTCTTGTGGAAATTGGACTCTAGGTAAACAATATTGAGACATGGAGGGTGAAAAAAAAAGATCAAAAATATTCCACTGGCACAATCTTGTAAAATAACTTCTCTGTTGTAAGTGCTAGAGAGCTATTCAAAGTTTGCTATTATAAGTATGTGTACGTATATTATACCATTACTGGTTTTATCTTATTTCTCTTCGTTCAGGGCTGATTTCTTCGCGATACTGGATAACGACGATACTGGATTGTTACCAAAGACGTAATGTCTGAAATTATTTAATACAGTTCATTAATCCGGCGAAATCCCTGAACGCGATCTATTCCGTCATGTAAGAGAAATTCAGATATGATTGTAATGACAGCGATGCCTCTGGAGTTCGTTCTGAGAGAAGGAAAGAAGAAGATGAACAAGCGATGAAAATGTACTAATTAGAGAAGACATCCATGCGCTAGCAAAATCAATTAAGAGGTTTGTTTCTCAAAGTTTGTTTTATCGATTGAATGCAATAATTTTCGTAGAACGATATTATATATGTTACTTTTGCAGGTTTGGAAATCCTCCAGAATTAAAGCATTAAGGAGATCCTAAAGACGTCTGTTTTACCGATTGAACGTTTAATTTTTGTATAACAATTGCTCTTTCTTTTTCAATTGCTTGCTCTTTTATACATGATCTACAATGTACAGTAACAGTTGATTAAGGAGTAGGCGTAAAAATCGACCAATCATAGTTGATTATTTTTCTCACATTTAACTATGATTGGTCAGTTTCTACGGCTATTCTTTAATCCACTACTGCCATTGTAGACCATGCATTACAGATTCGAAAATTCTTTTCTAAGATTAATTAATACATATCCGTGAAGTGGAGTTTATATAGAGTGAACGACCGAAAATTTCGAAATGAAAATCTACCATTTCTTATTGTTAATTCAATATGGCACTCTAAAGTTGTCACATCGTGTCAACATTTGCTTGATATAAAAGCTGTGCAATTTGTACCTACGAAATAGTAGTCCATAGGCTAGTAGTTTGCACGAAAAAAATAACGTGAAGTTTTAATAATTAGACTTAGACGGCTGATTAAAACGCTATTGTTATACGAAAATTTATATATAAATGTGTGTGAAATATTGATATAGTAATATGCAGTTATGTATCAATGACACGTCAATCGTCTGTGTATAAGTTCTACTTAATCGGTAAAACAGATGGATAATGAAACTTTCTTAATCTTATATTCCTATTCAACAGATACAAATATGTAAGAATCATCATTCAGGTGGTAAAAAATGGAAATGTTGTAAATTACTATAATATAGAAAAGATTTCTGTCTTCCCCTAATGGATTTTTGATTCATAAAGGCAGATCACAATACCTACATGTATAGAAAGATCTGACTAAAGATAAAATAAAGTAATCATTGAGAAGTGTTTTGGATATACCAATAAATACACGCAAAATGCATTCTTGATTAGAATTATGATATCGAATTTATGGTTTCTTGACTAAAATATTTTTATGGTTATCTCGACTAAAATATTTTATAGATTTAGCTATAAGTATCTAAATTGATATTTCTGTTTAAATCTACTAAATTACCAATTTATACTAACAGATTTTTTTTTAATTCTAGGATAAAAAAAAATACAAGAACGATTAAAATACATATTTGCACGAAAAATTAAAATTTCGATACAAATAACAAAATGTGTAAAACAACGCAAAGTTATCAAAATTCGAGTTAAAAACAGATAAACTTAAAGATTTGAATATGTCCAATCCAAATCAGAATATATCGTACAAAAATGTTTCATATTGGTTTTCCATAACAGAAACTATTACAAAAATATTAGAATTTTACAGATACATTGAATGCTTTAAAATACAATATTTTGAGAATTTAAGGAATCAAAATCCTAAATATGAAAAAATCTAAGAAGAATCAGGAACGTAAAATAAATCTCCTTCATATTATTCAGTGT
This sequence comes from Acromyrmex echinatior, assembly GCF_024713525.1. Taxonomy (NCBI): domain Eukaryota; kingdom Metazoa; phylum Arthropoda; class Insecta; order Hymenoptera; family Formicidae; genus Acromyrmex; species Acromyrmex echinatior. Next base: position 1,211,775 of record NC_141868.1, read on the forward strand.
TTGAAAATAGCTAAGCTTTTTTGGTTTCAAGAATCAGAAGAGTGACGTAATCTTAAGATCACCAATTTCGGAAAAAGAATTTGAAGGAGTAAAGAAAAAAAACGATCATACAGGGTTAAGTACCTTGGAAAAAGAATTTCAGATAAATTTAAAGATAGACCCGAAAATTGCAAACAATTGGTAGGTAAATATTTGAGAGAAACTGAGGCAAACGACTCAATATAAAGTCGGACGATCAACCAATATTTAAAGGAAACAAATCAATGCCAAGGATTCTCCGGTTTAAAATATAAATAGAACCACGAAAATCGTAATCGTATGGATCCAGCAAACTTATTTACGAAATCTCACAAAGCATCCTCTAAAAATGGTTTTTTAAATTCTGCTCGTCCCTCGCTTATTCGTAATATTAACAACTTGTATTAACAATCGGATTATTCTTTATAATCGGACTTTCTGGACTTCGCACATTACTATAGCATGGAATTACTAAAATATTATCGCAAGCCGAGCACGTAGACATTGTGGTTAATGAAGAATCTAAAGCTTAAGAATATGGTCCTGCAAAAAGAGAAGAATTCATATCTATCTTCGAAGATTTCGCGCGAAGGTAGCTCAAATATTATCATTTCTTAATATCAACATTAATAAATGATATAATCCCAAAATCAGAATTATCTTCGATGACAAAATTTGATAAAAATATTCGGTTTCGATGCGGACAATCTAAGAATATATGAGCTCGCGAAGGAAAGGAATGTTACTGTAGGAATATGAACCCACCTCCTAAAGTATAATACAAAGACACTATGAGCGTGGCTATTCTGGTTGCTCAACTTAATCTTAATGATATCTACAGTTCATGTTGTTCATTATTCTCGCTCGCGATTTAGAGAAACGCGATTTACGGTCACTAATGCGATCAAGAGCGAAGGACGCGCTCGATTATTGTCGCGGTATCTGATCACACGAAGTGCTCATTATAAATAACACACACGCACGCCCGCGCACATGTCTTCCAACGGGAATGTCCCTGATCTTCGGATAGCCATGATGTCGGGCGCGAAATTATCCGTCGATCGTCGAATTCGACATTCACTGGCGATGCGGGAAGTACGAAGTTGCCGCGTTCGATCCACACGACGGCTGGAGGCGTACTGACACTACTAGCCCTTCGTAAACGTGCGCCTCCACCGAACGAGGGGTGGCGAACGTCGCGACGGCAGCGGAAGAGGGCGGAAGTGGCGCCGAGAGGGTGAGTGTGACTGAACCAAGAGGGTGTGTGTCTCGCCGCGTTCCTATATTATCGTGATTTTTGACAATGATTTTGCACAACTTCCATTAAAAAAAGCATTTCAAATTATTCAATTTTATTTTTTAATTTGACGTATCTTGTAAAAATCATAATATTAGAAGTGTCTTGTATTTAATATAATACTTATTGTTAGCCGATTTTAAGGGGCTAATTTTAGAAAGTAGTAAAAGAAGATATCGAAGAGAGCAGTGCCACATAGATCGTATCGTAAGGGAGAAAAATTTCTGAGTAAACGGAAAGCTACTCCGGAGAAAATTTAGGGCGGTGTAATAAAATAACGCATCGGAATGTAAGCAAAGCTGTATATGCTTCGAGCAGTTGCCCTTCTTTCTTCCATCGTTTTTGTCTTCGCATTCGGCAAAATCGACGATCACCGTTATATAAAATGCGTCACTATCAATGTTCCGACGTTTATAATTATTATTGCGTGACAAAATTTTATTCGTAAAATTATGCGTATCGAAACGCCGTTCAGAAAGACTGGAAGAGAAATGTCTACAGAATATTAAGAAAATATTACAAACGTAATATTTCAAATGGAATGTCTCTAGAATATTTCAAATAAAATATCATATATAATATGTAATATCTTTGGATGTTTGCAGAAATATTTCAAATGAAACATTCTGTAAAAAAAACATTTGAAATATTCTGATGACTTTCTGGTGACATTCTAGTGACATTACGTGCTGTGTATTATATATTACAAAATATTTCCAGAATATTACAGAATGTCTCCAGAATATTGCTAGATGTGGACATAAGACATTTTGCTACCATTTGCCAAAATATTTCAGATTTCAAATGTAATATTCTAGCCACATTCTAGTGACATTTAGTGCTGTGTGGAAAGTATTGTTTATTTTATTGCTACATAAAAAAATATCAAAACCAAACAAAACTATTCCTAAATAACTTAGGTAATCGGACAACTTTTAGATCACGTTGAAACTACCAGTTCGTCAGAATTTCAATTTTTTTAGTATTAGGGGAGTTCTTTTTCTGAAAAAAAAATTGAAAATTAGATAAATATTTCTCTAGTGAGAATACTTTTATTAAATAATAACACATATATACTTAAGAATTTTCAATTCAAATATAATTCGTAACGGCGAGAATACTATCACTGTACCGCTCAATTTGACACATGAAAGTAAAAATGTCTTTTTTTAGTTTGTTTGCGACGTTATAATAAAATAAGCAACTATGTATGATTTCTATGATGTCTCAGAAATAAACTTAATACATACATACCAGTTCTCATCCGATCATTGTCAAGTCAAGCAACGTTGAACATGATTAGTACTTGGATGGGTGATCACACCGTGTGATATGTCATTAATTTTTTTATTTTTTTATTTTTTGCCAAGCTAAAAGAAGACAATATGTTGAAATATTATAAATTAATTATCTCAACATATGGTCTTCTTATAGCTTGGCAATAAATAAAAAATAAAAAAATTAAGGGACAACATCACACGGTGTTCCCAAGCGGTCACCCATCCAGGTACTAACTATGCTCAACGTTGCTTGACTTCAGTGATCGGACGAGAACTGGTAGTTTCCAACGTGATTTGGAAGTTGTCCGATTATCTAATTTATTTGGGAACAGTTTTGTTTAACTTTAGTATTTAAATAAATTTTAATAGTATCTCACCGACAAGATACTTATTAAAAACAGTCCCTGGGCAAAATTTTTTAACTATTAAGGATTGATCATTGATTCTTTTGATGACTTTAATACTCTTATTTAATAACTTTTTTATTTAATTACAGAAATCATGTTCTATAAAAGAAGTTGTGCAATTCCATTTTTTTAAATAGTCATAATCTTCATATAACTAATGCAAAATCGATTTTCGGAAATTGATTTTACCATTACTAGTAGCCTATCAGGCCATATACCTTTTGTCTAAACATATTTTTGTATTTCCACGTCTCCACGTATATTATATAATTTATATTATATGTATTAATTAAAAAATAAAATAGGAAAAAGATATAGTATTTCTTAAATTTTATCGTATTTATTATATTTATTTTACCAAACTTGATTTTTTCTAAAACAAACAATGCGAAAATTATCCTATCAATTATTTTTAATGTTTTCGCATTATTATTATTACTTTTATTACTAAAAAGTAATTTTACACAAGAAAAAGAGACAAGAGAAAGAGAGAGAGTTATATGAACATGTATGTGGGCATATTTTATATATCATTTGTACGTGTTTATGTATGTTTACACATTTATACATATTCGTGCATGAAAAACTTTTTACTGAATTCCGTTAGTATAAATAAAGAAAACAATCCTCGTCCATTCTCTGTCGGATTGAAATTTGTACACGCATTTTAATTATTTCAAGTCAGACAAATCAAAAAACCAACTTGAAATAATTAAAATGCGCACACAAATATTTAAACACAAATACAATTCCAATATTAAACAGCTATTTTCGACGGCTTATAGTGTGCTTCATATCAAGTACAAATTTCGACTCAGTACACGTATTTTCTTGTAATTGGCACGATATCATGGATTTCCAATATATAGGTTAAATAATTCCAGCGAAAATAGGGAGAAAAGTCATATTTATCATATAATTAATTTAATTTAACGCCAGTGCGTACATCGTTTATTTAATTATTCACCCGTCAGCACTGATGTGAAACGCGATGACAGATATCGCAATGCATATATTGACAATCATCGCGGTTTGTACCGCTAATTTAGTGAATTCGCCTCAAATTCTCTTTATGTGAATTCGCCTCAAACTCTCTTTATGTGAAAGAGAGTTTGAGGTGAATAAGACTATTGCATTAGGAGAGACCGGTGCTAATAGACTCATTTTTTAATTTCGAATTTTTACAGACGAAAGAGTAAATTATTTAATAAGAGTAAATTATTTATCAAAAAAATAAATTCTACATTCCTTACTATATATATTTGATTACCTAATAATATTTTAATAATAAGAGGAAACTAATAACTAATATAAAAAAAATACATTTTTCGAATGCATTCCATCTGATTCAACTAGCCCCGAGACTGGGATAATTCGACTAAGATTATTAAAATAAAGATTAATGTATTTTAAGCTACATCTTTCGCTACATATTAATAAAACTTTTATAAAAATATATTTTAAACACAAACATTCGCTTCGCAGGACAAAACAATATTTCTTTTTACAAAATTTGTTCATTTCGTGCAAAACATGTCGAATAAGTCTAGTTTTCGAGATTGGACATAAACTTATAACATTTACCACTGAAGAAAATCTCTTTAAAGGAATAAAATTTTGAGTTAGTACTAAGAGTCGTCACTAAATGAGTCATACAGTTCCATGCTGTGATTAGTCTACTATCCCCCCCATCTGTTCATTTTAAAACATTAATTAATAAAAAACAATACACGATGACAGACATATAAACAAAAAAAAATCTGTTGGACTTTATTAAGTAAGAATTACACTTACTATCTAAGTAGAAATCAAATATTTCAGACATATACGATATATACGATACATTTCAATCATATACGATTGTAAAATAAAAATTTTAAGAATAAAAATCTTTACTTAGGTGTACGATTTTTTAAAATTGTAGAATAACTTCTATCATAGATGTGTTCGCAACAAGATTACAGCAGATTTAGCGATAGTCGCTGCTGTGTGCTTAGACACGTTTACGCGTGTCTTGCGTGTTTTGTTTTTAATATAGCTTCGATTATTCTACTTACCCCTATATTCAACTCGGTCTCCCCTACAATATCTTCATAAACTTTTGCTCCTCCATATTCTACATTCTCCTTTCAGACTCCGAGATATTACTGAGTAATATTATAAGATGTTGTCATCTACATTCTCCTTTTCTAGATCTTTCCTTTACATTGACTATCCTAAAATCATTGAACCTTACATGTCATCCATATATAGCATCTCCAATTCTGAAATTATGTTTCTAAAAAATAAAAAGCGCAGAATTTCACTCAAAGAAAAACATAATAGCAATTATAAAGATAACAACTAGATATATAAGTTTTCGATTTTTGTTTCAAGATGAGTATTAAAAAATTAATTTAGCGCACAATTTAAAAATGATTACATAGATAGTAGCAAGAAACATTTCAGAACATTTCAGCAATAGTGACAATATTATAATGTTGCTACAATATTGCTGAATGTTCCAAAATGTTTCTTGCTTACTGAGAATGATAGATTAAGACACAAGTAAAAGTGACAATATATATATATATATATATATATCTATATATATATATATATATATTTTATAAAGAATTAATTATTTTATTTATTATTTTATAAAGAATTAACAAGAATGAAGGATTGTTAAAAATTTTCAAATTTCGTCGTTGCACAGATAAAAGACAGGATTAGAGAAAATGGCCGATAATCCGTCGGTCAGAAGACAATGGAGTGGAAGGTAGACGTTATATTAATTTCTGATGAGCAAATAATCGAGCGAAACTTCTTTAAACTTCTCCTCTTGTAGAGCCAGAAGGTTGCAGAATTAACTTCGGGGAATTTCCGGCAGGCCCTCCGACATATTAACAATTTAACGAGTCGACATCTGCGATGGCTATTATAGCGCAATTATAATGGAACGCGCGCATCGTGCACGCCAGTTTGGACTATGAGCGGCATAGTATAATCCTACTCGGATCTAAGGATCACGGAAACCAAGGATTTACATGTCATGAAGTTAAATTAAATGAAATTCGTTTGTTTTACGGCAGCAATAATATTGTTGCAATAAGGTTGTTTAGAATAAATAAAATGTGATTTTTCTCGATCATTATTCCACAATTTGTGATCACAAGAAACTTGAATATAATTGCAAGGATAACTTAAATCATATTTTTATCTTACATATTAATTAATGATTCCTCATTAAAAGAATTGTTTGATATGTGTAATTACATATTATTGTAATTATGATTATTGTAATTATAAAAATGGTTGAAATTATCATAAAAAAATAATTCAAATAACTATAATTATCACATATTACATTGTACAAACAAAAAAATTTTAAAGTACAAAGTTTCAAGAATCCAAATTTCAACATGTCGGGAATTTGAAGCTCCAAGAAGATGAAAATTGTGATATTAATATTGGATTTGTGAATTTTGCGTTTAACTTTATTTTATGATTCCGTAAATATTTAAATCACAAAATTCTTACATTTTCAAGTTTGAATCTCTAGAGCTCTTGCAGTCAAGGCTACGTCAAGCTTTCGTGATGTTGAAATTTCTTAAAGGGGAGAAAAACTTTTCGAGTACATCGAAGGAGGAAACGCAAGGGATTGAAGAAAGCGACAGATCGAGCGACAGAGTTATAAAAAGTAGTAATTCGCGTGGGGTTCATAAAAATGTTTATCACCGTCAATAAAAGGGCTCCCTGGGTGCTCGATGTTGCTCGACGCCCCTTCCTTTGGGATGTCTTCTTCACAAAGAAGCTAAAAAAAGAGGACAAAAGAACCTCTGATTTCAACCGAGGAGCAATCGACGAAATTCTCACGACTATTGTTATAACTTTTACAAAAATTTTAATGCATGAAATAGAACGGTTTAATTAATATGCTTAATATTTCAGGAATTATTAATGATAGAATAAATTATATACTTTAACGTATTATAGGGCAAAAATAAAATTGACCTTTTATCTGTTCATGAATTTAGTACTTTAAGACTCTTTAAAAGAGACTCTCTGTAATTAAAATTATGTTTATTTATATAAATATATTTAAAAAAGTTGTAAAAAGAGTATAACCAAATTTTAATAAAACAAACTGAATGTTATAAAATGACAATAGAACAAACAGAAATTTATAAATCTACAAACAGAATTTTATATTTCTATAATTCTATAAATTATAAATTTTTTTCTAAAATGCATACATTTTATCAGAAACAGTAGAGATTCATAATCCCTTCTTATATTGCAAGATCATCTTAAGTAATATGTTTTAAAATGCTAATATATGATTAATATATCTTAAAACGCTAATATATGATTAGTTCATTTTCATATTGTACTTAAATACTTAAATACAAGAACCGACTATAAATATACCGTCCATAGAAAATTAAATATAACAGCCGTTCAATTAAGTAAAAGGTGTCTCATCGATATACAATATTTATATTAAAACAATGAGGATTTCATTAAACTTAAATTACAATAATATGTTCCATGAATTATAGATGAAATATAAATGAATATAATTTGCATATACAAACTTAAATTGGAATTAATTCAGATAGAAACAATAAAAAATAATTATACCTTAACTGAAATTTTGGGATCCCTAATATTGGGGCCTTTGATTGGGGGTATGATGGGAGAAAGATTCTTTATGCAAAGTAAAGGAGAGATGCCCCTTTGCATCTCTCCTTTACTTTGTATAAAGAATCTTTGATTGGTTGTTACATGCACAAGATCAGCAGGACCGAAGTCGGAAAAGGAAGCGCAGTGTGCATGTTTCTGAATGTTCTTTGACTAAAGCTGGTAAGCTCTGCGGAGAGCTTGTCTAGCATGACCATCACCAAATAAGTCTTCACGACAAAAGCCGAGAATGAGATGAGTACCGATTATTCGCAATATCAACATTCGAATACTTACACGATAATTAATGGGACAACGTAACTCTGTATAGGTAATAGATGTACACTCAGGCGTCAGTGAGCAGACGTGCAGTCGTGAATGATGGGGTGTAAATAAGTAGCCTGGAACAAAAACGGTTCCAAACTTCAGGAGACATACGCTATACAGTTACGTCAACTATGTTATACATAGAGTACCACGATGAATAGTACCTCGAAAAGCGCGCTCGTCGAGACATATCCGAGGTAACAAATTCTATAAACTCTTCAGATCTATGAATTTGAAGTTCCGAAGAATAGTGAAGTTACGGAAATTTAAATCAGTCCCGAAGTTTGTGGTGCTCTGAAGGTACGGTGTATTTCCCACTAAGTTCCCATAAAATGCTATACAAATGTATCGTCAATGTGCCTTTCGTAAAACTGTCGGGTACTATTCCTCGGTATACATTGGATTTCCTGTAGATACGCTGTATTTCATCCATCATAACGATTTATTCAACTCGACTCACAACTCTCACCCCGATTTTTTACAAGCGATCGTTTCACATTGAATTGACTGTCGCCCTGGAAGACCAATTTCGAAAATTACTCGCGGCGGATTGGGCGGTTGCAGAGCTATCCCCTACTCTGTGTCACCCCTTTCATGTCGTTGCCGAATTACCGACCCTACATCCTGTGAGTGACGTTATCACGCTGCATTTGGTGCATTTGATGCATCCGGTGGTCGAACTACGGGAATGTCTGGCCGAGACAGTCGAGTCAGTGCATTCGATATTCCATATTGCGTTTCTGCTTACCAACAGGTACGCCCCGTTGACTCGCCATTCGTATTCATCTCTCCGTAAAGGGCGATATGGAACGATCGACAAGTCACGGAAAATCCAACTATTAGATTCAGGGAAATTTAATTATAATGTTTACATTCGGAGAAAACAGAAAGATATGCGCAAATGCAAAAGCTCGTTACACGAGAAAAAAATTTACAAATATATATATATTTAAAATCTTACAATTTCAGAATAAAATATATACAGATAAATTATTATGAGAAAAGCGCTTCAAATTGATATACGTTTTGAAATTGAAAAAGTATATCAAAATAAATAAAAACGAATTTTAAAATTAAAAGTTGATAGCGATCTTAATTTAGTATCAGTACTGCAAAACCTTTAAAAATCCTTAAAATCATCGTTTTTGCTCTTTTGTCGCCATTTTCTCAAAATTGTGACGTGATAATGAAATTTTAATAACGAATTTGTATTTAACAAACAAAAATACGTCAGAAATGACTATTCATACTCATAATAAAGAAAAGGTCAAATTTTGCCGGATAGTGTAATTTTTTGAATTTCTGAGAGTTGGAAGTCTTATTAATATTTATCCTCAACTCGGAACTGATATTAAGCAAAGACGTAGTTTATACAAGAGCTGGAAAAGCTAAAAGAATTTATCATAATTTAATTAATGTTCAAAGAAAGAGATAATACTTCTATACAATAAAATCTTTTAAAAAAACTGAAGAAGAAAAAAACATTGCCTTCACATATGTAAAATTAATGATAAAGAATAATAGAGATTGAAAGAAAAAGAGAAATTACGCTGCGTTATTGAAATATAATAACTTAATATTTCGAAAAAAGATTATTCTTGAACAATAAGAAAAAGAAACAATAAAAATATAGAAACAATACAAAAATATGGTCTTTTTAAGAGCTATTATTTCGACTTCACGAAATTTTTACTTGAAGTGTGCAATTAACAGTGCGAACCGAAGAGAATCGCATGTAATTTCGACACCGATAATTTCCAAATACTAAATCCTGTATTAAATTATCGACTGGTAGGCGCAGAGTCGATAGCGTTTTCTATTCCGGTGTGAAATACGTACACGCATATAAAGTCTCGAGTATACGCGTCATCCAAGCAGAATGGAATGCGCAGCATTGGTAGACATTATAGGGATGCCAGCCCCGGCAGCATGTAAACGAATTTTCGCATCACGTGCAATTCTACGAGTATATTCCTGCCATCTCCCGGGGAACTTCGAGTCAGCCCCCGGCTCATTCCTGCATCCACCCTCATCCCATCCTTTCCTCGCATTTCTTGCGCTATCATCTCACCTCTGCTACCTTCTCGCAAATTTCTCTCTTTTTATCTCCCGTGCTTTCTAATTAAATTACATGGGAAATAATATGATGTGTAAATAATGTTGAAGTATGTTTCTGCGATATTACACATTTTATAATATTCTTCTATTGTATGAATAATGCATAATAACCTAAAGAAAAATAAAAAAAAATATTTGTCAAGTATGCGTTAATAATAAAGTAATATATTTGAAATTTTAATTAATGTTATTAAGTCATAAATGTTTATTGTTATGATATAATATGAATTAAGCACGATTCAATACCCGCGCGTATGTGTGCACATACGTTGATATGTGTGACATTGTACGTGAAACATGGTTTTATTTGTATCTTTAAAATATTTGTGAAATGTTCCATATTTTTCGCCAAATGTTCGTGACAACTATTTTCATCGGTATAAAATTTGAAACATTCAAAAATTTAAACATTAATTGACATTTCACAGATAAAAGAATAATGTAAAATAACGTTCTTCTAAATGCAATATTGTTACCACTGTATATTGTAACAATCTCCGGTAAATTTACATAATATCACAACTCCGTGATATTTGCTGTTAAAATTGAAACAGAATAAAGGGAAAGATGGAAAGAGCTCGCGCAGGGGAATAAGTATATTTTGATCTGACATCTCGGGATCTAATTTGATCTCCATCTCTAAAGATGCTCTCTGCATAAAAATTTTGCTCTGTCCCAGTAGGCGTTTTAGATTTCGAACGGTAATGGCGATGCATTGCACACAGAACGTGAATGTACGACATATACACACGTCTGCTACATTCTCAATCGACGATCTTCATCTTTGATCTTCCATTGCAATACGTTTTATTCCCACTCGACCTCTCAAGTAGTCATCCAGTGGAGATTTGCCAGTTAAGTTGAAGTTTCGAGTACTTTCCTCAATCCTTTTTCGAACAACATAATAATAACAATTCCTTCAGTTTTAAAATTATAAGTATTATTATAATCAGAATTGAGAAGTGTTACTTGTAACGCTGTTACTTTTTTCAGTAACAATTGTTCCGAATCATCCAATTTATGTCAGAAATATGAATTAGTATCTTTTTAGCATTATTACTTTTTTTTTAAGTTTAATGAATATGTCACATGATATTTAAATCAATTAACATTTGTTAGTTATTTATAAGCCGTTAAAAGTTCAAATGTTCAAACGCAGTGAATTCAAAAGATTATAAAAAAGTAAAATAAACGAAGATATAAAAGTACTTTGTAATCGATAGATTATAGAGTGCAAGGGTTTGTTAATTTGTGATTGTAAAAGATCCCAGGAGTGTATTTATACCTAGCAGTTAGTTCATCGACATCCTGCGGAAGTGGTTTTGTGGGCGTATCAACACCGTGACAGTCTGTTTCTACTCAATTAACCAAGTGTACCAGACTTGATATACCTGGTTTTACCGTTCATGCACCCTGACGTTTCATAATTAGCTCGTCTCAGGAAAACAACTAGCTTTTTAGCCGGTGCATCTTCATTTAGTTAATTACACAATTCTGTCAATTCTTTTACTGCATAATGAACAGTATTGAAATAGATTACGTTATAAAATCAAGCTTCCTGCATAAAAGGAATACGGACGTTAAAGTTAATCCGTTTTATGATATCAAAGTTTGGATATACAAGGTATTTGATTTCAAATGTAATTTTAATTTCTTTTCTCATTTGTTTCTTATTTTTGTCATTTGTAATACATAAAGAAAATCTTAAGATTGTTATTTATTTTCCGGACTATCTAGGCGCAGAAAAATGTGATGGAGAGAAAAGCATCCTGCTTATCATTGCTAAATTATTAATTAAACTGGTTATACTGTGTGTAGCAAAAAATTTAAAGAAACTGTAGTATATATTATCCCCAATGAGAATCTTCAAAGATACTTTCAAGCTCTTTGAAGAGCTGTGAATACCTATAAAAATGCTCGAAAGTCTCTGAGGATCTTCAAGGGCGAGCTCTACTTCACTAATGGTGAATCGCAAGAGAATCGTTCAAAGAACATGCCACGCCGAAGAGCTCGAGAGCGACCGGGAGCGGAGGGATGAATCGTAGCACGTGCCATTGAACAATCAAACAATACCGGGGTGTTAAGTGCTCATCGCAAGGGGTTGCACGGAAAATCGGCACTGCTCGGCCCATTGTGGCCTCCTTGTAAACTTCGAGCTGGAATGGTTGGTTTCGCGGATGGCCGGTAAGTGAGGATAGGAGAAAGAGAGAGGCGACCAGGAAAGGGGGCAATTCAAGAGCTGTTTCTATCTCATCAATCATGGTATTTACGTGCGCGAGCTCGTCCGAGTACAATACCGAAAGCTCGTCGAAAGGAAAGCCTCGGGTTTACTCAGGGAACCGAACCTTCCTCCCTCCCAACTACTCTCCCCGTGCGACCTGAACGACCATTCTTTGGATAATAATATCCGCGCGAGCGATGTTAGTGAAAACTGAGCGATGAAAGCTCTGTTTTGTCTGCTTGAAATTATTTAAGTAATGGGTCGCCCGCGGCCATGTTTCAATTTTATTATTATAAATCGTTGTTGGAAAATTTCCATCTTAAAAAAAAATTAATGGCATGTATATTTTTATATAAGAGAAAGTGAGGGAATTGTAGCACTTAAGGGAAATTCATTACTGTGATGTGATTTTTGAAGTCGATATAAATACGGAAATACAAACTATAAACATTCTTCTATCGATATGCATTTTCATATTGAATAATTTTTCATTTGATAATATTGTATTTAGCAAAAAGTAAAAAAGCAGAAGTGCTAAACCAAACGCACAATTATCACACTTTCCCTTATATATGTATATTTATCCTCAAAAGTAGCTTGATTTCTTATTTATCGTAAAACTGAAATCGTGAAAATGGTTTGAAACAATTAGATATAACAGTTAAAGTTAAATTAATGTGAAATAGTGTGTTTTATATATATATATATATATATATATATATATAGAAAATGATTTATATGATAACTTACAGGTTCTTAATTAATATATATTCTCTGACCTTCGTGACATTACTCGATCATGAAAAGCACTAAATGCGCTAATGAGGGATCAAAATCCTATATAGCGGTGACTCGAGAGTACTATTGTTGGCATACCAACACCAACCGTTATGCCGATTGCATAGTAACTAGATCGAATTAGGACGAACCGAAATCGAACCAATTAAACCAAACGTCAAATTGAGTAAGGTATAGTCCGTTATAAATGTAATCTCAAAAAGGTAAAATTATTATACTTCATATCTAATAAAATTTTCTAAATAGAATTTTTCGAATATTGAAATAAATGAAAAAGATAGAAGAAGGAATAAATACACGAATAAAAAAAATCGTAATATTTTAAGAAAGATTCTCATAATGTCAACCGAGCTACTTTTTCCGTTTTGCTCTGTGTAATCGCAAGACCGTTCATAAATGCAATGAGGGCACGTATAAACGTACAATGCGGTGTATATTAAAGCCAAATGACGATGGCGACGTTGATGTCTACCTTGATGTTGACGTCGACATCGACATTGGCGTCGATGTCGATGTCAACGTCGACGGCGTTATATTACATTTTATGTTTAACATCTCGCGAACGTTATGCTCCCGCGATAATAGCGCTAGTAAAGTTGTACACATTCCTATAAAGAAAGATCACGATTGCTTTATTTAACACATTTTAAAATAAAGAAATTATTTTTTTGTGAATTATCATTCTGCAAATCATCCGAACGTAGAAAGTGACCAGTACTAATCAAAATTTCTACACCTTTCTGAAAATTAATTTGAAACATAGAAATTAATTTGTACATAATTTAACAAAAATTATTTATTAAAAGATACAAAATATGTCAAAATATGAATGTATACTAAAAAATATAATTTAACCCAAACAACATAGAATATTTATGGCAATTATTGATTATTATTCAACTTTTCAATTTAATTTAGTCCGCTCTACCTGCCCACGAATTTTGTTGAGAGAATTTTCAGAAAGCCTGATATAAACATGGTTAATTCTACAGTTTTATTGTTAGAATATCATTAATTAGCACCATGTTTCAAAATGAACAAAAAGCAGATCTTTTAGAGGTCTAGAAGGCATAGTCCAAAATAACTTTACAATCTCCAGGAGATTCTCCAATCCTGATTTGCATATGTCTCCTTATAGAACTCTTGGATGTTTTCTTCTTACGAGTAGCGTGTACGTACACGTACATATCGTAGCGAGCCCACGTATTTACCTCTTAGCATATTCTCTCATTCCAAGTGACTTTTCAAGTTAGTATAATGGAACTTTCTATAGAGAAATTTACTCTTGATCATAATTCATACGTTCAATTCACTTTTTTATAGATAAAACTTTTTTATAGATAAATACAGTTATACAGGCATATAAGATTTTCATGTAAGATTTTTTGCTTAGAGGAAATGTTAACAGGAATTCCCCACTTATTAATAGAACATTTTTTTGTGTATATATATTCTTATAAAACGTATTTATCAAAAAAGAATTTATTTAATTATTTTATATCCATATAGTTAATTAACGGACTCTCTATGGAATTCACACTGTTTAATATTTATCCGTTCGAGAGAGTTCGCAGATAATAAATTACGGTTCAATCATGTTTATTTTACAGTGATACGCGATTAATTATTTCCCGACAATTAATTATATTCAACATTCCTCGGTTATTAATTATCATTACGCGCCGGGATAGCACAGATAATATCGACCGACTTATACTCTCATTATCATCTTTTCTAATGCCCTAAGAGAAATATGTAGAGAAATATGTATCATGTTTTTGTTATAAATGGCAGTAGATAAATAAATTTAAAAAAAGACCTTACAAAACAAAAAAAATACGCTAAGTACATAAATGCATTCAAAAGTATGTAATAAAAATTTAAAAAAGGTTATATTTATTCAAAAATTAATTGTTGTTAAAAAGGAGTATAAGATCAAAATATTTTGCCAAATATATCATTACAAAGGAAAATTTTTTCCACTTGAAAAATTTTTCCCACTTGAAAAAAACAGCGTCCATTGCTCTTCGCCTTATCACTCATCAACGTTGAGCAAAAATCTTTTCATTTGGAATTTTTGGTTACCTTAATTAAATTAATATAAAATATAATACTGGCCAATAAAATTATTATATTAATATTTAATTTATAAATACGCCAGGATTGAGAGTGAGACAGGAAGATTATTTTGTATGAGAAAATTCTAAATCAATGTATAACTCAATCCAATAGTCGTCTCATATTATGTATAAGAAAGTCCTGGAAATGAAAAAGCTTTCAGAACAGTCTCGTTAAATTTTATATAAAAAATTATTATATGATAATTATAACATATTATGATATATTAAAATATTAGGTGTTGGAATTAATTCGTAGCGTTTTTTAATGAAAGAATGTTATTTATTTCACATGAGCATTAAAAAATACATTAATGAAAGTACTTCCCATCACTTGTAAAACGCTACGAATTAATTCCAACACCTAATATATAATTGTAATATATTAGTATATATATTATTAGGTGTTGGAATTAATTCGTAGCGTTTTACAAGTGATGGGAAGTACTTTCATTAATGTATTTTTTAATGCTCATGTGAAATAAATAACATTCTTTCATTAAAAACGCTACGAATTAATTCCAACACCTAATAGTATATAATATATATGTATAATTTATATATGTATACTCGTATCATTAATGTACAAATAATTACATATATAATTATACATATCTCATTATGTTATAAATTTTATTAATTTTATATTTATTAATTTTAATGAAAATGTAAATAAATTTATTAAACAAAATTATCTATTTGGCTTACTCTTTTGTGTTTACTCTAATCTTACAATATCCAATTAACATCTTAAATAATCATATCGCACAAAATGTATTTCTTAATTTCATTTTGTTTGTATTTCAAGTCTGTATGATTTTGACAACTGTCGTAACCGCTCGTTATATGCATCAATTCATGGATCACTCTCTGAAAATTTTTGCGTATTCTGCAAACCAAAGTATTGCAACTTCATTATCCACTGTACTTGACGTCGCACCGCTTAATGCATACATTTTATGTATTTTATTTACAAATGTTTAAATTTTGGAATATATATATATATATATATATATATATATATATATATATGCGTAGACAAATATTTATTTAGATATCTTGTAACAGTTCTGTTAAAATAATCCTCTATATGTATTATTGATTAAAAATATATTATGAATTTAAATTTTACATTATATTAAAAATACATCCAAAAATATATTTAATACTATGAAATATTGTATTACATTATTTTAACATATATAAAAGTATGTTAACGATATACATATAATTAATCTAAATGTCTTTATTTCATTCTTCTTTAATCATATAATGGTATAATTGTACAAGAAAACGAATGAAGATGACTTTCTTATATCTACATACCCAGAACAGAATATTTATGTATGTTCATAATTGAAGGATGATTGATAAAATTAATCTCCTTATTCAGGGGAAAACGTTTTTTTCATCATATTTGTAATGTAAATTCTGGAATATGCCAATCAATAATACTTACTTTAGCTAAAATATACTTTAGTTAATAAAACTAATTATAATAAGATAACAACTTAATTATAATAAGATAAATTAATTAATTTTTTATCTGACTTATAATGTTTATTAAATATTTTTATAATGTTTATTATAATATTTATGATAAATCTTCGTAGTCTGTGCAAATCTATCTAAGATTATAAAAACATTTATGAAATATTTTGTAAATAAATTTTATAAATATTTTATATAAATAGTTTATAAATATTATGTGCTGTCTGGGATATATATCATTCGACATACAACAAATATTATATCAGGCTTGAAATGCAAAGCGCAGATACGATAAATATAAGATACGAACGCGTAAATATAAGATACTCCTATGAAACGAGATATTTTATGATCGACTTTTTCGCATCCATGAGGCTTCAAAACCTTTGCACTGCATCGTGCTTCCCAATCCTTCGTTGATAAACCTGATTCCTGATATCTTGACCTCATCGTCTGATATTTTTTCAAAACGCGATAAAAATAAACGCCGATATAAAAAATATGTTATAATGATTACACATTTTTGTAAAGTAATGAATAATCGACATGAAAATTATGAATTAGGAATGAATAACAGTTTTGAATAAAGCTAAGTCTCTAAAATAAAAAAAAAAATTCCTGATAGAAATTTGTATAGTTTAACTGAATCAGGCAGTTTTACTATCTAATATAAATCACTCAACGTTCGCAATGCTCGTGAGCATCATTTGTTCTTGTTTAACATTTGATAAACGACAAGGATGAAATGATCCCACGAGCGTTGTGAGCATTGAATGGAACGCAACCCAAGTTAATCGGAGTTAACGAGACCAGCCCATATTATTCTTAAATTAACAATTATGCAGAATTGTTTGAAAAATCATATTGATAAAATCAATATGAGTATATACTTATCTACTTAAACAGCACATAATATTTGTAAAATATTTACAAAGTATCAATTAAAATATCTTCTAAATACTTTTGTGGTCTTAGACAGCTCATAAAGATTCATAATATTATGAAATATTTATCGTAAATATTGTGCTAAATGTTATGAAAATATTTAATAAAGTATTAATTATAATCTCGGTAAAAAAATTAATTAATCCAATTTTATTGCTAAAATAAGTATTATTGATTGGCATCATATTTCAATGCATTCGATATTGTTATGATTAAAGAAACGTTTCCCCCTGAATTTGAGGAAATTAATTTCATGATGCTTTAAAAACTCATCCTAAAACTGTAATATATCCACATGTAACATTACATGACCTCTATAAATGTACAGCTATGAGACATCTAAAGTGAAGTTCTTACATTACTTATTAAAATACATATTTATTATTTAGTTTTAAAACAAATATTCGAAAATTCATATTCACATCGATTCTTCATTAATCGAAAAAGTTTTTAGTTATTATTAATTTGCGATTTTCATTGCATGAGCCACTATTAATTGAGCAACGTATCCAGCGACTTCTCGAAGTCTTAATTTATATTCTGTAACTAAGTTCAGGAAACCAAGCGGTTGAATTAACAATCAGGACTATGTCGAATCGGAGTTTACCGGTAAGTTTATCAGAGATTTCATCCAATTCGAAAGTTTCGAATAATCAAGGAAATTGGATCGAAGTTGCAAAAAATAGGACGGTATGATTATTCGAATGAGAGGAGACTTCTCTAAGCTCGTTTAGTTCTATTCGAAGTAGCTTCAAATGTATTACAGAATAATATTTCATTGTTAGAATGCCCATTATAGGAGGTAGGTGCTAACCATCAGGATCATAGAGGATCCTTCGGGTACTCCCCATTCTGGAATCTCCATGAACAATCGATTTCCTTCTCTCAGTTCAATAAACCAGTCCTTTAGATACAGATCCCAAATTATGCCTTCCATAACTACAGAGGAGTTTAATGGAAATGGGATAATTATATTAATTTCTATTTTACTTCACACTTATTTTGTATTTTAATTAATTAACAAGCAATTGTTCGAAACATATATAGCTCTCTGTTGCTCTTTAAATTCATTACGTTATTCATCTCATTTTAATCATACTTTATATACCTTAGAAGTTACAATTAACTAGAAATTAACTTTTAGCTTATAGCTATAATTATACATATTTTAATTATCATAACATTTTTTATACATGTGAGCTATAATTATTATCACGCAATTTTTTTTGCAAACGATGGTCTTATTCTAAATATATCTTATTAGATGTTGATAGAATTATCGATAATAATTAAAATTGGCAGTTGAATGCAATTATAGAATATTAATAATTAAACCTGTAAAGTTCGAAACAAAATTAAAAGATCAGAGGACCAATTGTTCTATTCTGTAACTCCTAATGAGTGTCGATATCATTCCATGTTGTTGCGCAGATATTTTTTTTTATATGATAAAAAAGCTGCGTAACAACATTGTCGTTAAAAGTTACAGAATAGGGCCCCAGGAAAGACAATTAATCGATACATCTCATTCGGTCTATTAACTTCGCTGCCATTATGAAGGCTGAATGCAATATTCCAGATTTTGCGAGCAGTCTTCTAGAGTCTGCGTGGAGAATCGATTCCCATTCAAAACGTTCCTTAGACCCTTGCGGGCATCTGGCGCGTTTGCATCCCTTACAAATTGTTATCCTAGCGTCTATGCCGCTGAAGGAAATTCGAGGAATGACCTGAGCTAGAATCGGGAGGTATGGGAGTAGGGTTCTCTCATAATCTCGCGGCCATTACCTTGTCCGCTTACCTCCGTACTCCGCTTTTCCTCTTGCACGATTCAATTACCGGCATAACGCATGGCGGTATCGCGTTGCAGTAAATTCTGTTAAAGCGAGTTACGTAAACAAACGGATGATGCTCACGGCGAACATCCCTTCTCGCTACACGGTGGATGCAAATGCGCGGTTATAAGAGTATAACGTTGCAAGCTTTCGCAATTACTACGATCCAAAACTGTGTATGTTAAAACCTCTTTAAAGGAATTCTCAAAATCCCGGTATTTAAGATCTTGCCGTAAGATATGAACATTCAGTATTAAAGACATTTAATGTATAAATTATGCAATATTATATTAATTGAAAGTTGTAATTGTATGCAATGTTCGACTCATCTAGAATTCCTATAGCATTGATTTATACATTCACAGTGCTATTAATTACGAATAAATGCTCAAAAACTTTATTTTATCATATTTATCACATATTTCAACTTATTGCAAATATAAGAACGAGTAATTAGCTATCTTTGTGAAAAAAAAGAGAAGAAAAAGAAATTACATAAATAAAGCCTTGCAATTTAAAATTACTAAATGCATCGAGTTGTAAATAGAATAATTTTTATTTTAACGATAAATATTTTTGAATTTTATTATTTAACATTGTCTGCAGACATATCAAGTAATTTAAGTTCAACATTCTAATTATTTCAAATAATTGAGCTTTTTTCTTGGATTTAATAGCAAATTCATTCTTTCGCAAATAGAGAACACAAACTTACTTAATCGTTTCGCTCTCCTCGCAATTCATCAACAATCTTTTCTGTCAGTAGAAAAAATGTAGAGTGATACACCCTCTCCAAGTTGAGAAGGTTCGTTTGCCTAAACACGTTTGGCTGTCATCACGAAAACTCGTGAATGAGGATTGAGGAACAAACAGGCAAACTTTCGGATAATTTGAGAGATTAGCCAAAGGCTTTTATCTCGACGACGATTCACCCTTCATTCTCCATATATGTATAATTTATTTCTTTTATTTTAGTCGGATCTTTACCAAATTTCCTATGATGGGTAATAGTAAAATATATATGAAAATAAGAATATTTAATTGAAATAAAAAATATGTAATACTTGTATATAAATATATATACTACTTAGATTACTATTACTTTGATAGTTCAGAATAGGTATAAAGATGTTAGCATTTGGATTTCATTTTTATTTAATTACTATTTTGGTTTTATTAGCTAAAAAAAATTACAAATGATTATTATTTTTTAAGAAGAAAAAGTAGGACCACTTGAGTTTTATTGTTTAAAAGTACACAATATTAATGTTTCAATGAAATGTATTTTCTGTTTATAATTGGAGCAATTTAAAGATTTCACATATTCTTTTTAATTATTATTATGATAGTTTGGAAAGTTAGTTTGAAATAGAAAGTCATTTTTTTCTTCAAAGAGCACACATACACTTGGCGCCTTTTTTTACTTTTTTGTAAAAATGAGAATTTTTATTATACCACAATTAAACTCGACTTAATCATCCAATTTAGATCTAGCTTAGTGAAAAAGAAAACCGCGAAGAAGAACATAATGCGCTGAATGCGTATTTCCTTTGACGATTCAATCAAATCCGTTATATTTATTATAATAAATAATGTAAAACGCGAAGGACAAGAGGTTTAGTCGTCACTCTTACACTTAAATCGTAATTTGGCGAAAATAACTTCCACGAAGTTAACAAGTTGAACGAGCTTTTATGTTTTTCGAGAGTTAAATCGAGATAGCATGAGTTGGTTTGACTTCCGGAAAGTTTTTCGCTCAGAGCGGTCGTCATGGCGGAAGCAAGAAAATAATGTGGAAACCGTCTCTGTGGTAGTCAAAGCGGAAAAATACAATGAAACACGGGAATATACCCGACTGCCTTCCGATGGGTAAAGCTTATTTCTCATTTAAACGTAGATCTCTTTGTATTTCATACATTCTTTCAATCGAATAAATTTACATCACATATACATTTTTTATCTATTTAACAAACTAATAATTTCTAATTATTTCAAAACGAAATAATAATTATAACAATTTAACAATTGTAGTATCTATCACTTATCTTAATTCAGGATTACTTTCTTCCCTAAATATATTTTGATCCTTAAAGTTTAAATACTTTGGACAATTTGTCCGAATCATTTGCAACTTTATTTACCGAGAATTTTACTCTTATATGAAATCATTTTCATGAGAAAAAGTTTGGTAGTTTGCAAAGGAAATAAAAACTATTGAACAAATTAAGCGGCTGTATATGAAATAGTGGCGCGTTCATTTTGTGATAAAATCTTCTGAAAGAAATATGCAACCTCGCTGCTTTAGAGTAGGTCCTTTATTGGCTCAATATTCGCGGCACTGAATTCATTGGATACGGCATTTGTTCTTTTTATTAACTCAAACTGGGCGCAACATGTAATAGGAAACATGTAATGCATTTACATTCTACGGTATTACTATGAAAACAGTTACTATTTTACGAGAACAAATCATCTAAATATAAATAACATATAAAAAACATACAAATAGAACGAGTCGATAAAAATCTGACTTGCAAAATTATAAAAAATTTTCAAAAAACTATTTCAAATTAAAAATTGGGCTTACTTTTCCTCTCTTACGATAAATATATTTTAATTTATGAAAATAAAAAAATTATTATCCTTTAGTCAAGATTAAAAAAAATATTTTTAAATTTAATGATTCTATCGTAGCTTTATAAATATAAACAATGAAATAATAAATATAACATTAAAATAATTAATAAATATTTTTCATAAATGTTCCTATCCTGTCTGAGTAGTTAATAGATAATACAACCATTAAGAATTGCAACAATTATTAGTTATACCTTTGAAGGAATTATTACAATATCAAAATTATTTTAATGCAACTGTTTTTATTAAAATTCATTCTCTTTCAGTTTGTTTATATTTCATAATCATTCTTCTTTTTTGCGGAAAATAATATTCATTCTTTGTTATCACTATGAATCAATAAGTCTATCAGAAATCTGAAACGAGCAACCGAAGAGACTGTGATGTGATCTTTACGGAATTTAATACTCGCGAATCGCGCACCAACTTTCAGCTGGGATAATACGCGGCTCGCTCGCAGGAGCATGATATGCGTGGATTTCAGGATAAATACATTTACAGAAGCGGAGAGCGTAAAAGAGAAATGCCGCGAAGAGGAATGGACAACGTGAGGTGGCTGATGCGGTTGGATACTGCCACCGCGCCCCTTTCGTGTTATGAGGTTGAGTATCCGTAACTCCGGCTGATTTACATTTACGATCACTCATTTCTGCCCCTGGACTCGTACTACAGCTTATTAACTCATTCGTCTCGGTCATGAATAATTTACAATCTTGACACATCGTTGGATATCATCCATTGCTGTTTCCGCGGGATGGTTATTTCCATTTGGATAAGGATTAACCTATTCTTTACAAAAAAGAAGTGATTGTTTAAACCTGAAACACAATTGAAAATCATAGACAATAAGAACAAATTTCTTATCAGAAACCACGATATTCTGGTACACAATTTCTGATAGGAAATCTAATATTCTCTGTTCCTGTGGTTTTCAATTATGCATCAGACTCTTTATAGAGTTACGTTGAGTTACATATAAGATCAGCTAGTGAAATTTGTGAAAAAATTTTCATAAATAAATAAATAAGAGTAAATAAAAATATGACGCTATTATTTATAATTTTAATGAACATATTTGAAAAAAGAATTCAACTATCTTAAAAAACTCCCACAATAAAACTCTGACAGTAAAATATTTAAAAAAATAATCATCTAAATTATACATACCTATATGTCTCTTTGATAAAATTATAATTTTTTACTTAACATGAATATCATAAAACATTTAGCACATTATTAAAATCTGATCAGCAGTAACAGCACACAATATTTTCTAAACAGCACACAATATTTTTGTGCTTACATAACATAATAGATTATAAATATATAATTATTATAAATATTACGAGAGAGAGAGAGAGAGATATTTATTGTTCACATTATAAAATATTATGAAAATATTGGGTCATCTAAAAAGTATCCGCGGTTTTTTGTCACTAGATGGTGTTGACCATCAATACTATACTTAATAAAATGTCATTACAATCCAAGTAAGTTACCATAATTATGATAAGTGTAAATAAATATTTTTGTAAAAGTTTTTTACTTAAATATGTTGTATAAAATATATATTTAGTCTATGTTTTAATATTTCGAATAAAGCTTATATAAAATACATTTCAAATATTTATATATTTCAAAAAATAAATAATAAATATTTATTATTATTTATCATATAAATATTTGCAATTTGTGGATGTAGCTTAGACACGCACCTTGTCCATTATGATTTTATCGACGTGTTACAAAAGAGAATGTGATATGTAGTTCCCGTATTTCGAAAATGGACATTGATGCGCTACCTGCACTAATCTACGGAGAGCTTTAGATACAGAGAGAAATCAGAGAGGACATGACGGCCTGTAACCCCAGAATATTTGCGGCTACGTTGTGGCTATTCCAGTGAAGCCGGTTCTACATTAATTACAAGCTGATCACAAATTTGTTGCGACAGCCAATGAAGCGTTAATTTCGAAATGCAAGCTTCAGATTGGCTGTCCGACTCACAAGTCATAAGCCGGTTTAATATAAACTCAAATGATATTTGGAACGTACAGATCGAAAGAGTAGAGACGTAATTGCGTACATTACGACAACTTGGATATCGATATTGCATTACTAGGTTAAAATACGAGGAACTAAAAAATCTACAATATAAGCATTTATCTGACGACGCGAGTAATTATCTAACGACAGCAGTAATCGATGTCAATCTCGCAATGAACATAAAGTGATGATTAATCTTACCGAGTACTAACCTACAATCTATCGCCGAGGTTTACAAAACGTTCGTATCCGCATGCAGAACGTCATGACATCAGAGAGAGAGAGAGAGAGAGAGAAAGAAAGAAAGAAAGAAAAAGGAAAATCGGAAAAAGAACTGACTCAAGCGCCGCAACTAACGCTTGCAACGCCACATGCTACCGCGCATCACTGCCCCCTGACAAAGTAGATGTAAACTACATAGTAAGGTCCACTTTTCTAAGGGTACATATTAACATACGTCCACTTTTCAAGGCTGCAAATGATAAATCAATATTTGGTTCGTATATAATGCAATATACTGATATAATATGTACAATATATGTGATTTAGGCGAGTCGCGACAACAAAAATCTCAGTCGGTCAATCCGCCATTGATCTCCGCCACCGTGTAGAAAGTACGCGGGAAAATGCTATTTTGTTCCACACGCCTAATCATTTTCATATTTCATAATGTCATAAATTCAAATTTACCTTGATGCACTCCAGTTTTCTGCATCGTATCGATCAGTACGAGATAAGAGCGGCTCTTGAGCAAAAAGTCCGCGCAAACTTTGACTTTTATTGTGAGAGAGAGAGAGAGAGAGAGAGAGAGAGAGAGAGAGAGAGAGAGAGAGAGAGAGAGAGAGAGAGAGAGAGAGAGAGAGAGAGAGAGAAGAGAAGAGAAGAGAAGAGAAGAAAAAGGAACTGACGACCCGTCGTCAACGCGGAGCGGCGGGGACGGAACGCGATTGGTGACATTGGTGTCATTGGTGTCACTGGTGATGGCCGACGAGACGGGAGTTGGTCGCTCGATCTTGATCAATTGTGACTGATTGTGACGAGGTGGTTGAGGCGGTTTTATGATATGTTCCCAGTCACTCCCCGGCAAGTCCGGGTACGGTGACCGATGCGGTCTAATGCGGCCGGCGCGGCGACATCAGACGGTATTGACTCGGGGGCGAATCGGCGTCGCTCGACGTTCGCGAGGATGAGCGAGAGAAAGTTCACGCGCGGTCTAGGGAAACCCGGTATGGCGGCGCAGCTGCGGGAGACCGTATCCCAGGTCGTCCGCGAGAGTACAGTACAGGTGAGACGTCTACCTCGTCGTCTGCTTATCATCCGAATTCGAATACACACGCCTCATCAAAATATTACTCGAGATTTAGCGCGCCGAGCTATCCGTTATACTAATGAATCCGGGATGTAAACAATCGTCTCGGTAGATGTTCCTGAATATCCAAATTTTGTAATCTTTTCTGTCGTTCTACATAGAATTTTTTTTAATTTCGGAATTAAAGCTAAAGAAATGTTTCAAAATTTTCTACACTCGTGAAATTCTGTATTTTTTAAAATTCATGTGTTTTTTTTTTTGCAGAATAAACCACACTTAGTCGAACCTATTGACTTTGAGAATTTTGTGCTAAAGAATAAGACGCTGTTGCAAAATGATCCTCAGAGAGAATTGCTACTGTACCCCCAAGATGATATTTCTGTAAGTTTTCATTTTTGTACTGCTTATTTACAAGATGTTAAACCAAATTTAACCAAAATATGAATTTAAGACCTCAAAACAAAGTTTTCCTTTGGAAATTGTTCGCAAATACTTTGTTTAAAAGATTGACTTCTTTATTTACAAAACTGTAGGAATGAAAAATGTTGAAATATCTTTGTTTTATATTAAAGGTCAAAGGTTATCAATAGGCTTTTGTTAATACTTTAAACAGAGCTCTTTTCATTCATATAAACACATAATGTCAGTCAGTCACTTGTTTTCTCATTGATAGATATAATGCTTGTCTTAAGGCTGGAGATTGTGGAGATCATAATTTTGAATGAACATTTAATAATTACATTTTGATTATTGTAAAGCAATAAAGGAGATAAATCTAAATTATTTGGACATTATTCATTCCTATAGTTCTGTAACTTAAGAATTTTATTTGGAGATTCTAAATATATATTTTTAAGTTTAGCAGTTTAACTCTGTATATCAGCATATTTATACATAGATAAACGAACAAAGGAAGGATAGTAATAAGATATAAAACAAGATTTTTAAATACAATAAAGAATACAGTTAATGTTTTTAATTTAATTCTATATAAATAAAATAAAAATATATTTTGTTGAAAATTTTATTTTTTGAGATAACAAATAATTATAATTATTAAATATTAAATATTAAATAATTATTAAATGTATTTGTGATACATTAAATACATAATTATGATTGTTGTTGTTAAATATGTGTTTTCTAGCAAGTAGTTTTGCCAAGGAGATATCGCAGCGTGGTACCAACAGCACAACATATTACGGAATGTGAGGAAGGAGTGGAGAACCTTTTGACAAAGGAGTGTCTATCCAGTTATGTATCTAACTGGAATCTTGTACATTACAAATATGCAGCATATAGTGGGGCTTATCTCGAATTACCAAAGTACGTAACTTCAACGCTTAAAATTAATTAGATTTGTTGAAAGCCGTTCTCTTGTAAATTATTATTATTGCTATTTTATAAATTTCCAGAATATTGAAATCAGATGATCTGAAAGACGAAGTGTATGAAATTGATACCGAGGTGGATCAAGTAGACGAGGTAATGCCAACAAGATTTTAACAAGATTTATATGTGCAATTGTATTATAATAACAGTTTAGATTTTTAAAATTTAAGATCGGTATTCATAGTGCATTCTATTTCAAGACCAAGAATATTATGAATTAATTGGAGAGCCGCATCTCAAGTATGTCTTGAGATGCGGTTCTCCAATTAATTCATAATATTATACCTAAAACAGTCTTAAATATAAGAATATCAGCTTAAAATTGTTCAATATGATTTATATTACGTGTTCATATTTAGGGCTAAGTATGTTGTTTGTGAATCTTTTCATAGGATTTAACAAAAAACGATGGTATAACGAAAGAAGGTTACTTAATGAAAGGTCCTGAAATTGGTAGTACGGACAGAATGTTTGCTCATATTGGCTCGAAATCGTTCAAGAGACGTTTCTGTCATCTCAGACAGGAGGTTGACGGCACTTATATACTCGAATTTTTCAAAGATGAGAGAAAGGGCGAAGCGAAACTGACAATAGTGATGGACTTTTGTACGGAAGTTGTTAGAAATCCAAAGCGCGGGAGATTTTGCTTTGAATTACGGATGAGTGACACTCACAAGTCTTATACTTTGGCTGCTGATAACGAAGCCGATATGCAAGATTGGATATTGAAAGTCAGTTCTGTCTTACAACACTATAAACAACAAGAGGAAAAGCGTGCTGCATCGCTAGAAAGAACCTGTAATACACCTCCGCCATCGCCGCAACCCATGCAGGTAGAATAATCATATTGCAAAATTATTCCAATCTTGTTATTGTCTTAATCTTTTAAGTGAAAATTCATCTGAAGATAGTTTTGTGATAAGATAAAAGATACATGTTGGATTGTGGACATATATATATATATTAAAATGGACTTCATATGTTTTCGACTTTAGGTTTATGGCACACTGAAAGGTCTCGAGCAGAGCATGAATCCGCAATTAATAAAATATTCTAGAGAGACTGACACTAGCATTGCTTTAGCAAGGAGAGAGAACAGAAAAAGACTGTTCAGCGTGTATCCTTATATACCACATGTTAAAACGCACATAGGACCATCTGCTGATAATGTGGATCCTTACAAGGAGCAGTTTGGTCACAGGATTCTCGTCAAGTGCGAAAGTCTTAAATTTAGATTGCAAGCACCTATCGACGAAAAGGAATCTCTTTGTCAAGTGGAACCTTATCATACAGTGTTGAGCCTTTTCGACGCGAGGAATGGCAGGAAACTCACGGAGAATTTTCATTTCGATGTTAATCATGAAATAGTACGAAATATGGCGAAGGAACTTAGTCCCACAGGAATTACAACAGAAACAGAGGATGTTACTCTTTCTGGGGAATTAAAAAACATTCCTTCCAATTGGATAAAATATCCGAAACAGGTATGATTATTATTTATATTACATTACATGAAATTTATATTACATTATATGAAAAAAAAATGAACGAGAATATGATTCTAAAGAAGTGATATGGACATGCAAAGGACCGAAAAATCATAATCCCGAAAACTGAAAACTAAGACAATATTCCGAAATGTCAAATTACCGCAGTTTTCAAAAAATATTTCCAAAAAACTTATACTTTTTTGGGACATTGCTGCATATTTTAAATTTCAGTAATTTGAGATTTCAAGACATTATCGCACGTCTTAAGAGGTGATTCGTGTTAAAAAGGTCAAAAAAATCGATTTTTTTCTTTATTACATTTTTTGCAAATATTTGGATTGTAGAGTACGTAAAAGAATTTTTGCAAATTTGCAAAGATTACAAAGATATAGTGCCTGGAATGTAAGTGCCTTTGTAAGGAACTCTGAGCGCGCTCCGCCCTGTGCTCAGGAGCAGGTAATAAAGCATTGTATAGGGATTATATTTCGACTCGGATTCGGGCGATCGTTATTTTTGAAAGTTGGAAGTACTAAATATTTCTGTTTTGAAAGTAGGATCGATTCTAACCTGTCAATAAAGGAGCAGCTGCTTGTGTATCAGTATTGCTTCGAACATTGGCACGAGCGCACGCAAGCAAGTTCTTCGTATGTCGAATATGTATTTCGTATACTTTTACGCAGTAAAATGAATAGAAAAGGTTCGAGAAAACGAATTTGCAGACCGTCAGAAAAAAACATTCACGGGCAATCGATTTGCGGCTGAGAAGGATGTAGATTTTACGAGCACGTCGGCAAAAAAATTAAAGATCTTTCTCTCTCTCTCTTAAAATACTGATTTTTTTTGTTTCAAAAGAATTTAGTTACTGCATCTTAAATTTTTTTAATGTTTTTACTATCATTGCAACTTTTATAGCATGTAAACAGTGAGAAAGAAGGTGCCCTTTATGGTCCTGGAATAGCATTGATTGTAAATAATATTCGAGTGTTATCTCTACGTAACCAGTTAAAAAAACTTTAATCGCATTTTTCTTGAAACAGCTTTTTAATTGATGATGATTTCTCAAAATCTATTTGACCAATCGCGCCTAAATTTTGCACACATCTTTAGCACATACATAATTTTCGTCTGACTACAATAAAGTCAAAATGTTTATTTTTATTTATTTTACAGCACTTTAAAAATTCGAAAAATTCGAAAAATGGGAAAGTAATTTTCCAAATGGCGCCATTTTTTCTAATATTTTTTTATCATAGGTAAAACGATAGCCCAACTCATGTTTTAAGAATCTCTTCGATTTTTTTTTTGTTTCAGATGAACAGAACAATCATGGTCACTATGTTTTTTTTACGATCTCAAAAACTTATATAGGGCTTATTTCTTGAAATATTACAATAAAAAAATTCTGAAAGATACTTGAAATACATACTAATATGTAGGAGAAACTTTGATTTGAATAGACCTTACGAATTTTTCAGAAAAAATTAGTGAAAATAGCCTAAAAATCAAGTTTCTAGACCCGAATCTTCTTTTAAATTTCACATATGGTAATTTAACATTTCAGGATATTGTCCCATTTATCAGATTTCGATTACATATTTATTACATATTGATCTCTAAAGCGTATATAAATCTGTTCAAGATAAAAACTTAAGTAATTACCTAAGTAATTTATTGTTATTTATTAGTAGAATAAGAAAAAATATACAAGAACGTGATTACTGTTGCAGGCCATATTCAACATTAGTAATCCTCATCCAGATATATTTCTCGTTGTAAGGATAGATAAGTTGCTTCAAGGAAACATATATCAGACCTCAGAGCCATATTTGAGAGCTACTAAGGATCCAAGATTGGGCTTGAAAGTGCACAAGCAAGTCCGAGCATGTTGCCAAAGGTAAAATTATAATGCCGATACTTTTTTGCATAGAATACGAGTGTAAATGTTTTTTTTTTTAGACTGGGAAACTATAGAATGCCATTTGCGTGGACTGCGAGGCCACTGTTTAGATTATATAGCAACGAACTAGATACATCTTCAGATTTCCCAGCGATATATAGGCAGGAGGGTAATAGAATAAAAGATGAGGAGCTGCTAAAACTTCTTTCTGAGTATAGAAAGTATGTATTAATAATAAATTAATGCAATTCAAAAATTTATGCAATATGGAGTACAACATGCATACATTATTAATTATTATATTAGCAAAATTTTACTCACAGGCCTGAGAAGCTTAGCAAATTGACTGTGATACCAGCCTGGCTAAAAATTAAAATAGAACCCATCACGGACATTCCTGAAAGTTCGTAATCGAATAATATATTGTCACAAAAATTTCATTTTTTTTTATTTATACAATAAATATCACTAATAATGTTCTCGAATATTTTAAAACTAAAGATACATTTATCTCGACTTTGGAAAAACAATGATTAAAGATGCAGTATTAGTGCAAGAACATATTTTAATTTAATTCTACATAATTTTTGCAATAAGTTAGACGATTTTTAATAATCATTCTCACATTAATGTGAAAAAAGAAATTATAGTCAATAGTTTCGAACGATTCCAGGTATACGATACATAAAATACGATTTCTAGATACATTGTCGACTTGCCTAGCGCCACTAAAGCCATTTCCAATACCACCAACGGTGGAGCCGACAATCGAGGTTGCCGAATTCGAGAGCACTTCTGAGAGGGATGTACATCCGTACACAACGTATATCAATCATGTGTATGTGTACCCACAGACACTCAACTTTGACAGTCAGAAGATGTTTACCCGAGCTAGGAACATAGCATGCATTGTGGAGCTCCGTGATGACGACAGCGAAGACGCGAAACCTTTACGAGTAAGTAATATAAAGGTAATTCACTTAGATGTTGAAGAATTAAAATAGGCTTTATTTTCTTTCTACTATTCCTAATAGGTAATTTATGGAAGACCAGGTTCGCCGTTACTGTGCTTACGATCGTCGTGCGCAGTGTTACATCATAATGCAGTGCCTTCTTGGTACGAAGAAATCAAGATTAAGTTACCCACGAAACTGCATGCGAAACATCATATATTATTCTCCTTTTATCACATAAGTTGTGATATGAACAAAAAGAAAGAGAATGGCGTTGAAAACTGTGTCGGTTATGCATGGGCACCTTTACTGCACAAAGGAAGGTGAGGTGATAGACTAACGATTGAATAATTGATGAGAATTTAAATTGCTATCATATTTTGCAGTATCTTATAACATTTGAGTAGCAGAAAAAAAATTTTTTCAATTCATATATGTTACAGACTGAACGTGGATGTAGAATCGAATATCCAAGTATTGCCCGTAGCGACGCATTTGCCTTTGGGATATCTTTCTATACAACCCCTTGGATTAGGGAAAGGGGTAAGAGTAAGATCAATCATTAATTTTATAAATTAATAATATAGTTAAAAAGCTTGATATAAGAAAGGAGGGTAATTTTTATATATTTTTGCAGAACGCAGGACCGGATATTACTTGGATCGATTCTCAACGACCAATCTTCACGGTATCTTTTCAATTAATTTCGACAGTATTTACGCGGGACCTTCATCTGCATAATCTATTCGTTCACGCTGAACGTATTTTGGACACAAAACCTTCAACGACGCCCTCAGATTCAGAAACGTGTAAAATTCTGAAAGCAGCGCATGCAGTTCAACTAGTCACTGTTATCACGTTTCTTCCAACTATATTGAATCAACTCTTCGTGTTGCTAACATGCAATAGCAGTCAAGAGGTCGGATTGTACGTGATTAGAGTCTTGATACATTTTATTAACATGGTGCATGAAGCTGGACGTAAAGAAATTCTACAAGCATACATCAAGGTAGAATCTAGAATATGTGATAAATATCCAATTTCCAACTCTAGCTCTTGATTTCTTTAGAATTTTGAAAATTTAATTTATTTTTCGATTGGTCTGATTCTATTCTAGTTCTTTGATTTCAGTTTGTGTTTGTGCTTCCTCTACGAAATGGTAACATCACGGTTCACGAACAATTGGCGAAGCACTTGCCAATTTTGCTGCAACCGAGTAATACCGATTTTCTTGTGGTGAATAAGTTCATGCATCACTCAAGTTTCTTTTTTGAAATAATGATAAAAAGTATGGCGCAATATCTGCTGAGTACTGGCAGGATAAAGGTAAGTTTTTTTTAGTTCTTTGAGGATGCTTTAAGACTTTGAAACTAATAATGATTTATTAACATTGATTATAAGATTATTTATTGTTAAGATTATATACAATATAATTAAATATTAGTTTATTTTTCGGAGTGTTTTATCAAAATAAATTATCAATTTTGTTTCATAAAAATTAATTAAATAAGTAGTTTATTATACTTTTTCTCAGATGCATAGAAATGAACGATTTTCAAAAGATTATCACGAGAAGATCAAAATGTTATTAGACGTAATTATGCCATACTTAATGACCAAGTACCGAGAAATGCCAGTGGAGACACACGAATTGAACAAAAGTCTCGCACAATTTTTGAAGGTATATATTATAATATTCTGAAATTATAATATAATACAATGCATATATTTTTTTACCATTTTGATTTTAATTATCTTGACACAGCGATGTCTCACTTTCATGGATCGTGGCTTCGTGTTTCGTCTCATCAATTCTTATCTGGACAACTTTTCGCCTGGCGATCAACGCACGTTGCACGATTTCAAGTTCACCTTTTTACAAATTATCTGCTCTCATGAGCACTATGTATCCTTCAATTTGCCGATGATGCAATCGCGCTTTGTTTCTAGAGGTAAGTTCTTGTATCATCGATACATACGAGAATTACGATGAAAATTAACTAATTTATTGTAACTTAATTATTCACGTGCTCAAAAGATTCTGACAATGACACTGAGAATGAACCAGAATGTGAGGGTATGTTTATAATTATATTCAAATATGTGGGTTATACGTATGTTCTTGTTTATAGCAAATATCCATTATGTATTTTCTCTTTTAGCAATATTTAGCTAATACTGATTATAATTTGTGGTTAGTTAAAATTAGTTATGCTTTTAGTCAGTAAAAAAAGCACCATTGATTCAAAGATTGAATCAGATCGACAAATATACACGTTGTATTTTTATAGAATTCTACACTAAAAATTTTATATTTTTCTATTTGTCTACGTTTTATACGTATTTATAATATTATATTATTATTTCAGTTATATTACACACAATTAGACATAATATATATTAAAAATACTTATTTGATGACAGATCTAATGAATGAATATTGCCTTACGGAGGAATTTTGCAAACACCACTTCCTGGCTGGTCTTTTGATGCAAGAAGTCAAAACCTCTCTTAATGAAATTGTGCAGATCCGTAAGGTCGCCATTGGTACCTTACGAGATCTAATGGCAAAACATGAGTTGGACGATAGATATCAAAATAAAGTATGACTTTTTAATATTTCGTTTATGATTACAAGCGTTAGCGTGGTCTTTAAGGAATTGCATTGTTGAAAAAAATTAAAGATCTTGTTTCTTCTCATAATTTATACTAATCTATATGTACTTCATGTTTTAAATCTTAATTATTCAGGGTCAACTAAGCAGAATAGCATCGATTTATATACCGTGGCTCGGCATTGTATTGGAGAATTTGCATCGACTGCAGTCAGTAGAGGAGAATGAAATCAAGGTAGAAATCAAGCAGAACAGCACTAACAGAGTATCGACCAGTAGTTCGTTTCTAACAACGAAAGATACCATTGCTAGTTCCACATCTGCGAGTACACCTAAGTCCATTCACAGGTATACGTCGATGTATTAATAAAATGATATAATAATTTATAATTAATTGTAAGTCAAAGAAAAGTTTCGATGTTACACAGATTAACTCTTCACCTGGATACTCAATCGCCTATAAGATCGTCTATGCATCTACGGGATTCCGCTTACTTTGCCGCCATTGCGGGTCA
Source organism: Acromyrmex echinatior (assembly GCF_024713525.1). Classification (NCBI taxonomy): domain Eukaryota; kingdom Metazoa; phylum Arthropoda; class Insecta; order Hymenoptera; family Formicidae; genus Acromyrmex; species Acromyrmex echinatior. The sequence continues at coordinate 1,246,145 of NC_141868.1, forward strand.
AGGATTGGTAAATGGATATTCTTGCACTAGTGTTGAGTCCGATACATCGACGGTGTCTGGTGCATCCCAATCTAACATTTCCCAAGAGACTACCATTGTTAGAGAATTACCGGAAAATGGAATGAACGAGAGAAAGAGACATTCGCGTACTTTGAGCGTGACGCAGTCGTTGCCTAGATGCGATAAATTGCAGCCTTCCGAAGTAAAGGATATATTACTTTGTTTTCTATTCATTGTCAAGTATCTGGGTGATCATCAAGTGATTGCCTGGTGGCAACAATGCAATGATACAGAAATACTGAGTTTCTTTACAGTGATTGAGTAAGTGACAAGACTAATAGTATAAAAAATAATAAAAAATATTGTCTACTTTAAGCAAAATACGCTAATATTGGTTTATTCATTATTACTTATATTGATGCGTCTAGTACATTCATTTTTAAATTTTATGTGAACTTTGTTTTTGTCTATTTTTAGAATGAGTTTGCATCATTTTAAATATATCGGTAAGAGACAAATAGCCGCAAATATTGTGAATAATATTGGGAAACCTCGCACTGTCAAAGCAATGACTTTACCTGCCAGAATGGCCCCACCAGACTTTATCACTGAAAATCCCGCTACCAGCACATTGCAACCTCATAATACAGTTACTAGAGAGAATCTAATTGAAAATGATAGCGACAAAGTGTATCAAGCTCTATTGGAGGCAAACATGGCAACAGAAGTAGGCCTAATTGCGTTAGATTGCTTGGGTCTCTTCTGTATCCATTTTAAAGTAATTATAATTCTATCATAAAATTTTTGCCTCCTTAATTTTACATATAAATTGTATAAATGATCATCAATATATTTTGTTTTTTGTAGGATGTTCTCTTGGCAAATGAGGGCGACAATGCAATCATGCAAAAATTTTTTAACATTTATTTATCATTCCTTCAAGTTGGTCAGTCCGAAACTTTATTACGTCATGTTTTCGCTGGACTCCGAGCTTTCTTAAATAACTATTCTATCGCACTTTTTAAAGGTAATTTTTAATTCTTGAACTTCAAAAATTGAATTTTATTTATAAAGAACGAGAATAAATACATAATTGGTCGTTGATGATAGAAAGTATTTATGTATAATAATCATATATAAAACATGCACAAAGCTTGAACACATTTTTTTCCCTGTAGGCAATGCTATGCTTTGCGGACGCTTGTGTTATGAACTGTTGCGTTGCTGTAACAGCAAGCTGAGTTCCATACGACAGGAGTCTTGTGCTTTGCTATATTTGCTCATGCGAAGTAATTTTGAGTTTACTAGTCGGAAGGGATTAACTAGAGTGCATTTGCAGGTACAGTACTCTTGTTTAGAGCACAATTCCAAATTGAATTTATTTAATGTGATGTATTTATATAATTATATATATTATCATTATTTTTAACCGAATTATACAAACTTTAAAACACATCTTGTCGTATATTTGTTCTAGGTTATAATTTCAGTCTCTCAAATGCTGGGGAACGTAATTAGTTTGAACAATTCGCGATTTCAAGAATCGCTGTCCTTAATTAACAGTTACGCTTCCTCTGATAAAGTTATGAAAGGCACAGGTTTCCCAGTTGAAGTGAAGGATCTCAACAAAAGAATACGAACAGTTTTAATGGCAACCGCGCAAATGCGGGAGCATAATAACGATCCTGAGATGCTAGTCGATTTGCAACATAGTTTGGCCAACTCTTATGCCAGCACACCCGAATTGAGACATACCTGGTTAGAAACTATGGCTAGGAATCATGCCAGGGACGGTAACTTCTCGGAGGTACCTGCTTTTATTAATTATCGAGAAAAATATATATTTACATGTATATAAAAATATATTGCACGAGGCTCTTTCATACATTTTTCATTCTTAAGGCTGCTTGTTGTCAACTACATATCGCAGCACTAATGGCTGAATATCTGAAATTGAGGAAAGTTCATCTGTGGGGCGCAGAAGCTTTCGATCAAATTTCTGTGAACATATCAAAGGATGAACGCAATCTTAAACTCGATGCTGGTGAGATTTGTGTGTTTATTTTATTGCATTGTGTTTGTCATATCTATGTTTATTACGTTTTTATTGTGTCATGTTTGAGAACAAATGTTAGAGATGTTAATCTTGTTTCAGGCATTCAAGATATCCATTATAACGAAAGTTTACTTCTCGAACAATTAGAAGTTTGTGCCGACACGTTAGAGAAAGCCGAGCGTTTCGAATTGCTTGGGCATTTGTATCGCTTAATAGTTCCTATGTATGAAAAGAAGAGAAATTATGAAGCTTTAGCTAATTGCTACTCACATTTGGCACAAGCTTGTAATAAAATTGTGGAGGTAACGCGAAGTGGAAAAAGATTGCTCGGGAGGTTCTACAGAGTAGCATTCTTTGGCATGGTAAGATACATACATCATCGGCAGAGTATATATTTTTTGCAGAAATACTCTAATATAAAATTATAGTGCCTCGGTTTATAATTAAGAAATATACAAGATAAAATTGACATATGTATTAGGCATACTTTGAAGAGGAAAATTGTCAAGAATATATCTATAAGGAACCTAAAATAACATCATTATCTGAGATATCGGAACGTTTATTGCGTTTGTATAGCGAAAAGTTCGGATCTGAGAACGTTAAGATGATAATGGATTCTGTACCGGTTGACGTAAGTGAGTTGGATCCTAAGGTAGCGTATATTCAGGTAACGCATGTCACACCGTACTTTGAAAAGATCGAATTAGAAGTACTACAGACAGAGTTTGAGCAGAATCACAACGTATCCTGCTTCATGTTCGAGACACCGTTTACTAAGGAGGGCAAAGCGAGAGGCAGTCCGGAGGAACAATGGAAACGTAGGACTATTCTCACAAGTACAGTCAAATATCAAATAATTTATTTGATTACACAGGTTTGCATGATTTTTGCAGTTTGGAAAAGAATAATAGTTTCCCATTTTTTTTAACACGCTGAATCCGAATCCGCAAGTAAAAATATTTTATCACATCAGTTTATTATTTATAATATTATAGGAAACGTATTTAATAGAATGAGTTTGTTTCAGGAAATCTACTACTCCTAATGTATACAAGGGCAAGTCAATAAGTTCTTAGAAAATCTGTCAGAGAGCACTCGCAGTGTCTGTGGGAATATGTGACTCGATTGATGAGTCAAATTCTCAAGACAAGCCCACGCTTATCGTGTGATGTGATATGAGGTGTAATGATCAACACTATTCTTGTAACTAATAATGATGAATTTTATTACTCGAGCTCGAATGAATATGACCGTACAGGATGAACGCCATAATCTATCTAGCTTGTTATTTTTCAATGACGCTGCTTGAGTTGTGACGTTTTTTCCGTCCGCAACACACAAGGCATGGCCTGACCGAACAGTGCAGTCTAGCATCCTGAGTTCTCTCACATTTTGGGGGGACGCACCTGCGCTTTTTTCCGCGACGTTGTTTGCGTGCCTTATGCGTTCCGCGTCGCCGTTTTCGTTTTCCCTTTTCTGTGTATTCCCGTACTGAAAGTCACAGAGGCCGGCGACTCCCGCGATCTTGACAGAATGACGCTACCTCACCGGAGAGAAGAGAAAGAAGAACGATCAGGAATGGGAGTCAAGAGACGATCGCTACTGACGGACCCGCCGGGGCGCACGACACCTGATCCCAGGTCGCACGCAGGTGATATTCATTATTACGCTCTTTTTGTTGTCGCAAGGTATTTCCTATCGCACCCTCTTCCAGGCGCAAAGCGGACCGAGAGTTAGAACTGTGGCATGGCCACTCTATGCCCCAAGGACGGCGAGAGCCCCGAATAGGCCCCTCGAGGCCACGAGGCGGCCCGAAAAGGATCCCGCGGCCTCTCGAATTTCGCATATAGGCAACTCGCAACCTACAAAATCCCTAGGCTTTCTAGGCTTCACTACGCTAGTGAGATATTGAGAACGTAGTTCCCCACATGTCACATTATTACTTTTTGACAAGTAACATCTTTCAGCTGATACTGTCAAATTTTGAGCGGCATTCATCGCGTGGTTTCATTTCTGTAGACGATTAAAGCGAACAACCTTTGTATTTTTTGCAAAATGGGAAAAAAGTTTCGTGCAATGATCAAACATCTACATATGAAAGATTTAACGCCGAAAGAAATCAAAGCCGAGTTGGATAATGTTCATAACACATCTGCACCAGCGTTTGCGACTGTATACAATTGGATGAATGAATTTAAACATGGTCATACATCCACATGTGATGCATCCTCGTTCGGGATGTCCAATTGAAGCTGCTATACCAGAAATCATCGATAAAGTCCACGATATAGTTTTGACTGATCGATGAGTGAAAGTGTGCGAGCTTGTTGAGGCCACAGGCATATCACATGGCACAGTAATTTCAATTTTGCACGAACAATTGAGTATGAAAAAGCTATCGGCAAGATGAGTGCCGCGTTTGCTCACTGTGGACCGTAAGCGCGACCGTGACGATTTCAAAACAATGCAATTACTACGCAGCCTTATTGAGTCGTTTCAACAACATTTAAAAAAAAGCATGTACAAAGATTCGATAAAAATGACATCGTTTGTTACACCTTTGGATCAATACGAATTTCTTAAAATGCCTTTTGGACTGAAAGGGATATCTTTAAAATTTCAAACTTTGTAACGGAAATTTTCCGCGATTTAATAGAATCAGGAGATATTGTAATTTATCTAGACGACTTTCTTATTGCTACTTCTATGAAGAGCAATGAAACGGTTTCATGTCTATTTACATGGAATAAAATTTAAGACTGTTACCGATTGTTAAGCATTAGCTTAAACTATAAATAAAAAAGATATGAATTTACGGATTGCTCGGTAAGTCCTAGAAATGCAGGCCTACAATTATACTCTCGAACAGAGGCGAAGATGCCAGATGCGCTAAATAGAAACATATGAATGTGCTTACGATAGAAGATAATTCTTTTGATCGAAATTCAGCTATAAATTAAGATGCTGATGAACATATCGTAAAATTGCATAAAGAGCTAGAAAAAAAAGAAATGTGTTGATACGAAATACGAGATGGACTAGTACAGAAAAATCAAGGATCGCGTTCAATTTTATGTTCCCTCTGCAATGAAAAACCATGTAATGTATAAGTACCATGATGAGTTTAGTTATGTGAACCTCGCCAAAGTTTTAAAAAATATACGACGAAGCTATTGGTTTCCCCATATGAGGACGAAGGTAGAAAGACATATTAAAAATTGTTTAAATTGTGTAGCCTTTTCCGCTATGTCAGGCAAAGCAGAAGGATTTATTCATAATATTGCTAAGAGAGATAAACCTTTTATAAACCTACATATAGACATTTAAGTCCGATAATGAAAAGTAATACGGTAAAATACAAATACGTTTTGGTAATTATAGACGATTTATCAAGTTTATAAAATTGTACGCGACCAAATCGACTGGAAGAAGTCATTGACAATGTACGAAATTATTTCATTACTTATCGACTAATTCGGATTATCTCGTGGAAGTTGTTTTACTTCAGATGTTTGCCGATTTTTTAAAGGAACATAATATAATCCTATGTCAAAGTAGCTACTGTTTCTTCTCAAGCTAATTGAAACGCACGTTATTTCTAGCGAGAATATAAAACAGCAGCAAGGTACATGTAAACGATATGCTGATAAAAAACGGGAAGCCGCACACGTATAAAGAAGGCGATCACGTTATAATACGAAATTTTGTGAACGTATATAACGAAGTTGGTTCCGAAATTTAAGAGACCTTACATAGTTAGAAGATTTTACGGAACGACCATTATGTTATTATAATATAGATGGCTTTCAAGTTTCACATATCCCATATCAAGGCGTCTAATATGCGACCTTGGAATTTAGAAACGAAATCGTCTCTTAATTGAGACGATTGTCATGATGGTCGAATTGTAGGAAACGTATTTAATAGAATGAGTGATTGTCTCAGGAAATCTACTGCGCCTATAGTATATATTTAGGTGATATGTAAACTTGCTGCGAAGATATAATTGTATAGTTGTTTTTTTTTTTCGAGCTTGAACGGTTTTTGTTCGAGAGGTTGATGTTCGGTTATTCTATGGAAGGAGGACGATTATGATTTACGATTTAAGATAAGATGTTAAGATAAAAGATTGTAATTTCGTCTTGAAGTTCTTAAATAAACATTAAACACGGAAACGCCTCAAGGTGTGAATCTGAGTTTTTTTAGAGCAACAATATTTTGTCTGAAACTGTGAGACAATCGTTTTATTATACTTGACACTGTATATAACTAGAGGTTCGACACTGGCTGTAAAAGATTCGATATTTTTATATCAAAGTACAATGTCTAATTATATTAATTTTAGCATTTTTCAAAATATCTCGCACATCAAGTTTGTCAGCTACGAATTTTCAAAGCCAAAAACGCATTTTTCAGATGTTTCAACCTCATTTTTTTCAAAAGTTTGACGTAATAGAACAATTTTACTCGTGGATTCGGATTCAGCATCAAAAATTATAAAAAAATTACTTTTCTTTTCCAAATAGCACAAAAAATTGAATTTTGTAGACCTATGTTATCTGAGATTTTGTTTTATTGAGAGAGGCATGAAAATTTATGCTTGTTATTTTCATAGCACAATATGCTTTTCCATATGTGAAAAAGCGCATCGGAATTGCCGAGAAACGAATTGTGGAGCTCAGCCCTATCGAGGTCGCTTTGGATGAGATGAGGCAACGTGTTCAAGAATTGGAAGATGTGGCTTTGATTGGACCGACGGACGTAAAGAAACTGCAATTACGTCTCCAAGGTAGCATTTGCGTAACAGTGAACGCCGGTCCTTTAGCCTATGCCTCTGCATTTCTGGATCCCGCGCTATCTCCGCAATATCCTGATGATAAAGTAGAAGAGTTGAAAGATGTCTTTAGGTATATTTTATCATTTTATAATTAATTATTTCTTTAGTAATTTCTTATATGCATGATATTGTAGTCACTAACAGAGTTTTTTTTTTGCGATTTCAGGGAATTTGTCAAGATATGTTACACAGCATTACAAATTAATAGTAAACTAATCACACCGGACCAACATGAATATCAAGAAGTGCTGCGTGAAAATTATCAAAAATTGTGTCAGAGTTTGTCATCTTTGTTTGGGGAACCAATATGGTTAGACGAGCAAGTAGGAAGTTTCAAACGCAACAGCGCTGCTCTCTTTAGCACTATCAGCGGTGCTAACAGTCACACCAGTACAGCCTAAGTCAATAATCTTAGAATATTCATCCTACAGACCTCAGATTTATTTACAATTTTTTAGCATAATATAAGATTCTAATATAAGATTCTTACATATACATAAGTTTACGAAATATTTATACTATAAATATTGATGCTTTATATTTTTATTCTTTTCATTGACGTGTCATTTATCGATCTATGATCAAGTATTTGTATCAATTTTGTAACTGGCCTACTGAAGAGGATTCTGATCACTGCCAGATCTTTTAGACGAGGTATTTATGAATGTCTAGAAAAATCCGGATTGTAGGGAATACGATTGTAAGAATAAGTTATAGTCAATTTGTAATTATACAAAATTTTCGAAAAAGCTAATGCGAGAACTGTTTTTACTTATTAAACTTGCAATGTTAATGTTATAATTTGACAAGTTGCAATTCAGCTAGTAGAATAATTTCATATATCGGGGCATTTATATAATCTATGACGAGTATATATATATATATATATATATATATATATATATATATATATATTAGGTGTTGGAATTAATTCGTAGCGTTTTTTAATGAAAGAATGTTATTTATTTCACATGAGCATTAAAAAATACATTAATGAAAGTACTTCCCATCACTTGTAAAACGCTACGAATTAATTCCAACACCTAATATATATATAAATGTACTGGTACACTTCAGTGTACACCTCAGTTCTTTCACTATGTATAATGTTAGTTCATAAGGCACTTATATTCGATGTCCATATATCAACTTTAGAATGATTTTTATCCTCATTCTTTTATCCTTAGGAAAAAAGAACTATAATCTAAGAAGAAGATTATCCGCTTATAATACTTGAAAAATTGACACAATAAGATTAATGTTTCAATTAAATTTTTTTTATCACATTCTATTGACATTATCTTATTTAATGTTATTTATATAACATCTAACAAACAGGCGGACTTTAATTATCATTTATCATTTATCTTATCATTAACATAATAAATTTGAATTTAATTTGTAAGCACTGAATGTACGGATAAACTTTATTACCTAATGTGATTATAATATGTATAGATGATTTCTTAAATATGTATTTAGACACTGTAAAAATTGATATTTATACATATATATTACACTTTAATTTTTTGCGTGCGTATAAGTGCTATATGTGTAGTCGGCTGTTTTAGAAATAATCGAAATAATGGAAAGTATTAGGTCTTTTAACGCTATAGATTGTCGACTATTTTTTATCCAGCAGTTATATAAACGTTACGTATGTGCTTGCGCACTATATAGTAGTACAAAAATAAATTCGTACAGATTGAGTTTCTATGCCAATTATTGAAACTTACAGAGAATTAAATGAAAATTTGTTTATATTTTAGAGGGGTTGATAAGGTTCAAAGGGATGCTGGAGTGACCGCCGAACTTGATCGATATTGATAGTACAGATTTTTTAAATTCTGAATAAAAAAAAGTCGATAATAGTGACATGTTTGGTTCATTTTTTACATTCTCACTCAAACACATACATTTATCCTTATCTAACATATTGCAACGCCATCTCTTGCAAGATCGAACACCTATTGCTAGATACAATTACTTTGTTTATCGAACCTAAGTTTTTAACTTTTTTTCCGATTTTAGTATAAAGTCCACCTTCCAATTTTGCGTTTACTTTAATCCTGTAAAAGAATTTTTGATTTTTCCATTCAGTAAATTCGAAAATTTATATCGATCTGCAATGTTCCAACAATTTGGTCACTTTAGCATCAATCAGAGAGGTGTGTTACCATCTCAATATGTTATTTAAGATGATCTTAAAATAAGACCGGTTTATGAATGCCGCCCATAAATATTTATAAATTGTGAGAGAGAAGAAGAGGCGCGCAGTGTAAAAGGGGAAGAAGAGAAAAGAAAAGCGAAAAAGTATGTATAAATTATGTATGTGTAAATTCATTAATTATATAAACAGCGAAAAATCGATGCGAATATTATAATATATGCGAATATGAGTAACAGCTTTAAGAATAAATATTACTAATATACATAGTAAATACATAGAAATTTTTGAATATATTTCAAAAGTTGGTTTAAATATTCTTTTTTTTCATAATTGGACATGCACAAACGCAAAAGTTCTAAAAAAAAGTTTGTTTAATTGTAATATCTAACGCTGTGTTTTTAATCAATATTTGCGAGATTTTTTTTACTATACCGCGAAAATTTATGTAGAATTTATGGCAATCTATTTTAAATGAAAAACTAAAGTTTGAAAGTATAAGTATAATGTATGTTATTATATATTATGAAAGATGTATAAATATTATATATACTACGAGTCCTTTAATTATCATAATTACCTTACAATTCTGTAATATTAATACAAATATTAAAATACACTTGCGATCGCACATTAAAATTAAAAGCGTCAGAATTTGTTTTAGATTGATCTTTAAAAATATCTCAAATTTTTAAGGAAATTAAGATTTTTAGAGCAAATCCACTTTCCCATTAAATTGGATAAATTCTGCCGAAAAACACGACTTAGTTCGAAATAGATAGAAAGTCCTGTTTGCCGAAAAAACAGAAATCGAGATTTTTCGATTAAACCTCATTCAGTTCCCTTAAAATCGGATATATATACGCATTATATATTGGTTCGAAAAAGTCGAAGTGATTTTTTACCGGGAAAAGGAAATCGAGATATTTCGAACAAACGCACATTTTCATAAAAATTTTAGTAATAAAATGCCGAATATGTCAAAAAAAAGTTGCATTTGCTGAAAAAGAGTACTCGGATTTTTCGAGCAACCCACCTTTTCATTAAAAATCAGATAAATTCCTACTTAAAGTATAGAATTTCTTCGAAAAACGCCGAAACAGACTTTTAGGCAGAAAAATATGTTAAACTTAAAATCGGACAGTTTTTAATAAATTAGTTTTATTTATAATAAATTTTTATATATTCCGAAAAATTTTGATTAAAAAATCCGAATTTGTTCAATTTTATCTGGAATATTTAATTTTGGAAAAATTTTTTTGCCGGAATTCCCATACATCGGCATTCTCACGATTATAATTAGATTTCTGCGATTGAATTATCCATATTAGACATCTATCATGGAACAAATCGGAATTATTCCATTTTCATCAGAAAACATAATAGAATTCCAATCGGAATCCTTTCCAACTTGTTCCATGATAGATGCCCAGAAAAATTTAGTCGCAGTAACTTGACTATCGAGCTATTATTATGGCAAGTTCACTATATAAGACAGTGATAAAACTTGTTATAGGAAAGATACAGGAACAGCTATATTCACTTAATTCGCGTCACACGGTCATCCATAATAACAGTCATCTGATTCAATAAAAAAAAGTATTGAAGTTCTATAAAAATAATTCAGGCCTGTTAGGTTATTTATAATGTTAGTTATAATAAAAATTCATTTAAATGTTTATGTTTAATTCATCCAATATCCCTGCAAAAATTCAAATAATTACAACACTGCTGACTACAATATTTATTTGTTCGAATATTTCACACGAGCGCTAAGTAGTTTATATTATTATATTATCATATTCAATATAATAAAACATAACAATAGTATATATAGTGTATAGAAACAAGATACAATAAAAATAAAAAAATTGATACATAAAAGAAATTTGTATATTTTCATTCTTAATATCGCAATCTGATATCAATTTTTTATTTTCGTGGTTCAATAATAAAGTGCACACCACTTTTCGCTGTGAGAATAAAACTATTTTCGCTGAAGATAAGTGGGATCGGAGTCTGGGAGTGAAGCTTAAATATATATCTCGACAAAAGACTCACGAGTCCAACCTTTGTTTGCGTATAGCCAAATCGTGAACCTGAAAATTAATAATACATGACATGCGAAATATTTTTGTATTTTTCGTATAGCTATTTTAATGATTTTACAAAGCTTTCCTCAAATTCAACCTTTTAGAATATATTTATTAATTTTTTTAATATATGAAAACAGCAGAAGTTATGCAAAATTAAATCAATAATTTAATAAAATATCTTTATAAACATTTTCGCAAGAGAGAGGAAGAAAAATAGGGAGGGAGAGAGAGAGAGGGAGAGAGAGAGAGAGAGAGAGAGGGAGGGAGGGAGGAAGGGAGAAGAAGGGAGAGAGAAGACATATTATTTACAATTGAATGTCCTTAGGGCGCCCACGAAATGTTTCTGTACTATTAAGGATGCTATTAGGATATATAGTAGCAGTCATTATTAATAAAACATCATTTTTAAGCATACGCAATTTCAAAAATAACAAGATGATTTTATCAATTTTAGTGTAATAAATTAGATGCAGTATTAATGGATTAATACATACCAATACAGTTTCGTGGGCCTTCTCCGAATGGCAAATAAGTATAAGCATGCCTTTCTTCTATTTTATCTGCGTTGAATCTTTCAGGGTCAAATTTATCTGGATTCGGATATATCGACGGATCTCGATGTAAGCCTAATACTGGTATAGTTACTGATGTTCCTTCTGGCACATGAATATTTGTCGGTAATGTTATTTCTTTGGTACAAATGCGATTCAAAACAGGTACAGGTGGATATTTTCTCATAGTTTCTGCAGTACATAAAAGAAAAGTATAAAGATACTTTCCCAAAATGTAAGTAATATACATGAACATGCATTCAAATAGTACATAAATAACGAGATTTTTTTCTATAATAAATTTTTTTCTTCTGTGAAAAATTTTATTGCACAAAAATAGAAAATTGTGTCTCATAATAATTGAAATTAACATAATGCAACGAGGATGTTTCAAATAAGAGCGATGATCTCGTAATTGACAGATTGCGAGTTCAAATCCCGTATCTTGTATATACGAAAAATTTGGTAATCCGTACTAACTAATAGAAATCACAAAAAAACTTTTTAGATCTAGGTGATTTTTTTACTAGAGACATATAAAGATATAGTTCGCTATCCCGTCGCGAAAAGTAGATGATTTTACTATTAATGGCTATTCTAGAAATTTTATCACTGGTCAGTGATAAAATCTTCAGTAGTAAGATATTGCCATTGGTAAAATTCCATTGAAAGCACTACTGGATTGTATAAATGAGTAATTTTCAATGTGAATGATTCCTATTGACAATAATCCAATAACAAAATATTATACACTAACCGAATGATATTCCTATTGATGCGTATTCAATAGTAACTAAATATATCATTAATCGAATGATATTCCTATTTGACTGCATTCAATGACAAAATATTTTACCACTGATCGAATAATTTTCTTATTGAACGCTTCAAGTAGTAAAATCATTCAATAATGATAATGCCGTTGAATCCGTATAATTTTATCATTAGTTCGAATGATTTTACTGATCTGAATGATAATACCATTGACACTTTCGCGACGGGATAGCTATCCTCTCATTATACACTGAAAAAAAAGATGTATCAACAATCTTATCTTAACTGAAAACAATTTTGTTAATTCAATAACTCCATAAAATAAATATATCAGAAAGTTTGCGGGTTATCGCCGTGTTTTTATCCATTGTTAATTATTTCGTAAAATGTTGACAAAGCCTTTTAAAATCTTTGAAGATATATGTGTAAATATCCGTGAAAGCTTAAAAAGTGTTATCAATGAAACAAATACTTATGTTTTTGTTTTAGTAAAATTTTATTTATTTCATTAATATTGTTGTTAAATTAATAAGATTATTTATAGTTAAAATAATGCTATTGAAATAACATCACTTTTTTTCAGTGTACTATCCGAGCCAGAAATGATAATGAGATCAACGTCGATTCGAGATCAATTTGATGATTTCGACAATAATCGACGTTGATTCGACGACAATTTGATAATTTTGACGTTGAATTGACCTCAATTTAATTGTCATTTTAGTGCGATAATATATATACTTGCCATTTACTACTTTATGGAGGTATGTCATTTCATTCATAGCGTCGTAGCTCAGTTCACCATGTTTTTCTAATATTTCGTCGATTTCCTTGCGAACTTTGTCTTGAATATCTTGATGTTGAGCTAATTCATACAGAGCATACGTTGCCGTTGTTGAGGAGGTTTCGAAGCCAGCTACGAAGAAGACGTAACTTTGCGCAGTCGCTTCTGTCATGGTAAGTTTATTCACAGTTGCTGCAAGTAAAAAAACCACATATTTAGTTATGATATAATTTTAAACAAAAGCACATTTTAAGAAAAAAATTTAATTATTTGATTCATAATGAATGCAAAGAGAAATAATGTATATTTATAACACATTGTGGAGAAGTTTATTAATATAAGAATAAATATAAATTATATATATTACATGATACGTTGGTAATCTTTTTATCATCATCAGGATCAACATAATTCCTCTTCATTAGTTGTAAAAGCAGATTTACAAAGTCATATCTAACGATATTATGAGATTGCCTATATTCTACAGTCTCTCGAAACATATTCATATAGAAACTGATGACGTTTCGGTCCGTGAAGGGGATGGAAAAAAAATCCATAATTTTCGGTGCAAACATAGATAAGGCAATCCAAATTGGATTTATCTCTAAAATCTTTTTTTGATAGCCTCTGTACTGGTTATTGGGATCCTCAATGCAATCAGATTCGATACCAAAAGCTGTTGACATGATCACGTCCGTTGTATACCTATTGATAGAATTGATAAACAGTTTTTAATTAATATTATTAAATTTTATCGAAATTACGAAATTATGAAATTTTATACCAAGTTGAAGACAAACAAAAATCAATTCTTATGAATAAAGAAACATTGATTTTCCCATTTTAACACATAGTTGTGTTTTTGCAAAAAATATAATATTCAAACAAAGATTCAGAAATAATAGTTATAAGAGAGTGGAAAAATCAAACAGAGTTCTAAGATTTAAATAGAAAACCGCCAAGGAATAACACTAGATATAATACAAAAAATTTTTTATTAAATAATTTAATTTACATCAAAGAATATCATTTTCAACTTTTGTTTGATCTTCAATTCTGACACATAACAAAATGAAATTTTTAATCCAAAATATTCTACACAACAAATAAGAATGGGACAACAATTAAATAATTGTAATAAGATGTCAAGTATTAACAACTTATAGTATAGAAAATAAGTAAAAAATTGAACAATTATTTAAACGAAGATAATAAATTCATCGATCAGAGTAAAAATTTGTTAAATCCATAGGAAAAAATGTCCGTTAAAATCAAATATTAAAAACTTCAACATTAAATAGGTTCACACAAGAAAAGTAAATCATCTATAAAAATATGAGTAAATGTGTAGCATATTATTAATGGTCATGAATTCAATATCACAACTTACTGAAAAGAGCATAACAGAATAATCATGTAAAATTTGTTCCTTAATCGAGCTCAAATTGGTATCATTAATTCTTTGAGATATAAAACTTCTCCAAATATTAGTTTTTGTATTATGAAGACGGAAAGTGAGATTTCTCAAAAAAAACTGGACCGATTTTAATGAAAAAAATATATACTGTAAACATCGTTTAGATGAGTTTAAGAAAATTTTGTGATAAAAAGAATTGAAAAAGTTTTCGAATTTTTTATGAACTTTTTTGTAATACAAATGTGTTTAAAAAATAACCGAACTTTTTGAATTACGCGACAACGGAGCGTCCTAGCGACGTGTGGTTGGCAACAATTGTTATAATCTTCCGACTTCCGAGTAACCGACTTTTTTCAGATTGTTTACATCTCGTTTAGTTTCAGAGTTATTGCTATTTTAGTGCGAGTTTTAGTGTTTGTAGTGAGTTTTAGTGTTCGTAGCGATTTTCGCGATGTCCGATTTACGGGAGTAACAATTCAATGTAAAATTTTTGTATTTCAATGGAGTTGTGCATTTTGAATTTTTGCCTCAAGATCAAACAATCAATCATCAGTACTACGAAGGCAAGACTTTGAAAAGGTTGCGCGAAAAAATTCGCAAAGAGACCACAATTGTGAGACAACTCAAGAAGTATAGTTAGAAGTTTTTTATTGCTGCACTCTGATTGCTGAACCAGTGTAATAAGTTGAAATGAAACAAATGTATATTTGTTTTGCTTCAACTTATTGCACTGTGTACTAGTCCAGAAAGTGCAGCAATAAAAAATAGACCTATGATTCTTTCACCATGACAATGCGCTTGTCAATTTGCCAGTTTTGTGCCATAAATCAGATAATTGTTCCTCCTCCAGCCTACTGCCCAGACCTTACTGCCTGCGACTTTTTTTGTTCTCAAAATTAAAATCAGTGTTGAAAGGACGCCATTTCGATACCATTGATGAATACCATTAAGAAGAATTTGTCACTAACATTGAAGGATATTCCAAAAGAAGCTTTTCTGGACTGCACGGTAAAGTGGAAACACCGCTGGAACAAGTGTGAATAGAGGAGAGGAGGAAACTACTTTGAAGGAAACAAAGATCAATAAGCTATATGTTTAATAATAAAAATTAAAAAAAAAGTTTGATTATTTTTTTGAACAGGCCGTATATAACTTTTATCCTAAATTTTTATCGTTTTTTTTATCTAGCCGCTTTTGCATGGTATTATAAGTAGATTAAATTAATTAATAAAATTACATTCTGTATACGCCAAAAGGACAAAACACTTTTTCTTAATTTAGATATGTTGTTTATCTACTTATCATATAATTCTAATTTTATTTTCTATTAGGCTAACACTTTTAACATTAAAATGAAGGAGATTCTACTTTTGTTGTTAAAAAAATTTATTTATTTTAATAACAATTTCTTTAAAATTAATTTACCTTGAAAGCATCTCTTTCATCTCAATGGAATCTTTCGTTTGTGCTTTTTCCTTTAAATACTTTGCAAGTTTTTCGCTATATTCTTTCATAATTGGAAACATCTGTTTTATTTTTCCTGAAGTAAAAGTTGGTGTCAATTTGACACGTAAATTTCGCCATTTTTTTCCGGGCATAAGAAACAAATGGCCGGACAACGGATCAACTTTTTCGTTGAAGTACATTCCACGATCATGGAAACTTCCGAATTCCTTTGTCAATACCGTTCGAATAAGATCGGGATCAGCGATTACCAAATTTGGTTTAAATAACGTATACATTCCAAAAGCGCGATGATCTTTATATTTCATATAAGCATTTTGGAAGAGTTCGCCTGTTGAAAACAAAATTATTTTTTAATTAATTTCATATTTCAAGTAGAAATAAATAACATAAATTATAAAATTTATTAAAATAAAAATAAATGTGTAATAATTACTTAAAGATCAATATAATAATTGTAAATTGTAACAATTACAATATTAGAAAGTATAAAATATAATTAATGAAAATTTATTATATATAAGTATTTGTGTTTCCCGGAATTAATTTTTAATGCCGAAATAGATAATTCTATATCTTTATTTAACAAGGTTTCTTTCAAAGTATTTTTTTGGACAGCTACACATATTTGTCAACATATGTAAAGCGTTTGGAATCATTCCTGAAAATCATTTATAATTTTTTGTGCTTTTACTGCATTTTTAGTGATTTTCTTTGTGTGCTTACGAATCGTTGCCGCTCTAGAGGCTTCTTCTAAGCGCAAAAACAGATAAAAGATCAGACGATCTGAAAAATATGGCAAATATGTGTGTGTGCTACACAGCCATGATGTTATGCTTGGCAAGGTACTGCTTAACTCTTTCATGCCTGGTAGTTATACATATATTATATAATATGCCAAACTTTCAATCAGGCACAACATCTTAGAGAATAATGAATTTACGATTATTCTGTAAATATATTATAAATATCTTCTTTATTTTAAACGTTTCAACTTATCTTGAAAAATCTTGAGAAATCTTTCTCAGCTATATAAATATACATCGAAATAGATATGCTCATGCACATAAAGATTGTATCACAAATTACCAGAGATGAAGTGATATTAAATCTGAAGATGCAAAAAAACTAGAATGAAAAAATACAAAACACTAAAAAATCGAGTGACTCACTTTAGTAGATAAAGAATGTATCAAGGAGCTTTAATACATAATTATTCACAGAATTATATTTGTATAAAAAGTAAGAACAAGAAATCAGATATAAAGATCGACAGTGTCTGTATTACGTCTGTACGTTAGATATTTATTCGATTATATATATACATGCAAGAAAATAATTTAAATAAGTGAACTGAAAAATGGAGAATTGCTTTATGCTTATGTATCTATGCTAAATAATTTTATTCTGGTTAATTTTCATAATAATCACTTTATATTCGTTTAAATATTCTTATGTGTTACATAATATGTAATAAATATTCTTGATAATACATTATAATCTCAATACTTAATAAGAATATTTACTATATGACTCTTTCGTTTATTTTAATATTTTTTTAAACTTGTGCGACATGTCCTAACATATGGACATACGGACACTGTCGATCATTATGTCTGATTTCTCGTTCTTACTCTTTAAACAAATGTAATTTTATGAATAATTATGCATCAAAGCTTCTTGACACACTTTCTATCTACTAAAGTGAACCACTCAATTTTTTAGTGTTTCATATTTTTCTATTCTTTATTCTATTAGATTTCTTGCATTGCCAGATTTAACATCACTTCATCTTTAGCAATTTGTGATACAATCTTTTTGGATGTGTGAGCTTTTCGATGTATATCTACATATGCTGAAGAAGACTCCAAAGTGAGTTGAAATTAACGTACAAAATAAAGAAGACATTATTTATCTATAGAGTAATTGCAATTTCATTATTTTAAGATCTTACACCTGATCATGATAATTCCAACATATCCGAAAATATAATGATTTTTTAAAGAAATCAATGGCTGCGTTTCAGCAGAGAAAGCAACTTTACAAATGTAAAATTCTTCAATACGATTGGTTTATAAATTTAGATCCATGAAGAATCAATCGTATTGAAAAATCGTATTGAGAACAACAGTTGCAAAGCTGCTTACTCTGCCGAACGCAGCCACGCAAATGTGATGATATAAGGAATTGAAAGAACTATAATAATTAAAGGGATACGTTGTCAACAATTTACAATTAAATATTGACAAAGATGTGTATACTGCTTAAAAGAACTTCGAAAGAAATATTGTGTAAATAAAAGTAAGATTATAGTTAGCTGGGAAAAAATATTTTATATATATAATTATATAATATAAATAAAGATATAAATACGATAAATCTGAAGATAAATCTAATAAAAAATAACAAATTAAATATAATATATAATAATATAAAAAATAAAATATTCAATCTCATCGTACTCAATTTCTATAAACTTAGTAAATAACATAAAAACAACAGAAAAACTTAAATAAGAATTAAAATGGATTAAAGTTTTAAATCATTTGAATCCATATAAATGCATGTATTTTAGTGGCATTCGTACATTTTCACTTTTTTAAAATTTAATTTGATAGAAAATCTTTTTCAGATTTAATTAAATTGAAAAACTGCATTTTTTATAAAAATTTTGATTTGAACAATATTTCCAATGTACATATTATATTTAAAGAGCAATTTTTTTTAAATTGAAAAATATAGAAATGCAATTTTTTTTAGATTGAAAGATATAGAAATGTGCTTCATGCAATTCCTGTAAACGAATAAAAATGCATTAGGATTGAAAAGAATTTATTTCAAAAATTTATTTCGTTCGCGAATGCGCACTTTTGAAAATTTAAATTTCAACCATTTCTTTTTTCATTTATTGAGAATTAAGTAGGGGAGATCGGGGCTGGTTGTCATAGTTTTTATTAGAAAAAAGTGAATATTTGTGTGTGTGTGTGATTTTGAAATATTATATATGTTATACCTACATCCTTTAAGTATTAAAAAAAAAACATTACTCGTAAATTTATTATACCGTAAAAATAAATTATTTAATTTTAAATGAAGCTGCGAAAATGTGACAACTATTCTGGGTTGATTGTCATACGTTCTAGGATTGGCAACATATTTGTAATGAACAATACATAAAAAATACCATTTTTATTTTAATATCAGTTCTATTTTGAGAAATAATAGTAACAATGGTATTAATACAAATAAATAATTATTTTAAAATACGTAATTTGGTTTTGTACCATAGTTTCTATATAAAAAATAGTATATTTCAATTCTTACATAACATATCGATCGAACGTTTCAGCTCCATTCGAGCCATCTTCAACGATGAAATAATTATAATACATATGATGTTCTTAGTTGTAATTCATGTGATGTATTAAATCAAAGAGTGCAGCAAGTAGAATGAATATCGCGATATCAAGGGATATCGCGATTAAGAATGTCAGACAACAAAATAGGTGATAAGAAAAATTTACTCACCAACTTCATTTTCTTAAAAATCGCTATAAATAATATATAATATACAATGTGGTGTAAATCATTTTACATAACAAATTAATATTATATCAGTAATCTACAGTAAAAAAAAAATTTTTTTTGCCATGTCTCGTTTATAAGCATTTTGACAATCAATCCCGTATACGACAATCAGTTGCGGTCTCCCCTAATTTATGAGAAATTGTAAAAATAAGTTCCTCTTATTTTTATGTATTAATATTAAATTATGTATTAATATTAAATATAAAGATACTGACCTAGTGACACCTTTCCAGTTATAAGATCTGTTAAATTTCCGGTGGGTACAACGGGTTTAACATAAAAAATACCTCTCTTGTGCCAGAAATTAAATATCACAAATTTATAATAAACATACAGGATGCTCAAGGCAAAAATGAAGACCCCGATTAATTCCGCAAGTACCATCGTAAATCTGAAATATGATAATAAACAACTTATTCGTAAAACATCAATATTATGTATAATTTCATTAAAATATTAAATTATAAATTTATTCTTTTATGCTTCTATAATTTGCACCAGACATATGATTTATAACTCATTATTCGCAATTTTTTATTCATTACATTTTTGGAAATTTATCGTTTGTGAGAAAATCAACTGACTCGGAAATGATATTATTTTTGTTCGTACGATCGAAGCACGTCACTGTTAAAACTGAGTATGAATCCACCAATGTCTTACTGTGTACTGAAAAGTATTTAGTTTCCAACAATGCTTATGTAATGAACATATATGATTAATTAAAAAAAATATCCAGAATATGTCAAATCATGCTGATACAGAGAAAAAGACATGTTGGACATGTATCTATTAAGATAATATCAGTAGTTGTCTAGTTACGTAAATTTATTTATGAAATCATAAATACTATTGCTTGTAGTATATACTTGTATTATTCTCTCATTTTATTTGCAAAAGAACTATAGCACTTGTATACCCGATTTAACGTGCGATTCAGGGTTTTAAAAACTATAATGAAATTGTTCCCACTTCACTGGCAAACTTTGAAATTCAGGACCGTAGCGGTATCATTTCACATGTTATTTTATTTATATTTATGATAATTTTTTAATTAACAAACTATGATTATTATATTTATACTGAGTGATCCGAAATTCACGAATTTGTACAGGACATAACATCACTTTATGCTAAAAGAAACAACTTTTTCCTTTTGTAAAATTGTGTCTATCAAATAGTTTTTGCAGAAGAGCAGGTTGAAGTTATACGTGTAAATGGAAAAATTATCAATTGTAATTTTACTACAGGAAAAAAATTCGTTTTAGCACAAAAACAACTTTAAAAAAAAACAACTTAAAAACAACTTAAAAAATAACTTAAAAAGAACCGATCAAAAACAATTAAAATTGAAAAAGGCTCCAAAGATTAAATCAATAAAGGAGTATAAAGCCAATGAGATCCGACACAGTTGTACGTGTGTAATCAAAAATAATATATATGTCAATCATTGATTACAAACGTTTCGATCATAAGATTAGGTCCTCTTCAGTGTAATAAAATAATAAAATTATCGAAGTCAAATTGATACGTTGTAAAATAATACACGAATATTGTAAATCATCGTTAGGCCGTTGTCTAAGATTAAGAATTTCATTATCGTCTGTACTTAGCTAGATACCCAAATAAGAATTCAGTCATTTAATTAAAATCGAATTAATATGTGAAATTTTCAAAATGTTATAACCTAGTCAATGTGTATATATATATATATATATATATATATATATATATATATTATTAATATTGAAATTGATTGTATCAGTTAGATAAAACTTACATCAGCATAACGATGATCTGTTATAACGCAATATAATTATATAATAACTATGCCTTGAAAGCGTATGAGAGAACATTTCTCAATGTTATAAGTATAAAAGTTAAACAGAATAAATACCAACGCAAAACTCGACGATATAAATTTATAACTTATAAAACGCATACATTTCCTGTAAATTAAATTATTATATAACAGATCCAACAATTCCGTGTCATTTTGCAGATTAAGTTAATTTTTTTGTTTTTTTATATGGATCGCTTCCTAAATTAATCTTTTATTAAATCCTTATTCTCCATCTAAAATTTTGATGTCTTTCCAATTAAAATCGTGATTGTATTTAATTCTATGTTCTGTGATTACAGAGTGTATGATATTCCTATTTATGTGATTCATTAATCATATCTTCAATGACCGTTTCGCTTGACGAAGAATGATCAAAAACACTTATTATGAATATTATGAAATATTTGTTATAAATGTTATAGTAAATAAGTATGCTATTTAAATACTTAATGAGACATTATAATTCAAATTAAAAATATTCATCAGAAATATTTATTAGTATTTATCATAAATATTACATTAAATATTTAATTTATCTTTTAATAATATTTCAAATAAAGTTTTATATAAAAAATAATAATGTACAAGCAATGAGAAGGTTAATACAGTAGGGATATACTTATCCTCGGCCTCATTTAGAACATGCGGACTAAATGCTTGTAAAGACATCGATGAAAATTATCTACAACTTGCTGATGATGATTTGAAGTAAACCGAAACATTCAAGAAATTTGTATTGGCACTCTTAGTAGATTAATATGAATATTATATGAATTTTGTGCATCAAAATTTTCGCACTGTATTAACGCTCTCATTGTCTGTACATTTTATTATTATTATTTTTAATTTTGAGGACACTATTATTTAAATTTTTCTTTATGTAAAATATATAGAAAATATTTATATAACATTTAAAAAAATGAATAATAATAAATATTTGTCATAAATATTCTGTGTCGTCTAATAGGGAAAATTTAGCTGAAACATAGCCGAAGGACCTTATGAACTCTTATAATAATTTAAAATAACTTCAATTTCGCATTAGATTTGCACATTCTTTTTAACGCGTGTCTACAGAATTTATATAAATGACATAAAGGTAAACATATATTGCTACACGCTTCAATCGGTATCCATGCTGATGCTATTCTTGTGCGCTTAACTCATATGGAGGATATTTGCGCGCTATTTCCAGGTTCGATGTATAGGTTCTGTGATTATATGGAGGATATTTGCGCGCTATTTCCAGGTTCGTGTATATTACAATAAAGTTTCAGTGTAATCTTATTATCAAAAAACGAGGTGAAATTTCGTATAAAATATCTTTTTTGCAATAAGATACTTTTTATGAACGAGATACACAGCATATCTTTTAGAGAGAATAACGCTTCTGAGTTATATAACGATGTTGCACGCAACACATTTTTTAATTATATAATACAATGTTGCATGCAAACACGCTTGATGCATAAATGTAAATGCTTTTTTCTATCTCATTTATGACGTTCATGACATTTATGACATTTATGACATTTAGATACGTTATCATTCAAAAAATATTATAAGATGTTTTGCTAGTATCAAAAGCTAGCTTAGAGAAGTTCTCTAACGAAGTTCTTTACGCTTTTAGCGTAGAATTAAGCTGAAACTGATTTATCGAAATATTAATTATGTGATCGATGATATATTTATGCCTGATGTGAACGCAAGAATAAAGCAGCGTCCGACCTCCATTGATAAATCATACTATCATTTTTTAATCGATTTCAATTGACTCGGAATGGTTTCGAATTAAAAAGAATCACTATGATTAACTTAATCCATGATTAACTTACCAAGCGACTGTATTATTATATTAATGTGGATAATATTTGTGTAGTTTTTTCGAGGCACACACATACATGCTTTATCCTTACGAATAAATTTATCCTTCAAAATTAATATTATATTTATTGAAATATTTTATGGTTTTATCATAAAAAATTGATTTTTGGAAAGCACATGTAACTAGAAATGCAATTTGTAGAAAAATTAAAGTTAGTGAGATACATGTATAGAAATAGTTTTCATTTTAGAGTCTTCGTAAAAAATTTTTATTTAAATACATTACATTACAATATTGCTAGAACGTTTTGCTGCAATATAATAAAAAGCGGACATCTTAACATTGTTAGAATTTTGTAACAATGATGAGCAACGTTTTGCAATCACCATGCAATATTACAATGTTTCAGTGAAATTATTCTGCAATATTTCTGCAATCTTTCTGTGCTGTATGGGACCCTATTAATTGAAAATATCTTTTGCTTTAGAAATCTAGAATCTGATAATAATTTTATATTAAAAATAGAAAATTGTTATACATGAATGTAGCAGACAAGGCTAGCAAGTAACGCGTTATTTGTAATGTCGTTACTGTTATAAGTTATTTTTTTCGGTAACGAATGGGTAACGACGTTACATTTTCTTCTGAATAACGTTCATGGTAACGCAATTACATTTTTGGGATAACGGTAATGATTTCACTAGTTGCTTTTATCATTACTTTATTTCTAACTACGTAACAGTTTAGTTGTAACTATAGCTTTAGAAAACAGAGATAAAACATTAACGGTCTAATTGACTGTCTAAATCACATGATTATGACTTTTTTTTCATTGTATTCACAGTTCACACGTATAAACTAACTCTTTATGTATAGCATGTAGTGGATAAGATTACGTGAGATTCTAATAAATAATATCCTCCCTTGTAGAAAAAAGATTATATTATATAATCTTTACAGTATATTTAATTTCTTAAAATAAAATCTTTCTGCGTCATATCTCACAAATTAAATATATGTATATAAAGCAGATTACAAATAATACTATTTTTTTATTTACAATACTATTAATATAATTTTAAAGTATTCATGAGTCATTCGTATCTTGTTTCTTTTCTTCGAAATACTGCATCTAGCTAAATAATGCTTTCTATCCTTTCCTTTTTTTTAAATATACAATCTCATAAATGTTTTTTAAAGATGTTAAAATATATATAAGAATCTATTCATAATTTTTATATATTTGCAAAAATTATGGAAATTAACTCAAACATAAACGACTCATCATGCACAGTAAGAAAATTGTATATGTATTAAAGAAAATTGTATATGTATTAAGAGTTAAACGTATAAAATATCTTATTAAATATATTTTGTTAAAAGTAATACGAAAAATAAATTTATTTTATCCTCAAATACCCACATCTCAAAAAAGTCCCTATCAACGGGAAATTTGTAACCCAGCATTTTTTTTTGCTTGTATCTCAGATTGTGCATTGATTTTAATTAATTTTTTTTAATCTATCGTTTGAAGATTGAAAAAAAAAATTTTTGAGTTAGAAAGTCTAAAATGTAGCACAAAAGATATTTTGCAATAAATGAAAAGGGATCGGAAAAAAACATTTAAATAAACCATGAAAATCGGGAAGGTTACGCTAATCCCTTGTGGGTACTATTCTTACATGTTATCTAGACTGTATTCCAAAATTCACTACCAGTGCTGAAAATTTACAGTTTACGTTACGTATACTATACATTTTTAGCACTGGTAGTAAATTTTGACACAGCCCTAGTATCAAGTCTAACCACTAAGGGCGCGGCGATCGGACTTGCTACCTTCGTTTGA
The DNA here is from genome assembly GCF_024713525.1 of Acromyrmex echinatior. Taxonomy (NCBI): domain Eukaryota; kingdom Metazoa; phylum Arthropoda; class Insecta; order Hymenoptera; family Formicidae; genus Acromyrmex; species Acromyrmex echinatior. The sequence continues at coordinate 1,271,396 of NC_141868.1, forward strand.
CACGGAGGTTGCTCTTCTCATTATATATGTTTTATGATCAAGCGCATTCGTTTCACTGTGAAACGTGAGTCATCAATTTCTCAGTCGCGTCTTGTCCTGTGATCTGTGTAGATCTGTATAAATTTGTCACTGCTGCATTCGATCTAATTATTTTGTGATTCATTCATCGTTGAAGTGATTTTTATACAAAAACATGACAACGGCGGCAAGACCGACCTTCGAACCTGCCCGAGGAGGACAAGGACGAGGCGAGAAAGATCTAAGCGCGATATCAAAGCAATACAGTAGTAGAGATTTGCCATCGCACACGAAACTTAAGTACAGGTAATCAAATTCGATCGATCCTGAAAATCGCCATCGATTTATCTTAATTCATGATGATCGCGTTAATTTTTGCATATTATAAAAAACCTAGAATCGCCATTCTTACTCTCGATTTATTCATGACAAAAACTCTTTTGAGGTTATAATAACCAAAGCTTCGTTTTAGATGGTTTAAGCCTATTCTATAATGTTCCTTGTTTCCTGTTTCTTGCCTTTTGTCTCTTGCTTTTTCTCCTTTTGCAACTGTTTTAGCGACAATTATATTTTTTGCTACGTGTTTTTTCTTGTTTCTTCCGAAGTTCGTTAACTTTTATCTCGGACAACATAAAACAAAAAACCGAATAAGAAACAAAAAGACAAGATGTAAAAAATAGCAAAAAACAAGAAACAGAAAAGAAAAAGCACATTGTAGAATAACCATTAAAGTTAAATAATCATTAAAACGGTGGAGTAATTAATTGAGTTTTAATGGTTTTTAAATTAGCTTTTCTTCTTCCCCTTTTTTTCCCTTTAAAAAATGAATTTATATATTTTTCCTGGTTTTAAAAGTATAAATATAAATAAAACGAGTAAAGTATAAATTAAACATTTAATACTACAAAGTATTAGTTTTTCCCATTTACACTAAAATTGAAATAATTCTTATTTGTAACATGTGATCGTAACTCAGTTTCTTTTTATTCTGTCAAGTGAGAATTAACTGAGTTTTTACCTACAATCTATACAAGTTTGAGTCAATGTGCTGTCTTGTTAACTCACATTAAAAGTTAGATTGTAAATCTGTGTTATTTGATAACTGCAAACAGTTGCAAAATAAAACGATCCTTTCTTATTACTGTATTTATACATTGACAATTTATTATCCTAGGAATAGACCTTTGGTTTTCATTATTAATTTTTTCTAGAGTATTAATATGTTATATAGCTGACTCAGTATACAATTGTCTTTTTGAAAACAGATTTACATAATGTTATAATAAAGACAATACCATGGTATACTGTACATACATACATATATATTATACATATATATATATATATACGTATATATATATATATATATACACACACGTATATATATATATATATATATACATATATATATATATGTATGTATATATATATATATATATAACATTTGCATAATAATAAAAAAATCATGAATTTGTATGATAGTATAAGCTAATTGTTAAGGTATTTATATCATTGATCAAAATAGTTGATAATGTTTGTACCTTTCAGTTATATCAGACTCTAAGATCCACTTGATAATCACATAAATTTTTCAAGAATTAGTTACTTTTAATAGTAAATTTTGTTGTTGTATGTGTATGATAATCTAACAAGAAACATGATAAAATATTGCATCAAATACACTAAGAAATATAAGAATTCCAAGAAAAAAAATTGTTTATGATGAATTTCTCTTAATACTAATTTTATTATTTCTCTACAGAGAACATGGTCAAGGAACAATTGAGGAATTGCGAAATCGAGACTTCAGAAAGGAATTGGAAGAAAGAGAGCGGATAGACAAGGATAAAGGATCAAGCCGTCGTGCCATTGAACCATCCAGGGAATCAACTGCATCTAGTACAAAAAGACAAAAGTTAGATCAAGTTCCTGCCGCCAGCTTAGATGCAGATGATCCACTTGATGATGAAGAATCAGATTCTGATAGTGATGAAGATGATACTGCTGCACTTTTGGCTGAACTTCAAAGGATCAAGAAAGAACGAGCAGCAGAACAAGCTAAGAAAGTTAGTATGCAATATTATAATGATCAAGCGACGCAGTGGCATTGCAATATCAAGTGCATAAAAATATATTGTATTAGGTGTACAATTTTGCTTCCGCCGTTTTTTTTCCGAAATTCGAGGCTTTATTGTAAAAAACTGGTTATACATTTATGATTCAAAGTATTGTCCATCGCTAGCCACTACTTTCTCCCAACTTTCGGGCAGCATACGAATCCCGCATCGAAAAAACTGGTCATCTTTTGAGGCGATCCACGAATCGATCCAATATTTTATTCTTCATAAGACCGGAAGTGCTGGTCAGCCAGGCCGTGTGCCATTGATCGAAACAAATGATAGTCAGAGAGAGCAACGTCTGGAGAATACGGCGGGTGGGATAGGACTTCCCATTTCAACGTTTCCAAGTATGTCTTGACCACTTTCGCAATGGGGTCGAGCATTGTCATGCTGCAAAATCACTTTATCGTGTCTCCCATTGTATTGCGGCCGTTTGTCTTTCAATGCTCGGCTCAAATGCATCAATTGCGTTCGATATCGATCGCCTGCGATTGTTTCAGTCGGTTTTAACAGCTCACACTACGCCGAGCTGGTCCCACCAAATACAGAGCATGACCTTGGAGCCGTGAATATTCGGCCATCGACGTGGAAGCATGGCCGGGAACTCCTTATGATTTTCTGCGCTTGGGGTTCGTAATGAACCCATTTTTCGTCCCTAGTCACAATGCGATGCAGAATTCCCTTCCGTCTTTGCTTTTCAAGCAGCTGTTCACAAGCAAACAAACGCCGTTCAACATCTCTCGGCTTCAACTCGTACGGCATCCAATTTCCTTGCTTCTGAATCATTCCCATGACTTTTGAAATGGTTTGTTGAGTCACTCCCAATGATCGTGCCAATTCTTCTTGATTTTGACACGAGTCTTGATCAAGTAATGCCTCCAATTCTGCATCTTCTCTCTTCCACCGCTATGCCAGTCTTCGACTGGCGTCAAAATCACCGTTCTTGAAGCGTTGAAACCACTCATGACACGTTCTTTCATTAATAGCGGCCTCACCATAAGTATTTGAGAGCATTCGATGAGCCTCAGCCGCAGATTTCTTCATATTGAAGCAGAAAATTAAAATCTCCCGCAAATGACGAGAATTTGGCTCGTAAACTGATATTTTCAATCGAGAATAACTTTATGATGCACAAATCGATTAATGTTTCTATGAGGTTATGTTGATAGATGCCCAAATTTATTGTATGACGTCTATGATCTATTTATTTCGATCATCACTTACCGCTAAATAAAAACCATTTATAGGAAAACGGCGGAAGCAAAGTTGTACATCTAATATAACAGGCCGCGTCGTTACTGTATATACAGGGTTGGCCATATTCGACGGAAAGATGTTTTTTTTTTTCAATCATGGGAAACGTCGTTACTCGATCTAACATCTCTTTCCCATGATTGAAAAAAAAAACATCTTTCCGTCGAATATGGCCAACCCTGTATGTTCACCGCTGCTAAGTTCGCGACATCTTATATCTATTATTTTATATTTATATTTATCTTATATTTATTATTTTGCAGGAAATGGAGAAACGCCAGGAAGAGGAGAGAATACGTATGGAAAATATCCTTTCAGGAAATCCTTTGTTGAATTATTCTTCACAGAGTGGAAGAGTAGATATGAAAGTACGAAGAAGATGGGATGATGATGTTGTCTTTAAAAATTGTGCACGTTCCGAACCGAAAAAGAAACATGATGTTTTTATTAACGATTCTCTACGAAGCGAATTCCATCGTAAATTTATGGAGAAATATGTTAAGTAATTTATTAATTATAAGCATTGTAAATAATTTTTTTACGTTATTGAATAAAAGTTTATTTCTTCTCATTATTCATATTGAATAATCATTATTAACCAATCCTAAACCAACAATTGAGCGTACTAGGGCAGCGTTTTCTCCCCAAATATGTGATGATAATCCGAGCGATGATGTAGGGCATTGTAGGATACTTCGTGAATTTGAGGGTCCAAAGAAATGCGGTTCCGGAACATCCTTTATAAAGCTTGAAAGAGAGGTTATGGGGCAGTTTTTTAGCGGGTAGGCGATGTCGTTAGCATCGATGCAACGATACATCGAATCCCGCACACCCGAGGAACTCGGACCTTGGGCGTCTTCCAGCCATCCGCTTATGTTCTTTGGAATTTAAGCGGTTGGTTAGGGTAAAGAAGATTTTTCTCCTCCGCGCAAACAAAAAAAAAACAATTGAGCACAATTATGATTAGATTATCTGTGTACAATTTCTTGTTGCTGATTTTGAATGCAAGATGATTGTAAAAGAAACACTTTAATGCATAAATATTAAATAATTATAAAAATTCAACCGTGCAACCTCGTAATGTAAATGTGTGTACTCTAAGTTATACTAATGTCGATATCATACTTGATGTTTTTGCAAAAAATATTCAAAATAAAACGGTAAAAAAAATTAGAATTTTTAATGCGTCCCACGCACTCGTAAAGAGAATGCTTGTGTAAAAGTAATATTAATTCTTTTCATACATGTCTTCTTTTCAAGAAAATTGATTTTGAAATTCGTCAGACACACACATAATTGAATCCAACTTAGCTATTATATTACTAAAATTAAAAGAGGAAGAAAAAGAATGAAGGAATGAGTGAATTGTTAGCAAGAAAAATCAGAGAATCAAGGAATTTATTAACCTATATAAAGTGGGAAGCTATACATATATCGAGACTATTATATTTTTCGGATAAATTTCGTAACATTCGAGTCTACTAAACGAGATCAATAACTCGATGAAAAAAATTATACAACGCTCAATAAAAAAAAAAGAAATTGAAGATAAAGATTCACTCTTTTGACTGCTGTAAATCGCATTTTTGTATGATTTTTATTTCACGTCATAGACCTTTGTAAAAAAATTTAGATTGATGTATCCATGATACCTTGTACAAAATTTTAGATTTGATGGGTATCCATTTGTATCGGTATAACTTCGTAAAGGATCAGTTAGATTGAAATATCAATTACCAATTTCGAAAATAGAGATTTTAACCTTTAAAATGCTTTAAAATACTTTTTTGATTTTTTGTCTGCGATGATTTTTTTACCGAATTACAGTTATTTCGAATATTATAAAATTTTGAACATGTTCCAAAGTGTTCCCTATTTTTTGTTAAGTAGTATTTTATATAATATATTAGATCACTATTGCACACTAATCGCGCTGTTCCTTTCATTATTTTTATTTTGAAATTTTATATTCGTCATATTGGATGTAACATTTTGAATTTTTTATTTTTAATATTAAATTTAAATTCAAAGAACACAAACAATATTTGTAACAAATCTTTAAAAAATTTATTAATTCTTAAATCTTGGCATTATCGTTACAGAAAATTATATGAACAGAAAATTATCTATCATAATATCACGTTAAAGTTATATTGAGGCAAGAGTAAAATACAACGAAATATAATAAATCTTACTTAAGAAAAGTTATAAAAGTTATCTTTCATACTTTAGTCAGGGAATTTTTTCAAAAAGTTACTGGGAAAAATCAGGGAATATTTTTCCGTTTTATTTTTATTAACAATGATGTGATTAAAGAATATAATAAGAATGCATCCATTTTTATATCATCAATTAACTATCTCTATTTACAGTACATCATTGATCATCTATTCTGCAGAGATAAATTCTCTAAGAGATCTCAATAAAAAAAAAAGAATTTTTATCTCCGTAAATTCTTGATTCCATAATTTTTTAAGAGACTTGCGCGATACATACGGTTGAGTAATAAATGAAAAATAAGGTAAACATCTCTTCGATGGTTCATCTACATATAAATGTCCATTTCTGATTCTGTGAAGTTCATAAATCCCTGTGAATTTTTGCCAATCTACTCCCTCTTCTTTTCCTGTATCGAATCGATATTTACTCGTCTTACCATTTCTGTGATAAACCGTGCGTTTTCGAGTCGCGGTCGTTGCATGTGCGCGTATATGTTTTTCGGTAGCGGATAGCGCGATCCGGTCTCGGGCGCAGCGCGCAACGAATCGCGCGCTGGGTCAAGTATAACCGGTCCCGGAGGGCCCTGCGGGAGTGCGGGGCCCTGCGGGAGTGCGGGGTCCCGCGTACGGGCAGCAAGCAGTCTACCGATGCAGCTGGTTAGCGCGTGCGTCGGTAGACTTCTTGGCACCAACTTGACACAGACATAGCCTCAACCAACTTGACGCGCCCAGCCATCTCACAAAGAGATATGATACAGCCCAAACAATATATTCGAAATTAATTTATGGATCGATGCAGTCACTTTGCTTGGTGGAATACTTAATTGCCCCCGTAAAGATCGCAGGCATCGTCTGCTTGGAATGACTTGTAATTTATTTCAGAATTCAGAAATTCGCGTTCGGAAATTTTATTGTCTTATATTTCGTTTTATGTAATAAAATATTTCAAGTATATGCAACACAATATACATACATATATATATATATAAAATTAAAAATAACATTTGAGTCTGAATTAACGCGAATTAGAAATCGTCCACACACACACACATACACACAAAGTGAAAACATTTGAAAAGCTTTCTGTCTTTTTCTAGTTTTTTGATTCTCCCAATAGATAGAAAGAGAGAGAGAGAGAGAGAGAGTAGAAAATTTAATGAAAGATTTGTCAATCTCTTAGAATCTATATATCGGATTATGTTTCGAAACAGATTTATACAAATTTATTTGATGAGAATATTACATTAGAGATTTTGGTAAAGTAATTTTCAAAATCTGAAAGTAGTATATTCGCAGGAAATTAAAATTAATCTCTAATTTGGAAATAGAAAATTTTATTTTGCAAATAGATAATTTTTTTTGAGTTTTTTTAATTAGATGCGATTAAAAAATAAACTCCGAAAAATAACTACAGCTGCATATTTTTTCAGAAAAAAATTGTTATTATTCTATTCTCTGTTTTTTATTCATATAATTGTAGTGTGTTTTAAATAATTTCCGAAAAGATTAGATAGCGAGAATAAACAAATTGGAAACGAAAAGGAAATTTCCCAAATATTATGCATGTTAAGATAACAGTTTATTGAGAAACTTGAAGGTTTCTTCATTGATTCAGCTTTTCTTGTGATAGATAAACTCTAGATAAACATGACGCAATGGGAAAAATATGCTAAAAATTTTTGAATTTTTTTCAGTGCAATCTTTTAACAACTGAGCATCTCAGCAATAAGATAACAATTTATTTTAATATATATTACCCAGATAACACGCAATGTCTAAAAGATATCTTTATGTTATCCTTTATAGATATTTTTTAGACACGTACATTTCAAAAAATGTCTTTAGAATGTCTTTGATATATGTTTTAGACATGCAAGCATTGTCCAGGTATATCTGTTTATACAATAAGTAATCCTATCACATATTTATCTCTTATCTATGTCTTTTCATATGCTTCTATAGGAATACAAGAAATGTACGATCCGATAAAAATATCACTTTTCGAAGAAATTGGAACGTGATTATTTGCATAACTCTCCCGTACGAAAAGGTGAATATATTCATATTTATATTCCTGTCGAAATCATATGAACAACTTTTTTGTACTATCTAACAATGCATAAAATTATACAACTTAAGTTTACATAGGGTCGATGAATAAAAATTAAAAATTGGAAAGTCTTTGTCTAATACTACTTCCATTTTATTTCATATTTCATTTTTGAATACATTATGCCTACAAATTAATCTTTATATCTTATCTGTGATGTTAATAACAGTTTGGTCTACGTTGAAGATATTAATTATATGCGTAGAAAAATCTTTTAAATAAGAAAGAAAAAAAATAAAAATACATATTATACTATATTGCAGTGAATGAAACAAGCAATTTAAGGGAATCCTAAAGACATCTGTAAATAATGTTTAATTTTTATATAACAATTACTTTTTCCTTTTTTACAGATTCAAAAATCATTTTTCAAGATTAAAATATGTACATTAATACATGGCTGTGAGATAGAGTTTATATCAAGAATGATAAAAAATTTTGATTGAGATTTTCATTTCTTAGTTCGATGTTACGCTTTAGCGTTGTCACGTCGTGACAACATTTGCTTAAAAAACTATGCAATTTGTATTTATTGTAATTGTATTGAAATAGTATAGTCTGGTGGTTTGCACGAAGGAATAACGGAGTTTTTAGAATTGAACTTAGACGTAACGTTTTACAAAAATTTATCACTCAAAAAAGATATTCGTTATGAGTGGCTTGTATCCAATCAAATTATATCCAATCGGATATATCACTTATATGTCAATGACATGTAAATCGTCTGTATATAAGTTACTAAGTACTTAATCCGTAAAATAATCATTTTTAGATCCTCTTAATAATTAAATTAAAATGAATGAAGCTCATTTTTGACGATTTATGTAATATAATTTGTTTCAAAATTCAGAATGGAATTTTATTCATAATTTCATGTTTCACATAACACGAGAATTGCATTTGAAGAATCAGAATACCGACGTGTACAAAATATTTATTAATAACGCGATAGAATTCTATTTGTGATTTTATATGTACACGAAATCTGATGTAGATTTTAGGTATCTTAAAATGAGAATTAAGATTTCATAATCTTCATTGAAGATGATATGAATATATCGAATTTATTTCGACAAGATAACTATAAGTTCGAAAATTTGAATAGATGCCGAGAAAGCTGGCAAAAGTTAACGGTATATCGATATTTTTATTCACGCTGCTCATATCACCTTCATTTGATATTTGCGGCTTGATTTCACTTTCACCACCGGCCGCCACTAATCTTTACTTTGCCATTCCTTTTACACCTTATGGGATACACCACATGCGTGTATCTACGATTTATCAGATAATTATGTTTATATAATTACATCGATCATATCTTAAAATAATTGGTAGTTTTAAGCAATATAAATATATATCATAATCTAATCTTATAAATACCATCTCGAGACTCGTACGACTGTACAGGCTTTTCATTGGCAAGATCACTTATGACCAGATTTAAGACGATCTTGAATATAAAATCAAATTATGAATTACCACTCTTAGCCTACAAATATACTTCGATTTCGTGAAAGGAAATTCTATTTGTGGAAGGAATGTCAATAATAGATGTAACATTTTCGAAAAGGCGTCCTACAAGAGCTACGTAATATCATTTTATTAGCCATTTTATATATTTAATTAAAAATGTTTTAAATTTAATTTTTAAATTACTTGACGCCCCTTATGATTGATCATATTTTATTGGTGTTAGTAAAGAACACAATCTGTAATCTGAAGATGTTATTCACGTAGAAAAATTTTTTACAACTTCTCAAGCCGCCATCGCGTCCTCTAGTCCTGGTCCACGATACCACCTCGTTAAAGAGTCGAGTTATCGGCGACCAGTCCTGGTTGCCAATACTAACCGCCTACTCGTTCGTCAGGGGCGGTCCTACCTCTATGATACAGGAACGTGCAAATAATGAACCAAAGACTCTAGTATGTTTCAAAAATTAAAATAAATCGGTATTTTTTTTTATGTAATTATAACAGTTCATAATATATAAATATATTAAACATAAAAATGTTCATATATACATATATAGATGTTTGTACAACTATATGTGTATGTATATAGGATGTCCTAACCAAAAAAGGGCGTACTACTGCACGCCCTTTTTAAAAGCTGAGTGATTTTTATGAAAAATTTCAAAAATTTTGATAAGTAAATTGAGCATGCTGTATCGAAATATTTCCAACTTCAGATTTCGATCAGAAATGAACTATCCAGACTAGATATTAAATCTTTTAAATGTAACATGAACTTTTTATTGCAAATTCAGATTACATGCAAAAAATAAGAAATTTTTAGCTCAGACAAAAATTTTGTTTGAAAATGTTTTTATTGATCTTCAAAAGATTTATAGAAAGTAAGTAATGAAAAAATAAACTTTGAGACCCAACCATATATAATATATAATATAACCATGTAATTAATATAACCACATTAAATGTAATATGATTTTTGGAATTTTTCTTGAAGTGTCAAGTTACAAAACGTTTACTGCTTTTTTTACGTTTTGTTCCAATCTATGCTGTTTAGAATGTTTCCTTGCGCTTCAGTCATTCTCCTTTTATATTCGACTTAGTCTCCTTTTTGTATTACTCTTTATTTTTGTCAGGGAATTAAAAATTATATTAGAAGATGTATTTAATTTTTAAATAACGAAAAATTAAATTAAGAAATAGAGAAAGAGAAAGACAGAGAAAGAAAGAGAAAGATTATAAAAAGAATTCAACTTCCAAGAATTAATATCAGCAACTTTTTTATTTTACAAAATTTCAACTGAACACCATTTAAGCCATAACAGACAAAAATCTTAAGCAGTAAAACGTAAATAGCAAGCAAATCATTACAGTAGAGACCATGAAGTCATAACGTATAAGCAATAACAATTTTAATATGTTAGTTCCCTTACTACTTAAGTTTTTTGTGTGTCATGGCTCTTATTCCCTTTTGTTATTATTTTTATAATGATTTTTCATAGTTACAATTTATTTTATTTTTTTATTTCCATTTGATATTTTTATATTTCTGTTAACATTATTATAATATTATATATAATATTAATATTAAAAAAAATTACAGAATTTGTTAAACAACTTCTATTCAATCTTGCTGTGTAACCTTTGTGAAATTCTCGCAGCAATTATATAATAAAACAACAATAAAACTTTATTTACATACGCGAAGAGGGAATAATAAGCGAAGAGGGAAAAGAGAGGAAAAGTCGACGGATCAACCCTCGGGGAAAGGACCGAGTGGGCCTTAATACGGACCTGGGAGGCGGTGAGTTCGCTAGAGAGACGACTCGGGACGACGACTGGCATGGGCCAGACAAACAGACTGGCACTGGCATCGTGAGAGTCGCCAGACTCGGTAGGAGTCATCCGCGGTGACCCACGATCACTTACGATTCACTGACGACGGATATTCAAGCTGGTTCCTCGACTTTACGACAAACGTTGACGAATGTTCTATCGCATTCAGCAAGATCGTACGAATATTGATTCTGGAACTTCCCATTCGAACGAGCACGATCGTTCCTCATCATGTCAACGATTGGCAATCAACTGAATCAACCCTGGTATTTGTCAGTTCTGCTGGAATCGTGCTCCTGCGACGATAGAATATCTCGGAGTATAAAGTAAAGTTCTCAAAAAGTGTCCGATAAAAATAGCTGAAATAAAAACACAGCTAAGTGATCACCGTTTTCCTCTCTTATATTTATATTATTATTATTATTATTAGTACGTTTAGAGATTCGGATTAATGATTTTGAATTTTTAATACAGATTCGGAGTTGTAGCGCTAATGTTATGCTTTATGTCGCGAAAATGTTGAAGAGCAAACAATAATTAGAGATTTTAATAGATCTAAAAACTGTGTACAAGTAATTGTGTGATAAGCAACGTAAACTTTATTTTTGAAAAAAAAACAATGATACCGTAAGAGTGTGATTGATGGAAACGCGCAGCATATCATCAGAGAAAACGCAATGCACAGCAAATTTCCTGCTTTCCTCATAGAAGTTAAATCCCGGTGCAATCGCAGTGACGTAGAATCTCTGGCATGCACTGATAACAAGAGGCAATCAGGACAGCGAGAATTTTACGGTACCAGTGGACGATACAACGGAGTGAGTCGTAACACGAGGTCACCAAGCCGTTAAGGACATTCGAGGACGAAGAGCGTTATCTGCAGCGTGTGGGTTCGCGCGCGCGCGCACACGCGATGTCCATTCCTGACAACGAAATCGCAACACGCGCAATCGCTGTGCCGGGAGCGTCGTTGATCCAGATCACCATTCACCAGGATCCGCATCGATCAAGATCACCGTTATTCAGGAATCTCGACCGTCGCGTCGGTTCGCGATGGGATCGTTGAGAGTCCCTAGATTCTTATAGTTGCTTAGACCATGAAACTTTTGAATTAAACTCGAATACTTTCAGCTCGGTGACCTTTGAATTGTTTGCTCATGGTGTTCGAAAATATTTGAATAGTCTGGATCTTTCGTGCTGTTGCTGAAGCTATACGAAGATACGCGCGCACTTCGTCGTTGAATTGAATGCGACGAGAGAAAAGTGGAAGAACTTACTTTCTTTCGCAGGTAAATTCGCGGAAAAAAGTGAAGAGAAAGAAAGAAGGAAGAATTTACCAGACAGGGAAAGAAAGAAAAATTAAATAACTTTTAGTGATTACAACATCAGCCGAAGAATTTTGTTGGAAGAAAGAGGGACGAGGAAAAGAAAAGTCCAGGAGAAGGCTAAGGAATTAAAAAGGAAAGCAGAAAGGATTAAAAGACACTGACTCCTCCTTGACATCATCATGTCAGCTCAATCTTTTTCTACTCTGCTGATCCTCGCAGCGATCCTCGGCGATTTGACCATCGGTAGCGCCGAGAGGATAAGCGGTTTATACGTGGACAACGGCTTCGATCAGACGGTGGTTCATCGTGTAGTCAGCCAGCGTGAGAAATACGAGGTAGAGCATGAGATTCTGAATCTGCTGGGACTCCCGGATCGTCCACGGAACACCATCGGTAGGACCCCCCAAGTGAAGAGGTCGGCGCCCAAGTTTCTATTGGATATCTACAAGAACGCCCTTGGCGAGGACGAAGAGGAAAAGCCCGTGGCACGTAATCGCAAAGCCGGGGAGTTCGACCTCAGCGGACAGGATCTGAGAGCGATCGATCAAAGCGATGTTATCATGACTTTCGCGGCTCACAGTAAGTTCGAGTTTCTCAATTCATTTGATAGGTGCTTACTAAAGAATAAAGATACCGTAACACTCTAAACTTAAATAATTTTGATTGGTCAATTCCATTACATTACTTTTCTGAGATTCTATTTTCCGAAGTTCCAACTATAAAAGAGATTTACTCTAATGAAATTGATAGATTTATCGATCAATAATTGGAAATCGATATCTTCGTAATTGGAATGCCGAAGCTTCAATTATTAATTATATATGTGTGTATGTTATTTTGTTACATAATTATGTTGTGTATATATTTTATCTCTCTTATTCCTATATATGTATTTATTATATCATTATATAATTATATTATATATTCACGATTTTCGTACAAATTAAGTTTCGGAAATATGCGAGCAGGGAATGATTACTTAATTCTATTAGGTATTGGAATTAATTCGTAGCGTTTTACAAGTGATGGGAAGTACTTTCATTAATGTATTTTTTAATGCTCATGTGAAATAAATAACATTCTTTCATTAAAAAACGCTACGAATTAATTCCAACACCTAATAAATAAATTTTTATGTTTTTTTTGTCTTTATTTCTAACTTTTTGAAGTTTAAATTATATCTGCGTCTATCTACTTTGAACTTTACACGCACACACACATTTAATGTCTCTATTAACATATTTGAAAAGAAGAGTTTTTATCAAGATAACTGGCGTTAAATCGATAATAACTTAAATAAAGCAAAAATTGTTGAGAGATACGTTTGGCTCAAATAAATATCTTCTTCGCATTTCTCGCCATCATTTGCTATTCACATTAGGATATCAAATGTAAGCGTATGTGAAGTTAACCAATTCAATATTAAAACTTTATTGTTCTGATTAGAGTTCCCGGTTCATTTTGAAGAGACAAAAGCCAGTATTCATAGTTGATTCTTATTTTAAGATTATCTTAATTAAGATGTTAATGCAACTCTCTGATTAGTTCATGATAGAATGTACTTGAGAATGTACTTAATACGATCCTAAATATAAGATCTGACTATGAATGTCGCCCGTTTAATAAAGAGTTCTTTATTAAAAATTCCGGTTAATAATCTTTAATTTAAATTAAAAAATGAGATACTAAACTCCTATCGAGATTCAAGATAATCCTGAGTGGCTTAACAGCTTTATTTTGTGAATATCTAGAGTTTTTGGTATATAAAAATAAATCCGACCATAAAATCTTTTTTGAAAAATTAATTTTTAGATATAATAAATCCCTATTTATATATATTTTAATTATTATTTTATCTATTTCCAAGAATTCTTAACGATTAAAAAAATATAAACCCAAAAATAAAAAAGATCTGGACTTAAAACAAAATTTCAGAAACAGGCAGTAAAAACAGGTATCTACTTATATAGCCATCCAACTACATTGAGCCATTAAGATTCTTTTGTTAGAATTTATTGAAAACTATCCAGAATCTCATTCAGAATTACTCGGAATTCTTGAAAAATTTTTGACTTCAGACTTAGAAAATTTTCGATCACCGTTCAAATGTCGGATGTCTTGTAAACCATCCAATCATCTTGAACCATAAGACTTTATCAGAACTCATTTTGAGAATTGTTCAGAATGCCTATCAAAACTACTAACTCTAACAAAATTTTCAAAACCAATGATCTGCAAAAGATACTCGACATATGAACGATGATTAAAAATTTTTTGGGAGTTCTGAGAAGTTCTGATTGAAGTTCTGATTGAAGTTCGACAATTCTCGATGAGTTTTGACGAAAAATCTTGTATATTACTCAAGGTTATTAAATCAATAATTTGAGAGAAATGTTTGAATAGTGATAAAAAATTTTCTAAATCCGAAGTCGAACAATTTTTGAGACAATTTCCGAGTAGTTCTACGATTGGATGACTATATATAAAGATCTGTTTTTATTACCGATTTTTTAAAATTTATTTGTCTTAAGTTTAGATCTCTTTTACTTTTGGATCTATATTCTTTTTAATTATTGATAACTATTCGAAATAGGCAAAATAATAATTAAAATATTACAGAGTTTTGTATCCAAAAATTAATTTTTTTTAATTTTATTTTTTTGGAATTTTTTTTTATGTGTGTGTCAAGAATTCTAGATATTCACTAAGATTATTAAGTAGTTCAGAACTACTTGAACTTGAATTTTATGATTATTTATGTGGAAACATTTCATTTTGCTTTATATCCATTTCTATCAATATGAAATAATTTAAATTTCATTTTAATTAATTTATTTTCATTGCCATTTATCTTTTTTTAATTCTTAAAATTAGAAAAAGATAAGAAATAAATTAAACTGGAATTAAAATTTATCTACGTTGATAAAAATGATGAATGTAACGCATAACGAAGATCTCTTAAACGTCCTGTCTCTTAATCAAACTCTAAAACACAAAATATTTCTTTGTCTCGAATTCCTCGAATTGCCAAGTAGTTCTAAGAAATTTTCCACCAATTCTTTAACAAGGAAGATTAAAGCATAAGAATACTTTTTCTTCTCTAGCACGTTCCTGAGGTGTGAAGTCATGATAAGGAATGTGAGGCGCACGTAATGAATTCTCGAAAATCTCAGTGCGAACTCGATACGATCGTTGTTGTTTCGCGACTCTGCAGTTTAAGTACAAAAAAAATTGCCACAAACCCGATAAGGAATCTAAGAATCTCTATTCTTCCCTTTTTCTTCTTTGCTCATCAGATTCCCCGGAAACCCGTTACTGCTCCTCCCTCTCCCCTCTTTTTCTCTCTTTCGTTCTCTCTCTGCGTGTTCGTATGTCCGGTTTTCTATTTTGCTGTCGTCCTCGCGTCGAGGGAATAGTGAGGAATGTTCTAGGCTGTTCGATGCGAAATGCGACGTGCATATAAATCGGTTATAACTACAAATAACATCTACTGTGCGAAATAATGACAATGTGAAGTAAAGACAAGGCTAGGGCGTATATGTAAGAATAGAAGAACGGAAATGGAGAATCGGAATGAAAGAAACAAGGACAGAAAGAATTGATTCAGAATGCATCAATCGTCATGAATTGCGCACATGAATGCAGACCCGGTCTCATGGGCTATACGTCTTACATACAAAGTCTTCTCTCTTTTTCTATCTTCTTCCTACCGGCCATGTTGCATGGGATACCCCCCTGGGAAAGACGAGTCAATAAGCATTTCTCTTTCCTCATGCGCGAAGCCACGGGCAGGTTAAAATGTCTCAACTTGGAGGCTCGGGCTCGTCCTCCTTCGGCCTTTTGCTCTTTTTTCCACTTCGTTCCTTCCTCACGCGGACAGCGTGACGGCCGGTTACCCGGAGGGAGACGCACGGCTACGAATTACGAAGATTAGGATGCTGAATCCTGCGAAGATAGATGGATCCTCAACGGAACTGAATGTAACAGATCTGTGCGACCAGGGGAATTTCTTTAGCATGATGTCGATGCCCGTCTGAACTTTCCATTCATTCGTAATATATGTGTATCTCTCCTTCTCAATTCCTCTCTCTTCGTTTTAGCTCTTGACTATAGAGATAGGACATTGAGTCTATATATCATGTCTAATCTGATTGCTGGACAAATGATAGCGTAAAACTCGAGGGGGTAACCATTTAATGTAATCGTGGGACAGAGTCCTTGATCATTATAAAATATGAAATCTATGTATCCGATTGTATAATATTAAATAAAATCGTATATTTTACCAAATGACTTCATATGTAGTGAAAAAAATTATTTGTAATCAGATGAAATTATATGAAATCAAATGAATTCATCATGTAAGCTGTGAGACAATATTTCAGTGATTACCCCCTCGGTAAAACTGCTAGAGAGAGAGAGAAAGATAGAGAGAAAGAGAGAGAGAGAGAGAGAGAGAGAGAGAGAGATATGTTTGTAAGCAGACATTTTGAACAATTAATGTAATTAAAAGAATAAGACTCACATAAAAATCATAAATGTCTAATAATTTTATTTGTTACAATATTAATAAAATTCTGTACATATCTCGATAACTGAGCCTAATTGACATATAATGTACATGAACTTTTTTGTTTAAAATGAATTCTAAAATATATTCAAGAAGTTTATGTCGCGGAAATCTATGTACTTTTTTTATCAAAGATTCTAGTTAAAAAATAAAACCACAATATCGCTCGCTGTGTTTTAAGAATTAAGAAAACACACACACATGTGATAAACTTATTCTTTTTTTTCACTGTACCATACGTGTACTGACAAGCGCATATGCCTTTAAGAAAGACGCGAAGGGGGAGGAAGAGCGCAGCGGTAGTGGCAACGGCGATGTAAAAAACAAAAACGCGGCTCGCCACAGAACGCTCCATGGACGGTCCCAAAAGCTATTTGGGACCACCCCGAGAGCTGAGGAGGCCCGGCAATCTGGTACCGTTGGAATGCGACCGTCGGAACGAAAAAACAAAACAAATTTTTATGTCCCCCTTCGTTCCTCTCCTTGCCTCACGTCCCTGTTCGGATCCAAGCCGCCCACTTCAGCGGAGGCATTAGGCATTACTTAGAGCCCCCCCGAGTCTACCGCGAAGGAAGGATATGTCTCCCCCCCCGAGTCTACCGCTCTTTCTTTGCTCTCGCAGGGCGGCGACCACTTTGACGGTCAGAAAGAGCTCGATTTCACGCTGCGAATTGTCCACGGATCATTTCTAAAGACCTCCTTGAGGGACTCACAAGTAGGCTCACTAAAGATACCTCAACTTGGACTCTCGTAGAAATTTCGTTTTGCGATAACGAAATGTTATCTCCCCATTGAAAAAAGGACTAATTGGCATTCCATAGACGTTCCTGTGGTTTGACTGAGCTCTGAGTCATCAGTTTCAAAGTTTGCATCGATAACCTAAGCTGACACTTGTTTCTAAACTAATAGTTTCTAGACTATTCGATAGAAATGTTCCTCCAGTAAAGATGAAGAAACAATTTCTCAAGATATATATCAAGAACTTTTAAACGTAGGAACTATATTCTTCTTGAAATTTTGCACTATTACAATCAAATTATTTTCAGAGCATTATTTTTTTTTTAGCTATCTAAGAACATGGTATTATCATATATATTTGCATAGTTCAATGATTTTCAAAATTTATCTTCTCGTTTCGATATCTTCGTTTGATAAATAATGTTCTTAAAATTGAACGTGAATATACATAAAATACACAACATGATTCATAAATTTTAAAATAAAAATTATATAAAAAACAGAAAAATATTTTCAATATTTTTTATTTAAAATAAAATCTTTTACAATCAATATACATTATTTTGCTCTTGTTTTCAATCTTTGCAAATTGAATATTCTTTTTCATGTGATTGATCACAATCGTTATATCGATTGTAATTTCTAAAATATCAAATTCTTTTAATTGCTGTTTCAATTTTGAAAGCAAGAAATATTAGAGAGCGTTAGATAAATAGGATAATGAGTGATGTAAGATTATAAGTTTTTTAAATCATTCGACATTTTAAAAATTCAAGCTATCCTGTGACCGACCAACTGAAGACAATTACAAAAGAGAAGTATTTAATGTATCAAATGGAATTGAAACGAGAGCAAAATGATGCATTTATTGAAAAGAATTTCACTTTGAATACAAAAAAAATATTTTTTTGATGAATTCTTTATTTTATATGATTTTTATATCCAAATTTATGGACTATGCTGTGTATGATTGTTGTTGCGTGATTATAAGCGGCCATTCTGAATAATGCCTGACTGATCGCAGACTTGTAATTTAAAATAGATCATCACGTCCCTGGGGTGAGACACGAACGTGGGAAGAGGCTCTGGTTCGATGTGTCCGAAGTACCACCTGAAGAATACATAATTGGCGCTGAGCTTAGGTTGTATCATAGTGCACACACGAAGATTCAGAAGAGTCATGGTTCCCATACAATCACGGCGTACCGAGTATTGAACACTAAAGAAGGGTAAGAAAAATTATCCATTTTTTTTGTATATTTCTAAACGCGTTAAATTCTATATTTTTATATTTCTAGACGCATATCATGTAAAGTAGATGGATTTAAAAGAACTAAATAATTATCAGATAAAAATCTAGAGATTAGATTGGAATTTCGGGAAGCTTAATGAATGTTAAAGCACATCTTCGTGTTGCAATAATAAAGTCGAAACGAAAAATAATACTCGCTATTCACTGGCTTTTGTGCCAAGGACGCCTAGGTTAGACCAATTTCATGTTCCTCCAGGCATCCTTCGCAGTTTTTGACATCGTCATCGTATCCCTAATTAGGAGGTCCTTAATCCTTCGCCGAAAAAGTCTCAGGCATTTGTTCTACCTGAAATGCAGAGAGAAAAACTTTGAATATTCCGTCGAACATTCTTTTTCGTATACCTTCGACTTCTTCGTTTTCTTTATTTCTCATATCTATATTATTATATCTATATGTATTTAGAGGACAAGAGACATTTTAGCTCTTTTTCTTTAGAAAAATGTATTTATCCTGCTTTGACAGCTTAGGAAAACAATTGTGCACGGACGATGTGCAGAGTGGATAATCAGAAATATATTACGATATATATGTAATCATTAGCCGTAGGACCACCGGCGGGGGCCATCCGGTCCGGGTGGGAATTGAATCGTAAAAAGGAAAGCGTGGTGAGTTAATCTGAGAGGGCAAACCTCCACGCCTGCGGTAAATGTCGACGGTCTGTCTAGAGACGCTCTATCTAATGGACATGCCGCTTCGTCCTACAAATTGTGAGTCACGAGACACCCCGTCGCCGCTAATAGCCGTCGTAACTGTGCTTTTAAGTACACTTTTAAGCTCCCATTTTGTTAATATGAAAAGAATTTCCCGTTTTCACAGATTGTCATCTACTTACTATTTAGAATTTCCGATACCAAAATCGTGAATCCCTAATTGTCTTCCAAGTTTGATATGAAATCACCTATGAAATAACGAGCTTACGATCGAAAATTTCTTAAATTGCAATCAGCGATTTTTTCGGAAAGAATTGGATAAAAATGATTTTACGATAAATTTGTAAGCTCACGAAATCCTTTTCTGAAATTTCGTTTGAAGAAATAAATGAAAGATGCTCGCTTCTGAAGAAGCTTAGCGTAATCGATCTCATCAAGACTCTTTAGACCCTCAAATTTCTAACACATCAGATACGAAGGTCCAGTTATCCAAAGTTTAGATCTTTCGTTTCGCAAGTTCGGCTACTTAGTACAGGCTCCTTAGTCTTTTGATTTACTACCGGAGGATTGAGGAGTGACAGCCGGCTACACACTCTTACGTTCTTTCCCCCTTCCCCGAAACTTTTGGCACTGGCGACCTGAGCCTGACCGATATACAGGCCCCGACAGGAAACGCTATTCCGTAAATTGAGGTAAATTAGCCGTGGAGACGGGCTAACAGGCTCTCTTCGCGTGTTTCTTCGTCTCTTCTGCCTACGCAGTTGCGCTCGATCTTTGCGTCTCTCTTCTTCTCACCCTTCACACTAGCTCTTTCGGTTCCTTCCATCAAAGTCAAACTATGCGTGACGCATCTTCCATCTCCTTCTTTTTCTTCCCCTACCTCTTCTTCCTTGCGAGACAAGCTGGCGACTCGTAGCTTTCGTAATAAAACCTCTTCATCACGGTACATTGTTAGGAATATTAATACGGAATGCTGATGATGCGTGTTTTTGAAGAAGAATCACATTTAAAATTGAAATGATAGGATTAAAATGACAAGTCGTTTGTAAGTAAAAAATTAAAGCAAAGATCTGAAAATTTTAAAAGTTTCTGGAAGCCTGTTACGATTTCTGAATCCTTCCACTTTGTTATAATTTTTGTTTTTACAGATATTTAGTTTAACAATTATTTATATATCGCAATTTTAAACAAAAACAATAATTGTCAATGACAATAAAATTTTATTGAGATATTAATCCAAATAAATAATATTTTCATTAGTCAATCATCTAGTGTTTTTATTATTGAAAACTTTATACATATAATTTGTTCAAAGAAATAAATTATTTAAATATTTATAATCAAAATCTGAATCCGTTAAATTAGTAAATTAATTTTACTCGATTTTATCAGTCGATTTATTGGTTTTATTAAGTAAAGGATCATTGAGATTCGATTTCGAAGAACACAAGAATCTCATAGCCTGTTCAATTACGATAATGGATTTGCGGAAAAATGGTAAGAGGTAAATGTTGCGAAGATCATTTGCTCACTGAACAATGATCGACGTGTTTTCTTGCTAAGAGCTTGAGGCTCTTATTGATGCGCGGCACGCGCTGTTTCACGATTAATTAGAAATTACAATACGAAGAATCACGACAAAGCATTTGTGACGGGCGACACGTCGTGCGTGACAATCGAAGTTACTGAGCGTATATTATTTCCATCGTGTTTACGTGCACGGAATACCTATCAATTTTTAATAAACAGAAAAATATCTATCATTGCACGATAATCAGCGTATGTGACAATTTTATGTAATACAATTGAGATTAAAATCCGCTCCTCTTAAATAAATTGTAAGATCGAAATTTTAAAATACGTTCCAGGATTTCATGAAAATTTTTAATTTTAAGAATTATTTTTAATTTTAAGAATGTTCATGTGCGTATATGAATAATATTTGAGGATACGTAGTCTTACAGAATTGATTATTTTTACTCTCTTGTGTGTAACTCTTTTGCACTCAGAAATGGTAAAAAAAATCACGATTTTTAAAGTTTTTATTTCGCGGCATTTTGTGTGAATTTAAGCAGACTATCGATTAAAAAATTTGACACTAATTAAAAAAGTGACACTAATAAGTTTGTATATTTATTCCTAGACTGTTCGTTGTAGAAACATAGTTTCTTCATTTCAATTTCAGAATTCGAGAATTACAGTACATTGATGCCATAAATATTACGGACAACAAAGAGGGCTGGCTGACATTGAACATCAGCGAGGCTTTTGAACATTGGGTGAAGGACTCAAAAGAAAATCGAGGACTGTATCTCTCTGTGCATCCTGCTGATCGTTCAGGTAAACATTTTATTTTTTCTAGTTTTCTTCCATTATTTTTGTCTCTACAAAGATTTTTCATTCAATATTTGAAGTAACTGAATAGAAATCAAGTTAAGGGTACCAAGTTAAGAAAATCCTCATCTGAAATAAAGTCGTCTATTTTATCGAGTCAATACCACTTACATTCACACACACATGATTTACGTGACATTGACACGTCATTACATACTGAGAGTGCTTTCCATTTATGCCCTTTTTCACCAATTTGTAGATTAATTTAATCTCGTTAGTCTTCAATTAACTCTTCATCTTTTTCTAATTTCAAAGCAAAAACTCAGAACACTTATGGATTAAATCACAAGTCTACTATTATAAACGTATTTCTATCTAAACTTCTCCAGCTTCTTAGAAATAGCACACTAAATATAGAACGACTTCCGGTTTGATAATAAACATGTTCGATGTTTATTGAAATCGGATCGCAAGCAAAGTATAAGAGAGAATTCAAACTTTAACTTTTGATTATTCGGAAATGCGTCTTTTATATCTTCTCAGGCGACAAAAGAAGCAATAGGTAATTGAAAAAGAACAACTGCCCATCAATTGTATACAAGTTTATCAGAAGCCAAATTGACCAACTTTATTTTTATAAATTTCTTAATTTTAATATCAAAACATAATTTGTTTATAATTTCATCAGTTTTCTATTTTTTATTTAAATCGATTTAGCTTTCGATTCAGTTTGACTTTCAAGAATCTTATATAATATTTTTAATATATAGATAAGTATTTTATTGGATTAAATGAAGAGTGTGCTCTTGATTTTCATATATCTGATGGTCATGTATATTTGTGTTTTCTCAATGTATATTACACCTGTTCAATGTTCTCACCACAATACTATTGTAAATGCTGCGTGTGCGTGACACGAAAGATTAGTAGCAAGTTAACAACTCTTGAATATCGATTCTCTTCCTAGTTTTTTTGTGTTTATAATTCAGGAAGAGAGACAATACTTACTCAACTACTCTTGCGTCTTATCATAATTTAAATTGACGGAAAATTGTATTTTTCATGGAATTGAAGATCAGAGATATCAAGATATTAAGGATCTCTTTCCTTGATATCATGAAATGAAGTTTTTTATTAATTCAAGTAATTAATTAAAAACTTTAATTATATATTGAAGTCAATGTTACAAATTTACATATAAATGAAATGTCGAAATATAATTTCAAAATAACAGACGGCATAAAGTTTTCTTGGAAATTTTATTCTCATGTAGTTTTGTCGCGCTTAATCATCCAACTTTTGCTGTCCTTCTTTATTTCTTTTTTACAATTTAATATAATTATATATTATAGAAGAAAGTGCAATTAGTATTGTATCACTTTTAAGAAGTTAAACGTTTTTAGGTTTTTTTTATCTTGCTCGTTATTTACTCGCATACTTTATTACCATTCGGGATACTTAATCTATGAAGGCGTCGCCTTGTCTTCCCATGCTGATAAGATATACTTACGAACTCGAGAGAAGGCTCATGTTATTTTCAAAAGAACAGCAGTGAACAGGACAAAAAAAAAGAGAGAAAAAGAAAAGAGAAGAGAGGAAAAAGAAAAAAAGAGAAAGAGCGAGAAAGAGAAAGAGCGAGAAAGAGAAACAAAAAAAAGGGAAAATTGATTTTATCACTAAAGAACTTCGCACACTTCTAATGAAAGAACCGGCTTCTGTGTTAAATTAGCTAAATTTTTTATATTGATTGCTTTATGATGCTTATCAAAAATTTCAATAATCTCAAAAAAAGCTTAATTTATATGAACCATTCGAAACTCTGAATTGTCTACTGTTAATTAATTAGGTGCTCATAGCACAATTAATTCATTAGTTAGCGAATTTATATTTACCAAAGCTTTATGACATGGTTGACGTCTGTTCGAGATTCCGCTACAATTTTGTAAATCTGATAATGACTCATCATGGACAGATCTAACCGACATTGATCGTTGAATATATAACTTGCTAAGGATCTCCAAAGAGAATAGAAACGTTCAAGATTTCGTAATAAAGCTACACATCATTTATTATTACGAAGTATTTTTAAATTAATTTCATGCAAAAATATTGTAGAGTTTAAAAAATCTATTAACTGATCTTATCTTGACTTGGCGTGGCAGTTTCTAAGTTAAGGCAAGATCATTTTGAATTTTTAAAATGGAAACTCTTATATTTTTATTGCATATTCTTGTAATTTATTTTAAGAGCTTTCCAAAATACTATAATAAATTATTTTTTCATTAAGCACTCTTCGAGTTATAAGACTTGAATTTATATTCTTATAGATGCACGCTTATACACATGATAGACAAAATTTGGGACGCATTGTAAAGTGGGACAAAGAGTTAAAATTTGAGTTCCTCCTAATTTGGGATTGGTCATTAAGATATATATATATATATATATATATATATATATATATATATATTATATATATGTATGTATATATATATAAAACATAATCTGTCATATTATTATATTTTATATAAAAATTTTAATAAGTAGTGGTGGATAACACTGAATATTAATGTGTATATATAAACATCAAATCAAGTGTACAAACAGCATGCGTATTTAAATATATGTACATCTATACGTGTGTATGTAGTGTGTGATATGTGTGGTGTGTAATGTGTGTAGTGTGTGGTGTGTGTTTGATTGTCATGTGTGTGTGTGTGTGTATGATTTGTTATTTGCCGCGCCTAGATTATTTCATTATTTGCTCTCTCTTTCTTGATTTGACTTCTATCCTCTTTCCTCTTGTCTCGCTCTTCAGAATGCGCAACCGGTTTACCTTTGATCGTTCAATATAAAATACAAGATCGAAGAGTCACATGCCTCTCACGAATCTTTACATTTGATTTCTGACTACCTTTCTCTCTCTCTTTCTCTCTCTCTCTCTCTCTCTCTCTCTCTTTCTCTGTTTTTTAATTTTCTCTCGCCGCATTTAAAAAACCTATGAGATTCTTCAAAGATATATTATCTGTATCTAAATTTAAGCCTAAATATAAATTAAAGATTATTACATATTCTTCAGCTGTTAGATTCGTATCCTCGAGCGAATAAATGATCAAGTCATTACGACAGAAATTCTTTATTGAAGTATATAAATGATATGAAATACCTATTTTATGTCAAAATATAAGTACAGAGAGAGATATACCTCAATAGATGATGAGACATCAGCAATATCGACTATTAAGTAAAATTATGAATTCAAAGATTTATTATAGGTCAAATTTATGACAATCTATTGGTGGTAATAATTGAAAGTGATGTTCTTACTAATTTTTAAATATTATTACAAATAAAATTTAAGTTTCGTTTCTAATTCAATTCGGTTTGTATACAAAGAACGTGCAGAACTAAATGAAAAATTTTATTAATCCGATGTAACCCTCTCACAATGTCCACGATTGCGACAATTAATGAAATCGAGTTCCAATTTTTCTATCATTTTTCTTCTTATTTTCCTCTTATCATGCTCAAGACTGCTAAATTCAGATGAAGAACGAAAGAAAATCATTCGCGAGTGATTCTGACGGCCGACGTTCAGTGAATGTAATCACTTTTGATTTACAGCTGCGAATAGATAGGCGGCAATTGCGTACCCGCTTTTGAAAACCGCAATTATGTTTCATTACGCGACTACGTTTGTACGAAGATAGGTGCAGATTTAATCTTTTATAATCTAATTTTTTCGTATTTAAAAAAATAAACATAACATAACATGTTACTATATATATTAATATATATATATATATAGAACATATTGACTCTGAGATCTAAATTAACAATTAATTTTTGCCTCGGTGATCTAATGGCTTAGGACGCTCGTACAAAATACAAGAGATCCGGGTTCAAGTCCCAGCCGAAGTAATATTTTTCGCAATAAATTTATTAACAGTTTCAACATATTAATATCTTTATAACATAATGTTTGATGGTAGCATCAAATTATTATAATAAATTGCTTGTCAATTTAATTCGCGATTACTCGAGTAGTTTTAATTGCGTTTATAGTCCGGAAAAACAATTCGACGCAGTTCTAAAAAGACTATAATATGGTATATATGTAAGTACATATATAGTGTATATTAATAATTCAAGATTTAATTATTTAAAGCAATGAAGATCCAGCTTCGATCAGTATAGGCATTTTAATTTCTAGTTCGTACTGTCTAAAATAAGGTTCTTATTATTATTTCCATACTATGCTCAATTATAATGAAAAAATAAAATTAAATTAAAAAAATATAAATATACGAATATGCGATTACAAAATATTATAACATGACGTTATAGAGGATTAATACATTAGTAATAGATTATCGCACCGGTAATAACCGCTTGAAGGAAAGTGTTGTCAATGCTAGAACGAATGGGAAGGATGATAAAATGACTTGACACAGAACTTGAATACGTCGCCTCGAAGAGACACGCTCACAGCGTGCGAGCACCATTCTCGCCGCGAGCCGGCGCATTCCTCGAGAGCGGCGCAAAGTGCAACAACTGCGACGGTAGGTGTCTGCCAGTGTCCGCTGCAATCACGGCAAATGCGCATTCCTGCCGGTCAATTTACTAGCTTTCTCGGACTCGCGCACACTCGAAATACATGATATCCTGTGGGGCCTGTGGTACCCTGCCGGGCGCGAGTGCTCGCTGCTTGGGATCATTTACATACGATCGCTCGCCGCGACGAGGTCTCTCCTAGTCGTCGACTCGCATTCCCGATCTGACCGCGATGGCGCGATCCCGATCGATGAGATTTATCACGGGACTTATCTCCTCTTTCAAGACTTTATTTGTCGAGAGGAAATAAGCTTGCGAACGAGATATAGAACCGGGCGCGATAACTTTCTAACATGCATGATCGGGTTATCGGCGAAGTTAATTATAATGAAAAAGGATTTCCAGATTTCGATTATGAAATTGAATAGATGCGTAAACATCATTTGATCCGCTTGAACCGATACGAATTTCGTAAGCACACCGAACTCCACGCAGACCTGGGTAGCGATACCTACCTGGGTAACTTTTTCACTAGAGCGGAAACGTGAAAAGTGTAAATTTTTATATATGTATGTTCGTACATATACACACATACATACAAAGATTTTTCACTTTTCACATTTCCGTCCTAGGGAAAAAGTTACATGATTGTTACCCTGGAATTTTCCAGAGTAATTAAAAACGAGACGTCTAAAACGCGTTGGAAGTGAATGTCTACGAAGCTTGGCTCGACTTTACACCGAGATTCTTGAGCGTTCAATATTCATGAAGGTTGACTATTAATAATCTTGAGACCCGCGTGCGCGCAGGCCATTCTAATAAACACATATACCTGATACTTACGGAATAAAGATTCGAAATATGTGAGCAAGAGTCTCTTGTTTTCGCAAAACATGATTTTCGCAGAACGCCTCTAGTCAAGAGTGCATCGATATTTGTAGCGACTTTCAACATTTATTCTTCTTTTTCTATTCTCTATTGTTCCTCTTCTTCTTGATATATGTTCTTTTCGTATATCATTATTTTATTCTTCTATATTATTTAATCATATTTCTATACTACAATATATACTTTCAAGAAAAATATTCCTAAAGAAAAATAAGTTACTAGTTATTGCTATTAACTGAGAGTCAGTTAATGATTTCATTCATTTATTTCTTCAATTGATATATTATAGCGCATGAAGTGAGACCAGAGGATATCGGAATTATGGGATTCCGGGGTGATCCAGACAAGCAACCCTTCATAGTGGGCTATTTTAAGAGTTCAGGCGTAAGGGAATCCAAGGTCCGACAAAAACGCGATGCCAAGAGGAAGAAGAAGAGTGAGGCCACCAGTTGGGATTACCGGAATAATCCTTATACTGGTAAATTCGCGTATGGAATATTGCAATCCTAATTTAATTTATAATATAATAAATATAATAAACAATTTATAATATATAATAAATATGATAATAATAGTAACAATGATGTAATAGTATAATTTGCACGTATTTATATTTATGTATAATTTATATATAGAAAAACAAAAAATATGTATACAATATATGTATGTATATGTATATAGCACATATGTATATTCAGAGTGAGAAAAAAATACCGGGACTCCGAGATATCTCGAAAAAATATAAGTTTTATAGAAAAACTGTTTCAGATAAAAGTAGGGTTTAAAAGTAGGGTTTAAAACAATCGATTTAATGATTCCGTTAGTTCGACGTGTCATCGCCAAAGTAAGGACAAAGTTAGCTTGAATTTTTTAAATAATACTCCCTGTTTTTTTTATTGCACATTTTTACAGCCCTTCTTCAAAGCTTTTTCAGAGCACCATAATTTTATCTTTATTTTAAATAAACAGTTTTGAAGTTATCGAGCTTTTTTTATAGTAAAATTATAAAAACAAGATCGGAAGATAATCCAAATCCAGCTTACAAAGGCAAGGTCGGAAGAAGATTCCAAGAAACAATTTGACGTCTTTGGACGTCCAAAATATGTTTAGAAAAGTCTTGTTTATGTTAGCTGTCTAAAATATGTCCTTATAGTGCTTTGAAAAGAAAGTTTCTGAAAAAGGGCCATAAAAAAGAATATACAATAAGAAATAGAAGATTTCGTTAAAAAAATTCAAAGTGACCTTTTCTTGATCTTGACAACACTACTTAAGCAGCGAACTGATAGGATCAATAAATAAACTTTTTTAAACCTTACTTTTATCTGAAACAGTCTTCTTTAAAATTTATCAGTAAGAAATAGAATAATAGAAATAATAGCCATAACGTCAGCCATCAAAGTTAGATCTTTAATACTTAAATAATTTATGTAAAATTTTTTCGAGATATTTTGGGGTCCTAGTACTCTCTCTTTTTTTATTTGTCTTTTTTCTATATTAAATTTCATAAATAAAAAAGATATAGGTATATATATGTGTATAGGTATATATATGTGCAGTGATAAAAGATATGTTTTCGCAGATCCTGGAGCACAGTATTCACGAACCTGCAAAATACAAACATTATATGTCAGCTTCCGCGATTTGCAGTGGCAGGTGAGCTATTAATTAACATATCTTTTAAAACTCTGGTTCCTCACGGCGCACCGCGACGTGATGGTGGCTGTGTCGGATTACGGTGTCACAGGCAAGGAATCGTATGTTTTCTACGAATCCGACGTGTGCGGTGAGGAACCAGACGTCATAAATTTATATGTGCATTATTTCTTATAATTTGTTTTGTTGCATAGGATTGGATTATTGCGCCGGATGGGTACGATGCATATTATTGTAGCGGGGAATGCAACTTCCCATTGAACGCTCATATGAACGCAACTAATCACGCAATAGTTCAAACTCTAGTGCATTTGGTGAGCCCGGGCAAGGTACCCAAGCCATGCTGCGCACCCACCAAACTTTCAGCCATTTCCGTCTTATATTTCTTGGACGAGAGCAATGTCATCTTGAAGAAATATAAGAACATGGTTGTTAAGAGTTGCGGCTGTCATTAGATTTTTCTTTCCCAGCCAATTGATAGAATTGAAAAACAAACTCATTGATGCAGATGCCAGCTGAACTAGATGATAATTTCATAATCAAATGAGCAATATTTCTTCATTGCATTTTATTATGAATTTTATTATGAAAAATCAGATGCGATCTTTGAGCCTTTCGAAAGTATAAAGATATGTAAGACTGCTCTAAAAAAAAATTAAAATATGAGATTGCTCCAAAAAAAAGTTAATGAATATTGATGAATATTATAAAAAATATTATTTTTGTGTATTGGGCATAATTTTATCATTTTTATACAAATCAACGTGCCTGATTGTTGTTTAATCATTGCATGTATATACGATGTTAAATCGTAATAACACTTAAGAGTAGATTATTGAGATCATTTTGAGACAAAATTCTAATACCATAATTTTCGAGGCTGTAATAATTTTTATGTTATACATATTTAAGTTACAAATATTTGTGTTGTAAGTATTGAAAGTTAGCGAACCAAGTTATTTAAAATTTGTGCGTTCAAATATGACACAATTCACAGTGCTAAAGACGAACGTCGACTGTCTATTTCATCAAGATATTATTATGTGGATACGTGTAAAAATAATGTATATTTCAAAACTGATAAATAATTCGTGCACAGTCTTGAACTGAAAATGTAATTATAAAATTGATGTAAAAATATTATTAGACACCAAAATATGCTTCAACAAAATATGACCTTTTTCGCTCATTATGTCAACATATGATGTCTAGCGGTCTTTGAATAACCTTGGAATTATATTGAAGTTTTATGTGTTCTGAAAAATTCTTGGAAAATCCCTGAAATTTCAGGGCTGGCCTAGAATTTATTATTCTTTCATTCTAAAAACGTCAGAGCGTGAAAAAAAAGAAATAATAAAAAGAAAGTTGTGTTTGGAAATAAATCGTTCTTTAAAAGTGCAATAAGTTATCAATAGAAAACTTGAGTTTATCTAAAATAGAACATAGTAAAAAAATAGTTTGTGTTAACGTTCGTTTGATTATTTATTTAAGGCAATAAATAGTATTGTTTCCAATTTGTTTGCGTTTTAATTCATTTGTATAGAATCATAACTTGAATACAAAGCGTATAATATTGCACAAATTGTTGAAAATTAATTAAATAATGAAAATAAATCGATGAATAAATCCTGGGAAACCAGGATTTTTACGTAAAATGTCCTGGAATTATCTCTGAATTGACTAGCTAGATTTTGCTGGACATCATGGTTGAACATTTCTCGAATTTCACTTATTATTGTTTATTTATACGTCAGCTGAAAAAAATGTTTTCAGAAAATATACTATTTTTATTTTTTTTTTGTGATAAGTATTATCACATTCCTCAATAATAGAATTGATGAAATGCCCGTCATGAAACGAAGAAATTTCAGGTTCGAATCATGATTGGGATGATATTTTTTATCATAAATTTTTTATAGTGTTTTAATAATACTCATAAGCATATCAGTATTATTAAATTGCTTGTCAATTTCCGGTAAAAAAATTTTCATACATAATTATATAGAACTATATAAAATTATATAAAATTACATAAAAATATATATATATAATTAAGTACAATTCATTATATATAGTTATATACAATTTTATGTAACATCATCGAACTTTTATATATAATTATGTATAAATTCCTTATGTGTATTTATATAAATATACATAATGATTCATATATTTTCATATATATTTATACATGATTTATTATAGTTCATATATAATTTCATATAATTATATATAATTAGAAGTAAGTATATGTCTATATCATGAGATGGACGTGCCGCTCATAACAAGAAAATGATCAGGAGTCTTATAAAAAGGCATATGTAAATCGAAATAGCGATTTTCCTGAAGGTTCTCAAATTTCTCTTTTAGAATGTACTTTTGAAAATTTTTTAATCATTATTTTTTTTAATGTATTTTAAAATGTGATGCTCATCAATAATACTTTAGCAATAAAACTTTTCTGTAAATTATTTATAATTTTTACAGTAGTACATGTAATTATGTATAATTATTGTATATATAATTATCTATCATTTATATGTGGACATATATGGTTTCATATATGGTTTTGTATAATTATACACAATCATTTATATGTATATAATTATGTAAAAAAATTGTGAGGTAAATATTAAGGAAAGGAAAGCCATTTCCATTTTTGGCATTGGCCTTTACATATGTTGTCAAGGTCATTCTAAGTGACCTCCAAGAAGTTTTAGTTGGCAGTCGGTATTCGTTAAAAAGTCATTAACAAACAGATTTAAAAAATAAGTTTTATTTCTGTTTCATATTTGAGCGTGCGACTTGATTCGTTAATGTTAAATACTTATAACTCAAATACTATTATAGTCTAATACTATTAGAATTCTCTTAAAATAATCTCAGAAAATAATCTCAGAAATTTTTCCTTAAGCGTTATTACATTTTTATTAACCATTTTGTATGCGTGATTTTATTTCAATAATATAAAGAATTAGTCATAAGGGTATGTATCTAGAATGAACGAATCAGATAAATTTTGAAGTAACTAAGACATGCGAGATAATTCAGATAATAAAATCTTTTGATTTAACAATTTTTTAAAGATATGTGAGACCAGTTTTACATCAAATCGACGATAAGCTCTACTTCATAGTTTTTTTCATCGCAGGTACAATCGAATGTCCGTATTATGAAATTATTAAAAAAAATAAATTATTAAATGGTATTCTTGAAGCTTTCTATCAATTTTATTTTAATAGCACAAAAATTATTGTAGCACGCTTTTTCTTTCGCTCCCTTTCTAAGTGTGGTATCACATGGCAAACATGAATACTAAGAGAAAAATATCACTTTTCGAATAATCTGTACGATAAGATATTTTATTATATGGATATTCAATCGTAATTATGAGTTTATAGATGTGAAACTAAGAGTACAGAAATAACACAAAGGAAAAGAGTTGTAAAAAGATTTCATGGGTAAATCGATTTAATTCTTGACAGAGAATCAGTACTCTCTTGATGGTACCAACGATTACCAAATAATTTTTGTATTTATAGCATAAGTTGTGAGTGCATAGATGTACTCAAACGTAAATGGCGTAAGTTATTAATGACAAAACTTGTTAGTGCGTATTACACGTAAACATGTATAAAAGCGAACTATAATATATACTCATGTTAATTTGTAAGTTTTGTATAGCGTCATTGTAAATACACTCTTGTACATACTTCCTATGTTTCTGTACTTCATATTTTATGCATAAATACAAATAAATTTTAGAAATATAGGGATTAAAATTTCTCATTCAGTATTAGCAGTGATTATCGGATGGCAAGTTAAAAATAGAAAATACAAAATAGGTCTTTCTTTATTTGAGAATGTAGGTATATTGTTCGTTATTTTTTCGGAATATTATGGCCGACGAAGAATATGAGAGTTCCATTCAAAACCAAACTTTCACATCGATTATTTGTCATTTCCAAGAAAAGTAAAGATACAAATTACGAATGGGGATTGCTTTTTAAATTTTTTTCCTATATCAGTCAGTATTATATATATATTATATATATATCATATTTATACTAATTGCACTGCTTTTGTTACCTATATTATTAAATTGAATATTATTATTGAATATGTTATAAATCAATAAATAAACAAATAAATAAAATACATAAGACATATTTCCGTTTTTATCTCGCGTGTAGTAAATTCTATCATAGCTTCTTCGAACAGACATTTCATCACGTTTTTATACTTAAAGTCCTGACACTCACGTAAGTCCCGTTATTAATGCCGTGTTAGAAAAAATTTTACAATGGCAATACTAATTAGTCATCATGCGATGCTCTAAATTCGTATTAAGGCTCCTGTTTTCTTCATAATAACCATATGAAATTATGACGTCAAAAATGTGACTCTTTTTTTTGCAACATAAGTCAAAATAATTTTATCACAATAATAGTATTATTATTTTATTGAATGGAGTGCTCAATAGTGGAAGCGAACATAACAAAAGTAACATTGAAAATACCAGTTGCATTATCCGCATAGGTCAAGTGATAATCTATAGCCATCTTTTCCATACAATCATAATATCCGTTTATATCTTGAGATGTGATATAATGGATACATTTTGAGAGGAAAATATACAAGCCTACATATAGTTGTAACATGGGATATATGGTATAATATAGTAATCAAATAATTAAAGTCTCGTCAGCAAAGTAAAGTTTGACAATTTATTTAATAGCGCGTCTAACTTGAATTGTGTTTACGTGTCGCGATCTCGCGTTCTCAAGATCCATTCCTCTGCTTTAACTTTGTTCGAGATCGTTCTTATATAAACATATCTTCTTTCGAAATATGATTGTTAGTCTAATACATATCTAAATATTATTGTTAAATTGAGAAAACAAAAATAGACCGAATTATTATCTATACCTACAGAAATGTAAAAAAAATATAACAGGATAGAAAAAACATTTGTGTCGATCCAGAAATAAGAAAGAACGAAAGAAATAAGTTACTCGTTTAGAAAACTGGCTATTGTATTCCGTACTGATCCTACTGTATATACAATATGTATGCGTCATATGTATTATGTATTCCGAATAGCTGACTCGAACCTTTTGTCTCATGTTATGGTTATTTATAGCTTTCTCGAATATTAATCTTCTTATTACACCAAATTACTGCTTTCTCTCTAATGTATGAGATTGTAGCGATGTAATTGCCACAATGATATTCAAATGATTAGGATGCGTATCAATATATAAGTTAAAAATTGTGATTGAGGATTTAAGAGATAAAAGAACATTTTGAACATAGATATTAACAGCAGAAAAGTAGAAAAGTATACTTTCCTACCTTTCTTACGTTCTTTTATCTCCTATAAAATAGGACAGCTCATAATTAGAGCGAAAATTTTGAGAGATTTAAATGCAATCCATTTGTTATTGATCAATTAGCAATTTGTTGAAGGATTATTTAACATGGTTGTAACAAAAGACTTTGAAAAGCTTGAAGAAAGGGTCTACATATATAAAAAGCTTGGAAGTAATGACAGTAATATTATAGAATAAGTCGGCAACAAAAAGATTGAAAAGTAAAGGCTGCTCTTTGTATCAAGAATTGAACTAAGATATCCTGATGAAATATTTGATATTGAAGAAAAGCTAGGAGAAGAATTATGGACAAAAATCTTTTGTTGAGATTGATTTGTAAAGAATAAAGAACGAGGGAGCAATAGAGAGAAATTCATAATGATGCAGTTTGACAATCAATAGTTTATAATTTATTGAATTGAAAGCTTTAAAAAGATTTAAGGCTACAAGTGCTGACACACAATGAGCCATTATCAAAAGAGCATAATACAATCTACTAAGTGAAGAAGAGTTGTAGTGTGATACTAAGAAATGTTTACGAAAACCAGAGTGGCATTCGGGAATTTCATTATATACTGAATATGTTATATATACATGTTATTTATGTATTTTATATATATATATATATATTATTTTTGTATGTAGTTATTTTGTTTAGAGAAAGTTTACATTAGATTTCTAAAATGTTGTATAAACTATATTTTACAAACCAAAACAAAGAGTTTATGGAAGAGTATATATACTCGCTACTTCATAGAATTAATAACTGATAGTAAGAAAACTACAGATGATAACGACGATTAGATACAATTACGTTCATTACTACTGCACGCTTATTAGATGACCGCTGGTTAGTCATGGGATTTTCAAGTTGATGTTATTTGAACATGTGTGTGTGTGTGTGTGTGTGTTTGTGTGTGTGCAATTAATTACTATTTTTTAATAATTTGTCTACTGGACAAAATTGCTCAATGTAATCATATATTCAATTATGCAAATATTATTTAATCAAATATTCGTTTAGCTGCGTAAATATCATTATTAGTATTGCCGCAATGATTAATAAGCAATTTTCATAAATAAAAAATTATAGTTGAATAATTGCAATAATCAACAATGACAACGCAAGAGTCAACAATGACAACGTTTAGATCACGATAGCATTAATTCTGAGAAGCATTTATTTTATCGTCTTAATTTATCCCGCGGTAAAACCGTGGCTTTAAGTTTTAAGTGCAGACGCCAGTGTGATGTCATGCCTGAATTATTTAATTTCTCAGCAATGCACACAGAAGACAGACAGCCGTGTATATTCTAGGAAAGCTTCTTTCTTTGTGACATTTTATTAGCTACTATAATACCATTGAATGCCATAATTTATATATTTGACTGGCTATTATAATACCATTGAATACCATAATTTATATAATGCATAAAAAAAAAAGAAAGAAAAAATTCTACACTAACTGATGAACTCTAATTAATTACTTAATGATAATAAATTACTTAATGATGCTAATAAAATTATAAATACCTACGCTTCAAACTATGTTCGGAAATTTTTCTAGCGAAATATAATACAATATTACTTAGAAAGTCTAAACGTGGCTAATATTACTTCAAATATGTATTTTTTGCTTTGATAACCAAGCTTTAATATGGATATATAATATGGATATATAATATGGGTATATAATCTTAAAAATTATGTTAAAAATATTAAAGATACACATAATGTTAAAAATATTATTGCAGCCAAGTCTTTATTACAACTCGTAGTTTTTACCGTATGTTTTTCA
This sequence comes from Acromyrmex echinatior, assembly GCF_024713525.1. Classification (NCBI taxonomy): domain Eukaryota; kingdom Metazoa; phylum Arthropoda; class Insecta; order Hymenoptera; family Formicidae; genus Acromyrmex; species Acromyrmex echinatior. The sequence goes on from NC_141868.1 coordinate 1,307,625, forward strand.
AGTTTATTGACTCAAGCAGAATAAGCGTAATTGGAAGCCTGCAGATGTGGTCAATGCAAAGTCCTTAATTGTGATCGTTATTGTGTTTATTTTTTCATCTTGCGATTACTTTGTTTGTCTTATGTATTTGCCTACATCGTTTTTGTCTTTTGTTAATTTGCTTTATTTCAAGCTTTATTTTGCATTATTGTACTTGTAATAATTTAATAGTATTCCATAACACATAGTTTCTTTATAAATATATAGAAATATTTAATAAGCTTAAGATAAAATACATTTATTTTGAATATCATTTATTACACACATTGGTTTTGTGCCGTCATACATGTATATAAAGTTTATCATATATATATAATATATATATATATATATATATAAAGTTCCTATAAGTTTAATGTCGCGGTAAAAAATGTATCTATAGTTAATATCGCATGACAAGAGATGAAGGCGTCGTGGTGATAAACGCGTACGTGCTTCATTCTGTTCTCAGTATGCTTGTGTCGATCGTAGGCGACGGATGTACACTGTTGTGCACGCGTTCTTTTGAACTCGACAAGTGCTCCGGAAATATTAATAATGAACGATAAAGATCGAAACACGCTATCAGGCAAATAAATTTTACTTTGTGAATAAATACTGTGTAAATAAATTATTTTTATTTACTCCTAAAGAGCGAATTAACATATATTAACATATATTAATTTCTGATATTTATAAAAAGTGAAGTTTATATCTAGAATAGAGTATATATGTGAAATGAGAAGTAGTGAAAGACGAAGTGTAATTTAAATTGATAAAGTGATATATTAGTTATAATATAATATAAAAATTTTGATAATTGTGTTCGAAAATTAAAATATGAAGTAAGGATTATCTAAATCAGGATGAAGTATGTTTTTTTTTAAATATAAATTGATCAAATATCGATAACAAATATTTATTTATTTATCAGTATAAGATTCTGAAATTTTAAAATTATGTTAATTTGATTCAGGAAATATAAATTATGGTAATTAATTATGCAAATAAATAAAATATTTAATGTTATTGGAATTACAATAGAGCTAAGTAAAAAGAATACGAATTTCAAATAAAAAATTAACAAAAATATATTCGATATTACTTACGAATACATTATAAAATAAATTTCTGTTGTTCTTATATTACACTTTTAATAAAATTTAATTATGCAATGTGTACATAAATATAAATTTTCAGGTAATAGAAAATAATCTGATTAAATTGGATTCAGATAGAAGTTAGATAGAAGCGAAAATTAGATTAAAAAATTAGATTATAAATTATTCTATTTAATATCAAACATATTATAAAAATATTAATTATGTTTTATTGTCAAAATTTATCGAATTCTTTCAAAGATTAGTATCATCTGAGAGTTCTTTTCGGATTGAATCAAGATTTTCTCTTAATCCTTCTACTTTAATTTTGAAATAAACATGCTCTTTGTATCTTTTGCTACGGGATAAGAGTGCGGAAAAATGATGAGGTTCAGATACAAAAGAGCAAGAGAGAAAAGGCGAGGATAGAGGAGGTCCTCTTGTAGTTCTCTGCCTTTAGGGGGGGGGAAAAAAACTCACCGGACAGGTTTTAAAATGGGACAGGACCAGTGTGGGATATTTAACGTCTCCGTATGTCGTAAATCTTCGAAAATGTACAATTAGGTGAACGCGTCTATTCCGCGAATGCGGAAAGCTTCTCACTGATTTCTTTCGGAGTTCAATATTTTTTTTCTCACAATCATTTAGACAGAATCTTATTATTTTTCGTTATATAATATATATCATATCGTCAGAAGTAGCGGGATTCGAGTATAAAACAAGATCAGTCCTCTATTATCTCCTATCTGAGTTCAATTGGCTGAAATGTGATTAGCAGATGATTGAAGTGTTTGTATCTGTCCGCTTATAAAACTCAAATGAACTTTATATATACGTTGGCAAGAAACTAATATGTGTAATAATGATAACGTATCAATAGCAAGAAAAGATTTTGCACCTTATCAATTGATAATAATAAAATTCTGATCACATCAGAATTTATTTAGCTAAACCAAACAAAAATGTGGGCTCTTCTGCTTAGGACTGTAGATACAAAGCTAATATTTATATGCTGGAAAAATGAATACTTACTTATTAATGAATACTTATCGAACAATTATTTATTAATAATGAATTTCTTTTTATACATATTAGAAATTCAATTTCGATGATCTTGTATTTAACGTATATGTGCAAACAAACAGTAAGTTCGGATCTATAATAGGTGTTTTAAGCTTTAAGCCATAAGAAATTGCAGTCAAATGTGAGGAGAATAATTGATTGTGATTCGTCCATTCCTTATGGCTTAAAACAAAAATCTATTATAGATCCGGGATCTATTATAATCATCGACATATAGAATGGACCACCGATGGCAGTGATGGGGATAGAAAGACGAGTAGAGTGGGAGGCAGATAAATAGACGTTCTTTCTTTGTTTACTAATTAGCCTGATTGGTTGCTATTGATCTAGTAGTACTGCTACAACTAATCAGGCTTAATAAACAGAAAAAGAACGTTCATCCATTTATTTGCCTTTCACTCTACTTGTCTTTCTATTCCATCACTGCCATCGGTGGTCCATTCTATGGCCGGTATTCATAGTTAGTCAAGACCGTCAGTCATTTCAAGACCATCTTAAGTTACTAATGCAGTCTTCTGATTAGTTCATGACATCTCAAAACAGAACTTAAAACGATCTTGAATATAAGAACTGACTATAAATACTGGCCTATATATCGAAGATATCTTTGCTAAGCTAAGGAAATTCAAAAAACATAATTTCACTCTGTAGAAAGTGAGAGATATATATTATTCTTTTTATTTTGGTATAATAAAATGTTCTATTTCTAACTACAAAAGATCTATCGAACAAAACAGTTTTATACCATTAAATTAGTTCATTTAATAAATTCAACAAATTAATATTGTCATAATAACTAACGGTTTGATTAATCATATATCAATAAATCATATGTCAATAAATAGTTTTTTGTCAGTGATAAAACTTTGATTGGTACAAAATATTTCTTTTAGTGTAGGTTATAGTACGATTAGTGATAAAGGTAAATGTTGAGAAGAGCCCAAATTTTAATAAAAAATATAAATCAATATGTTTTCGCGTAAAAATAAAGATTTGACAAGAAAAAAAGTGTCTCTCTGCTCCGCGAACCGAGATATTAACCTTTAAAGTCGACGACTATTCGGATTAGAAAATCTGTCAAAACTTCACTATGCTTTAAAAACATAAATTCTCTGCTAAAGTAGTGAACTTGTATTTTAAAAGCAGTGAACCACATTTGGTTTTCATGGCTCTAAAGCCCTAAGGCATATATAAATTCGCAGTAAATAAATTTAGTGCGGAAAATAGTTGAATACATTTAAACTTAAATGCCTAAACACATGAATGTAAGATACAATCTTTAATTTGGGTAGTTTCAGTAAAAGAGAAAATTCTCTATATTATAGGATGGAAATGTTGATGTATTAGAGAGCAAAAAATTTGCAGCAACGCGTAGCTTTTACGAAAGGATGGTTTCTTGACATATCATAAAATCGATGCAAGGATGAAGTTCTTCGTCTGTCATCAAATCAAATCGTGAAGATACAAATGAACATGTAAATCGTATTTGCGTAGAACTTATACGGATACATACACAATAATTCTCCCACTGAAAATCGTTCAATTTCCGCGATGACGTCCATGCTATCCGGGGAAGAAAACAACGCGATGAGGATGAAGCAAAAGTTAATGAGGAACGCGCCTGCCAAAGAGGAGACGAGGTCATTCCTGAATTTTTCGCGGGAGAACTTGAGCATCTCGCACTCCGACCTCGAACAAGGGTTCAACCGATCATGGCTCATAAGACCTAGCAGAAACACGATCCTGAGCGTGGCTGCCCTTATAGCTGCTATTCTCTGCCTCGGCCTTCAGAGTTGGAAGCTGTTGTCAAATACTCGCGAAATTGAGCAATTGAGAAGAGATGTGGATATCTTGAAGCATCGATTTCTGGAGCAGGATCTTATGGACGAGCTAAAGGCCTTCGAGGAACAGGTAGGTCTCTACAGTAAGTAAACAAATTGGCGAGCCTGATTGCTGAATTTTTCCTTTGTATAGTTATTCAGAAAAAGAAAAGATAAATTGCATTTCTTAAAATTCTATTTGCTTAGTGAAATTTTTTAATAATCAATGCAACTCGTGATATGCACAAGATAAGTGACAGTAAATTCTCCATATTATGTGAATCCTCGTGTATATTTTTTATCGATGAAAATCTATTTAAGTGCACTAATTTAACATAATATCGAGTATTATAGAAATATATCTCTTTCTTAATTATCTATGAAGCTATAACATGAAGGAACTAGAGGAAATCAAACAAGATTGTGATTATTAATTCAAGTAAATGCGTTCATATTTAATTAGCACTGGAATAAGGCTCTGTGTTTATTTAAATTTATGATTCTCATTAGGATGATCTACACAATATTGTCATTGAAATCATGGATAGTATTTTTTCAATATCAAAATGTATTTTTTTAAAAGAAAATTTTTTATACTAAAAGCAATTTCTTCTCCTAAAAACAAACAAGAAATCTTTGTTGTTCGCATTCAAGAAAAATGCCTTTCATGTTTTGGGAAATAAAATTTGCTAAATTTCGACACATCTTTACATAAAACGAACAAATCTGACAGTAAAGTAAAAGTTATCTTAATAACGAACATTTAATTAAAATTATTCTCCTTAACATTTAATCACTTACATATTAAATAGATTATCACTTCTTTTTCAGCATACGCATCACTGCGCATCCAACCGAATTTACTATAAATAACTCAATTCAATTTATCGCGTCAATTATTCGATTAGAAGCTTTAATCAAATATCAAAATATAATTAACCTATTAAAGATACAAAAAAAATTGTTAAAGTTGTTTCAGTAAAAAAAATTTCTATACTGGAATTCCCTATTACATAGAGCATTGTTCATGCTGCTTTTCGAGGCAGCAATTACTTTAATTGTCGTCAAAAAGGAAATCATACCACAATTGCGTTTCCACGTATCAGACGTCCGTCACTAATTGATAATACCAATTTAACTACGTGATCATATAGTTGCGTTGTTCAATGGAAGATTTTTGTTACACATACAGGATATTTACATATATAGAACAAGCCGCATAGTCCTACGAAACATTTTACATACGAATGTATAATGCATTGTAGCTGTATGCTGAAGAGTCTACCGAAGATAATGATCCAGGCGAGGCGGACATTGATAACGCTGATTACGACTCTAATTACGATGATGATGGTTCCGCATCGCATGACTATTCCGGCGACTACCATACTCCGTTGACTTATGGCGCCAGACCATCAGATTTTCTTGACATTACGTCTACGTCGATACCAATACCCACGTCCCCGGATCCCGGTGCCAATGAAGACATGGTTGAATTGCTGGCAGCCTTGCGCAAGGTGGAAGCGAAGCATGGACAGGACTTCGAGAGGGACATACGAGAGAATCATAAGTAAGGCGCTGGCAATGCATTATATATTATTTTTTTAGAAAATAATATTTTGTAACAAGATAAATTGAGCACATTTTTGTTGATTCTTAATCTGAAAATTCGTGATTTGTTAAAAGAAAAAGGTCGGAATGGATTATTAACAGATTATTAACACACTTACTGTCGTAGTGATTATCGCCTTTTTTAGTAACTCTCGATCGATTTTTTAGTAACTCTCTGCCACTTGATATAAAATTTTGAATCACATAAATGGTTAGATAATAATGTAAAATAAAAAGTATACAAACTCAATCCTACGATATCAATGCTGACAAATTAACAATGAAAAAATAGAAAGAGAATAGACTTTGTTCAAAGTGCGCTAATTCTTAAAAAAAAATCTCTCAATATTTACAGATTAAAATATTATGAAATATATTATGAAATATATTATGAAATATATTATGAAATAATTTTTTCAGTAATCATTTTTCTTATTAGCAAAAAAAAATTTATGGCACTACTATGTACTATGTACATAAAACTCAGTGGACAATGTTAACTATCCACTTTGATTGTATTTTTTATTGCATGTAGAACTATCGAACGAGAGCGCCTTAAAGGAGGACACAAAGGGCAATTGAATCACGAGAAAAAGACGAAAGACGTAAATAGCACCAGACACAAACCTGATGTCATTACTAGAGAAGCTACAAATTTAGAATACATCAAAGAAGGTATTAAATCAAAGCGATCGGTAAATGATGATTTTACGAGAGATGAAAATGGCAAACGACATAATACTAGGAGGATTGTATCCAGAACGCGTTCTTATGCAAACGGTGAGAACAACACAAATGACAATTCTGGGACAAATTCAACATTGTAAGTATTTATACAGCGTATAGTTTATAAATTGAAACGAAAATTACATAAAGTAAAGAACATATCAGAAAAATATTTTTGTACATTTATTATACAAAATAGAAAAGAATTCTTTACAATCAAGACATTACTTTGTTCTCATTTTCAATCTTCGTATCACTGTTGAGTATTCTTTCTTCTGAATTCTCTTTAATTGATAAATCGATCTTTAATTGAATCTTAAATCACAATATCTTGAATTTTTGGAATATCGAAACTTTGACTTTTCCACTGCAATTTCGATTTTTGAAAAATATAGCCAGAGAGATAAATCAAAAGCTTGAACTGCAATATGTGTATGCGAGTGTAGTAAAATGTGAGTTATCTCATTCTAGTTGAGCATTTTTATGAGTGAGGAAATTTTAACAAAAATGATACATAGATAAAATTCAAAATTTCTTTAACAAATATCTTTGATTTTGATCTTAATAAGCCTGATTATGTAAATTCTGCAGTCTAAGTTTTGAAACAAAAATCATAAAATGAAGGATACATCAGAAAAATATTTTAAACATTTTTGTTCAAAATAGAATTCTTTAGAATCAATATCATTCTGCTCTCCTTTTCAATCCTTGCATCACCGTTAATAAGTTGAATTCTTAGAAATAAAACGATCGTTAAGATTACATTAAATTAGACCAATTGAACATTGAGGAAGTAGAACGAGATAGAATGTAACACGGGATAAATAAATTTGATATTTTCAATCAAATTTATTTATTCCGTGTTAAATCAACTGTTTTCTGAGACAGACATCCCCCAAAGAAGTATCACGTCAATACGCTGGAGACGATTCCTTCGGCGCGCCATGATCGCTTAAGCGAGAGGATTATTCAACCTGATAGATATGAAAATGAAAACACGGAAACTGTAAGTGACAGAAGGATCAGCTGGCGAAATCGCGATACCTCAAGAAATAAAACTGAAATTCGACAAGCCGTTCAGGTGGGTAATAATTGTTAGGGGATTACACCGCGTAGATAAAGTCAGTGCACTAAATTCTTCATAATAGTCGAGTGAACAACACATAGCGTTGTAATTAAATTAGAAATACGAAGTGGCTGCAAGGGAAAATCGTCGGAGATTGACTCGAAGACATTTGCGTGCACCACGGCAGGTTTACGCTATCCACTATGGGGCGGACAGCACCCTCTTCTCAACGCAGGACGAGCACACCGGTAACGGCAGGGTACGACACTACGACGGCGTTTTCAGGGCATGGAAGCCGAGTGAGTGGGTTGCCGATCTTGGTATGAGCAGGCACTTCACACTTGCTGGCGATGGCAAACTTAGCGTTCATGAACCAGGCTTGTATCTCGTGTACGCGCAGATCCACTATCTGGACAGACACGACGAGAATGGCTTTCGCATATTGGTGAATGGCAGATCTATATTGCAGTGCATGGTAAGGATTGGAAAACACTAAGGAAGGAATTTTAGTAACTAATGATTGTTAGAAAGGCTCTATATAATGAATATATAAATTCAAATATATAAAAATCGTGGACTAAAAGAATCAAAAAAGTGGATTGATTTTCGCTAATTATTATTCAAAATAAATATGATAAACTACGTTTCAACTTTATGGATCCAAATGTATGTTATAGTCATTTCAAATATAAAAATTGTATGAAAGTATAAAATAGCAAATATAATTTTCAGGTGTATAGCCCAGGTATGGATCACAAAAGCCGCTCGTGTTTCTCAGCCCAAGTGGTTGTTCTTCAAGCAGGCGATCACCTAATCTTGAAGGATATTGGAGCAGCGAGATTCACTCTTTTCCATCATGATAAAAGTTTCTTTGGTTTAGTGAAAATTGGTGAATCGATACAACAACAAAGACATCCATAGACATCAGAAATTTTAAACGCTGTAGAATTATAGCTAAAAAGTGATATGCGATTTATAGTCATCGACTTTTCCTATTTTTAAAAGTTAGCTGTAAATTCGCATAATTTGTACCTAATGTAACATGTGTAATACACTTTTAATATGCGAATCATATTATTTCTTAGTAATTTAGTTTTGTAAACTGCATGATCTTTACCGTAGATTTTATATATTTTGTTATATTACACTTGTGCTATACATTATTTCTGTTTACACAGAAAATCTCTATGAATATTTTTATCTCTATGATTATTCTTTTTTTAAAATATTATACATATGTGTAGATCGATACTATTTGTATAAGAAGAAAATAAAAAAATATATTCTTTTATTTTATATGTATATATATATATATATATATATATATATACATACATGTATAATAAAAAGTATAATAATATCAATTTGTAGATTATTAATAATATTTAAATATAAAAATTAAATTTTATTTGTTTTTTGTTTTCAAAATTTCAGAAAAAAATTCGAGGAATTAACGATTTTACAACCAAAAATTCTTTCCTTATAGCCAAATGTTTAAGAAAGTTGAAGGTTTATTTTATGAACCAGGAATCGCTGATTAACAGTAAATAGTTTAATTACTATTCTATTTTTAAAAAATTTGTAAAAAAACTTTTAACACGTTTTTCTCGAAACGTTGTTGTTTTATGCATAATGTTCCTTGTTTCATGGAATGTAAACAAGAATAAATAATGCATTATGCGCATTATGCACTCATAATCTATAAGGTACTACTTACAAAGCAATGTATAACATAGAGAAATCCAAATTAATCCAATCGCTATAACTTTCAAAATTACTATACATTTTTTTCAAAATTATATTGACGACGGAAAGAGAAGACATTTTCTCATAACTTAATCATGATACATACTATTTTGTTCCAATTCACTATAAGAAATAACACGATGACATAAAACAATATAACAATAAAACAATATAACATATTCACCCAATTTGTCGACTGACACAATAATTATATATAAGTAATATAAAATGATATAAAATTATCTATAGTTATATAAAAAATTTACATAGGTATATATAATTATATGTATATAAAACAAGAATTTTGTAAATTACATTCCAATCATTTTCAGAAACTTTTTGTGATTTCTTTCCAAAAAAATGTAAGATTGATGAAAATCAAAATATTATTTTATTAAAAAATTGTTGTCATATTATAAACCTTATAATAATAAATTAGTTTTTAATAGCAATATGTTTCGTTATAAGTTATTTTTTTAATATAGTATTGTATATACTTTTGAACGAGGACTTCCGATTGGGATCAAATCTCCCGGTGTATCCATCAAATCAACGATAAAATTTGGTTTCATAAGCTTGGTTGGGTAAATCGTTGATTGATAATTTCGAGAGAGAGAAATTTTTTCTCTCTCATGTCCGTTCTGATATGTGAAGACATTTGACTTGCCTAATAATTCGGTCATAATTCTTTTTTCATAATCTTCATTATTTTCATCCAAATGAGCATCAAATAATCCTTCTTCATTTGAGTTTTCCATCTGCAAGGTACGCGTATAATTATAAATAACGTAATGTATTAAAAGAATATACTTTAACGCAAGTAATACGTATATTACTTGAGGTATGGCTATTTCAATCCATGAGACACCGTATTCCCCACGTACGAAAGCTGTTGGAAGGCATATTCTATCAGCTATCGCCTTGAAAAGCATAGCTCGCTCGAGATAAGAACCAACACGAAGTTGCCCAAGCGGAATCATGTTCGTTTCTAAACATTTCTTAATTTGCTTCAAATGAACTTCAAGTTGCTGATCGATGTACCTAATTCCCGCTGAATCGACACCAGACATTTGACGCGCCACAAATACAGCTAACATTTTTGCACGCGAGAGAACGTATTGGATATTTCGATCTATATTTCTTTCTGTTGCTGGACTGTGTATTATAAGTTATTTTATATAAGAATTTGTTTGTGTAATCAAATGAGATATGAATTATTTTAAATAAGATTTTTAGAAACTCTACTAACACATCTTTTGATTCCTTTGCTAAGAGCATACGTTTGAAAAGTTCCACATATTCAGAAAAATGTGGATCACATTGCAATCGACCGAAGTTCGATTCGAGCCACGCATTTATGTCTCCTGCAAACAAACACAATTTTTTGAAGTAATACTCTCTCTCTCTCTCTCTCTCTTTCTCTCTTATTAACTCTCTTCATTTTTTATATAAAATCTAAAATTTTATTACTTTCGAAAGTGATCTCGTTCTGTAAAGTGTTCGATGTTGATAATTGCAAATAATTTACCACATAAATGGGCTCTAAGGAACAAAATTTGATTCGGAAAATATCATCCAATATGGGAGATCTAAATAAAATAGTTATGGAAACATTACAAATGGTAATAAAACGATAGTTAATTTATTTGCATAGAAAGAACAATTCTGCTGAAGTATCTAAATATTTAGATACAGATTTAAAAATAATTATATTGAACTATCTAAATAATTATATTGAACGCTTAAACTGATTGATAGAATGTTAAAACTTTTTATAACATTATGCTTGAGTGTTTTATATAACTTGCTAATCAAATATAATTATTAGATATTCGATCTATATTTATATATTAAATTTTTATATATTACAGCAAAATCACTCTGAAAACAATTCTCATTGTCTTATAACATTTCTAAGAATTTTTTGTATTTTTATAAAGATTTCTGAAACAATATACATTAAATCTATTTAGATTTAGGTTAGATTTTCTTTGGAAATTATGGAACAAGAAATCTTAGAAATATTAAAGTATTTAGAATTCATATTTATTTAAGAATTCTAAAAAAAGATATAGATTTTTTTTGTACTTCTAAAGTGTTCTTATAAAAAAACTGAGGAATTTTCTAATAAATTAAAAAACTATACAAAAATTCTAAAAAATTCTGAATTTCTATAAAAATTCTGAAAAAAATTTTTACTAAGACGTTCTTTTTGTATGCTATAACAAAAATTTACATACGGGCATATATTCGTTTTTGAGACATAAAATCCATTCTGAGTAAGATCATGTAAAGGCAAGCGTCCCGTAAGAGCGAATTTAGTCGGTAAATGCGATTTAAGAAGAATCTCAATGCAAGTGTCCCATAAAGGAATCGTTTTTGAAGATAAACGATTATTCAACATGCTATAGAATAAAATTAAATGATCACTATAAGAACTCTATGTAATAATTTCAATTAGCATATTTTGGAGTTTGACATCATCTTTTATGAAAGATCTTAATCTTTCCTCAAAATGTATATAAAATTGCAAAGAAAGCTTATCATAAACTTACTACAAAAGATATTTATTTTCTACGAAGAATTTTGCTACAGTTAAATCTGTAGAAATTGCTTGTATTAACTGTAGCGTAGCGTTTCTTACTGAAACTGAATAAGCATCAGTAATGAAAGTGAATATTCTTTGGAATCCTTTTGCTTTGAGAAAATAATGCCGTCCACTTTCTTCTAAGCATAGTGCAGAAAGTAACTTGCAGCAAGCGATTTTAAATTCATCGACAAATGGATAAGTTGACTAAAAGATTAATATTTCTTAATATTATATTGCAATAAAAATGAAGATGAGAAGAAAACATTTTCTACTAATATTATTGAAAATATGATCTTTAGCTCAGATCTTGAACAATTAGTCAAAATCAGTGTAACAACGTAAAAATATATTAGAAGAGAATACTTTCATATTAATATTTATTTTTTACCTCTAAAAGCAAACAAATTGTGTCAATAGTGTCAAAATTAATCATTGTATCTCTGAAAGTTAGATGTCGTGCCATGGCAAGCAGAACTTCAAGAGCAACAATACAAGTTTCTACAGGAACTTGTTCTATCGAGTGTTTTAACATTTGCCACAGATAATCCTTAAAAAAAGAAGTGATTATTATTTATATATTTATATTTAAGTGTAATTGCGCATGTTATTCAAGTAAGATAAATAAAAAAATCTGTGACGAATTATGCAAAGTATTCTTTCAAGGTATTTTAGATAATTCTTATTAGAAGCTATTCTGAATATTAGTATATTAATAATTGAAAAACATGAACTTATGAAATAGTTACTGGTCCATGAATATTTGAAAAGATATTGCAATTTGTAATATTGCTCATCAATAACTGTTTGATTGCTAAATTTGCGGCGTGTCTTGTAGACCACTGTAAATCTTCTTTTTTCAATAAATCTGAAATAGTATTATGTCTTTAACTTCCTTCTTTGATGTAAAAAAATTTTATCTACGTTTCTTCTTTATATAACCTAAAATAGTTTTAATAGACTCCGTGCTTGCGAGTTCTCTTGCAGCATGATCAAAAAGTGTCATTTTCCCAATTATGTAACAAGTAACTTCAACAATGTCAGATTGTATCGGTTGTCGTAAAGCATCTATTAAACATTCAATAATCTCGTGGGAATATAAAATCTATTAAAAAAGTAACTATAAATCATACAGTTAATTCAATATTTTATTAATTTTAAGAGGAATGTATTGTTTTCTGTGTCTATTTTATACATATTTAATCATAAAATTACTTTTCTTCCCTTGAAGGTATTTGCAACATGTACAAGAATTCTGAGCGCTTCTATAAAAAGTTTCGGATTTTCCATATGCTTTATGTAATATAATATTTGTGGAATACTTCCACTTTCAATAAGTTCATCTACGACAACTGGATTTTCGGCAGCAAAACGTAATATGTTTAGAGCTTTAACGTGCAAATCATTCCACTCGTCATTCTGGCCAACAATTAACATATATAATTATAAAATAATTAAATATATTTAAAATAATTTATTAACAAAAAATATAATTGTTCATATAAAATATATGTACTTTCAAAAAATCTAGTAGCATTTTAACTCCGTTTGTTTCATGAAATAAAGATTGTATATCTTTATCTTTATTCCTGCCGATTAAATCAGCAGTTACGTCTAGCGCAAGATGTTGAATTTCTGGATACGATGATTCAAAGTGTTGATACAGCGCAGAAAAATTAAATTTCTAAAGACAAGAAAAAATTGAATTAAGCGATTTCAAACTTTTTGTTGATACAGTATCTCTAACAAAAATAAAGATCAAATTTAAACGTAAGTCAAATATAAAGAAAAAATAATCGTAAAATAAAATCGTAATTTCATGAAATCTCTGAAAGGCTTAAATTAGAAGTAAAATGCAAAAGAAGTTTCATCTTCAAAAATTTTTCTTTTTTGTTCTAATTTATATATTCTCCAAGAAGTTTTGTTTCCGTTTTCCCTTTACATTTGATACCTAATTATTTACGCTTCAATTTTTATTATCTTCAGAAATATATAACAAACCTTGCTTTTTGAAATTTCATATGCAGCTATAGGATCATGCATTAAATTATGCAAAATCTCGAGATTATGCTTTTTTATATCCGGATCTGGTGATTGAAATCTTTCAAAAAGAATGCTCGCGTTTAAATGATTTGCCAGAAGAGCATTACCGTATGGATCTTCGGATAATTTTGCGAGCACTGCAGAAAGGTATTCCTGCATGAAAATATCTTCCTCTCTCATTAATAGCTTTGTAAAATGGCCAATACAGTTGGATTCAATCAAATCATTTATTACGTCTGGCACTACCGCCATTTCTGTCAATAGTTTCCCAGCAAATCTGTATTACAACAAGTATATGCATGAATAATTACGTTAAATGTATTGAGAAAGTTAGCTGATGTATTTAAAGGATTCTGTTGCTATTTCATCCTGTTTATTATTTTTCTTATATATGACAAGCAAAAGACTTTAAAAAAAAAACAGCGTGAGAAAGTAGAAAATTTTTTTAAGAAAAATATGTATATAATATGTATAATAAATTTTTCAAAGTCATATAACATATAATTTACAAATTTTTCAAGTTTTTTAAGTTATAGATAGTGCTTTACCCTGTAAATTTCCGAAAAAACTTATAAAATTTAAAGGAGTTTAAGGTATTTTTTCAGAAATTTTTATAAATAATGTATAAAAAATTCTTAATTTTATGACAATTTTTTTATCATAGTATTACAAATATTATAATAGTATTTAGCACTATATTATAAAGATAAAGTTTTATTTCTACACAAACCTTCGAACAAATATATCTTCGTGCTCGATAATAGGAAGAACATTATTTACAATGCCGAGATCAAAAAGTATCTTTGCATTGTCTTTCGATTTATTAGCATACTTCGACAAAGACTGTATAGCTGTCAATAAAGCAAACTTATTTTCAGATTGTAATAACAATATCGCTGTTTCCGCATCTTTAGCATCAGAAATGGATGAATGGAATGAGTTGATGTATTTGGAGGATTCCGTTGCTCTTTCATCCTGTTTATTATTTTTCTTACATGACAAGCAAAAGATTTTTTAAACAAACTCTTATATCGCTGCAGATCTTTGTACAATAATTAAGAAGATTACAATTGTATAATTGTAATTACCTTTGAATCAGATGTTTGCTGCATATTTATTTGCACATTTGATTATAGTTGTATAATTCTGCTGTGACAATGACTAATTAAATTAAAAGGACTATCGATAAGTACTTAAAAAAATAAATTTTAAATTTTAATACTTTTTACTCTTATTTTTAGTTTCTCTTTATCAGCATTAGAATCCTATACGAAACGAGAAGTGACATTGATATTCGAGTTTCTGATTGGCAATTAGTATTCTGATTGGATATTTCTTTTAAAGTATAGCAATTTGCAAAGAAGCTATTTCGATGAAAATTAGTTCAAGATATAAATTAATGAGAAAAGAAAGATTGAAATTAGAAATTAGAAATTCTGAAATTAGATATAAAGTTTGAAGGCTCTCTATAGTACGCTTTTATTCTATGGATGTAGTACAGACATGAATCATATCCACTTTTGACGATACAATTTTATCGACAATGTCAGAAAATGGATGTAGTCACGTAGTTCCGAAACTGAATGTACTGGCGCTAGTGTACGAGCGATTTCGACGGCAACAGAAAAAAAGCCGGCATGGACTCTTTCGGGCAAAGAGAAACCTGAGAGAAGCCATACCAGTTTTTTTCCTGTTACCATCGAAATCGCCATACACTACCGTCAGTACATCCATTTTTAATTTGAGAATTACGTGACTATATACATTTTCTGACACTATCGATAAAATCGTACCGTCAAAAGTAGATGTGGTTAGGTCTCTGCACTAAATTTTCAGAACAGAAGCATGCCGACTATCCATAGGAGGGATAATTTAATCAATTTAATGGGTCCTTGAACGAAAAAACAGAAAAACAGTAAGAGATAAAAATTGTTTATTTCCTTATAAAATTTTGAGAATTTTTTGAGAATTTTTTAATACTGTATTTTCTTATGGAGATAAAAATAAGAAAATGCAGTACTAAAAAGTTGATAAAAAATTCTAAAAAAATTCTTAAAATTCTATGAGAAGAAAGTAAATGATTTCTGTGCAATTTTTCTGTAAAGTTGATAGTATTTAAGTAAAAAATTATTGAAAATCAATATTTAGCGATTTGTTTAGTGATTAATATCTCGTTAATTATTGCGAAAATCGCAAAATAATAGAAGATTTTGACTTAATTTAGTCAGCTCTGTCTGCTCAAGATGGTGATGCCGAACTTTAAGGATACTTGATATAATGCTGAAACATTCTTCCTCTTTTAGTTGAACTTCACTGATTATTTAAGTATGCCACTGAGTAATTAGTGACTATATTCACTGATTCAGATTTTGAGAGTACAATTTTAAATAATTTTGTTTAAATTTGCGGAAAATAAATTGTTTAAATAACGAGTTGAAATCTCCAATATAATTGGAGATGAGTTACAAACTTGTTTTTATTTCTCTTTAAATAAAGAAGAATATAAAGCAACGATACTTGAGAAGTGTCAAAATCAATGTATTTAAAAAGCTTATAGCTATTATAGGGAGTTTTTGCAATAATGTGGATTCAAATACAGTGAACGCTAAAACTCACGTTATTTTTTTTTTTAATTATTAGAAAGAAGATAACGTGACCTTAGCGTTCACCGTATCTGGATATTGCAAAAACTCCCCCCTATTGTCTTCGTTTTGCAACCGATAGGCCATATACATATATATATATATATATATATACAAGCAATGCTTGCATGCTCGTGTGAAAAATGCATGCATGTGTATATGTTGTCCTTGTGTATATATTTCTGTGAAATCGTACGTTCAAGCTATGGAGTCGTAACGATATAATAATTTTACTTTAAATACGAAGCGCCACTACGATTTGAATGTTGAGATGTTGAACTATTACATATATTTATTAATGAATTAATTTCAAAAATGATAATTGCGTGCCGATATGATTGTTGAACTTTCAACGCAATCAATCTGAAATATTAATAATCCCCCCAAAATTTCCCAAATTAATCTTGAAAAACTGTAATAAACTTATTGCAAAAAATATTGCCTCGGCTGGGACTCCGGGAGTCGAACCCGGATCTCTTACATTCTGTGCGAATATGTATCATAATATTATTTCATATAATATTATTATAATATTGTATGAAATAATATAAACAATTGTACAATATAAACAATTAATATGCCAGTGATCAAGAAACATGAGTAGAATTATGAAAGTACTGCAAAATATAAAAAGTATAAAGATTAAAAAATTTACACGTTAAAAATGAGAAAACACGAAGGAAAATAAATGGAAAATTTTTTTGTTTGTTGATTAATAAATTAAAGATAAAGAAGACTGTTTATCATGCTAATCATTCGCTTTATTTTCTTACATTTTAAAATTTAGAACATTAGTCCCTTTAATGTACTTTAATCCATTAAAACATAAATTTGTAAAATATGTATAAATTTTGTAGTTTCGATTTTAATAATAACAACACAATGACGCATAAATGATAATACTGCTAGTGGTCAAACTTTATCTTAATTGATTTTTTACAATGTTTCGGTTCCCTCAAAAGGAAGGGATATCCTCAAGTGGGGATAGACTTATAAATATATCGTTGAAAACGTGCTTCATAATTCATAGAGAATGTAGAATAATTTCACAATTCACAGAGAGCGCAGTTCCGAATGTAAGTAAAACATTTCTTATTTTATACACATTTTAAATTCATTTTGACAATTTAATTTGAAAAATTGTAAGGACCATTTAAAGAATTACTTGTCAGTATCAACTACTTTAGGTAGCAATTTTGGTGTCTATTACAATTTGACCAAATATGAAACGTTGATACTTACATAATAACGCTACTAGCTACTTAGTCTATTGGTTGTTAAATATGATTATATAATTACGTTTCGGCTACTTTAGATTCGCTTTCAATTAATCAAGTAATTATAATATTTTGTTGTGGAATTTTTATTTGTGGAAGTGTCAAAAAATATTCATTGTAACTATTCATCAATTCGGAATTTGAAAACCATTATAGAAAAGAAAATTAATCAAAATAATATTGTTTTATGTCAAAATAATTATTTCAAGCCAAAGATCAAACATTTTTACATTCAAAATTTCTTTAAACATTTATGTTATTTATCTCATTTTCAATTGTCAGTAAAAACTGCAACGTAATAAAATAATCAGAGAGAAAGGAACAATAAAAAGAATAAAAATAGTATTCAGATATAAGTAGATTAATAACGAAAACTGTGTTTCCCCTCCCTCTCCAAATTTGACGTTAAAATTCTTACAGTCACGGACATTAGGTTTTTAATTCTAGCAATAAATTTTGGAACACAATCAAAATTCTAATGCAATGTATTACATTGTTATCGGCTACTTGCTTAAGAAATTGATTTACGTTCTGTCGATAAAATTACATTAGATTTTAATAGCTTAATTTTAAATTCCTGACTTCAATTTTATAAATTTATTTCTTTTATTATAAATGTAATCAGTAAATCGAAGTATGATAAATAGCAAAAAAGAAAAAAGTTTTTAAGGACAAAAACTTTATGTCAATTTCATTCATAATTAACAATATTGTATGCAGATATGCATATATATGTATATTCACATTAAATTGCTATATTATTACTATTATTCATGTTCTAGCGATACAAATTTTTTTTTTAATGTGTAAGTTTTATAATTCTTGAAAGTTACATGAAGTTGTTTTATTTTATTTTATAATTAAAAAAATTTTTTTATAGATTCAATGTTTAACATCCGGATTAGGACCTTCACTTTTAACGAATTTTTAAGAGACACACTTACTTATTCAAATAAAATCACGTACATAAATTACACCGTCTGCAATGAAAATCATAAGCAGTGAGGCCGATTCATTCATTGAAGAGAATTTATTGAATGATGAATGTGCGATAAATAACGTCATACCCAAAATAAAAATTAGAGAAGATAAAGATAGCGAATTCTCGAGCAACATTGATTCTTCTCTCGACAATTCTAACGAATGGAATAATTTATTGAACAGTTTCAACGAGCGCAAAGCATTCGTAACAAAATGTAAACAAGAATTTGACAACAGCAAATTACCAGAACACTTCGATCAGTGGACAATTAAACAGCAGTACGATCATCTAATAAGCAATATCAGCAAATATTTCCCAAACATACCCGAATCTTTGAAGTTCATATTGCCGGCGATGTTCGAAAATGGAGATTTTAGTGAACGAAGAGGAAATACGAAACCGGATTGGTTAATAATGGATAAATTTTATCGCGGACAGCGCTTTGCCGAACGTTATTTCAGCGTAATTCTTATGAGTCATATGATGGGTCTAATCCAGATATTTAGTTTCTCTGACGGAATCAAACCGCTGATCCTCAGTCAAGAGTCAAACACTCCGTACAGCGCCTTTGTGCGATACCTCAGGACGGCCAAGAGCTTCAGAAACTGGTACACGAGCGATCCTTGGTGCCAAGGTACACCAGCCTATCGCGATATCCAGAGAGTGCGAAAATTACACAGCGCCATGAGATCGAAATTGTGCAAGAAAAGCTTTGAGGAGATTGACCGAGACAGTAAGATTCAAAATGTATGGTGTCCTATTTTGAGAAAAGTCACGAAAGACTTCGCAGACACGTGCCCGATGGCGAAGAGCCAGCATTGTCCTTATACGATGACAAGAACAACAAGTCTGAACCAAGGTGACATGGTGGGCGTGATGTTCAGTTGCATGAGTTTGGTAGTGCTTTATCCGGAACAGTTCGGAATATATGCTAGCAACGAAGATTTGGAGGCTTTTTGCCATCTCTGGCGCGGTTTGGGCTATCTGCTGGGCATGAAAGATCAGTATAACTTCTGTCGCGGTAATTTACAGGAAGTACGCCAACGAACTAAAGATTTCATCGAGTACTGGGTAAAACCGAATTTCCGCGAGGTAACACCAGAATGGGAGCACATGGTCATGTGTATTTTTGAAGGCGTAGCTTATATGGATCTTCCATCCAATTACAAAGTATTTATGCTTCATCTCAGTGATATACTTGAACTCAATATGCCTCGCCTGTACGGGTCTTTTAGTCTACTGGAGAAAATACTTTATGCGTTGCAGAAATTTATGTTCTCTTACATGATGAAACTACCTGGTGTCATCTCTATCGTAAATAAGGTGATAAACGCGTGTCTAGATCGAGCAGCAGCTTTTAAAGGCATCAAACATGCCGAGCTTAAGAAAAAGTCATCCAAAATGTTTTAAGAGTTTATACCGCTTAAATTCGACAATAGAATCTTATAATTAATATAATTTCTTTGCTTTCATAGCTTTATATAGTAAATTCTGATAATCGTATAAATTGTGATAAAAGTTTAAACAAGCTGAAAAAGAAATAGATTTAGCTCCAAAAATAAATTAAAAGAATGTTATACATAAAGGACTCTCAAAATTAAAAAGTAAAGAAAACATTTCGGGCAAATCAGAATCATGCACAATAATTGGAATGCAAATTAATTATTTAATATATTCTTCTTATGTTAGTCAGTCTATGAGCCAAACGTTCAGACTTTGTGACTTGTGAACTGTTGTATATTCAACTTCACGTTATCTTTTATTTTATGACTATCGTTAAAATGTTTCATTATGTCTATGGTCTAAGTTTTTCTATTATTATATGTAATTATTATATGTAATTATTTTTATTTATTATTTTCATTAACACGCAATTAGCCACGGTTATTTTTATTATAACTTTTAATTCCTTTTGAATTTAAGATATTTAGTTTTGCAGTATGAATTAGCAAATAACAAGAGTAATGAGAGTTAATACGGATAATCAAATGCAAGTTTTGTAAATTAAAAAAATCTATAAAACTTGTGCTTGATTATCCGCGCTAACTTTCATTAGTCTTGTCGTTTATTAGTTATTTTTGTATTTTAAATATATAAGCAATATTTTTAAATATATAAGCAATATTTTTAAATATATAAGCAATATTTTTAAAAAATATAAGAATTCGCAATTTGTGAGCAAGTTACCCTCCCGAATATTCAGTTTATCTTTATACACTGAAAAAAAAAATTTGTTCAACTAATTACACACATTTAGTTGTTTGCAGATTTGATTAATTTAACAAATTTTATTTAATTGAATTTAATCGTAGTCTGCTTAACAATGAACAGTTCGTTAAGCAGACTACAGTTAAATTCGATTAAATAAAATTTGATAAAATAATCAAATCTGCAAACAACTAAATGTGTTTAGTTCGTTAAGCAAATTTTTTTTCTCAGTGTCCCTTTTAAAAACTTAAATTGATGTTACACACCAATCTACTTCGTATACTCTTAGATACTCTTCTTTCTTCTGGCCAAATTTAACTCACCTTTCGTTGCTTCTGGCCAATATTCTGGCTTCATATGCCAGAAATCGACAAGGAG
The DNA here is from genome assembly GCF_024713525.1 of Acromyrmex echinatior. Taxonomy (NCBI): domain Eukaryota; kingdom Metazoa; phylum Arthropoda; class Insecta; order Hymenoptera; family Formicidae; genus Acromyrmex; species Acromyrmex echinatior. The sequence continues at coordinate 1,328,912 of NC_141868.1, forward strand.
AAATACTCCTTTTTGCTGCCGACTGCTGCCGACTAATATTGCCGGCAATAAGCGTAAGATTTTATGCTTATGTACGATACACGAAACACGAACGCGTCGCGAAGGGACCATCATGTCAATGAATTTGACTAAATTGTAATATGAATAATTATCAATAATAATAATAATTCCATTAATATACAACGAAGAAATATCGCGTTTATTCTAAATTAAAAATATAAATATTCAACTAAAATTAATCTGAATTTTAAAAATCTTTATGTCAATAATGTTTTTATTTTAAAAGTTTCGAATATTAAATTAGATTAAATTTTTTAATATAAACATTATTATATAAAAAAGAATACAACTTTAATTTAAAAATAAACTGAAAATGACTAAACCGATTATTATCCGATAAAATGCAAGGCTCATATACGTATTTTTAACGATTCGAACGATTCATTGCTAAATTTCATCTCAAAGCATGCGGAGATGAGAAATCAGATGATGTAAGATTCAAAAGGAATAATTTTCCCTTATATCAATAAATATATTTCTTTGCATTTTGTAAATTATTCGAATCATTTTTGTATAATTTATTATTTTAATACTAAATATTTTAATTTAACAAAACTCTGAACGCAATTTTAAAATAATTATGAGATAAAATTCTTCTATTTCTTGGCTTATTTTGAATCTTACATCATGTTACTACTTTAACTGGTATAAAATCCAGTTACTACATATGGATAAATTATAAAAGATTAGGCTAAAGTCAGTGCATTAAAATAAACAATAATAATTAATAATCATAAAATGTCTTTTATGGAAAAGCGAGATCAATAAATTATATGCGTTACATTAAAATTTTTGTCGTTATTTTATCAGTAACATGTATACAAATAAGTGTAAAACAATAGAAAAATTTTTTTTTAAAACAGTACACATTATATATACATGTGTATGTAGATATTGCTTTTCAACAACTTGTATGAAACTTAATCCTGAATGAATATTTGGGAATAGGATAGATAGGAAAATTAATAAAGCAATATTTGTTTGTTACACTGTAACAAACGCTTTTCCATGTATTATGATATTCATTTAGATAACAATTTCATTCATTCTAATTATTATTTTATATAAACTTTTAATATTTTTTAATTTTACGTATTTAAATATTTAAAAAATAAATATATTTTTTTTTATTTATATTTCCAAGTGTGTCAAGATGTATATATATATATATATATATATATATATTCCTAAGAAAAAATATTTTATATATAATTATATAAAATTAAATAAATAATTTTCAGCAAAACAATTCAAAGATCAACAACCAAATGCACGAGCAATACAAGATATTTTATTAAAATCTCAAAATTAATTTAACATAGCATTAATATGAATAAATAGATGTTTTGACTCACAGAGTCTTCTTTAATATAATTGAATAAACTTATCTATTTCGCTTGATAATATTGTAAATCGAAAAATAATTTTTATATTATATATAATTTTATATAATTTTATATAATTATATATAAAATATGTTTTCCCTAGTTACACTTTAATATTGTAAAAATACGATCATCGAAACAATCTATTATTTATTATATTTTTGAACTTGAATTATCAAACCGAGCTTGAGTTACTTCATATCAAAGCATTCACATTAACGTATAAATTTACAATTAGTAAAATTTGAGCTAAATTGAATAATCTTCCTGAGTTAAATAGTTTTACTTTATTCTTATAGTAAATTAACGAGATATTGTATAAAAGCAGTGACGAAATTTCTAATTATTCCCATGTCGCTACTGTTCTTGCACAATATTTCGTTAATTTAACTATAAAAATAAAGTAAAACTATTTAACTCAGGAAGATTATTCAATTTAGCTCAAATTTTGTTTTAAATTGTAAATTCATACATAAAATTCATTTGTTTGTTTTTATTTTAAATTATAAATTTATACGTAAAATTCATTAATCTATTTTGTAGACTCAAACTGGATGTAACGTGACATTATAAATTTAACAGTGCATGCACAATATATTCAATAATAAGAAGGCATTCAGGATTAAGTTTATCCTAATCTGTTCTAATTTATTCATTTTAAGACAATGAATGTATGGAATGCTATACATATATTTATCCATATATTTTTATTAAATTAATGCATATATGTATTTATAGATATATAATACAATATATTAATAAAATTACCACACATTCATTACCTCAATAAAAACATGAATTCATCACTCACCAACCCGACGCGCAACAGCGGAGTTACATCTGCAACGTCGCTTCGATGATTCTGTAATAAAAGAATATAAAATTCAAATTATAACAAATCAGGAAGAACACCAACAATATTTAAAAAAAACCCAAAGTTCTCTTAAAATAATCATATAATTTTCAAAATATATTAGGTGTTGGAATTAATTCGTAGCGTTTTTAATGAAAGAATGTTATTTATTTCACATGAGCATTAAAAAATACATTAATGAAAGTACTTCCCATCACTTGTAAAACGCTACGAATTAATTCCAACACCTAATATAATTTTTAAAAGCATCGAATTTTTTAATTTATCATTGAGTTAGCTATTTATAAAATAATTATACATTTTTAAACAGATCTTTTAAAAATTCGTATATATGAAATTTCAAAATAATTTTTAAATAATTCTTTTTTTAATTATCATTTTTAAATCATTGTAAAATAAAACAACTCAAGAAGAAATAGAAGAAAGATATTGATTTTATAAGCAAAAAATATTTACCGCAAGGTTGCTCCGCCGGTGCCCGATGTCTCTCCCAGACCTCTTCCTCCTCTCAGAATCGGGTTGATATCCTCTCGCACAGGACACTCGCGTAAAACACTCGCAAATAATACAGATTATAACTTGAGTCCGATAACTTGAACGGCACTCCCGAAACAAACGCGCGGTTCGTTCACTTTCAATTAAATCGGCGGACGAGGATACGTTAGCTTCTGCCGTTGGATTTTTACATGAAGAGAAAGATTTTACTCAATATCTAAAAATTTATCTAGATATATCATTCAGATAGATTCGAAAATTTTTAGATACTTAAGAAAAATCATTCTTTTCATGTATATCCTCCGAGTACTGAGCTCTCCCACCACATCAAGATCATACCCGTGAGAGGGAAGATATCATCTGAAAAATGTAATATACAAGAGCTGAATCTCTTATTATAATGTCTGTAAGATACGATTAAAGTCAATAGGATGAATTAGAGATTAATAGAAAAGAAAAATATTTCTTTTATTACCGACAAATAGTTGTATAGTTATATTTTTTATATGGATTGTATAACGAAAGATGCACAAAAACAAAAAATTAATTAAATTATTAATTACATAAACTATATATATTAATTGTGAAAGCAGGAATTGCGTTTATTTGCATGAGAGTATTTGTATTAATGTAGCTTCTTTATAACTCGCGTAATACTGTTAGAATAATCGAATTATACTCAAGTGAGACAAAAATGTCACATTAAACAAAAAGAATTGTCGTTCGTAATTATCGTGAAACAGTAATAAATTCTATTTTTCCATCGCGTTTTGGTTCCAAATGAATGAACCGTACGAAATATCTATTCCGTGATATATGATTGTCATCTCGATTCTTTTATGAATAATTATTCGTAGAAGCTTGTGTAATCATATACTTTTAATTAGTATTCAGTAAAATACAATATTTCATATTATTTAGCATTTGTCGCGATTACGTTTGAAAAAGAAATATGAAGAAGAGCGGCACACGACACGGCTACCTGCCTGTACGAGCTTCGGTAATGGAATGTCTGCATATGATAACTTCGCATGAACGTGACGCGCTGTCCGCCCTTCCGCGCCAAAACAATCCTCAAGGTTGCGCGCCGATCATCTAACTGTCGAAATATTAACGCATTACAAAATTAATAAAATAATCTAGTCGTTACATTTTTAAAATTCGATGAATAGACTTTATTACACGATCTTTGCTTTATTTCTTGGATTCACACAACTCATCTATATCTTATAATAAATATTTCAAGTTGTGTTACAATTATAAGCGATTTATAACTTTTTGTTACACGAAATAAGCGCAATATAATATTTTTAACAAAAGATTGACGTATTTTACCTTTTTGTGACTCTTGAATCGTAATCCGATAATTCAATAAATCTGAATTTATAGATCGTACGCTTTCGATTCGAAAATAGAGAGTGATATGCAAAATCATCGACGTACTATCATTCACGACCATTAAAAAGTACCGGTCTAAACGTGAAAATTCGTAATTTCTAAACTATCATATATTTCGATGCATATTTAAAGCGTGTGATAGTATAACTATATGTCTTCAACAAACGACAGTCCCTCGACATGTTCACGAGTCACAAATTATGAGCATTGATCAATTCGCGTTCGTAAATACTTAATTTTCGTGGATTAATGCGACACGCAGAACGTCGTATTACGTGTATCTCGCTCCGAGGTCGCCGAGCGAATGCCGAAATGATGACGTAGTCAACACCATGCCGCGCGACATGCTCCCCCACCCCTTGCTTTACGCCGTTTAGATATCCTACTATTGTGAATGAAAAATATTCGGTTTATTCATGTTTTACATGATTTTGACGAACGGATATCGTCGTACATTTCGCGCTTTGCTTTGTGGCATCTCTGACACTAGTTTAATCCTATATTATTTGTGCAGTTCTTTTTATAAACGTAATTGATAATTATTCGCGTGTGTGAGGTATTTTTGATATTCAATGGTACATTATGTCTCAATGTTCATTATACTTTTAAAATATTTTAAATGATTCATACTTAAACTAAGAGGTTGATAATATTCTATACATCCTTTATAAAGATATATGCAAATTTTCTTAATATTGCGAATTTGCGCTCAATACAAATTTGGTTAAAAGTATTAAATATCTTGTTACTCATTATTTAATTTTTCAGCTAAAAAATTAATTTAAGACACTACTATTACTGCAAATTATCTTTAGAAATTCGTTAAATTTATGTATAATGCGATCATAGCTCGATAAAATAATTGTTACAAATTATTTAAAATAAAAAATATAAAATAAGTTTCAGAAACTTATTTAAAATACAAAATCGTAAAAATCGGTAAAAAAACTGACATCTTGTTTTAAATAAAAAATACAAAATAATTGCCGAATACTTATTTAAAATATTAAATAAGAAATAAGTTAGAAGTGTTGTTAAAATAATGAATATTAAATAACTCTTTTATTTTAGAATAAGACGTGAACGACAGAATCATTCACGTCTTATTCTAAAATAAAAGAGTTATACTAGTAATTATGTTTGGTAAAAACGGGCTGGAAATTTGCATAAAGAAACATAACTTCGTAATTTTATAAGATATTATAAGACAAAATTCACACACACACTAAATTAATTTGTTTGAATTTTCAATTTCGTTTATTAAAATTTAACAACTTTTATTTACATATGTAGAAGATGCGAAATTAAAATGTTTTCGTTCAAGGATTCATTAAACTACCCCTCCTATAGTCGGCACGCTTCTATCCTGATAATTTAGTACGGAGACGAACCACATCTACTTTCGATGATACAATTTTATCGACAGTGTCAGAAAATGTATATAATTTCGTAGTTCTCAAATTGAAAATGGATGTACTAGCGGTAGTGTATGGATGATTTCGACAACAGGAAAAAGGCCGACATGGGCTTTCTCAGGTTTTTCTCTGTACTTAGAGCTTAGAACAGTCCAGACGTCCAGACAAGCCTAGAATCTAGAATGGCTTGGAATAGCTTAGAGGATCGTTTGATTAGAGTTTAGAATGATGTGAATTTGTAATTTGGTATAACCTTGTAATCATTGTGAAAAAGTGTTCACTATGTCAGAGAAACGAATTAAAAATAATACCATAATTTTAATCTTTGTGGACTTTTTGCATTTTATGTCAACGGGTATTTGCAGATGTGAGATAATTTTTGCATCATTACGATCGTAATATTTATATTTGCATTTAAAGATATATAGTAAGTTTTAATCTTTTGCAAATAATTTATGTTCATTTGAGATAATAATTGGCACTTTATAATATCTATTTATAAAAAAGTATACAAGAATTTTATAATTTTGATTATCAAAAGGTAGTTATTTATTTTTATGTTATTGTTGCCAATCAATTTTTTCTTAACAATAAGTATTACTTGTGTCGTGATATTATTATATATGTTGTATTTATAGGAATCTGTAAAAGTTGAGCAGTAAGCTTATTTGTAAATTTATTGATATTCACAAAACAATTTCAAAATGAGTGAAAATGAATCTATGTATGGGACAACTTTGTCTCAAGAGTCTATCAAAGTGATAGCAGAGAGTATTGGTGTTGGCAATTTCCCAGATGAAGCTGCAAAAGATCTTGCAGAGGATGTCAGTTACAGGTTAAAAGAAATTGTTCAGGTTAGTGTGTGAATAATTTTTATCAAAATAGAAAAAAAAGAAGAGATTAATCTCAAATTCATTAAAGATTATGGATGCATTCTGTTTTGCAGTGTTTGTAAGCATCATACTTGTTTAATATTTGATAGACAATAATAAAGATGAACTGATGTTTACAGCAGGTCAGCGTGAAAACAGAATGCATAGTATATCTCTAGGTAATTATTTAGAATACCCTTTCCCCCTCCCTAAGATTTTAATAAAAAATTACTTATTCAACACGAATTTACTCAAAACGAAAGAATCTGACAGAAAAACGCAGCTGTCGGCCTTGTGAATCAAGTTATTAAGCATTAAAATTTAAGACTTTAGAGATTAAAATATCTATCGTTCTGACTCGATATAGCGCTATGTATAGTTCTGCTTTAATTATACAAATGCTCTGCTTTATATGTACGAATTCACTGTATTATCAGTGATTCATGAATTAAATATTTTTATATAACAGTTATAATAATCATATTTTTTTTTATAGGATGCTGCAAAATTCATGAGACATGGAAAACGTCAACGAATGACTGCACATGACATAGATCATGCTTTGAAAATTAAGAATATTGAGCCAACATATGGTTTTTTCGCCAAAGATCACATACCATTCCGCTTTGCATCAGGTGGCGGTAGAGAATTGCATTTTGTAGAGGAGAAAGAAATCGACCTTAATGAGATTGTAGCTACAGCTGGCGGACAGTCATGGCCAAAGCTACCTCTGGAAATTACATTGCGAGCTCATTGGCTGTGCATTGATGGAGTCCAACCTACCATACCAGAAAATCCACCGCCAGTATCAAAAGGTTTTATCTGATTCCTTGATTTCTATAAAATGTCATAATAAGAAATTTTCTTCGTACTTTTGAAAGTTAAAGAAAAATTTAAGAACATATTTCAAAGAATTTGGACATAATTTGTAAGTACTCTTAATTTTTCAATTATTATTACATTAATTTTTAACAGATGCCCAGAAATTGGAGAGTGTTGATCCGACAATTAAGCTTTCAAGTAAAAATCAAAACATTGGCGTTGGTAAACCAGGCGGTGGTGGCAAAAGTCAGAAGCTACGGAACATTGAAACTGTTCACGTAAAACAACTCGCAACACACGAACTCAGTGTGGAACAGCAATTGTACTACAAGGAAATAACTGAAGCATGCGTTGGGTCTGATGAAGCTCGTAGGGCAGAGGCTCTCCAATCGCTCTCAGCGGATCCAGGTCTACATGAAATGTTGGCTCGTATGTGCACTTTTATTGCGGAAGGAGTGCGGGTCAACGTTGTACAGAATCATCTCGCGCTGCTCATCTATCTCATGCGAATGGTCAAAGCTCTACTTGATAATCCAAGCCTTTATTTGGAGAAATATGTAATATAAGCCTTCATCTTTTATAAACGTATTAATAAACTATTATTTTTATTTTGATATATTAAAATATTTTGATTTGCAGCTTCACGAATTGATACCGTCAGTTGCAACCTGTATAGTTTCTCGACAATTGTGTATGAGACCTGAGGTAGACAATCATTGGGCATTACGCGATTTTGCTTCCCGGTTGATGGCGCAGATATGTAAAAATTTTAATACCTCTACGAATAATGTGCAAACTAGAGTCACCCGTATGTTTAGTCAAGCATTGGCAAAGAATAATCAGGTAATAGATATGTAAATAACATAAAGTACTTAATCAAGAAAAAAAAGAAATGATTTGAGAATAATGCAGATCAATCTTGTTGTCAATTTCCAATACAAATTCCATTTGCTATTTTGAAAGGTTATTATTTGTTGTAGACACCGTTGGCATCTTTATATGGGGCGATCGAAGGTCTTTGTGAATTAGGACCAGAAGTGATTAAAGCTCTAGTTATTCCTAAAATTAAGTCCATCTCTGAACGTATCGAATCGTGTATCGAGGGCCAAGGACTATCTAGTGTAGATAAAAATGGAGCAGGACATATCAAGACTTTACTTGTGGTACGTAAAACTAATTAAAAGCTGTAAGACATTTAACGCATCATTACGTGTAATGAAATATGGATATATTCTACATGGAATGAAATATGAATATATTCTCGAAACTATTATGCATTGTATAATAAAAAAATGTTTCTAGAAATCAGTTGCTCCAGTCTTGAAAACAATACGATCGCCACCAGATTATGTGGATGAGTATAAACAAGATTATGGATATATAGGACCTGCATTATGCGCTGCAGTTGTAAAAGCTCGTACGCAACCGGCTGCTTTAACAACTACAGCTACAACTACGACACTTACTACAAATCAGCAACAAGGTTCTAATTGCACAGGAAAAACACTTGTGCAAACAGGTATGGAAATCATTATCGATGTATGATAGCGATAAATAATACTATATTATGTTATAATATATATTACAGTATCCAGTTCGAGTACAGGTCAACAACCCGGCCGCACATTCATGCTTGGCACGAGCAGAAGTACTACCGGATCTTCCGCTACCGGTGGACAAAAATTTGTTATTTTGCAGTCACGCTCGCAAACTCCTACGATCTCCAATATAAATACCACTATCAATACTGGTTCGATGCAGCAGCAACAACAGCAGCAGACACAGACACAAACACAACAACCACAACAACAACAGCAGCAACAGCAAGTTAAATTAACGCAAACTAATGTCGTCCAACAGAAGACACATGTACAGAGTTCCACACCGAAATTAGTTGTAGTGTGTATGGCCGCTAGTAGTCATACTAACACATCAGTGACACAGGTATAATCTCTTAAATTTATTCATTACAATAAAATGTACGTTGGTTATAAAATTTAAATCACTGTACTATAAGGCTCTAATGAATATAAATTCAAATAATAAATAAATAATTCATTCGAGCCGAGTTAGATATTTTGCTATTAAATATATCAGTATTAAACAAAGCCAGAAATAATAAATTAAACATTTCAATCTTACATATTTAATATAATCATCCTCAGTGTTACAAAGAGCATAAATTATACATATATCAATGAAATTTTACAAAGATTCTTATTATGCATATTATTACTTTGTATAAATGTTAACACATATGCTATTCAGTTTCATGTACTCGTATTGCGCATTTAATTATCCTTATAATTTTGCTCATAAATGATATAATTATATGATATGTAATTAACAAGTGAACAAGGAAAGTTCTTTTAGAACAAAGATGTTCAAATTAAGAAAAAAATAACTTCAAATCCATTATACTGTCCATATTTAACTTACTCAATCCTCAAGTTGACCAATTCATTGTAGGAATTCGAATATAATAGATAACTTTCTCTATTTTAATTAATTATAACGCTTATTTCATTAATTAATGCTTTCGATTTTGTTTAATACTGATACATTTATAAGTAAAGACATTCAGCTCGGCTTGAATAGCCCTTTATTTATTATTTGAAAATGTACGAGGGCAAGTCAATAAGTTCTTAGAAAATCTGTCAGAAGGCACTCGCAGTGTCATGTCACATTACTTTTTGACAATCTTTAGCTGCATCTTTCAGCTGATTACTGTCAAATTTTGAGTGGAATTCATTTCTGTAGACGATTAAAGCGAACAACTTTTGTATTTTTTGCAAAATGAAAAAAAAACGAGTTTCGTGCAGTGATCAAACATCTACATATGAAAGGTTTAACGCCGAAAGAAACCAAAGTCGAGTTGGATAATGTTCATAGCACATCTGCACTAGCATTTGCAACTGTACAATTGCGTGAATGAATTTAAACATGGTCATACATCTACATGTGATGCACCTCATTCGGTCCATTTGAGGCTGCTACGCCAGAAATCATCGATAAAGTCCACGATATTATTTTGACTGATCGATGAGTGAAAGTGCGCGAGCTTGTTGAGGTCACAGGCATATCACATGGCCCAGTGATTTCAATTTTGCACGAACAATTAGGCATGAAAAAGCTATCGGCAAGTTGAGTGCCACGTTTGCTCACTATGGACCATAAGCGCGACCATAAGAGTGACGATTTCAAAACAATGTTTGGAGATGTTTCAACGTAATCCAGATGAATTTCTGCGTCGATTCATTACTGTGGACGAAACATGGATTCATTATTTCACACCCGAGACGAAGGAACAGTCAAAACAATGGATTTCATCGAGTGAATCAGCTCCGAAAAAGGCGAAGACCGTGAAATTGGCCGGAAAGGTGATGGCCACAATTTTTTGGGATGCACGCGGTATAATTCATATCAATTACCTTCCATCGAAGCAAACGATCAATGGCGATTACTATGCAGTTTATTGGACCGTTTCAACAATATTTTAAAGAAAAAACGTTTCCATTTGGCGAAGAAGAAAGTGCTCTTCCATCAAGATAATGCACGCGTTCACATGTGCCCGGCACCGATGGCCAAATTCAACGAATTCCGCTACGAATTGCTTCCAGCATATTCGCTAAATTTAGCCCTTTGCGACTATTTCCTGTTCCCAACCTGTTGAAGAAATGGTTCGGAGGAAAAAGATTCATCACCAGAGAGCAGCTCATCGTCGAAACAGAGGCTTATTTTGAAGGACAAATCATATTATTCGGACGGCTTGAAAAAGTTGGAGAATCGTTGGATCAAGTGTATCGAGCTGAAAGGAGACTATGTTGAGAAATAAAAATGAATCGATCAAAAAAATGTGTTTTACTATGTTTTTCTAAAAACTTATTGACTTGCTCTCGTGTGTGTGTGTGTGTATATATATATATAGATCTATATATATATATATATAATATTAGGTGTTGGAATTAATTCGTAGCGTTTTTAATGAAAGAATGTTATTTATTTCACATGAGCATTAAAAAATACATTAATGAAAGTACTTCCCATCACTTGTAAAACGCTACGAATTAATTCCAACACCTAATATATATATATATATATACAAGTAGATTAATATTTTTAAGCACATTGGTTTCTTATATACAATTTCCAGAAACTTGGTATTCAGCAAGTTTTTTGGAAGTCATCGTTAATAATAGATTTATTCACGTTGTATGCTCCAACATGCTTTTATCATAAACGCTCATTGAGGTGAATAGAAAGGTAGTAGAAGCATGTTTGGAGCATGCGACATGAACAAATCTAATATCTCGGTGATCCAAAGAGTTAAGAAAATCATAGAAATATATATTTGATGAAACATTATAAAAATATTTTTTTAGCAGACAAATCTTACGGCAAAAACACAAAGTGTCTTTGTGACGCAGCAGAATGTCGAAAGGTCACTCAGTCCAGAGGAGGAACAGCCGTTTCAGTAAACGTATATATACATATATAATATAAAATATAAAGTATGTAAGTGACAAGAGACGAAAATAGAACTTCCAAATACAGAACTTCCTTATACAGTTAATACATTATATATGTGTGTATGTATATATACATACATGTACACACATACACACACACACACACACATGTATATATATATATATATTTATGTATATATGTATACATATAAGAGAAAATATTTCTAAATAAAAAATAAACTTTTACAAAAATATTGAATCAAAGAGCTTCTTCTTGTATATTTTTAATTTTGAAATCTAATGAATTCTCCTTTTTATTTATTCAATTGTGAATTTTTCTATCATTTATGTATAACAAATACGTTTTTTATTAAGAAAAATATAAAAGATTTATTACGTTTAACAAAATTAATATTATAAAAATAGATTTTATATTAAATAATATTTTCTTTATTACAAGCTATAATTACAATTTTGTTTATAGTGCACATTGTGTAACTAAATACACATTAATTCTAAATAAAATTATTCTCTACTTTTTATTGTCGATTGCTTTTGCTTCGTCGGATCATATTTAAACGTCTTCACTATGGGACCCTTACCCGCGCTGTTAAACTGTATTGTATCTGCCCGTTCTCTATCAGATAGCTGCTTTGTTATCTTCATGTTTGTCCAAGCTAAAATGGATATAATAAATTTTTAAGGTATCATACTTTTATAAAATACACATGAATGATAGTTTATTTGTATGCGCAACTGATTATTTATATTTGTCCATTATTTTTATACAGAGAGATTAAACATTATCAGTGTATACATTATCTATATTAACAGACACTCAGCTTTTTCAAAGTATTGATTATTTTCCAACATATATCAGTCGCACGCGAGTCGTCATCTTATTCAGACATGTTTACTGTTTGCTCTCTTTGGCTGTTCTTTCATTTGATTTTCTGGCAACATTATATTGGAAATTTCTTTGGAAAATCTTTCATCTGTCTCTGATGGCGATTTCATCCATCTGCCTGCATCCATTTTTCAAGTCTGCTTCTACATTTGTAAGCTGTTTGATTGCTTTACTGCATTCTTTGTCATTGGATAATCATTTGGCCTGCTGCTCTGTGGCTGTTGTCACGCACGACTGTTAAGACTGCATCTGTTCTCTGGGGGAGAGGGGGGAACCACTCACCATATTTTGAGATGCATTTGGCGGTGATTGCATTACGATTTATTGGTGAAATTAATTTTCAAATTAACTACATAAGATATGTAAGATTGTTTTGTTTCGTTTCTTTATCCTTACCTATACATTTCAAATTAATTAACGCTTGTATTGTTATTCTTTTCCTAATTTTTAAACGGCGTATAAATATTATTATCTTTCACCCCAATCCTATCGCTTTATTTTACTATGATGTCCTTGTCACAACAAAGCAAGCTTGGAGCCTCGTAAACTTGCTTCCAAGTATAAAGCAATTTTTATCACGCAGCCGTTTATGGTCTTTTTTGGCGCTAATAATGCTCCTCCTTCCACTATGGTTTTATGAATATTAAGAATACTGCTGATAGATGTTCTACTGTCGATGTTATGCGTGCGCTCGCTGATCTTGCTGACAGGGTGTCTGACCTGGCACTTGGGCTTGGCTCGCTGGAGACTAGGCTTGGATCTATAGAGGCTAGATTTAATTCGATAGTAGATCTTGACAATAGATTGGAGGCTCTTTCTTCAAGGTTACGTGATCTCGAGGATGTGCCTCATCTGGTGATGTGAGCTCGACTATCGATAAACTTACCACTGTGGGGGACGGAAGTCGCGGCCTGTGGGACTTCAATGATGGAGAGGATCATTGAACTTGAGGACCGTTGTGTCGTCCTTGAAGACTCCACTAAAGCGATCAATTGGCCTTCTTCGTCATCGACTATTGGTGGTCTGGAATCTCGCATATGAAGTTTTGGGCACTCACAGCTGATTATGAGATCATCATTTTTGGTCTTCCAGTCTCTCAAGATGAAGATTTTGGTTTCTGTCAGCTCTGGCCTCTGTAATCTGGATCTATCGATTTTGCTGAGTGATATTGCTAACTTAGCGAGACTGAATAGGAGCTCTGTTTCGTCTAGGCCTTATCGTTATTCATGTCGATAATTAAAAGAAATGAATGGCTTGCTATACCTCATCTCAAACGCGGAATCATTGCGCGTATTAGAGAATCATGGTCTTATAATCTCTATATACGAGCGATCTACCGCTTCCGAAAGTCTTGAAGAAGGCTAAAGCTCTTGCCCACTCTTACAACGTGAAGCATATCTGGATGCATAATCTATTTTAGAGAATCCAATAACTTTTAAATTCGAAAATTTTCTTCTACAGAATATTTCATTAAGACGATCTTTGCGGTTCGCCAGGCTACGCCTCTGATGTTGCCGAGACAATTTCGCTCTGCGGCTCCGTCTGATGATATAACCATATTCTGACATAACCATTATTCCTCTATAAATGCTTTGCACTCACTTTTTTCTCAACTACATCCTGCTTCTTCACTACGTTATCTATTTCTATCCCATTCTCTTCCTCTGATAAATTATCTCTCATTTCCTTAAATTCTTTTCTACCTAAATTTCTACCTACTTTACAAACGCTTGATTTGCCTTTACATGCGTCGCGATCTGAAAATTTTTGCGTTGCACATATAAACATAAGATATCTTTTGCGCCTCATTTCGCATATGTAAAAGACTTAATTTCTTTCCGTGGACTTGATATACTGATTCTTTTCCGAGACGTGGCTTCGTGGGAGGGATGATTTGGCTATTTATGTTATTAAAGATTATCTATTGCGCTTTGACAGAGCATATAGCTTGAGGAGTGGTGTTGCCTTATAAATAGTGCATTGCTTTACTCACTCATCGACTTGCACATGTTTCTCTACGGCAGAGTTCAACGCGAATTACGCGTAAACGATACAGCACTGCAACGTGTGACGGACAATGCTGTTTTCTACGCGAGTATATTGGAATGAAGTTTTTGATGATTAAATTATAATTTTTCTTAAAGATATGATACACATACTTTAACTTTAACAATTTACTTTAATAATTAATAATACAATTGAGTATGATATTAGGTGTATGACTTTGCTTATACCTTTTTCGTATAGATGGCTTTAGCGGTAAGTGGTGATCGAAATAAATAGATCATAGACGTTACACAATAAACTTGGGCATCTGTCAACATAATCCCATAGAAACATTAGTCGATTTATGTCTGCATCATAAAGTTATTCTCGATTGAAAATGTCAGTTTACGAGCCAAATTCTTGTCATTTGCGGGAGGTTTTAATTTTCTGTTTCAATATGAAGAAATCTGCGGCTGAGGCTCATCGAATGCTCTCAAATATTTATGGTGAAGCCGCTATTAGTGAAAGAATGTGTCGTAAGTGAAGTTTCAACGCTTCAAGAAGGGTGATTTTCACGTCGAAGACCAGCATAGCGGTGGAAGAGAGAAGGTTTTCGAAGATGCAGAATTGAAGACACTTGATCAAGACTCTTGTCAAAATCAAAAAGAATTGGCACGATCATTAGGAGTGACTCAATCAGCCATTTCAAAACGTCTCAAAGCCATGGGAATGATTCAGAAGCAAGGAAATTGGGTGCCGTACGAGTTGAAGCCGAGAGATGTTGAACGGCGTTTGTTTGCTTGTGAACAGCTGCTTGAAAGGCAAAGACGGAAGGGCTTTCTGCATCGCATTGTGACTGGGGACGAAAAATGGGTTCATTACGATAATCCCAAGCGCAGAAAATCATGGGGAGTTCCCGGCCATGCTTCCACGTCGACGGCCAAACCGAATATTCACGGCTCCAAGATCATGCTCTGTATTTGGTGGGACCAGCTCGGCGTAGTATATTATGAGCTGTTAAACCGACTGAAGTCTGTTCCTGAATTGTAACAAATTGCTCTTCGTTTTCTATTTATTTAAATGAAAAGCAACAATTCATACCTGACACTGGCGTATCAAAAACAAAGACTGTATATTCTGTCTGTATATTGTTAACACTGTTATAAAACGTTATAAAGGCAAAAAAAGTGTGAAATAAAACATACGAAAACGATCATTTAATTCAAACGGTGAGCGAGTGAGCCACTAGAGTGAGCCACTATAGTGGCGCGTGGGGGGGATTCTTAATACTTCACTAGCGCAGCGAGTGTAGAAAGCTTAAGGATTTTGTAGGTAGCGAGTTGTCTAGCAGCATAAAAATAATAAAAGAAAAATTATAACAACAGATCGATTAAAGCGTTTATCCTGTACGGTCATATTAATTTGTGCTCGTGTAATAAAGATTATTAGTTACAAGAAAAGTCTCGATCATTATTTCATATATCACATCACACGACAAGTGTGGACTTGTCTAGAGAATCTGACTTATCAATTGAGTCACTTATTCCCACACGCGTCGTTCAGAAAGATGACATCCGCAAAAGTCACTATAGTGGCGCATCGTGCTTAAGAGGTTAAGCGTCGATTTTGGCGATATATGATCTTGAGGCGTGTCTGTTTAGCGTTTTTTGTAGTACTGATTACATTGTACGTATGGGCAATCTTAATATTGATCTCTTGAATTCATAAGATACTCATGTGCATTATTTGCAAAATATTATATCATTATGCTCGATGAAACAAATAATAGACACTCCTTCGAGAATAACAAGCAATTGCGCATCTCTTTTGGATTTAATATTTCTGTCTCATGATTCTGTCTCGGTTTCGTATGTGATGAAATTGATATTAGCGATCAACGTGTAATCTATGCATATTTAAATATTGAGAGATCACATCGTCCTTCGCGTAAGAGGCTCTGCTGTAATTTGAGTTCAGTTTCTGACGAAGCTTTAGAGAACATGATTAATCAAATTAGTCACAGCTTTATGCTATGAATATTATAGACGATATGGTTTCTTCCTTTATATCGAATCTAACTAATATTTTCGATTGCCTTGCGCCATTTACGTACAAACGCTCTTTCTCAAGCATTCCTGGTTCACTGAAGCGATTAAAAAATGAGAAATTGAGCATTAAACAGGCATATGAAGAACAATTCTAATGATAATTGGCTATGTTATATCAAATTACGAAATCTAGTATCTTCTACAATTAAGTGTGAAAAACAATCTTTTCCAAACTCCTCCTTACTCCTTACTCTCCTCGTAATTTTTGGAGGAATTTGGCATCTCTGGGTGGTTATAGGTCCATCTCTCATACCATCCTTGAACATCTTGATCCTAACAGTTTAAATAATTATTTGTTACAATCCCTTCCTTCTTCCTCATATTCTGTCATTAATCACTTTCTTCATACTCAACTATCACTTCGAGTGAATTTCATTTTTCTCTAATCAATATGATCGACCTATACAATATACTTAAAACTTAACTTCCGCTAGATTTTATGATTTCTCAGGACGCATGTTACTTCTTTCCTCTCCTAGTTATCTGAGCCATTACTATTTATCCTTAATTCATGCCTAACTAGAGGTATTTTTTTCTACTACATGGAAACACTTAATAATTATTTCTCTCCCAAAGAGACGACATCGAAGAGAGAACATCTAATCCTTCCTCTCCATCGTCTTTTCGTCTAATTACTCTTCCTCTTTTTCTTTCAAAAATTTTGGAACGCATCATTTTTATACAAATAAACCATTTTTTTCATGTAAATGATATAATTCTTAAAAATCCACCCGGCTTCCGTAAAAATCACAGTATCACTACCTCTCTTCTTCATCTGTCAGACTCTGTTCTTCGATAATAACTCTTTGTCGGCTGTTGTAGCTTTAGATTTTTCTAAAGCTTTCGATACAGTTAATTATGAGCTATTGACTACCAAGTTGCATCATTATAGTGCCTATGTGATTCCTCTATATCACTTTTACGTTCCTTCCTCTCCTCTCGTTTCTTAACAAGTTCTCATTTATAATCCTTTTCCTAGTTTCTCTCTGATATCAAAGGTCTCCTCTGGTGTATCAAGGTTTCATTCTTAGTCCTTTACTATTTAATCTTAATGTTGCTTATTATCTTTTCTAGACCTTACATATAAATTGACGATGTACTGCTCTTCATATCTTTCAAATCCTCTGAAGCTCTCTGTTGCTCACTAAATGATGACCTTCGACAAATCATTGAATGTCGATATTGAATGGATTGTATTTAAATCCTGCCAAATCTTCACTTTTAATTGCTGGTTCTCCTACCTTACTTTATCACCTTTCTTTCGATATCTCTATTCAAAATGTTCCATTGATCTCCAGCACACTATCAAAATTCTAGCTTGCACATTGATTCATCATGGTCATTTGAACACCATGTTGTTGCTAAATGCAGGCTTGCATATTCTCGTCTTAAACTACTACATCCTTTTCGCTACATTATGTCGGTCTCTCGGAAACTATGAGTTACACAATCTCTAGTAATATCTCTGATTATGCTGACACTGTATATCCTTGTCTCAAACAATCATCTTCATAGAAAATAATTAAAGAAGATTTATCTTATCTTCGTTTTTCCTATGATGATAGAAAGTATCATATTATATTACATAGTGATAGAAAGATCATATTACTCCTTGCTTTCAGCGCTCTAGTTGACTGAATATTTTCCAACGTTTCACAGTTCATTTATGTTGCGTTATTTATAATGTTCTTCGCCAATACTCCTTAGATATCTTCGTAAGCTAATCCATTTTAACGTTGATCTCATTCAGGTGCTCTGCCTGATACTCTGCCTATTAATACTGTATTCTATCTAATGTATTTTGTTAATAGTGCACTCAATAAAGTTAATAATAATAATAATAATAATAATAATAATAATAATAGTTATACATTATATATATGTGTATATATATATATATATATATATATATATATATATATATATATATATATATTGAGCAATACTTACATTCCTTCACTTCATTAACGAAACCTTTGCTTTTGGTAGACGCTTTTGGATTACGTTTTATCATGGATGGCATACCGAGGGCTTTTTTTATACGTGGGATTTTTAGAAAACCAGTTTGTATCAGAGAGACAGTGTTTGTTGCTACCCAATAGGTCAAAATAGTCTACAAATATAGATAAATGCGATGAAGAAAATTAGAAAATTCAGAGAAAGAGTATATTAAATATGAAAGTTATTGTTTGCGTTTAAATTAAATATTTCATGATACAAAAGTGTCTTCACAATAATTTTTTTTAATATCAATAACAGAAATATCGATATTATTTATTATACTTACACCAGGGAAATGCAACATAAACGGTAATGCAACAAATGGCAAAGCTCGCAAAACATATCGCATTACACCCATCGCATAGATATTAGTGCCATCCGTGCCGAGTTCGATTGTGATAAACATTGTTACACTGGTAATTATCGGCATTATATAATAAGGATCATATACTGTGAGGTCCTTTAGCCACAAAAAGCCACCGTCTTTTAAGCTCTCCACAGGCAAGTTTGCCATTTTTCTCAATGCAAAGAAGAAGGAGATGAACACTGGTGCCTGAAACATTAGAATTATAATTAAGAAATGATCTTTTTTATACTCTTTTTGCATATATAAATGCGTAGAAGTATTGCATACTTGTACTAATGGCATCATAACGTTCTGTGTAAAACTAATTTTGTTCGTTTTCATGTACTTCATCATCTCTGTCGCTATTTGTGCACCTATTCGGAAGAGAGCAATTAGTTAGTTAGTACTTTCTTTATAGTGAGATCGGCAAACATATAGTTTTTTATCAAAACAATTTCGTCAATACAAAATATTTCTAACATATCGTACTTTGCATATGATCGCCACAATTCCTGGCTTCTGTCAATCTTATATTGAAGTCTTGTATTTTTGGCATATGATTTGTAAGTCGAATCACATTCTTTTGCGTTTTTATCACTAAGGGAAATAGAAGACTTCTTGCACAAATAGTAGCTGTAACAAAACAATTAAATTTGTGCTAATAATTTTAAAATTTTTATTAAGTCAATAATCATCGTGTGATAAAAAAAAACCAGTACTTATAACAATTGCCAACCACCATGGCATATCTAAATTTATGTGCATAAATTCTAAGAGATTGTGTACGATCCCTGTTGGAGTCCAACCACCCAATCCTAGACTCTCAAACGTTGGCTCTCCATTCGGATGCACTTTCACAATATTTTCTATTATTTCTTGTATTGGTGTTGGTGGATCTATATACATAAACTGCAGATTAATAAATAAAGTTCGTAAAATAATTTCTATTAGGTGTTGGAATTAATTCGTAGCGTTTTACAAGTGATGGGAAGTACTTTCATTAATGTATTTTTTAATGCTCATGTGAAATAAATAACATTCTTTCATTAAAAAACGCTACGAATTAATTCCAACACCTAATATAATTTTTACTTCTTATAATGTAATTACGTATAAGAAAATTTTAAGGAAGAGAAAATATGTTTATTTATATAATGGTTTATTGTTAATAATATGTAAATTATGTGTGTGTGTGTGTGTGTGTGTGTGTGTGTGTGTGTAAATTACATATAGCAACTAGATATTTATTCTAGATTTAACTAGATATTTTATTTTTTCTCAATATTTATCATAATATTATATTTATAAAAAGAATTAAGAAATATCAATTTTCAAAAATGCTTCTATACAAACCTGGTATTTCATCATATGGACTATTTTGCGGTGGTGTTTCATTTATTATAGTTTCAATTGCTGAAGTTTCATTTGTTATAGTTTCACTTGCTGGAGTTTCACTTTCTGTGGTTTCATTTGTACTAGCATAACGAATTAAAGAGATTCCTGTAATTCTATAGTTTCTATGTAGATCCAATAAAGAATTGTTTCTAGGAATCCTTTTTCCTTGAGTTACTAAATGGATATGTCTATATGTAACAATTTCCTAAAAAAAAATTTTCTTTGAACAAGTATTTTGTAGTATTATCTTCTAAACAAAGTATATAGATTATTATAAGATATAATAAAATGCATTAATATATAGTACATATAGGAAATAAAAATAACACATTGTTATTATCACAAGTTACTTTTTTTGATAATAAATTGGCATTATCTTTTTTTAATAACTGTAATAATAACGTAGTTATATTCTTTTGGTAACGAATTTTATAGTTACTTTAATCGTTACATTTTATATTTTGTACTTATTTATGACATAATTTTTCTGTATGTTTATATTTAATCTTCAATCTTTGGACAATATTCATAATTTATTCTTACTTTAAAACTGTTTTAAATAATATCTAAAGATACTAATATGGCTCTGATTGATTTATGATGTCTTAAGAACCATGTTATAAACCAATCACAAAATTGTATTAAAGACAATTTTATAAATATCAATCTTTATGTTTGACAGAAGTGATGCCATATATTACATTTGTGAAAAATATCAGTTGGATTATGTTCCAAGACTAGAAATTTCATATGAATATGTATAAATTCATTCGGAAATATTATGTACAAAGTTCTAGCTCAAACTAAAAAAGTATTTTCCTTCTTAGTTGTGTTTTTACATATCAATCTAGTATCATAATCATTTATTGCTTTCATTAATATTTAAACAAAAAATATTACACAATTTTTTAAACTGATCTTATTTCAGCATAAAAAAAAATAACACAAAAAATAACATTATTTTTTAAGTAGATAATAATAAGTAAAAGAATTATTTTTGAGAATCAATAACGATAATTATTACTCTTAAAAAATAACTTTCTATTCCTTAAATATATATTTATATAGAATATATTTATACAGAAAATGAAGAAACAGAAATGAAAGTAATATATAAATCCTATATATCGATGTATATAATAAATTAAATGTATTTAGTACGTATTTTTTAGTACGGAATTATTAATACGTATGCACATTTTTTTTCAGAATTTGTGTCCATCAGAATACGTATCCATACTTAGTTATTGACTCAATTTCTTTTCATTAAAACAAACTTGTTTTATAATTCTTGCCACTAAGTAATAACTTCCTAACCTAACCTCTAAAAAACCGCAAAAGTATTTTACCTGCGAAATCATGTTTGATTTTAGCAATGCTTGCCGGCGAATGATTATGGATGCTCGCATCAACATTTCTGCGCCTTTCAAATGAATTACCATTGTGATTTTTGATTAAATTATAAAGTATGTGTTCTTTCCACGTATAAGAAAAAAAATTTAGACGTGACCATGTTCTGCGGTGTGGAAGATCAGTGATGGTATATGTAAACGCATGATGGAAATGGTTGCGTTCAGCAGACTCTAACGCTCGCTGTTATTGGATGCTCTAGAAGAATATACCAATAGCAGCGACCGCTCACGGCTAATTGAAACATGTACATATATGCACATTTACGAAAGTGAGCGGATAAATGGTGGAACCAATTAGAGAAGAGAATGCTATCCACTCCACTCTCCCTTGATTCTCTCTAAATGTATCTATTTTATCCTTATCATTCACTGAATATTAAACAAGGATAAAATGAGACGCGGTAACCAATGAACATATTAAGAGCTACAAGCTTATTGGTTACTACATCACATTTTGCCGCGCGGCAAGCGTTTCCGCGTCCAGTGTGCAGGAGCCATTAGTAACATGTATTGTCATTAGAAAACCAAGTTTACACAATCCTCGACTGAGTACAGAATTTATATTCTGTAACTGTTTTCACGCCTATCGATAGTTGTCGATGTCATTGCGCAGCTTTTACACTATATAAAATATCTGCGCAACGACACCGACAACGGTCGGTAGATAAAGATAGTTACGGAATCATGTTCCTGATGATTGAGCGTTGTGTCGACGATAACGGACAATTGGAATGCAACTTGTGTCGCAGTGTGCAGGAAAGTGTCTAAGGATATTGCAATTGGAAAGCACTCAATATGTCTGAAAAATTCGCGGAATGATATTTTTCTTATGAGACAAATCGCCCCATCTAACGGCCGACGTTAGAAATAGTTTCTAAGAACTTCATGCAGAATATGTGCGAGTTATATTAATATCGATTGAATACTTGGCAAGTGAAGATGTGTTTTGATTTATGTGTTTAAGTGTGTCGTTCAAATTTTACGATGAAGCAATGAGCGTGTATCAAATTTTGTTTCAAACTTGGCAAAACTGCAATGGAAACTCATGAAATGATGAAAACAGCGTTCAGAAAGGATGCACCGTTACGCACAGTAACATTCGACTGGTTTAAACGTTTTAAGGAAGGCTGGCAGTCACTGGATGACGACGCGAGAAGTGATCGACCGCCAACGGTTCGAAATGAGAAAGTTGTGGAAGCTGTGCGTTCTTTATTAACCCTCGTCTGACACTTCGTGCGATATCTGAACAGGTAAAAATCGGTAAAGACACTATTTCTACCATCATTCATGGGGATTTGAACCGTAGAAAAATTTGTGCGCGCTTTGTTCCACATTTTTTAACTTCAAAACAGTAAGAAATGCGTGTGAATTGTCATGACTTTGTTGAAACGGATCCAAATAAGGATCCAGATTTCATAAAAGTTATTGTTACTGATGACAAGACATGGTGTTTCATATACGATCCGCAAACAAAGAAACAGACACAAGACACAAGACATCTGCATAACCTTTAATGAAGCGAGATCAACGAAAGTTCGCCAACAAAAATAAAAAAATGAAGACAATGCTCATGCTATTTTTTCTGCAGGATTGATTTATGAATTTGTGTTACTTGGCCAAATCATTAATTCGATATTTTATTTAGAGGTTTTGAAACACCTTCTGAATCGAATGAGACATATCAGGTGAGATTTTATCCTCTGGGAATTGGACATTTCTTCACGACTACGGGTCAGCTCAGTCTACCTTAATTGTATCATGGTTTTTGATCAAACAACAGGTCACAGTGATAATACACAGTGTGTTACATAATGTACATGATGTATCATATTATCCTTATTATTCATCCTTTAATAATTAATCTTTTTTCAGTCACTAATCAAACATGATGTTTATGTATATTTGCACGAAAAATTTTTGACGGGGCATTCATTATTTTTTCAAGTAATAGTAATTTTTTCAAGTAACGGTAACACATTTTTTAAAATAAGTAACGAATAACAGTAAATATTATTTCTTTTAAAGTATGTTCCCAACTTTGGCTTTATAAATGGTTTCGTAATGATTTATTATTTGTAGACCTCTGTAGGAAGAATGGATGCAACATGATTTATAGATGTTACAGAAAAAAAATTGAAAATTCCCTTTAAATGCAAATACAAGAGTAAGCATCTTATAAACATTTTCACTGTTATTGTTTTAATTTATCTTAATTTATTATTTATTATTCTAAAACATCGACTTTTTAAAAATTTCTTTTTATATTTTTAATTTAAAATTTTTCAAAATATTTTGAATCTATATGTACAAATAATTATTTTTTAGAATTTTTCCAATAAATTGGTACGGTAAAACAGTAAAAAATTTTATTCTTATTATTTACCAAGTATTGAACAAGGATGAAATAATTCTCTGTAATATTATATAGTTCGAAAACACTACCCGAATATCTCCGAATATTATTTTATGTTGTTTAATATTTGGTAAACAACAAGAATAAAATAATATTGGGAATCACTTGGTAATATTTCTAAACGCGCGTGCCCATAAATGTTTAATGAGCAAAGTTCGGATCTCGGTGCCATTTTCTTCATTCCAAGCGTGCCGTGACAATGTCATAAGAAACAGTTATTTTCGCTGGTGTAATGATCTAGTCTAAAACAGCAATTTAAAAGTTGTTATAATTATAAAATAAATACTTAAGTTTGTTCTCCTAAAGTTTCATTTCAACTAAACATATATTTACAAGAAATTTATATTCTTTAATGAAAAAAGTTAGAATATATGTCAAATGAACGATGAGTGTACATCAAATGAGCATCTTACAACTTTTATTTTGAAAATATTTAGTAAAATTAACATTAATTATGAATAATGGCATAAGATATTGTTAGTAATCTTTTTATTCTATTATTTTAATTGTTTTATATGTTATTATGAATAAATTATCTATTGATTAGGAAGTAGCAAGAAACTCTTTAAATAACATGTACTTTTTATAATGATTAAAAAATTATAAAAATTAAAGAAAATGGCTTAATGTATCAATATTTCATTATATATACTATTATATGTGATACAAAAAATATATTTAATATAATTATTTATTAAAGTGCACGCTGATATTTTGTTAGTCTTGAAGCACAATCTCTAAATTAAAGCCAGAGAAGTAAGAATTCACAAATTAAATTGACAAGCAATTTAATAATTTAATGCTAATCAACAATTTATGTAAAATTTACACAAATATTAAGCACCACATACACACACACACATATATATATATATATATATATATATATAAGTAAAATATTTTGAATGTTTTGTAAGTTTGAATGTTCACTGTAAAAACAGGCGTGTTATCAAGTGTGTTAAAACAACACACAACTCATTAATGTAGTGTATTGATGTGTTAAATTAATAGCTGCGATTACAGATGTGTTGAGATGACACACGAAATGCACTAATCTACATACAAATTCTATGTTACAACATGGATAACACACTTCATACGTGGATAACACAATTAATATCGCAACTCAGCAAAATGAACGCATATAATGTGTGTATAATTAATGCACGAATCGCAGAATAACACATTTGGAAAAAGCAACACATTCTTAAAGTTACATACTTACAGGAATTACACATGAAGCCTCGTAGCACTATATAAAAAGATGAATTAATAAAAAAATATGACGAAAATATCAATGTAATATAAATGTTGTCGCTAACAAAAGTTTATTTTTGAACTTATTCTGCGATATAGGCATTGACTATCCTATAAAAAATAGCCAAAAAATATCCAAAATAGCCGATGCATTGTGGTGGCTTTTATTATTAACTCTGGTTTTATCGATTCCAGAGAAGGAAACGTGGTCATAACCTAACGAAGACGAAGAAGAAAAGAAAATCGTTCGTGAGATCGCTTAGCGGATGCGTGTTTGTCTCCAAAATTGGCGGGAACTGGGAGCCATATTGGATTAAGAACAAGAAAAAGACCTTTGTGCTTAAAAATTCTTTGTATCGTAACTATTCTAGTATAGTCTATCATAGAACGCAAGGTTATTATAATACATAATTGGTAAACGATACAAGTGTGTGAAATTTGTAAACCATTTATCGGATGCAGAATGCTTACGCCAAGCTTTGGCCAAAGTCTGTGCCTCGGACAACATTCTCGACAATATAATAAAGGAAAAAGGAATTGTATTGCAAAAAGCTATTCCAGGGAAAAGTAGGCTTTGCGACATTGAAGAAGAAGAAATTTCTACTGAAAGTGATATTACAGTCTTATTGATAGAACTTAACCCTGCTTTTTCAACATCTCTTCCTGTTGTTACTACAAGTAGTACAATGATTTGTACACAGAATTTAGAATCTGAACATATTATGGAGATGGATATCAACGATATTCCTTTTATTATTCAGGAACAGGTAGATGCAAACAATTTAACATTAAAACTGATGTACAGGTAAGATATTATTTTATGGTAATCTGTAATCTGCATTAGAGATGCACTGAATATTCGACATTATTTGGAATTTGTTTTGATTGAATATTCAGATTGGATAAATATCAGCAACTATTAATCAAATAGTGATTTTTAAATGAATTGTTCAAGTTGTTAAAGAATAGAACATGAAATAAAAATAGAACATAAATATAAATGATTTCAACAGCATTTATTATTATTAAAAATCTTTTTTTTTTATACAGGTTCTGTTTGAATTCTGCACTAATATAAAAAAATGGAAGGAGGAAGAAGCTACAGAAGTCTTCATTACAAAAGTAAAGTATTATGATTGAAGTCCTAATACAGCATTTTGGCATTGAACAGAATGAATTAGGTAAAGTCCAGGCCATACTTAGACTCTATGAATCTGTGACAAACAAGAAATTTAAAAAAAATATCCCTTTATTTCTTGTGAAAGAGATATGTATTTTCATATCTATTAATTAATATAGAAATTCCATTTTTCAGGAAATAATAATTTTAATTTCCTTTTTCTATTCTATGTCTTCTACACAAAATTTAATGACTGTGGAAGGCGATTCACCTCGATTAGTTTTGTTCACAATGGAGGAAGGTATTGCTGCAGCCTATATTGTCACAGATGAGATTAGAATGAAAATTTTTCAGCCATCTGTTTGCAAATCAGTAGCTTGTTTATTGGCTTCATATTATGTTTGGGATACAAAGTACTCCAATGCATACAAAAACACAATGGAATACATTGATCATGAAGTGATGGGAACAATAATAAAGGAAAATCCAGCTATAGACAAATTCATCAGGGATCGTATCCGTCCTTAAGAGTATAATGTATCGATACGTGATCTAGTAAAATTATGTGAAAATTATTTTGTGGATAAAATTTAATTATCCTTTATTTTGTTCATTAATAATATATTATTGGAATAAGTTTCCGCCCATTGCAGAAAGATGTCGTTAGTAGCATTGCTCGTGTGTTTGATAGAACGGCAAAACATGTTTTTGAAAGGTGTGTGTCCAAACTTTTGAGCCCAATAGATGGTATTCGTTCGAAGCGTAACAAAGAGTAATTTTTTTTGCGTTGAAGATGTCGGAATTTATTCCAAAAAAGCAACATTTGCGGGAAGTTTTACTCCATTATTTTATTTTAAAGAAAAGTGCTGCGGAAACGCATCGTTTGCTCGTAGATATTTACGATGAGCATGCTCCATCGAAAACTACTTGTAAAGAATGGTTTCGGCGATTCAACAGTGGTGATTTTGACGTGCGTGACAAAGAACGCGAAGGTGCATCGAAAAAATTTGAAGATGCAGAATTGCAAGCATTATTCGAAGAAGATTCGTGTTTATCGCTCGATAGGTTCGCAAAAGAGTTAAATGTTGATAGATCCATTGTTGGAGAACGTCTACACGCAATAGGAATGGTGCAAAAAGAAGGAAATTGGGTACCATACAAATTGAAAGCAGAATACGAGCAAAGACATGATAAAGTTATTTTTCTTCATGACAACGCTCGGCTTCATGTCGCAAAAGTCGTAAAAAAATATTTGGAAACGCTCAAATGGAATATTTTACCGCACTCGCCGTATTCTCCGGACATTGCTCCTTCTGATTACTGGTTCCGAAGGATGCAGCACGATTTGGCAAGTCACCGGTTCACTTCTTTCGCAGAAATCGAAAATTGACTCCAAAATTGGATGGCCTCCAAAGACGAGTCATTTTTTCGAGATGGAATTCGAAAATTGCCTGAGAGATGGGAAAAAGTAGTAGCCAGCGATCGACAATACTTTAATTAATCTGTTCATTCATTTTGTTTTGAAATAAATGCATTTTTGAACACAAAAAACGGACTGAATTAATTTGTACTCCCAATAATTATTGTATAATATAATAAAACAATAAATAATATAAAATATTATTTGTATTTGTTGATTGACGCGTTTATTAATTTATTAACTTATGCATTGTAATATAGACATATATGATTCGTGTTGTGTTACCTGTATGATATATGTAATATTCTATCTCCCCAGTATCCGAAAAATCTGAATTTTGGATTCGATAATGATGATTTAGCAATTCGTATGGTCATTCCCGAATCCAAAATTCTTCATTTTTCGAATACTAGAGAAGATTAGAGCATTACACATATGTATACATTTACCTGATACAATACGAATTATACGTGTCTATAGAACACACTTTTCCTGTGTTATATCCTGTATTATACTTACACGTTTCTTGCAAATTTATACGTTTCCTTGTGTATTGCATATTTACACACCCAGAAATGTGTCAAAAGTGACTACAGAGACGTACATACATAAAATGTGTTAAAATAACACATAAAAACACATAATAACACATAAAAAAATAACACACTTGTTTTTACAGTGTACAGAAATCTGTAAAATAAATTATCAATATTTTGATTGACGACAAGTGAACTCGACGTATCACCAAATTAATCGATCAAAGATCGTCCAGTATCTCCCGGTTACATACCATATCTTACGAGAGTCGATTGCGCTATGCCTTCTTGCCGTACGAACAGTGCCGAGTCACGTGATCGAATCTACTGCAATGACATTCAGTTTGGATCGTATGCGGGACGTAGGTTATTAAGCGAGACCTGTTATTAAAGTCCCTCTTTCTCACTCTTGTTGCCCTTCATCTCCCTCCGACCTTAAAACTCTCCTTTCCCTCTACCATTCCCATCCCTTTCCGAATGCCGTACCAGAGGAGCGGCTTTGTTGATTTAAGGCGATAATACGGGGCTGCAAGAGATTTTACATGAAAAAAAGGAAGTAAAAGCACAAGACCGGCGCGCTTATAATTACAGATTCGCATTGTCCTGAAACCCCCTTAAACCCTCCTTAACTATCGCCGCCTGTCAGTCTCGTTCCTCCTTCCCTCTCTCCCTCCCCCTCTCACTCTCAACTTGAAAATGATTTTGTAACATAAGGGCGCGAATACCGCGTCGCGAAGTAATCATTAACTACCACGGCGCGTTCCTAGCACTTTAATTATTTATTCCACTACTATGTAGCAATAACACCTTATGATTCGTTCCTATCAATATACGCGCGAATAACGTTTAATTATATAAAGGATGTCCGGAAATTTGCGAATATCATAGCAAGTTTAAGTTATAAAAGTATAGTTGCTATTTTTCGTTCCGAACAATAATTTTTGAAATATAAGAGTTTAAAATAGGTCAATTATAAATCACGATTAAGCGAATGCTGGAATGAAAAAATTGTCGGGACATTGCAGATCAATATAAAAATTTATCGAAAAAAAATTTATTCGAACAGATTAAAAAATCCTTTTACAGAATTAAAATAGACGTAAAATTTGGAAGTGCAGTGAACTTTATACTAAAATCGAAAAAAAAGCTAAAAATGACAAAACAATAATTCAGAACTCAATGTTTTATGTGTACATACAAATAATACATATACTGACTTTACGAAACTAAGATTAAAAACTTAAAAAGAAAGATTTGTATCGATCTATAAATATATGAACGCTGAGAGAAGACTCAGAATGATAAATAAAACACAGTAATTGTGTTTAGCAGTAGATGTTCGATGATATTCTAAGACATGGCGTTGCAATAAGTTAGATAAAGACACGTGCATTTGAATGAGACAGAACGGTAATGTAAGAAATGAATTAAAGATGTCACTATTATCGATTTTTTTAATTTGCAATTCAAAAAATCTGTACTATCAACATCGATCAAGCTCCGTCACTCCAGCATTCTCTTAAAGACTGTCACTATTGTCGATTTTTTAAATTTAGAATTTAAAAAATCTACTATCGACATTGATCAAGTTTATCCGTCACTCCAGTATCCCCTTAATTGATGCTATAAACAAACATAGCGAATAAAGTAAATTTAAAATTATATCACTGAAATTATATCACTACACTAATTTGTTCGTGATTGATTCGTGATTTGTAGATCCGGGTTCGATCCTATTTGCACTTCATACTTCATATACGCGATTTTTTGCGTTCACCGTTCGGATTCGGTGTTAAACTGTAGGTTCTTTCGAGTGTTGACAAACTGTAAGGAATAAGAATGCAAACTACTACCAAATGCAAAAACATAAGCGAACCTCTGCTCCCTGAAGAGGCGCTCTAAAGCTAAATTGATACACTTGGTACTGTGGTCCCTCAAAAATGGGGGTTAGAAAACCAAATCCGGGGAATATACTAAGACTTAAAATTTACATGAAACAAGAGAACAAGTATGTTAAATACATACTTTTTAGCTGCATATACTTTTAAATATCTTAAATCGTAATACGTACTTTTGGATGTATTAAACGTTGCATGTAATTATTGGGTAATTGCATGTAATTATTGGGTAATTGCAATGATAATATATCATTTTTTATAAATAATTTTTGAATAGATTTTATAGGGTTTTCGAAGTCTTTTTCGTATCGTGATGATATACTTGGCCAGTTGTACTGATTTCATTACTTCATCACTTATTTTTTAATATACATAAATCTGTGATAAAAGGAAAGATTAATTTTTCAGGCCTGAAACTCTGCGATTTATTAGTACAAATTCTCTCTAAGACGAATCATTGATGGGAAAGAAGACTTAATTTACGTTTATAATTATCTCCGGAGTGATTTCTCACGTCGGGAAAATCGCCGAAGTAAACCGAGACACAAATCTCCGTCGTATTTTTACAGTCTACGAACGAGGCGGTGCCTCTTCAACTATACTAAATCAACCGATCATAGCTTCATCAGTCTTTCACGGATAAACGCTTAGATAAGCCTCACCTGAGAGATCCTATAGATATGGGGAAATCAGGTATTGAAAAAGGTCTACTCTGGTCATGTTAACAGCCGAGACTCATAAAAATATTTAAAGCGACCAAAAGAGAAAAAGGAAAATAAGAATGAGTGTGTGTGAGAGAGAGAGAGAGAGAGAGAGAGAGAGAGAGAGAGAGAGAGAGAAGATAATACTCTCTCTCTCTCTCTCTCTCTCTCTCTCTCTCTCTCTCTCTTCTCCCCTAAAAGTACCAATTTGATGTTATATGATGTTAAATGTGATACTATATATATAATTTTAAATTTAACTATGAGTAGTTTATCTATGGAATAACGAAATTTAATAATTCATTTGTAATTTTTATGAACGGTGGGGATCCATTTTGGTCCATAATCGGATTACCGTAGAAACAACATTTTTCACCGATTTATCGGTGCGATCAAAGAACGTGCGCCATTGATATGAGTCGGGGCTGAAGTGTCCCTTTTCCTTGACAACTTCACCACTTTTCCTTTAGGAGAGGGGTCAATCCCATTATCTACCTGGTTGACCTGTTGGGCGTAAAGTGAGTAGTCCTGTCCAGGAAACGGTATCCCATCAATTTTTAAGTCTTTGACGAATTTCGGTCGATGCATCAGCGTTGTCCTACCGTCATCATACAATCTAGCTCTACACCGCCGATTCTTCAACCCTTTCATTATCAAACCGAAAGCATAATTAATTACAGGATATCTGAATTTCTTTTTTCTCACGTTGTGTATCGAATTCCGAAAAAAATTATATTCTCACAGTAAGAGGATTACATACTTTGTAAACACATGCATACTCGTAATGAATAAAAATATTTTCATTGCGAATATGTTTTCAAATAAATATTTTTTGTATAACCAAATAAATATATGTTTATATTAATAAATATTTAGTTAGTATACTATTCAAATAAATATTTATTAATTTATTAAATTTTTTTCTGTATATACATTTTGTTGTATGATAAATTTTTTATCATGTTTAACAATAACTGTATACTCATTATACACTATTGTATTTAGAGAATTAGTGACGCGATCGCTTTGTGAAAGTTGAAAGTATAACCGGTAAAATAGCCAACGTTATTTCCGGGCTATGTTAGGTAGATTGCAACTTATAATGGATTCGATTATCGCAATCACGTTCTATGAAAATTGTTAACCAGATTAATCGTGCAAGATGTAATTAGAAAGTCGCAATTTTTGCTATAGCGACGATTGTCATGCACTATTGACAGCGAAGATTACTACCGTTCTGTCGTGTCGCGATTGTAAATATGTTAATATAATATAATACATACACAATTAGAAATCAAATATATAATAATAATTATGTTTTCCACTTAAACAAACAATAGCTTGCTGATAATATAATTAAAATATTTTATTATATAATATATACGTTTGTGTTTCTAAGAAACTTAAAGTAATAGACTAAAACTAGTCTGTAATAAAATCTTATTCAAAAATTAAAAATTTTATATAGCGTAAGGAACTAATCATTTATTTTTCATCTAAATTAATTTTCTAAGCCTAATTTTGTTGTTATAAAATAATTTATATTGACAGTTAAACTGTCATTAAAAGAAAAGATTTTGTGCGATTTATACAAAAACTTTTTACATTTTCCCGAGAAAAATTTGAAGAGATCCAAAAAAATCTAAATCTAAAAAAAAATATTTCTCGATCAGTTTTTTTTCTAGTTATTTTCCATTTTACTATTTTGAATCCTTTTTAGTTCTTGGCATTTTTTTTCGTCTGCAAAAACAATAAGGAGTTTTTGCAGTATTGTTTATCCAGATACGATGAACGCTGAATTCAGGTTAAGGTCTTCTTCTTAATAACTAATTAAGATCCGAATTGACGTTATTGCAAAAACTCCCTAATATCTTCTTACAATCAGTAATCAATTTCAAAGGGGAATACGTCTGCAGTTTTTATCTTCTTCCTTTTAAGCAAAATATGGAAACGGTTAACTGGTATCTTAATTTCTTCATCTTTGTCCATCTCGGAATGATCGGAAGCAATTTTTCCTCGTCGCTGACAACCTGTGCTCTTTTCGGCTCGCGTGTCTGGTAATGATACTAGCGCGTTGGATAATCTGGGAGATAGCTCGCCAAGCGGCACAGTGTGGGATCATAATGTGTAAAAGGAAATCGCTTTACTTTAAAGTAAATGTTCGACGCGGACATGCATGCATGCGTGCGTGCCTACCTACGTACGTGCGTGCGTGCGTGCGTGCTGCGTGCGTGCATGCATGCGTGCGGCAGCCTCGTGTGAACCGCCGGTAGTTTCCTTTCATTCAGTAGTTTCTTCATCGAGGATGTCACACGATTTCTGCTTGCGATTGCACACACATCGAGAATCTATCTCACTCGAGAATGCGGATCGATAGCTTATTTATCGAACGCGGGCGTGTGTTTGTGCAAATAAAAAACAGTAGAAAATTGTCCTACAAAGAATAATCTCGTGTCACACCGAATGTAATTTTGATATATCGCTGATTCTTTTAACCCGATTAAATACATGTATATGTATATTATTTTTCAGTTCTAGAAAACATAATATAAAAATAATATAACAATATACTTCAAAATTAGAGAACTTTACAAATTAATAGACTTTATACTTATATTTTTTGGAATTTCAAGTTAAATAGACAACGATCGGATGTATAATATTAATGCGATTCTTTCTCATCTCTGTTGTTGACAGAAATGCGGACGAGAAAAATTGCGCGCGAATAATCGGCGGGGCCCGTGGAGGGCCCGTGAGAGCGGACTCGCCCCCGTATAGTTATCATAATGCTTCCTTAATGCTCGTCGCGAAGAGTTCGCGTGTAACTAGCATAACGCGCTCTCGTGAGACCAACAAGACCTCTTTCGCTCTCTGTCTCTTCGACAACGATGCGCATTAAAGCTCGTATCAGACTACCGACTCTTCAAGCCGATTTGACTGCCTACTCTGGTTACTTAATAATTATTAATTAATAATGGACCATTCACAATAAGACTGATTCAATGTGATTGGTCCATTATTGGTCGGCAGTCAGAGTTGGTAGTCGGGTCGACTTACAGAATCGGTAGTCTGATACGGGCTTAAGACTTATTTACACGGTTGACTACTGCAGCGTTATTGTGATTCGACAGATGCATCAATTATGTAGATCCCTTTGTAATGAGCGTGAAAAAAATAAATAATTTTCCATTTAATTTTTAGAATTTCGTTTGACTCCTTCATATTTATAAGAATGAAAATAATATTCATAAAATATAAAGATATTAGAATTTTAAATTATATATGTGACGATGTAAATAAAGAATGTATGTACATATAATTATCTATATTAATAATCATAATAGAAAAATATGTAGAGTACATAGATAAGTAGAATAAATGTCAAAACAAGAAATTTTTCAATTTGTGAAGACATTTGTAGCAATTATTGCAAATTTAGATAAAACAATATTTTAGTCGTGATTGCATAGAGACAGTTTTATCAGGTCGTCGGTTAAAAGTGAACTGTGTAAATTTGCTTTTATGCTGTACTCGATGTATGAGGAGAGAAGAGTCACCTCGTCAGTACGCATCGACGAAAATGTTCCCACAAATTGGCAGAACTCGGCCGGATCGAACCGCCGGAAAATATTTCGACCGGATGAACGCAACGCGGGATTAACGACCGAAAATAGGAGCAATCGTTAGCGGCCGTAATGTTGTTTATCGGTGAGAATGCTGAACCAGTAAAATCCGATAACGATGTTAAAATAGCAAGCGGACAGAATTTTTTAGTTTGCATGACAATGCTGTATTCGATGTAAATCCTATTTTTAACACAAATCACAATTTTTTATTTGCAAAAAATATACACTCTAAATTTCTTGCAGTGAAATCTCATTCCAAGAAAGTGAAAATACAATCATCCTTCACTTCTTAAAAAAGAGTGACAATTTTTATTCTTTTTAGAGTGAATTCTCACTTCAAAAGAGTGAAATTTAATTTCTTTTTTTTGCAGTAAAATTTCACTCCTTTAAAGTGAAAATTTACTTTAAAAAAAGTGAAAATTGTCATTCTTTTTTAGAAAGTAAAGTGTAATTTACTTTTTTCATTCTATGCTTTAATTAGATTAAATATTGTAAATATTATAATATCTATTAAATTTTATAATATTATGATATTATAATATTTAATGTACTTTAATGTAATTTATTAAATTTACCCCAAACCCTATTGTGATTATCATTAATATATATTTTCCTACGATTTATTCTTTGGAGCCTTAATCAAGATTGAGATTATTAATATATACGTACAATATTTGAATTAATCAAATATAAAATAATAATTTTTATTACTCTGAGAGACTGAATTAAAAGTATATAAAACGTAATTTTGATTATTCTATGAATTTCGATCTCTTTCCTGACTTCTCTTACATTTTCGCACGTTTTATTCCATGTTACCTGTTTGCGGAACGAGCTGGTTAGATCCACATACAATGACGTCATGTAGACGCCCATTCAAGCCTCTTTATGCTTTCATGCAAGTCAAATATTTCGTTTAATACATCTACCGACTCGTCTCACCGCATGGAAAGACGCCCATTCATTCTCTTTTTTTTTAATATTTTCATGCAAGTCAAACAATTCGCGTATCATTTAATTCAGTCGTTGGCGCGGCTAGTTAGCGGTTACTATTGTTACTAAGTAACTCTCGCTCGTCAGCAGTTAATCTGAGTTTGCGCTCGTTATATACAGTGCGCAAATGTAAGTAGGAGGGGGAAGGAGGGCCTCATCGCGCTTGGGCGCGCTTAGGCCCACGTGAGGCAATGAGGCCCCGGCGCGGCGCGTTGCGTCGATGCGACGATGCGAGCGCGCGTTATTATTATTATTATTATCATTATCGTCAGTGCACACACGGCGCGCACATCGTGCGGCAGGTGAAGCGAGGGGGCGTGGCGCCGGATGCGGCGTGTATCATAGAAACACATGCATTTCCGGCCAGATCTAGATCGATGCATGGCACGTATCGAGAATCGTTGCGATGTTGCTCGCCACTCGCCGAAAGATCATCCGGATTGCGGCACGTTAGCGCTTTCTTTGGCAAATATTAATCTTGCTGATATAAACACATTATTCTTTTTTATTAAAAAAAAAAGAAGAAAAAGAGAATAAAAAATTTTTAAAGACATATAAATATCTAATGTATTTTTAAATAGAACCCATTTTGAAAGAAATTACGAAATCGTATTGTGTCAATTGATCAAAGAGGATTAGACCAAATTTTAAAAGAATAGAAATTAAAGAATTATATTATACATATTATATACTTGAGTCAATTTTCACGAAGAGATTATAAAAGTTAATCTGCAATACTGATCTGCACAACTATAATTTTTACATGTGGTACCGTTGTCGTTATCGACTCAGGCCTCACAGGCCCCGCGAAGATCCCATGCTTCGGTCGTCGTATAAAAAAGGTAACGCAGATCTATTAGCATATCAGTATATAAGCATTGTTTCCTGGAGGAACCGAGGGGCTGTCGGTTGCATGTGTGGAGCACATCAGGACGGCATGCACCTTCTTTCAACCATCCTTTCTCTCGCCTCTTCTCTTTACCTTATCCTTCCTCTTCGCCAGCGAGTCGTTGAAGTCGTTGGGCAGACACTAGTTGCATGTCGCCGAGCTGTAAACGCGGCGTTACTCGATTAACGTCGATCGTCCTGGTGGATAGGCACGCGTATCGCGCCATGGATCGATGGGCAGGCGATGATAAAGGTACCGCGCGCGGCCATCGAGATGGGCACGCACCACGTTGCCCGGCCAGTCACCGGAGATACCATCGGCTGCCTCGCAATAACGCGCGGCCTTGACTCGGACTGCGCAATACTCGATTGAACACGGCGGCATCTCTTTCTTTTTCTCTGTTTTCCTCTCTTTAAGAAACTAGAAAAAATGTGAATTGCGAGCCAAATAAATTTCCCCAAAATAGTGAGAATAAAACAGAATTTAATTCGATGTAAATTGAAAAAAATTTCCAAGGAAAGAATGATATTGATATAAAACAACTCGACAAAATAAGATTGAATATTAGAAAATAATAAAATTATTATTTATGTATGTAAGATAAATCAGTTACCTAATTCTCTCTTTAACTGATCTTCATCTTGAATTTAAATTTGTTTCCTGATATCCTTGGAAATAAATTTAACAACAAAAATATTACATATGTGTTGAATAAATATATTATTACACATGTGTTGAATAAATATATTATTATACAACTATAAAATACAATATTTTAGTCAATTATATATAATATGTACATATATATGTATATCAATTCTACATATAAAACTTGTACAGTTGTCACTTTTATAGTTGCCATTACCACTTTTTCTTCGAATGTATTGGCGTGATTCTTTTTTAAACAAAATACAAAATGAGACACATGTACAATTTTTAGAAGACAAGAATATCCTTTTGCAATGCGTACTGTACTAAAGTAGTATAGTAAATCTGAAAGAGGATCGAAGGTGCATTTACATTGCCGGCGATCCTCTCCATTCAGGATCACGACCGGATGATGGTCAAGGATACCGACGAGGCGCGTCCTCGTCGCAACGATCCAGACGCGCCACTTTGTCATGGGGTATTACGCTCAGCAGCGGCGCCCGATAAGCCTGCTTCACGGCGGCGCTTCCTTTCGAAGGCGCCCATTACTCGGTTTAATGCGCCGAGCTCGTTCGTTTTTATTATGCGCACGATATGTTCGTTCGTTCGTTCGTTCGCGATTGCCACGCGACGAGACGGAGGATATTTATGGCGGAATTGAAAAATATCACCTGACGTCAAAGATGTTGAGTTTCGATAATATCGCAACGTAGAAGCTCAGAGCAGATATATTTCGCACTTATAGATTATACATCACTCGAACATCTTGAGCTAATAAAGCATTAGTTTTATTGGCTCGAGAGATGTTTAGCTGATGAGGAATAGTGGAGCAGAACTATCGGAGCATTATAAAGGAAGATACGGTGAATATGTCGACCAGTTAATAGCTGTCGACAGTTGAATTTGTAAATTAAAACTAGCGTGAACTAATATTATAGCAGATATATTATGAAGATGCTATGATGCTAATAGATTACGAAGATGATCGTTAATATTACACTCGCAAAATTGATACAACGATTTAGATTATTTAGAATGAGAAATGATTCACCGAATCTCATTTATTATCGTGAAGATCAAGAAAGAGAAGAGAAGAGAAGGAGAAAAGGAGAGAGAAAGAGAGAATTCTAAGAGGTCTTTCTCGCTTCTGATGTTCAGTCAAGCCTAAAGTTGCAACCGTAACTGTAACTGCAGTCACCGCCATCGGTACAGTTGGGGTGGCACGAGACGATGAAGGGGGAAAGTATGACGGTAGCCAAGTCCTCATTAGCGCATTCCGCCGCGACGCCCGCGACTCAAAGCGTCGTAAAAACGGCGGAGATGTGGCAGGACAAGAGCAAGAGAAGCTGATGTAGGAGGGTGAAAAGGGGAAAGGGGGAGAGAGCGAGAGAGAGAGAGAGAGAGAGAGAGAGAGAGAGAGAGAGAGTCTCTCACGAATGGAACTGTTGCGTACAGAATGTCTCCAGATTTCGTATGATTATTCAACCTTCTCGATGGGACGACTAAAATATGTGTTAGGAAGCTATTTTTTCACGAAATGTTGGATTTTTCAAAAGCAAAAATTAAGATCTTGATTATGAATTCTGAGCAAGATGAATAAAAGTTTATTTTATCGCATAATATGTGCAATTTGCAAAAATAAACTGCAAATGTTTAAAAAAAATCATATACAATTAACATATTCACTATTATCTTTCATGATATGTTTGAGCTTATAATCATGTCACAGAAAATATAAAATAATGTAAACTTGGAAAATACAGTATTTATTTTATTAATATAAAAAGTTCTGCTAAAGACTTCGTCTTTAATACAGATTTTATCCTTGTTGGAATGAAGTTATACACTCAGAAAAAAACATAGCGGTAGATAAAGGTGATGATTATACAAGTTTTATATCTTGCTCTGTAAAGTACATTTATTTCAAACTAAAGTTACATAATTAAAAATGTGTGAAAGTTGTGAACGCATACAAAAATATGGAGCAAAAAAATACTTGTAGTATTTAGAGAGTTTGTACCATATAATTCTATCACAAAGATTTTAAGAGATAAAAGCGAATACAAATATCAAAGATTACAACATTACAAGTGATGAATGAGCAAGCTAGAGACACGCGGAAATGAAATATATATACGCTAGTAGCAAAGAATTTTATTTTTAACGTTACATATATAAGCGATTGAGAGATTTTCTGCTAAAAAAAAATAGTACAACATTCTCCATTAATGATTATTTAAGCATTGTACACGTCTCTATTCTAATAAAAATAGAATTTGTATTAAGTGCAAATAACGGTCCAATTATAATAAAACTTATTAATAAAACAAGAAATATTCCTATTTCCCAGGTGTTCACCCTTCATATCAGTCAGATGTAACATCAATTCTGTCGCGCCACATCTTCCGACAGGTTGAGCATAACGAGCACATTTCTTTTTTCTCCCTTTCTTTACTTGTCATCTTTTCTTCAGTATTTGTGTGAAAACGCACCCTATCGTTACATGAAGCAAAGATCGATAAATACAAAGAGATTCTCTTATAATAACATCGTGTTTCTTGAAAAATACATGCTTAAACGTATGCTGTAAATAATTTGAATATTGTCGATCTGCCGAGATCGTGATTATGATAATGCCAGCGGAAAAAACATAATGGAGCAGCGTATAAAAAAAAAACAATTGTAAAATAAAATAGGAAAGTCAAAAGGCCAAAAAAGAGTAATACAAAAGATGCGCAAATAATACATAATGAAATAAAATTTAATATTACAGCGTTTCAAACTATATATAATATAGTATCTTCTTCAATTAATTGATCGAATGTAAAAAATATAAATATTAATTGTATAGGGTGGGCCATCTATTGGTACGTTTTTGAATTTCGTCGTATGGCAACACCGAACGAGCTACAGACCCGAAATTTTGACAGTTTATTAGTCATACCGTCCGCGGCACGAAACAACATGTTTTCTCTTGAAGAGCGTTTTGAAATTTTAAAAACTTATTTTCAAAGTCAGTGCTGTGTCGCCGAAACTGTACGAATTTTGAAAAGAAATATGGAGCACCGAAGGAGCTATACGCAAATTGGTGAGGAAAGTTCGTGAGAAAGGGATGTTAGTGGATGACAGAAGTGGTCCCAGAGCTCGGACAGTGCGCACACCCGAGAATATTGAGGC
The DNA here is from genome assembly GCF_024713525.1 of Acromyrmex echinatior. Classification (NCBI taxonomy): domain Eukaryota; kingdom Metazoa; phylum Arthropoda; class Insecta; order Hymenoptera; family Formicidae; genus Acromyrmex; species Acromyrmex echinatior. The sequence continues at coordinate 1,369,535 of NC_141868.1, forward strand.
TGTGGCAAAGTGTGAGACAATTCCAGCTTTGAAAAACAATAGTCCAAAATGTCATTAATAATTGGGGTGACCGAATGGCATACTGTAAGGCCAGTAGAGGGAGCCACATGAACGAAATCGTTTTTCATTCTTGACGCGGATACTTTTAGCTTCACAACAAAAAAAAAATTAATAAAAAATATCAATGTATGCTCATTTGATCGCATTTTTAAAAACGTACCAATAGATGGCCCACCCTGTAAAATAAATTTGATACAAGAAAAATAGGAGAATATTATCTTGATTAAATCAAAAGTGTTGCACGTTTAAAGACATGTAAGCTTTTAAATGTTTAAATATAAATGGAAAACTGTCTGAGAAGGGGATTTTCAGATCTTCAAATCTTCAAGTCTGCAGAATCTTAGATTCTCAGGCCTATATAATTAGATTAATGGCATCGAAATGTCAAGATTCTGAGATGCGCAGTGTGAATTTTCTTTTTTCCCTTTAAAATAAAAAAAAACCATTTTCAGAAGATAGAAATCGCATTTAAAGTGCGGACGATCGATGCTTTCTGGAGCAAAAGGTTTCTCTGGATATCCAAGCTTCTTGGACGATCTCGTAACTAAGATTGTAGACAACCCGGAGAGAAATCTGAGTGATTTATATCGCGCGGAGAGAGAAAGAAAGACGCGACACACAACGACGAACTCGCGTCAATGACACATTGCTTCGCGTCGTGCCGTGCCCGCGCGAGTAAGAAGCGCCGCGGCGAGAGACGGCGCTTCGTCACCGCGCGACGGCTCAGATTCATGTAGCATGAGAGTGTTTATAAATACGGGAAGGCGGGCCGGATTTGTCAAGTCGGCGCTCGTTCCTCGTCGGGGCTCTTGTCCAAGACGAAGGACACGTGTTACAAACGAGCAGAGAGTGTCGCCGAGAGAAAGCGTCAGTTTTCCGTGATTTTTGATGTCGTACCGACAAAAGCGAAAATCGTCCACCATGACTTGTTTGAATTTGGAGATCTAATCTAATATGGGAATTGATCGTCTTCTCATGCAGACAAAAAGAATCCGGACGCACGAATGTATTTATCTGAACGAAAAATCTGTGTATGAATTGCTATCATTTATTCATTCATTTGTTTTCAATAGTTTCTGGCTAGTTGCTGATCAAAAAATAATAATCAAAATATTCCAAGTTTAGGCTAGAAATTAATTATCATTTATTGATCCTTATGACCTAGCTAATTTTTTACTAGTTGTTACTAATTTTATCTAATCAAGATTTTTGGCCCTTACTGAATAATTACTGTCCAATAAACTTACATTCATAAAGGAGTTCAGGAAGAGTCATCATCCCAGTCTTGTTCAATTTCCAAATGCTTGTGCAATTAATTAAGTTGAATTTCAAAATATGAAAGCACAAATTAATAAAATTTCCATAGTCATGCAATTGAAAATTAACTATGCGTTGTTTATTTGACAGTTTATAATATAATATATTTTTACATTTTTAAAATAGTAGAAACAATGTTCTGACTAGTAACTAATTTTTTCTAGAGATTTTTTTACTTGAGAAGTGCCTATGCGAGTATAACAAATATACATAGCTTCCTTACTTCAAAAGTGACATGAAAAAATTAAATTTCCCAGAAAAAACAATTTTTTAATTTGTCAGAAAATTATTGACTAATTAAATAATATCGGCAAAAAATATATTCTTAACATGATCACACATAAATGTTAAATTTGTCATCATCATTTCACAAATTTAAAAAATCATTCTTTTTAAATTGTTATATTTAAATAATTTTTAGAATGTTGAATTATTTTACTTGTAATATTTGAGTTATTTTATTTTTATCATTTTTAACATTTACCTAACTCGTTCACGATTCAAATTAAGTTTTTTTAGTTGTTTTTGAAGTAAGGGATATGTAGATATATAATATATAAGCATTTGATATCATGTTTTTCCATATCTTGTTTTTAATTATACTTATGTAGAAAGAGATATATATCGTTTCAAGTAAATTCTGCGAGAGCATTAAATTCGCAATTTCTTATAACGATCCCCAGCCTTTTGAATGCCTTATTATCGCCTAGGTTTATTTCGGGGACGAAGTTAGCGCTGCGTGCACAAACGTTTGCGGTCATGTTTGTTCAGCCCTGATGGGCAACGTAAGCCAGTTTGATGCTTGGCTGCGTCGATTCGGTCAGATACCAGGCGAACAGTCACGAGGGTTACCGTGTAATACGCGATTATATGGGCAACCCCTTGAACGGAGCTGTCTGATATGGCTGTCGGGGGGTTCCCGACGGGGATGAACAACGGGGGTTGGTACTCGTAAGCCGATGTTCCAGGATAAAACGCGACACAGCAGTTAGTAATTTTGATCATCCGTACTAATTGGGACGCACAATGTTTGGATAAACGATTGATTATATTTTAACATAATCAAAGATCACCATTCATTGTGCAAAAGTTTCTGATAACAGTACACTGAAAAAAAAGATTGGTTATTGCAACAATGTAGATAGTAAAATATAGCATAGCATTTTTATATTGCTGCAGCAATCAGTTTTTGGTTGTTGCAGTAAATTTTTAGTTTGCGTTAGCCTAGCCGCAATGTCAGTATATGATTTCGATAGGTTAACGCAATTAAAAATTTGCTACTACAACCAAAAACTGGTTGCTGCAGCTATATAAAATTTTTTCTGGTTGCTATGTCATATTTCATTATTTAAATTATTGCAACAACCAATCTTTTTTTTCAGTGTACGAAACGAGAAGTCAAAGAAAAATTTTATGTCTGTACAATCTACATACAAACACTTCAATCTGCATACTATCGCGCATCTGACATGAGATCCACACAGTTATTCCATTATTCTTAATTAAAAATAAAATTTTTTGAAATTGATGGTCGATCCTCATCGATCGCGTTTCTGTGAGTCTCGTAACCGTCCGTCACGGACGAGATTTACGACGGCAATATGAAATTCAGGGTTATTATTCCGCGGAATGTTACGGTGCCATGAAACGTACGCACTCACATTTCGAAAAGGCATTTCATTTGGCCATAAACCAATAAAACGATCAGCCTTTCGGCGTTTTGTCCGACCATGTTGTACGGGACATCGCGTATCCTCTCGTCTTTTTGTTTCCCAACAATAATCGGCTAACAAACTGACTCGCAGAGCGCCATGCGAAACAAGGAAAAGGGATTTACGAGCTGTTACATGCTCGGCGAAACCCATGTAATGTAAGTAACCCGTTGAAACCTCGGCTGCTATTCGTCCGATCTATCGGAGCTGATTTATTGAAATATGTAAATATGCATCAAGGTAAGTTTAGTTAGTGGTTGTAATTTGAAAATTTGAACGCCCACTTAAAAAGACTATTTCAAAATCCTTGTGGATTCAAATTTTTCATAACTTTGTAACATATAATTTTTAACATAAACCAACTAAAAAAGCCATATTCAAAATAAAAAAAACAAGGAATTATATTTCCTATTCTGTTATATATTTTTGCGTGAATGTTACAATTTTCGATTTGAGCAAACTGTATTATTTGTAAGTTTCGAAACGTAATTCTAAACTACATAATTTTTTTATTAATTTTTATTATTTTCAAACTTTATTAATTCTTTAAAAATAAATTTGAAAACATTTATACTCCTCCGGAGATGTTTCTTGCATAAAATGCACAATTTCCATCTTCTTCCACCAGCCAAGTTTTTTCTCTCGCATAAGATATGCTTAGCAAATCCTGCCTCGCTCATTCCGCTCTTTTGTTCCGACACTACAAGGATTGTGCGAGTCGGCTGCCTGGTGCGACGTACGATTTCGCGCGGATATATTAATTGCGCTGCTAACAGCATCCGCTTTTTTACCCCTACGCAACCAAGCGGTCCGTGTAAAGGAGAATTATTGCTACAGGAAATTCAATCAGAGCGGCTGCACATATCCCACTGATGACCTGATCGCGTTGATTTTCTACCGAGTAGGCAGGGAATTCCCTTCGTCTTTCCTTCTACCTCACCCGCTCCTCAGACCTACTACATCGCGATATCTGCGTTAGGGCCACTTACATCGCTTGCTTACAACGCATTGCGGGCCCTCTGTGTATGCCCAACACGCGTAATTACGCGCAAAAACTGATAAGATCGATCCATCGTTATCGTGTCGATCACCCTTCGATCTCTCGTGCCATATCGTTCATCGAAAGAAGCGCTTCAAAGAAAAAAAAGAGAGAGAGAAAGAGAGAATGAGAAAAAAAAGAAGGAGAAAAAGGAGGAGAATAGCGTGACCATTCAACCGGGGTGAGAATGAAAGGGTTGATCGGTTCGTTAGCGCAAGAGGTTCTCTGCAATACGGAATTTTGGCGAATGTAAGCAATCAACGATTGGTATCTGTGATCGAGAAGATACGTAGGGTTGAGCGGTGGGAATGGTGAAAATTTAAAATTTGCGTAATGAGATTCCTATCTATCTCGATTTCACAGATTTACGACAATCACTTGATCCCAAAATTCTCAGCAAAAGTAAACGAAATCTATTTATTTATAATTGAAGTCCATGAAATGCGTCTCCTAGCTCGACCGATAATATAAAGAATGGTCTCAATAATGTTAATTTAAATAATTTTAATTTAGCTAATTTTTTTTAATGAACTACGCAAACTACGATATATTTTTGACTTTACCGAATAATCCTGTACTTAAAGAAAAATATAATAGTAGTAATTATACAATAAATACAACATACATAAATTTTTTATGTAGAATATTAATATATACATATATAGTTAAATAACAATATATATATATATATATATATATATATATATATATATATACTTTTATGGTTGCAATGAATATTTTATTCAATTACATCACTATGTATATTAATTTTACATATAGAACTTATATACCACTTTAATAGTTGCTATTTTAATAGTTGTTATTTTTAGTTGCTATTATTCTGGCTTTTTCTCTGAGTGTGAACTTATTTTTTTTCCTAAAATTTTTTTTTTCCTAAAAAACCGTTTCAAAATCATATTAAGCCGAATAACGCATTAAAAATTAAAATTGAAAATTAAAAGATTGAAGTTTGACCAATCCAAACCAAAGAAGCTAAAGTTTCTTTATACTCATTGGTTAAATTTTATTCTTCGATCTTCAATTTTTATTGAATTTCGGCTTTACTGCCATTTTGTTAATTAATAATGTTTTTAGATATCAATAACAAATTTCTTTTCGAATTCATTGTGTTGCGTCTTGAAACGCGTCAATAATAAAAAAGCAATTCATGAAAATTCATTCTTTAAAAGTCAGGGATCGAACTCGTGAAAAGGTTCCGAATCACTTCTCGTTACATGTTTCGTTTCCACCATCAAAGTCACCTTCTCGAAAACTGGATTCCTGATCCCGCACGACTTCCCCATAGGGAATACGGGGTATACCCCGGGGTATACCTGTTCTCGGAGTCATGTAGAACGCTCGATATATCTGCCTGGGTCTTTGCCAGACTAGGTACACCACACAAAAGTGAACGGGGAGGCTTATTGGGGCGGACGGCTCATCAGATAGCGCTTAGAGGTGAAATCTCTCAAAGAGCCAGCACCCGTGCTAACTTGGTGGACGCGACCATGCAAGTGTGTATAATACATGTGTGGTGCCGTCCCGGCATGCGCGAGCATATAACGTAGGTAAAACGCCACGCGACCGTGGGGCCAAATTCCCAGTCGACCTAAAAGCCCATAGTTCGCACTGGTCGTAGATGTCCGACGGATAAGACAAGTTGAATTATATTCACCGGTATACCAGCGGTACCTATCCGGATGAGTTTCAGGTCCAGAGAGATAAAGTTAATAGCTTTATTAACTGTGGGAAAGCCGTGCACATGGAGGACACATCTTTTCTGTCTCTTTTCCACCTTTCTGGTCCCATCAAACCTCCTTCTTCGTGTTATTTCATTCTTTTGAGCGCGGAACACTTACCTCGGACCAAACGGTGACGAAGAGTTTCATCTGGCCATTTGGATGTTGTCTTTTACGGCTTTCTGTGCATTTTGTAAACAAAAAACTTAAGAATTTTTAGAAGATTATTTCAAATTTCAGAAAGAAACCTAATAATATAAATCGTACAGCGTAAAACGTTAAAAGAATGTTACTGAAATTTTGCAAGGAAATATAAATGTTTTTTGAATATATGTACATATGTTGATTTTTTTGTATTGATTTTTAATATTATTGTAACTTCTAATATTATTCTATGTATACTTTTCGTAAGTAAAAACCATATAAAATAGGATGAAAGGCGCAACATTATATGATTCTTTATCTGTGTTTTAATTTATTCTTGAAGTTGACTCAAAGGCTTCAAGATAAAAGTAAATAAAATGTATTTTGAGAATATTTTGTTAGTTTTCTAAAAAATTAATTTAAAAAAAAATTTTTAAAAGTTATATGATACTGATTAAATATTGAATCAATATTTCTAATGTTAAATCACAACGTTTGTAAAAGTTAAATTCAATGGACATTAAATGTTTCTGTAATGCCTTTCAACATTGATGTGCTACATTAAGATTCCTCCTTTCATAAAATCCTCCTCATTTATAGCAATTATTTTTTCCGTTTTGCTGCCTCCTAGTACATCACATCTTCTACTTTCTCATTCAAATAGTCTGTCATCTTCTTGAAATGTAATATAATTTAATTTAATTTTTCTCTGCGTTTCTCATTTATGTCACGCAAGTGTCGTCGTTTTAATATCGTCGCTTTAATTTTTAATGCCTTTATTCTCAATATGTATAACTTTTATATTGTATATAAAATATACATGTAGTTTGTTGTTGTCTACATTTACGTTTATGTAAGCTTAATATCTTTATATTTTTATATCTCTCGACTAATCAGGAGGGTTTAACAACAGCAATTCTGTTGGCGCCCTACCTTTTGTTTATATTGCTCTTGTTACTTTTAAGCTGTACGATATTATTAATAGCAATAAAGAATAATAATAATAATAATAATAATAATAATAATAATAATAATAATAATATATTGGGTCATTTAAAAAGTATCCGCGGTTTTTTAATTTAAAAATTGAACAAAAAACCGCGGATAGCAATAACACAAAAAATTTTATAATGAAAAGTCAAACACTTTGAAACAGCAAAAAAAAATTCCAAAAATATGTGGTAAACTATAAGCAGGAAATATATTCTAGAGCAAGAAGAACTTTAACGCGTCTAAAAGCAAGAGGTATGTAACGATAAAAGATCCATCGGGGCGAAAGCGAATTTGTCGCGACACAACTTCTTAAGAGGTTGCAAATCGCGGCGGCGATGGCCCTTTTAGCCTTTTCTATTTCTTTGAACATTTCGTGTTCCTTCTATATAAACGCGAGACTAATCGTTCTAACAGCACTCGTAGATCCCCCTAATCCAGCCATTTTGTAGACTGAGCTACGAAAATGTGTCCCGCTTGTCATTATTATGGTGATCGGCGCGCAAATCGTGCTCTTATCCTTTTGGCACGAGAAAGAGAGAGAGAGAGAGAGAGAGAGAGAGAGAGAGAGAGAGAGAGAGAGAGAGATATGTATTCATATGATTCCGGATAATCTTTTACCGGCAGAAAATAGAAAATTGCAGGCACCTCGATGGTTGGCTTATCAATTGAGCCCTAAAGCGATTTCCGATTCTAATTATGTTACCAGGTGCACCATAAATCTCGTTTGAATGTACCGCGTTAAGAAAATTCCTGCGTGTGTTCATGGAAATTGTTACGTTCTTTTTCCTTTTTCAACGATTAGAGCGACGGTATGCAAAGTCTTGCTTATTAAATTTCCATCGCAATGATTTCTGGCACGCACGTCGTATAAGGCATAAATTATATCCTATATGATTAGAATTTCATGGATTCTTGCATTTTCTTCCTTATAGGCTGCGCGTCGGTTTGTTTGTTCCGGCGACAGTTTTTCCTATCTCTATAAAAATTCTCCCTTTGTCTGCCCTTCTTTCGCTAATACTAATACTTATCTGATGATGACTGCGCATGTTTAGGTGAAGCGATAGAGATGGCGATAAAATGCGCGCTCGCGCAAGCGTGCCTGTTTTCCCCGCCACGAAAAATTCATTTCTTTCACGAATTAATGGAATAGTTTGTTTGGCTTCAAGTAGACGATCTTATCGACCCGGTAGACCATTTTTTTCTGCTTGGGATCCCACGTGGAGCGCGCGCGCGCTCGCGCTGCTCGCGATTCTCAATTTTCATGGCGTGGCAACGGCGATCGTTCGATCGAGACTGGGAGGAAGTAGAGAACCGTTAAAATATAAACGGAAGAGGGATGAGCCGTGGCCCATAATTCTGATCTTTTGATTTGCGAGGAGTCACGTATGTATACCTACACGTGGATTGTATGATTCTCGAGAATGTCGACTTTCCAAAGATTTTGTTTTATGAACATAGAGACCTAATAAGAATAGACTGTGTTTCTATGAAATATCATTCTCTTTAGAAAGATTGAGATAGCTTAAAGCATATTGTTTTTCTCTTGCTCTCTCTTTCTCTCTTTCTCTCTCTGTCTCTCTCTCTCTCTCTCTGTATACTAAGTTGGGAAAGTTACTTATAAGTTACTTTCTATTATAAAAATTGAATATAATAAGTTTACATATTTTTTTTTATATTATATTTTATCAGTTGCTCCAATTTAATATTATAATTCCCTTTTGTATTATAATTTTTATAACAAACACATATAAGGCAATCTAAAACTTATAAATAATTTATAAAGTAATTTTCCCAATCCTCCGTATATATATATATATATATATATATGTGTGTGTGTGTGTATATATGATGTATGTATAAATGTATACATATATCTATTTATCTATCTATTTATCTCTCTATAAAATATTGAGTTGAGGAGAGATGTTGATATATTAATTTTCTCTAACAAAAGACAAAATGAAGAAATGCGTCTATATTTATTTAATTTATTACATCTATGTTTAGAAAGTCGCGAATTGATTGAGAAGTCAGAGACTCTCTACATTCGAGACTCGACTAAAAACGAAAGGATTTTTGATGATTTTAAGTTGAATGTATTCAGGTATAAAAAATGCGCAACTCGAAATAAGCATCTAAAGATTTATAGGTCTGACATTTAAAATTATTGAAAATTTTCAAAAATTCTAAAAATGACCATAAGCGTTGATGGAAATGCTGATTGCGAAAATCAAAACCGTGTAATCATTTATTTTCTAACATTTTTATTGAACGCGCTTAATCAGTAATAAATCGTACTGATTGAATAGAAATTCGACGAACACACAATGCCAGATTTGAAATATTGAAACGTATGTCTTCCCGTGAATAATGTTTCGTATTGTGTTACATTGTGATTAATAATTTGATACAATTGCATGTAACGTAATATTTAACATTTATCAGTATAGGTTTGATTTAAACCAGAATTTATTTATTTGTATAGTTTAATGCTTCGGTTATTTCTCGTCTGTCTAATTGTATCCAAATTATTATTTCCAGTTTGTCTAATTGTGTCCAAATTATATTTTACAGAGAATTGGTTGAATTTATTAATTACAATATATAAGTTTCCTTTGACAAAAAATTTATTGCAAATTGATTTATTAAAAGATTTATTTTAATATACATATATTATTTTTTGTTGCTCAGGTATCGAAATATTTAACATAATTTAATTATTGATGAAACTTTTATGAAAATAGAATCGAATTCTAAAGTAAAAAAAGTAAAGTAAAGTAAAAAAAATGTTTTTTTTTTAGAGAAAATGACTGTGATTACAATATGTAAGTTTTTTTTGACAAAAGATTTATTAAAAATTAATATACCGATTTGTTAAAAGATTTATTTGTATATAGATTTTTTCTCTCAGGTATCGAAATATTTAAAATAGAATATAATTAATGAGACTTGTGAGAGAAGAATCTAATTCGAAAGTAAAGAATAAAGGTCACTCTTGATATTTTTTCATATTACTTCCATCTCAAACGATGCTTCGATGCCATTTTTAGTCTCACGCGATGTGCAAACTACAGCGATTCGCATAAGCAGGTGATACAGGCCAAACTCGATGATGATCGATCGGCAAGGCAGATATAGCCGGGCATACATAAAGCGGGCCTGTTATTTAGTTCTCAGGATGTAAGCAGTTCCTCGTTCCCAGCTCGCCGATGTGCCAACCGCATTCATTAAAAATCCGAGATCTTGTTAAGTTCCCGTGGCACCGATCCGGCAAAGCATGTCGAACAGTCGTTTGTTCTGCGCTTCGTAACAATACCTGAATTAATCAACAGCTACTAGCTCATCCGTGATCGTCTCGGTACACACTGTGCACCGGAATCACACTATTTTCACTAGCCAGCATTAAATATCTTAGCATTAAAATCTCATAATTTTGAGGATTATGAAGTTTGCTTTGGATCTAGATAAAAATAACAATAAGATTAGAGAACGAAGGAGAATGAATTCGCCTTTCTGTTGCTTTAATCTGATGGTGTCGCATTATGTATTCAAATTTTCGTCTATTAAATTATTATGTATCACATATCTAATATGATCTTTACATAATATCTACCTGATTTGACCTACTTTAAATTATTTGCAAATTTATCTTTTAGAATGATATCACTGCTCCGTCTTGTGATATTTTTTCTAGTATTAAAGATGTACGTGCCTCAAAGTATCAAAAATATACAAATTTCACACACATTGTATTATTATGTCTAAATATTTATATGAAATTAGAGTACAATTCCCTTATTAGTTTAAAAATTTTAAATTTTTTTGCTTGTCTTGTTTTTCTTATGTAAAGTCGCATTTTGTAGTACTTTACTTGCAAATTTTTACTTGCAAGATTGTAGCATAATGTAATGAATTAAATTAAATTTTTTATATATATCTAATAATAAAACTCTAATAAATTTTCATGCAAAAGTTTATTTGAATTCACTTAGATATTTATTCGTTTTTAAAAATTATTTAGCTAAAATTACAACAAAATATGATTAGTTCGCTGCTAAAATAATTATAACTAAAATTATTTATTATTTTGTTTTCTTTGCAATTAGTTTCAAGGCATATTTATGACAAAAATTTTTTGACTGATATAATTAGCTGATATTGACCTTTTTAGCTATTTTGGTTGATATTTATTTTAACTAATATTATATAGCCAAAAGATCCTTAGATATTTGTCGTTTATCATGAGCTAAGTTATTATGAATTCGGCAAACAAGATGATCAATAGAATAATGGTTAATTTCTAAAAACACATCCTATATGCATGAGCTTGCATGCTACCTAATCGTTTAATATTAATCGTGTATTAGTTTTGGCAGGTGGTTGCCACTCATATACTGGATAAACATCTTCGAGCAGTGACCGGAACCTGATCTCGTCCATGCAAATGAATAATTATGAAGTCCACCGTATGTGCCCACCGCGACAAGCGTATATCGTCCGTTGAACGCTGTCTAAATGCGCGATTAATGCGCGCGAAATTTATCCTATCTTCCGCTTAAACATATCTGCTTGCATTGCGATTCGTGCAAGAAAGCATAATCGTAATAATTGCCTTTACACACAGCACAATTTTATATATTATATATATATATATATATATATATATATATTTTAGGTGTTGGAATTAATTCGTAGCGTTTTTAATGAAAGAATGTTATTTATTTCACATGAGCATTAAAAAATACATTAATGAAAGTACTTCCCATCACTTGTAAAACGCTACGAATTAATTCCAACACCTAATATATATATATAATTTTATTTATACTTTTTTGATAGATATTGTGTGACAAATGAATGACATATTAAACAAATGCATTCATTTTATAGACAACTTTTTTTTACATATTCCAATTGATTACAACAATGGTAGATATGGGTCATATATAATGTAATATAAATCTGATCTCTCTGAAACTTAATAAATGGTAAAAAATGTTTCATTTTATGTTTCACCCTATGTTTGTTTTATACTGTAATATTTTTAAAAGTATTTAACGTTGCGTATTTTAAAATTTATTTTAAATATTTGTGTAATTTTTTTTTTTACTTTGATAAGGTCTCTTTTTATTAGATATTGTAATATAAACCTAATCCTTTAAAGTCAATAAAATTGCAAAAATATGATGCGTGGAATAATATGGCGAAGACTGGGTGTTTATTATATCTTTGATATTATAATTAAACTTGCAAAACAATCGAAAACAAAATTGTCACAATCGGTTTATAACGCACGTATTACATATTTATTTATTATTCTGACTAAAACATAAATTCATGCGTTGCTGCCAACTTTTATCACAATTGAAGAGTCTTAGATATTTTTTTATTTTATCAAATTAGATACTGTCACTCTTGCATTACGAAATTAATCTCGCAAGATATGATTAAATATCTCCAATCGTCGACTCGTCGTTCTGCAGAGTTTTCTTCCAACTGATATTGAGGTTGTCTTCTGGAAGCAAAATGAAATAAATACGACTCGCTTAGATAAATCTTTAAGGCAGCTTCATATTGGTACTTCGCGTACAGTATCGTTTCTTAGTCACAATGCGTCACGGCGCGGCAGGTGCCCCGCGATGCGCTACGTGGTACATGGTCCGAGCTGGTCAACGAGCCGTCCACGTAGCCTCTTTAATAGAAGCCTTTATGGGATACTTAATACGGGCAATTTCTCTTTGAGTGCCCGCTATTCGTTCTATCGAGTCACCGCGTGCACCGACTTTTCCTTCATTCCTTGAAAGAATGAGATTTAATTATTGCACTTACTCGTTGTAGATTCACCTTCCTGATGCGAATCACTGTTCTACTTATTTAACCTGGGAATCACTTGTGGTGAATTATATATCTCAACAGCGAGAATAAAGCTCAGTTTTTTTATTGATCCGAAATCCATATCTATTTTCTTAAACTTCTCCTTACGTATTTTTGGAAAATATTGAATAAATATGTATACATTATAATTCCAAACACTAACAAATTATAGAATAGTTAATAATATATAATATGTAACTAATAATAATGATGTTTAATCGAGGTGTAAAAGTTATGCAAAGTGATCATTTACGCAATAAAAAAATTAGATAACTCTTTTCGGATTAATATTAAGTTGAGTTACTTCTGTTAATTTCTGCTAATGTTAATGAGATTAACTTCTCGATTTACTAATCTCGATTTAATTTATTCTTTGTCTTTTTGTAATTTTTAAAATTTAAGAAAGTTAAAGAATAAGTTAAACTGAGATTATCTACATTAAAATGGATATATACATATAATATATATACATTTAAAACATTGTAAGTATCGCTAATTAAATGAATGTTATTACATATTTTGAAAGAAATTACATATTTTATCTGGGATTTATTTGATTGACTTGGAGAGCCAAATAGTAAAAGTAGAAAAAAAGTAAAACTCTGAATATACGATATTTTGTTAAAGTTTATGTAATCTTTTCGTATTTTAAATGCGAGGCAAAACTTGAAGAAATTCGACCGAAATTATAGATGATTGAATCTTCAATTGAAAGTTCAGAATTTTGTGGTTCCTTAAATTTCTGTAAGCTCTGTAATTTCGAATTCAAGTTTCAGACGTTTAGAGAGTTTCGTGTTTCTGGAAATTCGGATCTTGGAAAATTGGAATTCTCGCGGAAAATTCATTCGCTAGCGCAGTTTGTTGCGAAATCCTGTCATGTTTAATACAGATATCGCGCAGTATTATAAAACGGCAATTAACTCCGAAGTAATACTACGCATACTCGCACATAACCTGCTTGCTTCTTTTTATTATATATCGACGAACGCAATACAGTGACTTCTGGCTGGCCTGGATATCTGTGTGATGGCTGATTTTCTATCATTATTATCTTTTCCACTAGAACAACTTACGTGTGTTGCTAAGAATATGTCACATTTTATGAAGCAAACACAAGTAAGGACAGAGATATTTGTGTCAGCAATTACCAGCTGATTAATTTTTATGACTAATAAATTTTATGATCCATGTCGATACTTTAGCTAGATATAAACCTAAAATGATAAAAAAATATATTATGCGTTCATTATAAATTTATTATGATGTATTTTGTGCTGAAAAAAATTTCCAATGGTTTTAATTGGAAATAGGCGTTTCAGTTTTCTCTGATTCAATTTCGATTGGATTTAGGATTATCTGATTAAGTGTCTAGCGTCTTTAACTGATGAAATGTAATATAATGAACGGAAAAGAGCCGTCATATATCAATTTTTTCAGATATACTTGCAACTTGATCGGACATTACATTTGAACAAAAAACTTATTTGCAAGTAAAGAGCCTACAATCAGAATGACGCCACACGGGTATCACTTGTGATTGTTCGTCATGTTTTAGCTATTCCCTCCAGTTTTTTAAACGCATTATTTTCTAAATTTTGAATTTATGCTAAAAAATGCTCAAATATTGTGACAAATTAAAAAATGATAATAAATAAATATTGTATATAAAATAATAAAACTTTTACATATATTATTTATTATAAAATTTCATTTATTTTGTACTATTGCAATATTGTACATTTTGTAATATTGCACATTACTTTATACAAAACGTTATTTATTGCACATTATTTGCGCTATTAAATGCGCTTTATTATCTTTTCTCTGTTCCTACATTTTAGGAGCAAAATGCATCTGTAATAATATAAAAGAAATCAAAAATTCAGAAAAATATTATATATATATAATAGATATATAATATATATGTATATACCATTTCATAAAATATTATAATATATATTAAATATCATAATTATCATATTATTTGATTTTGACTCACAATGCAATGATATATAATTGAAAAGATTACGACAAAAAGAGAAAGAATTAAATTCGTAACCAATGTGATGACTATACATATACTTAGTGCCAAGATACTACCGTGTCTTCAGATATTATAATTAATCTGTGTATATTTTATGTTACATTTTTATTTTAATATTTTAAATACATTATTTATAAAGAATAAATTACTTTACCTCACATGCAGATGAATTTTTTGACGGTGTCCAATTTTTATATTTGCCATTTACTCTTTAACCAATTCAATCGGCGTTCTGTGTCTTTCGGAAGTATTTTCATAACATATCCTTTTTTTAATGAATTGTTACAAAACGGTATTGTACATCCAACCATATTTTATTTCTAAAATAATTTTGATAATTTTATTTTTATCAATGTACCTTTATGTATCTATGTCGTTCAATGCTGTTGCACCTAACCCTAAAACTGACAGTCTGTTGGATAGACTGAGACCATATATCTCTTTCATATGTCTCTCGCAGAATTTCGCTAAAATATGATGTCATCTCTCGTATGGCGCCACTCTGATTATAGGCTCTCTATTTGCAAGCAGGATGCTACACTATCAAGAAATGGATGCGGCGAAGTTCAACTACTCGTATCTAAAATTACACAGAATAGAATAAAAAACGCAACATTGTAAGATCTTTCATTCATATTCTAATAACTTATTTTATTTTAATAAAATGATTCGATAAAGATGAGTCCCCAAAATGAGGCTCTATAATAAAAGTAAATGGCACGTATCTTTTTGAGAATATAATTTCGTTTAATTTTACAAAAATTATTCAGAGATTTAATATTTTTTAGAAATGATAGAATTATTCATTCAAAAAGTAATAAATGAATATTTTTTATTAGACATTCCGATGAATATCTTGAATATTATTTCCAATTAAATATGATCGGATTTTTAGTCCAATCTAAATATCTATTACTTTTTGAAATAATATCATCGAAAAGAAACCTAGAAAACGATAGAAATACAGCCATATTTGATGCATCATATTTTTTACAAAATTGAAACAAATCGATCATTAACATTTTTCTTATCAGCAGAGCTTACAAATTTTGTATATAATCTGCCCAAAATGTTTGAGATATAATGCTACATTTTGCGAACGCGATTTTCCGCTGTTAATAAATTTATCGTATAAAGTGTGTTGTCTTACAAAATGTGAGGATACTGTAAATGGGAATTAAGAAAACACACTGTTTTATCGATCTTAATGTACAAGGGACTTATCTCCCTACTTAAAACCACCATATTGAGATACTCGAAGCTACTCTGAGTGCAGCGTATTCGTTTAAGCAGCCTGTTACATTTTTCTTTGCTTAATTGCACGCGCATTCAAGTCGAGGACGACCACTACATCGTGAGGCATGCGTAAGGACGGTAGGATGAAAAAGAAAGAGAAAAGAAAGAGGGAAGATCGCCGTATTATATCGATGTCTGGCTTATGCTGGGAATGGCAAAAAAGGGCGGCGCAATCCCCATCATGTGTGCGTGCGCGCGCGAAAATTCCAATGCATAATATAACAGTTTTATTCACGGCGGTCAGTATAAATATGTGAGATTATGAGCGCCGTGTAGCCCAGAACGTATACCTTAGGCACATGTTCGTGACGTGTTTGCGCCTAATTCCGCGAGTTCTCGGTCTTTGCAGCGAACGGCAGAAATCACACATAATTATGCAACATGGAAGCAAATCCAAAAAAAAAAAACGGCGTCAGTCCAAGATATTATGTCTATGCTTAGGAGTCATAATTCATTTCAAATATATTTCATCAGTATAATATATATTAACTTTCGGTTTTACAGTTTCACATTTAAATGGTAATTATTTGCCATCGCTTCAGCATCCCCTTAATGTACATATTTAAAACTATTTTATAGTTGCAATAATTATAAAATGTTTGTTCAATTGTGTACATTAATTTTTTACACATAAAACTTATACAGTTGTCATCTTTACAATTGTTATTGTTATGTCTTTTTTTCTAGAGTGTAGATAATGGGTTTATGCATATCGAGTACTCCGTTAAATTATAACAAATACATGTACATATATGTATAACGTAATAGATGATGTGTCTATATTCTTTATCTCGATTTTCACGTCTTTGAGATGGGATCTTGATGTCTACGGGAAAGAAAACAAAGAGGTATATAACATGTACTTTTTAAAGGCGCGCAACGTAGGTAGTGTAATCATAACAGGCATAGACAGCAGAATCGCGATCACAGGTGGCATGGGAGATGAAGAGATTCACAAGCTCCCGAGTCCCACATAATTTTGTACAACATGCCCCTCTTGGGCGCGATTTCGTGATATCCGAGTCGCTTCGATGCGCCGACACGCTGAGGGATAGATGACCGCGTGCGTGTCCTACGGCAGTTTCCCCACAAACTTTGCGATTCGCTCGAGATTTAATGTAGAAGGAAGCGGGCGGGCGGAATCCACAGATGATATTTGCCGTATATACTTTATGCTTGGCTTGCAAGCAAGAGAATACGCGTCGCGATCTGTGAAGGATACATGCTCTATGCGAAAGCATACACATTCATAGATTTAGGTCCAGTTTTACAACTCACAGTTGACTCTTAACCGAGATTCAACTTATTTTAGAATTGGAAAGAGATGAGGAATAAGTTGAACCTCAGTTAAGAGTCAATCATATGTTGTGGAGTTGGGCTTTATACATATAGAATAATCAGGGTTGGAAAGTTACTTTGTAAAAATAACTAGTTACAGTTACAGTTTTTTTTTCAAAAGTAACTAGTTCCAAGTTATCGAGATTAAAAATTAACTCGTTACAGCTACAGCTTACTAAAAAAGTTACTTTTCAGTTACTTTTCAATTTTTTTTCTGTTATCATGACAGAACAATATGAATGACATCGATATCATTAGGGCTATCAAAGAAAAAAATATATTAAAAAAATAATTTACGTTTACAATTTACTGACCAATCAAAAAATACTTCGAAGCATTTGTGTGGACCGTATCCTTAATCAATATTCAGATTTTGACGAATCACATTAAATTGATAAGTAAGTTTAAAATGTAAAGTAACTGTAGAAGTAACTGTTAAATTAGTTACTAGTTACTGGAAGAAATGTAACTAAGTTAAGTTACAGTTACTGAAAAAAGGTAACTGTAATTGTAACTTAGTTACAAGTAACTAGTTTAACTTACTTCCTAACTGAAAATAATATAGATGAACTGCATGTTCTCAAGATGTGAAGACAATATTGGTTTTAATATGATTGGTTATACATTCTAAATATAGATCTAGCAAGGAACTAACCTTGGTAGAAATTTCATGCATTTTTTCAGCAATTACTAAATAGTTATACCAATTTCTGTCTAGTAACTGAGAAGAACAACTACTTAAGATCCTAATTAGGATGTAACACTTTGCAGTTACTGCATACAAAAGTTGCGTAAAATCTGAATCCATTTACTGAACACAAACACAACAAATAATGGATATTAAATTGATTAATAAGCAAACCTACTACTCACGAAATGAACAGAATAAAACTCTATCAAGTTCTTGACCATTTTCTACTCACTGACAAGTAATGAGAAGTAATATTAGATAGTAACTGGATAGGTAAACTGGATAGGTCTAGAAAAACTGCAAACATTTCTACCAGGGAAGGATAAGAACCAATTACATTAAAGAATTTTACAACAATTGCAAGGAAACTTAAGATTTTTTTTTGTTTCGATCCTGGGGACAAGATTTCCCTCAAGGATCGAAAGTGTCGCTCGTTCAATCGATCACGCAGATTTTGCGTAAAGAGTCGCTGAAAGCTGATATATGTACAGAATAGAATATTATTAATGATTGAACGACCATCGTCGTACAATCAAATGAACCAACAGGATATCCTTAGTATACAGATGCTAATCCAGATAATGCTGAAGCGTATGTTTTATAGAAATGTCTCTTCTGAATTCCCCTCAAGGGAAAAGAATCCCGTTGCTGATGTACACCTTCCTTGGCCGTGCATCCCGTCTGCATTTATATGAATGCGTATTACAAGTACAAGCTCGTATAAAATGCAAACGTGCAACGGGCGAGGGACACGGTTCGCACCGCTGTTTAATAGGAAGCCGCGAACTAGATCGGTAACTCCTGGCAGCTCGTATTTATTGCCCGCCGCGGTCATGAAGGATAGCTTGCACATAAAATTAGCGATACAGCGTAATTGTTATCGCTTGTAACACTTATAAGTATTGCGCACCAGACGGCGTCGTGATAGCTGCTAATGTACGCGCGCCTTTCGTGCGAACCCGCGCGTATTTTATAATAAATGAAAAATAGTGCATGTGTTCTCCCTAATGTACATGTATATGTATATATTTCATAAGTTGATGAAGTTCAGAACCAGTAAATCTGAAATAAAATTTCAAATCTTGAGATATTTCCTTACGTTTTTGTTCATTAATATTTCTAAACTTCGAAACTCTTAAATCTCTTCTCTTTTTTGTTTCTTTTCTAAGAAAATTTTATAAACTGTCATACTTTATTTTTAATAAAATTTTAAAATTCATATAAAATAATTATATAAAAATTGATAAATTTAGAGAATGTTCTAAGTCACGCTCTTAGAAAAAAAATTGATTAGTGTTCCAATAAACTGATTAGCTCTATTAATGATTGATGATACTGTATCAATAATTAATATAAAATATCATCAATTACTGTATAGTTAAACAGTTTATTGAAACGTTAATCAGTTCTTTTTTTAAGGACGACTATTAAACAATATTGAGGGATGTATGAATTTTAGAGATATAACGACCGAAAAAAGTTGAAAATTATTTTTACGTACAAGGTCACTTCATCCTTAAAATTATTTATTAGCCGCAATTGATATATATATATATATATACATATCAATTGCAGCCAATAAATAATTTTTATATATATGCATATAAAATTTTATTAAGATCAAAATTTGATATTTTGTGAGGTTCCCTAGGTAAATATTGTATTAAATTATGGGTAGTTTTTATATCAGATAAATAGAAATATTTGTACACTTTATATCATAAAAATTAATATCATGTGCTTAAACTTCTCACTATGGTAACAAATGGAAATAGGAAACGATCGGGAAATGCAAATTTTAACCTGGTCTTCGTTCCATCATGAATGGTCTACACGCTCCAGCCGCTTTTTGGGCATCGATGAACACGCGGCTGCTCGCTTTTGGATAAAGAGAACAATTAAGGAAATGCCGACATCCAAGCGAGAAGCGTGCGGCATTTTTGTAAACGATAATAAGCAACGCGTGTCGGATTCCCGAGAAGCGGAATAAATTTGTTGGTCCCGTGGTCGCAATTACGCGTCGCCGTTTCATTTATTGTCGGTTAACCCTTTCTTTCCTTGTAACCATACAGTAACGCTGTTAAGCGTACACAGAAAGCGGAAAATGATTTATTTAGAAGACTCACAGATTATAAAACTTGAAGCAAGCAAATTTGGAGTGGCTACACATTGTTGGAAGAAATGTGTCGAATTTAGTATCTTAAATGTCCATTCAAATTTTTGGGTTAATTTAATGCAAGATGAGTATGTTAGGAGGTTACTCAAATATTACGTAAAAGAATAAATACAAAAAAGATATAATATTGACACAGTATGTAAAAAAAATATTTTTTTCATTAAAATTATTTTATGAAATGTTAAATTAATTCATATTTTATTCATTTATCTTATGTTTTAGAAAACATTATTTTTATATTACTTATTCACTTATTCATAAATTGTGTCATGTTGACACTAAGAAACGTAAAATATCAATTTAATACAAAATTCTTAAATAACATTGCATAATCACATTATGTTAAATTAACACTCGAATATGTTAAACAATTCAACACAAACGATTAACAATGAATGTGAGTAGATTGTTTCCAACACAAAGAAGCATCAATAATATCACATTAAATAATTGTACAATAATATTGAGCAGGAATCTCTTAACGATTTGCAGTTTACAAGAAATGAATTCTAATTTATTAGAAAAATGATAAATTTTACAAGATAGTTAATTATTCATTATGAAACATTACGTTAAGTAATGTAAATAAAAAATATATATGTTGCATCCGGTATTATAAGTGAGATTAATAAAAGAACTGACAAAAGGGTTGAAGTGCGTATTGCGTGATGGTATCACGATACTAAAAGATTTAATGTTAAGTACATTACAATTAAATCTCAAATTAAATTGTCGGGAATAATTACAACGAAGATTTTAATTCGAAAAGAAGATTCGGCTAGAAGATAAAGAGAGTGAATAGAAAAATCATGAAAAAGCAAGCGATGAAAACGCGGTCGGCTGTCATGCGTTTAATTACCAATCAGAGACGCCAGGTTATCGCGTGGTTGATTCCTGCCACAAGTTTTTGCCGACTTCCTATGAAAGATAAATATAGGGTGACTCGAAAAACAAAGTGAAAATTAATAGCACAGATGTATTTTTTAATAAATATGAATCTAACTTCTCTGCTTCTCTTTTTTCTTCTTTTATTTTTTTTCTTTAGGGGCAAAAGAATTTAATTAGTACTTTTATCAGCAAAGTATTATAATTCAAGACGAAATTTAAAGAAGAAATATCATAAAGTGCTACATTTTTTGACATTTCTTTCAATGTTAAAAATTCAATGGAAGACTCACTGTGTTGGGAGATATTTTATTCTATATAAAATTAGAATATATTAGTAAGCTAATTAAAATTTAAATCAAAGATAAAAGGACAACTATGCCAATTATATTTGCGTTACAATAGTGTATTATTTGTATTATTTGAAAGAATTTATCCTATCCATGTCAGACTTCGAAATCATATACAACTTGATATTTTACGAATTTACTGGAAATTGACCAATCACAGTCGTCAATTTTTAGCTTCTGACTTCTGATTTATGACTAATGGCTTATTGTAGAAGGCCCATTACATTAAATTATCCAATGATAAATGGAAGAAACTACATTATTAACTCTTACCCTAGTAAGAGAGGTCACTAGTCACCGAGCGATTCCTGTTCGTGCAAGTTTCTTTGAGTCTTTCGATAATTATAAATTATACTACATTTTATTATTTTCCAAAATAAAGTGCCAATATTTATTCTAGAAAGTTGAAAGTATGTTGGTGAATTTTTAATCATTCACAGAATAAGTGAAAAAAACGGACAGATTCTAATGCCCCCCCCGTTAGTATGGATGAGGCATCAAATTGTATCTAGTAAGGTAAGGGTTAAATCAAATAATACAGACTCGGATATACACTGGTATAGTAATTCGCTAATTTGAAATGTTGTGTGCGTCAAACCGATATGAATCAATAAGAGAATGAATTTTAAAACGATGGTTTCAGTCACTTAAAATAATCTTAAAATCATAGTTTCATATTAGGAGCATGTAATTAACAATTAGAGACCCATTTGAAACAAAATCCTTTAAATTATACTACTTAAATAAAATATTTCCTAACAGCGAGACATCTATATACATTCTGTCAAAAAAGTACCGGGAATTGATCAATAAAACACAAAATAGTTATTATTCATTCAAATTTATTGTATCGCCTTCAAAGTAGGCTCCTTTCGAAATAATACATTTATGCCAACGAATAATCCAATCATCAAAACATTTTTTAAACGCATTTTCCGGAATCGACTTCAGTTCTCGCCGCGA
Organism: Acromyrmex echinatior; assembly: GCF_024713525.1. NCBI lineage: Eukaryota > Metazoa > Arthropoda > Insecta > Hymenoptera > Formicidae > Acromyrmex > Acromyrmex echinatior. Next base: position 1,392,156 of record NC_141868.1, read on the forward strand.
ATTCTCTTTTATGTCTTCTATCGACTGAAAACGAGTGCCTCGAAGTGGTAATTTGAGTTTTGGAAAGAGAAAAAAGTCAGCCGGAGCCATATCTGGTGAATACGGTGATTGTTCAATGATATTTGTTGAGTTTTTGGTCAGAAATTCGTTCACAATGATAGCCTTGTGAGATGGTGCGTTATCATGGTGCAAAATCCATGAGTTTGTTTTCCACAAATCTGGCCTTTTTCGACGAATTTGCTCTCTCAAACGCCGCATAACGCCCAGATAATATTCTTTATTTACCGTCTGGCAAAAATTCCGAGTGCACAACACCACGACAATCAAAGAAAACAGTTAACATCACTTTGACTTTTGATCGACTTTGACGTGGTTTTTCACCACATCTCGACCGCTTTTCAATGCACTGTACCATTCATATGCACGTGTTTTTGATAAAGTCGATTCACCGTAAGCCTTCTGTAACATCTTCAGCGATTCGGCACACAAAATTCCATTTGCAATACAAAATTTGAGACAAATTCTTTGTTCGATCTTTTCATTCATTGTAAAAATCGCAAAACACACTTGAGATGAACTGATAAAATCGAGCACTATAATCACATTAAATGACAGATGGCACTCCAACTCCGCGTCAGTATAGAGGACAGTTATGCCAACTTAGCGACAAAAAGAATTTTGACAATTCCTTTAAGCGGGCTTTTTAAATGATCAATTCTCGGTACTTTTTTGACAGAATGTATGTTAGATTTTTTTCTAAGAGAAATGTCAACCTCATAAAATGTAGTGCGCTCTTGATGATACACTCCACTTCTTTAACTTTCGTCTTGAATTAAAAATGCCATATGTTGATGAATGCTAATTAAATTTTTTAATTAGGATCCAAAAAGAAAGTAAAAGAAGAAAAAACGAGAAGCAAATTAAAGATCAAGAATAGGATTAAAGGTCAGATCGAGGGAAGAGGCAGAATTTATTTTTCTTTTTAATGTAACTTTTAATTAATACAATAACTTAAAATGCAACTTAAAATGTATCTCATCAAATCAAGAAAGACAAATCTGAAATTCTCAATTTATTTCAAAGCGACACGTCATCCGCTTATATAGACACCAAGCTTTTCCGAGTCACCCAGTATAACATTGTACGTTCACATAGTGCATTCGTGAGACGTGCACGCGAATGCAACTAATGCATATTTGTTGGCAGTGCGTTAAGATGCGTCGGCCTTTTTATTATTATACATTGTGCGCGCATACACAGCTGTACGCCGCCTCGCATAATCACCATCAGATAGCGAAGCGCGATCCGTCGATGACAGGAACACGGTAGACGCACCCGAGCTGCTTCCCATTCTCGCGTTCATGCTCGGAAATTACCTCTGAAAATTACCTTCCTCCCTTTAAAGTCATCCCACCTCGGCTTCCCTTTCCCTTCACGGGCAATAATATGATGCGACGGACGGTGTCTGCTTCGATGACGCGCACCGGAAATCCCTTTGAAGAACGCGCACCAGAAGCGCTTCCGATCTTGATGAGGACTGAAGCGTGCAATGAGAGGTTTAGCGTGCAAATTCTTATAAATTTATAGAGAATGTCTTGGTGATTAAAGACTAAAATAAATCCTTGTACAATGAATACCTAAGACATGTGAAAGAATACCTTGAATACCTGAGAGCTTATTTTACGAAATCATTAAGAAAGGAGGTGGAGAGAGACCCATAGATAGATAGATAGACAGATAGACAGATGAAGACAGAGAGAAAGAGAGAGGAAAAAAGAAAGAGAGAAAGAGAGACCAATTTAATCCATGAGAGATAGTTTGCGGCACACGCGAATTCGCCTTTCAGTCTGAGACGAAATTTGTACGTTTGGCCGTTACACAGGCCGTTAGAATTCACGAACGCGCGAGCAGTGCTCGCCTAATTAATATCTGCAGTTAAATCTGGGATCTAGATCTGAACGAACCGCTAGCTCACCAGGCAGCCAAGGCTCCCTGATTCCGTTGCTCGTTGCTGTTGTTTCCATCGTCGTCGCGGTGCTTCTCGCGTGTGAATGTTCACTGACCCGACCGGCTTAAGTCCGGCTAGATCTGCAAGTCCCTGAGATTCATAATCAGATGACGGAGTATTCGCTCCGATTCGTTCACGTGTAACGAGAAACAATTTTGTGTGATGTGTTAATTGCTTAATGAAAGTTGTACATCTTATTTTCATTTTTAAGTAAAAATAAAATTTTTTTTTCACTTTTGGTGCAAAAGTGAAGTATAGAGTATAGTATAACTATATAGTATAGTAATAACTATATTATAAAAATGGAACTTTTAACTATAATTATTGTTATACCACAATATTTATCATTATAATCATAAAACACTTTTCTCTCAACTCAATACATCGATGATTTCACATTCCCCGATTTTTGATTTTCATATATCCGCAACTTCTAACTTTTTGAATTCTTTTTCTTTTTGAGTTCTTAAATTTTGATAAGGATAAGCAAGGCGTCCAAAATCAAAGATGAAGAATATATCGAGAATCGTAAAAATGCTTCTTTCCAACATTAGTTTTTCGTCCCTTCTTTCCTACATGATGGCAAAAAAAAACCAATACACACTTTGCTTGTGGATTTCACGGTACAGCTGCAACGAGACGGTTGTAGACGATAAATCCTCACCGCGGTTGCAGCGGAAACGCGTGGATGTATATCCTGCACAAGAGTAAATTCGCGGCACGAACGAATCGCAATGATTGCACACGATAGCTTTTTTAATAGCAAGAATTGTTGTCAGTGATGGAGATCAAAGATGGGATTACTTTGGGGGATTTCCAAACGATTGAATATTCGTTTTGAATACTCGTAATTTCTTCTTTTTCTCGGATTTTCCCGTTGTGTGTGATATCGGATTTATAATAATACAGTCATAAATATAAAGCACTACAAGTTGATTCACATACAAATAATATGACGTTAAAGATATCGAATAATGTTTTAATAACATCAATAAGACGCTATAAAAGTCACCTTGCTACTTAAAACATAAATGTTCTGAAAAAAATTAATTGATAGTTTTATTAAAAAATAATATTTATTTTTATAGCAATTTTGACATTTTTTTTAGTTCTTCTTTGGATTTTATTACCACCTTTTCAAAAAAATAATAAATTAAGTAATAAATTAAAAAGTAATAAATTAAGAGTATTATATTTTATATTATATTTGTAGCTAAATAAGCTATCTCTCTTTCAATTTCGATCTGTTCATATTATTTGTCTTTTCGATTTGAAGATAAAAGAAATCACGAATTGATAGTCAGAACCACTAGCGTCTTTCAGTCTTGAAAATTCGAGGAAGCGTTTCGGCGCGATTGGCGAGAACCTCATCGGCATTCGAATGGACCCGCTGAAAAATTCTGCGCAAAATATTCGCGGCATAATACTCCGTGTAATATGTCGCCAACGATATGTCGTTCGCATACTTGGATCGGAGTTGCCGGCTACAAACGGCACCGCGCCGCACCCGCAGTGTATAATCGCGGCAACAACAAAATGTGGCAGACTCATTCAGCGTTTCTCAAACTATCCCATGTCTCACGCATGATCCGACGAACGGTGAAAAAAAATAGATAATAGTGGCGTGGAAATCAGTAAATTTGCTATTTTATGCTCAGCTAATTTAATTCAATGAGTCTCACCGGGCTTTGTACAGGGTGGGCCATCTATTGGTACGTTTTTGAATTTCGTCGTATGGCAACACCGAACGAGCTACAGACCCGAAATTTTGACAGTTTATTAGTCATACCGTCCGCGGCACGAAACAACATGTTTTCTCTTGAAGAGCGTTTTGAAATTTTAAAAACTTATTTTCAAAGTCAGTGCTGTGTCGCCGAAACTGTACGAATTTTGAAAAGAAATATGGGTCGTGATAGAGCACCCACCGAAGGAGCTATACGCAAATTGGTGAGGAAAGTTCGTGAGAAAGGGATGTTAGTGGATGACATTATATTACGACTGTTTTGAGTGAAATTGGCGCCGAGGTAGTCCAAAATGTCATTAATAATTGGGGTGACCGAATGGCATACTGTAAGGCCAGTAGAGGGAGCCACATGAACGAAATCGTTTTTCATTCTTGACGCGGATACTTTTAGCTTCACAACAAAAAAAAAATTAATAAAAAATATCAATGTATGCTCATTTGATCGCATTTTTAAAAACGTACCAATAGATGGCCCACCCTGTAGTATACCTCGTGATCTATACAGATCTATATCTTGAGGCCTCTAATCAAATCACAGTTGTAGAGTGGAAACATTTAGTTAATGTTTTTCAAGAAAAAAATAACGTTAAGCATTCGATATTATTAAGAGAATATTAAATTTGTCTGCAAGTATTTCGTGTAGGAATTAATTTTGTTAATTAAAAAATGTTTGTTTAAAAAGACAAATTGTGAGGAGAGATACAAGTATTTATAATTCGAAGCAACTTAAGATTTAAAGATTATTGATTCTAAAAAATTTCAAATTTTATAAAAATATTTTTAAATTAAAATTTTGTAATTAAATTTATAAAATAAAAATAATAATTAATAAAATTAAAATTTTTTAAAATTTAATTAACAAATTTCTTCAAATTACAAATATAAGGAAACAGTTCAAGTAATTATAAATTTTTTAAATTTAATCAACGTGATTACGTGTGCTATGTGTTGTCATGTTCAAATATAAGGGACGTTCGCGCGGTTTGAGTATCACTGCGCTATTGGGACTGTTATGGGTCCCGATGCGGCATTTGAAGACTGCATTTGGAGCGACGACGCACTGCAAGGAGATAACCCATATGAAGAGCTGTCGGTCCGACTGGCGGTTATGCTAAATAAAATGTTTGATTTGCTGTACTGCCACCGATTCCGATTCCGTGCTTGGAGCGGCACGATGACCAACATTCCGTGCCGCGCGTTTATGGGCCCTCTGTGTCGATCACGGATGATCGTTGTACTCCTCCTCTCGCAGAAGATCAGAGAGAGAGACAGAGAAAGAGAGAAAGAGAAAGAGAACGAGAGAGAGGGGGGAGGGAGAGGAAAAGGGAGGAAGAAAGAAAGAGTTGAGGAAAAGAAGCGAAGTAAAGACGAAAGAGAGACGCGTCGGTTGAGAAAGGATGAGAAAACGCACGGCTGCTCTTTATGGGATATTTAATAAGAAGCCTTATCGCCCAGCGGTGAAGTTAGATACAGAGGCAACGAGGCATCCGCGTCGATATACGACGATGATGCACGTTTAACTGCTACGGCTGTCATCGGGCATTACGTCGACGAAAAATACGATGAGGCCTCGGAAAGATCGGCGCATTACGTTGTGATTTGTGCACTTGGCATACTCGGGTTTGATGGCGATCTGAGACAATCGAGAAAAATGTTCCTTTCTACCTCCTTTTTCATGATATCAAACATGATATCAATATCGGTGCGAGAATTTGGATATATAAAAACAATTCAGTTTATCAAATCCCATAGAGAAGTTAGAAAGATAAAAGATAGACAGATAGTTTGTGCGATCCTAAGGGTGAATGACTTACTTTTGAAATTGCAAAAATTATATTTTTACACACACTAATATTTTTATTTATTTACATTTAATAACAAGAAATAATTTATTACAATAATTAACCAATTGTTAAGACTCAATCAGTTATCACAGTAATGTAGTATTCTAGATATTCCGATACGTGCTAACTACTCAATTGCTAGATGAAGATACGTAAATCAACCGCTCAAGGTAACTGTCGCTTGCCTGATACGTGTACAGCGGTGTTATTAATTGCAAGGTGAAATGTTAAGAATAAAATACAACTGATTTGTGACTGAATAAATGTACGCGTGAAATATGCATTGAGTGATCCTAATAAGTCTACAATTTATTCCCTTGATCTGCATCACTTTTAAGTTTTCTTTAGCACGGTTTCGATACAATATGGATAAATTCATATCAATAGTTGCTTTTAGCAGAGAAAATTTATCAGTTAGCGTTTAATGATTTTAATGATTGGTTCTTGTATTTAGTTCTTCGCTAAATCTAAGTGGAATCAATCGTATTAAAGAATCACTAAGCGTTAACTGATTAGTTTTCTCTACTAAACGCAGCTAATAGTGTTAAAATGCTGAGTTCAAATTAAGAGTATCACCCAGGTATCACTTCATCTTTGTTGTTTATCGAATGTTAAACAAGGATGACATAATATCCTGGAAGCAAGGTGGGAATCTGAACGCCTTAGGAGGATTGATTTAATAAACATTAAATATAAAATTTTAGCTAGTACAAAATTGTTCTAGTCTTCTTCATAATATTACTGAAAAGAAGAGAAAGAGAGAAAAATGTTTGCATTTCTTGTAAAAATTAATAAATTCTGATATCGTATTTTTCAGATATTTTCATAAACTTCGCGAAAACATTACTGATTAATCTTACTTGATAGCGTCTAACGATCAACTTTTTGCTATTTTCTTCGTATCGAAGTATTTAATATTAAAAAGCCATTTTGTTTTAGCTTTACTGAAAGAGATATAGCTTCCACAATTTGTTTTCGAGCAAGCGAGCTGGCTCGAAATTCAAAAAGCCCTCGAAAAAAAATATGATTCTTGTGTGAGTTGGCGTTAATGTTAAAGCATACAGGTAACGGGGGTATCAAACTCTTTCAGGTCTCGGACGGAGGGTCCTCTGCAGGGGGTCCAGTCATGCTGACATGTTTATCACACTCGTTCTCCAGACTCGTGCCATGCGTTATGCGAGAGTTTTGTGTTATGTCGGAGAGAGAAAGAAAAAGAGAGAAAGAGGAAGGAGAAAGAAGAAAGAGAAAGAGAGAGAGAGGGAAAGGGAACCCGTGAAGTTTCACGTTACTGGCGACACAATGACGTTGTACGTGTCTCTTAACATTTTTCATCGCCGCACCGGGTAAACTGCAGGAAGATGCTGAGCACAGGATCTTAGATGATACTGGGATCTAATACAAATGTGTGTGTGTGTGTGTGTGTGTGTGTGTATTTATAAGTACTGGAGAATTTAAAAATCTAACAAATTGAGAGATCGGATATACTAAACGCGAGGACCGAATTGTCGCGGACCCAACATGTACTACAACGGTAAAAAATGTGAAAAAATGTACCAATATTTTCTGTAGATTTTAATTTACATCGCGTTTTCGCCACAACGTTCTCCTTTTACACGCTGAACAAAATTCTTTCGATTTTTCAAATGCACGAAAGCTCGCTCTACTTATCTCTGTTTATTACCGTTGGATAAATACGTTAATCGCAAATATATGTATATGCGAATTACGACATTCGCAATTTCTTGTTCATTATTTAAGTAAAATCGTGCTAAAATTATTTGTAGCTTCATAGTAACGAGGTGAGATGGTTTATGCAATCGCCTCAAAGATCTGTCGATGCACTCTTTCGCGTGTTCGTGTCCCTCAGGTGCAACAAATGAAACATTGTATTATTCATGTTCTTATCACCGTCGGCCATCTATATTCCGGTCGCGCGATACTTGCCGTTTATCTTTGCCTGACTAAAACACTTCTGTTTCTCTCAAGTTCCTCCTTCGAGCGTTATCTCGTTCCTCTTTGTCGATCAGATTTGTATAAACGGATATATTGTTATAAATTATATATTGTTATATAAAGTCAAATTAAGTGAATATTGCACCGTATAATGTTATAAGAAAGATGCTGTTAATTTTATATATAGTAAAAGAGATTTATGATATTAATATTTATTTTCTTCGATTAGTTTAGGATTTTACCTGTGTAATTTTTCTTACAAGAATTCAAATAGATATTTTTTTCTTGTTTAGCAAAAAGTATATAAAAATACTTTAAATTTAATATTTTTTAGATTAGATTATTTTCTACTGACGTGTAATTTTCTATATAGTTATTTTTCTCTTAATTACGTGACGTTTTTATAAAAAAAGAATGTAAAAATGAGAGAATAATAGGAAGGATAGGAAAAAAATTCAAATAATTAGCAAAATCTGATTTCTACGAATAAGTTCGTCATCTCATTTTCAACAATCCATTTATTACTACTATTTTAAAGAGTAAAATTATTTCATTATTTTCAATGACAAACTTCTATAATCATTCATTTAGTAATGCTTTTCCAAATTCGGATCTATCTTTGCGAGAGAGAGAGAGAGAGAGAGAGAGAGAGAGAGAGGGGGGGGGGAGGCCGGTCGTTAAAAAGGATTTCTCTACGATATATCTTCATTTATGTGCAGTAAATAACATGTCTCGCGTATTGTATCGCTGTCGAAAAAATTGTCAACGCGATGGTCGACTTACTTTTTCGCCACCTTTTGATGTCATTGAACGTTCTTCGGAGAGAACATATAAAGGAATGATTATAAGGAAGGACTACGGAATTAATTTTTACTTTTTTTACACTTTTTTATTCTATTTTGCAGTTTCTATTGTCTGAGTCGAGGCCTTTCAAACTTCCAGATCAAATTCATAAAAGATGCTTACAATTCTGCGGAGAAAAAAAAACGGTATCCTAATTAAAATAAAAATGTCTATGTAGGTATGAGTATTTATGGGTATTTTCAGCAAAAGATATAACTGAAACATTAAATCCTCATTGTCTGTCAATATTAAATAAAGATGAAATGAACTGTGTTATTGTTATTTTATTTGTGTCTCTGTGTCTCTGTGGGAAGCACTCTATAGCTGCTCAATAGGATTAAATATCTGCCAGGTAGCAAGTATATGTTATTTTGACATCAGATTTTGGTCGTTTACTGTCCTATTGACAACACTGACTGACGTTTTCAAGAAAATAACGACCAAAAGCATTGTATTTGGAAAAAAAGTACACGATGTGTTCATAAACCGTCATTCATTTTAAATCATACTTATCTTTGCTTGACTATTCTGTGATCAAATGTTATGTTTTTTTAAGTATAATCTATGATGGACACCGAATGTTAATGGAGATATGTGTATAACTGATTAGTTCAAAAAATTATCAAAAAGACGAAACGTGTGTAGTTAAACTATACTTTTTTACTCGTAAATGACTACGAATTACTTTTTCTTCATTGACATGCGGAGTGGTATCTGATACTTTTTTATTACTTGTTTGAATAAGAAAAACACGACTAAAGGGAGCCAGTATATTAACATATTTATTTCATTGTAATCAATAATCATCATTACATATAGATAATTTAAATGATAATATGTTATTGTGATAATAATCGTTGGGAATATTACGTTTGCTTCACATCATTATTTAGTTGATTGATATCGAATGATGAAAAATAATCTTAAATTGACATTATAATGATGATACTTTACTACTTGGATAATCATAATTCCGCACAAAGTTCCCATTGGGAATTTTATTTGCAATTATTATTACATCCAAAAAATAAACTACAAATACAATCAGTAAAACAACAAATAGATATATTCAACAAATAGAAAACTAACAATAATTAAAGAAAAAAATTGTTTCAATTTAATTGTCTAATTGTCTAGGTTTTGACGAAACAATAAATAACTCAATAAAACATCAATTAAAAATAAAAGCAATATAAATCAATATAATTTCACACTCACAATGTAACTTTCTTTTATAAAATTTTGTTACTTTCATATTCATAATACACATTGAACATTTACTTTAATAATTAAAAAAGTGAAGTACTAAATGTATTATTTAATATCGCACGTGTTAATGTCCTATATTATATTAAAACATTAAAATGACACTTATATAATAATACTGTTTAGCAAGAGGTAATCTTCTCGGGGCACAAACATACTTTCCAGTGACGTTCATAAATAACAAGCAGCTCCAACGTGAAACGGGGGACGAGAAGAAAAGGAAAGGGTAAACGTGGATCCGCGGGAGAGTAAGAGACATCGAGTTGCTCAAGTCACATCACTACCAGCCTTTGATAAGACCGATAAAGCGCATAAAGAATGCTTGTCCCCGCGTTTCTCCCTGTCCCCTTCTCGTTGGTATCTTAATGTCCATGCGGCCGACCTGTCTTCCTTTCGCTCTCTTACTGTTAATCTTCCTCCCTCCTCACCCTTATACTCCCCACTTCCCCTTTTTCCACTCCGGTCTCTCTTCGTCGATGCTATAAATTATGGGACTCCAGCATGTCCGCAGCTGCGCCGATGCCTTGAGAATGATCTTCTCGATCCTCTCCCGGTGTCATACCGGTGGTCCAAGATCAAGAAAATCGACGCTGAACCGGATTAGAGAGGAGATTAGAGCTGGATTAAAGAGGTGGGTGAGCTGAGAGTTTGGATATGAAATACGTTACCGCAGAATTTCATGCCATGCAACATATCAGATCACTACATCGTATTTTTTTCTCAAAACGTTTCCTTTCATTGAACAGAACGTTCTGCCAGAGTGTGCGTTCTTGTATGTGTAGATTGTCAATGAGATTTGCAAATATAGCGTGAATTTTATTTTAGAAGATATAAAGATTTTAGAAGAGAGAAAGAAAATGAGGGAGGAAAAGAGAAAGAAAAAAAATTGTGCAGTATATTTATTTTGTGAAAATGATAAGCAATCAAATTGGATTAAGAGTGTTGATGATTAAGAGCTAAGTGTAAATATTTTCAAAAATCTATACCTAACTCTTAAATATCAATTATACTTAGTACAATTTGAGTGTTTATCATTTTCAAAAATAAACATACTGTAAACTTTTTTTAAACTACTTTTTTTTCAATCAAAATGTCAGACATTACAGCATATATACTAGTATTAAGCAAATGTATCTTATTAATAAAAAAAATTATATTATAATATAAGCTTTTACAACTAATATTTATAAATATCAATATTTGTAAATATTCATAAATATTAAAAATCAAATATCTTGATTTTAATACCTATATATGTATATAATTTATTTATGACATCTCCTTTTTAACATTCAGATATTTATGCTTTTACAATTATTCGATTCGCCATAGCGAGATGGCAACGTAAACAAATATAATAGAAGCGGGAAATTACTCGAATCTTTTGTACTTGAAAAACGGACGACAGGTATTTCAAGTGTTACACGTGTGAAAACGAACACGCCCCATTTGGGTTTTCCACAGATGACAGGTGTTATAATGCCACCGTGAAAAGTTTCGGGGCAGCTGCCATTTTATTGGGGTCGGCGACGTGTCGAAAAAACATTTTACGATACGAATGGTTGAACAGTAAATTCTGAACGAGAGAATTTTCAGTTATACATTTATAGTTCAATCGACTTACTATTGGTTCTCAATTGCACTCTATATACTATATGTAATTCGTCGAATTTTGGGATAAAAATCATAAATTCCGAGTTAGAAATACCTAAGCGATTATACGGAGTTATTGTAAATTTTACATTTCTCAGAAATACAATATATTTACATAAAATTAAAGGTATATGTTATATTAGAATTATATTCTGCCAATAAATACAATCAACTAATTTTAATATTTTCGTCTAATCCATGAAGAAATAATTTTCTTTTGTTTTAATTTGATTAATAAGGTTCTAATAACTGAATTAATAAGAAGGTATGATGAGTCTGTATAATTATTGATTATTAATGGATAGTATTACAAGAGAAATTAATATTCATAATACACATTGTTTTGTTGATAATAAAAAACATTATCATATAAATTTGAAAAATTCAATAACCCTAAAAAAAAAGATACTTAAGTTTATTAATTTGTATCAATAACTGAACTTCTCATATAAAATAAATTTTTTGAATGTTCTTTTAGTTTTTCGCAATCACGTAAAAAAATACATACGTATGTTTAAGTATAAATGCAGTACAATATTTTAAAAAGTTTAAAAATGTAGATACTCTAGATAAAAAGATAAATGAAAACATGACTGTGTAAAACATATCCCTGTAAAACTTAAAAGAAATAATTTATTGCGCAATAATTTACAATGAAAAATCAAATCTATATGCTTTATCACTTATTTTGATACAAAATATTTATAATAACTTCTTTTTAATTTATCATTTTCTTTTCTGTTATTGATATCTCAATAATTACATATACATTGATTTTTCAGTTATTAGGCACATTTAGTTATTAGGACATGAAATATATCTTATTCAAAAATTAAATTATAGTTGTGTGTTGAATATTATTTCGAGAGGATCAGTTGAGCGAGAAATGAAATGAATAAGTAAACAAATATCATTGGGAAGATATCGTTGATATTTGCGTGCATTTTTGTCGGCGCTGCGCGCACTCACTCATTCAGGTGCAGTTCGAGTGCATCGAACGCGTCGCATCGACGATGATGCACTTCTTCTCCCGAGGTATACGTCAGGAAGAAGTGTGGCGCAACGTCACCCTCTTCACTCTTTTGAGGGGCTGCGCATCGGGCTGAAGTCTGATTGATATACGGACTGTTAAGTGTTTGCAATAACCGACGTTTATATCTACCTCTAATATATCCAGCCATAAATAACTGGCCACTTCGAAGTCCGCCCGCGAAAGCCACGTCCTCGAGAAATCGAACAAGCCAACAGCGCGAACATCGAGTTCCTCTTTGGTTTTTGTCTCTTTTTGCTTTATTTGCGAACTAACACTGACTCGCGCAGATGAAAACAAAACGAGTGTTTCGAACATAAAGCTGTGAATTATGTATCACTAAAAGTCTGAAATCCTGAAAGATTAGAGCTTATGGATTTTCAGGAATCTTGGAAATAATAAGAAATGTTTTTGATATTTTTCCAAGTTTCTGAAGTCTATTCTACAATGTGCTTTTTATTTCCTATTTCTTTATGCTTTTTATCTCTTGCTTATTTTTCCCCTTTTATATCGCTTTATCGATAATTGTATTTCTTGCTACGTGTTTCTTGTTTCTTTCAAAGTTCGTTAACTTTTATTTCGGACTAGAAAATGGGAATTTAGGTAAAAAGGCAAGATGTAAACAATAGCAAAAAGTAAGAAACAGGAAACAAAAAGCACATTGTAGAATAGGCCTGAATCTTTGAACGAATGGAATTTTTGGAACTTTTTAATTTTCGAGACTGGCTAAAAAGCGCTGTAAGAAACAACAATTCTGTAACGAAGTTAGAAGAAAGGTGAGCAGAGAATGACAGCTGGCTTCGAGGCTCACAGGTGCGTGCCAAAAGGATCTTTTAAGGAAGACCGATCTCCAAGGTTCGAAAAATGGCACAAAAGGGCGTGTCGACCCGTTGAGCGTATGGGATGTAAACGAATGATTTCACACAAATTAACAAAGCATGATCGCCTATTTAAAAGAATTTGCCGCCCAACGAGGAATCAGTAAGCTCGCGCGCCATTGTATTGCCGGAAAAGCCAAAGAGATGAGGATCACTTTCTGAATAATAGCTTGTCATTTTGCCGATTAAATGAAAACCAAAATCCTCGTGCCACTCTATTGGCGCAAATAGATGAAGGGCACTCTCTAAACAAACATTTGTTGTTATTTTGCCAATTAAATTTAACCAAAATCTTTGTACTGTCTGATTATTTTATCGTTTATTATATGCTGTTTATTTGTAACAAAGTTTGAGAACAAGAAATTTGCAGAAATGCTCCTAAATTTCAAATTTGCAAAAATTTAATTTATGCAAATATCAAAAAGTTCAAACTTTTATAGATAAATAATATTTGTTAAAAAATATATGAATAATTTAAAAATATAATACATAAAATCAATTACAATTTTTTCCAAAGTTCCAAATCTTTAAACGTCTATAAAATTTGAAATTTTTAAAATCATAAAATTTTTCTTAAATTGAGAAATTTTTTTATAAAATTTAAACATATCTAATATTTCTTTATAAAATTTAACTAGATTATAGTTATATACAACCACTGATATGTTTTTTTTTTTGCGTAGAAGTGTGCGGCTGAAGATGTCGTCGAGGTTGGGTTAACTAATTTGATGTTTTATCAATCACGAGCTGCCATGTCGACGGTTTCATTGCGACAGGGTTTTTTCTGGTATGATGGATGAATCCTAGGAGTCTGTAATATGAAACGGATGGGGTGCAGGACACACGTTCTGTCGCGTACGGGCTGATCGCATTGTTTATGAGATTTTTATGGAGGTGAAATATTGGGTAAATCATGCACCCTCGTAGCAATAAGCCGGATGATAAAACGCCATGAAAACGTCCCATTTTTTCACTTGTGAGCTCCACAATTAACCGCAGATCTATCATAGAAAGAACGATTTTGCTAAAATATTTAAAAATTTATCTAGATACCCGATTTGAAAATAATTTTGTTGGACTATCAAAATAATTATGTATAATTGGAAATTCAAACATAATATATGTATAATGTTACAAAAAGTTTTGATATTCCAATTTTAAGCATCTCGTATAGCTATTTTGATGGCTCAACAAAATTTTTTTCAGAAATGTAGTATTAAATAACCTTTTTTAATTCATGTTTTCGACATCTAAGGCATCATTTCTAATATTGTTATTGAAAATTTTTTACTTATCAAAGCAAAAATAGAAGTATGTGAATTAAATATCATATTGTTATTTTAACTAAGCTTGCGGTAATATCGAAGCGCAAGTAATTAAAGAATATTTTTGTTTCGTTTTATATCTTTGCGTTTATTTTAATATCTGATATGGTTGAATAGTGTAGCCGAAACACGTAATATTAAGAATTATATTATCCAAATTTAATTATAGTGTATTTATGTCTTGATTTATCTCTTTTTCATGATTTTTGTAATTGAATCTTATATACCTTTTTAATTATATTATTATTAACTCTATTGTATTTAGGACACACAGGAAATCTCGATCAAGATGTTAAAATATCTACAGAAAAGGCAAGTAATATCTTTTTCATTAGAATTATTAGGTAAGGAAATTTTTTAGATGGTTTGCTGATTCTGATGATCTTTTTTAAGCAACGAATGTCAAATTTTCAATAGTCTATCATTCTTCTATGGATCAATATTAATCGCAAAAATGAGAAAATTTTTTCTTAAAATTGTTATTTTGATAGAATAATTTAGTAAACAGAATCGTAGGTATTCTGTATTCAAAAAACTATAGAAAATAGTATTTTCGTTCTCCTGCATTTTTTTTTAATAGTGTAATAATTGGCTATCTTTAGAGAAAAGAAAATAATACATTACTAAAAGCAATGACTATATTGACTTAACCATATATTAACCCTTTTTTTTATGTGTCTCACGTGGTTGATATATAAATTACCTTGATGTATAAAATAGCGAATGTTTTTATGCCCCTTCTGTTCTCGTTTCTTACAAATAGCTATATTCTCAAAAAATCGTACAAGGGTAGATCGAGCTCGGAATATTGCCGTTTTTCCCACAATAATAGTGCACGTGAGCTCGTAGTAGGGTGTAGAACCTATTTTTTTACGAGTATCCCTTACACGTCAGATCAGCTCTCGTCAATGCATCATGTTACTTTACACGGTGGATTTAATCATCAAGCAGCTTGCATTACACAAAACAGCATTGTATGCCTTCTCTCTCTTTTATTTTTATTTAAATTTTCGTTTTGATTTATTATTAACAAAAAAATTATTTATCTAACTACGCTCACTAAACAATAATGATTTTTATACGTGCTTTGATAAGATGATATTTGATAAGATGATATTTGATAAGATTTTATGACATTTATGAATATATATTTTATTTGCAAATTGTGTCACGCTACTAATTTTGGATAAAGTTTTGTAAAAGTTTATACAATTAGATTAAGATTAATAGTTTGTTCTTTGTTATGTATGAACGCACTTTATATCCCGACCAATCAGCGAGCTTTCGATAGAGTCCGTGCTCAGTTTGTCGATCCGTGTTCGTTCTGTGATTAACACAGCAGAGTCACACACGCCACCGTTGTCATTTACTAAATAATAAAGTGTTCATTAACAATCCATCCGCCTACATAGTTCACGCTTTACCTCTCATAACACAAAAGGAAAGAGACGCAAAAATGATGTCAGAACTGAAGCAAAAAGTAATATTCACGTTCACGCGAAGAAGCACGTGTAACGCGAATTAAGGTTAGGTCTCGAACTGACGAAAGTCACATATCATAAGGATGAATATTCTACAAGAGCTTTTGCAGACAATGACGAGCATGCTCACCAGTGCATTGTAAGCATCCGCAGCTAACATAACCGCAAGTAATTCAACGAATTCGACGGAAGCACCATCGTTGATTTGAACAAAGATATCAACATTCTCGATGGCTGAATACCAAACTTCGGAAAGAACAATGACTATTTTAAGCGCTTCGATTGGACCCTTCAATTAAGTAAAATCACAAATGATTTATACGCTAATTACGTACGTGTACATGGCAGAACTAATAAATAACGCCCTAAAATTTTTAATCTGCCCGCGACAACCGGAAGATATCTAATGTATGACAAAATACGCTCTACACTTATTAATCATTTTGATCGTACAAATCACGGAAAGTATTAAGTTCCGTCGCATTGTACAACAGAAAGGTGAAACAATTGCTAATTTCACATTACGTTTGAAACAAGGTGCTGGCCATTGTGAGTACGATGTTTTTTGGATAGGCTATTGATTGAATAACTCCTATACAATTTTAAATTGCGAGAGATGTATGACGAAATGCCAACCAAATTCGCTGAAGCATATGAGATCGTTCAACGCTCAAGGCTACATGTTACATAGCCGATGAGGAAAAAACTATGGGATCGTCAGTATCCCCGGAACAAATTATAAATTGACTATGATTTAGTGAAAAAGAAATAAGATAAGAAGGATGCGATCGAGATCGCAATCGCGCAATCGAAGGCGGCAGCAAATTTCAAGATGCAGAACATAAAAGGAAGTGCTTTAGTAATAACTTCACGACATGCAGAGGATGCGGAAGTTGACATCAGCGCAGTCCATTTTGCGAAGCAGAATGCCACAATTGCGAATAGAAAGGTCACATCATCAAAGTATGTCAATCGAAGAAAACACAACAGTACTTCGAATAGGTAACAACACAATCAACCAGCCGAACGAGTTGGTATGGTATACCAACTCATCAATTAAGTAAAGTCCACAAAATTAACGCAATCAACCCGATGCATAAGCAAATACTCAATATTCTAATTGACGATTGCGACACACAAGTAGAATTGGATACTAGAGCGCCTTGCAGTATTCGTTACTAGGTCAGAAGATCTTCATTACGCGATAGAATACGCAGGTAATCGATTCAAGTGACATGTGGACCAAATTCACGCATACATCGGTAAGGAATTAGAATGTTCAATGGATGTCAATCTAACACAAAGAGAGGAGGCGCAATCTAACTCATCTCGACGTTCATTTTTATGAAGATAAAGTAGAAACCACCTCGAGTAAAGCAATAAGTTCCACGACTCCGAATCCACAGTCAAAGATTTAGGAAGCTATACCGTCAATTTCCACTCAACAATTAGACCATAAAAGTCGTCACTGGATCAATTTTTTATGCCGCCAACTATACCATGTAGACACGATCTCGCTACCCTCCTAATAGATATGTTCCGCAAGTTAGTTTTGTTTTTTTTCATGTAAAAAGGGAAGATTATTATTTATGAACGCATTTATGTACAAACGCACTTTATATCCCAATTATGAGCGAGCTTTTGGTAGAGTCCATGCTCAGTTTGTCGATCCGTGTTCGTTCTGTAATTAGCATGACACACGCCACCGTTGTCATTTATTAAATAATAAAGTGTTCATTAACAATCCATCCGCCTACATTGTACGCTTTATCTCTCATAACACAAAAGGAAAGAGACACAAAATTCTTATATTTTTTGGCACAGATATGATTCCCAGATGTTAAAAGCACAAAATTTGGAAGGAAGAGATGAATAATTAATAAATTAAAAATATTAATCACTATTTTCATGTTTTAATCTCGTCTGAGAAACGAAGTGATTTCGAATGTTCCGAGCATTCGACACAACGAGGGAGAACATCCGATTTTCGGATAAGCTCAATATTTCATTGTGTCGCACGACAAAGATTTCACAATTTGTTGATTGGTTGTAGGACAGAGAAATTCGAGAATCCTTCTCTGCAGCCAATCAATAAGCTTAAAAAGCCTTGTTGTACGACACATGAAATACCAGCCTAAAGACTGAATTCAGTTAAATCTGAAATAATAGGCGATCGGAGCCGGCAATTGGATCGTGCTGGATTTCAAAGCTGACAGCGGAAACGTGACGCATGCTTCGAAGTCGCGAATCTATCTTCGAATCCGATGTGCTTCTTGCTTAATTAATAGCCTTATAGGATCGCGTTGAAGAAGCCTCCTGGAACTATAGTTTATCGGCAAAAGGACACGTGCGCGCCACGTGTCGGTAAGAGGATATCCGTCCGCACCGTCCTAAGAGGATGCTTTCAATATAGGAGAAAGAGAGGGAGAAATCGTAAGGGAGTGAAGAATCATCACCATTGCCTACGAATCTCAGGTGCCTTTTCGATCATAATCAAATGAGCTTCTTAGCAATAGAAATCGTTAATAGCCCATTTAAAGTCAATAGAATTCCCGATTTCACAAATTTTAGGACCATATTTAATCATGATTTAACCTAAGAACCCGATTTGAGCTATAAAATTAATCTTTTATTTTAAAAACGCTTCTCAAACCACGATTAAATAAATACGATTGGTTTAAACTTTAGTTCAAACTTAGTTTATCTGAAATAAGGATCACACACTACGCGGATCACTATGACTGTGAATGGACATTAGAGTTCCAAAATTTTAAAATCAAATGTACTTAAAATGAAACATGTTTATATCCTCTTCAAATATATTTTCTGTAAATTTAAAAATGTTTTCACTTGGAGAAAAATGTTTGGCTGAATTAACTGGATTCTGGAATAAACTGAATTCTGAAATTTTGGTGATACTGGAATTCTAATTGAAATAATTAACATTCAGAATGTTCTGGTTAAATCTATTAGAATTTTAATAGATTTTACTTAGAAATTTAGTAGATTTAATCAAAATTCTGGATCATTTATTTTCCACTATACAGAAATTCTCGCATAACTTTTTGAAATTCCTTCGAAATGCTTAAATCTTAAATATTCGACTTTTCATGAATTTCTATAATTTCAGCATCCTTCGAAATGATTGCATGTCTGTAAAATTCCTTTAAAGAAATTTGATACACGTTTTTATTTTCACGTTCTTTCATACAATAAAAAAAAAGAAAACTCTAACCTAACCTTAATCCTAAAAAAATATTTTTATAAATTTCCGAAGCCTTAGACCTCAGAAATCAATTCAAGTCCTTCGAACTTTTTTTCTTGGATTTTTTTATTCTTTTTGTCGAAGCAAGAGCTGCTTGCAAAAAAAAAGAAAGGGGTCCAAGACATTCTGCATACTAATTTCTCGCAAACTGCCGGTCGGCGCGTCGAGTTTGTGTCGACCCGAGTGGCCCGACGAGATTTCCAATTTTTTTCGCTGCTGCGCCGTTTTGTCCAAGCCCTCGCAAACGCACGGCCTGCAAAAGCACCGCAGCTCGCCGCGCAGTTTATTGCGATTGCAGAACCCGGCGCATACGAATCGCGTGCATTAAGTCTTGCGAATATAGACGCGCGCAGAGTTCATTCTCGAGAACACTCGTAGACGGAAATCAGCGCGGCGGTCTCGTCCGAGCGAGATTTTGCATTGGGACGGCGCCAGACGAAGCGCCGCTTTCGCATCGATAATTCTCGAGGAGCTCTTTGCGAACGATGCATATAATGCACGTTGGAGAATTGATTTACGCTTCAGGCAATCGAGCTGAACGATCGAACGGTCCAATTTTCGAATATATATAGATATCGAAAACGAAACGTTATCACACTTTGACCCATTACTGTATGAATAAATTAACCCTTCGGTTTGTATTAAAAAAAAAAACGTAAAAATGAATATATTATAATAAATTTTTTTTGATCAAAATGCCAAATATTAATATAATCAACAAGTGAAGAAATATAATGATAACAAATGAATGTATCTGTTTCGTGTAATTGAAATAGAATTGTAAAGTTTTATGGGTTATTAATTAGTGAAATTAGACTCAAAGCGTGAGAGATTGCGGGAAGATATTATAAAATAGATTAGATGTGGTTTTACGATTTATTCTGGGAAAAAACTGATAAAGGCTGCTTAAACGATCATTGCAGGTAAAAATTTTTCTGGGAATTTTTCATAGAATTTTTCGAAATTTTTATGTAAATTCCAAATTTTTTCAGAAATGTTTTCCAAATAGTTTTGTAACATTTTTTTAGATAATTTCTTAGATTTTTAAATACAAATTAAAACACTTTTTAGAAGTCTATACCTTTTCTGAAATACTTTAAGATTAGATTTGTCATTCTATAATTCCTGAAATCTTGTAAAATTTAAAAAAGTTCAAAATAGTTTTTCAGAAGTTAAAGTATGAGAAATCTCAGAAATCTCAGAATATTTTAAAATTTACACATATAAAAAATTCTAAAAAAAAAAACAGACATTCTCAATATTTCTAAAAGGTGTTCCAATTAGTTAAAATTTCGAGAAAAATTTTCATCAAAGATATACATATCGGTACCGAAACGCGTAATCGAAGAGATAATATATAAAAATATTGTAAACTGAAAAATGAATAAAATTTTTGCTTATAAAAATCAAGCGAGGGAGCACTGTCGAATGCGCCGAGCTAGCAAAGAGAGAAGGGGCTCTTTAGAATCATTCCGTCAGTCGGTCCGGCTCCCTTGTAAATCTCGTCGAGCAGGCACGTGTTACCGCGGAACACGTGCCTCCCCGACAACGAATCACCCAGCTCTCATAATCCATGCAGCGCTCATTGATCGGCACGCGCTGCTGCTCCGACCTGGAAATCCCGCCAATGAAGTGACCGCGTTAGACGAGATCGCTCGACTGATGTATTATTACAAGTAATAACATATAGAACAATTGATTCCTCTCCGGTTTTACAAGTTTTCGATTGTTTCATGATTTCCAAGATGAGCAATCAAAAGTATTGTGCAAATTAATTTGTTAGAACAAAATAAAAGTTTTGCATTTGCGCAATTTAGAATGTAAGGTGGCATTGTTTATATGTATATTACAATGCAGATCATAGAGTTTCAAGTATTAATTTAATTATTAAATTATTTAACTAACAGTTGAGCAATAATTTCTGAAATAAAAAAATTACGTGTATATATAAGATTAAGATCCGTTTCTAAACTAATACAATAGCTTGAATCAGAAAATTCTAAAATCCAAGACTTTCACTATCATAGATATTTCTCTTGTCTGCACTTCTATACTTTAATCTCTGTATTTTTCTATGTTTTTACTCATTTGTGTTTTTTAGTCTGCACTTTTCTATGTTTTTACTCTCTACTTTTAATTTAGAAAATACATAAAACGTATATATATATTTTCTAAATTATAAGTATAGAAAGAATTCATATACACACAGAGAATATTAAGCCATCTTAAAAATTTCTAAATGTCTAAAAAAATTGTTAGAAAGATGTCTTTAAGACATCTTATGACCTAATTTTGAACAAGCGGTCTCCAAAGTTTTAGATATGCTTGTCGGTAGTTTGCATAGTTTTCCGTATTATTGCTATAAGTATTTATAATGCCATGCTACTTATAAGACTTGATTCTTTCTTAGGTTGTTCAAGGATTAAACTGTACAGCAACCGATCTGAAAAATCAGTAGGGTTTCACCTAGTACTACAGAATATCAGTTGAGGGTTAATCGATTCATCCCTAGTGATCCTTCGGCAGACTCAAACTAAATCGCTTTTCCTCCTCGATCCCTCGATTCGTAAAAGAGGTGCTCGTAAGGATCGACAGCAATAGTGCCGGTAGTAGCGACAGTGTGTTGCATTTGCCTTGAATGAGCGTGTAATCCCCAAGACCATTCAGTAGCACGCGTTTCCGATCGGTCAACTGTCTGGAACATTCTCTGTTCATTGTTACCACAATGGGCAAGCGGCGTTTCCTTGCTAGACTTTTACCAGTTCCTCGCCCATTGTGATGTCGTTGTCACCCCTACGTATTAACGCGTTTATATCTTTCGCCGCTTGTATAGAGTTTGCGTTCCTTAATATGTCTACTATATATACTTAATTTATAAATATAAATATATTCAATTTATTCATGTACAAATATACGTTATCTTTAAAAGTATATATTATAGTAAAATAACATTTTATATGAAAATTAACTGGAACCTTTAAAATAAGGACTCATGGTTTTTATATGACAATTTTTTTATTCATGAATCCCAGCAATTTTGTCCAAAACTTTTACTTTTTAGTTAATAATTTCAGACTTACAACATTTTAAATTCATATTCTGTTCAATTGTTTATATACTGTAAACACAATACTAAAAAAATTTAATTTCTGATTCTCGTAAAAATATAGTTATTATTCTTAACAATGTTGATTTTCCGTATCGTATTTAAAGCTCTTATTCAATCACTCCTGTTATCTCATATTACTACGTTAAAAGCGAGAGAATACAATAGGAAGTAGAAGTATGCACTTAAACTTTTGCTTGTAATAAAAATTTATTTAAAAAAATCATAATAATTACATATAAATATTTTTCCTTCACAATTAGAAAAGAATAGAAATTCTTATTCTATCACTGCTTAAAGATATTCACACAAAATTTAATCATTTTCAAAATTTCGATCACATTCAGAGCAAAGAATTTGACTTGAAGATGAAAAAGACACTTTATTTAATGATGAATATTTTTAGGGAAACTATATTTGAGAAATACGTCTTCCTTGTACATTTTAAATATAATTTAAATGAAAAAAATAAATATTCTCAAGTTTTAACATGATTTACACTAATTTACTTTTAAATAAAGTAATTATTAAATTTAATAGCAATAGATTAAAAAAAATAATTGTTTTTAATTATATAAAGTCATTACATACTCATTATATGTATACTTACAGAAAGATTAAAATCAGAGGCGGAAATACAGGAAGAGCGGAGGGGATATGAAGATTTATGTCTCAACCGTCATTTAGAAATTGGGGATTCGATGTGCATGCTTTAGTTCGTTTGTGCTCTGAACGCGAATGTTCGCTATCCGAACATTTATAAGGCCCCGTTCATTGTAACGCTTGTTGTGGATCCCGCGTGTAACCGGCCCGACCGCTCATTGTCGCGTCCCACTTCTCTACACGCACAAAATTCGCGCGTGCCCGCGGCTTGCTGGTCGCAGACAATGGTGACAATGACCGCTGGGTGGACCATTTAGCTTACAGGCGACCTGAGAATAGTGACCAGCCGGACTGCGGAAAATGGATGTCCTTTCCGCATCTCAAGGTGCGACCTTTTAGGCGTCGAATTGCATTGCTTGCAGACGTTGATCTCTCTGTCAATCGATATATTGATGTTAGACATAGAAATGTTTATGATGGTTGATTTATTAAACCCTCGATTCGTAAATTTTACGTGCGTAATTTTTATAGATGTTTAGAAATTCTAGTTATCTAACTTTAAAGTCATTGTTTTTAAATTGTTCTAATTAGAAATTGAAATTGAAATTTAATTTGGAATATTAGAGTTTATGTGGTAATTTTACTTTTATAAGTACTTTTTTTATTGAATTTTAAAATACTTAAAAAAATTTTTTAAATCTTTTCGTTATCTAACAAATAATCTATTCACTTTACTCAATCTTATTTAAGTTTGGAGTTTTTAAGAATTCAATTCAACATGAATTTATGTTTTTGATTTTCTGTGTCTGTATGCTCGAGGCCGAAAGCGTAAAGAGCGACGTAAATTCAGCAAAAGCTCTTTCAACCAAAAGTACAAGGATTTTAGCCAGAGACAAAACTGAAAAGCACCAGGGGGCTCTCTTGAATTTGACCACCATTTTCAATTTGGAAGCTGCTTTACGGTTTACCGCTTGCAAACCACTTTCGTCTGTAGAAGAGAATAATACTGAAAATAATAGAGAGAATTTCAAATGTCCAAGCATATTTCGAGCGTTCTACTTTGTGGTGGCAAATGCGTATAACAAAAGAATGATCTCGGTATTAATGGAAGCAGACAAATATTTTGAAGTGAATATATGATACGCGCAAAAATGACAACATAGTTTATAAAAAATTATAAATTATATGCAAAAAGTTATAACAACCAGTTTATTTTTTATTTTGTTGTCCAGTATAGAAGCTTAAATAATATATCTCTGGAAATTGGAATGCGAATCTATCGCGAGGTGAACGTTGAATATTAAATAATGATTGTTAAATACATTACCGCTCATTAATTTCAATACACCTCCAGATTCGTTGATTTCTTTGAAAAGGATGAACGTGATACGTGTGTTTTGCACATTTGTAAACAATATGTAATAATAAGTGCAAAACAAGTTTATTTGCCTATATAAATCCCTATATTTATCACAAATGAGGTTTTTTTATTCATTACTTTTCGAAAAATCGACGATTTGAGTAGTGTATTAAAATTAATGAACGATATAGTGTATGTGTTGACGAATCAGTTTCAAAACAGCATTATTGGCATCTGATATCATAATATCGTGACCTTGTGTGCGTATTTTGTTTATTTCCAGAAATCAGATGTTATCTGGCTGTTTTATTTCTTCAAAACTGTAATTTTCAACAGGATTTTTATATAAATAAATATAATGTGCATGCAAGCGCTGAAAGTGTTTATAACAACAGGTGGACTCATTTCTGTACAAAACACATATATCACATTCATCCTTTACAGAGAACTCAACAAATCTGGGGATGTACTGAAATTAATGAGCGATAGTGTAATAATTATTATTTAATGATTATTATTAAATAATAATTATTTAGTAATGATTTTCTACCCTTTATTTTGTATTGTACTTCCTTAGTTGATGCTATTCAACACATCATTACGCATTTCTACTTGCTGCTATGACGCAGTTTGGATAGAATGTCATTCCTCTCTCGAGAAGACTTTTCACACCAATGATTCGCGTCTTGCAATAGAATTTAAATATACAATTGATATGACAGGATCTCAAGGAGTTATCTAGGAGTGCATCCTATGCACGAGCGCCACGGCGTCGACAGCTCACTTCGTCGACGTGTTTTTCTGCATTCCATAGCGTTGGTCGATTTCCTCTGTAAACACTCTGCTTAATCGCGCCGTAGAATAAGGCGACTGTGAGCAACGATGATGGCGCGGGTCAAGCGGGATCTGCAAGCGCTGTTTTCGCGGATTCCATCATCGGGACACTGTGGCATCGCATCAGGAATTTCTGATCAGAGAGCGACGGTTTCCGTCTACGTTGTAACAAAACCGGTTTCTCTTTATGACGGGATATCTACGGTTTCTTTTTCTCCCTCTTGGTCCGGAGTTCGTCTTTCACACCTTTGCGTTGTTTTTTTTTAGCAAAGGGGTGAAGGATTTAAGCATTACGCTGGAATTGAAAAAAGAATTGCTTTTCTATTATGCATGTTGTCTCTCTGTAAGAAGTATATATGATTTTATAAAAGCTTGAAAAGTTTCTTGTTTGAGAGTCACAAAAAAAGTTGAGATAATGAATGAGTGTAATTAAGAAAAGACGCTATTCTGCAATATTTTTTATATTGATGATGATTATTAAGTTAGAAAAAGGAAGTCAGTTGAGGATTTTACTGCTACAACAAGCTAATCAATAATGTAGCTGAATACATGATACTGAAGGAAATCGATGAATGACAGAACTTTCTATTGTCCTAATATTGGTTGGCATTATTATCACTAAGTATCTTGGAATATATCATTTTATTTTTTGAACGTATCTTTAGAGTTTATTTTTTGCAAAATGAGTTAGCTCATTATGGTTATAAAATTTTCAATGATAATACCAATTCTTTTGACTGGGTGTATATCTAGACATTTTCTAAATACATGATTCCATTTTTTTCTGAATCCAAATTAACGTAATGTTAAATAATTCGAAATATGTATGACTATTTATTTCAAAGTGTTATAAAAAATTTTTTTGAAAAATTTAAGAGAAATATTACTAATAGAAAGATACATTCGAGATCTCATTTCACTTTTAAAATATGTGGTTTCTATAATAAACTTTACATATAATCATACAAAAAATTCATTATAAAATGTCGACGAAATTTTATCCCAGAGGAGAAACTTTCATCTAATCAGAAATTTCGCGTTTTTCAGCGGAGGAAAAGAAACATTTTTCCTTTTGTTGAAGGAGAAAAAATATTGTAATATTTCAACATGCACAATTTATGATTACCCTAGAGGTTACGACAATGCGAGGTACAGCGGCGCCGGCTTCTTTCTCCCTTGGTCTTTCTTCTGCCCTTCTCAAGCAAATCCGTTCGTCGGGAGTGAACGTTTCATCACGGCATTCACAGCGCGCGAGACGCAAAAGGGGTGGAACCCACGTATCGCGCAACGAGTGGGGTGGCGTAGGAGTGGCCTCACGTAAGCTAGAGTCCGCCCCCTTGGCGACGTTGCCGCTGATCTCAGTTTCGTCGCCAGGCGGCGCTGCCAAACACTGAGACTGGACTCGACCTTGCCGGTACCCTCACTCCGTATCGCGGCTCCGGCTCGTTGGAACCGTTTGGACTTACCTTGGCGCAGCAGAGTCGTTCCTCGTCTCATGCGCATCAAGCTCCGTTCGTCGTCGCGTTTCTTCACGGAGCACATGGTCCCGGAAGATCACTCTATACTGGACGTTCCTGCGGGAGTAAAGGAACAATTACGAATGGGTGATCCTTCGTCAGTGTGATCAGTGGGGAATTGATTGAGTGCGGGTGCGTGAACGATTAATTTGGTGTTTTTTTTTGTCGTCGCTCGTCGTAGTGCGCCGATATGGAGTATGGACCGCGAAGTACAAATTGGATTGTCGATGATATCGGTACAACAATAATAACGGACTTCAGTGCTAATCTGTGAAGTGACATGGGTGTTACTTGCGTATGATTGTTCGTGGACTGTTGTCGACTTAGTTAAAGAATCGCGAGATGCACCCGTGAGGGCTCCTCCCTCGACTATTCTCGAAGGTGTCACGGAGGGATTCAACCCCCTACATTAGTGTCGTGATATTGGGAGTGTTGCGAGGGGAATATAACGTAAGAGAGGAGAGGACGAGGGTGGACGAGCGTAGTAGAGGTGGAAGGAAGAGAAGACCTGAGTCACAGCGGACGCCATCTCCGCGTTATCGGCAAGCGGACCCCTCGGGACTCCCCCCCGAGTAACATCGGCGTCGCGCACCCTCAGCGGGAACTACCCCGCGACAGCGGCCACACTGATGGGAGTGTATGAGGAGCGCGCCCCTCCTACCACCGGCATGCACTGGGTGAGTGTCATCCCTGTATCCGCGTTGCCCATTGGCCGCTCTGCACCAGCTGGTACACCCCGTCGGGGGAAGCTCCTCGTTCAGATTGCGAATCTGCGATAGTATCTTCGCGAACATTTCTCCTAATCGAATTCAAGATGGTGAATCTCGGACTGCTTACATTTTTACAAGTACTTAGAAATGAACTTTTAAGAATTTGCTCTTTAATTGATAATTTTAATCAATCCCAGTATCAGGTTTTGTGTAACGTCACAGGGTCACTTTTGATAATATTGTAAGAACAGGAGTCATGAAATAAAATTATTTATTTACAATGCTATAAAAAATTAGAAGAATAAACATTTATTTAAATTATTTGCTAACATTTTCGACGTGATAAGGAAGGTCTAATCTAAAAATCAATATTAATTGCACTTTTTGTTAGAGTTCTATAAATAACCGAGTAAGATTGACTGTTTTTTTGCTATGTATCTTTTTATCTTTTTAATATTTTTAAATATACGCGAAACTTTGTAAATTATACATATTGTATATTATACTTTAAATAATAACGTAGTGTTTATTTATGGAAAACATTCATATATTTTTTATATAATTTGTAATTAAAAGTAATATACATATATTGGATATTTTTTATGATTTTATCTAACAATTATAAACAATGGAAGAAAGATTGAGAGAAAAATTGTCACAATAAAAGAACTTTTTATTTTGACTCCAAATACATTTTCTAATCTTCATAAATTGTTTATATCTCTAATTTTCCGAATTAATAACTTTATTTTAAATTTATATTTTTAAACAAGAATATAAATTTATTTTGGGAAAATGTCGGAAAATAAATTTACTTAATTCATCAATTAGTTACAAAATGTCTTTACATAGAACAGAAGCTTAAAATAGATATTATTTAGATAGTTTCTGTATTAGTTGAGCTACGTATACAAATTTATGCTTAGAACTTGTATAAGTAATGGCCACTCACAACCGTTGTAAAAGTGATAAATTTCTCTCTTGTCTTATATTAATAGTTTTCTCTTCCTTCTATAATTCCCGTCAGCTATATTTATAACACAGTCTATGCATATTTTCTATTTTGTCACATAGTAGAATGCGCGTGCGACTGACATGAAATTACTTGTCAAATGACCACTTTTACAAAATGATGTGTTTATATTGAAAGTTTATATAATTTTTTAAATAGCGTCAATGTTTAAAATCTGTTAATGTAGAATATTGTCCAAAAATATGATTAGTCAATGAAATCTGCAGTTTACGTGATAGCTTTGCCAAAACCGAACTGCAGTCTTTGTTCCATGTGAGAATATATGATTTTATACAATTTTAGCTTAAAGAATGTAAATTTTGATGACAATACAGAATTTTTGCAGACATAAAAGTGATCTCTCTGACTTCGTGATTATAGGGTTTCATCATTATTATTATCAATACAGATGACTAAACCTTGGCCTTTTAGAAAAAAGTTTTATGTGGACTTTGACTTCCTCCTAGTTACAATCGTGATTTTCATAGAAAATTGTTGTAAGCATCTTGTGGTTCAATATTTATTCTGAGGGACCGTTTTTTTAAAGCTTGTTTAGCATTGCTGTTATTTAAAACAAGGGCTAGCAGGATTTTCTATTTTTTTCTAATTAGGATTAAATTTATATTCTTCCGATGTTTTATTAATTTTGGAATTTACGCGTTTCAAATTGTATTCAATTTTACTTTAAATGTGTACTCACCGAACAGTTTATTCTATTGTTTACTAGAAACTTTATGAACTTTGTTGTAACTGTTGCTGTGTTGAAGAATCATAAAGAAAATATGACAGAACAGATTCAAATTGAACTTAATTTGCACAGATATGATTCCGAAAAGTATGACGGGCGTTCTCCAAAGCAAACAGCCATAAAATGTCTTGAACTTTATTTCATAAATACTTTGTAATTAAACTATAGAAACTATCTAAACATAAACACTTGACAAAGTTTGTAATATTATTTTAAATGATATGTCATTAATGTTAGGATATACTTCTATATTAATAGATACCTACAAATCTTTTTAATAAGTTATGATTTAAACTAAAGTTTGTTTTTGTCGATTATGTTAATGTGAAATTGTGAAAAATGCAATAAATACAAACGAATCTGTTACTTTGAGAAGATTATAAATCTTTACGACTTTAATTAACTTTTTGAACCACAAAAACGGGTTTACGTTTGATATACTG
Source organism: Acromyrmex echinatior (assembly GCF_024713525.1). Taxonomy (NCBI): domain Eukaryota; kingdom Metazoa; phylum Arthropoda; class Insecta; order Hymenoptera; family Formicidae; genus Acromyrmex; species Acromyrmex echinatior. The sequence continues at coordinate 1,421,779 of NC_141868.1, forward strand.
AATTATTTAATGATTTATCATTAATTGGCACATATCTTCTAGTTGGTAAGTAGAATTTAAAGCATAATTATATCGTAAATTGACATTTGGAAAGATTATCCAAAAGTCATCGTGCGTATCATATTATGTGAATACGCAAATTGACTGATCTTGTCTTCTGCGAAAATTTGATATGATTAATCAACAGTAGATACTTGCTAATTAATATTAATATTATCAAGCTTTTTGACATTAAAGAATAAAATCGTAAATAGAGGAATAAGACTAATCATAAATAATTACGTATTATATTTTTATATTGGAGTGTTCTCAGAAATACTAAATTAAATTCTGTCAAACTACACTCAATAATCTTTTGAAAATTTTTCATAATATTAAAAATATCTCATACTTGATCATTCTGAATACAAAACTATGATTGCTAACAATTAAGTGAGCTAATGTGAAAACTCGACAGACAATAATTATTCTGAAGTAACAAGATTACATGACCATGTGTGATAACATGGTCCACCTTCGAGTAACATTAATTTGTTCTTAATCAACCGGTCGAGGCCGTCGTAAGTAACGAGTACTGCTTGTAAACAAACGTAATTGATTGTCCCTTGTCATCGATTAATTAAACTGACGCGTTAATCACGCGTATACCAATGGAAGAAGCGTAAAATAACATTGCTAAAGGAAATTAAGATTTTTTTCGTATAAATTTCAATATGAGTCATTAATTAATATTAAATAAAAGGAATATCCAAACAAACACATTTATATAAAAAATACTTATATTTCTTCTTGAAAATCTCCACGAATTATTCATTTAAAAAAATTAAGTATTATTAATTATGTGTGTGTGTGTGTGTGTGTGTGTGTGTGTGTGTGTGTGAGTGTGTGTGTGTGTGTGTGTGTGCTTTATATTATAATGTTCCATTGAAATAATTAAATGAAATTTTAAAGTCTACTCAAGGTTGTTTATAATGAAGATTATTACTTGTTGTCAGAAAAATTTACAGCAATATTTTCTGCCTAATTCCATCTTAAGAAAAATTCATTAATATAAAAAATTACGATATAAAGTTCCATATTATATGTTTTAAATTTTTTATAACATCCTTTTTAAAAAAAATTTTCAAAATATAAATAAATTCATATTATAATATTACGCAAGTAAATCAATAGATTTATTTATATCTATTAAATTTGTATAAACAAAATTATATTAATAAGTAAAACTAATTTAGATTTAAATTAGTTGAATGAATTTATGCATTTTCATTAGTCAAGCCCGAAATATGAAAGTTGCTGGTTTTGTGCTTACATTATACATAAATTATATCTCGATTTAAATATAGTTTTTGTTCAATACATGTAACTTAAGTAGAAATACGATTCTTCTTAAACTTGGTATTTAAGATTTAAGATATCTTTAGATATTTAAGAGATCTTTTTGGTCTTGTATAATAATAAATGTGTTTTTCATGAGGGAGAGAGAAAACTTCAAAGAGAGAGAAAGAGAGAATGAATACGCATATTTTGTACATATATGTCCATTCAACATTTCGCTAATAAAGCGTCGCAGATCGGAAGAACTAATTTCCGTTTCTTCCGGGAAAGCGCATCGTTTATCAGCGATATCGTTCGATTTGGCGTCGTTTAGTCTCACAGCGCGAACGTCGCGATTTTTCCGAGGACGTCCGCTTGCGACAGTAGGAGAGAAAGTGAGAGGGGACGATCAACGTAGCTTCGATGAGATAAAAGGCCATCTTGCTGCGAACGTGTCTGACTACGATAGCGCGCGCGTTTGTGACAAGTGTAATTTATTATACGCGCCGAGATTATATCCATCACCCTTTCTTACCCCTCCTATCCTCTCTGCGAGCCACAACCGTCGTGGTAGTCGTCGTCGTCGCGGCCAAACACTCGACGTTTAACTTTGCACTCGAAACCCCAACCTGGTCGGCTTCATGCTGCACTTGTTATTGACGTTATCATTTATTTCAGAAATGGATATACTAAGTGTCGCAGAGAGAAATGTTTCATTTGACGACGCACTCAACGAATGTCAACAATTCTTTACGTTATCATCGACGCATTTCTCATCTGACAGACTCATTTTTTTCATTCCCAATATTATGTAATTTCGTGATATTCTTTTAGTTTATAAAGAGTTGTTCTTCACTTTTAAAGCAGGTGATTATTCAAATTGCATAAATGAACCATTATCATCTTCAAAGAGTTATATTTATGGATTTAACCTTCTTTTCTCTTGATTTGTCTATAAAAATAACTGTTTCTATACGCGAGCTTATTTTAACTCAAAACATCTGGAAATGCCATTTTCGGAAGAAATTACTTTTAAATTCAATTTAAAAAAATGTGATATGATAAAATAATTTTATTAAAGGGTTCATTTCCAGCGACAAAAAATCTAAGAGGGATCTAAAAGATCACTTCTTTTCATGCAGATGTAAAATCCGTGTCGGGCAGTTTATTAATAACATTAGTCCAAATCTTGCGCATTCCACTTTTATGACGTTTATGTAGTTTATTTAATTTCCGACGGAATAGAATTTCTCTGTCTGATGCGATTTCGATGGAAATCAATTTCGATAATGTGAGGAGAGACGAAAAGCATGATGGTGTGATGATGCCATTGCAATGCTACGAAGAAAATATATAAGTTATTTGGCATTGATTACTAATATGGCAGAAAATATAAAAAAACAGAAAAAAATATTTTCATTTTAATAAATGATTTAAAATCCAAAAGCGATAATATTGAAGTTGTTTGATGTCGTTGTTTGATATTAAAAATTAACGATCGGTTGAGTTTCAAGGAATACATAATTTTATTTTTTAATAAATCAATTTGCTCAAATTGCATCTTAAAAAAGATTTAATTTAATTTGAAGCCATGGCATCAGGAAATTTTTACTGTTCTAAAGATTAAAAACTTTTTGCGGCTATGAAAGACTTAATATGATTATTGCGCGGTTCTTTCTCGTCGATTGTCATGTCACGCATTTAATTTACCTCGACCAAAGAGAAGCCAAATTTCGAGGCCATGATGTTCGCGTGTCGAAATCATTTAGCATGCAAGCGCGCATTGAATGGCGTCGATGAACCGCACGCAAATCTGCTGTTAGTAACGAAGACACTTAAATAAACTCAAATTTATTAAATGTATATATGGATATAACATTGTGCAACAATAAGGGATTCTAGATATCGCTCTGAGGTGCGATTTTTCCTTTTTTTGGTTATCTTATGATTAGGTTTATCTCGCTGCACAGAGAGAATTTTCTCTTAGAATTTAATCTAAAATGGTAATGAAACAACATTGTATTTCGAAGAATTTTATGTAATTCTCTCTTATTTAATAATAAAACTACAAAATATAAAATAAGTTTGATTAACTTTATTGAAGTGCATGGTAAACATTTTTTAAATATTGTATTGCACCATAATTACCATATTTTCAGAGAAATGTTAAATTCTAAGAGAAAATTTTCTTCGTGTGATGGTAACATAAAAATTGTATTTTTTAAATTACAATTAATCACTAATTATTAATTGATAGTTTTGTAAGCGAGTAACTTTTAAATTACAAAATTATTAGTTTAGTGAATCTATCCAGAAAAACACAATTTTTACATTATCATTAAGTTAAGTGAGGTTAAATCTAAATCATAAGTTAACGACGTAATGAAAAACTAGGCCTCAGTGTGACTTTAGGTTTCTTTTACTTTGTTGTACTAGAAAATTTTTATTAATATGAAGATACATACATTTGTTTGTTACTGATATATTTCTTAGGTTCAATTTTTCATTATCTGGTTAACTTGTTAAACTTAACCTGATGTTTTACATCCAATAGCCATCAGCCATGACATCATCATAGATGAAGTCCATTGGATAAAACATAAAGTTGAACCTAACTTCAAGAAAATAAAAAATCGGGCCTTAACGTCTGATGTTTTAAGTAAAGCAATTGTTATAATATGTATATATTTATTTTCATGCAGTATTTTTTACAATTGCCAATTGAATTATAAGTACGTGACAAAATGAGAGTGGCACCAGTTAAGAACTAGAGGATAATTCCAAACTCACATTTTTCTCTTTACCGCAAGCATTTTTTTGTGATATCTTGATCTAGCAGAAATACTATTTTCTATGTTTTATAGGATTGTATTCATTGAAAACAAATTTTGAATATTATCATTACCAAAGCCTGGAGATGTTATTATTTTGTTTAACTCCCGTTTAATTTTCGTTCAACTTGCTAGCAAAGTAAAGCTCCGAAAAGCTTGCGCTCGCGCGCGCGTCTGGTACCGTTAAACATAATAATTGAATTGATATAAGCATCCCTAGCTGTCGGGCGATTCTCGCGGAATGCGAGAAGCAGGATGATGCCCATTCGAAGGGGGACCGCTAATCTCTTGAGGTCAGGTCGCGATTCTTGGCCTCCCTGGCATGCGACACCCGCCGCTCCTCCAGCGTGTTAACAGAACTTCATTTATCAGGGCAATCAGGAGTGGAGGGAGAGGGAGGAAAGAGAGGAAGAGGAACGAGTTTAAACCTCGCGAGACTGGTCAACTGACTATTTTTCAGACCTCATGTTTTGGCCGCTGTGAGCTTTGAAAATATAGCCGTGATTTATGTATCCATCGCTCTCGTTCGTGATTTATGCAGCGCTCGCAGCCATTTTTACTGTCTGCGAATGAGGATGAGGAGCAAACAAAGAGCAATGACAGTTCGATATAGATTAAACAGATGCATAATTGAAAATTATTGCATAAATTGCATATTTGCTCTCACGAGAATTTCGATTCGTTGTTGTTATATTGAAAGTTCACATATAAAATTATATATGTGGACTATAACATGTATATACTATAACATAATCGGAATTCTACACCAAAGGAGCAATAATAACTCAATCCCTTGAGTTAAAAAAATAACATTTTGTTATTTTTAACTTCCTTTCCTTGTATCAAAATGTAAATTAATCCGTCTTTATAGCTATTTTTAAAGTAAACATTCTGGACTTAATAAATAATGAACTAAATTTGACTTAAATTTGATATATTTACTTGAGTTATAAATTGTTTAATTTCATTGTATTAGTTGACTTATTGTAGGAACAGTGGCAACTTAGAAATGATTAAAAATAACTTAAATTGGGTATAATTTGACATTATGAATTTAACAATAGGTATACATGAGTTTTTAACGACGAATTTCCGATTATTGCACATATAGAAGGAAATTGGAAAACGCACTCTCAACGATAAGTTACTTGAACGTGAAGTTAATTTATGAGCCGTCTGATAAATGTGCAATCTATTCATACGTCGGAGCTATTAATTGATTCTCAGTTCAGAATATTTCGCGAATAAAATTAGCAATGCATAAAACTATACTTGCGCGTTATATCATTGATACTCTTCAGAACGATCTAATAATACGCTAAAAAGTGGAGCACGATGTGGTGCGAATTAACGATCCGACTAATTTGCGACGTACATACGTCATCATTCTAGAAGGACAACGTTTCTCGCTTAATTTACTTAAGAAATAGCATCAAAGGAGGATCATCTGCGAGTATACAGCCCATGTATTCGCCGAAATCCAGGATGAATTGGACTCCTACAACGGCACATTAAGTGGCGCCGAAATTATTTTATCTATCATGTACCTGGCACAATTCTAATTAATCATTGCTTATAAATAAATTCATGCGTATCGGAAACATTTCAGTAAATTAACGGATAGTGACATAAGAGTTTGGAGAGACGCTAGAAATGAATGATAAGTGTCGAAAGTTTTATCACATATTATATAAGAGTTGTTATTTGAGCATGAAATTCGGACGTCGTGAAATTTGTCATTTGCACGCTGAAAGTCTAAGCATAAGTGTAAGAATCGATCAATCACAATTGAATATTCTTCTCGAATTCGTCTGTGATAGGTGAATTTTTATCACTACAATCACTTACGACTAAGTTTAAGCGATTGTAGAATAGGCTTAGGTAACTTTTAGAACAGGTAGCTTTTTCCCTTGATTTCTGATACCTTTGATCGAGAGAGTAATTTTGTGACACCCTGTATATGAAATACGGTAGCACACCATCCAATATTTCTGGCCATTCGGCATTCCCGCGAACTCTCTTTAGTTCGGCCGATTGGTAGCCCGCAACGGCAAAGCGGAGAAGTGCAGATAGTCGGGCAGTTTATCGGCTCTCCGCGGTGTTAAGCGTCGCCCACGCATTTTAAGAGAAAGAGAGAAAGAAAGAGAGAAAACCGCGGTCGGCGCGATGGACGAGGCTATTTATTGTTATCGCTATCGTTGCCGAGCAAGGGAAGCTGATACGCGCGTCACCAGCACACGTGCCACTCTGCGCGTGAATGAGACTACCGAACAGCAAAACGTAACACACACTTCAATTTTAACGCTTTCCTCGAGAATTCTTACCGGCTTTTTTGCTAGAAAATCTAGCGAAAAAAATTTCGCTTAGCGAAGAAAATTTTCTTCTTGCATCTTGAAGAAGACCTTTTATGTTATAAAAGAGAAAACAAACATCTCTTCTCTCCGTCGGAGATAACAGGACGCAACAGAACAATCAGACGTTTATTTGATCACGAATACGAAAAATAGACTGTTATTCGTGATCTTATAATAATATAATATATTGTATTAAATGTATTTCTCGAGGTTTGTGAGATGATCCTTATTGATATTAATAATATGAAATTAATTGTTAATCTAATAATTTTATATATTTCTAGCTTTGGGTATTAACACTAAAAATACCAAACCATCATTACTGATCGTTTCTATTTTTAATGTTTTATTTTTTGTGCAAATGATAGAATTCTGAAATTCTTTGACTTTTCAGTAATTGTATAGCCTTTGATGAAAATTTGATTCTTCATCACACATTCATTCATAACAATTTATTCATTTGATCCTTTTAGTGAATAAGAAATCTTGGTCCTTTTAACGTTAACAGTGTAGTATTGAACTTCAATACTAGAAGGTAAAATTTCTTACTAATCGAAAGAATCAACGAATAAACGTTTCAAAACTGAACAGTAATTGGCGCGTGGTTTAAAAGCATAAAAGGAGCGCTATAAAGAATTCCCAAAGATTATCATTATAGATGAAATTGACAATTCAAAACAATTCCCTTTTGCGTTTTATATATATATATGTATGTGTGTGTAATAATTGTTATTTACTTATTAAAGCGTAACATAAGTTTATGTTAAACAACGTTCGAGAATTCCGAAATTTTGTGTCGTATCTTTTTAGGGGTATTTCCATATAAGGAAAAAAATAGAAGAGTCTTCATTTATTGTCAAAAAAGTAAAATTTTCAAAAGCTATGTTTTTTTTTCAATCACTGATACAAAAAGTTGGATCTGTCATATACTATAATCAAGTTTCGAGTTAAAGACGAAGAACTCTGACGACGTCAGCGACATTGCTGCGCCATTGATATCGAGGACGAGCCATCCCGATAATTTTTTACCCGTCGCCGTCGTTGTCGATGCTGAAAGAAATTTCGCTGACTCAGCCGCAGCCGTTCCGGGCTTCTTCTTCGGGCTTTGAGCACTGAAAAAGAGAGCCGAGTTACAATTTACTGCGATAACGCTGTATCTCGGTAGGTCGTGACGTAAGGTTATCGTGCATGCTTTTCCGTAGTCGGAACGCGTTCAGTCTCGCGTTTTCAAACAAATTACCGTCTGTGACTGGCGCGACGGTTCCATTTTTCAAGTCCCGTCGCTGCGCAATGTTTGTTAACGCTCTTCGCCGACCGTTGTTGACCAGCAGATCTATTCTGTAACTCTTAACGCAAATTTCGTTGTCATTATAACGTTGCTGCGCTCTTTCATCATGGTAAAAAAGCAGTGCAATGGCGTTATAATGACAACGAAATTTGCGTTAAGAGTTAGAGAATAGATCTGCAGGTATCCCAGAATCACTGGATGACTCGAAAAACAACGATAGAACTTCCACAAAATTATATAACTTACATTTGCATCATTGAAAGGCACTTAAAATTCGAAATGTCAAAATTAAAAAATAAACGTTTAACCTTTAATAAAAAATATAATTATCTCACATGTATTTCTGCACTTTATTTTTCTGCTTTTTATATAAAGTTAACAATATTTGAAATGTAAAAGCTATAATACAAAGAACTTAAGGAGTAAGTAAATGAATGTTTTAGATTTGTTATTGCTTATTGCTTTACCTTTGTAATTGACCTATTCATTTTGCTTACGCCTCCATTTTGCTTATTTTCACATGAAAGTATAGTAAGTAGTATGCCGTAAGAAATCGACTAATCACAATCGAATGTGAGAAGAATAATCGACTTTGATTGGTCAATTTCTTACAGTTTATAGTTTACTACACAATATTACCCATTGTAGACGGCCCGTAAATCTCTCACGTGAAAAATAAGAATGTAACAAAAGATCAGTAATTTTGTTTGAGGAGAATTGAATTGAATTACGTGAAAACATTTTTTTACATCCAACTTTCAAAATATGTTGAAGTAGCATCGTTTTATCATTTGCGTCGGGTATACAGTACTTTATTCTTCACTTTTGTCACTATGAATCCTCAGCAACAATAAAACGGGTGTTCTCAACGTTCTTTCAATTATCGCATCGCCGTCGCGAAGTGGCACTCGCGCGGGTCTTGTGAGTATACATAATGAAATGAAAAAAAAAAAAAAAATACAAACAGATTCGATCAGGTATACGAAACAGTAGGACGCGGTTTCTACCAGCAGCCGGAGCGACATTTCTGACGGCATTCTACTCGTTTCCGTGCCGGCATCTCGTGACCGCGGATTCCGCGCGCGCACGTATTATTTACTCCGCGGTTTCGCGAAAATAAGGCGAGTAGAAAAAGGAGAGGATTAAAAAAAAGGGGGGGAAAAGAAAAGGAGAGGGAAGGTGGACGTCTTGCTCTTGTGCAAGCTTTGCCGCCGGGTGAAAGTCTGTTTGCAGTCTACGAGAACACGTTGCCGGACCGCTCTCGAGATGGATAAGGATCTCGAGAGGATCGATCGCGCTCGACCGCCGGCTCTCGTGAGAAATTTATTGGCCGATCACGTCGGCCCTGCCTTTTCCCGTAATATTGTCCCATGCGGGAGACGCGGAACCTCTCAGACGAATCGCGGGATCGGTACTATTTCGATTAAATCAGATCTTTCAAAATTGTTTCCAGTAAACAATTTGAACAAAAAATCGAAATTTAAGATAGACACTTCAAAAGTTTGAAAGACATTTTTGCGAGAACTGTTCTATAAAAGACGTCTAAAAGATATTTTATAAGATCATCTCTAAGTCCCATTTTCACTATATGATGGTTACCTAAAGATTACCACGAAATTCATGAATGAATATCATTGATGACCTTTAATTCTTAGATAACCACATATTAGGAAAACGGATGTCTCATGTTCTGATTTTGGACTTCGTTCGGATTATTTGGATTACTTCCTCCAGTTACGAGTGACGTTTGCAAACATCGCATGCAAAGGTGACGCGTTATCTTTTTTCGTTATCTTTTTTCTATTTTCGTTACCTTTTCCGTCACACGGTAGCATCGTGAAAATTGGGGATGAGTCACGCCCGCAGTTGAATTTGTTTCCATGCGGAACGGACTGAATCGATATTTCCGCAAAATTACAAATGATATCGATTTGCAAATAATTCGTGGCGCGGCTTAATGAGCCTGTTACCGCACACGACGATGGTTCATTATGGGATAGGACAATGCGGGAGACACTCGGAGGAACGCGCATTCCTGCAATGCCTTCGCCGAGTCGATCCGCATTACGTAAGGATCAACAGCGTGCACGTAAAGATTACGTCGCGCTGCGAAAGCTTGCTGAAATAAAGTCAACGGTTAAATAAAGCCGCGTCGGAATTAGCGATTCTGATCACGTCTCGTGCGGTGGTTAACGCGATACAATCGTCTTACGTGAACTTTTGCTTCCCGTTATACTGCACAGAGCCTTTAATATTTATTAATTAAATCTCTGCGAGATCAGAATTGACCCTACTTAATCTAAAAATAAAAAGATTTTTGAGAAATTAGTCTCTTAGCGAGATAGAAAATTTTATTATTCGATTCTATTCGATCTACAATAATAAGGAAGATCATTGGAAAATTCTAAAATCATCATGAAACTTCTAGAAAGGTGTGTGTGTGTGTGTGTGTGTGTGTGTGTGTGTGTGTGTGTGTGTGTGTGTGTGTGTGTGTACAAGGTGAACCAGAGTCGTTGAACCAAATTTTTACTTTATTAAAGAAAATTATCGACTCCGTACTCAATTGAATTATAACGTGTGCAGTCAATTATTTTTTTCATAGGATACAAAGCTGATTCAACGACTCTGATTCACCCTGTAAATATATATATATATATATATATATATATATATATATATATATATATATATAATAGGATAGAAATTTGAATACCTTAGAATAATTCCAGAGAGAATTCCAATGTATGACGTTTAAAAAAATTACTTAAATTCGATTGGAGACAATGATAAAAGTTGTGGACTTTGGTCCTATGCTGTTCTATATTCAAATCCTTTGTAATACCAATAGGTCTTTTTAGAGTGCACAATAGAAAAACTTAACCTATGTATCCATAAATATTATTGTCGAGAATCTTAAAGAGTTTGTCAAAATACACAGTGATGTGTTCTTGTCGTCTACTAGTAGATAAAATTAACGCAGCATTCAAAATTTTTTGTATATAGTCAAAAATTCTTCCCAATTGTAACATCCGCAAGAGCAACAATAGTCAAAGAGAGGCAAAATCAGAGTTATAATCAAATATTTATAAAGAATTTATAAAGAAGAAGAAGAAGAAGAAGAAGAGAGACAGAAAGAGAGAGAGAGAGAGAGAGAGAGAGAGAGAGAGAGTTTGCAATTTATATCTACGCAATCAGACGGGCATGTTGCGAACACTTGAAACACACAGTGGCTGCCATCGGATTGGCCGCCTTCGTGCCTTATAGGGTCTCGCACATGCGCGCGGGCGCTCTATGTATCTTGCGACATCCATCAGACGACCGACTACCATCGCTGGTGTGCTACTCTTTCTTTCCGCGCGTTTCTTCCCTCTGGTGACAGCGGCGGTTGCAACCCGTCGTCACTTCACCTCCATTCCATTCGCGAGTTCAGTCCGATCGGTCCTGCTTGTTCTCTCCGTGTCCTCTCTTTGTCCTTTATATCCTTTTACCTCACTCAGTTTCCTCTTCTTCTTTGGTCTTGTTGGTCCCTTTAATTCGTTGATCCTTTTCGTCTTTCTGTCTTAATATTTTTACTCTGTTAATTGCCTTATTTTTATGATGTCTTAATTCTTCCGTTAAATTCTTATAAGTCCTCTTTTCTTTTGTTCTTACTTGCTATTTATTATTTTTCTTTTCTTGACTTCTGTTCTTTTATTTTCATTCGTGTATTTTGACATTTTTTGTTTTTCTCAATCTTTTTATATTATTGATAATTTTTTTATCTTACGATTTTCTATTAATTATAATTTTCTTTAATAGCTATTTTCTGAATTATACATTTCGATCGCTCAAAGTCATGCTTAATAAGTAATAATAAGAAAGTAATAATACTATTTTTATTTACAAATTCCTGATAAGGAATACTATATGTGAGAGGGACTTTTTATTGTTTCTTAATTTCAAGAAAAATGACAAGTCACAATTAATATGGATTTTTTTCCGAATATAACATAAGAAATGTCTCATACTCATATTACCGGCTTCACCTCTTGCATGACAAAACACACACATGGATACCGTCGATTCGATGCGCTAACTAAAGTGTCGATACATCGATTTGTTCCAGCAGCCGCCCAGCTCGCAGGAGCGTGGCAGCGGCTTGGCTGTGGGGCGCCAGGGGGGACCCGGTAGCACGGGGGGGCCCGGTGCGGTGGATCAGGCGAGGGATTTGAGTCCCTGCCTTCCTGCGTCGATGGGCGATGCTGCACGACCTACTACTCTACCGTGCAGTCCTCCTGCTGCCCATCATCACGGGTCCCATCATACGCCCCTGCATCAGACCCACTGTGGCACCAATAACAACTGTTACGACGGCTCGACTACCCCTTATGAGTCGAGGGATTACGATTCACCCGGAGGTACGATTATCTTATAACTATCGAAGGTCAGGCGAAGGATGTCAGAAACCATTAAGATGGTTGGGTTCGAGAATTGATCAATAGAATTAACCATATTTTGAAATATGTTTTATTCTTTGAAACTTTCAACTTAATCTTTAGAGTAATCTTTTGAATCTTTTGAATCGTAGAGATATCTGAATTAGTTAATTTATTGAGTGCTTTGTAGTATAAGGTATTAATAACGTTAACGATGAATGGAAGTATGAATTATTGATAAATCCTTCTGTTGTATTTCTCAGCAGGCGGGCAAGAATACAGGGGCAGTGGTGGAAACTTCGAGAATGCCAATGATCTAAGCATGCCATCGCAAACAGCGCATCACCATCATCATCACCACCATCATCATCATCATCATCCCCATCTGCATCCGCAGGCTCAGGACCAACAAACCACGACAGACCACTTGCATGCCATCCCGAAGCTGGAACCGCCGCCTACGCCGCCCTCGCAATCCGAAGATGTCCCGGGGAATGTAGTTTGCGCGGGATGCGGTCTCAAAATATCAGATAGGTTCTACCTCCAGGCAGTCGACAAGAGGTGGCACGCTGCGTGCCTCCAGTGCTCGCACTGTCGTCAGGGTCTCGATGGGGAGGTCACCTGCTTTAGCAGAGACGGCAATATCTACTGCAAAAAGGACTATTATCGGTGAGCGAACGCTTGGATTTGCATTAACAATCTAGACATTCTAGACATTCTAGAAGTAAGCCTACTTTAGCGTAATTATAGTTTTTTTAACTATGATGACAAAAAAGGAAGAAAATTTTAATAATGCCGATGTTGTGGGCGAGATTGGCGCAAAGCGGTTTGATATTAAAATAAAAATGCGATGCAAAAAGAGACATGTGAATCAGTGATTCAAATACTAGAAGAAAATACGAAGTTGCTATTTAACGTGCTCGCAATTGCACTTCAGGCTCAAAGAAGACCTCTTAACTTAAGGATCGCTGAATACCTTCGCGCAAGAGAGGCTCGACACTTGAGAAGAGAATCTTGATTTCTCCAACGTGGACGATCTTATTGATGTCCGCGATTGCTGAGCGATTTCGTCCTATTTTCGATGAGACGAGACCGCGACTTGTTACGAAGTCGCCGAGAATAGCCTGCACCGCTCACGCGAGCAAGTCAAGCGCGAAGTAATTTCTACCGATTTCCAGGGCCGATTTGAAGAACGCGTTGAAAAAGAGTCGCATCGCCTGTTACGTAACTGCCGTTTCTCCGCGAGCGTGCATCTGTGATTTCGGTCGTTATGAATGCTTGTAACTATCTACAAATTGCATTGACAGAGCCGCATTACGGAGGATAATGTGAAGCGCAATTTTTGAGCGAGCTCTTCGTCGAGACTGTTTGGCTCTGAGAAATACGCAGTTCTCGGTATATTCTCGAAATTTTGAAATCTCCTGGGAATTTTCGTAAAAATGTTCTTACGAGGAATACTGTAAATGTAGATGACTTAGGACAGTGCAAATAATTTGGGATAGCATGTATTTTTTGTTAAATTCAATTATGGAATCCATCCATGAGTCTCTAAAGGATAACTTTCACACTTATTTTTAGAGACTCATAGATGAATTTCATGATTGAATTTAACAAATACATGTTGTCCCAAGTTATTTATACTGTCCCAAATCACCTACATTTGTGGTACAATTAAGATACAAATTTAATCTATAAATCATATACTTGCGACAGCAGCGGAAAAAATTTTGAAAATTTTTAAAAATATTACATATTTGTATAAAAACGACGTTGATAAATGGATTTGTCATATCACTTTTTTCATTTGTCATAACACGAGCGCGTGAAATGTTAGCTCTATGATTCGTGAACTTTATTAATTAATAATTTAAAATCTGTTGTAATCTCGATATTTTTTATGTTAAAACTATTTGCTTAGAATATTAAAAAAAATCTGCTCTCAAAGGGACACCTGGTGATTTTGGGATTTGTGCACGCAACTTTTTTAGGAAAGAAAATAGATGATTGGCTAAATCACGAAACTCTACACGGAAAAAAAATGTTTGGTTGAACTAATTGGAATTCTGGTGGAAAATGAACGATTTAGAATTCTGGTTAGATCTACAAGATTTCTGGTTAAATCTACTGAATGTTGATTATTTCAATTAGAATTAATAGATTTAATCAGAAATCTTGTAGATCTAACTAGAATTCTAGATTGTTCAGTTTCCACCAGAATTCCAATTAATTCAACCAAACATTTTTTTTCTGGGGAGCTTACATTTATAAAAGTAGAGCCACTTGAAAGTAACTTTTGTATTTGTCGTATAGGAGTTTAATGAATAAATTCTGGTAAAATCATTTTTGTAATATATCGATGGCCACTTGCGACGCGTTGTTATGCAGGGCCGTAGCGGAGAGCCTGATGTCGTGTCGGTATCCCAGTCGGGCCTCACACGGTGTCGATTTGCGCGTTGTCGCTTCGTAGGTACGGGGGCCGACCCATACGTACCGTGATTCACGAACTAATGGTCACGACTCAACCATTTACCTCCGGTGGAGCGTCGATTGTTGATAAGTAAATCACTGCCGATCTACATTTCGCGAACGGCGGACGTACAACACGTGCATCAGCCTCACCCGCTTTCGAATGACCTCTGGAGCCACGTCAATTACCAGCAATTCATCAATAGTCAAGTTTTCAAATCGCTTGATGAAACTTCGAATGATCTAACATAGTGTAGGAAGTAAGCTGATGTCATTTTGGTGTCAAAATGACATCTTTGACAACATTTGTCCTCAGAAGTCACTGGTTTTCGTGATAATTGCAAAAAGAAGGAATAATTAAGCTAACATTATTCGATGGATTAATTTGAGACTCGATATTAATTAATCACTCTAGAAATATTGAAAATTGTTGATTCTTTGCTATTTACGAGTTACATCAAATGTCTCTTCGCGTTACATGGATTTAATCTCGGCGCGTCCGCCATTGCGGCGTCGTCACGCCACAAACTCATCAATTACGTGGCTTCATCGGTGTCTCCTTAATGTCTTATCGTCTTAAAATCGTCGTGGGCGAACATAACTCGCCCGTTGGTTCTGTCGCAATTTCGGGAACTGCCTCTCCATGTCCTCCCTTTCTCGCGCTGTGCCACCAAAATCGCATTAGCCGATCTTAGGAGGGTGCACCCGAGATCCCGGGATAAGCAGCTGGTTCCGTCGGACGCGTGCTCCGACTTCCGAGCGCGGGTAAAATAAAAAGAAAGACGAGAAGTCACATGTATGCGCGCAGTTCGGGGAACTAAATTAGCCACCGCTCGTCACTTATGGTGATTCGGTTCGTTAGGTACCTGATGTGATCTTAATAGCATAATAGTATAAATAAATATATAATAAGATTTACTTTACGCGTAGAGATTCTATAGAGATTTTCCGGGGACTTTGTGCGATGTTCTTGCTGCACAATTCTTTTTGATTTCGTGGCAATCATAAAGGCTACGATTATAGGCTTATTATTTTGCTTTTCCAAGCCAGGTACACAGCGTCTTTTCGTTGCGTCTTTTCGCGGCACTCGAGACGCTCTCCATTTACTGCTTGAAACTTAAGGCTAGTACAGACGTTTACATAAAGCTGGTTCTATACATTAGTCGCAAGTCAATCTCAAACTTGTTGCCAAACATAGGCATAGTCGAGTCTTATATTTAAGATTATCTTGAGGTGTTATGAACCAGTCAGACTCTGATATTCATAGTCGTTTCTTACTTCAAGATCGTTTTAAGTAATGTCTTAAGACGCTATGCGACCTTCTGATTGATTCATGACATCTCAAGACAGAACTTAAAATGATCTTGAATATAAGAACCGATTATGAATACCGGCCTCTGGCTGTATCAGAGTCTTAAGATGGTCTTAAAATAAGAACGAACTATAAATTCCGGCCACAGAGATCTTATAACAGAAGACACCCTATCTATTCAAGATGACAAATTTTTGATTGGCTTATCGTTTTTGTCAACTTCAGTAAGTTAGTATAAGTAAGATAGTAAAAGTTAGAATAAGATAGCACATATATAAAAAGAGACAATACATATACCCTTCTTTCTTATTCTTGTTTTGTGACAAAATTGCTTGCAGCCAAATTCTGTTATAGGGTTTCTAGTCAAATGAAGAGTCAATTGATTTAAAATTGATGCTTTAGATTGTCACAGCAAGCTTGCGATTAACGTGCAACTAATATAGAACTAACTCATTGCACTAGGAAAATAAATCAAAGTCTCTCCTTTCTATGAAATAAAGAACACTGATTAGTTGATTTCCTTATGTTTTGTACATTATGCGTTATGCAAAGATCTGTGCTCTGATCTTTAAACTTTTTGTTATCGCGAATTCGTATGTTTCTTGTTTGGGAAACATAACATCCTGGGAAGGAGGTGTGCACGCGTCGGATTGCATTCACACGTCGCGCATTCGTGCACGCGAGTTCCGTTGACGAGCGTGCAAGTGCTGCGCGGCATCTTATGTACCCGGCATCGAGGATGAAATAGCACAGACATCCCGTCACGACACGATTTTAGCCCAAAGTCTTATCTCATTGCTTCGCATGCGCGTTTGTGGCGACCGACTGTTATTAGCCGGGAACGTCGCGCGTCCATGCGACTAGCTCGACTTTGCCATAACATCCATTTGAATGTTTGTTCTCCACAAGAATCAGTGAATATCTGTTTGATGGATTATTCACTTTCCTAAGAATGTCCCTTAAAGCACCGTTTCCAGTAAAACAATTCAATTGTCAATAGGATACTAAATAATCTAAAAATATCTCAGAGAGATTTGAACAATTATGGACATTTCAAGAATCTTTTTTTATAATATTTTTTATATTTTAATTAAAAAAATTTTGTTTAATTCATTACCTGATCACTACTGAATTTTTTCTGCAAAACTTAATAACATATTTTATTGTATATTGTCACTCTGATATTTCATTACGCATTCGTGCGATGAAATCGATTTTACCACAATATCTATACAAATGCTTGTTTTGCAGGATTATCCGTTTGATGAACTATTCACATTTTCACAGAATATCCCCGATTGTTAAATTTGTAATGTCAAGTGGTATCCAATTTGAGTCATTTTTAATGATTTCTATAGGTCGCTTTCTCATTCAATATGTCATTAATTCAAATAATGAAGTTAAATAATTTAACTCAAGAAAATTAAGTTTGATTCAAATCTAATTTATTTATATTTATTAATTGTAAGTGCATATGTTAAAATGAACAATATTTATTTTAAAACTAAGCAGTTCACATACAGAAATAGGTTAGATTAGATACTGTTATTTTTTAACTACATGTTGTTTATTTAAAAATAATACATTTTTATATGAAAAGTAAAGATGATAAAATATTATCTAATTCAAGGAATTGGTTCAAAGTATCGCACTAATTATATGAAAAATTGAATCCAAATGAATGAGTTATAGTCTTCACATTCATAATTTTTGAGCTACAATATGTCAGGTGTACTATGAGCACAAATTTTACATCTTTTTTTTCACATTATAAACTACATCATATGCGAAAAATTAACTTATTTCACGGGACCCAATTTATCATACAATTATTATATCTCGTTATAATTGTATGGAAAATTGGATCCTTGTAAAGTAAGTCAGTTTTCACATATAATGCTTATATTAATGTGATAAACAAAAGATGTAAATACAAGGTTCAATAATAGATAGTTATCGAGCTACGGTATATCAAAGATAATTTGCATGTGAACAAGTTTTATACTAGAGATGAGCTAAATAGTTAATTTTTAATAAGAGTTATGTGGTCATTTATTGTTATTATTATTATTATTATTATTATTATTATTATTATTATTATTATTGTCGTTACTTGTATATAACTAATAATTTTAATAATTAATTTATAATTAATTACTTCAAATTTTGTAAAATCAATAATTATCTTATTTCAATCGAAATCAAAGCAAAGTTTTAACTTTTTAAATATTATATATATAAAAATTTTCAATAAGTAATAACATATAACATAAGAAATGTATTGATAATGTCTATACATCATGTAATTGCAAAAATTAATAACAAAATCCAGTGTTCGTTTTATAAATATATTATTAATATTTATAATATTTATATAAAATATTTTTAATATAGACAGAATTTTTTAATTAATTTTAATTTCAATATTTAATTAACTTTATCAATAATGAAATTGGAAAAAATGTAGAGACAAAGATAGAATGATAAATAACGCTAATAGACACCTCTTTGAACGTGAAGGCATATAGCTTTTTTAAAGGCTGCCTATTTATTATATAACAAATTTTCTAAAAACGTTTTCATTTTCTAACGAAGTTTCAAGTTTTCAGAAATCCTCAATTTTACAGCCAATCAACTCTTTCAAAAGATCTGTCATACACAGTGATAGCAATGATATGACTTGTACATAGGACGCAGCAAGGAAATTGCCTTAGTCAATGTTAAAATTTTTACTACCGTAAAGACTTTCTTTTTCTTTAATATATTTGAAATCTTTCATTTTAAGAATTTATTGCCTACTTACGCTGCTGGATTTTTTGTGTGGAAAATTTGGTAATTTGCTTTAAGTACATTGTTATTCTGATATTTCAGATTATAACAGTTATCTTACTATAGAATTCTCGGAAATTTATTTCGAAATCTTTATAAAATCCTAAAAGGATAAGTGACGCTAAAATTTCGCACAGTCTTCAAACAGATGGCTATTACAATTCACTGTTTCTCCAATCGCCTCAAGGCGATCGCAAGGCCAAGGATGACCCTGCGTGTCGACGGCTCTTAAAGCCTTAACGAGTCACTTTCTGAGAGAAGAATACGAATATCGCCGCTTTACATGTCGAAAGTACCTCGTCACCTTGCGTGTTACTTCGGCCCGCCCGGGTGGCTTTGTCGTAAAAATTGCTTGCCCGTAAAGAGATCGTTGCACGTCGAGGAAGTAAGAGCTTCCTGGACTGTTCGTTCCTTTCTTCCTCCCCTTCCTCCACCGTTCCACCTTCTTTTTTTTCTCTTACCATACATTTTTCTCGAGCGCGCCTTCGTCGTGCTTCGATCCGCGACGCTCGGCGAGTTCTACATTTGCAGCTGTTAATCGAGGCGTGAATGGAAGAACACAAAATTGCAAAAATTCACGTTTCCTTAGGTTCACATTAAAATCGGAATGTACAGAGTTCTATAATTATTTGGAGAACCAAAATACGAAAAATGAAATATATTATATGTATGAAAATTTTAATTTACTGCAACATTGTAAAATAATAAAGTTTCAAAAAATTTTAAGGTTACGAGTTTCTACAAAATCTAAAGTTCTATAAAACTTGTAAGGATGCAGCTTTCGAAAGTTCCGAGAGAGGACTGGAAGTATTTAATAATCGACAATTCAGGTGATTAAATTGACATAAATATATACATATAAAAATTTTGCTACATTTTTATAAATATACATAAGAAAAATTTATATTTATAAAATTTATATTTATATAATAATAAAGATATAAAGGCTTCTATATACGAAAATATGTTGAAAATTCACGGGCTTCCGTGTGCCGGCAATGCGAAAAATGAGAGGGATGAAGTTGTTAAACTTGTTGACAATTCCTAATAGCGAAAGACGCGTCGCATTGGATTTGCTAAAATGTAGAGTTCGCAGTAGGGTTATTTTCGTTATGGATAGCCGTTGAAGTGATCGTCGGTGTAGGGCGCTCAACCCTCGCACTTTCCTTCGCCACTGGTTATTTATCGGTCGCACTCGCACCACGTAGGACGCTGGACACGCATAATTTATCACGTGTGACTCCTTTACACATGGCGGTCATAAGGAAACTCCGGATGAGTCGTTGTGAATCCCGATCAGCCTTGCATTCTCGCGCGATTATCTCTAGATTTGTCGAGAGCCTCGATAAGCTTTCTCAAATAATATGTATCGACATCACAGTCATTACATTCTGTATAATTGTTAAAAAATCAGTTTTAATGTAAATAGAATGTAAAAGCGCCTTAAAAGAAATATTTCATTAGTAAGTGCGCTTAGATACCAGGAAGAAGTAATCTTTAAATTCTCTCTCTTCTATATTTGGCTCCTTTAATCGAATTTTTATAGAACATAGCACGTCATTTATAGCACAATGCTTTTTTTTTTATTGAAATGGACAGCGCAAGTTATTCGACACTTTTATATCTTCGTTCATTATCATAATCATTTGCACTCATTCGTTACTAATTTCACGCAGCACTTAACGTAAATAACTCACGAGGCTGATGCACTTCCCTCTGTAAAAAAGAGCACCGAGTGGCACACGGAATTCAAGTGTACGTACCACCGGATCTGGAACATGTATCTGCTCATTCATTAAACGCATTAACGCGATTTATCAGCGATCAACAGTATAGACACGCTTCGATTCCCATTCTCATCTATAGTTGCGTTAGTGAACGAAGCGGAAAGAACGAAAAAAGTGGGAAAAAAAGGAGAGAACTTGATTGAGGAATACTTTTTTAGTCATAATTCTTTAAGCTATTTTTGGCTTTTTCATGTAACTTATTATTATTTTTCGTTTAACTTATTATTTTTTGTTCTGTTGCTCCCTCGTCTTAAAACCTTTTTAATTCTTTCAATTTTTCGATATATATTTGAATATTTGAATCTTGATATCTTTTATGCTGTTTTTCATTAAATTAAGATGATCAAATCCTTAAGAAGACAAAGAGGAATATTAAAAAAATTCAATATTAATAATCATAATTAAATTTTAATAAATTATCATTTTTTAAATAATTATTAACATAAACAATATTATATTATTGTATTCGTAAATAACTAATAACATTTAATGTATGACGCTTAAGAGCACAATAAAAATTATCTCAAGTTTAGAAAGATTACATTTTATTTTTTTAAATTGTACTTTTCTACTGAATGTATTTTATAAATAAAATATCTGGATTTTTAAATTAAAAATCATAAAATTTTTCACATATTAGTAAAAAATTGTATTTTAAACTTATTTTCACTTATTATTCTACATTTATTACTTCTACACTTAAAAGAAGGACAATTTATAATCATGTCCATAATTTAGGACAAAATTTGAAACTATCCCTCCTAATTTTGAATGGTTGGTCACTAAGCATTGAATATTTGAGAATATTGAGAATACTTTGGGTCAAATTTGGAACACTTAGAATTTTTATATCTAATTACCAGTTATTGTTTAAAAATATCTGACTAGATTGCTATAATTCTATTGTACATTGCAATAATTCTTGTTTAAGCGTAAATGCTTTTCTTAAATGTTTTTAAACGTTTTAATGTTTTAAATGTTTTAGCGTTTTACTGAAACGTCAAAACGTTTTAATGTTTTAAATGTTTTAACGTTTTACTGAAACGTCAAAACGTTTCATTTGAAACGTTTAAAAATACTTATCTTAAACACATCTAATCGTTTTAAATGAATAGTAATTTAAATAATTATTTTGTTACATCGCGGAATTCAATATTATTCATTCAATATTATTATAGTATTATAAGTTTATGATTCTATACGTTTCGAATTCTCCTTGATTTCGAAAGTGAAACTGTTTGATCGTTATCAGTAACGGAGGATCTTGTTAAAGAGACGCGAAACAAGTTTCTCGCGAATTCTGTCGTCGGCGATGATCACCGGATGCTGTTTCCGTTATAGGAAGTGGTCGTCTTAAATCAACGGCTTGCAAAGGAAATAGCGAGTGGTAATTGAGCCATAACCCTCGGCCGGCAAACACACAAATATTTCAGCGTTGGGAATCCGCTCATAATTTAGCTCTTATAATTAAGATGCTCCGGCAACTTACTGAAAGCATCTCGCCTTCGTTGTATCCGCGAGAATCACGCTGTTCCGATAAAACGAGGACCGGTATCGCGATATCTTCTTTAAAATAAGCGTAATCTGTGCTCATAAATACTACGTTATTATAAAAAATAAATCAATGCATTTCAAAACATCATTGACTAACTTCAAGTTTGCAGCGTCGGACGTTCAAAAATTGAAACGTTTCAAGATAAATTCGCAGATACGGGATTTTAAAGTCTAAAGGTCTCGAAATTATTGTCAAAGAGAAACAAACTCCCGAAAATCTTAAAGCTTTGTAGACTTTGTTTTTTCAGAGGGTACATTTCCAGATACGAAGACAATCTTCGATGAATTAGATCTCGGTAATGATTAAGCTATCGATTACGATCTCCGCGTTGTCTCTCAAGAATTTCGAGATTCTTTAACTCGAAAGAGATTGAGAAACGTGGCAGTGGGTAATTTTAAATATAACGGAGTCACGACCTCGGTCAGCCGACACACACGTGTCGTGGCAACGACGGGTCGAGCAGGGTAACATAATATCCGCGTAATGACCGACCGAGCGACTCTCGGATGCGCATCGTAACGCATCGTCAGGACATACATCATCGGTAGCCATTCCAGTGTCGCGATATCTCTCCGATCCTTTTCTTGGATGGCGGTAATCGCACTGTGACTTTATACCTTCTCTTCGTCATCGTAACTTTGGAACCTTAGAACTTTGGAAATTTTACGACAACTCTTCCCTTTCCTTTCTACGGAGTTACGGACTTGATACTGTGAGAAATTGCAATATCATTTTATGTCTGTGAAACTTCGACACTTGAGGAAACTTCGTGACTCCTTCCTTTTGACATTTCGTAAGTTCGGCGCTTTGAAACTTTTGAATATTGCAAATCTCCTTAATCGTGACACTATAGATCTGTTCTCTTTCCATACTTCAGGACTGAATTGCTTGCATAGTTCATCTTTAATTCTTTTTTTTACATTAGAGAGAAAGAAACAAGAGATGAATTGTGCAAAGCTGCGTTTATATTCGGTGAACAACAAGGATAAAATGGCTGCATGTAAAGGTAAAGATTTTGAAGCTCAAGAAGTTCAGTCCTGGTATGGAAAAATAAGTCTTATATTATGACCATATTGGATCGCAAAGTTATGAAATCTTGAATTTGTTAAAATTATGATCTTAATTAGGTCTTAAAATTATGCAACTTATCGGTGTCTTCATCTTTAGATTTCGAAGCTCGGTTGTGAAAAGCTTCACATTTCTCATATAGGATGTCCACTAAAAAATTTTAAAGAAAAAAGATAATTAAAACCGCTTATTAAGAAAAGTGAAATAAATTAAATATGTAACTTTATGACCTGTCAGTAATTAATAAAAAATAAAAATGTAAAACAAAACAAATCTAATAATCCGCTCGACTATCCTTCTCTTTTCAGGTTTAAAAGTTTCAACTTTAAATTGCTCTTTTCCTAAACAAAATCTTGCCTACGTCCATGATTTAGAATTATCTAAAAGCATCTTTGCCAATCTCGAGTATTAATTAATTCGTCCCCCGCGTTACTGGAAACACTAGAAAATTCTTTTAAAAGGTGCAAAACAGTTTGTGCAAATGGTAGCATTCAGTTGACTAAGACATCAAGGACACCGCGGGGATCTTTCTGGAAGTCCTCGACGAGTGAATTATATCCGCTCAGTTGGAACATAGCTAGTCTCTTTATTACGGATGGCAGGACGCAAGTGATCGGCGCGATACTTCGATGTAGTAGATCCCGTGAGATAGCGAGCGTATTTGTACGGGTGACACCTGCATGCGCGGGGGCCTCGCTTTACGCATCGCCGAAGAGAACACGAACGACGTTGGTTCTTGCGTTCGTGATGTACCAGCTCGTGTTATCAGATTCACGTACAATGGCGCCCCGCTAGCATCCGTTTGTCCATCCGCACCACCGGACACCCCTGCGACATTAATTTGGTGAAACGATGACACTCAGCTCGAATACACCCAATGCCCGCACCATCGGCATTACGTTGGAAAAGTACACGCTGCCCTCCATACAAAAGAAAAATTTGACAAAAGTAAAACTTTATATTATACAATTTATTGTATCCCGAACGCGAGTTATAAAGGGAAACACAGATATAATTTAATTAATATAGGAAAATTATTTCTTTTTCCAATATTTTCAATTACGTGGTTTAGGCCAAGTTTCACAACTCACGGTTAACTCTTAGCCGAGTTGAACTTGTTTCTCATCTCTTTCTAATTCTAGAATTGTAAAGAGACGATGAATAAATTAAATCTCGGCTAAGCGTTAATCGTGAGTTGTAGAACTGGGTCTTATTAAATTTTTTTCATTTATTCACTTATTTTCATTTACTTTATTAAAGGCCGGTTATTCCATTTTCGAATAAATTATATGTTTATTGGATAAACAAAAGAGTGAAAGAGTAAGAGCATGAGAGTATAAAAGAATAAGGCCGGAATCATTGAAGATTGAGATTGAAGATTGAAGATTGAAATTTGACCAATCAAAACAATAGGACCTAACATTTCCTCATTGGTTAAATTTCAATCTTCAATCTTCAATTTTCAATGCATAGTCTGATTCCGATCTTAGACAGTAAACTGAAGTTTACCGAAACGTGGGACAACCCAGCCTAAATTTATTCATTTATTTTGATGTTTAAAGAATTCTTTAATTTAACACAGAATAATTCGAGGAAGAGAAAACCGCTCTCGCGACCATAAACTTCGTTCTCGCGTCTCGGCGGGAATTCGTTGGTGGTTTTTACGAGCGGCTAGTCGTCATTGCCGTATTCGTCGGGGGATTCGGCGCGCATCTCGGCAGGGGGTGCGGCGTTCCCTCTGCGAGTTCCGAGAGTCGACGGGATTCTCCGGCAGAATATCGCAAGTGTCACCGCATAAACCATCCCTCCTCCCCAACCATTCTTCTCCACCCGCGAAAGTATCGCGTTACCGTTGTAGCCACTGCGCGCAAGATGGACAGCTAGAGATTGCTACTCGCGTGACTTACAGACCCGCGACTTCGTAATCCTATGTGTAGGTTACATCGCACGGGTCGCGGTGTTCCCCGTAAACGAGGGCGGAGATTTATGCCATAAACGCGCGCGTTACGTAAGCGGCGCTGCAATAGACGAGGAATGCAAAGGTCTGGCGCTTTGTTCACCCCTGGAATGTAGCAGCTTCAGTCTCAGAATCTTTGCGACTTGCAGACTTTAAAGTCCAAGACTTTGAAGTTTCATTAATATCGACTCTGATGAAAAATATCTGGTTCAAATCTACATAATCTGAAATGTTTCTGAGTTGTGATACACTCTACAGATGAAGTACTTCAAATGATCTGCGAGATTATCTTTGTGTCCTGTGGAGTTCTCGCCGGATAAGGGAGGCTTGATTATCCTTTTACCAGGTGGAATCATAAATTATATTTGAAATACATAGTTGCCATCAATGGCGAACGCGAGAAGCGCATTCCGGATAAATTACAACTTTATAATTTTCCGCATCTATTACAACGTCCGATGAAATATGATACAAGATTGTCTCCAATCGCGGAAGCATAAATCCACGCATCCGCTAGCTAGCTCTATGTAAAGCATGGCATAGTAGTGCAGTGTATAAGCAGCGAGATCGTTCCTTGCTAGTAGATCGCTATTGACTTTTATTTAATGTAGCAGGTAAGTTAAGTTGGAAGCCAGAGAAGTTGGAATCACATTTTTATGATGACTTCGGTGAAGAAGGAATGGAACACTGGCTTCTTTATAAGAGGAGTTAGGTAGGAATTGGTTAAAATTTGCAGTGATTTACATGTTGCAAGATTCAGTCGAGTGAAATCAATAATGAAGTGAAAATCTAAGAAAAATCGAAAAACTTGAAAACTGCTCACTATTTGAGGAGTTATGTATGAGCGCAAGTTTTTTCTTCTCTCTTTTTTTCTCTCTTTATATTAGGTGTTGGAATTAATTCGTAGCGTTTTTTAATAAAAGAATGTTATTTATTTCACATGAGCATTAAAAAATACATTAATGAAAGTACTTCCCATCACTTGTAAAACGCTACGAATTAATTCCAACACCTAATATCTTCTTCTTGAATAATGGATAGAAAATATTATACGATATAGAAACTTCTTTATGATTTGTTCAGATGAGTTCTGTGACACCAGTTCTTCTCGTATTAAAGGTTAGAAATCTTTTGAATTTTAACATTTCCAGATACGTCTAACTTCATCAGCAATTCCAAGAACTTCTTAATGAAGTCTCACAATAATCAGCTTATTTTGTCTAAATTCGTTCCGCCATTATATTTGTATTGAATTTACTATTTTAATTAAATTAATAAACGTAGTTTATATTTGTAAACAATAATATACCTTATAACAACTTGTGTTGTGGTTTTATGCTTCTTTTTTATATTGTTTACTATTTTAAATTTTAGAATTCTGAGAGAGAGAGAGAGAGAGAGAGAGAGAAAATAGAATTTAGCAACCAGAAAAGCCTTAAAAAATAAGTCTTCCATAAATTGTTTTGTCAGAAAGCTATTCCCAAAGAATTAAATAGATAGTTGAAAAATATCTTTAAATTTTCTAATTAAATTATTTGCATCCTTTTTTTCATAAAATGTGAAATGTTTTCCGAATAATTCCAATTAAAGAATCTGCCGAAATTACATCTAACTTGCGAATCTGCAAATGCGAGTAGCTCCAAAGGTTTAAAGTTCTGGCATAATATAAAGAATCGAGATGTTGTCGGGAATCAGGAGGCGTCAACGTTCTGCAATACATTATGTGTACATTAACCGAAGGGAGAGGACCGGGTCATTGGTATGCCAATAAGAAGGTAGTCGGCGATATAACGCCCGTGATCTAGATTAATGCGAGCACTGCCGGTAGCGGTCACGTAGAGCGTCCCACGCACAGCGTGTGTCCACTGCTGGTTGCGCGCAAAGCGTCCTCAGTCCCTGGGCCCGGTCTGGAACGTCCGCGGGCTGTCGCTACATTATTCATAAAATAAAACGTGCGAGGAGGTAGCGTGGCAGGTAGTACGAAAGAAAGAAAAAGAAATTCGAGCGCGTCGAACTCCGCGCGAGTCCGCGCTGAGTCGCCCCATGTCGAACGAGTCGCTTTGGGATTTACGCGAAAATCATTCATCAGGTGTTCTTTTGCCGAGCACTTCCGGCGAGCGTTTGTGTCATTAATAACACCATACACGCGAGCGCGTCTGTCATGTCCGCTGTTAAAACCGCGTCGCTCACTGACAACGATTTTCACAATCTTCGATTGTCACGAGAACTTTTGTTTCTAAATTGTTGATTACAACGAGTAACGCAAACATAATGAGGAGAAGTGGCTACGTTATTTCTAGACGACACGTATGTCCAAAAACGAGATATAAGATGTTTTTAAAAGTTTTTAAGCATCTTATGTCCATGATTTTGAACTTTTTGTTGTTTGGATTAATATATTATATATAAAACTATCGAAATAATATTGTTATTTGTATACGAAAGATAGTTTCTTCATAATATGAAAGAATCTTTTTGAAACGCTTCACGAAAAGTATCCGTGGAATTTGACACTATGCAACATCTATGTATATAATTCTCATCGTACTGGTGTTAATATTAATCATATTATTATGGTATGGATTTAAATGGTGTTAAAATCTAAATCATGTTGGTGTTATTAACAGTGAAAATTATATATACATTGAAAAAAAAATGCTCACAATTTTGTTTGCGAGAAATATGTATATTTATTTCACTACTGAAATAAATCTTTATTTAAATACGGCGAAATAAAATTATATACCTAGTAAAACAAGTCATCTATTTTAATTTTTATGATTAATGAAATATATTTTACAGGAATGTTTCATCACAATTAGATTTTTTCTAATAAAAAAAAATATTGTAAATAACATTTATTTTGCAATGCTTCGACATTTTTCTCTCAGATATCGCATGGTATTAAATTTACATCGATATTTTTTAATGTGTTGGAACTTGAAATTCTTGGATTTTGAGTTTGTTCTCCTCTTACAGACTTACGCAAAATACGAATGTGGAAATACGCATGTTTGAAAATAGAGTTATTTTAAGACTAAGTCTTTGGAAATACATCGCGAATCGGAGGATGTCGTATTGCGAGCAATCGCGTAGAAATTGGTCAGCGACCTTGATACAGATTCTGTACGCACTTTATGGTATCTCATGTTTCTGTAGTATTAGTCAACGGCTGGATGTCCAAAAGCTACGAAGGTCTGGAGATATCTACCGTATGTACGCAAGTTGCTATGTACGCAGTGTCCAAACAATGCGAACAGTTTTGCTAACAAAAGATTTAATATATAAATGTATTGTAATATTTAATATATAAATAATAATATAAAATGTGCATTTAATAATATAACATTTGCAGTAGAATCTTTATGATATGGCTATTGCGCTATCAAATAATTTTACCATTTTTAATATTTTATCTATTCATATATATTCGTAATACATACAAAAGCGATATAAATATTACTGATAATATAAATAATTGTCGATATAAATTTTAGCTAATTGACTTACATAGAAACTGTCAGCTTATTACTAAGATATATGGTACTTTTTATATAAGCATAAATATTACAAGAATAAATCACATCAAGTATTTTATATATTTTTTTATTATTATTGTTATCTTGATCGGTAATATATTGCCGCATCATTTAAACCACAGTTGTAAAATTACATAGAGGAAGGTTAATTGCCCGTTTCTACCAATGTGGATTAACTTTAATCCTCGGTTCAACTTACTCTTCACCTTTTTCTTATTCTTAAAACTAGAAAAAGATGAAGAGTTAGTTGAACCGAGATTACAATTAAACTGTATTAGTAGAAACGGGCATAGAACATCTTCTCACCATTACCATAATGCAATGTTCGATAGTGCAATGCATTATGAATAATGATGGGGAAGTTTTGGTTGAATTGCTGTCCCAATCTTTTTATAACCTTAAGCAGTGAATACAAGGAGCGATCCAGCTAATCCCGCGTTAAAATTCTTCGCGGAAAAGATTGATTTTGAAAAAGTGCTATATAAAATAGCCCAAAAGTGTCCCGAGATGCGATCTCGGAGACACCCTGTATCGTACCACAGCCTCCGATACATTTCTACCAGCAACCCGTTTTCTGCGCTCATGTTCGGGGATTAAGCGGCTCCAGCCTTGCCTGGCGACACCGATGCCATAAATTATTATTTCCACGATAAAGGTCGTCGTGGCGGTGCTGCCGAGCGCGGAATTCTCCCTGACTGCACTCGTAATTAATGCATCTGACGATAACCGCGACGCAGATCTAATCGGGCAGATCCCCCCCCCCCTCCCCCCGATTGTGGCGCGGCGCGCGAAAATAAATGTGCGCGCACCGTTTGAGAAATGCGTCGGCGACACACGAGCCGACGTAAAAGTGGATGAAACAGATGCATGGACGTAAAGACGCTAAGTATGACATCGATACTTCGGTTCTTTTCGTCTGGCATCAGGAATGCGTCAATGCTAATGTTGTTATGTACCTAAATGGCGATCCTCGGTCGCTGCGCCATGAGAAATCGGCTTCTCTCGGTAGCAAATGTTGCTTGTTTCTCTCGCTCCGTTGCCGAAGGTACAAGGAAACTGTTTAACAATACGCGCGTGAACTCCGACCGCCAATTACTAATCTAACCTAGCCTAATCTAATCTAACCTAACTTACTTATTATCCTGCGTTCAAGAATCATGACACGTGACTCGCAAATGCGAGCGCGATTGGCAGCCGATCCCGCGGCATAAGAAGAAATCTTTGTCTCTCGTTGCGAGAGCGTTCCGGAAGAAGGAGAGAAAAGAGAGCGGCCGGCTCTCTTTCTTTCGCTCTTTCTGGAGCCGGAAGAAGAAAAGACGAAAGGAAAAGAAGAAAGAGGCAAGGCAAGTCCACGTGGTGGAGTCCGAGTGTGCGAACGCGCGGTGAGCGGTCCGCCGCGCTTGGCGCGAGTTCCATAAAGGATTTCCGCCGCTCTTTTCTCCCTTGGAGGAGGGTGACTGTGGCGCGCTTAGAGCGTGCCTCTCTCTCGCATTGTATAATAATGTATCGCATATGGTCGCATCTTGTAAAACTCTGCGGGCGTTCCTCCCTCCCTCTTTTCCCTTTCCCTCCCGCCGCTCCGTCTTGTCCCAAGCCGAGGATGAAGACCCGAATGAGGTCGTTCCCGGGGTCCCGGTTCATTCATCCGGCTCAACGGGGCCTTAGAGGTGACGAAAGGTCCTGAAAAACCGCCTCCAGGTCACGTTCGACGGGGGGCCGAAGTTTGCGGATTTCGCTCGGTCTCGTCGTTCGACGTTGCCCCGGCAACGTTTTACCTGCATTGGTTGGCCGGGTCGGTCGGACGTTCGCAGAAATACGGGGTGTGGTGTTTCACCGAGAGAAGTATAAATAAGGGGGAAGAATGTTTTATGGGATTTTGAGGGTAACATGGTTGGGTTGCCGAGGACTTTGATTCGCGTTATGCGTCACATCGCGACTGTCTCGCGCTGTTTCATGCCATGTCTCATGTTTCCGTCCAAAGTAGCTCACAACAATGTAAATTATAGTTCTTCTGGAAAACGCTAATCCTACTTGTTGACGGTAGATTAGTGGCAGAAATTTATTTAATCGAAACTTTCAAAGCGATAAGTTCATTTTGATTGCGCTATCTTTAACATACTTATCAGTATTAGTATTTAAATTGTTATTAAATTGTCTGTCACACGCCATACTATTTAATTTCCTTCTAATTTTTCTCGAGATTGAAAGATATTGTTTATATCTTTTAGAATATTTCAGTATACTGTGATACATTTTGATAAAATATTTTTTTAGCTCGAGAGTGAACTGTTTTTGTCTATTATTATCACGTATTTTTCACTTTCAATTTTCTTCAACCAACGGTATCTCGCTCGATTAGCAAACAAGGCGCGACAGATCCGATTAGATAAAAATATGCGGTCTTACACGCCGTTGGAGACAAACCAGCTTCACCCGTGACCATCGTTCCATTGAGAGTAGGGTAGTCAATAGGATCAGAAACGATAACAATGTGTCTCGAGTCAAGAGACCCTCGAAGGAGCAAATACTTAGTCTGCGGTTAGTTCCCCCAGATTAGATTTCGGTCTCACAAACAGCCCTTCGAATTTATGATTTTCTTTCGCTTTCGAAAGAAAGAATTTCTTCCTTTGTAAATATCGTCATTTTAAATTACTCCATTTTTTTTTAATTTTAATAATACAAATTCATATATATTCCATTTTCATATGTATATATGTATATACACTTTTTCTCTTGTAATTTAATTTCGTTCTGCGAAATCTAGAATAGACTTTTAGCAGAATGTTTATCTCATCCGTACGGTATTTCAACACAAAGTCGATTTACGTAATCTTTCATTTATGTAGATTATTTTGTTCCAGCAGATGTTTCTCTTACGCATACTTATTCCTCGTGTCTTTATTTTCCAATCATGCAGATTCTATCACGAATGGCATTTCGTGTATTCACATCCTCCCTTTGTTCTCATTCATTTTATTTTCGTCGATATCTCTGATCTGTGGAAATTTCACTTGCAACACCGTGAGCGTATCTTTCAATTCGTTCAAAGCTTGACGATCGAAGAATCTAGAATGAAATATTTGCGAAGATGCGGAAACTTAAACGTCACTTTAAAAATTCCAGAATCTATAATTTGCAGAAATTATTACATAAAATCTAAATATCTAAATAAAGTTTCCGTAGCTGACGATTAGATTTGAATAGATCTAATAGGTCAGCTATTAGATCTATTCAATTAAAACTCTTTGTGTGTCACCGCTAAATTATTGTTGTTAAAATAAACTTAGTACTAATTCGTTTTTGTACAGCTTATATCATTTTTGTATCATAGAGATCGTAGAGATCATAGAGATTGAGTCTCTTTGTGCTAAAAGATCTGGATTCACATCCATTGACAATTAGAACATATATCAGATAATTAATATATGTCAATCAAATGATTTGATCATCATCTCACTCGAAAAACAATAGTAAATTAATGAGAATATCTTTATATGACACTCTCTATTATAGGCTAAAAAAATGAAAATATATTTCACTTGTTGAAAAAGAGTAACAATTTTCACTCTTTTTAGATTTAAGAATTAAATTTTCATTTCAAAGGAATGAAACCTCACTTTTTTAAAAATAAGATTTCACTCCTTTGAAGTGAAAATTTAATTCTTAAATCAAAGAAGAATGAAAATTGTCTTTTTTTTTTCAAGAAGTGAAGAGTGATTGTATTTTTACTTTCTTGAAGTGAGATTTCACTGCAAGAAATTTAGAGTATTAACACATGTATACAGAAGAGATCACCACATCTCTAACAAGAGACGTAGTACAGACTTTGAAGAAGATGCTTTAATTCTCTTCAAAATTAACATAAATTTAATCAACATAAATTATGTGGGTTTTATAGACCCAGCTTTAATAACTGTGTTACAGATTTTGATATTTACTGCTTCGGAGAATTAATGTGTATATAGAAATAACGAAAGCAAAGTATGTAGAAAAAAAGTGGAAGTTCAGCATGCAAAGAAAAAAAAAATCCAGACATTTTTTGGACATGGACATTTAATGATCTACGAGATTTATTTATAGCGAAGATTGAGGAGCGCGAGCTTTTCTATCGCGTCCATTTTCTCTGCGATGAAACATATCGCGCTGTTCGTTCTATCGTCGCCAAAATCCGTCCATTTCCGATCCAATACCTCGACATCGGTCGTAAAGGGCCGTGCGTACGCGGGTACCGGCTTCGAGATATCGACGTTATAAGATCGGGCCACGTCTTTATCTAGGTTCTTTAGTAGGGGGCGCGGGGTGGTAATATATTTGGTAAGCGCGGAGCGAGATAAGTGGTTAGGTAGGTAGCCGCGGCGTGGTTGTCGGCCAGATAGTCGACTGGCTCCGGTAATGGAGACTGCAGGGTGCCGCTAATGCAGTAGCGATGTCACGGGGCCCGGTGCATCGGTATATTCTTCTTTCCCTCCCTTTCCGTCCTTCCGCTCCCACCTTTGCGCGGAGCCACCGGACGTATCTTCGCCGGTCTTCGCGATATCGGCCGACCTGTATGTCCTTCTCCTTTTTTCTTTTTTTCCTTTCCTTTCTCACTTTTTCTCATCTTTTTCTCGCTTTCTCGACGCTCGACGCGGCCTCTCTTTAGCGGAACTCCATTGAGGACATTGGTTGATATCAAGGGGATATCTCGAAGCGATAGCAATCGGACGTGTGAAATGTGTTTATACTGAATAACGCGACACTGCTAGTCGCGATGAGGCTCATTTTCGTAAAGACTATTTTCCTCCTTTTCTCTCGATTAACTGAACATGAGAGATTTATTAAAGCATAGAGAGGAGCACTGCGTGTAGCCTTAATAATAGTGTACGCGTCGTACATTTGTTGTACATTTGTTTCACTCTTTGATCGCGTGAGGCAAACGTTTCATGTCGTAATATTTCTCACCTCGAGAATATATTTCTTTCCAACACTCACGAGTATGAAAATCAAACGAATACACAATGTGAAAATTGTAAGCTTTGGCTGTGTCAGGATAAACAAGATTATATATAGAACAACAACAGTCTCTAAATTTATTTTACAACAACAGTCTCTAAATTTATTTTACAACGAATTAAACCACATGTTACACACAATTCGAAAAAGTTAAGTGATAAGATTGAATTTATTTGTAAGGTCCCTCGTTATTAATTAATTCATTTTTAACTCTTAACTTTTATCTGCCAATCGAGTCTTTCCGATCTATTATGAAATAAGTCGAAATAGATTCCGTTCGGAATTATTCCATTTTCAATAGAAATTTAGAGAATAATTTGATTAGCTGAATTTAATTAGTGTTAAGAAAATCGTAGTTATATTGGTAGTCATACAAAGGTATCTGGCTGTTGGTCAACTTCACCGATTCATCGATAAAACTTAGGATTACTGACTACCGACTCATTGTAGACCCGGATTCTTTTAATATCTCTACTTATCATTTATGTGTGAAGCGTGGACACATTGTATCTTGACCTGAAGGATTTCATATCGTCGACTATTTATTGCTATCCTAGATCTATTACAATATCAACATACTGAAA
The DNA here is from genome assembly GCF_024713525.1 of Acromyrmex echinatior. NCBI lineage: Eukaryota > Metazoa > Arthropoda > Insecta > Hymenoptera > Formicidae > Acromyrmex > Acromyrmex echinatior. The sequence goes on from NC_141868.1 coordinate 1,456,073, forward strand.
CGCGACCTTTATACGACACGATCTGCGCAGTCTACTTGGTATGCATTGCAATATAATATTGATCTCTTCCGTTCTGTGTTCGCAGGATGTTCGGCAGCATGAAGCGATGCGCGCGTTGCCAAGCGGCAATTCTCGCGTCCGAGCTGGTGATGCGCGCGCGCGAGCTCGTTTTTCACGTGCGGTGCTTTTCATGTGCGGCGTGCGCCGTGCTCTTGATGAAGGGTGACCATTTCGGCATGAGGGACGGCGCCGTGCTCTGTCGGCTGCACTACGAGATGGGCGCCGAACTGCATCCGGCCCAGAGTCCGCCGGTCCCGGTCTATCCACCCGGACCACACTATCCCGGCCAGCCCTTCCCCTCGCCCGAGTTCCTCCATCATCATCATCATCACGCGCCATCGCACCCTCATCACTCGATGCACCCCCAACACCCACATAGTCACGTCAGTCCGGTGCCACTGCAACCCTCCACGCCTTCCGTCCCCGATGCTTCTTCGCCCCCAAAGGTGCCCTACTTCAATGGCGCCGCCGCCGTGGTCCCACCGCCCAGACAGAAGGGTAGACCCAGGAAGAGGAAGCCTAAGGATCTTGAAGCTATGACTGCGAGTCTTGGTGAGTGTGAATTTTATAATTGTACCTGATGTAGCGTGGGATCTTTAAGATATGAAAATAAACATCGAAATATCTGAGAGCGGTATTCATAGTCGGATTTTATATTTAGGATCGTCTTAAGTATAGTCTTAGAGCAATCATACAAACCAAAAAACTTAAGCAGTAAAACGTAAGCAAATTGACCAATCACAGTAGAAAATAAGGCTATAATGTAAACAGTAGCCAATCCAATGTGTTGATTTCTTTACTTACGCCTTACTTAAGTTTTTTTAAGTTTTTTATGTGCCGTGGTCCTTAAGATGCCATGAACTAATTAGAGGACTTAGCATTTTATGACATTACTTAAAAAGACATTATTTAAATCGACTGTGAATACCGACTAAAATTGTAAAATCTCAAAGTTTCTAATTTTCGAAATCTTAAAATTTTGAAAATCTCGCTGTTTTACAATTTGGATGACTATTCGTGAGCTTACACTCTAAATTTCTTGCAGTGAAATCTCACTCCAAGAAAATACAATCACCCTTAAAAACAAGTGAAAATATTTCACTTCTTGAAAAAGAGTGACAATTTTCACTCTCTTTAAAGTGAATTTTCACTTTAAAGGAGTGAAATTTCACTTAAAAGAAGAAGAGTGAGATTTCACTCCTTTGAAATGAAAAGTCACTCTAAAAAGAATGAAAATTGTCGTTCTTTTTCAAGAAATGAACGGTGGTTGTATTTTCACTTTCTTGGAGTGAAATTTCACTGCAAGAAATTTAGAGTGTAAAATGGTAGACAAGAGTAGTCTACAGATCGTGGAGTCTAGATACATCGTTGTTCCCAAAAGGCAACCTTCTATCGCGCCACGCTGGGAGAACGCATGACCGACCTGACGTGATTTACGGGCGTGCGTGGGCGCGCGACGCTTGCCACCGAAGCCTGATAAAATTTGTCGGCGCGACATAAATTCCCGAATCGAATCCTCCGACGAAACGCATACGCGACGTGTGGGCGGCACGCCGGTTAGGTTGAGAGAACTCAATTTCCGATTGTCGAGACCAATCGTGGGAACAAGTTGGTGATACCAGCTGGCTTCGACCAAAGAACCACTGCGGACGAAACTTCTACTTGCCACCTCTTCCCTATGCTCCTTTTTTCCGCTCATTCTCGCTGGAGGAGGTCGCTCGATGTCGCCGTGTCGTCGTGAAAAAAGATTGTGGCGGCGTGCAGGTGATCGTCCAGTACCACAAGTTGGCCTCTGATCTATCGTGGATCATGCAGGCAATTTTTTATGGCCATTGCTAAGGGCTGCGACGAGCCACGCTTCCGAGGCGAGATAAATGGTCGTGTGTTTAGTAACACTTGAATTATGGTTGTAGTTCGCAGCGTGCGGTCTTGCATACGAACAAATCGTTCATATAGATTGCTTGTATTAATTATTTAATAAGCGAAGCCACGGTACTATATGGTCGACTGAGCAGCGAGCAGTTTCGTGTTACTAGACTAAAAGCGCAATTTGTTCTTGTAAGAGAGAGAAAAAGAGAGAGAGAGAGAGAGAGAGAGAGAGAAAGAGAAGAGAGTTAGAAGAGACAACCATCAAAATTGGGAAGAAATTAATTAAAGAAATTAATTAAAGAAATAATTTTCTGAAAATTATTTAGAAATGTTAATTTATTTCACGAATCTATCAAATATCCTCCGTCACTTTTCGTCCCAATACTCTGATGCGTCGTAGTTTCCGCGATTCTCGAATAGAGATATTGACTAGACTCGGTTTCAAGTACGAGCGATCACGCTGAGTCGCAACGCGACGGAAGCGAGTTCTAACGTTGTTTGATGCGTATCACAGCTCATTAGTTTCTCGAGTGCAAAGAGGCGGATTAAAGCGGGGAAAGGGGAAGGGAAACACACAGCGTATGCGAAAGGCCCGTGGATACATGGCCAATTACAGCTCTATGCAGCAAATAGTTTACAGGCACGATACCTCATTCACAGCCACGTCGGTCTATCGCACCTCTGCCTACAAGGATGATACTGTCGACATTGCGCGATTAAGCTCGAGCAAATTGACTTGGCAGGATAAAACACAAATTTGTGTTTCTAATTCGATTCTTCTTCCAAATTAGGAATTTTCACGAAATAGCTTTTAGATGATTAAACTACGTGTTGACTGTCATATATGATATGTTACATGTAATCGACGTTTCACTAAGAGAAAACTTTTTGGTAACTATAATTACATATTACTATAATTATGACTATTTTACTGCTATAATATTATTAATAGTTATATTTGTATAGTTCTATCAACAAATAAATGTAATTAATAAAGACAACTAATAGAAAATATCTATGTATGTATAATTATAATTTATATTATTATCACAAAAATAGTTGCAATTGTTATAATTTAACTGTAATTTATAGTCTTAAAAATGACTATAAATTATAGTCATATTATAGCAATATACATTATAGCATATATAATTGCAATAATTCTTATGATAATAATAATGTAAAAAAATTATAGTCATTTTCGATTGTCAACCATATACACACTCACACACACACACACACACACACACACACACACACACACACACACACACACACACATTTGTTGATATAATTATAGTTACTATTACTAACATTATAATAATAATAATCATAGTAATAGTAACATGTAATTATAATTACCAAACATTAGACTTTGCAGTTTTAATGTCATTGATGATTGATTTTGTCGAAACATTTTAAAACGCTTATAAAAAATAATTGTTATTCGATGACATGCAATTTATATTTACATAAATATCTAAATAAACATCAAGTCTGATCAATCCAAGTCTGATTGTTTTTGATGAAAATTCTGAATTTATTTTGCAGACCTAAACGCGGATTACATAGACATGCCCTTCGGCAGAGGAGGCCCCGGAACCCCCGGCATGCCCGGCTCCAACAGCAGGACAAAGCGGATGAGAACAAGCTTTAAGCATCACCAGTTAAGGACGATGAAGAGCTATTTCGCGATCAATCACAATCCCGATGCGAAGGATCTCAAGCAGCTTTCCCAGAAAACTGGCTTGCCGAAAAGGGTGTTGCAGGTAAATAAAGACTGTTCGACTCATGCGATTCGCAATTCCTCGTTTTCTCTTGATACGAGTTAAAACGCGATGTTGAAACTGGAATTTCCTCATTTCGATTTCGTTAGTTCTTAACCGTGTCGCATTTAGCTTCGAAAGTAGTTATTTGCTGATGTAATTGCTACTTTGATCAGATCTAATTCTGATACAAAACATATTGTACTCTTTAATCGTTTATTAAATATACGTATAATTAAATATTTATGCGAATTCTTATAATTAGATGAAATTTTAAACATTTGAAATGTTGGATTTCTCCGTAATGTTTTAAATATATCCTAAAAATATATTGAAGTTTTAAAATTCCGAATGATTATGAATTTATCTACTTTAAATTGCATTCGATACAACTGCAATTTTTTGTAGACTAAAAAAATGGTCTGGTTGGATTAAATAGTAATTTTGATCGAAAACGGACGAATCAGAATTTTCTGATTAAATCTACTAGAATTCTGGTTGAGATAATAGAAATCTGATATAATTGTTCTAGTAAAAATAAGAATTCTATAAGTAGATTTTACGAGAAATATTGTACCAGAATTTCGGTTATCTCACTAGAATTCGGTCACATCAACTAGAATTTTAATAAATTTAACCAGAAAATTCTGATTTGTCCATTTTTAACCAGAAATTTTTTTCAGTAAAATTCATTAGGTTTAACTTACTAGACCTTGTGTATATAAATTACCATGAAAAAAATAACGAGATGAGAGTGCGAAAGAAAAATCGAAAGATGGATAACCGGTGGTTCTCGCTCAGCCCCTTTGCCTCTCTTACATTTCGGGAGGGTGCGCCCTATAAAAATATTCACGTACGCGAGTCACGCGTAGACACACGCGCTTCTCCCAATTAGTGCAGCGCGTACGGCGTGGCTGCAAAGTTAAAAGAACCGCGCGGAACGAAGCGATATTTCTGTCGACGAGAAGCTGCGGCCTTTCTCCGTAATTACGAGCCGGCGTCAATCCGGAGACAGTCAAAACCCCCGGCGGACAGCTAAGCTACGTCGTAACGTCGAACCCGCGCCGGCTTGCTCTCGTTAACCCACTACCGTTAAATTATTAGGTTGTTACAAAAGTTTCGCGCGCGTTCCTTTGTAAAACATGCCATAGACGCGCGGATGAAAAGGAAGAACGATCGGGGAGATACTGACGATTTAAAGGTAAATGAGGCGAGGCGAAACGCAGTGGAAATGAAAAGTTTTGGTCAGGTGAGATTTTTTCTGTTCTTGGTTTTTTTATAAATATATACATTTAATTTCAATGCCTGTTAAATTTTAGTTGTAAAGATCAAATGCAGGACTAAAAGCTTAGAGATTTAAAGTTGCGCAATTAAGAACTCCGAAATACAGAGAGAAGTTTGAATATTCTTGAAATCCTAAAGCTTTAAATTTTTAAAGTCTCATAACAAGATTCCAATGGGATTCCAGAGAAATTTTATATTCGTAATTTTCAGCCACTGGAGATCAAATACATAGAGTACAAAATATATAAAAAAAAAAAAATTTAATATATTATACCATTATTTAAATACGAAAAATCGTTCTGATACCTGTCAAGTTTTAATTATATTAATTTTATTTATATTTTTATTGAATATAATTTAATTATATTTATTTCTAATTATATTATAGTTATAAATACATATTTAATAAAATTAAAAATTTCTAACCCGCGGATATAAAAAGATGATAAAATGAAATAATTATTTTATTCTTTATTTTATTTTTTAATTACTTTTATTTAATATTTTTAATTTATTTTTTAATTACCCTGTACTGTTAATCCATTATAAGAACATAATTTAGGTTATTTTTAAGTGGTATAGAAAAATTGATTCCAAAAAAATTACTAAAATAAAGGTATTGAAAGAAGAAGTTTTGAAATATAAAGGGTAATTATATATTGAAGAATGAATACGGTTTATTTTATCTTACGATTTATTTTATCTTTTTCTATACCCTTGAGTTCGAAATTTTTAAATCTGTACGTAATGATAAATTCTTAATACAAATCTCTGTAACGAAACTATCACTTCTTTAAAGTAAAGCAAAACGTAATTTTAAAAAGTACAATTTGAAAAAAATGACGCCGTTCAAAAATCATCGCCATATTTTCTCCAATCTTCCGCATAACAATCATTCCGGTTGTTACATAGCCTCGATTCTGCGCCCATTCGTCGAGCCGAAGGAGAGGGTTGGAGGTGGCCGCTATTGTATTCGTAGGGTTCTTGGTCGCCATCTTGCTTGATATTGATCGCGAAACGCGCGAATACTTGCCCGCCGCGCGCGCACAGATACACCGGTAGACGCGCGCGCGCGAGATCACGCATTCGAGGTGGGACACGCACAAGTAGTCGGATCGCGAGTTCTTTCGTTGGAAGTCCGCGGGGGAGGAGACTGTCTTGAAAATGGCGACGTCGGATCGCATCGTCTTTCATTTATCACGAATATAGAGGAAGCTTCGCGAAGGCGCGCACGCGTATCCGTGTGCGAGTCCACGTGAATAGGAGGAGGAACTCTTATCTAACGCTGCGCGTTTGCGGATGCATAAGACGTTCATGAATTATTTTCTGCATGACATGAATAACGTTGTTATTTCTTGATTATAACGACGGATCATTTGGATCCGAAAGCGAAAATTTTTAGACGATTGTATAATCTTACGATTGGTACTAAATGAAGTTTTAAATTGTAGATAAAAATCTTTGAACACACCTAACTCTGTCAATCATCGGAAAGTGTGAAAGTATTTTGTACTTCAAATAGTTATACGTTTTAGAACTTAGCTGTATAGTTTTTATAGGTTTTTTTTTATTAACCCAAGACGTCACGATGAACATTAACGTGCTTTCAAGCTGTCACTTCAAATTGTATAACATAAGAATATTTTAGAACAAATATTAAATTATTTTTCCAATCTTCTTCACGGAATTAAACAAAGTAGCTTAACTGCATTCCTTGTTTAATTCATGAAAATATATTTTATCTAAAACTCCTTTTTTTCTTAATTCTTTGTCTTTATTCTATCTTCGTCAAAAATGTGTATGTTACTGTTATATTAAACGATCAATGTCTTTCATCTCATAACCACAGTCGCACTTATTTATTTAGTTTTTTCTGTGTTATGATTTTCTAAAGTTATAATGATTTACTCTTAATTGATTGATGGAAAGTAATGAGATAGTTTTCTTCATTAAAATTAAAGAATCAAGGATTTTTATTTTCTTTATTATAAAAATTCTTAAAATAATTAATGCCTTTAAAAATGTCGTGCATTAAAAATAATGCTTGCGTTTTATGCCACATTTCTTGTTTAAAATAATTTTTATATTATAGTTGAAGGTTACGCAACATCACTTTATCGTTTTCTGAAAATATTTACGTTAAGTCCGTAATCAATTGTTTAAATTAATCGCGTTTCCTCTCTCTTATAATTGAATTTTGTGAGCTCATATGCGAACTTGAGCGATAACTCGAGCTGTCGTATGTAACGATCGAAATCCTCTGCCCGTCTTGTTCTCAGGTCTGGTTCCAGAATGCGCGAGCAAAATGGCGGCGTATGGTACTAAAGCAGGAGGGCAAGTCCGACAAGTGCGACGGCGGAGTGGACGGCGGTAATCTCGGTGACCTTGAGCTCTACGGGAACAGCACCGGAAGTGGCGGGCCGCCGATGAGTCCGCCCTTCATGCTCGGCGGTCCCCACAGTCCTGCGTCTTTGGCGTCCCTGGACTGCGCGTGATCCTTGACGTCCGAGTTCGTGCTTTCTAGTTAGCGCGTCGCACATCCTCGTCTTGCGACAGGACATCGATATTGGGACGTGCACCCTTACGGACGTGAGTGAAATCGTTGGCGAGTGCGTGAAAACAATGAATTGTGAATAGTCGGTGAGCGTGTAAAAAGCAAAGAGGAATAACTTTTCCGCGAACGAAAATTTGCGGACGGATTAGCGAAGACCACTCGTGGAGCAAGACTCGAGGAGTGCATTTTTTTTTTAGAGCACTGATTTTTTTCTGTCGAATTGAGAGTTCTCTTTCGATGGACGAAACATATGAAAAGTTTATTTCTTGTTATCCTCCCGCAAGTCGAAAATGAACTTCTCGAGGCCCTCGCTTCGAATCAAGATGATATATGTAAAATTTGACGCGCTGACGCATGAATCCATTTAATTGATAAAATCGTTGTATTTATTGTAGCTCGAATTGCGGCGCTCCGCCGCGAAACACTAAAGTCGTTCGTTGAGGGCAATGTAATTAGTAAACGAGATTTATTTATTCGCCTAAGTCTAACTAAAAATCGCGAACATTACCAGTGCTGTGAAAATTCTGCGTTTCGCGAGTTCTCAAACAGTTGTCGGTTGCTGTCATCTGACAACGAATGAAACTCTCGCGCGGTCTTTCATTTATTATACGTTTGAAGGACATTAATTGTTACATTGGTCGACGAAACGATTTATTGAATTACTGATTATTTGATATTTTTTAACTTCACCGTATGCGTATCTTGTCATTCCTGTGTGAGAATCTCATTTTTTAATTCTTTAATCACAATCGATATTCGTGAGTCCACACTCGGACATTTCTTTTAACTATGTTGCGAAAAATTGTTTATAATAAATGTTTTTCATACAACCTTACATCCCATATAGGGTCTTCAGCAGTTACAACGAAACCCTTGCTTAGCCATTCTATGATTGTCAACTGACGGCTAAGGTTCTGTCAACCAGTACTGGATCATTATTGGCAAATAATTCACTGTCAAATGATGGCTAAAATTCTGTTAGCCATCACAGTCTAATAACTAGCTGACAAATGACGGCCAAAGTTTTGTCAACCAGTACTGGGCCATCACTGGCAAATGACTAACTAAAATGACTAGTCCCAAGTTATCGTCCAGTACTTAGTCAGTACTGTGTAATTTGCCAATACCTGGGCAGTACTTGAACTGGCCATCAATAAGTAATAGTCCAGCATAGGCTGATTATAAAACTCTATATGGGATAATTTTAAATCATGTAATCTTATATTCCTCAAACCTTTAAAATGAATAAAAAATATTTAATTACGTTTAATTTAAGCAAAGATACATTAATTTAAAATATGTAGGACCTGTGAATACAAATTAAGCAAATTTCGAAGCGAATACGAATTAGGATTAATCAAATTGATTACTACAGAGAAAGAATGGTTTTGCTGATCAAAAAATCTAGATACAGATTTGAGAACAATTTGTTGGACTATCAGAATAATTATGTAAGGCATTAATTTGCTAGAATATATTGCTAGAATATCGAAACTTTTTATAGTTTGAACTTTCTGATGATCGAATAATTATTTTCAGATTTGTGTATCCAACAAAAATTTTAAACACTTTAATAAAACTATTCGTTCCGTATGCTGATCTGTCGAAATAATCGAGATTTACGTTTTTCTCTAAAAACAGATACTTGTACCATCAAAATTGAATAAACGCAGCCGAATACTTTTAGAAATTAATTGATACTCCATATAGAATGCTCGAGCGAAACGCTGAATTTTGACGAGAGGATAATATTAATTATTTATAAAAGAAAGAACGAGCAGCGAACGCGCGTTATTGTAATTGTACAATATTGCTCAAGATCAGACCGCGACAAACCCATAAGAAGCAACCATAAAAGCTCCATGGTTCGACCTGGTTATTACTGTAAATAAAGAACGTTCCTCGCGCGTTTTTTTAAGGCATCGTTATAGGTTGTAGGGCCCTATTAATTGCATTCGGTAGCGGTCGTACTTCTCTAGGCGAGAGGTAAAAATAATAGTAAATGAAGATACGCAGAACACTACTGTTATTATTGCTCCTACTACAATATTAGTCCTCCTTGTAACGAATTGCGGAAGAATTGTCCAACTTTTGCAACATCATTTTTTCATTGAATATATTTTGACAATATACGTCGTGTGTCTGTATGCGTTTGTATTTCCCCCTACGTCACTTCCTCTCCATTTTCCCATCGCAAATAAGTTTTCTTAAAAAATTCATTTTCGATTAATGTGTTCTCAAAGTTCCTGCGATATGGATATTAGTTGAAAAAAATGGCTATTTATTGAATAATAAATGGCAGTTTTGCGAAATGGCAATTTTATCAGAAATATTAATAACGATTAATTAAAAGAGCATTAAGTTCCTGCGCGTAACTTTTTTGCGCAGAAAACCTGTATGTTGTTTAATGTCGTTTTCCCTTTGGATATAAAACTGGACCTGGAAATTGCATATTATTCTTCTACTCGCGAAGTTCACAGAATTAGCTCTCGACAACAGAATCTGAAACTTTCCACGAAGGAGACATAATGGAAAGTCGCATGATGGCGTGCAAACCAACGATGGTGAACCAGAATTTCACCTAACAAAAACCGGTGCACACATTGTCCATCCTGTCTTACCAGTTGGTCAACTGGTAGGCATGGATTCACTGACCGGCAATAATGGCGGAATATTCTAACACGCTCCATTTATACGTAAAATTATGCGTAAAAAAAGGATATACATAAAGTCGTTCCAAAACAATATCATGTTTTTAAATTGGTCGAAAAGAAGGATTTAAATCACAAGCCTGCAACACTGTTTTATTCTGTTCACTGCAATTTTAGAATGTGAATCTGTCGCATTTGCTTGCAATTTCACAGAATATCGGGGAATAAATACAGACATATTAATATAAAATCAAATCGAATCTCAATACTTTCACGAGTTCCCGCTCGTTATTTACATTTTCCGTCTTATTTACGGGCTTTGTTCATTCAAACTACAGGCGACATGCAGCATTCATTGGATTTCTTCTGGATTACGCCGTGATGTCAACGATTTAATGGTTTGATTATGTGGAGCTATGAAAATGCGATGCGTCTTAAAGCTGAAATTATATCTTCTATGGCGAACCGAATTACGCAACTGTGTATAAATTACACTCGTCGAGCACAGAAGTGGAATTCTGTACGGCCATAATAGTATTTTTTTCCTCCAGTAAAGACTGGTAACTAGCGTCCGTTATAGGACATCATAAACATCCTACTTGCCGGTCTATTATGGCATCTCTCGTTTTTGTTCTACAAAAGAATTGTGACACGAGAAACATGAGTTGACAGATTTAATATAAAAGAAGCAAGAATCTGAGTCAGCTTCGGTAACAATAAAATAAAAATACAATAAGAGCAAGTATATGCTTTTTCAATGATTTTTATAGGGATAAATGGTAGAAGTAATAGATAAATTTAATATCAATTACGGTATAACAGTTATAATTTATGATACATTAAACCTGATAGTCAAGAGAGAAAACAAAAGGTCTCGATCAGGCACGTGATTTATTTATTTGCCACACGCGGAGATTTTACTTGTATAAGTTCGAGCTACGATTTCCTGTCTACTCGTCGGGAGCTATAAAAAAAGGTCTATATAAATGTTGTTTCACGAACATCGCCCCGCGTTCTGATTTCTAAGAGAACTCCGCGTTCACACAGGATTGTGACTGCGGCGAACAGCTTTCCTTCGGCCATGCAATATGCATCGTGTTGCATTCAGGACGCATAGCGAGCGCGCCGATGCGATTTCAGCGCACGATTATTCGTTGAATTTCTATTCCAAAAAAGGACGACGACAGATAAAAGGAACGGCACTATGGCGTCATCTGCGACGACTGAGAGAGACGGACACCCTTCGCAATTAATGTAGGTTCCGTTACTTTCGAAAAATAAAACTGCTCGTCTATAGTTATTTTTGGTTAAATATTATAATATACGGAAGAAACAATTTTGTTGAATTATTTAAAAATTTAACTAGATACCAATTTAAAAGTACCCGTGTGGAAATTTATCCGGGAATTCCGTACTTTCATACTGGCCCTATATGGGCATTACTGAGGCATCCAAAGTAAAAGTTTGTCAAACTCATGCCCATTTAGGATATAGTTAGGATAGTTTAACTTAAATTCCCTAGTCACGGCCCGAACAGGGCCTAGTTTGGATTCCACTTTTTCTCCAAGGTAGTGTTATACTTAGGCTTGCCCAGTTGCAACCCATATAAGGCTCAATTTGATCTCAAATTTTCTTTGATAATAGTTTAATTTATAGGATATCCTATAACTATCCCTTAAATAGGCTTGAGTTTGATAAATCTTTATTTTGAATGCCTCATAATGCCCATATAGGGCTAATATTGTAAGAAATTTAGAGGAAACAGGCACAATTAGAAAAGCTATTAGTGTCAAGGCTGTGTAGCTCAGTGGCAGGACGGAAGTCTATTAATTTACAGAAGACTAGGCCTCGGTTCGAATCTGAATGTTCGATTCCCGGAACGCTCTGATATATTTTTCTTACTTATTTCTTACAATATTAAATACGATGGGTATAAGTTTCCTCACGGATATATCAGCTCTACTTACAGTTTTATAAAATATGCCCAGGTTAAAATTTTTACACTCTTGGCTCAATTTTGGATTGTCAGTCTTTTTAATGTAGGCTTCACATTGGCCTTTAAACCTGGGCCAAGTTTGAAGACTAATGTAGGGCCTAGATAAAAAAGTGTGACAATCCAAAATTGAGCCAAGGTGGACATCCTAACTTGGGCTTCAAATAATGTAAAGAAAGTTAACTTGACCCCGATTACAGCTTAGAAAGAATTTCCACATGGGTAATTTTGTTGGACCATCAAAATAATTACTTAAGACGCTTAAATTGATTGCTATAATGCAAAACTTTATACAGCATTACTGATTATGCTGAGAGACAAACATAGTTATTTTGATAATTCAACTAAATTTCTTTTAAATTTTTAGATATTCTAGCAAAATTGTTCTTTTTATGTATATACTATATATTAAAAATACAGAAATATGAAGTATGTATACAATATTAAGAATCTTTAGATCGCATATGTAAGAAACACAATCAATACTAGAAAAATGTCTATTATGGTCGAAGCTGGATCTTCATTGTTTTTAAATAATTCAATCTTGAATTATTAATATACACTATATGTGTACTTGCATATATATCATATTATAGTCTTTTAGAACTACGCGCCGAATTATTTTCTCGAACTATAAACGCAATTAAAATTACTCTAGTAATCGTGATTTAAATTGACAAGCAATTTAATAATTTGATGCTACCGTAAATGTGTAAAGAATTCTAAAGAAAATGTAGACTTCCTCATATTTTTGAAAAAAATGTTCTAATTTGTATTTAAAAACAAATTATATGTATATATTCCTATAAAATTATTTCGATTCTTCAACAAAATTATTTTTGAATCTACACATATTTAACTAAATTTTTAGATACTTTAGCAAAATTGCTCTTTCCGTATAGAAATTTTGAGGGAGAAATTATACGTATTTTTCACTATTTATTACTCTTTCTTATCATCCATTATTTATTAATGTGTTCTTATTCATTCATTCGCTTAATTTTCTTCCGTTAAACTTTAATGTCTTTTTAATTAAAGAAACGTCTGCAATTTTGTCAAAAAAAATCTACTATGTATTCGTACATTGTTTTATTGTCGTTGTTTTTCGAAAAGAGCAGTCTTTAGGAAGATTTCCTCTACACGGTGTTCTCTTCGACAGTCTCTTATCCTGCGAAGAATTCACAAGAACACGATTGATGCCACGAAGGGCCGTCCGTTGCATTCGATGAAGTAAGTAAATGAGACGTCGATGTTCAACACCGTCGCACTGTCATCGACGATTTTCTGTTCGCGTAGTCCTGCATCGATCATCCGTGTTATCGGTATCTCGATCCTGGAACCGGTCAGAGGACAGAAGACAGTAAACGAGCCTCTCGGCATCGGCCATGGAGATCTAGGAATCCATCGGCCGCCTCCGTCACGCCTCATCGGTTTTTAGAATGAACGATCTTCGAATGTGACTGGAACACGCGCGAGTTTGTTCCCCCATTGATTTTGATAGGAGATCGAAAATAGCTCACGATTCCGGCGCCCGTCTCAATCTCAGACTCGTGCGCCCGTGAAACTGATATTCGGATGAATATCGGATGGATGTTGAGAACTTCTCGGAATCGATATTAATCGATAGAATCCTATGAGAAATCTATAAAGATGTTTATATCCACTGAATCTGCAGTGTTAATAAATAAATAATAACCGATAATAAAATAAATAAATAAAAATATATATAGTAATTATTTTTGCGCATTTTTCATACATTTTATTTTCATACCTTTTTGAATTATGCGCTCGGACTGGTGACAATTAAAAAACGTGGAAACACAATCGAATTAATTAAGACTTCATTCAGAATGAATAATTCCGATTGCTGACGCCAACGATATAATTAATTATAATGACCGCAAATAGCGGTGGGAATTATGCAAGCAATAGAGATAGTGAGTTGGCGATAACGCTTTGGGATTACTTCTTTAGTGCTCCAATTGCAGAATTTAGAACCAGCTGCGACAAATCTTTAAAAGCATCATTTATTACTCTTAATTACACTTCTTGTACACTTTACACTTATTAATATACTTTCAAGAACTTTCCGTAATCTAAAATACATTTTGCTCATCCCAGTTGCATGTCACGTTTAACTTTTCCTATCTGTCCTCTTCCATCTTCATTTCACTTTAGCTTGTTTTAGCTCCCTTATCGCGATGAGAGATTCTGCGAACCGTTCTTTCCGCAACCGAGAAAGTGTAAAAAAGAGTGTCGTTAATACGCCTCCGCCACGTGACATTATTTCCTGGTGCGGTCGTTCTCATTAGACTCCGCTTCCTGATTTTTTAATACCTCGCAGCTCTTCCGCCACGCGCGGATACACCTCGCCTCGGCTTCACTTTCAGTCAGGCTCATCATAGCACTTGCAGCCCGTTCGGTTATCACGAGTCCTTTCCTGAGCGATGACATCTCGCACGGCCACCCTTTCGCCAACCCCTTTTTTAGTACTTCCGTGCTTGAATATCACGAGAGACTCCAAACGTACGTCGACACGACACGTTTGTGTGATTTCTTGTAAAGTAGACTCCTTGTCAGAGAGTTTGCAGTATGCGCAGAAAATGAGTTTTTACCAAGACTTGAGCTTACCATCACACACAAAATGACATAAACTGCATAAGCATAGCACAAGACCGCTAGACCAATGATCATCCGACAAAAAGACGCCATATTGATTTGCATAAGAGGTTCATTGGGTTAGCAGTCTTATGCTATGCTTATTCATCTCATGTTATTTTGTGGGTGATGACCCTAACTACCAAAATGAAACACGTGATTGCCTCTCGCTGTAGACCGAGGCAAATTTTTCTTTATTGATAAAGAAGTTAAAATGTAAAATTTGTTGCAATTTGTTTTAATGTAATTTCTTAATTACATTCTCATTCTTCACAATCTTCACTTTCATGTAATAAAGTAGAGTTTCATGTAATAAAGTAGAGTTTCGTGTAATAAAGTAATACATAAACAAAATATGCACTGAGCAAAATGATCTGGTTGGATTAAATAGTAATTATGGAAAATGGACAAATTAGATTTTTCTGGTTAAATCTACTAGAATTCCAGTTAAAAAAGTTATAATTCTGATTGATGTAATTATTTCGATAAAAATAAAAATTTTAGATTTTACCAGAAATATTGTATCAACCAGAATTCCGATTATCAACTAGAATTGATTCGCCTCGATCTATCTTATTGAATTACTTAAGAGATCTGATGTTAGACTTTTTCACAATGCTTTTCTTGATGGAAGCTCTAATTTTATCCTAAAATATGCAGCACAATTTGTTGATTCGAAAGTAAACAACCTATTGTTAATGAAATATGTACAACATGATCCATTGATGTCTTACGAAATGGACATTATTCCAAGACCACAAGCGTAGATTCATCGGATAATCAAATCAGTCAAATTGTGATTATTTAATCCAACCGTCTTTCGAGAAAGTTTAATATCTTTGTACACGTCCTTCTCTCTGCGGTTCATCTCCCTCGTTTTCTCCTTTTTCGTTCTTGGAGAAAGGGAACGAGAGCACTCGTGTGCACGAGTTTGTGGAATATTTGCGGGTTCCGTTTTTTTTCTGCCACCCACTGGGTGCTGTTGACGTCACGCCCGGATACCATTCGACAAGGGGCGCCGCTCTTCTGAGCCAATAATTCAGACTTCAAGGCGCGGCCGCGAAGATCGCCGTGACGGAGTATCAAAAGCCACGTGCTCACCCGTTGCTTGTTCCCTCGCTCTTTGCCCCTTAGTCAGTCAAAGCGGAGCACAGCGAAGCGAAAGAGAGTCGGAAGAGTAAAGAGAAGCATCGGGGGAGAAAGAGAAAGATGGAAACACGGTGCTATTTATTCATACCCCGTAGCACACAGCACAGCACGTAGTCCCCTAAATACGTTGGATAAACCTGAATAGGGTGTATCATGAAAGCTATAGTTCAATAATATCTGAGTGTTTAAAATTACTAAAACTTTGATAAATCTGCTAAAACATCGAATAAACTTAGGGCAAGTTCTAAATTTTATTGATTCTGCTGATTTGTTCGGATCTATTTGATTTCCAAGATGTAATTTATTTGATACTGATATCTTATTTAAAAGCTTTTTTCTCTGGTATTTGATAACTTCATTTGTTAATCTTTATCTGTAAGATCCTTTTTTGTGAATTTTTTTTATTTTTTAGAATTTTTAATCATCTGAAATGACGAAACCCGCGTATAACAAATTTAAACTAACAGAATTGAAAGCGATTTCTATATTGGAAAGGAATTGAATTCAGTATAGATAAATTTACTTTCATAAAGATTTCAAAATTTAAAAAACATTCCGAGATCTTTAAGACGATCAATTAGAAATTAAAATTCCGAAAGTCTAAATCCTAAAGTTTTTTAATTTTTAACCAATTTTCATAAATTTGTAAGACACTCCTTATACTACATGATTTCATCGTACTTATTTTCTCGCAATATAATTCCTGCATTTTAACAAACATTGTTACGATCTAAAAAATCTCGGTGTGGATTTAACATTATGGGATATCTATATATTGTGCTAGTGTTAATATTAACATCAACACAGTGAGAATTATATAAACATTGCAATTTTTTACAATATACAGCAAAATGACATAATATGAAGAAAAATTCACAAACATATCTAGCTAACAGACGCAAGTAAGAGCATTAAGAACGTGCGGTAACCGCGCCAAGCAACAACTGTGGACGAAGCAAGATGAAGGAGCCATCACTAAGAACCGTAGAGGAAAAAGAAAGCAGCAGCTACCCGATTCTAACGGCGAACGGATGGGGTTGCCTTTAGAGGGCCGCGCGTGGAGAATTCTGGAATACGAGATGGGGTGATGCAGGGTAAGAGAGAGAGAGAGAAGGGGGGAGAGGGGGAAACTTCCTCCGAGTGACAAATAACCGCGCGGATTCCATGGATCCACGCGATGCGCAAAGTCCGCGCTAATTAGCGACTCACGAGCATGCCGAAAAGAGAGACGACCAGGGCGAAAAGGAAGAGGAAGGTTGGAAGAAAAAAAGGCGAGGCGCGAGAGTCACACGTATAGACTATGAGTTTGCACGCTTAAGAGAGCGGTGAGGACGAAGAGGAGGGCACTTAGACCGAAGAGAGATGGCAGACCGAGAGGCTTCCCCTCATCGGGTCGCAAGATGGCAAACTGAACGGCGCGGACGCCGCGGCCGAGCATTTGAATATATCGGCGCGGGGACAGTGAGCAATGTTGCACCTGCCGCCACGAGTCAGCGTAATAGCTGCGAGATGTCACTCTGGTACAAGCGTGAACAAAATTCGTTCGGGACACTCTTTTTTTCCGGCGACAAGACCGTCCAAATCTTCGGCGATAATTCTCGCGATAGACTCGATGAATTCTCTACGTTTGTACCAAGGTGAAATTAATGGCGTTCCATTAATTACGGAAAGTACAAACAGTCTACGAAGAATTGTCTACCACGGTCCACATTTCGACTATTATAAAGTGAGTTTGTACACGTGAACGCATTCCGTAGTATAAGTTGCGAGCTATTATCGCGATATTGATCTCGACTGGCATGCGCATGAAAGTCACACGCGCAATTGGTATCTTGACAAACAAGCGGCGTATCGATCATTACATGCAAATCGGCTACGTAATAGTTTGGTAAATCGATGGCCGAACAGGCAATCGATCGCGCCCGATGAATATCGCGCGTGATTAACGGACGCGTAGAAGTGCGTCGGTTCTAATCGCGTGACGACGTGAGCAAAAAGGACTTTTGAATAGCGATGTACCATCGTCGCTCGCGATATATGTAACAGTACGCATCGTTGCCGAGCAAAGTCGGTAGGCGGGACCGCGGGAAGACACGCATGGTTGTTGCACTCCCCTGCGTATTTGTCATCGCGATCGCCCACGTGGTTATCTGAACCAGTCGACGTCTCCTCTACCACGCGGTCCTAAGATCGAGAGACAAAACTGATAGAATTTATGCCAAACGGCGAGATGGTAATTACAACTCCAAGCTCGAGTTTAGCATCAGCGATCAACGCTTTCTGCGTTTAACACCAATTTAAATCTTCGTGACATCTGATGCAACAAGATAGTCTAGATTAAAACCTTTTGGTACATTCAGAGAAAAAGACATAGCAATTATAAAAGTGATAATTGTAATTCAAGTATATTATTTTTATATGTAGAATTAATTAATATACATAATTTAATAAACTATTCTCTAGTTATTAATTATAAAATATAGCTGTAAATAATAGTTAAATTATAGTTGAGTTAAATTATAGTTGAGAATAACTGCAACTATTTCTGTGGTAACAATAACTATAATCATAATTATTTTCGATTGTTAACTATATATATTTATTGACAAAATTCTAACAATTTGTTGATACATACAGTTATTATACTTATTATTACTAACAATATAACAATAATAATCATAACATGTAAATGTAACTAAAAATACTAAAAATTTTTCTCTCAGTGTATAAGTGAAGAATTTATCAATGTTACATTACCAATGTATTGGCGTACAGCACAGAAAAAATGTTACGGTTGTCACAGTCAAAAATAATGATAATTTTTGCCCTTCATTACCTTGGGTTTTAGTAGATACAGTGTGACATCGGGTTATAACAAACATGGCTACCAAGAAAAAGAAAATTAACGAAGATGTTAAATTCTCTTAAATTTTAATTATTTTCGGTTCAAAATACTCATCGCGTAGGAGGATTTTTTGCGAGGATTAAATCAATCTCTGAGTAACCAGTTACGTTCAACGAGGCGGGGTAGGCGGGATTATGTCATTAAAGCTGTGACGGTTCAACGGGCCGTCATCTGCGATCGATCGCGGTGGCTGCTGCACCTGTGTCGCCGTTACCCGCCGCTTTTGTCGCGCTCCGGTACCTGTACTTTCTCCGTTGATGCCGAAATAACGCATCAGCACGTCATGAATAGACACCACGTGCGCACACGCCTAGCCACGTGTGATGCTCGCGCACGCTAACGAGCCCATGAGTTCGTTCATAAGCTGCCAATTAACGACGTATGAGTCTTGCGCGGGATCGGCTGTCAATTAATTAGAATTTTTACCCCTTTCTCTCTCCCAGTTCAGTAGGGATCGTTGAGGGCGATCCCTTTCTGTTGGGATTTGTTGGAGGAATGTTGCTGGAGTTCGGGCGTATCTCTCGTTTCTAATTGATTTGTCGGATACGGTGCCGAAAATGAGCAACGCGATTTGAATGCAGTTTGATATGTGGGCTTTACAGTCAAATTTTAATAACGAAGAGGGCGGGAATTTTCTGATATTACTCATCGTTAACGAACATCTGCCGTCAATCTCGCGGCGATCTTAGGAAGAAGGAACAATGTCGGCGCCGCGACGGCGCGTCGCAATAACGTATCTCGATATAATTAGCTAATAAGCTGCCTCGTTAAGAATAAACAATGACCGCAACGTTGGTGGCGACCTCGAAGAGTCGCGGGCAGTTACGTCATGAGCGACATTTTTTGTGTCTAATAGAAAAATCGACGATACGCATTCCATAAGAGACGTGCATTGTTGAGCTTTCTATCATAGAAAGAAATACGATGGAATCAGGAAATACGAGTAAACAGGACTTTATAAAATACAGATAATTAATTTACTATAAATCCTGCTTTTTACTGTTAGACGCTTTATAACACTGGGAGCTTTCCAATCCAATGGTTTAACACATCTTGACAAACTTACACAAGGATATACAAAATATACATTGAAAAAAAATGATGTTGTATCATCAGTATTTATTTCAATTAAAAATAATTTTGTTAATTCACACACACACACACACACACACACACACACACACACACACACACAATAACACATTAATGAAACAAATATTTATTTTTTTTTTTTGAAGTTTTTGGAGTCAATTAATCTTTGCCCACAGTTTCATTTAAGTAATTACGATTTTTATTAATAAAGCTCTTCGGAGCATCACAATCTCGAGCTTTAAAGATAATCGATAAAGCTAAATAGCTAAATTGTTCTTAAATATAGTACGAAATATATAGAGATACAGATAGAAAAAATTTCCAGAACATCCACAGTGCTATTATTCTTCAATCCGTTATAAAATGTGAGTGATATAGAAACAATAATATTTATTGTTGGAAGAAAAATATTTTACTCTTAAATGAAAAATTCTTAAATTAAGAATAAATGATTTCACAGTTTTCAATAAATGATTTTTCCAGTTTCATTTTAAATATTGCCAAAAAATCATTGTATATTGGATGTAAAACCTGTGCGAAATATAAGGAAATTAATATGTTTGAATTGAAAAATTTGGAAATTTTTTAACTAAGGGGGAGGGAGAAGGAAATAGATTTCTATGGGATTGGAGGGCAAAATTCGATTGCCCTCTCGCTCATTTGCCCGCTATCTCCTTCGGGGAGGCAATAAATCCAGGCAAATGGTAAACAGTGCGGACCGGCGAAGTGCATCGAAACCCGAAACCCTAAATCACCGACGACGATCCCAGAGAGAGGACGAGAAAGAGAAAGAGAGAGAGAGAGAGAGCGAGAGAGAGAGAGCGAGAGAGAGAGAAGGGGTACGCTTCGTGGTCTTCCCTCGTTGTTCCGATGAATAAACAAATACAGATTAGTTCCGAGGACGCGAGGTGCGTAAATCATAATGAAACTTATTACACGCGAGCATATATGCAATACGTACGAGCGCGTTCGTAACGCGATTTGCTAGTCGATCGACTCACGCGACGTCCTTCGAGGAGAAAATTATTGTGAATGGTTGTTGAAACACGAGTTTGTCTTCTCTTCTTGATTATTAATTTGTTTAATTTCTGATTTAATTTCTAGTCATTTTCATCTTCAAATATTTATCGATACCATTAAAATTTCTGTGAAAGTTTTACTTATTGGAGTTTAATATTATTAGTAATAAATATTATTGTTTCTATATCACATGATTATTTGTGATTATTTGTGTCGTGAAATAATGTGGAGTACAGATTACGTAAATTCTCATTCAAATTACACATATTTACGACGTGTATAGATTTATGGAGTCCAGATAATCGAAATTTGAATGTCATTTCCATATGCCAAAGGATGTGTGCGAAAAAGTAGTAAATTCTATACTCAAAATCAGAGAAAAAGATACAAAGACTACACTACAATACTATAATATAAAGATTACACACAAATGAAGTAAAGATACTACACAAATTTTATATGTAGAATTAACATATACACAAAAAGCACGCACACAGTTGAGGAAACTATTTTACAGTAATTTTGCAACTGTAAAATTATTTATAGTTTTAGAAAAAGTACAAATTCTGTACTCAGAAAAAAATATAGCGGTAGTAACTATAAATGTGACACTATAAAAATTTCAGAGGTAGAATTAATATACGTGTATGCATATTTCAAAACTATTTTATAGTTGTACAGCAATTAATTAAATATAAAAATTGTAACATTAAAATAGTTTATAGTTATAGTAGACACTCTATAAGAAAAAGACATAAGTACAGAGAAAGTACTGAGAGAAAAATGTTTGGTATTTGTAACTATAATTACATATTGCTATAATTACATATTGCTATGATTATTTCTGCTATAATAATAATAATAATAGTAACTATGCATATCAAACAACAAATGTATATAGTTGACAATCTAAAATAACTATAATTATAGTTATTATAATCATAAAATAGTTGAGAGAGAAATTACCATAATAGCTATAATTATAGTTATTATAATCACAAAATAGTTGAAATTACCATAAAAGTGATTCAAGTGACTATAATTTTACAGTTATATTTTGAGACAATCATAAAATATATGGTTGTCCCAAAATATAACTATAAAATTATAGTCACCTATATATGTAGTAATTATGTATATAGTTACTATATACATAGCAAACTAAAATAACTATAATATAATTATATAACCATAATTTTTTATGGTTGTCTCAAATTATAATCATAAAATTATAGTCACTTGAATCATTTTTATGGTAATTTCAACTATTTTATGATTATCATAACTATAATTATAGCAACTATGTACATTAACTATGTACATAGTTACTATTATAGCAGTAATAATCATAATTATAGTAATATATAATATATATTTTAGTGTATTATTGTAGCTGTAATAATCATAATTATATAGTAATGTATAATAATAGTTACAAATACAAAACATTTTTCTTTGAATGTAATAACTGTATAGATAACAATTTATAAATAATTTATATAAAATTAATGTGCACTATTTTATAGTATTGTGTGTGTGTGTGTGTGTGTGTGTGTGTGTGTGTGTGTGTGTGTGTGTAACTATAAAATGATTTATAAAATATAGAAAATACTTAGAGAAAAAAAATAGTGGCATCTGTCTACAAAAATAACAATTATAAAAATTTTGTAAATAAAATTAATGTACATAGTTGGGTAAATTATTCTATATAGTTACTATTATCATAATACAAATTGCACCATAAACAGTTTATTTAACTATATAAATTCTACATATAAAACTTGTATAATTGTTACCAATTGTTTTTCTACCACGTGTGATCGGGGATTTATTTCATCCTGAAATCTATGGATGAATGAGGATGAGACGCGGCGGTGCTCGTCGATACCGAAACTCAACCTTGCGTCTTCACAAAGAGACAGTGGTTTTAGACCCGCCTCGATCGAAGCCCCGTGTTTTCTTCTTCCTGGAAGCGAGCAAGTATCATTAATTCTCGGGTCACATCAATTTCCCGTGAGCAGGGAGTCGGTCTCCCGAGGAAGCTGGTAACCAGATGGCACGGGACCGCGCCCGGTTGTTCCTCATTAGGTCGTCACCGGACCTTCGCGCTTCCTCGGTGCTTGCGCGACATCACTCCCTGGTCGCGCCTACATCTGAAATCCGACGACGAGAGGGATAGAAGGGGGATGTGTGAACGACGCCGCGCGCGACAACGAGCCGCGCGTTCCATTCAGGAAGCCGGAGAAGTGCGCTTTCGTGTCGGACCACCCAGCACGGCGCCGCGCCGCGTCGCCCCCAAGGTGATCATCAGTAGCCCAGTACCCCTTCACGCCCTCTCGAGAGAATGCGTTGCGTGTGATTAGTCGCGTGAATGAGATACCCGCCCTTCCAAGGACTTACAAGACGTAGGAAGCATTTCCCATTCTGTATCGTGTTGCATAGAATATACTTTCCTCTTGAAACGGAAATGCACTCTCTCTCTTTGAAATATTCACCCTATCAAGTTTCACCCTAATTTTGGAAGTTAATTAAATGCTACTAATTTATGACGTTTGAATATTTTCGCCGAGTTTCGCTCGATTAATATGGACATAATTATCGAACGGAACTCTCTGCATCGAATCATCTCGCGAATAAAATTTTGTACCAAATGTATTTTTTTCATGTCGGTTTCGCCCATTGAAACAAATGCTATCATCGATCATGCTTCGGGTCGAAACGTTAATCTCTAGGAGCAAGGTGAAGTTTCAAAAGTGCTTACAGCCGGACTGTTACCGCTCCGCCTTCCTCTTTTCGGTTTAATTAATTGGCCGTAACTCAAGAAAACCGTAAATCTCCGATAGCATTTATACAAGCACGCGCCGTTGGACGAAAGAATGGGCCTGTAGGTGGCGATTGTCTTGGGGCCCACGCGACGCCGTGTAGGTGTGCAGAGAAACCGGCTCGACACGAAAAATGTTCGACTGGTTGAGCAAAACTTGACTATTTCGTTCCTCCGATGCACCGCCATTCTCTCCGCTTTTTTACTTCGCGAAGATAAGGGATGATTTTTTAAACAAATATAACATGTAACATACGCAATTGTATTCAAAATGTATCTATGCATGAATTTTTGGATCAAAATATAAAAGAATTTCCAGTTTTTTAATAAGTAAAAGTAAGAATATCAATCGTACTTTGATTCATAAATTAGAATAAAGAGCTTTCGTCCATATTGATTCTTACAGATTTATTTGAGTAATTTTTAGAAATCATTACGATTAAAAAAGTACGAAAATTTTTACACGTCCTTACATTAACATTTATTAACATTAAATATTATAATATAATTAGGATATTGTGATATTATATTATAGATATTACATAATATCCACTAAACATTATATTATACTTTATGGATATTACATGACATCTATTAAATTATATACTTAATTATATTATACTTTTAATCGCTCTAACAAAATTAATATCGACACGATACCGATCAGCCAAAGATCTTTATTTGCATTTATCGAATATAACAAAGAAGATATTTCTTCAAGGAGGATAAACAGATCGAAAATGGCGACGAGGGAAGTTAGTAGCTAGTTTCATGTCGTCCAGTCCGTAGCACGACAACATCGATCATATCTCGGGGAACATATCTCATGAAGAATGAGGAGTGCGAGAAGCACGAAAGGAAGAACAAGTAGGACCAGAAGAATAAGAAGAACTTTTGAAAGTTTCGAGCCGAAGAAAAATTTATATAGCGGACCACACGTGACTTCCTAATATTCATAAACATTAATATCATAAAAAGTCCTCCATTATATTAGGTGTTGGAATTAATTCGTAGCGTTTTACAAGTGATGGGAAGTACTTTCATTAATGTATTTTTTAATGCTCATGTGAAATAAATAACATTCTTTCATTAAAAACGCTACGAATTAATTCCAACACCTAATAAGTTCCCTGATGAATCGACTTTTTGTAATTAATTTGGATTAATTACAAAATTAATAAATAAATAATCCACAGATTTCACTTTTTATATTAATTAATATAACTGATATTGATTTAATAGTGATATATATGTTATGATATCTGTTTTTTAGACGATATCATAAAATATTTAGAGATAAAGTGTCCAAAGTGTATGAAAAGTTTTTAATTTAGTGTATACTGAAAGAAAAGATTGGCTGCTCCAGCAAATTAGACGATAAAATATGGCGTAGCATTTTTAATTGGCTGCAACAGCCAATTTTTGGTTGCTGGAATCAATTTTTGGTTGCGTTAGCAACCAAACCTATCCGCAATGTCAGTATAGGATTTCGATTGGCTAATGCAACGAAAAATTGGCTGCTGCAGCCAATTAAAAATGCTATGCCATATTTTACCATCTAATTTGCTGCTGCAGCCAATCTTTTCTTTCTGCGTAGAAAAAATTAAAATCTCATGTCGATTTAAAGAATCAAATTGGATTGCACAGTACGGAGAGCATGTATGTATTTTACAGCTGGGAGAGGATGAAATGGCAAGACAGATCTATCAGGACCCCAACAAAGTTTTAACCGAGGCGTGAGCCACATCGATGCCTCGACGATCTCATCGAGGGGGGCCCTAGCGAGCACGCCACGGGGTTCTCGCTACCCGCCAACTTTACAAACCTCTTTACAGATCGTTATTCGTCCGATCACAGGGCCACACATAAATCGGGATCCGAACGAAAGGCAGGAGGGTGGGAAGACGCCTGTGCACGCCAAGTTTGTATATGGCTGGCGCGTATTGCGAACGTCGAATCACGTGTGCGAAGATAACGCTTTGCGCTCCAACGGAGTTACAAAACTTATTCCGATCGGCCGGAGGTCAAGGCTGTCGTAAATAAGATACACGAGTACCTGCTGGGCGTTTCTCTCGAGGGAGGGCCCTGTCGCGCCCTTTGCGAGGTGCGATTTCAGAGGACAAAGCATAAAAGACGGGATACGTCACGTGAGGTGAAAACAGGAGCGCAGCGGTTGGCCTTCTACGGAATCAGGATAGAAAATATAGCCACTGTGTAATAAGATTTTTTAAAGAATCCGCGATCACA
Organism: Acromyrmex echinatior; assembly: GCF_024713525.1. Lineage (NCBI taxonomy): Eukaryota > Metazoa > Arthropoda > Insecta > Hymenoptera > Formicidae > Acromyrmex > Acromyrmex echinatior. Next base: position 1,482,142 of record NC_141868.1, read on the forward strand.
TTATAATATATGAGTATAGTTTTAAAAAAAACCATGATTGTCTGAAAATTAAGTGATGTATATGTCGCTTTCTTTAAAAGCGACACGAATAAAAAAATTAAGTTTGCCAGAAAAAAGGAAAAACTGTTTTCAACTTGAAAATTATTGATTAATCAAATAATATTTATCAGAAAGAATATATTTTTAACATGATGAAATGTCATTTTTGTTATTTTTATTTAATAATCATTAAAAAATCGCTCTTTTTAAGTAGTGAGATTTTTTTTTAAATTACTTTTTTCAAATTTGGCATGATTTTTTGTAAAATTCAATTTACACTTGTAATGATTGATAAAGTAATATTAATTTAACTCATTCTGATAACTTGAAAATCACGTTTTTAAATTATATTACTTTTGAAGTGAGGTAGTGATATAATTTAATCCTGTAGGTCCATTGGACTCTCACTCAGTTATAAAGCTCTTAATCAAGAATGTCAAATAATTCAATTTTCTTTATATTTACAAAATTGGATTATTCTTATTTAATATATTTAGGATTATTTATACTTTTTTGTATGTCATTTTTTGAAATTAATTAGTACCATTTAATTAACATAAATTAAATAGAGGTTAATAAACGCTGTATTACAAACTTTATATCAATTCTGAAGATTACAATAAGAATATAGATCTGAAAAAATATAAACACACAGTGAGAATGTTTGGAATTTAGGAATAAGAAGAATTCAAGAATAAAATAAGTAAAGTCTTTAATTAAATATTTAAGAATTTAAAGATCTCAGGATGCAACTTGCAAAAAATGGATAAATAAAGAAACAAGTGATAATTATATCGCTAGCTTGTAACGTTTTTTTTTTTACTAATACTCGTTTGATTTTTTATCTCTCCAACTAAAGTTTTGCATGCCATTCGCTCGGTGTAATGCAGATACATTTCGTCGCAGGAAATCGTTAGATCGCGGATCGGCGTCGTGACGGTTCACTTGATGTCCGCCGGACGTGTAATGCCTTCACCGTCGAGTAAAACCGAATGGACTCATAAAAGTAAAACGTAAAAAAACCGAGGAACGCCCACCGTACGCCTCGCTCGACGGCGAGCGTTTCTTGCGATCATTATTCATAAAATGCTGGACGAGCCTCCGTCGTGTCTTTCTCCTTTTTTACTCCTTTTTTACTATACTACTGAGATCCGCGCTTTCGTGAATTTTCCACTTATTTTCACGCTCGGGAACTTGCAAAATTTTGATGAATTATTTCTGTGATCAATTCACAGAAACAAACGCGAGGAAATTTTATTTTTTCCTACGTGGCAAAGTGATCAAGTTGCCAATCACATGATTTAACAAAACAGAAAGTGAGAATACGAAATATTTCACGCGATATTTCATACTCGCATTACTTATAATTCACAAAATTGCATGTCAAGTTTTACACATTACATTTACTATCATATTTATACTTTAAATTTAATAAATATTTTATAAAAATATGAACATAAATCGTATTTCTTATTTAAATAAAATAATTTATGTTTATATTTTTATAATTATACATATAATATTTTTTTATATTATTTCAGAATTGCAAACACAAATGTATCAATATAACGTTTTACTCGGCAAATTTGTTTAAAAGCGTTTTCAGATAATATTTGCGAGTCAAATCAACGGTTCTTGGAAGCTATTCTATTTCTTTGAAATTTTTTTCTTGCTCGAGTCAGAATATACATTCAAATTGATTGTTAGCTCAAATATTGCGATGTCGAGAAGCATGACAAAAAATTAGAATTCGTAGAAAATTAAATTACTTCTCACTGAATTGGTTTTGACTCGTCTTATTTGATATATAATGAGAAGTATTCGCAAACTTAGTAGATATATTCCATGATAAAAGCGCGGATTGTTGTTATCGATAATAAGATATTTAAAGTGCTCGTGAGATATATACAGAGAAAAGCTTTTCCTCGGAAACTCTGCTACAAAATTATCTATTCGAAAGAAAAACTGACGTGATTCCAACTGTTTTGCGATATTTCGTTGACGGTCACATTGAATCTTGATATTCTATTAAAAAAATTGACGATAAATTAGATAAATATGATATAAATATGAAATGTTAGATAATTCAACTTAATTAAATAAGAGGAATCTTATATTAGGTGAAAGAGCAGATCTTAGTACTTAAATATTTGTGAATTTATATACATATCTGATTCTGTAAACTGTGTGCCAAAATCTTTTTCGATTTTAAATCGTATTTATGAGCCAAACCAGAGTAATAATATCATTTATTAAATTGACAAGAAATATAATAATTTTTTTGTGCTAACAAATATCTTTATATGAATATTAATAATAAAATGTTAAAGAGAATCTAAATCTGTGAATATAATTTTTGCAAAAAATTGGAGTCCCAGGATTTAAATCTAGAACTCCTGACTTTCCGGGACGGATTAACTAATGCGATTTGGTTTTCATAAATATTGCACAGAAAAACATTTAAGCATTAAGATCCGCTTTGACCGAGTATAGAATTCCTCTTATAATTATATTTATTCTCATCGATCAAAAATTTGTATCATACAATTCAATTTCTTTTCTCTCTGTATTATCCATTCTTGTCACGCCTGCTCGATCACCGGAGGGTTAACGTCGTGGAAGTGACCTCGGTAGCACGTGTGCCCTGATCGAGTATTTTTGCGGGCCGCCACAAAGGGCCCGAAACGGATTACTGCGTGATGATCCTGGCGCCAGCTCATTGCGTGGGTGACACGTGATATGTCTGCGGGGGTGTGAACCCCGTTGGTTCCTCGTGGCCTCATTCGGTCTCTTTCCTATAACGTCTCCTGTCCTTAGGGACGCTAATGACGCGTGGAGGAAAGGAAGGCAGGGCGTGCCGCGCGGAATCCGAGCTATTTTCAAAAGATGCCGTTCGAGTAAACGGAGGACGAAAAGGAGACCTTCCGTCTGGACGTCCGACTAATCATTTGTTACAGCCAGTGTTATCGCGATTTTTCCGAACGACACCGCGAAAGAGCTCGAAGATGAGCGAAACAGAGTGTGAGGTATGAATAACGGTGACTCGCGGTGCATGTGCTTGACAATCGGGCTTTTAATCTAGCGGTTATTGACGTGAATCACAATGATGTACAGATGACAACGTTAAACTAATTTGGCGTATCTTCCTCTCGTAAGATTTCTTTCCGTTATGTAAATATACTCTGTATTTATAAATATATATTTAAAAAACTTTGAATATATAAAGTCTCTTATTTTCTATGAAGTAAAATTTTACTCAAAGAATGAAATGATTGTCGAGCCACTCAAGTTGATGTGACTCTTCAATCATATAACATTCTTCCGCTTATTATTAGAGAATGAATCTAATATGCTCTCTCTCTCTCTCTCTCTCTCTCTCTCTCTCTCTCTCTCTCTTTCTCTCTCTCTCTCTCTCTCTTTCTCTCTCTCTCTCTCTCTCTGTCTGTCTCTCTACCTTAATAATCTACCTTAATAATCTAACATTTGGAAACAATATATATGCCAAGCAAGAAAAGATCAGAAAGCTAGTCACACAGATCGTCTCGACGTTGTGTTTTATTAAGATATTACACTCTTTAAATATTCCTTGGAATGAAATCTCACTCCAAAAGAGTTAAAATACTACCATTATAGAAAAAAAAATGAAAAATTTGCTTGAATAAGAATAGTACATTTTCATTCATTTTTTGGAGTGAAATTCGCTCCAAAAAAGGAGTGAGATTTCTTTCCTTTGGAATTGATCTCATTTCAAAGAAAAGAATGAAAATCTGCCACACTTATTCAAGAGTAAATTTTTCACTCTTTTTCAATAGTAGTGATATTTTAATTCTTTTGAAGTGAGATTTCATTTCAAGTGAATAAAAATTCAATCTTATGAAATTATAATATCACTCTATTCCGAAGCAGTATTCTTTATCGATTAATGTGAATTTTCACTCCTTTCAAATGAGATTTCACTCTAAAAAGATTGGAGAGTACATTTAACGTATATTATTTATAAGCGCGAAGAATCTGCTCGGCTTATTAGCTTTCATTTATTTCCATTGATAAAATCTTTTTAATTATATTAGAGAACTTCTTGTAATTGAAAAATTCATATTTTTTGGAGTATAAGCAAAAGTGAGACTGGGCTAATTTGAATGAGATATAGGAGGCGACCAATCGCCACTGTTCTTGTTAGATCGCCCGTCGTCCGCCTGCGATCCCTAATGCGAGTAGCAAATCTCCATGTAACAGATTTGACAAGGTACTTTTGTCTGACAATGACGTGATGATTCCCCTCGGCGCACGATTGATCGTTCATCAATGAACTCCATTTATCTTCACGAAGATAATAATCCTCATCATGGGCTGAGACCCCTTGTGTCCCAGGTGCACGACGAAACCGGAACCCGTAAAGGCAGGATCCTTTTGTTGCAGTGTCTCTCGGTGGCGATAGATATTAGAGGGTTTGAGAAAGAAAGTGAAACTCTCTCGAATGTCGGATTCTGGGAACTATAGAAATCTCAAAGTGATCTCTATTTAGTATATATACTCCTCTTAATATCGCGTACACAATCTAAGTGTTGTCTAATTTACTTCTCTACAGCGAAGTGGAATAACCTCCCGGTATCTCCTGTTTATCGTCTTCCTCATCGCTCGACAGGGCAACCTCGCTTCCACTTTTCTCCCTTCTCGCTGCGCACGCGTGTGCTCGAAATACACAGCACTGGACAGAAAATAATAAAAAGTCGTCGTCACGACTGACCATAAATCCCGAGCGTCACGTAGCGACTCGGGTTGCTTGGTCTCTGAAGGCACCATTACTTTCGTAGCATCATCCCCAAGGGCTGGTCGGAGGAGGTAGCAAAAATGACGCAATAAAATCCTCCTCTTAACGCTTATATGTATACATATCTACATATTTATATACATACACATATTTACATAATTTCTTTCTAAACAAGTAGGTATATCGATATATAAATATATATAATTTTTTCCTAATATTATTATTATCTTTTTTAAATTGTGTAGCTAAATATATAATACGTCTATCTATTTACTAAAAATTGTAGGCACTTTTTAATTTTAAATTGTATTGCTTATTTTATGTATATATATATATATATATATATATTTCTTTTTCTTTTCTCGAAGCAATATATAATATTCTATATATGGCGCCACGTTTCGGAGGAAGAAAAAGGAAGTGAAGGCAAGAGTAAAAGGAAAGAGGCACTAAAAATAAAAAGAAAGGGCGAGTTCGATACAGGGGTTGGGGCGAACTGAGTTTCGCGTAACGAAGGTAATTTCACTCTTCGTAAGGAAGGTTAGCTTCGACGGATGGAAAGGAGAGAAAAAGGGGAAGAGAGAGGGAGGGAAGAGGGGAAGAAAACGAGAACCGGTGGAAACGGGGTGGAAACCGGACGAGCAAGAGAGTTGCGAGGGTTGCATTGGGGAGGAAATTGGGGGTGGGGGGATTGGGAGAGGGGGGGAGGCTATTCTGACAAAGCAGAGGGCTCGGCAGAGTCGAGTTTCTCGGGATAAAAGAAGACTTCTGCAACATAACAAACTGCGAGAGGAAAATGGCGGAAAAGCTTAGACGCTTCAGGGATGGAAGGAGAGATGCGGAGTTGCCGTTGCAGCGAAACGATAAATTATAATAACTTTATGGATATATAAAATGGCGCATATATGATATATGATAAACCTCATAAAGTACACGTTTTTAATTTAATTAATCATTTGTAATCTGCAATCTTTCGAATATTAATATTCAATATTTATTTTTATCGCAATAATGTTCTCTATGGATGGTGATTTATGGGACAGCGATTATGTAGACGACTTGGTGGTGAAACACGCTGTCGAACGACCCTTCCACGTCGGCAGTCACGTATTTATAAACACACGTCACCCCGCATTAACCGTCGGCACACCTTTTGTGTACACCGAAAGCTTAACATAACACAAAACGCAATAAACCTGAACCTGGGAACGTGATGCGTATTGTAGGGAGAGCGGAAGGGAGGAGACACACACGAAACATTCAACAGCTTTGCCGAGGTTAACGCGTGGATCTAATGCGATCACTTCCGCTATTTATGTTAAGTATTCACCGGTGCAATGGCGAATGATTTTTGTATATGTTTGAAACACCGTGAAATAGGGTGGTGAGGGTGCAATATAAAATAAAATAAAATGAGTTGATATTGAACTGCCTAACTGTTTTGAACTTTGTCGAGCATTTATCCAAAGTTCTATGATTTATAAGGAAATCAATTTATAACTTATAATGCTCTATCTGGATGGAACATCATTGAACAAAATTTAGCAGATCAACATTTTTAAAATAAACTTTCTAAGCTTTGTTTTGTGAAAAAAATTGCTACGATACCTTTTCACAAAGATATTGAATTTTATTGGGTGGGACTTTATTGTGTCAAAAAACTTAATTTTTAAAAAATATTTTTAACTTCAAAATTAAAAAGTTTGAAAAATGACAAAAAGAAAAATGTTTGTTATAGTGTACTTGAGTTAAATAAATATTTTCAAAATTTTTTAAAAACTTATTTTCGACCATTTTATAAAATTGAAGTCAAAATTTTATACAATAAAAAATTCGATATCTCTGCAAAAAATTATGGTAGCAATTTTTTGCAAAAAGCGTTTTAAAGCTTAAAAAGTGTACTTTCTAAGCTGTAAAATGCTTGTCTATTAAATTTTGTCTGATATCCCATACAGATAGAGCGCTGAAAGGAAAACAAAAAAATATCAATTTTCAATTTTATATTATAATTTAGGAACAAAATATCATAGAAGTAATTTTTGCTCATAAACTTATGTATCTTGTACATAAGTTTATGAGCAAAAATTGCAAGCATTCCCGAATTTATGAACGGTGGTGTATAATCAGTATTTTTAGGTTTTGACAAACGTAAAGACAAGTTTTGTAAAAATTATATTTTAAAAAGCAAAAATTTCGAGTGTAATAAAAAATATAAAGCACTTCCATTTTATTTTCTTTTTTTTCTCTCTCTTTCTTTTAACATCAAGAGTTAGTCCATTTTTGCGAACATATCTTCAATCGAAAATCCTATAGAGCGAAGCATGCAATCGGTCACGAAGAAGAGGGTCGATGCTTGAAGAGGACGGTAGCCAGGGATTTCATCCCCGAGCGTCAGTCGCCGTCGCACCCCAATTAGAGAGGAACTTCGCCGACGTGGTTCAACTATGTCTCTCTTTTCTTCTCTCATACTTCTTCTCACGTTCTCTCTTTCTCTCTTTCCGTCGCGGTGACGTCGAACGCTCTCGATTTCACTCAAAGCCGACGCTAACGAGCACATGGAAGTCACGTGGAAATACGACGTGAAAAATGTAGGTGGGAGCGACGTATTCATCCCCGTCGTGGAAAAGCCGCTGGCGGTCACGTGAATCTGACAGGTGAGTGCGACAGAGACATTTATCCGGCGTCGCGATTGGTTTCGTCAAATCAAGTAGAAGCGATTGTCTGGAGAAAAAGTATTAGAATTATTGTTAGGTGATTCTTTTATACAATTTCGTGCAGTGTATCGAAACAGTAAAAATAAATTAAGAATTTGCCAAAAATATGAAGAATCCAAAATATTTTAATTGCTTATAGCGAAAAAAAACTCTTAATACTTTTTCATCTTAATATTTTTTAAAATATTATTAATTCTCTCTTTAAATATTTATTTACAGTAAATAAACATTTACTCAATAAAAAATGATACATCAAATCAATGATTCAAATAAATATATATATGTTTTATACATTTAGTGACTATATGTATTGAGTTAATATTATTCAAACAAATATTTATTAAAATTTAATACATATTTTCAATGTAATTCGAAAATAATTTGTCTCAAAATTTTTATCAAAAATATTGATATATAGAATTGATTAACGGCTCGAAATTCTGAATTAGTCGGTATAATGTGTCAATTTCAAAGAATAACAATTTTCTTGAACTTCCTACAAAAATAAGTAACTGCGGTTTATGATAGCTGGATTTATGATAGCTAGGTTTATGATAAATCCAGAGGGTTTATCTATTACACGCGGATCGAATTGCTCGTTTCGATAAAAAAAGAATCCAAAGATAAAGAGGAAGAAAGAAAGAGGAAGAAAGAGAAATACAGGGGGACAGAGGAAGAAAGAACCGTGAAGAGCATATGTTAGGGGTTTTCGTCGTCCCCCTGGGGATTGCGGGTAGAGTGGCCTACCCCCCAATTACTGGCTCCCCTCTGGCCTCGTCTTCGCTATGTTAGGTGGGACCCGACCCTCCAGAAACTACTTCATTACGCAGACAGCCGTGTTGACTTGTATTGTGCCCCAGCTCCACGAGGGAGTCCCTTCAAATAATATCTGTGACGAATCGCTTGCACTTCCCTCGCGCCCCTTTCACGCTCCTCGTTTTTACACCGTTCCTATCTCGTCCTTCGTTTTACCGATTTATCCCGAGGTGAAGGACGCTTATGTAGATTTTGCGAGGCTTTAGTCTTTAGCAAAATATGTATATTAATCGTATTATTATAAAAAAATATAATAAGTTTATGAATTTAAATGTAAAAGCTGCTAAAGACTTAGGATTGAATAACTAAACATGTTATGTATTTTTACAACTGATCCCGTCAAAAGTTCTTCTTTTTTTAATTTAAAGTATCTCAATAACATTTTTTTAAATAACATTTGCTCATACCTTATACAACATTAGCGCAAATATAACGGTAAGAGTAAAAAACATTTGTAACCAATAATTAAATTTTATTTAAATCCATTACGTGCGATTGCATTTCCTCGCAATCCATCAAGTACGTACCGCCAAATGGCTACAAAAATCGCTTGTTTATCCCTCTTCCGATATCGAGCCGGCGGATCGTGAGCCGTATTATGCCACCCTCATAGATTTAATGCGAAAGAGAAACAGAGAAAGGCAGACAAAGGAGTGGGAGAGAGAATTGGGCATTTGTTCCTGCAGAGCGGCATCAACCCTTCCTCGATTCCGATCGTCGCCATATGAAGACATTAAGCGAATTTATGGTCGCCGCAATCAGCTGTACACCCCATGTACAGCTTTTTTCCGGACGTTCATTGGGAGGTCATGATCCTCGATTGTCGCATTTATATCCCGGTCCGCGTGTCCCACCAGTGGCGCAATTGTTCTCTACTGATTTAATTGAACGCGAGGGGTAAAAATCTGACATCGACTAATGTACACAACGTTTCTTGTGCGTCTCCAATTGAGATTAAACGAGAGATAATGAATAAAAATAATCGTGTAAAGGGAGACATGTAAAAAGCCGGAAATTCGTTGGCAAGAATCGTGCTCGAAAAAAGGAAAAAAGAAATAGTCATCGCGCCACCTGTTCAGTTTCCAAACAGAATGTGACTCTGAACGTGGATAAAATCCCTTTATAGCCGGGCTGCGCGCCTGTCCAAGTCAAATCCTTACAAAACGGCCAATCGGTACGAGCAAACAATGAAACCCGATAAGCGCTACGAGCACCCATCTTAGCGCTACTAGATTAGGCAAGAACGACTAAGTATTTAATCAAACACGGTTTGATCCATTGTGCAAACATTGACACAAAGAAGCTGGTATGTTTAGGGAACGATTGATGGCGCGAATTGCTTGGGTTCGAGTCATCGATAAAGCGACTTATTATCATCACTTTTGTAGCGGAAGACAGAACTTGAGTGATCCAACCTGAGTGGATAATTTTTATTTTACTCTTTTATTTCATGGGACAAAGATTATAATCTTTGCAATATTTCCAATGCGTTATCTATCGTATTTATAATCTATAGTCGATACCTCGAGATTTCTCTCTTCGTGTTCGTCTCTACGAGGTGATGAAAAATATGCGCGTCTCCCATTGTGACGGCAGAGAGAGAGAGAGAGAGAGAAAGAGAGAGAGAGAGAGAGAGAGAGAGAGAGAAAGAGGAAGAGGAGGAAAAAGAGAGAGAGGAAGAGCAACCATCAATCATCGCTCGACGATTCGAAATTTCGCGAGACGCGCACCGATTCGCGGCGCGTCCCGATATATAATTAGACCAAGAAAGGACTCAATCTCGTAGAGAGAGACGAGGTACCACGTTAACGTGGCGCGAAAGGTAGCGCGAGACACCCCGCTGATTAATGATCCGCAATCAGAGGCAAAGGTGGAGATTCGGCGCGGCGCGGCGACTCGTAAAGGCGGCGTTTAACGTCGCGCATCGCCTCATCATCCCCTCGCTATAAATCAATTTAAGCGCACATCGAACTCTTCCTTTTCGACTAGTTCCGACTAGCTCAAGTGCGTAGAAAACGCGTTCGGAACGTTCGCCGCGTCTGGGAACAAGTCTATCAGGAATGTTTCCTTATTCATTGTATGAGAGAAAAAATGGTTGCAATTACCATAAATTAACTCTAATTATAGCCATTTTCGGTACCAACTAGATATTTTTTTTTTTTTTAGAAATACAAGTATAAACATTTTATTACTAATAAATATATGTAATAAGTGTTATTACTAATATTATAAGTAATAACAAATACTTCTTTTAAATGTACTCCAAAAGACTGAAAATTGAGCCAGTTTTTGAAAAAGAGTGAAAATATTTTTACTCTTTTGGAACGAAATTTTACTTTTTTTGGAGTGCAATTCACTGCAAGGAACAAAATCTTACTACAAAAAGGAGTGAGATTTTATTCATTTGAAATGAATCTCGCTTCAAAAGAATGAAAATGTATACTCTTGAAGAGTATACAATTAATTGTTTCATGGAAATTAGAAATTTGACGCCTTGTCAACTTCTTGGCTCTATCTCTAACTGTCAAAATGTTGTCACGAGTCTTGACAAATGAGATAAATATTCGGATTTCGCAGTCAATTTTCGATTCTGTGAAGTGACGTGACTGAATCTGAGTGTAAGATCTTTCGACAATTCCGATGCTTCCTCGACGTTACTTTTCTCGCTGGCACGTCGCGGATTAGCTAATTTTCGATCGGCTGTGTGTGTTAACCGATTGACGATTAGCTAATAACCAATTCACGATCAGGTACGGCGGCGTTGCGTGTCCACGCAACGTGTATGACGACGTCCGTATGTACATTCGGACGAACAATCGGAGACTAACGAACGCGGATCCGAACGCTTGTCGCGCTTATCAGCTACCAAAAGCACGCGTAGTCCGGTACAAAATCGTTAAGAGCATTATGCCGCGGAATTAAGACGTGAGTGTTGCAGCCGAGGAGCGACGTAGTGGCGACGCATTAATCATTCCGGTGCGCAGCCGCCAACGATGACGACGATTCTCCTCTCTGTCGCCATTGTGGCGATATGTGGTTTCAATGCCGCGTGATTATACCACGTGTTACGTGCCCTCTCTCTCTCTCTCTCTCTCTCTCTCTCTCTCTCTCTCTCTCTCTTTCTCGCTTTCTTTCTTTTTCTGTGCGTGGACACTCTCTCTTTCCGTCGAGGAAGGCTTGGCTGCTCATAAGCCGTCATTATCGGCATGAATCGTCGGGCAACTCTGCGCGATAGCGTGATGTAAACCAGCAGGTGGCAGCCGCGAGGGGTTTGTTTCCTTTCGAGGTGTCGGGGATTGCGAATATCGAATCTCTGAGTGGGAGATTAGGTATATTCTTTAAAGGCAATGATACGCACCTCCTGAATGTGCCGTTTGATTAAACGAGCGATAGCAATGCAAGCATCCGCTTTTATATTATGTGCTAATTGAAAAACCAAAACAATAATCTTTTTCCATAGCTGGACGTTCGCAATCGATCTATTCAACAGTTATCTTGTGTATAATTATCATAAATTAACTTCATAATAATTAAAACACGCAAGTTCGTTACATTTTATAAACAGTTCTTTCGGTTGATCCTGAAACATTCAATTGTTTTTACACAAGTTACTATTTAATGTAATATGGTTGATGCTTCTCTTATACTCTACTATAATTAAAAAGATAACGCATCTCGGACGAATAATTCGATTTCACTCAAGTCCAAAAACTTTCGCGTGAAAAAGAACAAGAGAAAAAACAATTGTAGTAATTGTAAAAGCGATAACCATACAAGTTTTGAGAATATAGAATTAATGTGTACTTAGTTGAATAAACTATTTTGTAATTGTAATTATTATGAAATAGTTTATTCAACTGTGTATATATATATATATATATATATATATATATATATATGTATTAATTTTGTATAAAATTTACAAGTATATAAAAATTCGATTTACAAAAAAAAACATCATAAAACGAGAAAGAGAAGTTAAAAGAACACATCAACATTTTAGAGTTTTCCGAAAAGAACTCTTTATATTTCAAAATGTATCTTTAAATCTCTAAAATTGTAAAAAGAATCCAAAGAGTATTTTAAGTAACGATTTCAGAATTTATTATGAAATATATGCATTCAAAGGAAACAATGGGAACTATATAACAACTATACAAATAAGTTTTATATAGTTTTATATGAATAAACTATTATTGTAACTATATATACTATTGTAACTATATATAGTTGAATAAACTATTATTGTAACTACATTAATTCTACATATAATTTATATAGTTATCACTTTAATAAGTTATGATCATTATATTCTTCTCTGAATGTATATAAACAATCTTGAATATTACAATACTTTCGACATAGTTCTATTTTTGGTTCATATATTTCTTTCAATTGTATTTCAAATATTACTTCAATAATATTTTCTCACGATTTTCCAGTATATCCGCTGCCACCTGCGAGAGAACCTTTGTCCCGTGTTATTAGCTGAAGAAACATTTCTTCTTTTCGTTGAGTTCCTAACGAGTGAAGATTAAAATATAAGAGAGGTCCCGAGGACGTGATTGATGCGCGTAGGTAGAGCATCAGCCCCGGGCGCTCTCGAATCGCGGTTTGTCTCCCCGATTCCGCCTCGATCATGCCGCAACAAAGAACAATGGCGTACGGTGGCCGCGCGAATAGACCGTCATTGTTCCTGCCTGGGAGCCTCGTCTTAGGGCTGCCCGGAACGTTCTGACCCCGTCGCGAGATAAGGGGATCGCTGGCGGTCTCTTTGAGTACCAACCGGACGCGCATCGATCGTCGAAGGAAGATGACTGTTCGACCGACTTTCCGACGAGACGATTCTCGATTCATGTCCGCACTTCGTGCTCTCGCCGTGGCAGGTCTTACTTGCAGATATCGATACCGCCGCGGAATTGTTCTCGGTACGCTCGATCCTGCTGCCGCGGGATTGTTCCTTTATCGCTGACGGTGCCCGCCGAAATCGTCGGCGGTAATCTGTATAGACTATGACGATGATAATTTCAGATAAAGTTTTATGATCGCGTCGGCGGCCCCCGAGCGGATCTTTGTCGTTGTGTACAGCTTTTAATCTACCATAGCCCGCATGCGGAGACAATTATATACGTGTGCCGATAGCACGTTATATGAAGAATATATAATATTATTTTGGAAACATTACATCAATGTTTGTGGAATATATTTTTGAATATAAGTAATGTTTATTATTTCCATTGCCAAAAATAGAATAAATAAATTTTCTTATGTCAAAATAGGTATAAGTGGAAGATCATTCAATCAACAAACAATTTGGTTTGCCAAAGATTGAGTTTTTTATTTGAAGTTCGCCTTCAATAACATCATAAAATCTTTTGGGTTCCATAACGATCAACCCTATCGTGTCTGGCAGAGACGGTTGGCCTCAGCTTCCGTTCACGGAAGGTCTCTCACGATCGAAAGGACTTGCCTAAAATCGCTTATCGCTTCGTCACTGTGCAGGTCCCGACGGCGACGCTGACTGGCATATTCTTGCCGATGTCAACGGATCTCAGGAAGATTCTTCTTGAGCCTCTTCTTTGCCCTGGAAGAGAAAGAAAGCCAAGGGAGACCGAAAGGAGAGAAAAGCAGAAAGAGAGAGAGAGAGAGTAAGTGAGTGAGTGAGTGAGTGAGTGAGTGAGCGAGAACAGGAGAGAGGAATACAGAAAGCGGTCGTCCTGCCGATGGCTGGGGTGTCATGAGTCATCGTCCAGTCATCCTTAAACTGCCTTTTAATATCCCGGCTGCATCCGTGGTGACACGAAAAGAGGTGAGAGGGCATACGATGATTGTGGAGGCGACTACCTGACTGCTCGGCTCGGCGCTTCGTGCCAACTGCAGCCGCCTCGTTGACTCGCAGGGCACGGGGCAGAGAGATGAAACGGTGGAAAGCTTAATAATCGGAGGCTCGAAGATATTACGAGGCGAATTCTTTCGTGGTCCAACACACGCTCTCGGTGTACCGGTCCCGTGATCGGTTGACAGTCATCGCCATTGTCCTACCGTCCGGTCTACTATCTCCCTTTAAATTAGACAGCCTTGGATTCGCGAGTTCGCATCGTTTTTCGCTTGACGGAATTAGCTTGCAATTCTTCTGATAAAATCACAATTTATATATATAAAAAAAAAGAAGGTAGAAATGCATTGCACTGGTTATGAGAAGAAGTCTTTCAAATAATCAAAACTAGCGAAAATTTTAGAGATTATGTTTATGTCTGTTTATATATAAAGAGTAATGTCGATGAGGTTACATTGCAAGAAATTTAGAGCGTATGTCGTTTTTACTATTTTTAGCCAGTTCAAGTTTTCTAACTATTCTTAGGATTTCAAAAAAATTTAGAATTGACTTTTAACATCTACATTATTAAATATTATATATTAATAATTTTTTAAATGAAATATTAAACTTTTATTTATTAAAAATTAAAATTTGAGCAAAAATGGCTGAAGTTTCGCTTGTTCCAAAAAAAATTGCAAACGAAGAATCAATATATTTGATTCTTTATGTCGAATAATCTCACGATGCTGCTAAAGAGAAGAGACTCGAATGAACTGTTATAAGTTTCAATCTGTACAGCGGCTGTTACTGAAATTAGCATCGGATGTTGAAAACGCGACGAGCTGCACCCGGAGGAGCGACCGTGACGGATCGCGTGCGTCGCGTCGGTCTTCAAACGGCCGCCGATTCGAAATAACCCGCGTCCTCGGAAAATATTGTACTTACGTCGACGAGAGTCGACCTATTCTGTGACAAGGGATCCGTACTTTTCCGGTTGCACCGGCAAATTACGACGTGCTCCCCGCGCGGTAGCATCGACACATTAGACGCGCGCACACGCGATGCACCGCGCTGTAATTCCGTGTGTATCATTAGTATCTCGTCTCCTCTCTTTCTCTCGCCTCCTCTCGGCTCGAATTACGAAAACGCTCGTTCCGGGAAGTCAAGCGGGAGAAGAGAAGAAGAGGCAAAACAGAGACGGAGCGAATTTTCGGGAAAGGAGGCGCCGGGATCGTGTCTTCCTTTGGAGTGGCACGCAACGCCGATTTCGGGGGGGGGGGAGGCCCTTTCGGTCAGAGAGGACGGCCCTTCGAAGAATACCTAAATATCTACTTGAGAGAGAACTCCCGCGCCGATCACGATAGGTAAACAAACTGCGTTCCGAATTGTGTGTGCTCCTTCCGCTAATTTACAGAGGAACGGAAAGCGGAAAGGGGGCGCGACGATCGTTATCTACAACAATGTCTGCCGGTTAAGAATAGGTTACTACGGCCAAATCGGAAGCATCGCATTCCCTCGGGACATCCTTGCCACTGAGGTCCGTGATGCGTCTAATGTGGGTCACACGACCGTTCCCCTCTCGCTTCCTTGCTGCCCTCGTCCTATTTCATTCATGGTCTTCGCGCAGCGCAAAATTGGCTTCGTTACGCGCGATTGCCTCCGAATGACGTTTTTCAATGATTAACGTAATGATTCGTAGAAGAGCGGATCGGTAGAAAAATATGACGACGTAGAATGAAATTATTGGCGATCTATAAATTAGAGATGTCGTCTCTTTTTCTCATTTTGTAATTATTGAAGTATCTCAAGTGGTACACTCAAGTTTTTGTGTTAATTTAACACAAGATGATATGTTAGGAAGTAACTTCAATATTATATAATTAACACAAAAAATGTAATATTGATACAATTTATAAATAAATTGTATAAAGCATATTTCTTTAGTAAAATTCATATATTTATATGAAATATGTTAAATTATAACATGTTTCAATAAAATTAATATTTTCATTATATCAATAATTTTTTTATCTTCAAATTTATTATTTAAAATATATTAGTTTTACATTATTTATTTACTTATCCATAAATGGTGTTATTTTAACACAAAAAATACTGAATATTAATTTAATTGATTCAGAATATATGTTAAAAATTTAATACAAATATTTTTAAACACAAATGCGAAATATTTTATATTGTGTATGATTATTTACATATTAAATTACGGTATACTTTAAAATCTTCTATTTTCTATTTTACTTTCAAATTTTCTATTTTTTAATTATTCTTTATTGTTTCTTATTTTTCAGGATTAAGCAATAATATGTTAAACGTCACGTAGATTTTTAGCGTGCTGTGAACGATAAGTTCTAAAGTTTCATATTATTACGATACAAAATTTACTCGGTTGAATTAACTCTTCTGCTCGGAACGGTTTTTAGATCCAAAATTATTCGTTCCCTCTCGAATTTACTAAGAGAAACGCTCGAGGGCATCGCTGCGATTATTTCTTCGAAAAGCTTGAATGTTTGGCTGTAACAATGTCGGCGAGATAAAAACAGGTTGTGATGGAAATGGCAAGGATTACCAGATTGTCGGAAACTTTGGCAGAACTCCGTCCATTTCTTTATCTTCTGTGTCGGTGTATTAGTGATAGATATTTCTCCGTCTTAAAACTTTTCATCTTTTCTCTGAATAGAAATATTTACAGTTAAATAACATCCCCAAAGGACTCCAGAAAATAATATATTTGAAAGACCGTTGCACATTTAAGTAGCTTTCCGTCAAAATTTTACTCAAAATCCATCAAGTCGATGGCGAAAGAGTAAATGTACGTTCTCCATGGGATAAGCCCGCGATAAATGTGAGGAGGAAAAGAAATGGACATGCCTTTGTTAACGTTCCGATCGTCGTGGCTACCTTATTTACAGTCTTGTTCGCTCGAGGGTGCTCCAAGTCGCTTATTGTTTGCGCCGACGATGTAATAGCCGTCGTTAGACCGGGGCACAGGCGGGGGTGGCGACGAGAGGGTATGGATTTGACAGCTCGGTGACGGCGCGAATCGATCGGGCGAGGAAAGACATCAGTCACCCCCACGCCTGTACAAACATGCCGACGTTTTTCCGCTTGACACCTTCCGCGCGCCACGTCGACGACGACGCCGATGATGTCGCTCTCGCGCGGCGTCTCTCTGATGTCGTTTCCACTTTGTAATGAGCTATGCTCCGCCAATGTGCACGTCGCTGCGCAAACAATGATCTTATTTTCCAGAAAAAAAGTCCACCTTCAGCTACAGTAAGTAAAAAATGTCACCAATGTGTCGAGTGCTGATTGGCTCCGTCATTTAGACTAATTTCCGACTGGGGAATAGTTCGGATCTTGCTATTATGATATCATAATATAGGACATTTCGTTTTTTGATATATTTCTATGTTAGGAAAACAGTAAATTGTTCTAGGTTGTTGATGTAATGTAACACAGTTTGTAATACATGCTCTTACAATTAGTTTGGCTGTTTGCGCATTTAAACAAACATATTTAAATTGATTACAAGATGGCGGATTCTGCTTAGACTTTAACTTCGATCAGTCACTATATTTTGTTACTAGATATTTTTGCTACTTTGTCAGTTATCAATAATGACCCAAGGAGTCGAAATGTTTAGTTTATTATATTAAAGAATTTTACACACGTTTACACGCGACTTTTCTTTTATTTATATAATTACATCATTTTAATTTTAAAACTTATATATTTATGAAAACAAAAACCCTTTGTATTAATATAATTTTTCTAAATTATACAATTCTAAATTCTAATATATGAAATAATATTCAAAAGCAATCATGGTTTATTACTACAAAATTTCATTTTAATTTGTTATTTTGTTTTTAATTTTGAAAGTATCGCTATTTATTATATATTTTGCCTAAAAATAGCGATTTCCAGGTAATTGGCAAAAATTTCTTTTCTTTACCTTTAGGCAGCTGAATAGATCCAAACATTTTACAAATAAATCGCGCAAACGTAGAGCACGCGAGTTTCGGAGATCTTCAGAGAGAGTGGCGCAGAACCGTGAGAGACGGATCAAGGGTGCGTTTCTTTCGAGTCTTTCATTTTTCTTTCTCAGGACTTTCACGTTACTAACTACGAACCCTCGAATCATCATGAGTCTCGGTCTCGTCGCCGCGCCTTGGAGTTAAGAATTGCCGCCGAGTGCCTCGCCTTTGCGACGAAGACCTGTCAGATCGCAGCTTTCGTCCGCGGAATTATCGGGTTGATAATTTTAAGTCGCACGCACGCGTATCCCCGAGGTCGTTACGGGGTGCGCGAGTGTACCTTATGCGCGCGTATGTCGTTATGTTACTCACCGCACCAGCCGGTCTCTCGCCGGTGGAACGGGTTCGGGACGTTATATCCTTCGGCGCGATTAAAGGACCGACGACTTTAATCCCGGCGGGCATCTTCGGGCCGAGCGTCGGAATACGATTCCGGTATAAAGCGGCGACTTTATGATTATTCGTCGTACGATTCGCTGACGGGCTCACTTTGTGGAAGACAGCTACGAGGAGAGGGAGAGAGGGAGAGAGACAGAGAGAGAGAGAGAGAGAGAGAGAGAGAGAGAGAGAGAGAGAGAGAGAGAACGACGACAAGGATGCGGGGGAAGAGGAAGTGATGGTGGAGAAGAAAAAAAGATGTAAGGATAAGGTGGAGGACAACAAAATGCGGCAGCTATGCCGGTTTTGCTACCTGAAGGCTTCGCTGAGTGCACGCAAATTTTCTCTTTTGTAACGTACATACGAACGCAGAATGATTAAATTTCATTTAACTATTTATCGATTTTAATTTAGCACGTTACATTTACTTTTGAAGGACTTAATTGTGTTTCGTGCTATTTTTACATATACGTATTTCAGTTCAACGTCACTTAATTGTATTTGTAATTAAAATTTGATGGGCGATAATAACTCGTCATAAACGAACCTTTTCGCAAATTAAACTTATTAATAACTTTAACGCATTCACGATGAAAAAGTTTACATAAGTACAATTAAATATATAAATGTATATTAAATCATTTAATATACATTTATATATTTAATTGTACTTATATAAACTTATAACAAAAATAATTAAATAAACTTATATACTTACTTAATAATATAAACTTACTTAATAATGAACTTACTTAATAATAAACTTACTTAATAATATAAGATTTACTTACTTAATTATACAAGAGGAAGAAAACATGCCCATATATATATTTTCTTCCTCTTGTATAATTACTGTTCGTAGATACAGGAAAAATAATAAAAATTGGAAAAATAATATGAAACAAAATTTGATCTTTTTTTTGCCTCACAAGTGTGAATAGTCTTTCCGATGTATTTTTACATGCTGAATTTATTGGCTATCACATTACAGTTTTGA
This sequence comes from Acromyrmex echinatior, assembly GCF_024713525.1. Taxonomy (NCBI): domain Eukaryota; kingdom Metazoa; phylum Arthropoda; class Insecta; order Hymenoptera; family Formicidae; genus Acromyrmex; species Acromyrmex echinatior. The sequence goes on from NC_141868.1 coordinate 1,501,736, forward strand.
GAAAAAAGGCGTCAAAAGAAGTCCCGTTTTTATCCTTTTGATACTTTTTTTCTCAAAATTGTAACGTGATAGCCATCAACTTCCGTCAGATTCAGCATGAAAAAATACGTCAGAAAAACTGTTCATTACACTTGTGTGGCAATAAAAAAATCAAATTTTGTTTTACACTTACTTTTTCAATTATTATGTTTCCTGTATATACGAATGAAGATTATGCAAAAAAAAGAAAAAAATATATGAGTATATTTTAAATATAATAATATATATTTATGTTTGATAAAAGTAATTTTTTTACTAGGTATCTATACAATGTGAGTATTCAAGGAAGTCTTTCAACTAGTTTATAAAAAAATGTATTAGGTGTTGGAATTAATTCGTAGCGTTTTACAAGTAATGGGAAGTACTTTCATTAATGTATTTTTTAATGCTCATGTGAAATAAATAACATTCTTTCATTAAAAAACGCTACGAATTAATTCCAACACCTAATACATTACAAGAAAATGTTATCGTTGCATTTTCGGAAAAAATAAACTTATTCGAGAAAATTTTTTTATGGTGAATAAAAATAATATTATAATAAATCGGGTAGATTGTAGTTAATACACGATTGTTATTTGTGTCTTATACAAAAATTTTTTCTTTTCTATTCGTATAATATACAATAATTGATCAATAAAATCAATTATTGTATATTGTATGAATAAATAGAAAACGAAAATTTTTGTGTAAAAGACACAAATAACAACCATGTATTAGCTCTAATTTGGTTGATTTATTTTAATATTATTTTGATTATCAAGAGCTTTATGAAAAATTGTTTTACTGTCGACAAAATACTATCCTCGCGCGATTTGCTAAACTAAAACTTTTAATTTAGAAAAATCAGCACGGAAAAAAATTAAACCGCTTTCAAAGGGGACACACCGATGAATCGTATATATATAATACTTACACACACGCGCGTGATATTCTCTGCGAGGTGTAGGTTGCGAAGAGAACACACGGCGTTAGAGAGTTGATGTGTGGCCATTGTGACGGAATTTTGATAACGACAGACGGCACCGCGGGATATCCCGCGGGATTCGGACCTCGAGCATAATTCTCGTAAAATTCTCGGCTTTATGGTAATGTATCTCCCTCCCTTTGTCGTTGTGCCTCTCCTCTTCTCTCTATCTCACTCATTCCGCTGGTCCCTGCAGATCTCACTCCGAATTTTGTCCCTCGTCCGACGAGCCCTTCGAAACCGTCTGGTACTTTTTTTTCTCTCTTATCGCGATCACTGCATGGCGTAGAGGACACCGAGACGGTACGCTGGTGGAGAACGATTTTCTCATAAGCGGTTGTAATTTTCTCGGCGGTATTTGCCGTTATGTCTCGTAAGTTCGTCGTAAGTTTGTCACCGTACAGCCCGCTGGACCCTGATTTTACCTGCTGATTAAGCGCGAGTATCACGCAAGCACGACAGGCCGGATTGTTATCTTTCTGAATTTCAGACTCGACACCTAAACGGGATTTCCAAATTTCGAGTGCAACTGTGAGACCGATCGATTCTTCAAGCACAATCTTGAACATCAAAATTAATATACATGTTTGTGTAAAAAATGAAGGAAAGACAAGGAAAAAGAGGAAAGGAAGAAAAAATGAAATAAAAAACAAAAGTTTAATTTTTTAAAATTGTTGCGTAAGATAAATGATTCAATAACCGAGGAATTGAGAATAATTTTCCAGTGAAGTATATGTAACAAAAACCGAGGAATTGTAATTATTATATTCTGTACTTAAATTATCACTATAAAATCGGAAAGATGTATCGCGCTTCTAAATTTAGTTTATCCAGCAAGCAGGTCGGCGAAACGATCGCTCGCGTTTCACACGCGAGGATTACCTCGCGTATACCTATATTTCTCTCCGCTTCTCTCTCACTCATTCTCTCTTTCTCTTTCATCTCTACCAAATTTCTCACAATCGCTTGTCTAGGACGAGCTGTTCTCTACCACTGTGTGCACCGTTACCAGCCCGATAAGATCACTCTCGCGGCGATTACACGCAATGCTGGAAAGCCGCGCGTCAGCGGTCTTAAAACCAGGTAGTATCAGCTCCATCTTTATCATCGTCCGCGCGGCGACACCGCGGGATGTCGAGCCCCCTTTCGAGTTCTAATCTCACCGGGTCTTTTTACGAAGAGAAGATCCGCGGGAGACGCGGGGGCAAAAACACTCCGCCGCGACACTCTCACGGCTGCTGCTTCTTCCGGCGCGAGAAAGCGAGACGCTAGGAAAATTCTACGGAATTTCTGCCCCGCGGAATGCTGTAACGCAGGATGTTTCAATCTTTGACAGTTTTAATCTCTCTGGGAATTTTTTGTCTTCCTTTTTTTCAATTTTTCGAGAACGCATAGAATTCTTTGTTTCACGAAATCGTGAAATTTTCCGACGATTTTCAAGATACTTGATGTCTGTGTTTCGGAATCATCATGTTTTTCGTTCTTTTAATTATAAAATTCCTAGGTAAAATGTAAAATCATAAAAAAATGGAAATAACATCGAGTGGAATTTTAAGAAAATCATTTTAAGAAAAATTATAATGTCTGTTAAAGATTTGATTGACTTGCTTTATTTGTTTTGATGCAAACGTTAGTATTAGTATTCACCTTGTAATACTAATTTCCTTAACATTATCCTTTACAAATGTCGCGATAAAATATAATAACGGTCGCTCCTCTGTGTGAAAAAAGGGGAAGAATACTAACATGGTGGCTGGCTAGAATCTCAAAACTTCTTGGGGAAAGACATGTCTTCCACCATATTGCCTCGCATATGGTTCGATATCCAAATCGAGCCTTAACAATGTCACCGACATATGATACTTTTGATGATGATTCTATGATGAATTGTTGACATGACAATGATTTTAAATGATTTTCTTTAACTAAAAATGAAAATCTCATGCAAAATCATTTTAGGAGAAATGATGTCATTCAAAAATTCTCATCAAAAGTGTATCGAATGACATTATTAAAATTTTTTTTTTAAGTGACTTCTACTTTTGATATTTCGATCATATTATAATTTTGTGTTCTACCTGAATTTGGAATTTATAAAACTTGGACTTTCATTCACTAGAATATGATATTACAGCGTCACATAAAATACAGTGATATTTTAGCTGTAAATGTTAACACAGAGAATCTTGCTTTCATCCTTTTCTTTGATTTCTGCTTTCATCATTTTCTTTGATTTCTGCTTTCATCCTTCTCATTGATTTCTGTTTACAAATGTCTTGAAAGAAAGAAAAAGAGAAAGAGAGAAAGAGGGGGGAGGGAATATTCAGAGTCAAATGGCTTTCAAAAATCGACAGAAACACAACATTTGCGATTCAGGGTGCTCATTCTGTCACCTTGAGATCTTTAATCTCTTGGTCGGTCTGGTAAGGCATGAGGCTCTAAGACGTCTGGGCTGAGCATCGTATTCCGCATATGGTTTCATATGCGGCACGAATGGTGGCGCTAACCGTGAATTTTTTTTGCGTCGCTGAAAGAAGCAGAACTATTTATCAATGGGTCCGCTCCGCGCATACAAAATGAGTCTTAATTAGCGTGCGCTGCTTTTCCCGACGAATCGCGCGCGAGGAAAAACGACGGAAAAAGAAGAACGATGACGACGTACTTGTCTGAACGATATAAATCGGATAAAAAGATATAAGCACATATTTATTTTTATACATCAAATGCATTTTGTACATCACTGTTACATTACCGTAATTGAAAAAAATATTTGCTCCCATTATTTTGCGTTTTTTGATAACATCGATTTATTTAAAAAGGAATCACGGTTTATTTCTAGAAAAACTCTTCTTATGAAGAACACGCTGTAGAGTCTCGTTCAAAGAAAAATACTTTACGAAAATTATGATGCTAAATGCTGCTTACTATTTTTCTTAATAACAAAATTTATGGCACAATTATGTATAATATATACTTTTGGAATTGGATCGATTTCTACAAAAAGTCGATATGAAATCAAATCCAACTTTATTTTTATTAAAATAATAGAAATATTATATAACAGAAATATATAGATTATATATATATATAGATTATATAAATATATAGATTATATAGATATATAGATATATAGATTATATATAGATTATATGTTAGTAGATATTATTATAATATTACTATTATTAGAGTAGATATTACACAAATATTATGGTAAATAGAAATTAATGTGAAAAATTTTGAAGAACCCGAATATGTTTGTGCAACACAATTAATTTCTTTTATATTAAACTGGATTTAGTAATTTCATGTTATGTTTGGTGCGGACTATTATTTTCATTTTAAAAAATATGAAGATGAGGCTTTGATAAAATGAAGCAATTGGATTTAACGATACTAGAACGATTTTAATTATACGGATTACATAAACGATTTCTAAGAAGTTAAATACATTTTTAAATCTTGTTGTGACAGTTCAATGATAAATCTGTATTACATAATGTTAAATTTAACGTATAGAGAATATTCGAAGGTTATTACGAATGACTGTGAGGTTTAATTAACATTGCATCATATATTAAAACTACACATCTGGGTTTAAAGTTTAAAGACCTTCACACATAAAAAATTCCATCCTTGAGACGCGACACAGACAGACTGGGTGAAGAGGAAATAGGAAAAAAAAATAGAGACTTAGTTGGAAGACGGGTCAAAATCAAAACGCATGGAAGTTCACTCCTGCGCAGCAAAGCGAGGAAACGGAATATACTGGCCTCTTCTTCCTTCGAGAGGTTTCGAGGCTAATAATTAAAATGCATTCAGCCGAGTTATAAAGCCTTAACGACGTGTGTGCGCGACCGATTTTTTGCCAGGGGACTTTACGATACAATTTATTGCGTATTTAATTTTACCTTTCCACTTCATTGATTTAGACTCTGCCGGTAGTATCGGCGTCTCGAACTTTTTTTTAAGAACGCCATCTTTTCCTCTCCCCTATCCTCCTTGATATCCCCCGCTCACCTTTCTGCCTTTTACATGAGGATGAAATGGCAGTGGCATCCCCTCTTAGGTCTCTCCTCTTTTAGAATCTCGAAACCCCTCATCTTTAAATTATCCGTTGATATTTAATTTTAATGTCTCTCGCGCTGAGGGAAGGAATATATAGTGCGAGAGCGTCACTTCGGGTATCTCCATGCACTTTTTTTTGTGCGACGATTTTACGACACGTGAAAAAAAAATGCGGGCCAGGCGCTTCCGTTCACTTCCACGAAAGGTCTTTTTCAGGGAGAAGTCGCTTCAAGGAAATTAATACCGTACCCCCTAATCGCTTCTGCGGTCGAAAGGACACGACTGAGCTCTCAACTTCACTTCGGCTTAATGATAAGTTTTTAAAACTAATTTTCAACTAGACGATTATCAGGTAGCGGCATTTAACCACTAACTAGTAGGACAGATATTTCGAGCATTACGCATTTATTTGACGATACTAAAGCACGCCCTTATTCTTCGCGCCGCTAATTTCTCGGTTCTGTTTCTCGATTCTACTCGCGTTCGAAGCGGCACGATGCGTATAGTTTTTAATGCATTGCTCGAGAATTCACGCAAGCTTTAATCGAGCCCCTTAATAAGTGAACAGATAGGACGGATCTCGCTGATATTCTGAACGATTCGCCTCTCCGCTTCTTATCTGTATCCTTTATTAGTTCACCGATGCGGCTTAACGTCAGCGCGCAGAGCGAAACGCTGCATAAATGAATTCCTCAGGCTGTAATTATTTAAAGGCACTGAGAATCCTCTCTCTCTCTCTCTCTCTCTCTCTTTCCCTCTCTCTCTCTCTCTCTCTCTCTCTCTCTCTCTCTGACTTCAACAATTATTTTACTCTCAATATTTTGGCATTAGCTTCGCAATTCTCTCTTTATCAAAGAATGTATAAACTCTTGCAAAAAGGTACGATAAATAAAATTACAAAATAAGAAAATGTAAAAATTTGCAAATTTCATTATTTAAAAGCTTAAGAAATAGAATCTTTAGGAATATGAAAACTTTAGAGCTCCAAATAAATATTTGAAATTATGAGAATCTAAAATAGTTTCAGATAACAACTTAAGAATTTATTATGAGATGCACTCAAAAAAAAACTAGTGATGGCAATTGTAAAGGTAATTAGTAATAATTGTACGAGTGAATAACATAGTTATTGCAACTAGTAATTGCAATAACTATAAAATAGGTCACTTAACTATATTATTATGGGCATAAAAATTTATTTAACTATTATATTAATAGTTGAATATATCTTAAGTAATTAGTAATATAAAACGTTTATTTAACTATGTACATTAATTGCATATAAAGCTTACAGGTAGAGCTTACAATATAGAGTTACTGTACATAATTATTTACAAGTACAGTCTGTTCAATAAGAACGTGATGCTCATTATGTTCAATAAAAACGTGATACTCATTATTCTACAAAGAGCGACCGTAGCGATATCTTCCTGAACTCGTTTGAAGCTTTATTTCGTGCTCTTTTGCGCAATATATCCTACCAACACATTGTGTAGTTTACGTCAGCGAATTTATTATTTTTACAATGAGTGCCAAATTCTTGAAGCGGTACGAGGCAGTGTTTTTAGTGAATGGAATGGCCGGCAATGTCCTCAGATGCTAATCCCATTGAAAATGTGTGGTCGTACATGAAGATGAAACTCAAAGGAAAGCCAGTGTACACGGTGGAGCAGCTGTCATTTCAAATTAAGAAGATATGGCGATCTTTGCTAAAGAAATATGCAGATAACCTCGTCGAAAGTATGGAAAAAAGGTGTCATGCAATAATCAATAATGGAGGTGATTGGACAAAATACTAGGGTAGGTAATTGCGCAATAGCTAATAATGTGTACTTCAAAAAAAAAAATAAAAAACTGTCTAAATGTTTATAGTTTTTTGATTATGGCAGACACTTTCTTATTGAACAGACTGTATATTCTGTACATAATTTATTATTATTATTATTATTACTATCATTGCTATTATGTCTTTTTCTTAAGTACGACATTGTCGGATATTTAGCATTACATCGGATTGAAAGGTTTGTAAACTCGCATTTTGCTTTAAGAATCGTAATGCTAATTATTAACAACGTACACATCTTCAAGTTTTATGTTGATGTGCGACCATGGTGCACTGTTATTGCGAGTATGCAAAGCGAAGCGAAACATCCCAAGTTACAAGGATCCCGAGATATAACGACAACGGCAGCATTGCATTGCCGATGCGATGCCCGGGCGTCTCGCGGGATGATAAATCAAGCTGAAAGCCTGATCGATTCGAGAGAGCGAGCGGTTGCGCGGAAACACGAAGCACCGATATTCCCAAAGCATCGAACCAGACGAGCCACGTACTCCGGTCGGCTTGGTTTCGTGCTCGTTTTTCTTGTTCCTACTGGTCCCCCGGTGCCTCACCCTCTTCCTGGTCGCCCCGCCTCAATTTCTTACGGATACGTCTTGAGGAAACGATAAATCATCTCGTTGTACGAACGGTCCACAGTTCGCTAAGCATTTTTATTTGACGGCGGCCACCGCCGCGTTATAAGGACTTTTCGAAGTCGACATTATGCGCATACTAAGTTCTATGTGTATAATTAAACTACAAAACCATGAAGAGATGTCCTTCGATCATAGGTTCGCAAGAAACATGGATTTTCTAGGTTTAATATATTTCAAATCTTTCGAAATTCTACGTAATCTCTAGATCAAAAATTATTTTGTTCAATCGATAAAACAGACGATGCTGCATCTTTTTAATCCTCCGTTTACAATCATATTTTTATTCCTCCGGTCTGCAATCTTTTTTGTCCAATTCAAATTTTTGTTTCAGACTTTCAAAAAAAAGTTTCTCGATTTTTCAATATTTTGATTATATATATATACACATAATCAAATAGGTTTTTAATTTATTAATTATCAATAACATTGTTAAAATCTTTATTTAATAAAAATTAAATTTGAGTGAAAGTAAAGACGAAGTTTGAGAATAAAATTTTGCTTGTATCAAAAAAACCCAGATTGCTGACAGTGAGAATTAAGAGAAACAAAGTCTTTTTCAGAATTTTTTCGAGATCATTAAAAAAAATATATGTTTCTAAAGAGATGTAAATATTCCAGAATAACATACTGTTATTAAAATGCACAGTTTCAAAAATTAATAGAATCCTGTAAAGGAACAAAGTTTCGAGCACTGTAAATTCCGAACGGCGAATTCTTGTGAAATTCATCTTTGAGGAAGGAAAATGTAACCGTACGGTTATTTTCTATCGAGGACAAAAATATCAGGACGGAATTAGCGGCGTGCGAAATTGGTGGATATCGGCATGCACGCGAGAGTGTATTCAGAGTTTGGAGGTATGCGTGTTAGGGATGCATGGTCTGCTTCGAATAACTTCTGTGGTGGCGCCTTGCCGCATGAATGACTAACCTCTGGCCCCCGTGAACGGGGGTCTTGACACAGTGTGGGTGGCGTTGGCATTTTTTGCGTGGACGCTCGTCGGCATCGGTCTCGGAAACTGTGAGCCCAGTAGTAGTTATATATTGCCTCTCTGCCTCCTATCCACCCCTCCTTAACGTGCATCTAGCCTCTTTCATTTCCCACCGCCAATAAAGCTTCCTTTCTTCTTTTTAACCTCGGCGGCGCGTTCTCTTTGACGCGAACGTAACGTTACAATTAGTGTTCCTGTTCTAAGCAATTGAATTAGAAGTGATTTTTCTTTTATTAAATCGGTTGAAATAGAAAATTAAATACCTCGAAAGTTATCGACCTTTTTCCTAATTGATTTTTGTTTTACCCTCGCAAGTAAAGTATCATTAATTGGTACATGTCATTATCGCTGAAATATGCTTTAAGAAGATTCTCGAGCTATTTCTTAGTCAATAAAGTTTATTCATAATAATACGTAAAACAATTAAAATAATGGAATAAAAAGATTACTGACAATATCTTATGCCATTATACATAATTATTGTTAATTTTATTGCTAAATATTTTCAAAATGACAAAATAAGTTGTAAGATGCTCATTTGATGTACACGCATCATCTATTTGACATATATTCTAGCTTTTTTCATAAATTTCTTGTAAACTGATATGATCAGTTTAAATGAAACTTCACGAGAACAAACTTAAGTGTTTATACTTTATAATTGTAACGATTTTTAAATTGTCTTATACGCAAGGGTTTCAATTTGAAAGAGAATAACTACAGAACAAGATTATATCTTCAACTTGTAATGTAAAATTCTATAAATTTAGAATTAAATATCTCCAAAATGGTACGGTAAAAGTTAATGAAATTTTTTCTAGATATTTTTGATATTATTAATATGTATATTACATGTATATTATAAACTTGTCTTATATCAAACGCGAGAACCTCCTTAAGTATCAACAATCTAAAATAATTTTTAATACGTGCAAACACATTAATACATTTCACAGAACTTAAGAATTAAACTCAAAGTATGCTCGACTGTTACCTGACTTTTATCATCGTCAGAATAAATCTTCCTCGCGCAAATTTTTCGCGACAGCCTTTCAATTCGCGTAGATTTCCATAACGACGTTCTCCCTTCACATCTTTCACGTGAGCAAAAACAGAGAAAAAAAAAGAACGCATGAAGAGTCTCGTAAAACGAGAGGCGGGGGTAGAGGAGGGATGGAGGGTGTGTGAGACAGACACGGGAGCCGCGATCACGAAGGAGGCGCGGGTTCTTGAGGAGAAAAGAGAGAGGATCGCGCGCGGCGCGCAAAAGTGCCGAGTAAACATGGCACTGGAATGACTAGGAATAGCGCCGGGGCCGGCAGTGCTTTCCAAGCGAACGTGATGAGATGCGAGGCAATCAATGCGCCATCAACTCGCCTCGATTTACGGCTACATCGTCACGGGGCCTATTCCGCCGCGCGTCCATTGCTCGCCTCTCCTCACGCGCGTTTAAAGCACTCCTGCCAAGCCCGTCCGATTCCACTTCGGACTGCCCGACGGCTATTCTCCTCGCTAAGAATTATTTCAATTTACTTTCCTACCCCTCGCCCTCTCCTTCCACGGTCCATCGTCCCTCCCCCCCCCCGTCCTCCTTTCTTCCACCTCCTGCTTCTTGTCAGCGTCCTCGGACCCGACCGCGACTGGGGATGGATTTACTCGCTCTTTTTCGCCATCTTTTTTCGCCCAGAGCGCGCCGTGATTTATGGAGACGCGTCTATTAATGTCGCGACGCGCCGTTTTGAATATTAGGTTGTTACGAGGGTTTCGTGGGTTTTTGTACGACCATGAAGATTGAATATAGGAAGGAAGAAGGAGGTAGAAGGAAGGATATGATGACGATGATATTGGCAGACTGGTATAAAGACAATCGTTTCGATCTACGGTAATAATAACAAAGTTGAATCAAGATGAGATTCAAGAGGATTCTGAGAAAAATTGAATTTTAAATTTTTATTTAACGGAAAATTCTTGCATAAAAAAAGTTCTAGTTGAAATAAAAAGATCCGTAATATTCTATTAAATTTAGTTTTCTTGTTATGTAAGCGACTATGTATATTTTAATAAATATTAAGGAAATATATTCCAACGACAAATCAACATCAATTTGTGCTGTAATGAAAATTTTTTATAACTTTTTATATAATTTTTTAGATTTTCTATAGAAGATTACATTTTTTCAGAATTGCTGTACAATTTTCTAACATTTAGAAAACTTTTAATACAAATTGGAACACTTTTCAAAAGTACTAACAGTAAGAAAAAGTCTACATCTTTTCTAGAATTCTGAAACATTCTAAGATTTCTCATTGTATAATTTCAAAGAAAACTTAAAAAATCCAAAAAATTTTAATTTCCAGAAATCTTCGTAAATTTAAAATATAAAAAATTCTTCAGAACATTATGAGATACGAGAATTTTTTTTATTAGGATGGTCATGCATGGATCACATATAACAGAAAAATAAAACTCGCCTCGAATGAGAGAGAGTTCGAATGTTGAAACGGTCTCACTTCAACTGAGGGGGTGCCGCGCGAAAACTTAACCTCGATTACCTCCCGACGACGTAAATAACAACGAATAGACAAGCGAGCGAGTTATTTACTTTAGCGAGGCTCCTCGTATCGTTTAACTCATTTCTGTATCCCGCCATCAATATTAACCGTCGAACAACCGACGGTCGGCGAACGTGCATCCCGCACGCACACCTGCGAACGCAAACCTATACACTCGCGTGTATCCCGCGAGCGTCTAAACGCCTGTCAGTGTTCTCTCGCGAAGAGGAATATTTAGTGATAGTCGCCCGGAGCGAGAGCAACGGACGTTAACTAATACACTCTGGGTTTGGCCTGGGACCCAGTGACGTATGGGCCTCGGTAAATAAACTATTAATATTATGGTAACGTCACGCATTCCTATCCATATTGGCTGGCCATGGTCCACCTCGGCGCCTCCCCCTCGTACGCACGTCGCGGAAGGCCCCGGTGAGATTTACAGGCTCCAAGAACAAATACGTAAATTACTAGGGCCCGAGGTTAATGGCCGTGAGTAGATATTAGAATGACCGTTCCGGTTAACCCATTCATACTCCCGAGAAGTTAGCTGTTAACACATGATAACAGGCGATCCCTCTCCCCCCCCCCCTCTCTCTCTCTCGCGAAGCAAAGAATCGCCTTTTGCCATCGGCCACTTCTCTCTCTCTCTCTCTCTCTCTCTCTCTCTCTCTCTCTCTCTCTCTCTCCCCCTCCCTATCGATTCTGATATTATATTCTGTGGCGAATGACGGTTGTTGTAATTTGCTTTTAGTCTCCATGAGAAATTATATGACTATGATTGTAGCGAAATGTTATTTTTCAATAAAGTAAAATAGGATTGCACAACAATACTTGCTATACTATAAAACATATTTGTACTACTTATGTTAAAACCCGTCTTTATTGAATTTGTAATATATCTGAGTGTTAATTTAAGGTTATGTGATGATCTTATTTGAATATTTGATGTTAAATTGTTAATTAATATTTCTTAGGCACAATTTATCAGTAAGTGAATAAGTAATGAAAAAAGAGCGTAATTTTGAAACGTAAATTCTAAGATAAAGATTTTAATTTAATAAATTATAAATATTAATTTATGCAAATAATATGTATGATTTTATTTGTTTGTTAATTGTATCAAAAGTCTAATCTATATTGTGCTTTTTGATTCCTGTTTATTACTTTTTACCTCATACCTTTTTCCTTCTTTACAACTTGTATCGATAATCACGTTTCTTTTCACATGTTCCTTGTCTCTTCCAAAGTTTGTTATTTTTATTTCAGAAGACAGAAAACGAAAAACTGAGTAAGAGACAAAAAGGCAAGAGGTAAAAAGTGGTAAAAAATAAAAAACAGGATATAAAGAGCACGTTGTGAATTAGGCTAAATGTATGTTATATTTTATATAATTTCTTTGTTACTTTTAATTCATTTTGTATTAAATTAACACAAAAATTGGAATGGACGTTTACGTGAAATGTGTTAAATTTAACACAAATTTGTCAAGTGTGTCATTTATATTAAAAATCTTAATTGTATCTACTGAACGTTATAACTAAATATTCGAGAATTCGAAGATATTTCGTAATGAATATAATAATAATTACTGTATCGAGCTATTCCAGAACATTGCAAAAGATTGCTCCACGATTATTACTCGAGGATATCGTGGTAATGTTGAAGATGCTTTATTATTCGATCTTGATGAAGTTGATTTAAATTAATTAAGACTTCTTGTTAGCTTTAAGAATTCTCAATGTTTAAAATCACTGTAACACTGCGCACATATGATTCACGGTGATTCATTGTTGAAAATAAGATTTATATTTACCGCATAATCTTCCGCACATTTCAGACAAGACTTCTGCTCATGTGATTGAACCAAATCGATTACTCGGTCCTGTTGCGGGATTTTCTAAACGTTTATCGACAATTGTTGCTTTCGTTAACTAGCGACAGCCAATGGCAGGACAGTCCTGGAAGAAAGCGTGACTCTCGTAAGATAAGCTTAGTAGATAGCGACAATCATTGATAAGACGTTTAGAGAATCCCGCTACTGGACTCGGTTACAGTTATCGCGCGAATCGGCGCGGTGACCACAACACTTTAGATTGTTCGGCCGAGACTTCGAGGCTCAGGCAAGCGAGACGGTGTTACACGAGGCGTCTCGTTTCATATTAAACGGATAATACGAGTACCTGCTCGCACACTTAAACAGAGTGCGATAAGGGGCATGCGATTCGGAAAAGGAATCCGTCTAGTTGGCGGATGCCTTTCCTTCTTCCTTCTTCCTTCTTTTTTCTCTCTCTTCCTCTCTCTCTCTCTCTCTCTCTCTCTCTTTCTCCCTCCCTCTTTCCCCCCTCCCTCTTTTCCTTCTTCCTCCGTTCGTTCGTGTCGTTTTTATTGCCTGGCGAGTACTAGCCGAACGCTCGTATCTGCGAATCTCATGAATGTTACATGCACTGTATAATTATTCGTGTGTAGAAATACAGAACGTCCGTCTGATCAAAGATGGCGAATGCCGTTGCTTGGCGAGAGCGATCCGCGATTTCTCCGTTACCGATTAAAGCCCCCCCCCACTCGACCGTCTTATTTCCGTGAGATATGGCCGATAGTGATTAATCAGCGATGTAGATCGAATTTACAATTACTTAATTATATACTGGCAAACCGATAAAATATATATATTGCATGTCGACCATCAATCTTGACATATATCGAACCATTTAGACAACTGTCGTTACAAAATGATAGCAAGACATTTTTCTTGTATTCGTCGATCCTTCGAACTAAGTGATCAATAGTGTCTGTGTCGAAATAATAGAATGGAAGTCCCTTTTTGTTTTTTTTTTATTGCAATCGTCGCCTCTTTCGTTTGAGAAGCCGAGGCGTTAATAACGATAAAATGAAAAGTGGGACTGTGCGCCGACCGTGCGGCATCGTGGGATCCGCAGGCTTCGAGCATCCCTCGTCGACGTTGACGTGCGCCTCGCTCGCCTTTACCGAGTGTGAGATGCGTTTTTCAGCCTCCATTTGCAGACAATCGACGCGGTAATCACGGGTTGGGCGCCGGAAGCCGAGAAGATATTCGCGCGCTCCCAATCAGATAACCCTCCTCTAGTCTGCCTGCAGGTCTGACCTACCTCGTTTCCCTCGCCTCTCTCACCCCGGTCTATCCCTCTTCTTCCCTTGCGTGTGCGGGAGTTATGCGAACAATGAGAGACAAAGTTAACGCGACTTCATTCAGATCAGCTACAATACTTCACTCTGCTTAAGGAAGGGAAGAAGTTATAGAATATCATTTTGTTTTGTTGAAATAATTTGGTAAATTCATGTGACATGGTTATCTTTGACGTAAATTTGTTAGCTATACAACAATATAATTATACTATATAAAAGTTCTTTAGATATACAGAACGAACATAATTTACTAAGAACTGAAGAGGGAAAGGTTGCAATTATAGTATAGGAAGCGGATATGAAGTACTATTAATTATAATTTTACACGTTGAATACATGCATATATTTCGTTACCAAAAGTTCAATTATATAATTTAAAAACTATGTTCAAGGATTCCCAACTAGACTGAAGTTACAAAATTAATATCAATATAAGTAAGAATTTAAAGTCTATAACGGTCGAAGCTGCATCTTAGATGCTATTAGAATAATTTCCATGTGAATTTATATACCATATACTTATATGTAATCATTTGAACTGTGTGCTGAATTGATTTTTCGGACTTTATATAAACGCAATTAAAATACTGTAGTAATATCACAAATTAAATTGACAAACAATTTAATAATTTGATGCTCAATCAGGCATCCTATTAAAAAGATGTTAATGTGCTGAAAAACTGTAAATAAATTTATTGCAAAAAATATTATCTCGGCCGGGAATCGAACCCGGATCTCTAACATTCCTAAGCATTTAAACCACAAAGGCCTCGGTAATATTCTTCGCAATAGTCGATAGGAATAATAAATTATCAATTTATCAATCAATTACCAATATAATTAATAATAAATTTATTAAGACCTATCTGTGAATACACAACAAACAAGAGTTTAAAGTCTATAACGATCGAAGCTGGATCTTTCTTAAATCTGTTAAGACGCAATAGCGCACATTCCGGAAGACTGTTCGCGGCGACTACCGGAACAGCCCGCCTGACATTCGCGCGGGGCGTCTCGTCTTCTTGACAAGATTCCACGTAAGAGCAAAGCGGCCAAGAAGGCGGTCCTTTTTTACGGGCGCGCATGTTCTCGCGATCGTCAATTACCCGGACGACAAGCGGCGCTGCTTTTTGCGAGTGTCAGCCGTGGAGGAGCGTCATCGCGTCGTCTTCGTCGTCGTCTTCGTCGTCGTCTTCGTCGTCGTCGTCGTCGTCGTCGTCGTCGTCGTCGTCGTCGTCGTCGTCGTCGTCGTCGTCGTCGTCGTCGTCGTCGTCGTCGTCTTCGTCGTCGTCTTCGTCGTCGTCTTCGTCGTCGTCGTCGTCGTCGTCGTCGTCGTCGTCGTCGTCGTCGTCGTCGTCGTCGTCGTCGTCGTCGTCGTCGTCGTCGTCGTCGTCGTCGTCGTCGTCGTCGTCGTCGTCGTCGTCGTCGTCGTCGTCGTCGTCGTCGTCGTCGTCGTCGTCGTCGTCGTCGTCGTCGTCGTCGTCGTCGTCGTCGTCGTCGTCGTCCTTCTCCATCTTCCCCCTCCCTCTCTCCTCTACCTCTTTCTCACATCCTCGCGATGTTTCCTGAAGATCTTTCGCGGCATGGAGGGCCTGATCGGCTGTTGCACCGAGCCCGGAAGATCGCCTGGGCGCGCATCTCCCGCGGGGAAACGCACCATTTATCCACGTCAGCCTCATTCACCGACACGCACGCCGAGGCCGGTTCGCAATCTACGATCCTTACCCACGTGACGGTACCGCGCATAAATACACTTCATGCGCACGCATTCGTGCCGCCTTCCTTCCTTCCGTCCTTTCGTTCTTTCTTTCTTTCTTTCGCTCCTTCACCTTCTGAGAAAGCGACGCTTTTGCGTATCGCAGAATAAGCGAGGAGATTTGTAGAAAAACTAAAAATAGATTACGATCAATATGTAATACGGGAAATATTTATGTAGTCCGTCCCGAGAGAGAACAATGCTTTTAAGCATGCATACAAAGCGGTAGGAAATAATTAAGAATGATATTAAGATGAGAGATGAGATGATCTAACGCATTTAACCCTAGCAAACCACTCATGGGTTCAACGGATCCTTGCGATTTTTTACATTGCTATTTTACATTTCTTCGAAGCATTATAACTAATTGAAAATAAAATATTATTTATTTGATTTATATTTATCTGCCTTATCTGACTTTGAGGTATAAATTTCACACGTTTTGAGCTAAAAAATACGTATTCAGTTCAGAGATATAGCGTGACAAAGTTGTAGGGGTTTACAGAAAATGGTGTAACCAAAAATAACAATGGCTTACTAGGATTAATGCATTTTTCCATCTTTTTCATTAGACGTTGCTCACACAACGCACTTTAGGACGTCCTCCGTAGGACGTCCTGGGAATGTCTTCAAAACGACCTCTGGATATATTTAGAGCTTTTATTGGAGGTCTGTGCAGTATAGGTTGTTGTACGAAATTTTAGCAAACTACTCCAAACTTTTTATTTCTACATACACAACATCGACGCCCAATTTGGTCTGAAATCTGTATTAACCGTTGAGAGGTATCAAATATTTTGCATTTTGTCTAAATATGGAGGCTCCATAAATTTCAAAGTTCGCATCTTAAGCCGAGAACAAACATGCGACTGGGAAGAAGTTCACGTACGTTCCAATCAAACGATTACTCGTAGAAGGATGAAGCGTGAAAATGTTCAAGGGCAGTCCCGTTTGACTCCCTCCGATGCAGACGCACGTAGTATCTTTTACAGGGAATCCCCTTTGCGCCTCGCCGCGCCGCGTCTTTCCTATGTGCGTGCGAAAAACAACACACACATACTGACGCGGCAAATTCACGATAGAAGCAGCGGGGCATCCTGCCGCCCGTCGAGGATAAAACGTCGCGATAAAACGTGGTTAATGCGGAAATTAACCGTTATATCTTTGCACTTATTTACTCTTACGCCGGGAGATAACCTAGGCGAGCGCACCGTGCCGTATTTTACATAATGTAACCGCGGGGGGAGATTTCTGTCCCTCGCCCTCCCTCCCTCTCATCACGCGGGATCTCATGACGCTCGTAAGACGCTCCCGAGGAGCGATCTTAGGATCCGTTAAAACCATTCCCGCCAGGTGTCTTGAATTACTTTCGTGCCGCGTGCGGCATGAGGAAAAGACCCACTTTTGTTCGCCGAACGGAGACCGTAACGGGGAACCAGCCGTTCCCGCCGCGGCCGTCGGAGCCCCGCTAACGATGCCCGACAGCCTCCATTTTGCGGTCGCGCTAAGTTCCTTCGTCCGGTGTCGTCTTCTGTCGATGATCGATGGTGTCGGGAATTTCGCAGTGACGCGGCCGATCTTTTTAGCGATGAAGCGACTCACGAACCTCTCCGGGGTTCCGTCGGAACCACTGCAGAACGCTCGGAAATAACTTCTTTCGCGTCACGGTCGAGTGGATAAATGGTCGACGAAAATACATCACGTCCGATTACGAGCGCTGCGCGCGCGAGTTGTCTGTTTAGATTAATTGTCACATTAATTCGGTATCACGAAAGTCCTAAGCGGTATATGGTTCTCGGTAAGCTCGGTCGGAGCTAACAATAAATAGGCCGCCATAAGTGTAACGATGGCATTGTTCGATGTCTTACATTTGTAATATATTATCGACCTATGATAGTATAGATATATTAGTATAGACAATATATTACTGAACCAAAGTATAAACTTCTTTTTAAACAAAAATCAATCAATAGGATAATATTGTAGAAAAAGGATTCCATATTACTTCAATCTTTCTATTATAAGTCCATCGAAGATGAAAGATCAAAGAAACTTTACCGCACACTTCGTCCAGTACTACACGGTGGTAAGTATCAAAGATAACTCGCGATAACACACCGGAGTTAACGATCGCCTAGGCGCTCTGAGGGATCACCTTTTTCCATATTAAACAACTTCTCGAGACACCGCTCTCCATTCAGGGATGAGAGAATCATAGCCGATGAGGACTGCAACCCTCAATCCTACACATGTACTTCATTCATTCATAATACGACATGTCCCTCCGACACCTCGTCTCCCCTCCCTTCCCCCATTCTCTTCGCAGAGAAGTAGAAAAGGAAAAGAGAATACAAGAGATAGGTCCCAAGTGTGTCCGCCGCTAGTGTATTAAACAGCCGCCGTCTCCGTCAGCGTTCGCCAGATGACTCCCATTCTCGGCAGGATCCTCTGGTGATGCTGGCGGGAGCATTATTTCCATCTCCATCCGACCTTCCTGGTCGTTCCCCACCGCAATGTCGATGCAAACAGGCTGCGTCGGCCAATGGGACGACAGCCTCATCGTTTCGCGGCGATCTCTATTGGCTGACACAAGGCAGGCTCGTATCGAGCGGGCGTCGAAGGGCCGCGCCTAGCGGAGGCTGCTTCTGCCGAGGTTACTGTACCCTCACCTATCCTCCCCTTCCCGCGAGAAAAAGACAGAAATGCAGAGTCTCTGAGAGGGAAGAGAGGGCAAGCAGGAGGACGAGCAGAAGGTAAGCCAGCGCGCTTGGTTGCTGCTGCTGCTGTCGTTTCTTCTTCTTCAACTACTACCAACTGCTTCTTCTTCTTCTTCTATTACTACTTCTTCTTCTTCTTCTTCTTCTTCTTCTTCTTCTTCTTCTTCTTCTTCGTTAGTATCGCTTCCAGCCGTCTACCTTTCCGAAAAGTTTTTGATCGATATGACAGTATCCTCCTTCCTTGCCATAATGACAGCTTTCTTATATAACGCATTGCGCAATGCGCTTCCTTCGTGTCGGTTCAACCGTCCGCGAATTTGAGGGGTTGGCTAAGAGGGCAGGCAGGAAGAAAGGCGGCAACTGTATATGATTGAATTAGGGTGGATTTGATTGAATCGGCCTTCAGTAGAAGGTACTTCTCGGAGAAGTCGACCTCTCACCGGCAGCGGAAGAAGTATTTGCCTAGAGATTCTCCAACCGGAAACTATGCGCGACGTCCTGATCATGATGATAAATTTAATTCATCGTAAAGAGAATATTATTTGGAAGTGAATCAAATTGAATAAAGCGTAACTTTCAATTAATCCAAAGTGTGAAAAAAATTTGAATGATATGAAAAATTGTATTTCTGATATTCAGAATATTTCTAATTTCTGCCAGTTTAACTTTAATCTTGGCTCAATTTATTTTTAATCATATTGTAATTCTTACAACCAAAAAAGCTAAAACGTAAGTTGAATAGAAATTGATTTACATTAATAGAAATGAAAACATAAAGTGTTACAAAATTCAAAATATAATTCTAAACACGAAAATCAAAATCGAAACATTGTGTTAAATTATTGTGTTGTATTAGGTGTTGGAATTAATTCGTAGCGTTTTACAAGTGATGGGAAGTACTTTCATTAATGTATTTTTTAATGCTCATGTGAAATAAATAACATTTTTTCATTAAAAAACGCTACGAATTAATTCCAACACCTAATAATATTGTTACGATTTTTGCAGCTAAAAGATTAGCTTGGCAAATCTTGGAAAGTTGCTCGAGTCTCGTTCTTTATGATTGCAACACGTCTCGGCGGCACGCGAGTTTAACGAGAACTCGCTGTTTAACGGGAGATTCGATTTGTAGCGACGGCCGGATCGCGCCACCCGCGGTTAATGAGCCTAATGAGACATCAGCGAGTGAGAACAACTTTGTCGCACGTAGACGCGATGAATTTCCGCTACGTCACGCCGGTTCCGCACCGTCGCATTGCGTCGGCCAAATATAGTTGACCGCGCATAAACCAGGCAAATCTGGAAGAACTGGTCGTAGCGGATAATGTATCTAACTGTCACTCTTGTTCTTCAGCTGCAATTAAAAGGCGCTCACGCCGTGCGCAGCGAATTGCGCACGCGCGCTTGGAACGGAAGCGTGTCTCATACAATTGCGATTTGCAATAGTACATAATTTACATCGTGCAAAATGATAAAATTAGAAAGTAACGTAAGAAGTTCCAGAGTTAATCAATCGACATTTCAATATATCCTGAGTTTTAAAAAATATTCCTCACAAATTTGAAAGTCTCGGTATGTAAAATTACAAGTTCTAAAAGAGTGTCACTAAATATTAAATATTAAGACTGGAAAAAATTTAGTTAAAAATGAATAGTAAGGTTAAAGTAATTAGAATTTATACTTCGATATTCACTTGAAACTCTCACAAAAAATTCTCAATAAAAAATTCTCAAAATCTTAACGTTTATTGTACTCAAATATTCAAGGATTCAATTATGTTTTCGACATGATTTTCGACGCGAAGGAATTCTCATTAAGAACGAGTCCAATCGACAGTGCTCGAAAAGAGGAAGTGATAAACTGATGGCGATATTAAAATCGCCGCGGGAACACGTTTTTCGCCAGCTGGTCGTTTAAGTAATAATTTGTACCTGTATGCGTGACTGACGCGTGACTAACCACTCGCGTGTCATGTCATTTCTCTTCCCGAGAGCGCTTCTTCCCATCGGGATACCCCGATTGCAAATTAATTGAGAGTGAAATGTGAGCGTGCGCGGGCGAGTGCTTTGCGGGTGAGACGTCGCGGCTAATCATGAATAATGAATGTCGCTCTAGCGCCGTTCAGAGTGTTTCCGGAAACACGAAATCAGTGATGTTACCGGAAGAAGAAAACAAATTGCGAAATTGGAGAAGATTCGAGACTTGTATGAGTGATAACATTAACTGATTCATTAATTCGACGTGAAAGATTTTTTCCAGAAGCATTTAAATTAATATTTGTCTTGAGTAATTTTTTTATTTTGTTTGTTTTCACCTGCGTTGTTGTATTATTTTGGATTTATATGACTGACATTTATTTCGTCTAATCTAATTTTCAAAAATATATTAATTTTTCTTTTTCAACAGAAAAAATATAAAACGTGTTTTTAAATATGATTCTTCTGTCTTCGATTTTTTCATCTTTGAAAATTGAATAAGTTTCGGTCTCTGATGTTAAACTTGCAGATTTAAGTCTCTAAACATTTTATTTTTGTAATTTTCTTTTAGATATTACTATTTTAAAATAATAGAAAGTTAATATACAATGGATAGTTATGGTAATAACTTTGCTAGAGAAATAAATTGAATACACATTGAGATAAAACAGACAAAGCCGATTATATTATACAAGGAACAAAGAGACTAAAAATTTTATGAAATATTTTGATACGTTTTCCGAATCGAAGGGATCTTTTAAGAAAATGCAGCACAATGTATCTGACAAATAACATTATCATCTCAATGTCATTATCATAAACGATATCATCGACAATTATCAGTCGACACCCGTGATAAAAAGAGAACGAACTATTTTCTCGCAAAAGACAAAGAGAAAGTGAGATATTGAGAAAGAAGAAGACAAAGGGAAAGCCGCAAAGGCGCCGGCGCAGCGCGCAGACGCCCGGCGTCCCGACGTCGTTACCCCTCGAGCCGGCTTTGAAAACCCCACCCTGTTGCCACCCCGGCGAGATCGCAGTGTGAAAGGGACGCAACCCCCCGCTTCCTTGCCGTGGCGACGTCCGCCCCTGGCCCTGGGTGGCCGTCCCAGGATCGTAATATTATGCCGACGGGGAGCAGCTTCCATCCCGCACGAATCTACCACGTCCTTCGTGCTTCCTTCTCGCACTCCGGCGACGCTTTCGCGAGTTTTCGCGCACCACGGATTTCCGGCTCGCGCCAGTTTCCTGCTCGCAGGTTTTCTACGCGCGAGTTCCGCGCGCGCTCGTGGAAATGTCCCTTTCTCTCGCCAAATTTCTATTTTACCGCGTAGCTCTCTAGTGAATCTCGCATGAAGATTCTTTTTGACAGCTCTCTTCTCGCAAGCTTCCGCGCTCGCGAATTTCGGAGTTCACGAGCTATTACTTTATTGGTTGCAAGTTTTTTAACGACGGTAGCCACCGTTAGACAAGTGTAAGAGAAGTGCTCTAAAATAATAATGTAAATCCAAGGCGGATTAATATTGTGATGTGTTAATATTTCTTGGGATCCACAGAAGAAAAAGATCGATGTGAGTCAAAAAGATTGAGAAATCCTCTAACGAGGATGATGTGCCTTGGGGAAAGAATGAAGTGGTGAGTGTGAATATTAAATAAATATTAGATGGCACAATTATTCGACGAACTGTTAATGAATGACGATTGAAACTTTGTTGTGTGTTTATCCTTGCGAGGAAAACGGAGAATTCGAGGATAAAAGCAATCTTTGATGAAAAATCTAAGATATGATTTGAAAGACTAAAAAATTCTGATGAATAGAGAATAATGTTCTTTAATCTGAGAATCCAAACATCTAACATTATGACATCTTGTTGTTTGAGAATCTCGGCTCTCATTCATCTAACAGTTTAATGATTCAAAGTTCAAATAACAAGAATCCACTCTGTGATTCGATTTCAATGATTTGATTTAAAGAATACAAAAATTCTAAGGTTGTGACGTTCTATAATTAAGATTTAGATCCATCAAATCATATAAGAAAAATACTGTTTCTCTTTATAGAATATAAAAAAAATAATTATAAATATCTATATATAATTATATAAGGAAAATCTAGAATATCAAAAAAAAATGTTTTAATTATTAAAAACGGATTAAATTCATCAATATTTGCGATAGAAGTTGATCTTAGGAACTTTACTAACCACAATTGTGATTCAATCGGTACCTTCTTCTAAGAAAGGATTAACCAGCATTTTATTTTGAACGATCCGTGATTATAGTCATTTTTTTACCTAACCGCAATCAAAGTCTACCTCATCAAAAGCTTTCATCACTCTATTACTGCTTCTCTTTCCATCAAAGTTCCAGATAAAATTTAAAACTTTAAATTAAAATTTAATACACGTTCCACCTAGGTTTAATATTCTAAAATTAATTATGACAAATATTGGCAATATTGTTTAATTTTAAAATTATGAATCAGATCAGGAATTGCGAATCTAAGATAAAGAGCTTTTAGGATGTAAATTAATATCAACTTTATGCGTGAATGAGTTTCGAACGATCGAATAGATCAGATTATTAAAGTTTCTTGAAATATTAATCTAAGCTGCGATTTTCTTATTCGAAATAACTTATACGCAAGCGATACTTTACAGCAGATACAATTTTGCTTCTCTCGTGGCGGAGATTCTATTATCGTAGAACCGATGTCACGCAGAGAAATTATCTTCTCCGTCTACGCGGCTTTTCGCTTGTCCAGAACATGATTGATGATCGCAACGACTGCATGGTCGGTTCGAGGCAGTCGAGATAGTCAGAGCATCGGAATATCCGGGATTGGAGCAGCGCTGCGACCAAACCGAATTCTGGAGAAGTTAGCAGGTCCAAGATGACCGCGATTTAGATGAAAATAACCAAGCGAAAATAATTTTGGCCGCGGGTGCTTCGTTGCCGATGAACGGAGATCAGTAAGGGACGACCGACAGGATTTGCCGTCGCGTTCCAGCTATTTAACCGATTACAGGTGAGCAGAATATGATAGAAGAAAAATTTACTAGTCACTATAACTTCTCAAGACATCGATCCATGTATTTTATTTTATTAAAAATAAGAAGATTAAGTTTTTCTTGGAATGTTGCAAAATATATGTTGTTTAACAATAGATTTTAGAAATCTATGCTAGAAGTATCAAATGTATAAATATAAAAATAATGCAAATTGTTGACAAGGATAGCATTACAAAAACAACTTTCAATAAGTACAACTTTAATACTTACAGCTGTAATGCCATTATTACTTTGCGTAATAATTTCTCATATGTTTCATATTTTTACTTCATTTTATAATATATACAAATATTATACATATAATGTTGTGTTTCATGCTCTCTAAAACTTTTAGAATGAATTGTCACTTTGAAGAATGAAATTTCACTCTTAAAGATTGAAAATTGAGCTATTCTTTTTCAAAATTGGCTCAATTTTTGTTCTTTAAAAGGAGATTCTACTCCAAAGAATTTAGAGAATATATTTTAAAGATTTTGTAAAACTTTTTTATCTTTACTTAGTAATCTATAATAATTTATACAAGAGACACTTTCAAAGTTCTAAGAATCGCATTATAAATTGATGGATAAAAAAACATACTCTTCAAAACTCAAAAGTTTTTCGAAAACGGTTTAAGAAAAATGATTTTGCGTTAGAATACATGTGTTCAATTGTAATTTTATTGATAAAATAAACAATTTAGAGCACAATCTCCAGAACTTTAGAAATATCCTTCGCATATTTAAATAATCATTGAAACAAAATAATTATTGATATTTTTCAACATTTTAATAGATAATAAATTCTTGTGAGAATTTTCATTTTAAATGAAAACATTAAGGGTCGTTTATTCAATCTTCAGATTAACTATGTGATAATTTATCTATTGGATAAACAAAAGAGTAAGTGCATAAAAGAGTAAGAGAGTAAAGGCATAACAGAGTAAGAGAGTAAAATAATGAGGTAAAACAACCTAGCCTAAATAATGTAATTTTCAAGTAAACACGATTTTTCAATCACTGCAATCTGCGCAAGATATTCTGATACAAATGCAGTTCCGCTGATGTACTACGCATATATCTCTCACTACGAAGGTTCTGTTATCGAAGGATCAAGCGAATCGATTTTATGGAAATATGGTGCGCGATAATATCAAATCCACGTGCTATTGCAGACATAATGCCACCGCAATGCAAATCCGCGGGGATGGTGAGCACTTCGCTTTTTACCTCAAACAATGCCGTTTTCGAGGATGAATTAATTAACATCGAAGAGTCGTATCGTTGCGATCGACGTTACATTACGTTACATGCGAGCAATGCTTGAGACGATGCTTCCGGTATTCAACGTTGTTTGAATAGGAATGATGAAATAGTATGTTGTGTGTGTGTGTGTGTGTGTGTGTGTATAAATGTTTAAAAATTGAAATTACTGGAAAACCAGAAAACCTTGTAAAAATCGATTTTTTACTCTTGAAAGTTTTTTACTCGAACATGTAGGGTGTATATGAAATAAGTATCAAATATTCTAGAAATATTTTTCCATTAACCAAACTTTAAAAAATATTTGTATGAACATAGGCTAAAATGTTTTGTTTTTGAGATAAAAGGAATTTTATTATAAAAATCTAGTATCAAATAATTGATGAAACAAGTAAGACACATTTAAAAATTGTTTAACATTAAACACTAGAAATACTTTGTTTTAGAATTATTAAAGATTTTCCAATCTTTTTTTTTATAGTTAACAAACAATAATGTGTGTAACTGTAAAATATGATACCAGACAATTTAGTATTACTTTCTATTACTTTAAAAGAGTAAAATTCTTTCTATTTTAAAAATTAACATTTATAGATTTTTGATTAAAAAAAGGCAGTTTTTAACTATAAAAACTGTTTTCTTATTTAATTATTTAGTTTGAAGTATAAAATATCTTTTTTTTTCATCTTTATATATGTTCCACTCTGAATCTATTTCGTTAAATCTAAATCTCATCAATTTTATAAATTATCTCTTAATGTAATTCCGATTTATACAAGAGTATTTGGAAATAGAAATGTATTTCCTTTAAGTTTGGTATAAAGGGATTTAACTCGAAGGGATAATCCGCCGGTAACTTCGTAAGCGAGAGATATCATCTCGCGTTCGCGTAAAGCGCAATTTGAAGGCGAGAGTCGTTCGTTAAAGGGGCTCATTACCGTCAACCACACATTGTTTTCATTCATCGGTTTCTGTTCGTGTCACCTGGATAGCGTGTCTTGAATGAATGCACCTGCATCGCACGAAGCGACTCTTAAGGATCCTGAACCTTGAGTCTCAAGTCTCTATTCTCACGATGACAGGAAGAGCTTCTTTCATTCGTGATTATACAATGCAGTTTATTATACATATAAGATTATAACGTCACATAGCTTTAAACTCTTGTTTTTTACATGATAAAGTTTTTACTCTATAAAAAAATATTTGAATTGCAATTTAGTACATAAAGTTTAGTATGTATCAAGAATGATCTTTAAAATTCTTTTTTCTAAGGATTGATAGAGTTGTTCGAAAAAAGAAAAGTAACGAATTTATATTTTAGAGTTTTATATTTATTTGAATAACTTTTCAATATGTTTATTTATGTCTTTTGTATAAATCAAGATACGATTCTAAAATTTCATAAATATGTTTAGCAGATGTCAAATCATATTAGTTATCCCAGTCTGTGGATCTGAAAATTGAGGATTTATTAAATAAATAATAATGTTGTAGTTTTACCGTAGACGTAACTCTTTATGAGAGCATCGATTAAACGAATCTCGAATTAGACTCTCATCTCAGTTTTATGTTATAGATTAAGTGCAGAATAGAAGGTTGTAAATTATAGAGTATAAAGTGAGAAATAATCCATTTTAAGAACTTACAATATTTTAATAATCTTATAGCGTTTTCGGTTCGAGGAGGTTTGTCCCAATCTGAATTGGGATTAATGACCTCTGTTACACGACACGCTTTACGTCAAAGTTATAACATCAATGGCCAATCATAACTATTCTATTGAAGAATGGAATGACTGTGATTGGCCAGTTTCATAACATTGATGTTATAACTTCAGAGTAAAGAGTGTTATGTAAACGTAGTAAATGACGTTGTATGCTCTGCTGCTGGTAACGTCATGTAACGTCAGAGCATGTAACGTCAACCAATATGGAACATGTGACGTAATTAATCTAATGCAGGTCAGTGCAAATTCTTTCGGATCAAAAATGTTAATAATATTTTCTTGTAGAAAGAAATTTAATGGATACCTAGTGAATAGAGTGATAGTCAAGTGATCAACCCTATTCTAACCTTTAAAACAAATTTCATAAAAATCACTCTTAATGTTTTACTTACCAAATTGCAATTTTGTTCTTTAAAAATTAATTTTGTCACACACTCAGAAAAAAGATCTAAAGAGATAAGGATAACTACACAAAGTTTTATATTATATAAAGTTAATGTAACATATAGTTAAATAAATTATTTTATATTTTGTACAATAAAATTCTAGATAATATAAAATTTATACAGTTGTCATCTTCATAATTGCTACAACTATATCTTTTTTTTTACAATAAGTGTGCATAGAACAAAAAGTAATGATAATTTAAAGATAAACAATGTCTACAATGAGATTTTAAGACATAAAACTTAAATTTAAATTCTAGCCTTAAGAAATTGATTATTGACCAATCGATTACTTTCCTCACATTCGATTGCGATTGGTCAATTTTTTTACGGCTTAGGGTTTGAAGCTTAAGTTTTACATCTTAAAATCTCATTGTAAATACTACTTTATGCGTATTTTATGGTAGCTTTGACAATTGAAGAAATGTGTAAAGGGCTGTAAATACTCAGTTCTATGTCAAGATTGACGACTGCGGTTTCATCATCCATGCAATTATGTACAATATGCAGTACAAATGAACATAATTATTGTCATATTTTCACGAATTGTACGAGCATTATTCGAAGAAATTTTTCGAGATTATTATTTTTAGAAAATTTACAAGCCAAGCAGAACAATAGGTCATAAAAATGAATTGAAAAGTGACTTTTAACAATTATTTTGGAGTCATTTTGTCATCACATGACTTTTTGTTCTGTTTGGATAAACACAATAATTGATCGTAACTTTTTTCGTGTCCTTGGCACGCTTTATCCAAATAACGTTCGCAAACGTTTATACGAAGATATGCGATAACTTGCAGAATGCAACGGCATACATCGTAGCGGCGCGCGTGAAGCGAGATGCTGAAGGAAGTCGGCTGCGGTAGCACCACACCCCCGCTGGGGGACGGGGGTGGCGGGACGAACGGTAGGCAGATCGGCGCGAACGAAGGGGGCGGCGGAGGCAGTGGGGGCGGCGGGGGCGGCGGTGGTGGCGGTATCGGCGAGGGTGCTCTCGGTTGCGGTGGCTGCGGAAGGGAGATCGCCGAGCGTTGGTACCTAAGGGCGGCTGATCGCGCATGGCACTGCGGCTGTCTGCGCTGCTGTCACTGCCGGGTCCCTCTGGCCGCCGAGCTCACCTGCTTCGCCAGGGATGGTAACATTTACTGCAAAGAGGATTATTACAGGTTAGTTGATGCATAAGTAATGATTTAAAGGAAAATCATCTTTTTAAGGAAAGAGAGAAAACAATAATTAAGAGGAAGTCTAGTCTGTAAATATAAATAAATAAATATATTTTATATATATATATATATATATATATATATATATTCAAATATACAGTTGGAAAATTTGCATTAAGTTTGACACATTTTAGATGTCCTGGTCCATAGAAATTTTTATGTTAATTTAAAACAAAATGCAGAATATGCAGAAAATAGTACATTATAAAAAATTAACACAAGAAATACTTGACATTATTTGGAAACAAATTGTGAAAATATATTTTTTCAATAAAATTAATGTTAATAATATATTGAATTAAAAAATGTACATTTATTTTTTATATTTATTTATCTTAAAATTTATTTTTTAATATTATATTTACATTATTTGTTCATAAATTGTATTATTTTAACACTAAGAAATATTAAATATTAATTTCAAAAAATATTTAAACAATATAGTCACATTATGTTAAATTAATACTCGAGTATATTGAAAAATGAACACAAAGATTTTCGCAAGGGCCAAATTTAATAAAAATACAAAATGTTTTTAAAATATAAAGCTTATACTTTCTTGTTTCATATATTTTTCGAAAAACTTTATCATTTCTATTTTAAAAAAATTTATGTTTTCCGAAACTCATAGCGTCTATTTAGATAGCGTTGAATTTACGTACAAGAAACATCCTCTGTTCTCCCTTCCTCTTTTTTACCAAAATGTCTTCTTCTTTGGACATAAAATGTCCATTAATAATTGTTTCCAAATACTCAAATACACAGCTCTAGTCCTTATTCAGGAATATGGTCTTGAATTCCGTGCTCGGCGCGGTGCTATACTTGCCAATAAAGAATGTGAAGAATCATAAGAAGAACGAGAAGAAAATCAATTTCGAAAAATGAAAGAGATGTTAAAAAGAGTATCGCTTATTAAGTTATTATTAAAAAAATTTAGTACATCCAAATCTTTAAGATTTGATATTTATAATAAAAGATTTAACATTCGTAGCGTCAAATCTCAGAGAGGCTAAAGATTGGAACGCGATTTGTCTTGTATAATAATGTAGTAAGCAAAGAATTAAATATTATTTATCACGGGAAATAGCGCGTTTACGCGATGACATTCGACATTTCAGAATGCGAGGGTGGAATGAAAGGCCGAGAGGCGAGTTCGTTAGAGCGAGCAGGGGAGGAATTCAACAGCCGTCCTTCTACATGCAATATGCAACAACGCGAGCCCTTTGTTTCCATCTATGAATGTGAATGGTCTGGTTCGATCCCTTGCAAAATTCACCTCAAGCGGGAATTCGCAATACATTCGCGAACACATACATGTGGAAACCATATAATGTACTGTTAGATTCTCAAGCGTATCCAGTTTTCTCTAACTTTCAGACAAAATTAATAAAATTAGAAGTGCATGTAACTTGTTAAAAAATACGAGTTAAACAAGCGCTTCAAAATTTTTGTAACGTTTCAGTCAAATTGCCATTTAATTAATACTAACGGGTGAAATAAATAATTTAACCAATTTAAAAGCGTGTGAGTGAAAATTCCGAAATCTGTAAGTTTCAATCAAATTGTGAATGTTTTTAAATACTAAAATATTTTAATTTATTATTAGACAATTTGTGTATAATAAGTATTTCCGACTATTTATAACCGATTTAAATCTTAAAATATATTTTGAAACATATGAATACAGGAATATTTTTTATGTGTCTATTTTAAAGTTTAAAGGAATAAAATAACTGAATTTTAAAACTAATGTTTATATTAGATATTAACCAATTATCGTCAAAATGATATGTCAAAAGTTGTAAATAATTTTGTAGTTTTTATTTAATATACTTTACAACTTAAGATTCTCTCAACGATGTAATTTGAAAACTAATTTTATCATTAATGGTTAAATTTTTTTTCTTTGGACTTTAATTTTTATAGAAACAGAATTTTATAAAAATAATAATGGGAATATAAGAGTATTTTAAAAAATATTAAAGTTTTGAACCTTTAAATGCAATTATAAACCACATAAAAAAGCTGTCTAAGATATTTTTTTACATCTTGTCTTTTGACAATAATTGCTTAGAATGAAATATAAACATTAGCTTTGACTATTTCAGCCTTTAAATAAATAAATGGATATATATAAAAATATATGTGTCTCTTAGATTTTTGTGATTAACAAATTTCTCGAGGAGTATTAAATATTGTTCCAATTTCTTGTAAGATAATCTTCTAATAACTAGAAATATTAAAGAAGTTTGACCTTGCGAAATTTGAAAATTCATACACCAAAAGATAATAAATCTCTTGAATTGTTGCAATTGCAGATTATTTGCGGTATCTCGATGCTCCCGATGTCGCGCTGGCATTTCCGCCTCGGAATTGGTGATGCGAGCGCGCGATCTGGTGTATCATGTGGCGTGTTTCACTTGCGCCTCGTGCGGCACCCCACTGAACAAAGGCGATCATTTTGGCCAGCGGGATGGACTGGTGTATTGTAGGTGAGAAACAAGAGTGTCTGATCATTACTATCCTTCAAAGGCCGTCTCTCCTTGTTATCAACGAGTTCGATGACGAGGTTGACAGGAGCACGAGTCGCTTTGTCGCATCGAGTCATTCTCCCCTTTACCATCCCTCCGTGCTAATGACGGTTGTTGAGTGCTAATGATGGTTATTGGAATGGACCGATTTGATCTCGGGTTCCGGGAAGATGACCACGACGACAGACACCGCGAGGCGTGAGAATGAGAATTTATAATATCAAGATTTAAGAGAGACATTCCATGATTTCTTCCATTTCTAAACGTTTACGAAATAAAATATGTATCTTAAAATTGTCTACTTTCTAAATCTTTTGGAATGAAATTTGAGTCAATTCAGAAAAAGAGTGAAAACTTTTCACTCTTAAATAAGAGTGGCAGATTTTCACTCCTTTGGAGTAAAATTTACTTCAAAGAAATGAAATCTTTTTTTGAAACAAAACTTTATTTTTTAGAATGATTTTTACTCCAAAAAAAGGAAATCTCATTTCTATAAAGAGTGAAAATCTGCCACTCTTTTTTTCAAGACTGGTTCAATTTTCAGTCTGTTAGAGTGAGATTTCATTCCAAAAGATTTAGAAGAATACACTATAAAATTTTCTAACTATCAAAATTTCTCGCGACTCTAAAGACCGAGAGATTTTATCGCAATGAGGAAACCAGATGCTTCGAATTTACCCAACAACTCGGCGATTTAATCCTCGACTTATTCCTCGACTAACGATGATCCCTGCCGCTCGTTAAATCCCATCCCCGCGTGGTATCACGGAGTCGAACTCGTTCATCGAACTCGAACGTATAACGCGGAGGTCAGGTCGTCTATCGACTACTTGACAGAGAGGTTGACGACTGACGAGCACGTCGCTCCCAAGACCACACTACGAGTTGCTGTGCTGCGCCGGCGATTACGGGGGTGCTGCCGGCAGTATCGAAGATCTCGGCTCGCCAGGGGTGTCGCCGCTTCCGGCTTATTACGAGCAAAGTCCAATCACTTCCGGCACGGTGCAGAAAGGCCGACCGCGGAAGCGGAAACTGTCAGAAGTCACCGGCTCCGAGCTTCCCGTCACGATGAGACTGGCCGCTGGAGCGCTCGGTGAGTCAAGCCAATGTATGTTCCGCAATCTTGTATCGATCGTGAACGATCTTGTTATCGTCCCTCGCATCCCTTTTTCTTCCCTAGAGTTACCCCTAGACTCTTCAGTTTGGTATTCAATTTTGGTACTTGTGATGCCTGACTCTCCCACTCTTTTCTTTTCCATTTGACTCTTTCTCTCTCTCTCTCTCTCTCTCTCCCTCCTTTCTCTCTCTTTCTCTCTTCCTCTCTTTATTCTACGCTACAGCAAACGAGTTAATCGGCGGAGTTGTATTATTTACCGAGCATCGAGTATAATGGGGCGTTCCTTCGTGCAAACATTTGCTCGAGCCTGCAAGAATCGCAGATGTTATTTCATTTCGTTTGCGCGATTATTCGACTCGTTAACTGGAGTATTCGACATTGGCGAGCGATAATCTTTGATTTGAAATCTCGCGCGCTACGCAGATGTCTAATTGCTCAAAGATTCAGAGTGCGGATCCCTGATAATAAAGATCCTATATATATATCATGATTTCGAGGCATTTATTTCGTCTGGTTATAATTTTCATTCTTTCTTTCGAATAGATAACAAATGATAGTGAAGTTACAGTGCGATGAAAATCGTGCGAGAATTATAGTGTACATAGTTTCGTAAAAATCAGCATGGTAGGTTAGACCTTGAGTGTAGACGCAATATAAATCGCGACGTTAATTATCGCATTAAAAGTCGCCATTACGACCTTAACAAAACACGGATTTGCGGTACTTTGACCGACAAAAATTAAAAACATGGTGATTCTTCGCTCGATGACTTGTGTCATTTGCCGATTGACGTGCATATCGTATCGCGTTTCGATATGATTTTACGACATCATTTCGACTCGGGCGCAAACCAAGATGGCGACCAACTGGTGGTCGCGCGTGATTCCCAGTTATTTTATAATCGATGAGAGCGAGAATCACTCTCCTCGGACTACCGACCGGAATTTACGACCAACAGCCATAAAATCGTCCATGAAGTCCTGCGTGTGTGATCACGGGTGGGAACAGACGGTCTGGGAGAAACCCTCTCGCGGTGTTTTATTGTCTTTATATATAATTGGGACAGTTTTTGCGAAAAGGATACGCCGACGATGGGAGCCTTGATGAGCCCGACGGTGGATCGCAGAGAAACTCTTGTAGTAATAGTACAGATACAAGAAGATGACAATCCGACTATTCCAAATCCGACTATTTTATTATTTCCTAAGCTGCGAAAAACATACCACATCTAATACCTGACACTAGACCAGTTGATGTATTAGATTATGCTAAACGGAAAATTACAAAACAGTTATCAAAGCGATTCGATCTATACTCAGAGAGAAACATAGCAATAGCATCCATAAAGTATAAATACAAATTGCATGCGTAGAATGGATGCCCATAATTGAATTTGATTTTATAGTTACAATAATTACATACTGATTTATTCAATTATATATATCAATATAAAATTTACATAAGTGTCTCAGGTCTCTTTACATTTGCTGTCATTATGTTTTTTTCTTTGCGTGTTAGGATTTAAAAATTCAAAATTTTCTATAGGAAAAAAATACATACTTTTGCTATATAATAGTTTGAGTATAATAATACCAGGTTTAATTTGACTTATAAGTGACATGAAAACAGCTACATTAAAGGCCAGCTACATTATTGTTCCATCCCAGATAAACTATGGTAATTTACCTACTGGATAAATAAAAAAATAAAAGCATAAGACAATGAACTGAAGTTTACTGAAAAGTAAAACAATTCAGCCTAAATATTGAATATAAAATTTGATTTTATATCATTAAGGCTAAGGCTTATTCCATCTTTTTCACTTTACTCTCTTACTCTTTTACTATTTTGTTTATCCAGTAGTTAAATTATCACATATAATAGTTTATTCGAACAACCAGTTCTTAATATAACTGTTTGACTTTTAAAAATCAATAAACGATATATTACAATTATTATCATGTAAAGATGATTTATAACAAAAATATTGGCTTATTTCTTGTCACACTTTTTTATATTGGTCCATCTTGGAAAGATACTATCCTTTCTTACTAGGGAAGAACACACGCGAGCCCTGGGAAGCTTCCCTCTTCCAAGCGGGAATAGGGTGGGAGGATAGATTTGGCGGTTTTAAGAATGAGATTACAATTTGTCAGGACGAGTTAGAAGGCCAAAATTGCCGAGAGACCGAGGACTGAGAATCGACGACAGAACGAAAGAAGGATTCCGATGCCGGCAGCGCGGCAAGAAACTTGCGCAGGCGGCATTATAGCGCTCTGGCCGGCCATTCTGCTGGCAGTGGCCACGCATTGGCCACAGCAGCATTCTTTTCCGGGCAGATCGGCCAATCGATGCATCTCCCAGTGCCGATACCTATCTGTCACTGTCCTCTGGTGCCTGGAGCCGTTCTTCTTTCTGCACAGACAGAAAGATCCCGCCGGAATCAAAAGACACGCTGGGAAAGTCCTAATTTCGATTCGATTCGCGTGTAAAATCATGAATTGGTCTTTCCTTTTTTTTTATTCAATTGCGTTTTTTGTAAATGCAAAATGAAATCTGCGTATATTTAGGTTTTTGATGGTACAATAGAGCTTTTCTTTTTTTTATAGACTCATTTTATGAGAAAAATAATTGTCCGCAAACGCGGAAAGAACTTCCTACGGCATTTTTTAAACGAAGAAGCGTATTAATTGATCAATTAGCGGTCATGCCATCCCGCACGAATTTAACTGAATTATGATGAACAAAAATAAAAAAGCGCGGAAAGGGAGAAAGAGAATCACCGGAAAGAGGACAGGCGTACTGCAGTTATGTGCGCAGTTGCAGTTGTTGCGCGCCGGCAGAATGAAGGAACGCATCCAATAAATAAGACGACGAGGGTAACCATTGAATTCAATCGGGAGAGGAACGGGTTCCAGTCGACGAAGCGACCACGCGAGACGAGAGAGGGGCGAAGGAGGATCCCAGAAGTAAATCCTCAAGCACGTATGCACTATTACTGTTTATTGTTCCGAACTTCCATTCCCAACGGACGGCGATCTGCTGGTTCGCCAACGAGAGGAAGAGAAAGAATGAGAACGCAAGAGTATGAAGAGGGGGGGAAAGGGAGAAAACCGTTTTCGCGAATGTGGCTCTACGGCGCCTTCGGAATTCGTTTTCTCATCGAGACCAACGACACATGGATTTCGCTTTTTTTTTGGAGATAATTCGGGAAGCACAATTACGTTAGCGAGATTGGAAGGGACAATAGCGCGAAAAGAGGTCGACTTCTCTCGGAGATAAAATCCTTCTGAAGTTATACTGTTCGGTACGGATGGACTCATGAATTAAAGAACACTGGAGAATTAAGTAGAAATAAAATATTAGGAAGCTGTCTTGATTTTTATACAGTATAATTCTTGAACGAAAAAAGGATATATCTTATAAATTTAAATGAATTCAACATGACAATCGATCGTTTCTTATTTGAGAAATTTGAAGTTTTAAAATTCTTCAAAATTTCGTGATTTTTTTCAATTGTATATTCAATATTTTGGGATTTAAGAAATTTTAAATTTTTGGTTCTGGAGCTTGCAATTTTTTATATGCATGAATGAAACGATTCGATGATCTTTTTTAAGTGCAATGCGTTATCCTGTGTCCATTTTTCTCCTCTATCGCATGTCGCTCCCGTGTAATGTCGATAGTTGGACGCGAAACTGAAAAGGAAAAGAAAAGAGAAACTTTCTAGCGGACGTCGCCATTGCAGAACTGCTGCATCCCACGGAGCTGTCCTCGTCGATGGAGTCGCTGGCTGCGTACGACGCATCCGTGGGCTCCCCGGGACCAGTGCATCAGAATCAGCGAACGAAGCGTATGCGTACCAGTTTCAAGCATCACCAATTGCGAACCATGAAGAATTATTTCGCGATAAATCAGAATCCGGACGCCAAGGACCTCAAGCAACTCGCGCAGAAGACTGGCCTGTCGAAAAGGGTGCTACAGGTACGAGCTCTTCCGTTTGTATACGGAGTGTTTATGAGGAGACAATTATCACTGACGATATTACTTCTTTATTGACGAGTTTCCTTTGATCGCAAGAGTATAAATTTAACTAACCTACGTTAACTCTTGCAAAAAAAACTTCTCTAAAAAATATGGGTGGATTTAACACTATAGATATTTAAATATAACTCTCACCGTGTTGGTAACATATAAATATAAACACTAACGTAGTGGATTTAACACCACCACGATGTTTATATCAACACGATAAGAATATTTTTAAATTATTCGCCGTTCTAAAATATGGCATTAAATTTACACTTGTGGTATTTTATATCAAGATCAATACGGTGATAATTATATAACACCACATAATGTTCAATTCACATCCATATTTTTTATAGTGTATCTCTCTAAACATATTATTTAATTTTTTTCTATTTTGAATTCTTGGAACAAGTATTACTACAATTATCGATCGATGTTGAAGAATCCGTTAAAGAGTTAAAATTATACAGTCCCTTGATTTTGCGTCTGTTTAGGTATGGTTTCAAAACGCGCGCGCGAAATGGCGACGAAATCTGATGCGGCAGGACGGTAGCAACGCCGGTAGCAACGTCGGCTGTTCCGGAACGGCGGTATCCTCCAGCACCGGCAATTCTCCGACCGTCGGACCGGCAGCCAGCATACTCGGCGACAGCAACAGCATGCCCTCGACCTCGATGGAGGAGTTACACGCCCTTCACCATCTGCATTCAGGCGTTTCCTCTCAGGTCTCCTTTTCCGATCTCTACTGACGACGGCTTGAAATGGAAGAGGATGCTTACAGTACTCTCTCCAGCCATCTTGGATGAGGGATTATTGCATATCTTTGTGAATCGACCCCGAGGAGAAACTTGACAAGTCGATGACGTGCGTCCATCGTGGGTCTTAACAAGAAATCTCGCTGATGAACGCTGACGTTGCTAATATATCGTGGCAGCGATTGTCTAAGTCTGGTTTTCTTTCTAGAATGTGATCCTTGCCGTGCTAATTTTAAGAACAATTACTTAAATTTCACGGAAGCCGATGTAGTTTAATCTCTCGCAGGAAACAAACTTTGGTTACTTACGCGATATCGATCAAGATTAAATGCCTGGCCTTCTTCAAGATTTGGACAAAAATGTGTCGTCGGATTTAATAAAGGAAGTGACTCGTCGGAGGACTTTTCTGAAGGTAGCCTAATCAGGTAGAATTTAGCGGGTAACTTCGAGGATGATTATGATTAAATAATCAGTGATAATAATCATAGTTCCATGCACACCCGAATTATTTACCAAAGATTACTAGACGAGAATAGTAATAATGTAATCTAGGTACGTATGCAAAGAGGGTATCATTAGCGATTATATCGATAATTAACGATGGAGTTTCGGGCACTGTTCGACATATGGGGTGTTCCAGAAAGATGTATACTAGATATATGGCAGACACACGTGTTTAAAAAAAAATTGGAAAAATTCCTTCTTGATAAATTTTTCATACGATGAGTTTAATTTTAATTTTTATCTGTAACTTAAAATGTTTTTGAAATTTGAAACAGTTGAAAGTTTTAAATATTTCTGAAAGTCTTTTTACATCTTCGATGTAACCAATGACGTAGGTCGTACAGAGCATAGACTGTGCCATTCGTAATAAATAATTTATTAAATGTGTGTCAATAAAAATAAGATAGAGAGAGAGAGAGAGAGAGAAAGAGAGAGAGAGAATTGAAGACAACCAATCTTCTCTTTAAACTAACATATTAGCTGACTTCGCGTCCTGTTTCTCTCATTTTTATCGATCAATTTTTACGGATTATGCAGTCTATCCAATATATATTTTTAGATGTAATATTTAGTAAGCATTCCTAAAAGATTTTGAAAATTTAGGTATATAAACATAAATTTTAAAATAATAAAGATATGAAAACATCTAAAAATACCAATCTAAAAAATTTAAATGTTATATTAGACATTTCTAAGTTAGTTACATTTGAATATGTTTAAACGATTTGTCAACGTTTCTGAATGATATTTGAAAACTTTCATAAGTTTCGAGGAAATCGTATGAATTTTTTAGACTTTATCTAAATTGTGTATTTTATGAAATATATCAATATCATTTCTAATTATGTATGCAACTGTTTAGAACACCCTGTACGATGTCACAAGGGCTGCTAAATTAAATGAAAGCTCGCCCATGCAGATGAACACGTACATTACATGTGCAATCATGTAGGAAAATTATTTCATTTATCCTCTCATTGATTTTATACGAAACTTGGCGCGCGACTATCTTTTATCAGCTTCGCACAGTTATCAATTGACCAAAGTTAATTATTTAGATTACGTATCCATTAATTGAACATATAATCAGATGATGATAATTTACAATGATTGCTAATATGTTAATGTGATAATATTTTGTAATTTTAATTTTATCCAGTAACGAAGAAGATAAGTTTGCGAATTTATATAATTGTTAAAAGATATTAGAAATTGGAAGACAAGATTGAATCTCATAAACAAAATTATGCGAAGCTCGATAAAAATTTAGGCGATTGTCTATGAATTTTATATTAGTGGTGTAAACGTATGAAAGTTTTTCTTAAAAAAAAAAAGGAAAAACGGCGTTCCTCTGCTCGTGCCAAAAAACTTAGCTAAGAAAAAAATTTTTTAACAAGCTGCTGGAATTCAAAGGACATAATATATTTTTGCAAACCGCGGTCCGGATTATCGCGTGTCATTCGGAGGATGAGAGATTTCGCCTTGATCAAGCCTTTCACATTATGCGTTCTTGCATTCATGTTTCCCTTTCAAATCGTCATCTTTGAATTCGAGCAGTACGAGGCACACACATACACACGTGTTTTGACGCAAGTTTGACGCAAATAACGCAATCTCACCCACGTGTGGTTGCGAAGATTAGATTGTCGCGAATTTGCGAAATCTTGATGAATTCGATCTTTTTGGGCAATGTATAGCGCATAATAGGAATCTACTCGTTTATTTTTTTTCACTTGAATATATTTCTTCTGATAATGAAATACGCAGAGTTTGAAATATTGTGAAATTAATCAAATTAACTATTGATAACTTTTTCTTGCGACATTTTTTTTGTATATTGATTAATATTGATTAACCTTGTTCTTTTTTCAATCATCGTGTAATATAATACACTCTAAATTTTTCGTAAAATCTTAATGTTACTTAACCCTTCAAATACAGTTTAAAATTAAATATTAAAAATATAGGCAGGAATTAAAGAAACATTTATCGATGATTGAAAAAAAGAATGAACAAGGTTAATCAACATACAAATGTCGCAAGAAAAAGTCGTCAATAGTTAATTTCACAATATTTTAAATTCTGCGTATTTCATTATCGGAAGAAGTGTTTCACTCAAGTGAAAGAAAAAATTGGTTGTTGTACCAATTTAGATAATAAAATATGGCACAGCATTTTTATATGAACTATATATCAAAATCATATATTGACATTGCGGATGGGCTAACACAACTAAAAATTTGCTGTTACAATCAAAAACTGATTGCTGCAGCCATATAAAAATGCTATACCATATTTTACTATCTAAATTATTACAGCAACCAATCTTTTTTTCAGTGTGTGATCTTAAATCGCGAATCCACAAAGGGTTAATAGTATTCACGTACTTTTGTAAAAATTAATAACGGAAAAAAACACATCATATCTTTCTCCTATGTATTTATAAACTGCTATATTAATTTTTTTTATTT
The DNA here is from genome assembly GCF_024713525.1 of Acromyrmex echinatior. Classification (NCBI taxonomy): domain Eukaryota; kingdom Metazoa; phylum Arthropoda; class Insecta; order Hymenoptera; family Formicidae; genus Acromyrmex; species Acromyrmex echinatior. Next base: position 1,541,557 of record NC_141868.1, read on the forward strand.
CATCTTTTGAAATAAAGTGAGTCCAAACACTTTACGGGCATCTTTCACGACGTATCCCGTCACGTAATGCTCGGCAGGGAAAATTAATAGGTCGCACATTAGATATGTGTAGCATAGCGATCATTAAGCGTACATGTTAAAGAACGAAGCAATTATTTCCAAGTCTATAGACAAATTAATGTGCTACATTCGAGTGCAACTATTATCATATAATAAATGGTTACGTACGTCTTGACTCAAATGTAACTTCCTCTCTTCTAATTTGATGTCCCTTTTCAGAAGTATAGATTGTACAAAAAAAAAGGTAAGTTCGTGTTCCAATTAGTGCACAATATAATACGAGACATACGCTTTGATTTTTAATGAAGCACGATAATCAAATTAAACTTTAATTAAACAAAGTAATTTTACACATTTCACATATAGTATATCCAAATTTTTGACTTAATATATTGAAGCACGTGAAACAATTCTTTATTTTTATTATATTAGTTAATAAATAAAGAAATTTTGTATAACCCAATAAGATGGTATTTGATCGTTTTTGCTTACTAAACACAAAAATATCAATAAAAATTCTGTAGTGCGCTTTTGTTATTGAAATGTTTACCAGGACATCATTTTTAATAAAAATGTTATTTATTTTTCTTCCATTACTTTTATATCGCGAGATGAATTTAAAGCTTTCTTTTCTTTCAACTATATGAAAAAAGTACATACCAACAAACATAAGAAACTCAACTCTTCAATCTCGATTTCCAACTTGACAACTGATATATAAGTTGTAAGCTTTCTTCAAAGGTTTATAAGCAATCTACTTTGTATTCTGAAATGAAATTCACACACATAACGAAATTTATTTGATGCATTTATTTTACAAGATTTAAAATTTTTTAATCGCAAAACTTAACTACTACAAATTATTAGTCGCATTTAGCATTAACAAGTAAATATTGAAAAACATACAAGTAAATATTGAAAATCTGTGAGATTTCAATATGTTGAAAATCGAAATCCTTTGAAGATACAAACACACCTTCAAAGATTCAACCTTGATGTCTTACCGATGACACGTTTCCATCATCCATTATATATCACGTCCCGAGCACTATTAAATCTTCTCATCACATGCGAATACGCGTTTAGCGATCTCTCGCGAGGTGTAAGTGCAAGTTGTAATTAGCATCAAATTAGGTTATTTAAGGATTTCACGTTCGGGTCAGAAGCGGATAAACCGAAAGGAAGATACGACGACGATGAGGAAGAAGAAGACGACGAAAGAGAAGAAGTAGAAAGAAGTAGAAGAAGGGAAGAAGTGCGACGGGGCAGACAAGGGTTCTACTTAGGGGTTATACCAACATAGCGAGCTCTCGTGTAAATTGTAGGCCTCTTGAGTCGTATAAGTGTACCGCATGCCGTATATATTTTGTCGGCGCTCATATAAGTTAATTTTCAATCTATATGCGGGTTCTCTTGGATGGCGCGCGGCGACTCATCAACGAAATGAAGAAATTGAGACTCTCGTTAATATTTAATGAGCAGGGGGCGCGCGCGAGCGAACGCGGATACAATAGCCGTCGGTCCCCGGGGCCCGACGTCAGCGGACCTCGAAATATCACCTCTCCAAGACTCGCGTCGCGCATTTACATGCGCACGGCTTTCAGACTCTCGGGAGATTCTCGAACAAATAAGAAGTTTCGTTCGTATCCGTGGGTTCCCGCTGTATTTTCTCCGACGAAGAAGCCTTCTTACGGTGCCGCAACACGGCAGGTGCGCGCGCGGAAGGATCGCGCTTCTCCTTTTTCAACCGATGATCGTGAAATATAAGCGATTGGAACCTTTTGCCGATTCTCCCTCGGCCCATCTTGGCTTTGTGCTCGAAACGAATATCTCGTTGTCTCTCGTTGACAGCAGAAATATTTGTATGCTCGATATCACGGGATGCGTGGATACTTTTTATTCTAACGATGCTTTCAGCATGCCTGCCCGAAGGTTGAGCGAAGCGTACGTTGGACTGATGCTCGCATTAACGTTAATTACGAAGAAAAACTATTTAACATTTGTCTGTGGAAAGATATTGAGATACCAAGGATGTTATCAAAAATATCTGATTCCTTAATTTTTAAAATATTTTGTGACAAAAAATACATTATTAAATACATTGCAAGGTGTAATGCTTTCGATATACAGAAAGATACTTTTCTGCGTCAAAAATATATTTTTCATCGATCAATTATTTACAAATTTATATAAGTTGTTAGTGACGTCAGTTTCACTTGAAAATCGTTAACTTTTTCAGCAGATAACGGTGTAACAATTGAAAGTAACAGATTGTCACAGAGTTTGCAATCACTTATATACTCTGCTGAGAGTCACACAAACGGAAAAAAACAAATACCTTCCACGATCGAATTTTACGTTAATTATCCATACGTCGTTAAGTCACGCGAGATTGTCCGGGTGTCACGAGATAAGAAAGACTCGCGTTATGACAAGAAAAATATTCAAGCAAATTTCTACAAGCATTTCTACAAAGAAAGAATCTTAATAGAATTAAGCATATTATACCTAAAAGAAGGCATGCGAGAAAATACTGGTATTTTTAAAGAATTTTTTTGAAGACATCATTTCATTGATTTTTAAAAAAATCGAGAAAAGAGTAATCAAATTTATCTTTTCTATGAGCTGTATTCATCTTTATCTTGGAGACAATAATTAGTCTCAAATGACATTAAAAGTGGCAGAACACTATTACATAATAAAAAAAAATTTTATCAGTTTACTTATCAATGAAGAAGGTTTCGTAATGTTGCATCTAGATTAGTAATTATAATTAATTGGAGCTTTACGGATCGGTTTTTTCCTCACGTAATGATAATTTTTGGCATTTTCAATATAATATAAAAAAAATTGTTTAATGGAAATCGATTGAGGGCGAAATAACAGCCTCCTCCTTTACAAAAAATGTTGAAATTATATAATACAAAATGCTAGAAGCCAAATCATCATTAAAAGTTAGCGTTACAGATCGTCGGATTCTTGTCGGATAATCGGCGAAGTCCGGTCAAATCTAATATCCAAAATTACTCACCGATTCTTGGCAAATTAGTCGCACGAGCCGCTCCAATTTCTTAGGACTCGGAAACTAGTGTTAAATTTCGAAAATCATTATGCCGACAAAAACAATCTCGCACCCGAGGAAGTCCGTGTTGTAGCTACCCTAGTCGGTAAAAAAAACGCGTCTCGAGGACGAAGGACAATAGGGACAAAACTATGGTTATACCGACGTCGGGAGGTATCCTCAAGTTGCCTCAAAAAGTGGACCAATTTTCAGTAATTTGTACGCGATGGATCGTTGGATGCACACGCAGAAGAGAGCTGGTCAGGAAAGGCATCCCTCCACAGTCGTTCTCAACCCTTCCTCATCGAGATAGGATTGGGCGAGTACGTATGGCAGTTCGGAGGAAGCGTAAAGAGAAAGAAGGATTGAAGATGGAAAGATACAGGAGAGGCTCACGGGAATCTATCTTTTTGAGGGAAAAGAAAGATTCCAAGCGAGCAAGTCCGGTCGATAGTCTTTTGTTCTGTCAAACGTCGGACGCGCCTGCTCCATGAGGAAGCCTTGAGAAGAATGGAAAACGAAGGAGAGGAAAAGAGAAGGAGAAGATAGAAGAGAGAGAAAGCATTAAGAGACAGGACAACGAAGAACGAGACTAGAGAAGTTTTTATCACAGCGATTGTGAAAGCGGTAAGACTGGAGAGCGTTCATTCGGAGTGTGTATTCGGTTCGATACATACAGGGTGTTTGGTAATTGATGATACTCGTACAAGCGGAAAGAATCGATAGCTCGGAGAGAGAAACAGGACGATTTGGACATGTTTTTGCACGAAGATTCTGTTTCTCGGTCGCAAGCTCGAAAAATTTAAAGGTCCAAATCTGGACACTGCTAAATCAAAGGATCTTGATCGCAAACGTCGAGTGGTAATGAATACCAAAAATTATAATGTTTTAGCAGAATTCTGCCGATATGCGCGCGTTAATCGCGAATCTTTATTCTATCACTTATATAGGTTTGTTTTGCTAATACCTCATACATTACGGAAACTTGCAGTAACATTGTTACAACGTTCATAATGTGACACGGAAAAAATATTTGGTTGAATTAATTGGAATTCTGGTGGAAGATGAACGATCTAAAATTCTGGTTGAAATAACCAATTCCAAAATTCTGGTTGAAATAACCAATTTGCAATCTACCAGAATTCTATTTGAAATAACTAGAATTCTAGTAAATTTAACCAGATATCTAGTAAACTTAACTAGAATTTTGGATCATTCATCAGAATTCCAATTAATTCAACCAAATATTTTTTTCCGTGTACCGCAATATTGCTGGAATATTGCAACATTACGAACACATGAACAGATCTATCGCACGCGCAAATGTGTACATATACATGTGCATTTTTTGGCTTCCGGGGCAAAAAGAGCAACCGGTCAGCTGCTACTCTCAATAGCTACGCCATTGCTTCCACTGATATTTCTGAGATGTAATGTCTCCTCTTCTTCATTTCTCTTATTTCTTTCTCTCTCTCAATCTTTATCTTCCTCTTCAACTATTTCGTAAGTTGTTTCTCCTTCTCCTCCATGGCTACCGTCTCTGCCGATTCGATTGCTCGATGGAAGCTACTGAACACGGCAGATGGCCGCCGAGAGGGTGACAGAGGCACGCGTTACCAATGTATGTCGGTACGCAAGAAAATGTGGCGTGCGGAAACTTCTTGTTTCGGTGCGATTGGACCCTCCTGAAGTCCCCCCCCCCCCCCGATGAACGGCGATGAGACGATGCACGAGCTCAAGCTTGTATTTCTTTTGCTTGCTCGTAAAATCGGGAAAAAGCCAGGCGCGTTGACCTGACGATCGCCGTTACATTCAATCCTTTTTACTCTTTCAGGATGATCAATGTGAGGTGAAATCTGCTTCGTTCCGTTCGGTAAAACCCGGTTGCGACAATTCGAAAGTCGACCCATCCAAATTTATCACATCAACGTTCTGCAGATTCGAGAAATATCAAGGGGGATCACTCGTATTTACAAAATTGTAACCTCAAAAAGTAACCTCAAAAAAGGGGTTTTTTTGGCTCGTTTTTTAGGCTTTCTTTTTTGGACTGAACTGTGTGCCAAATGATACTCTACAATGAGATATTAATTACAAAAAAGTTTCAGATTAAGATGACAATGGTAATCATAGTTGGAGGAGGAGTTATGTATAACGTCTATGCAAAAATCCGTTTTCTTTTACATTCCAAGCTCTGATAATAATTGTCCTTCACTTCAACTTCAAACTTCTCTATAATTACAATAATGTTTCAATATAAGGTAAAATTTGGCACACAGTTCAGTTCCAAAATCGAGGGTCTTTCCAAAGTGCGACGAAACATTTCACGGTGCGACAGAACTTAGAGTAACAATACTATAATAATACTATAATTATAGTATCTCTAACAGAACTCTTTGATAATTGGCAATATTTATATAAATATTATGTATATAATAATTATATATAACTGTATTGTAAATATTATATAATTATAAATATAATACAATTTTAAATATAAGGTGGAGGCAGCGAGTTTAATTGATTACTTGCGACGTATATTTTATATACGTGTAATGTATACACTCGTCGGAATAGTTGTTATGAATATGCATGACATTTTATGTTCGCATAATTCGCATCCTCTAGAAGCTAATGGACCCTCATGAAGGATCTGTGATCAGGATGTCCTGTAAGGAATAGACAACATTGTCTCATCTCGTTTCTTTGCTTCTTAACAAAAAAAAACTCTTCTCTCTCGTTCTCTCTCGTATTATTTCAGGATACAAATTATTATTTATGAATTCGAATCACCATTTTATTAGGATTAATTAGAGTTGCCATATTTAAATATTAAAGATACATCATTGCTATCACCGTGTTTGCAAACGTTATGACAGAATCGAGTTTTCATCAATAAGAATTTAATTGGAAATTACGGAATTACTTTGTGGGGACAGTTATTAAACTTTAGTGTAAGTAATCTACCTACCTTTTTAATTAATTTTACGCCTTACCTTCTAATTAATGTCAAGCTTATTAATGTCTGCTTGAAAAATAAGATATATCTTTATCGTTATCAGATAAATCCATTGAGATAAAAGATTTATTACTTATTTAAAAAGTTAATATGCCGAAATAAAACCCTTTAACTTCCAATCATTTATAATCCAGGTGTTATCAATATCTCTCATTTAACATCTTCCTTTATTTTTCGACTTTAACATCTGCTGAAATGGGTCGACAAATCTGAGTCTCTTTCTTTTCTTCGTTAATATCTGATATAAAGATGCGTTATATCTTAACACTCCGAGGCTTCACAAATTTATGGTAATATAATAGCGAGCAATGCCAGTAATGTAACCACCATAAGCTGCTTTTCATATTATGGAAGAAAGCACTTTCAAAGAAAAACACAGTGGTAGCAACTATATGAGTTTTATACATAGAATTAACCTTCAGACCTTACACTGTAATGCACATCCAATTTGAAGACATTATCCGTTGAAATTATTTAATTCTATCTATATTATCTGAGATCTAATGTACATAATAATATATATGTTGGAAAAATAATCAAAATTTTGAAAAAAAAACTGTTTGTATAAACTTGTTTTGTATAAATTACAAAGTAAAAAATTAATTGATTTAAAAAAAATGTTTTATTTCAATAAAATAAAATCTAAAAGAATTCATTTACATTGTTGAATTCAACTATAAATGTCCATATAATTGTACAAACTATTTTATAATTTCAATAACTATAAAATAGTTCATTCAACTATATATATGTATTTATATTAATTCTACATATAAAATGTATAGTTGTCATTTTTATAGTTGCTACATCTTTTTTCTTAGTGTACACGAGAATAGAATGAATAAACGACGAAATCTTCTACAAAATAGCGATAAGGGAGGTAGAAAGAAAGAAAAGTATATATGGAAAGAAAAAGAGAGAATAAGAAATAAGTATATCCACACAGGAATTTTGCATAAATAGTACTCACTGCCTTTGACAGTCTAAATAAAGTAGAGTAAGCAGAATCACTTTCAAATTTGAAAGTTTGCATTAAATTTCGTTGAAAATATATAGTATTTATTTGTAACAAAAAAAAAAGAAAAGAGAAAGAAAGAGGAAGGAGGGAAAAGAAAACAGAGCTTCCTGAAGAAACGGCTGCAGCAGATGCTGTCGCATATAGAGAACAGAAAAGGAACGAAAGATGGCCGCGGCTACCCGGCATTGTCTACCAGGGACTTCGTTGTAAATAATGCCTCTTCATGGCGGCGAACCAGAAGGTCGGAGAGTTGGCAAAGTGTATGGTCTGGTTGGCCCCTCGCCATCTCACTCTCGCTCTTTCCTTTCCCTCCCTGACTTCCCAACACTGTCTCTCCTGCGCGCGTACCCTCTTTCCTTCACCGTATCCCGTTCTCTCTTTTCCTATCTCTCTCCGGAACCTGTCGCACATAAACTGATTCGATCCCGATGTCTCCTCGCGCGGGACTCCCATTGGCCACTATAGTCACGCCGCTCACCTTGTTCGCTCGTCGCTCCCTTCTCCCCTTCCTCCTGCACCCCACAGAACCAAGATCACCCTTTTTACGGTTCCCTTAAGGTCCCAAATATTCGTGAATGTTACGTGACCGAACAGTCCCCGATGAGTAAATCCTTGTTGGGAAGATCGCCGTGAAACTGGGGAGGAAGCGAATCCTTTAACGAATCACTCGCCAGATCCTCACTTCGCGATCCTCTGGGATTCACTTCTAAGATAGCATGAACCTTCGACAGGTCTCGAACGATCTTTCAACTTCAGAAAGCAATTAATCTAGAACCAAATATCGCCGCAAAACAAATTTTTGTGCTTTCAAGTGCCAAATTGAAACTAAAGTTCAGCTTCGATCAATGTAAGATATATAAACAGACTAAATAAATAAGAGTCAATTTTGTTAAGAAATGTTTTTAAATAGTACCAATTATAGACATAAATTCCAAAAATGGAAATTTGCGCAATGCAGTTTAGAGCTAACAACCAACTCAAAAGTCAAAATATTTCATAAATGCTTAAATTCTAATATTGTCGGTAGATTGCAATTTGCATTCAACTTTTTGAGCAGTTAGAGGCTCTCTAGAGTAGTTGATTTATGTTACGAATAATCACTGAACATTTGCCATCACAGAATATCGCCACTCGCGATTATGGTACCGTTTATGTCTGGAAAATCTTGCGTGCGAAAGTACGAAAATATCATTTGAATAACGATACTTTCAGCTTCCTTAAACAAATCTGATATTCGTTGCAGTATCGTTTTGCATGTCGTTGAATGCGAATGCATTAAACATGTGGATACGCATTCTTCGCGTTTGTTTTGCGCTATCGAGTTTTTACGATGCGCGCGTAACGTTCAATTAATTCATTAAAGTTAGCGCAGTTTTATAATTATATAGTCATTTCTGTTAAAGTAAGCAATTCTTATATATGATTAAATCGTTTAATTTTTCTCGACTGTATTTTACTTCTGTTTTATAGATCAATATTATCAACTTATTTTTGCATAATTTTTTTTCCATCATAAATATTATATTAGTGAACTTTACATTATATTTTCTGCTGAAATAAAGCATCTTTTTTGTGAATGTGTGTGTGTGTGTGTGTGCTATATAAGATTTTTCATAATGTAATGAAATTGCATTAATAAGTATACATATAATTATATCGAAGGAATAAAAGTGTAAGATATTTATAACTTTATAAAAGAATTGTCAAGGAAGTTCTTTATTTTTATAATTATTACGGTTAAAATGTAAATAATAATTATATTTATAGTTTTATAAATATATCAAAAATTATAAGTTAGCGTCGAAAGCGACTATATTACGTGTAGTAAAAAATTATACCAGTCATTTCTTTGTAGCCAATTATTATATACTTTTTTATAGAACAAAAATATAATTATTATGACTAATATTACCAACATTATATCAATAATAACTATAAAAATGGAGCTCTTAATTATTATTATTTTATTATATAACTATAGTCACAAACACTTTTCTCTCAATGTGATTTAACTTTAAAAGTATTATCTAAATCTTGAATCTAGGTGGGTTTCCGAAGATCCACCCTATACATGCTCCTATCTCCGATGGGTAGGGATGAGGTGGGCGATGGTTCGCCACAGTGCGAGTTCACGTTTTGCGGTCTTTTTTCTCGAATTATCCACCCGGCGCATCGCTTATTCGTGTATCGCCTTTTTGGCTCTTTTCTCTCTCGAGAGGGCGTAGGGAGGATTCTTTGTTTGCACCGAGTTTCTCTCCAGGAAGAGCAAGCGAGCCGAGTTGGGGGAGAGAAGGTAGTAGCCATTGTGGCACGATCTGGACAAAAGTCGCTATAGCGACGGAATTCAAAGGAGCTGATGAATGGCGGTCGATGCAAATTGAAGCTTTTTTCTCTCCTCGCCAATGGTTGGCATAATATTCATGAACTTTTCGCGAAGAATAGGCGCGTTGTCTCTAATAGACCAAAAAGGATTTATTCAAACTACGAAATATGTTTCTTATGTTTGAACAGAAAATACACAAACACACGAGATATTTGCAAATTATTGTAGTCATTTTTAACCAACTAATATATACATTTGTCGATAAAACTATACATACAGCTATTAATATTAATATTAATATATGTATAGTTTCAATAATAATATAATTAATAGTATAATAGTATAATAGTATAATAATAATATAACAATAATTATAGTAACATATAATTAAAATTACAAATATCAAAATTTTTTCTCTCAGTGTCAATGTTCTTATATATTTTTTAAAACTTTGAAATCTTAGAGGTTAATTACGATAGTTTTGGATGTTTCGTCCTTTTAAGTAAAATTTTAAGTAAAATTTGATTTGAACTTAAATAATAATAATACAAATTCAAGAATAATATTACAAAGAATAATAATTATACTTGTAATACTTGTTTGTTGTAAATAATGAAGTATAATACAACAAAATATTATTTGAGAAGAAAATGTTATTTATCTTGGTGGTAAAATCTCTTTTGGTCGATTTCGATTCTTGAAAGATGTGTTCGCTATTGGCCAGTCCATGTCTCTAGGAAGAAATTTTGTGAATGGAACCTCCTAGGAGGCACCATTTATTTCGGAGTTAATTCGCTATCGTACCTGTCGAACGCTGCCTGACAGTGGTCGAGAGATTTACTCCCGATCGGTTGATAACTCAGCAGTGTCCATGTCTGCTATGTCTACAGGGTGTTTTTCAAGCAACGCTCTGCTGCAACTGGCGCGAGTATACCCTCCGGTGACTACTAAATGAATGCAGATAAATATCCAGCGTTTTTTCATTTGCCATTTATTGCGCCGTGAAAATAAAACAGCAAAACATACAATTGTGACACCAATAAATGTCAGTGTCCTTCAACGCGCTGAGGATTTATATTAGCGGAATTGAAATAGAATTACATATAATATATGCCGATAAGATTAAATGAATTTGTGCATAAAAGTGTAATAGATTGATTATAGATATGAAATTTAACGTATTTTTTTATTAGAGATAAAATAAAGATCTTATAATACTGATAATAAAACTAAAAGACCGTTCGTAATCGACCGTTTATTAATCAAGCTGAAACAAATTAAAAATTTAAATAACCTAAGAATTTATATAATCAAATAGAAATTTTACAGCAAATATAATTAAAAAATTTATGTCTCTATAAAACTTTAAAAAAGTCTACAAGTTTGAACTAAAATATCAGAAAGTTATCTTTGTAGTTCTCAATAATTATAAAATTCAATAGTTTGTAATTTCAAACAAATGTTGTTTAAAATTTTTTATTCAAAGATATAAATTCTTAATAAGAAGATCTACATCAATATTTTTTCTAACATTGATTGAATTAAATTGAAGAATTTTCATTAATTCTTTTGCTACATTATGCAGTTAGAAAATTTATGTAAAATTTAATATTTTTCATATGTTTTAAACGGTCTATCCAAACATTTGTTAATTTAAGATGAATATGTTAAAAAATAACAAATATTATATAAAAAATGTAACACTAACACAATTTGTAAGCAAATTTTGGAAGAACACTTCTTCAGTAAAATTAATATTCATGTATGTTAAAAGGTTACACATAAAGATAATACATTTAATACGTTTAAATAAAATTCACATTCATAATATGTTTTAATATATTTTAAAACACACACACACACACACACACACACTTTATTCATTTACTTAGAATTTATGTTATTATTATTTTAACACTAAAGAATATCAAATATCAATTTGACAAATATTTACATGACATAATTACATTATAGTATGTAAAATTAAAACTCGGATATTTAAAAAATTCAACACAAAAATTTTAACAAGATTCGATTTTAACACGATACAAAAAATATTTTTTACAATGTAACATTCGTATGATTAATTATGTTCGATAATCCAGTGACTTACGTAACTCACATATATTGAAGATTCGTGATTCCTTAATCTAAGGACGAGTCAGCTCATTCCCCGTACGTGTCAAGAAGTTCGATCTCTTTCTTTCTTTCTCTCTCTCTCTCTCTCTCTCTCTCACTCTCTCCTTTTCTTTCTAATTTCTATCTTTTTTCCTTGCCTTTTTCCCTTTTGAGTGGTTTAACGAAGCATTTACACGCGGGGGAGCGGTAGGTCATCAACGAGAAGCTATTCATCACTAATTTCATCTCGCCTTCCGATCGGCTTCTTTCGTCGTGGGCACGATTTGTTCCGAACCAGCGTTTAGGCTCTTTCGAAGCGAGCGGCCCCGAGAAGTTCGGCTTCTTTAACGCGCTATAACTCAATCGAATGATGAGATATGGGATACGCCCTGACCCCGCGCCTTTTCCCATAACTTTGGAACTTTTCCTGAAGATGAATCGAGAAATGTGACGGCTGCGGTAAATTAAGCCACCTGCACAATCCTTCCTCCGCTGTACACATTGATTCTTTATTTATTGTTGACCTTTTTAATTTTAAATGTTCCTCGTATAATAAAATGTGTTTAATCATAATCGTAAAAAGAGACAATTATTTAATTCAAAAGAAAATTTTTTTCGCCAGTCACATTCTTTACTTCGCGGATTCTTTGATATTAATAAACCAAGCGCGTTATAATATGTATGGATATTTAATACCATAATATTTAATAACAATTTTATTTATAATAATATTAAATTTATATATAATAATATTTAATACAAATTTAATACCAGTAATAAATACCTCATTATTATCGATATGCAGAAAAGCACATGAAAGTTCTCACGAAGAAAGAGATTTTTCTTAATCAATAAGGAATGCGCCAAAAAGATTAACCTGTAACTGTTACGCAACTTAATGACAATTTAATGCACTGTCGTTGCGTTTTTCTCCTCTAATTCCTTTTTAAACACACACTGGTATGCATATAGCATCGCTTCCACGTGTGGTAACCACTTGCGTTCCTTAACCTTCGCCCTTCCTTGCCATCCGAAGGCGAGGTTTCGCGAGGGGTCAGGGAGAGAGTTTACGTCGGTGCCTGGTCGTGATATATACCCGCCGAGATGGGCACGGGTGTGTGCGGGGTGAGGTGGACAGGGGCAAGGCAAAAAGGGCGCAGTCCACCATCGTACGGGCGTAGGTTTGTTTTAACAAGGCATTTAAAGCGTACTCGGTAAACATTCGACGAGAAATATTGGTTGTTTATGGCGCGGTGATTTATCACCTCGCGCTTGGACGAGCCCGGTGCATGGGATGGGAGTGAAAATAAGTTCAGGTATGGTTCATTTGGCGCGAGCAAGCTAGGAGGAACAAGGGGGAGTGGGCGATGGGCCCCGAGGGCGAACGGGGCTCCCACCCCGATCTTACGCCGACGCGTACACGTTTTAGCGCCGCTTAGAAACGCATTTGGGCCCTCGGACGCATGCGCATTTATTTCGCGATGCGCCCGAATAAATTTCATCGAGGACTTCTAATAATTGTCCATCATTTACTTTTTCTATTTTCCCATCCTACAGGTAAGGTCAAGATTATTTAAATAACCGGACTTTACGTGAAACATTTTACGAGTGTCTGGCGAAGTACGAAAATGTTGAAATAAGAGTTTGAGGAATGTTTATTTATAAGGATTATTGAGTAATAAGATTTGCGAGTAAAAAATATGTCATATACAAAAAGATCTGTGTTTTCTAAAATCCGGATTCCATACTGAAAGCTACATTAAATTACAAATAAAAGGATTAAAACGAGACTAAGTGATTAAAAATTAATAAAAAAAAAGATCTTATGTGAGTATAATCTAAGTATAATTGATGTTTAATTTATTACTACTTTAATTTAATGTAAACATTTTTTTTGAAATGATATTTCAACTTTTATTGAGCCACCTTATATAATAATACAAAATAATTAGAATAGATTAAGTTAGTGGATCATAAGTAAAGTATTGTCTCAAATAAAAATTCTGTGATGTTTTATGACTTTGAGTTGTGAATTATTTTGCTTTCGACCAATTAAATTAATTCAATTTCTAATTATTTTATATCTTCATACTGAAAATAGTTTTATACCTAAGTCGAAACGTTTGTCATTACAACGTTTATATTAAATAAAAGTTACACACATAAAAAATTAAACATCAATATATAGGTATTTAGTTTGTGCTCAGAATTCCTTTTTTATCTTATTATACATTAAATTATCCAAATAAGATATCTTCCAACATAGTTTAAATGTTCAAACTTGTAATATTAAAAAAATATCATAAGGATTCGTTCTTTTGTTTGACGCAACATGACATACATGTAAGTATGTATATTAATATTAATGCACTCGTCACATGTTCACGAAACATTGCGCAACAATATCATTGCGCAGCATCGACGAAGGTTCTACTAATAAACTTCGACTCCCAGCCAAGGTAATATTTTTTGCAATAAGAATTAATTATTTATAGATTTTAATGTGTCATTCAATATTATTAAGATCGTTTCGAAGATGCGAGCGAATACGTATCAAAAATTTATTAAATTGCTAATCAATTTAACTCGTGATATTACTGCGATAGTTTAGTAGAGTTAGCGTTTCAAGACCGAAAAATCATTTCGGCACACGTTTCTAGGGACTACATAAGTAGTATATAAATTCACATAAGAATCATACAAGCATTAAGATCCAGCTAGACCGTTTAAGGCTTTAATTTCTATAGTTTGTGTTATCATATATACGGTCCTTTAATATATTATATTGTCTACTAATAAACGTTTGCTACCTTCCGAAAAGGAATACCGATGTTCTTCTCAATGCGATTCTATTTAATCCTTTCTATTTAATCCTTTTTATTCCCAGGCTCTTTCTTTCTGTCTCACGCCCATATTCCTCTCATTAAGTCTTAAAACCGTTACCGTAACCTTATTAAGAGATTCGCGTCGGTTCTCTATTCTAAAATATTACAAGACATCCCATTCCAGGAAGGGACACGAGGAAGCGTTTGAAAGACGTCCAAAAAATTCGTTGAGCTATTAAGAGGAATCCTTCATCGCTACCGTTGAAGATGATAATCTCAGGTGGCTACTGTTGCGTCCCGTATCGTTCCGCAACGATAGCCGTAGGATAGATCTGACCTCGTAGTTAGCCAAAGTTTCGCCCTAGGAGGTCCTGCAGGCATGGCACTATTATATCCTCGCGCGGACAATGGGAGATCCTGGGATCTCGCAGGAATGCGCGGTGCTGCGGGGTCGTTAGAGGGCAGAAATGTTTTCGAAATGAGGCGAACTCTTTCACCGCGACCATTCTTAATCTTCATTAGTTCATTTAAGATTTGCATACCGAGGCTTTGGTCGTTTATCTGATCAGAGGACGTGATCGAGTAGGATCGAGCTTCGTCGAACTTCTGTGAAAGTTCCCGAAAAATATAAACACGTTGGGATAGAGGCCTGGAGTTCTGGAGAAGAGGGATACCAGATAATCTTTTAACTTAAAGGAGTTAGAAGTTTCGATGGTGTCAAGATTTAATATTTATTTTTGAAATTTTTTCAAATACAAACACAGCAAGCATTAACAACTAACAGTGACAATTATTAGTTATAATTTCATAGTTTAAATAAAACTATTATTATTGTGGGAAATTATAATTAAATAGTTACATTATTGTTATAATATAACTGTTGTTATAATATAATATAACTAAATAGTTATATTATTGTTTTCTAGAAGAAATTTGAACATCAAAAATTGCAAAAATTTCAAAAACTTAAATTGCAACTCACCAAACACCACCTAGTAACAACATCAATGTGTATGTTATAATTTTACATTCAACGATGTGACTGTTACGTATAATATGTGTTATATTACATTTACATTGTACTGAGTATAAAATTATAACATTAATATTAATGTTACTGTCAGTTTGATGTCAGTTGGAAGAAATTTGAAAGTAAAAAATCTGAAAAACTCAAATTGCAACCCAGTGAGCACTAATTAACAGTACATCAACATTAAATCAACAGTACATAAACATGACATCAATGTTATAATTTTACATTCGGCAATTGTTATGTTGTGTAATATGTGTTACATGACGTTTATATTATTGAATATAAAATAACTGTATTACTGTTAGTTGGTGTTTACTGAGAAATGCTTTAGAATTAAAAAGTTCAAAATATTAAATAAAGGTAAAACTTTAATTAAAAGTTTCAATAATCTGCATAAAATACGTATTTTTGGGGAGAGTTAAAGATACTGTACTAAAAACAACCAAATAATAAAATAGCTAACTAAATAGAAAACGTCCAATTGTTTTAGCTCTCATCGATGACTCAGGGAATTTCATAGCTGCGTCGGAGATTCAAGGCTCATATCATAAAAAACGGATAATGTTACGCAAACGATCGTAAAATGATTTTTTCAATCCGTCGCAGGTCGACGTACCCTCAGTGAAAGTTCTGCATACAGTCCCCGGTTATTAGGCCCACCCAATCGGTACTTAATCGTGACCTAACCTCCAGCTCACAACGAGGAACGTAGGAGGGCCAAGAAGGTCAAGCTTAGCCCTGAGACGCGGCCACGGCAAAGCTCACCTTATCGCGCTCCTTCGAGCCCGGGTGGCCTACTCGGCCTTAATTGCAGGCCCATATCACGATCCAATATGGCCGCCCACCGCGAGTATTAGACCCCGTGGCAAACGTCAATGTCCGCTTTATGTAAGAAATACGGTATCATATGCATCGCGCCCGACAATATAAACAGTCAAGGACACGCGTGCATCAATACAGCGGCTGCAACGATACGTTTACATTCACGTCGCACGATAATAACCGCAGTATCTCGTCAAATTTTCAAGAAATTATATTTCCAAATAATTCTGTCGGTTCAAAATTACAAAATTCACATTAGGAAAAATTTAAATGTCAATGTAATTGCGACGTGCAGAAAATTTAAAAACAAACATATTTCTATATTATTATACATAAACAGAGAAAAATAGAAGAAAAATTTCTCATACGTCAAAAATTCCTAAAATTAAATTTTGCAATTTTGTAAATGTAAAATAATATTTACAATTAGATTGTAAATCAAACAAAATCTATGAGCGGTAATGTCTTAAGATACCGACACATAACCTTCTAATTGGATTATGACATCTTAAAACTGTACTTAAGACAATCTCACATATAAGAATATCGACTCTGGTTTCAGCATTCAAGCAGTAAAAAAAATGCGAAACTGTTCTGTCTTTTTTCTAGTTGAGCGAGAGGTGGCTCTCTGAAAAATAAAAAGAAAAAAGAATTTCCAAACATTCCACCACGTATCTCGTCGTGCAGTGATCTGCCGACAACTGGTTCGCGGCGGAAAGGGGACGAGTGTCTTGAGCAAATAGCAAGATATCCTCTGCGAAAATAATTAATCACAGCGCCGATAAGGACCGTCGATGCTGACAGGCGCGGATTGGTTTCACCAGGCATGCCGCATCTACCATGCTGATCCTTTGGTGAGAGAGGAAACGGTTATGCCGAAGAGGCAAGGAGAGAGGATCAGGATGCATCTAGAATATGTGAGACTAATGATCGGCTACCTAACTCAAAAAGAACGAGAGGAAGAAAGGTGGTACCGAGAGAATCGGCGTTACCAATCTGGAAAAGTGACGGGTCACACGTGATCGGCACCACGGCGGCAGAATGTCTCTTCTCTCTCTCTCTCTCTCTCTCTCCCTCTCTCTCTCTCTTCTTCTCTCTTTCTAAGACGTGGTAGATTGAGACACTGTGCGGTCAACTGATTGTCGATAAGCCGATGGTAAAATGAACATCGGTGCGTCATGAGTTGACCGTAAGATAAGCATCATTTTTCAGCGCGTTACATTGCACATTGAAGAGACCGCATGATGGATGAACGTGTCATAACTTGCTGCGATTTTCCACGGCGCGAACTTGAGTGAGTGGACCGGTGCAGATCGGTTGTGGTGGAATAGAGATGTGGAAGAGTATCGAGAAGTTAGATCGAGCTAAACGAAGAACATGAGAATTTAGAACGCGAAATGCTAAATAATTGCAAGTACCAAATATATTTCGGAGATTGAGAATCAAATATTTTGATGGATCGAGAGATGGACTTTAAGAATTTTTCTGAGACACCCAAGTATCTGAGATTTCACTTTCTTAATAAATATTTTAAGTAGTCACTTGAAAAAATAAAACGAATGAGATCAAGCAAGAGATTAATATGATATTTAATATGAATTAATATGATATGATTATTATAGATAAATTCTTGCTGCGTTTTTACGAATACCATGAATTATCTTTCAGATAACGATTAAATCTAATCTTAATCTATCTGTTTTGTATTTTTTCTTACCTTTTCTCTCAAGTCTTCTGTAATTGTATTTGTCAAGCAAATCAAATTAAATGGGATTTCATTAAAACCTCCATGATTGCATGTGAAAGTGCATCAGAATTAATTCTTAATTCTTTTCATCTTCATATTTCCTTTGAGACGCTTCATCTTCTTATCATAAATTTTCTGACGACGAGAAGAATTTAAATAATATCTAATGAGAAGGCGGAGGATTATTTGTTTATCTCTTAATTTTTGCTTCATTTCCCAAAGTGATTTTATCACAGACGAAGATATGAAGGTTGATAACAACCGGATATCATTTCAAATAGTTTGTTCACAAAACAACCAACACGACTATCGGCACAACCACTACCACCATCTTGAAGACATTTTCCCTCGCACGCGCCTTCGAGGAACATTCGACAATCAAGAGAAAGAGAGAGACAGCGAGACGGGTAGAAAGCGAAGGCGGAGGGTCGCAGGTGCAATTTCGCGCGAATGTCGGCACGCATGTCGGATAGCCGAGAGGGGCGATCAAGGCAAACGCACCCTGGAGGACTGGGCGACGAGAACAAACTAGCCTCCGAGCATCAGTGGTGGCCGTGTTCCGTTCGTTTCCTCTCCGCGGAGCCGAAGAGAGAAGTCGCCCGGTTATGGCTACGCCTGCTACGTCAGAAGAGGCGGTTAACGAGTCTAATTAGCGACGAAAACGAAAACGAGTTTGACCCTTTTTTCTCTCTTTCTCCGTTCCTTCAGCTCCGACTCCTCTTCGTCCGTCACTGGCTCCTTCTTTCTTTTTCTCGCTCAGTCCTTTCTATGCGTATCTTCTTGTCCGCGAAGTGTCTCTTTTCTCCATTCGTATACGTCTACTTTCATCCTTCTTCAACTAAACACTCTTAGAATTTAAGAAATAAAAAAATCCAAGTTTAAAACTTGAAGAAGTTTATTATTCCAAAATCTGCGTACCATACAGCACAGATCGTTCCAGCAATGTTACAGCAACCTCGCAAAGGCAGCAATGTTGCTGCAAGCTTCTATGCTGATTGATTTAATGATCCATGGATTCGATTATTTAAAATTCGAAAACTTAGATCATGCAAGATTTCAATATCTCAAAATCCATATCGAAAGATTTTATGATTATTTTGCTGTTTATCGGCTTTGGAAATCTAGGAGGTGAACCATTCAAATATACGAAAGATTATTAAAGTAAAGTTTTGAAAATTGTAGAATTCAGAGTTTTGAAAAAGAATTCTGGATCTTGTTCAATAAAGATAGAAATGTTTCAGTGATATTCAGGAATCCGATGATTTGAGAAAGTTAAGAATCCATGGAATTCTTTGGGTATCGGTCTTTGCATCTTTTTGTGGTTGTAAGAGGTCGTCTCTCCTTTTCTTAAACTGGATGGATCCCTGACCGACTCAAATCCTCGGCCGTCCTTTTCGCTCGACGGAAGTGGAGAGTACGGGAGAGGAAATGGGGTCAGTGGGACGCAACAAGGTAGGTCGGCTGACGAGACTTTAATTTGCGTGCTTGGCCTGATTATGCTTAGGTCGTTACTCGCGGAGTCTCGCAAAACGCGTAGCTGAAAAGGAAGCCAAGAATACGGAGAGAAAGAGGAAAAGGTAAAAAAAGACGGGGAAAGAAGGAGGGAAAGAGAACGAGTGAGCCTAAAGAGGCGAAGCAGGGGCACTATCATCGACACGAGAGCGAGAGTAAGGACGCGCGGAAGAAGACGAGAATAGCTATTAATTAAGAGGAGGATAACGACCCCGGTATTCGTTAGTATGCCTGTAGGCGGTGTCCTAAGACATTCCATTCGCTGGATATACTGATGTGTTCTCCGTATACCTCGTCCCTTTTTCCCCTTTACTCTATCATCACGCCGAGGGAAATTTTTAATTCGACGATGGAGCTATCGTGCTCTCGAAATAGAATCTCATATATATATTGAATCAGTGCAAAAGTTCGTGCCCATGTAAGAATTTATTATTCAAACTTCAAACAGTTGCTATTTTTGTTAAAAATAAAATAAAATCTAAATCTTACTTTATCTGATAAGAGAATTGAAGAATCTATTTTTTTAAATTGTAATGGTTTTAATAGAGTTGTGAGCAATCAAAGTCAAAATATTGATTTTATTTAATTTGTAACAACTCAGTAACAAAAAATTGTAGGAACATTTTTAAAAAATGATTTTGTAGAGAAAGCTTCAAGCTTTTACGATAGAAAATCGAAAATTTTCTTAAATTTTGTTTGAGCACATTACAGACTTACAAAGTAAAAACAAAATTTTTCATTTTTTTGGTAGTTTTCTATATGTAAATATTATTGGGAGTACAAATTAATTCGGTCCGTTTTCCAAAAGATGGCTCCAGTTGTGAATGGTTCATAGTGACAGCTGATTTTGGTGTTTTCAGAGAGGTTAGAAATCTGCTAATATATTCACTGCTAATATACTATCTGCTACAATACTCACATAAACTCAAAGAATATAGTAACTATTCGAAAGTAGAGAGAGATTTTAAGTTTTAAAACCCTTTTTTTAAATTTAAATTTCGTTTATTTTTGACAAAATTGCAGCTGTTTGAACTTTGAATAATAAATCGGGCACAAACTTTTATATTGATCCAATACACATATAACGGTTCTCTTTCTCTCTCTCTCTCTCTCTCTCTCTCTCTCTCTCTCTCTCACTCACTCACTCACTCACTCTCTAAAATCACTAATAAAAGGAAAAACAAAAAAAGCTATTTCTTATTGATATAATGTTTGTTTGTATTACTATTGTATTATAAAATAATATATAGATATATACGAAATTTAGATTTAAAATAAAACTCTCTTTTCTCTTCTTATTTTTAATATAATTATATTAATGCTTTTTAATTTTTATTATTAATATATACTGAAAACACTGACCTTTCTTTTGCATAAAGATGTATACAAGTTTTTTTTATTATATTAATTATATAATATATTTATTATATTAATTATATTAATTATTTTGATCATTGTATGAATTTAGAATAGTTTCAGATATTATATAGTTCGAGAATTAAATTCAGTTTATCATTTTGATTTCCATTCTTTTCTCGTTATGTTTCAATACAATCGATCACGCTGTTCGCGCGGACTGGACCTGCTATTTCTTTATGATCCTAATCGAAATCTAAACCCGTGGCATTTTTCAGGCTACCGTATGGCTTGATTGAGCCTCAGTGAAAAGCATTCGATTTATACATGGGATATCTTGATCGGCGGACGAGGGAAGAATGTACCTTCATTAAGGAAGCCCGGACATACACGGTTTCGCTTTCGGTTCGGATCTCGGGCCAATAATCACATTTTTTCGTAGAACAGGAGTCCCAGGAATTATCTGAAAAATTTATTCAATCACGCCGGCATAACGCAGGACACATATATGAAGCGGATTCGTCATGAGAACAGAAGCTATTCCCCTTATTCCTCCAACTACTGCAAAATTTAAGATGTATTCCCTGAATATAGAATGTACAACAGAATAATTATAATTAATCGATAAAATTATATATTTGATATTAAATGTGAATAAAATAATAAATCCTATATAACTATTTTGATTTTAATAAAGTTTATTTTTAAATCGATATCTAGTTAAATTTTTAAATAAAATTATTGTTTTTTCTTTGTACTATTTAATAGACTGTCTACTCAGCAAGTCTTGTATGTTATATATTTTATATGACCATCGCACTAGAATTTTTACTATCGTAAGCAAATAATGATAAAATATATTATGTAACATACTTGAATAATTAAGGCCTTCATAAATACTGTACCAACTGGTATACATTCTGTATAGTTATTTCATTATTTGTATTATTTAAATTTTTATAGGATATATAAATCATGTTTATTTACAAATATTAAAAAAATTTGGTCATCTATTGACTATCAGATCGCTTTTAAAAAACCGACCATAAAAAATGACCACTAGTAGTCAATGTGTTAAGATTATTGCTTAGATGATCTAATCATTTTCTACCTGAACTGTATTGCAATCGTACACGCGTATTACACTTTAAATTTCCTCCAAAAGGTTGTTCGAGATTTCGTTAGATCTCGGCCTTGAATAGTCACGTGTTTACAGATAAACGGGGCCATCAAGTTCACGAAATGACAGACAGCTCAGACAGATGAGTATAAGCTTATGTGGATAAGATAAGAAGCGAGGTTCAAAAATTATATTCTGAGAAAGCTAAAGGCGATTTTTTTACACATTTTTACGTTTAATACGACATGCACACAAATATTGCATCTTACATCTGGCTGCTATTGGCTGAAATGTCAAATATAACCGTAAACAATAGGTCACCGTATACATCATTATAATAATGACTGCAGTCACGATCACAACGGAGACATCGGGATAAAAGTAAAGATTATGCGAAACTATGTAACGGTAATAATAGCAGCAAATCGTACAAAGCAATAAAAATGATAATAGGAATAATAAAAGAGATGAATTATGTTTAAAACTCTTCCTTCTTAAAGAAGATATATCAAGTTTCTAAAAAAAATAAAATGTAATTTTGAATATATCTTGTTTGGAGAAAAGGGGATCATCCCAGAATTTATTGTTAAAAAAAAATAATAAGGTAAATGTCTCAATAACTGCAGAATGTATCAGTGAACAATTAATCATATATTTGTAATTATTAAAATATTTGCTTACAACAACAAAACAAAGATAAACTAAAACGAAGAAATTAGATATCTCGTATCAAAATAAGTAATAAAAACATATAATTTGATTGCAAGTTATTGGAAAAAATTGTTTATTTCAAATATCACAGACACAATCATATTTTTATTAATCTTTTTACTATTTTGAATAAAACATAGGCTGGTATTCATAGTCGGATCTTATATTTAGGACCTTCTTAAAAATACAATCTTAAGATTGTCATAAACCAACCAGAGATCGGTAGTTTGTTCTTGTTTCAAGACCGTTATTAATGTTTTAAGATACTAATGCAGTTTTCTGATTGGTTTATTACATTTTTAAATATATCAACTGTGAATACCGTCTAAAAAAGCTATATTAGCATTTTAAGATATTATTTAAGATGGTCTTAAAATAAGAACGACCTACGAATACCGCCCAGTGTCTTATACATTTTCAAATTTTTAAAAATATTGTAATATATTTAAATATTTGTTATGATTTAACATATTTGTTATGATTATGAGACATTAAAAATTAAATTTCAAGTTTTATTATTGCTAGTTTAATTATTGTATAATCAATATATGGTATAATATATCAACAACGTTTTATACAATATTTTATACATAAATATTTTATACTTATAATTATATATAAAGGACTTAACTATCTTTTCTTTGAGAGATTTATAAGTATTTTTTAATTATTGATAAAACAAAATTTCACGTGGATATCGATTCCTATTGTAATGCTACTAATTATCAATCAATAATAATACAAGAACCGATGATAAATCTTCTGATTAATTCAATTATTAGGACATTTATCTTAGTTCAAACGACGAGAGAAAGAACTACAATGCACTTTTCAATGCAAATACGATGTACTCATCGCGCGCATCAATATATACGGAGGTGCAGGAGAAACATTGTCGGCTTGTAGCTGTCGTCGGCCACGGAGAGCACTCCGTTAGTTCGAGAGCCCGTTGTGTCTGGCTAACAAGTCGACCCTCGTGGCCCCTCGAGGGTGGTCGGCCCCCGGGAGGTCTCCCGATCACGCGCCCGGTATCGGCTACTCGGACACGCCCGCGGTCCGTCATCCCATCATCTACGTTCGAGCGGCCGTGCACGACACAACGTGCCCTGGCCGAAGTCGAAGAGAGAGAACGCGAGGCCGAGAGGGTTAGCAACCAAAAGAAGAGACCAAGTGTGCCACGGGTACCCACCGCGCAGAAGATAGGATAATGTTCCGCTATTTATACGATGCGGCCCACTTCTCGGGCTGCTTCCAGCCACCCATGAAGAGCAAAGTCCCGAAGAAGAACCGCGATGATGGCTCGCGGACTGACCGATTGACATGCCATTGCGGTCGTGCAACGACTCAATTAAATCCGGCGGTGCATTCGCGGATATTTGAACGTGGATGATGAATGAAATCGATATTAGGTGGAATTTCATAGAGATCGCGTTCACTCTCGCGAGTATTATTTTTTCAGCTTATCAATGCACAACTTTTTCTGTATGAAATATGATTACGTTTTGTTATATGAACATAATGAACTAACCAATCTTGATGAGGGATAAATTTGAGAGAGACCTTATATGTTTTCAGTTTTATCAAGAGTTTGATAATTAAATATGTCGAACGTTTGTTAAAAATGCAGTTCAAATATCAAATCTATACTTTCTTTGTACTTTCCCAGTAAAAATCAACTAAAAGTAATATAACAATGTTATAAATATAATTAAATAAAAGAAATAATATTTTTAATTAAAGTGGATCTTAATGTTTGAATAAATATGTGCAATTTTATACATATCTGATTCTGCAAACTGCGTGCCGAAATCTTTTTCGATCTTGAAACGCAATAAGCAGAGTAATAATACTGATCTGATTTATCCTGGTTGAGGCAATAATTTTTGCAATAAATTGTTTGCAGATTAAAATTAACACCATTATTAATATTCTTAAAGATGCTTATTAGTATAAAAAATTATTAAATTGCTTGTCAATTTAATAAGTGATATTACTATTCTGGATCAGCTTATAATTGCATTTTAAGACCGAAAAGATTTGGCGTGCGGTTTGCAGAATTAAATATGTATATAAATTTACATAAAAGTATTTATATGGAAATATTTAAATAGCACGAAGATCCATTTTGAACTGAATACAGAATTTTTCTTATTTAATTTATTTTCAAGTCCAAATTCGTATTCATAATTGTTTATCGATGTTATAATTGTACATTCTTTCAACAATAAAACTGTTATGTAATATGTGTTATATTATTATACATTTATATTGTTGAATATAAAATTATAATATAATATTATATCATTTTTATTGGGTTATCATTATAACACAAAAATGGCGTATTGATGAAGTCGAGTAAGAGAATCGGAAGGATTAAAAGCAGAATTGACGCGCGACAGCCGCCTTCTAGCATCCCACGATGTTTGAGAGAAAAGCTGCATTACGCCCAACAAAAAAGCCACGATGTTTCCCACGTGATCCGTCGAAGCGAGGGAGGCCGAGTTCACCCTTTTGCAGATTGCGAGTGCTCATTGTTTCACGGAACAATAATAACCCACTGCTCTCAATAATAATCTGCGCGACAAGTGTGCGAAAATTCGGCGGGCGAGAATTGCAAAGAGTCAGAAAGAAAAGCAGTAGAGAGAGAATGAGAGAGAGAGAGAGAGAGAGAGAGAGAGAGAGAGAGAGAGAGAGAGAGAGAACAAAAAGAAAAAGATAAAGGAAAAAGAAAAAACGAAGAAATATATATAAATTTACAAAATTTAAATATAATTTAATATTTAGATAATAAAGAAGTGTAAAGAAATTTTTAAACAAAAAAAAATATGCAGAAGCATTAATACTTTTACTTCTTTGCAATCTGAATGGTTCTACTAAAAAATTAATTTGTAGAAAATATATTTAAGATATAAAATATCGCATTTTTGTTCTATGTCTATAAATGATTTGCTATATAAACGTAGAGAAAACAGGAAAAGAAGAAAAGAAAAAGCGAGAAAAGGAAATTGAGAGAAAAGAGGAAAGAGAGAGAAGAAAAGAACTATAAGGGAGACGCGAAAAGGAGAAGAAGGAGGAGGAGAAGAGGAGAGACGGATGGATCATGTAGGGGGTGGCGCACAAAGACTGCGCAAAACACACAAACAGGCGTATTACAATAATGGCCGTGCGTGTTGTACAAATACGATATCGGCTTGAGGGGTCCACTGCACGGGCACGTGACCCTCTCAAAGGGCTCGCATAACGAACACCCCCGACGGCGAGGCACCCCCGTCGAGTCGCTCGTGTTCCGCGACCAGTTAGCGGGGTTAACTTACAACCCCGCGGCTAACACGCTTGTCTCGACCCCTGAGAGTTAGCTTTTTTTTCGTTTTATTATGCTTTTTTCCCTTTTTTTTCTCCCTTGTCGCGTCATTGCGACGATTACTCGGTAATTTCGCCCGTTTTCCGCGTTTTTGGGGGACAAAAATTTACGGCGCGCATTGCGCCATTGTAATTTGGACCTTCATTAGAAGCAAGTTGCCAGATTTAAGTTGATAATGACGTTGTAACGTGATAATGAATTCGCCGAGCAGGATCTCAAATAATTGACCCTAGGAGACTAATTTTTACTATTTATATTTATATTAACTTTTTGTTCCAGAATTATGAAAATTGGAAACGAGATGAAGCGCGATAGTTCGATCTTTTATAGAAATCATAAAGAAAAAACTTATTAACGAGTCAATTAAACATTATTTTGATAATTAAGCTGTTTCCGAAATTTGAATAAATTACTTTTATGTTCTTACAATTATTATGAATATAATTAATAAATAAAATTTTTTTTCTAAGAGAGTAAACTATTTATGTTATAGATACACATAAATAACTGACATTAAACATTCTATAAGTTTTCGCCTTTAGTTTAATCATTTGCATTACGTAAGTCGATTGTCTTCGACTTTCCGTTATATTAAATAAATTTAGAAGGTTAATTATATTTTTGATTATCATCTTTATAATACTTAATTATAGTTATCTTTATAATACTTAATTATATATAGTTAACTTTGGCGATTCCTTTGCAAGCGCAGGACAATTAATTTCGCGACGATACGTTCGCATGGGAAAATTTCATGCATCGACCGTAGGCGAGCATTCATTCTCATTAATAACTCCGCATCCTCAGCCTTTATCGTTCGTGTTTTATCGAGGGCTTTTTTCATACTAGATTTCCATAATAATAAAGAGAAACGCACCACGATATCGATGATGTCGTCAATACGTTTCACATAGTTGACAATTCGTAAGGGAGGAACGACGTTTCGAATGAACCAGTAAGGGCGTGTAATAGAGGGTGTATATTCGAAAACTATTATGGGTACGTCTCATATACTTCGACACGTGCTGTTGCAAGTTGTAAATCACTTGTGTGTGTGTTTCCCGTAAGTTTAGCTGCAGACAAGAGTTAAGGGGACAAATGGACAAAGAAACTATTTTTTAAAACTTCATCACATTTCTTAATTAGTTTTGTAGATTAATTATTTTTAAAACTAAATTATGTATAAGAATAAAAAATTTCTTGTCTCTGAAAAAAATTGTACGAATTTTCACAATTTTATAGAATTTATTTATAGCTGATTTTGTATAGAAACAAGTATGAATCATATGAGTTTTTATTACTTCTTTAATCATCTAAATTCTAAATAGATCATGTTTTTATCAGTATTAATAAAATGCTATAGTTATATAGTTTCCAAAAAATAAGGGTGTCTCTTTTGAAGATCTATGTTAGCATCGGTTTCTTCCTTCTAATATTTTATTCCTTCTAATAATTTAATATTTTAATGAAATTTATTTTTGTTAAATTGATTGAAAAAAAATAGTATTTTAAGAGAAAAAGGAATAGAATTCTTCAAGAAGAATTATTAAAATAGATTAGTTTTATAATGATGGTTTTCTAATAAAGCGCTTAGTTCTTTTTATAAAAGAAATATTTTATATAGGCACGTATTGCGGTTTATCTAGTTTAATTACGCGTCAATATTTTAAATTACGACTGTATTTCGATTGCTGTCACGACAGTGGAAGTACTTTGTCAAGTGAGGCCTATTTACACGACTGACACAAAATTGACGTGTGAAGTACGCACTTGTGCCTGACAGGATGGCCTTCGACATGAAGTCGGGGTAAAATCTATTATCTGAATATACGCAGTTTCTGTTTATAGAAAAATCATTATGAGATAAATTTAATCTTAATTCGAAGAAGTTCTTTAATAAATTAAATTCACGTCTCTATTATAAAAAATTCATGTTTTGTAAAAATAATTTCGGTTTGCTTTATTTTTTTTTAATGAAGGCAGCGGAAATAATAAAATTTGTATATATTTTAATTATTTCGTACGTGAAATTGAAAATAAAAATAAAATAAACTTTAGGCATAGGAAAAAAAGATTATAAGAAATAAATATAAGTTAACCAATGACTTTTCTAAAATTTAAGAACTGCAATCCGATGATATCAAGCGCTGGAATATCTACTCCACGGCGCAAGTTTTAGATTAAAAGCGGAATTATGATATTGCAGATATTGCAGCAAAATTATTGCATATTCATATTTTCTTTTCCAAATTTTAAATTTAAACTTTTAATAATAATAAATAATATTATTAAAAAGCATCAATTTTTGAAAAATAAAAATTTTAATAAGATTAAAAATTAGTCATTTATAATATTTATAGTATTTATTTATAGTATTAATATCTGTATACATATTTTATATATTATACATATATATATTATATATATATTATATAAATGTTCTTTTTCCATACTGTTTGTTTTTGAGAGAAGCGGCAGACGATGAAACTTTTAGTCGAGTTGTATGAACCCAACAGAAGGTAAGAACGAAAGCTAGACTTTATATCGATTATAGTCAAAAGTATATCTTCTGCAGTTAACTCTTGCACAAAATATACCATTTGATGATATGTGAATAAAAGTCTAAATCTGCTGATAAATTCTTTTGTTTACAAATGTATGTATAAGCAAAATACAATTCTGTGTATTTAAATGCAAAGGAGTAAAATAAAAAATCGTACAATATAAAAGAATTAAAAGTTATTTTAAAGATAAAAACAATTATACGTTTAGTAGATATGTAAAATATACAATGGTTTTCTATATCTGTAAAGGTATGTAAATACTTTACATTAAGTGATAGAAGTAATATAAAGTAATACTTCTTTAACTTAAACTTTACAAAAGTGACAGAAGTATATATAAGAAAAAGAGAGAGGAAGAAAATGCTAATGTACTTTAGAGCTTGGTTACTGATACAGTGAAGAAATATTAAATACGAAGCAGATACTTCATATAATATTTTGAAAAAAAATGTATTATTTTTGTTTAATAACACTGAAACTTTTACTGTGAATTATAAAAGGGAATAAAGAAAGTTTTATTGACGAGAAAGTTTTTATCAAACGTATTTCAAATATTCTCGTATTTTGTTTGCCGCCTTGTATAGTGCCGTGCATAAATTCAAAGCCATCGCACTTGGAGTGTCAAAAACAAACAAACAGTAAGTTAAACAAATGCAAATCGCACCTGGCGTGTGGCCAATATCAGCAATCGATTTTGTAGCCCGCAATGCCTTTCAAGAAATTCAGGCCGAAGTTCTCTATCTACCAAGTTTGCGTTACTATACTCGAAGCAAGACATTTACCACAAAATGCGAATCCGCTGGTCGTCGTCAAAGTTGGAAATCGCAAGAGAAGGACAGTGTTACGTGAGAAGACTGACAATCCTATTTATAACGAGGTGAAGTTATCCAATCTATCAAAACTAATTTATATGAAATGTTCGTCTTGAAATTATAAGTTAGAATGGATTGATTGGACAGACATCTACACAATCTTTGAGTACTAAAATATTAAAATCTTTGTTAACCTAGTTTTTAAAATTTAAAACTTAAAACTGAAAGTTTAAAGACTTTAGATTCGTTTCCAGAGAATTCTTAAGTTCTTTAAATCTTGTAGATTGTAGATATGTATAGGATATGTGTAGGACATGTTTATATACAGAAACTTATATATATTTCTAAATTTAAAATAGTTTAAATTTTGAAGTTTTTAGACTTTATCTAATTTCATAAATTAAAAATTAAATTTATTTATTTTAAAACATTTGCAATTTGTGATTAAAATGATATCATAAATTATTAAAATTTTAGAAACTTCAAGTTATGCAGTATTCTTGCAGATATAAATCTTTTAAATTCAAGAACTTTAGAGTCTATCAGGATTGAAGATTCTGTATTTTAAATGAAATACAGAATCCTGAAATTTTTCTGACATTTAACTTTCGGAATACTATGTGCGTGAACAAAGATATTCTATTCATGTGGACTTACATATTTACCTTTTGCTTTTTAAATACACAGTACTTCGTATTCGACTTCACATGCAGTTTGGACAATCTACTAAACACGAGAATCACGATAGCAGTCTATCTGCGCAACTTTGTTCGGCTAAAGTTTCACGGAAATACTTCCTTCGAAGTTGCCACAGTATGGGAACAACCAGGTTACCAAAAAGAAAAATGAAAAGAGAGATAAAGAAAATGCGGATGTATAAGCTTTATAGCTTTGTTACTGATACAGTGAATTAAAAGGAAGAGATAAATTCTTTCTAAGTGGCAAACAGCTTAAGGGAGTTAGAAGGTCATAATGCTTGAAAATTATACTTACTTTAACAATTTTTTATGAAAAACTGAATAAATATATAACAGCAAAGTTTTAAGCTATATTTATACAAATAAAAAGTAGAAAAATATGTTGTTTTAACAAATATAAATATACGATATATGTATATGTATATAACTACACTGTAAAAAATATTATGACGTTTAATATACTTTTAAGTTACATAAGTTGAATTTAATTTCGTAACATTACGTTACATTAAATTTAATGTAATTGTTACTGAGTATATTTGTATACATGTACATAAAATTTAATGTACTTTTCGTAAAATTTTATTTGGATTTGCATGAAATTTAATACATACAGTCATTACATAATTACTACTGTAACTTAGTTTCCAGTTAAACCATTCATTACTTTTTATAAAAGACTTTTCATAAAAAAGTTACTTTGTAACCACAAGCTTCCTTTACATGTTACTTGAATTCATAACAAAATTTCTGACAGTGTTAAATATACTCTATTTCTTTTTCGAGATCGTGGTTTTGCAATAATATCTCCCTTCGTGGTAATCCGATTATGGTGCATTTTAGTCGGAAGTATTCAGAAGACTTGCCGTTATTCGGTAAATCATGAACAATGCCGTTAAAATATTTCGTTTTACGACTAATTCTTTAATGTAAAAAAATTAAACAAAAATTGAGTTTCTTAAAATAATTGCTGTCATTCTGCTAATTTTTATTTGATTTATTTTGTAGTGAATTAACAGATAACGGCAAATCTTCCGAAGATTTTTAATTAAAATCGGACCACTCAAAACTATCGTTGCGAAACAACTAAAAAGAAACGAAATATACTTCCGTTATATGTGTGTATAGTACATTTATATTTGTTAATAAAAAATATTTTTTTCTATTCTTTATATGTATATTGCATAAATGTTACTCAACTAAGCATTTGTCAATAAGAAACTAAATATACATATATCGTATATGATTATTTGTCAATAAAGAATATATTTTTTGACTTTTTTGTATGTCATATGAATATCGCTTAACACATTTTCGCATATTTCTTCAATTACTTATATAAAATTATCAAAGATTTCGAGCAATCTGACCTTCCAATGACCTTAATTATCCGAAAAGTATAAGTCTGTTTATAAATAAAAATGAAGAAATATCTCGGACATCGGAGAAACGCTTCAAAAATTAAAAATAAATACGTTCGATTTATCAAGAAGTACTTTCAAGTTGTATGTGTTGCTTCTGTATGTAGATCGTCAATACTATCATAAGTGGGCTGTGTTAACAGATCCAAAAGATCTGACGGCGAGTCCAAAGGGTTACGTAAAGTGCAACATTCTGGTGAACGTCAAGGATGAGAAAGTCAAGGTGCATCCAGAAATATTAGATGAAGACGATATCGAAGGGTAATTTCTTCCAAAAGATAAATTTCCATCATTGACATACCCGTAATTTACACCGAATGGCTTATCAGAATTTCCATTGTTTGCTTGAATTTCGCGCTTGAACGTAGGAACCTCCTGCTTCCTATCGGTGGTGAGAAACTGCCGTTCAGACAACGTGCTCGATACGTTTTCATTGTTTATCGCGCCGACGGTTTACCCGACATGAGCAGTTTGTGCAGAAAAACCAATTTCGAGAATATTAATCCCTATGTGCAAATATCATTCGCTGGAATGAAGGTATGAAAGAGTTCATTGTTATTTTCACGCGGAGATAAAATTTCAAAACGTTTTTAATTCCTACGAGAATAAATATATAACATTAGATATTTAATGCATAAATTTTGCTACTACCGATGAGAAGTATTTATTTAGAGAAAACACGGCCTTACACGGTCGGATCAAACGATTACAGGTTGTAGTGTTTTCAGGGAACAACGAGTGAAGCATGGCAAACCTACTGTCCGAAATTCTACGAGGCCATAATTTTCAAGGAGATGTTCCCCGTTTTCTGCCATCGTGTGAGAATCACTATAAAACACCGTATCGACAGTTGCCGGACTTGCACCGTAGCAGTATATATCCTGGATACAACAAAGATCTCGAATTCCGGAGAGTATGGTGAGATCATCAAATGATTCTCTCTCGTTGTCAAGAATAAAAAACGGCGTAATATAATTTGTTTCCGGATAAAGTAAATTTGGAATAAATAGATATATTTACACACGTACACTGAAAGAAAAATTTTTGGTATTTGTGACTAATAATTACATGTTATCATAATTATGATTATTACTTCTTTAATGTTAGTAATAATAATTTATGTATAACTTTTATGTATAAGTACGTAGAGTACACTTTATCAATAAATATACATATAGAGTTAGCACCGAAAATGATAGTTAAATTATATACAGTTAAATTATTGTAGTTGCAACTATTTTTTTATAATAATAATTGTAATTTACAATCACTTTTGATGCCAACTGAATGTATACTATACATATATAGTTCTATCAACGTTATGCTTAACGTTATAATAATTATGATAATTATAATAAGCAATAATTATGATAATTATAATAAGTATTAAGCTTTTCATTTTTATACTTATTTATTGTTATATTATAAATAATTGTATTTATATTTCTAGAAAGATATGTTAAAAAATACTTAATTAACATAAAAAAAGACAATTAAATTGTAATAATTGTAACCACTTTTTTCTTTCATTGTGTCTTTATCTCCCAATATCTCCATATCTTTACTCCAAATACGATAAATTGTTTACGATATAGACTCATATATTTTAAATATTTTTATATTACGATTAAGTCTAATAAATATTTACACAAATAAATTTCCAAGTATAAAGTTCGAGATCAATCCTTATTATTGTCATTTAAAAGCACGCTCACTAATATGTACAAAGTTCAAGTAAATGTTAGAAAGTAATAAAGAAAGAGTGCGACGTGAAAAATTGCAAAGATAGCATTTGTCCTGCCAACAGGATTCCTGCCGACTTACGGGCCGTCTTTCATCCACTTTTACGGATCCGGCTCCGTGGAAAAGAACGGCTGCTCGGGCAAATGCTTGACAGCAATGCCTTTGTATCGCGGAAGGGTGCTTCTGTCGCTGAAAACTGAAATGGATGACCTAGAAGCATCCCCCGGAATCGGAGTTGAAACCATTCCAGCATCTCCCATTATTGAAGTGATTAGATTTGTTATTATGCTTCACTTTTGCGACAATTTATTTTATTTATAGTTAAAATTTAATATATTTTCCTTATAAAAAATTGGTTTTCCGCAGCAATAACTTTTATAATCTTACCAAAAATTTCTATCATTAAATTAATTTATTTTGCTATATTCTTAACCCTCAGTACGCTTTGTACCCACAAAGAATTAACATAACCTCTCTGATTTTCATAGTTCAAATATTTTTTCCGATCCCTTTTCGCTTATTGCAAAATATCTTTTGTGGTACGATTTTAGACTTTCTAACTCAAAAATTTTCTTTTTTTCAGTCTTCAAACAATAGATTAAAAAAAATTAGTTAAAATCGATGCACTACAATCTGAGATACAAGCAAAAGGAAATGCTGAGTTATAAATATTCAGTTGTGGGTCGATAGGGATTTTTTTGAGATGTGGATACTGAGAGTTAACAAATGTAAAACAATGCCTAAAATATCTTTGAAATCTGATTTATTCTAATAGATTCTAATAAATCATTTCTTTTTAATTAAAAAGAAAAAAGTTATGCTTTGATTGAATAAAATGTAAAGATTTATACGGAATTAAAAAAATTACAAACACTGAAATAAAATAAAATAATTTCTTAGAATTATTTGTAATAAAAGAATGAAATATTTAAAAAATGTAGAAAAGCTTATGGTCGACTGAGGAATATCTTTTGGTCGGAGTACTATACAACGTGTGCTTGATCGACCGTTCTAGATTTAGATCGAAATTAATCAGCTTTGAATTGAGTCTGGGAAACGCAGGAAATCGACAATTCTCGCATAGTCAATGCATAGAAAATAATGACAATCAATCAGGTGCTCTATAAACTTTTATTTTTGCTCATCACATTATTGCGTCTGTCCGAAAAACGTTTTAACACTAAATGTGACTGTAAATGGAAACGGAAATGAGAATTTAGAGAAGACAATTTGTTTTCAAATACCTAGTATTTTTCTTTCATCTACCACAAATCCAGCAATGTAGTCGCCATCGATTGCGATTTCTACTGGATGGTTCCCGATAAGAGAGACAAATTTTCGGGTCTGGTGGAGGAGACGACTGTTTTAAGGTACAAAATTTATGTTGTGCAACTTACTACTTTTCCTCTATCTGCAATGGCATCTCTACAGATTTGTCGCTGTTGATAACAGTCACTCTGTATTTGTCTCATGTGAATTATGCTTTTAACGTCAACGCAAGATGGGAAGCAGAAAGTCACATTTAGCATTGAGACGTGCGATAAAAATATTCTTTTCCTCGTTTACTTTTGCCTTCGGCAGAAATCGAGTTGCTGAAAAAGCGATTGAACTTCGAGAGTCAATCAACCCCGCGAACGACCGGCACTTTAGACGGCAAATATAATTATGTACCTTTGGGATCCAGAAAGCCTTGTTTATATGTGAGATCTTGGTGGCCAAATTTGGAATGGAGGATGAATAACAACAATAATCTTCGCTATATTTCTAATTTTTTGGTACATTGCAATTAGATGTCATTAAAAATGCGTAAATTTTTAATTGGAATAGATTTAAAATATTATTTCGAAATCAGATTATAAAAATTACGATGTATTTATTAAAATTTATTATTAAAATTTTATTTTAAAACTAAACTACATTATTAGAATTATAGCGTATTAATTTTTTAAATATTAATTTCAATATAATTAAAAACTTTAAGTTTTTATTAAAAATTTATTTCAATAAATTCATTTTTTTAATAAATTAATTTTAATTTATAATTTTATTAAAGTTAATTTTAATAAAATTAATACACTCTAATTAGTTATTATTAATTCCTTATTATTGTTATTACTTATTATTAAAAAAATATTAGGTAAAATATAATTTTAGTAAATTGTTTAAACTATAACGTCATTGAATTATTTACCGCGGTCAGTTTATGAGAATAGGAACGTTATAATCCTTTTAATCGATGGTAGGAGACACGATTGAACAAAACTGGAGACTTTTATGGCTGTTGAAAATCCTGTAGCTTTCGAAGCTTACAACGAAACGATTCGCACATTAAGAGCTCACTGTGTGCGATATTTAGACGCGTTGGACACTGGCAGGTATGAATCCAAAGTAGGAACCACTAAACTCGATCGTCATCGTGCAAGTTTGTGTCGTAAAAATGTCAAAGATATACTTACAAGGATTAAAATCAACGGTGAACTTCCTAACAACAATTACATGAGGATTGCGATGATTCATGCGTATCATTATTTAAAAAAATTGAGGAATCTGTGCGATGATGTAAGTTAATAACGCTTCTACCAAGAAAATGTAAAGTAAAAAGAGAAATAACGCAAATCTTATTTCTTAACCTTTTGTGGACCAGATTTGAGATGTTCTCCTCTCTTTTTTTTTATTTAAATTATTTAAATAATTAGCTCGCTTAGTTTCTTTGAAGCTTGATCTATGAATAATTTAATAATGATTTATTCGTGTCTGAGTGTCAAAAATAAAAAATTCAGACCACTTAGTACACTTAGTACGGTGATAGAATTAAAAAAAAGATAATTAACAAAGCTCGATTTAAAAGTGTTTAGTAATATCAAGTTTTCAGTTTCGCTTTATTTAAGCTTTTGGTGACAAGCACTGATTTTCAAATTGACAATCAAACTCTGATTATGAATCTTGTGCTCTAAATCCTTCTTCATGGAGATTACTACACAATCAGTGGATAATATTTTTTCATTAATTATTTTACATTGTATATTTTATTGTAAAATTAATAACTATTAAATGTTTATTAAATATTTATTATATTTTATTCATTTCATATAAAGAAAATATTTATTAAATATTTATATGGTGTTTATTTAATAATATTTATGTCACATTAATAATTTATTTGTAATAATGATTTAAAAAGAAATTTATGTAACATTTATTTAATATTAATTTAATATTTGTGTTACATTTATAATTCATTTGCAATAATGATGAAGATATATATATATATATATATATATATATATACATATGTATACATTAATTCTATACAAAAGTTTGTATAGTTATCATATCTATATTATTACGGTGTTTTTCTCTGTTTACATTATTGTTTAGCTATTTACTCAAAGTTTTATATTTAATAAGCTTTATTTTTTACATGCATTAAAAAAAATTTTGATGGTAATTGTCGTTAATGACAATTAAAATGCTATTGTAAAATCATATGCTGGTAATGGATAACTATCATGGCAAGTCGATATATTAAAGATTTCTTCTAGATATTTTACGATTTCGATTTTACATGATGGATCATTTGATATATCGTTCAATCAGCCCCAACACAGTCTTCCGGATGTTTTTGTCTGGATGATCGCTGGCTCGAAGCGAGTCGCTTACTCGCGTCTGTCAGCCGAGCAGATCGTCTACTCTGAGGAAGCGACTGAAATGGGCGGGAAATGCGGTCGGCGAATCAATCTGTTCCCCAGGAATCCGGACGACGAAAGCGAGCCTGTCGAATACAGCGCCTGCAAAATCGAGGCATTTTTGTGGCTCGGCAACGCGAGGTACGCCGCCGCGTGTTGGAGTGCAATTCCGCCGGGATACGAGATCGATCACGGCAGAAATGTCGACACGTTCCCGAAGTACATCGAGTACAATCAGTTCTCGGTAAGAGACGAGTGAAAAGATAGCGACAGGGTATTACGATGCACGAAATGCACAAATTGATCGCGAGCGTAACGTTTGATTTCAAGAGAAATCAGATTGACGCGTCTCGACATTAAGGACAGACATTAAGGATGTTTTTGCCTATATCAGCTAAAAATATCAGGCAAAGTATCAGTAAAAAGAACCAACATCGACAAAAAATTTTTTTATCATAAATATACTGCCTCGAAATCAATTAAAAAAGACAAAACAACAAATAATTCGACTTATAATTTGCAGTGAAATAATTACATTTTTTCTATAATTTAGGTAAATAATTTTTAAGTAATAAATGTAAGTGAAAATTTCAAATAAACTTTGCACGATTTATTAGAGTTTTATTAGTATATAAAAGAATTTGATTTAATTCATAATGCTACAGCTTCATCCAATTTGCAAATAAGTACAAATTACAAAACGCGATTTTACATAAGAATTAAGACAAATAAAGAAATTAAATAAATTTTAATCAATAAAAGAAGTGTCTTTAAATTTTATATAATACTTAGACGTAATAGAATAATCTATTAAATTTTTAAATTATTGCTACTAATGCTCTCGAGATATGATACATATATTCAATTCTTAACGCTAGAATATCAACATTTTTCATTTATTAAAAGAAAATGAAGTAAATTATTATAAAAATAAAAATGTAAAAAAACCAAACATTAATGAAAGACATAATTATTGAAAAATAAAAAATTTTATCATCATATTTTTTACACAAAAACATGTGATATAAATCTAAAAAATAAAAACGATCAATGATGACCACTCGTTACTTCTAATTTGAATTGTAAATTGAAACGCGTGTAAAAATGATACACCACGAGATACTGCTACCTGAAAAAGATATATTGTGATCGTTACAGACGTTTCAGTTGAGAGCTCACATATTCCAAGGTCACTTTGATCCCGGAATGGACGCTTCCGGCTTGTTGGATTCGTATATACGAGTCGCGTTTCAAGGATACACGGTTTCTACACGGGTGAGTTACGTTTAACATTTTAACGGAACGTGCAAATTTCACTTTCCCGGTTTTTGAATCTTTAAAATATGAAATTTCGAGCGAGATATAACTCGTCCGCCGGGTATCATGGCATTCTATATCACCGTGGTGATCATGCCATGTATGCATACACGGTCAGGATGCCGTGAAATTTCTGCGGTGTGTATTCCTATGACATTTCACTTGAAACGCGCGAGAGTAACGACCGATGTAATACGAGCGTGATTAATGTTGCACGCGCAACGTTTCGTTCCGTTCGTTCGCTATATGAGAGTGACAAATATTAAAATTTACGGTTTGTTGCGACTGTATTTGCTACTTAAAAGCGTTGTAATACCGCTTGATTTGAAACCGATTCGTATTCCATATTAACGAGATAATGCATGACTGACAAGTTTCAAATTGATATCATCAGCAACATCATTTATCATCGTTATTATGTGATTACCCTGTTATTATGTGATTAATAAGATCTAATTGATGATTAATTAAGTTGCAATAGACTGTTCAAAAATATAGTTCAATATTTATCCTGTCAATGTAACCGATGATAAATGATTATCAAGGAAGAAACCTTTATTTTAAATTATTCACCATTTTTAAGATGCTTATTAGCATCAATATTGTCTATTAAATTGCTCAATTTAATATGAGATATTACTACTACTAATGATTGCGCCATTTCAAGACTAAATAAGATTTGGCACGCGATTTCCTGAATTGAATATGATTTCATACCCAGAAATATTGAAGAACTAACATTTAATCAAAAATAGAATTATTCTTCTTAATTAAATTACTTTTTAAATATACAAGTTGCTCCACTTTTACTAAATTATGATTACAAGATATATTTAAGTTTCAAGTTTTTTTAAGTAAATAAAACTAATTTTTAGTTTTAATTTTAAATTAAAATTTTCAAAAAAAACCAATTTGTAAAAATTTGTTATCGAATCTAGTTAACAATTCTTTATTATTGTGCTCTTTTAAAGCTTTTTATCGTTTATTTTTCATATAGTTTATTTTAAAATACAATGTAAGTATCACTACTATGCAAAATTATATTGAAAGTTGCAATTAAATTATTTGTTCAATTATGTTTATGTTGATCTTTCACATTTTTACATTAAGATTTTTATTATATTGTAGATGTTAAGATTTCTAAAATATTTCTATAATATTAAAATCTCTAAAATATGGTAGTATTATCAAAATATTATACAGTGACTATATGTGACATTTCGTAAAGAATCATATATAATTAGACCGAAACTATTTTAAATAATAAAGAACATTTTCAAGAAAGATGTTTGCATTTATTTAATAAAACTTAAAACTTACGTTAAATTTAATTTTTATATCTTTTGTATACTTTTATAATTTTTCCAGATGATAAGACAAAGTTTAGATCCATTTTGGGACCAGACATTAATTT
Source organism: Acromyrmex echinatior (assembly GCF_024713525.1). NCBI lineage: Eukaryota > Metazoa > Arthropoda > Insecta > Hymenoptera > Formicidae > Acromyrmex > Acromyrmex echinatior. The sequence goes on from NC_141868.1 coordinate 1,581,295, forward strand.
TTCCTCCAATTATTTTGCATGGCAATAAGGAATATACTAAATTTCTACCACCCGAAGTCATCTTGCAGATTTTTCAGCATGATTTATGCGTAAGCAAAGCAATAGATTTATCAAATTTCTTGATAATATTTCCACAAAATGGGAAATATGTAAGATAAAGTAGTTCATCCAAAAAAAGAATACAAATACAAAATAAAAATATTGAAAATATTATTGTTCATATATAGATATAATCATTTTTGAAGTAAAAATGAAAAAAAAAAAGATTTTTGAAGTTATTCAATCAAACTTAAAAGTTACGTATTTTTCGTATACTGAAAAAATACAGAGCACGAGGGAATTCTGTGGCAAGTGTATCGCGGTGCCATTAGTGAAACTCACCACGGAAACTTACTCACCGCCCGATTTTCCACCGAAATTAGAGTGGTACAAATTCCAACCACAGAAAGATTGCACCGGTTCAGTTCTCGCCGCTTTCGAGTTGATAGAAGTGAGTTATCGATTTTTCTTCTCAGGACAAATATTAACACGATGTTTCAACAGTGTCACCTCTCTATTTTCATATAATACATTCTATTTAAGGATCAATATTTCTGTTTTTTAATATCAAAAAGATACTGTAAAACGCCATACAAAATGAGTATGTAGGGTGGCCAATAACTTCCCATTTTACTTTACTAATTAGTAATCGATTAATTTGTATAAAATATTCCAAAACATATCAATTTTGTTTTTCAAGAGAAATGTATAATTGTAATAAATTCAACCCTTGTGCTGTCTTTTTATTAAGATAGTTACTCCTTCAAAGATTTTAAAAATTTTGGCTTACCCTAAAAAATATCAGATTAAAGTATCAACTTAAAAATCATTCAGAGAAGCTAATATCAGTTAAAATGTTTAGCTACACCCTAAAACCAAATTGCAAAAAAATAAAAAACAAATAATTTGGCTTATAATGTTTGCGTTTAGCAAAAAAAGCAGCTTTGCAACTGTAAAATTCTTTAATATGATTTAATTTACTCTTCCTTAGTTCCTTACTGAACCTAAATGTATAAACGAAACATATTAAAGAATTTTTTTCTTAAAATTTTTTTTTTGGAAAGATACTTGAAAATTAAAATTTATGCTAAAAACAAGTCTCATACAATCCGATTTACGTCAAAAATTAATGCTGGATAAGTGGATAAGTGCTGTAGAATAACACCGGAAATGTTTCAAAATATCTGTAACTCGGATAAGAAGCTTTATTATTTTATGAAGGCTAATGGAAAATAACTTGAATATTTACATAGGTAAACTCTGCAAATTTTCAATTTTACATATCTAAAACTTCCAAATGCGATTTTTTTTTAAAGCATATATTGTATTAAGAGAACTAAGCTAAATTTTAAAGAAAGTTAAAATATTTTTAAAACAATATGCCCCTTGATTCTTATTGTCATTTAACATTTTTGAAGTGGTAGTTATCCTAATTAAAGAAATAAAGCATAATTAAAACACAATTGCCTTAGCCATAGATATAAAGCACTTTTCAAAGATGTTACGCTGTTTGTGGCGTTGTGTTATCTCCGTCTTGATTCATCGTTAACTGCCAACGTTCATTTCATAAAACAGTTCACTTCAGTGCGGGAAGCAACTTAACTGCAAACCGCAAACCACAAACCGCTTAGATTCTTTACAGAAAATACCTGTAGAAGCCTCAAAAGTATTAAAGCACTCGTAGTTTGCTGAATTTTCTTAAAAAAAGTAATAATAAAATCCAAAGGAAATACTATTATAAAATATTGTTAAAACACTGTTATAAAAATAAAATATTATTTTTCAATAAAATTATTTTTTAATTTATTTTTTGTTGGATATAGAAAGTTTATGTCAATTTATAAACTTTATATTTTTGGCTAAAGCTGTATATTCCCTTTAAAAACAAAATGGACATTTTCGATATATTTCACACAAATTGATCGATTATAAAAAAAATACAGGACGGGGGGGGGGGTGAAAATACAGGATTTACACCGATTTATGTATGTCTTGGACAATACATTAAGTTTTATGATGACCTTCTTCAAAATTGAAAAATAATATATATACAATATCTGCGGTAATATATATATATATATATATATATATATATATATATATATATATAAAATCACAGATAGAGAACAAAGAGATTGCGGACGTTCCGATGGATGTGTCAGTAGAGGACAAGATTTACAGCATCCCTCCGGATATCAGACCGAAAATGACGAGCTACAGACTGGAGGTAATCTTTTGGGGTGTTCGCGATATGAGAAAGATAAAATATATACCGATACGTAGGCCGAGAATTATAGTGGAATGCGCCGGAGTGCACATCAAATCGGAGGTAATGAAGAACGCTAGGAAATTCAGCAATTTTGAGGAACCACACATTATCATTGAACTGGTAATCTTGAAATTATTCCGAGAATAGTTAATTAGCAAACTTCGTGTGTAACACATGTGTGAGACGTTTAAACTAAATACATGTACATGCACAATTTAAGAGAAACGGATAGCTTTTATAAAAAAAAAAAATAAGGACAGCTTCTTTGGAAAATCTGAAAATTGTATTTCGATAACAATTTGATTAATGTTTAATTTTGATTGTTGAAGTCTTTCAATGTTAATTGTCTTAACGAACAGAAATCAGACTACAATTAAAATAAATCAACGCAATATACACTATTAATAGCAAGAAAATGGAAACCACTTTAAAACACATTAATCATCAAGGAAATGCCGGAGCTCGACATTTACTATCCGAGCATCACTATAAAGGCTTATGATTCGCGCGGATTTGGCTGCTTCAAATATGCTGGGATCTGTATTATCCCTAACATCCATGTCTTCCTGGAGCAATTAATAACCGAGGAAGATTATGATGTGCAGATATACGAGTCGAAATTCATGCAGAAATTCCAGTTGGCGAAACGGCAGACGACAATAGTGTGTTAGTACGCTTTCGTATTATTGTTATTTAAATGGTATTATTGTTTATTATAAAAATATATTATAAACATTATTAAAATAATAAACATTATTTAATACGTTTTTATAATAAAAATGAGATGCATATACTTTATTATATTTTATTAAAAATATATTACATGTATAACACATTTAATACATTTTTATAATAAATATTATTTAATACGTTTTAATACCTTTAATATTAATACATTTAGTTTTTATTCTAAAAATGTATTAAATGCATTACATTTTGAATATGTACACATATTAAAAATATGATACATCTAATAAGGTAGAAATATATTTTTAATAAGATACGAATACAATAAAGCTAACTGCATATTGTAAAGAAGAAAGAGTATTTAAGGAAAAAAACTTAAAAATTAAAATTATTATTTCTTTCTATTGTTATTCGTATTATTATAAATTTTTATATTGTTTCATAAAAATAATTATAGGCTTTTTATATAATATTGTTCTTGTTTTATATTTGATACAGTACCTTTGCCAATCGATTATAGTCCATCGAAGGAGGAGAGCAAAGGTCTTATTGCGTATAAGAGAATGGCTGCAACGGACATCCGTTCTAAGCTGAGGGGGCTGCTTGTAATCATGAAGAGGATATTAAAATTCAAGATCTTTACTAAGAGAAAGAAAGTGGAAATTTACAAAGACAGCGATGATGAAACTCTCGATTGGTGGAGTAAATATTTTGCCTCCCTTCAGGTTCATATAACAATTTTAAATGAAAATAGTATAACTAATGCTAAAATTATTTTTGATTACTTTGCATGAAAAATTCATGAACATAATAAAATTATTGAAACTTTAAAGCTATCTTCAACTTAATTACTTTAATTTAATTATTTTAATCAAAGGTGTATTTATATTTTTTGAAATTATGACTTGTAATAGATTGATTAATTATTCTAACACAATTTTAATTTTGAAATTTAATGTTATTGAGATAATTTTAATGATAATTTAAAAATAATCTAATTTTCACACAAGTTGAAATGTTTGTTGTTTTTATATGATTGACAATTATTATTATAAACACAAATCAGCACTTAAATCCTGCTTGACTATGGTGTTCCTTATAAATTTTCAGCTTTTTTTATTTTTATAATTTTTGGTACTAAATTAAATCATATAAATCTAACTGCCAGACATTAAACTGCTTAAATACTTAGCTGCTTATTTAGAAATTCAATTGTTGTGTACCTAACGGTTAAGGAGCTTATTGTTAGTAGCTTAATTACCTAAATACTTATATGATTAAACATTTAATAATTTACTAGCTTATTTGCTTAGCAATTTAACGATTTTAAATATTTTTATCTTGCTAATTTTTTTCAATTTACATTTTTTATTATAAAAAAATTAAATTATAGGATTTATGACTTCGTAAATTTTATAGCTTCCTCTGCGTCGTAAATCTTGATAGTTTCCTCTGCATGAATCTTTCTGAAATTTTCCCTGATTCAGCTTTATTTCCTGATCATCGTAAATCGCGTTGCTGATAAATGAATCGATTTTGATCGAAATCATGTAGAACATGAGTCTTGATTGACTGGGATCAACTGGGGCGTTTGATAATGCAAATTATTGACGTTGAATTCGCAGGAAGAGAGAAATAGAGAATTGGGAATCACGACAGCGTATCGTCGTAAACCCGTGGCGACGTTCAAGGTACCATTTAATGCACTCAAACTAGACTGCTTAGACACTGAAATCAGATCTATTCCACGGAGCTGGAGACGCAGCCGCAGTTCGAAGGGTTTCAAGACCGACTCCGCACATTTGAATTGTGGCGTGGAAGGAAGAGCGAAAATCCCGAGTATGCCGGAGATAATTACACCGGCAAATTTAAGGTTAATTTACTTTTAAAAAATGTCTAAATAAAAAATTGAGATAAACTTTATTAACGAGCGTATCCAAAACTCAGCTCGTGAAAGCTAAACGCTACTTTTTCATCGTTTTGTTGAGCAAGACAGATGAAAAACAAAAAAGAATAAACGCTAAAGCAGCTAATCACTGGGCAGAGTTCTAATCTTTATTCTTTTTCTTTTCTTTTCATCTTGTTCAATAAGATAATGGAAAATGATTAACTTGCGAGCTAATTAAGTTTTGGACGAGAGCTTCTTAGTATAAAAAGAATTTATCTAATCTTCTTTGATTACAAATTTATAATTAAACGTGATAAATATTAGCGTTTGAATCAAATAAACGAAATTCATTAAATGTCTCAAGCACTCAATTTACTTACGTCAAATACTGTAAATTGTGACTTCCTCCAGGGACATATTTCTATATACCGATGGCCGCATCCTGATAATCTTCCATGCAAAACGAAGAGCGGGAGAGATGCAGCTAATGGCCTGTGCAACGATTATCCGCCTCAAGAGTCTGTTAAGCTTCTCGTTAGACTTTACGTTGTAAAGGGTTAGTCTCCACGTAATATTACATGCACCAAAAAAATGACTAATTTTAAAAATGTTCCACTTGTTTGCTTTGATATTAATTTACAGATTCAAGAAAAGTAAATTTGAAGATATATTATCGAAATATTTGTTTCTAATTGTAAAACAGTGACAGACACTTTTATTTAATTTTATCTATAATATTAAAAATTAATTCAAACTAGTCAAAGTAATTATAGATAAAAGCAAACGCTTGGGATATTATGGGATATTATGGGATATTATGAGAAGTTTTCTTAGTACACATTTCTATCTTTTTTCTTTCTTTATTTCTTCTATTAAAAAGAACTAAAGGATGATTTAGAAATCCTTTTTATGGGAAATATGCCGGTACACCTTATACTCCTCGGTAAACTTATAGAAAGCCCGTCTGCGACATCGAGCTGACAGCAAATTTGCTTTACGCGCAGGCATTAACTTACAGCCTAAGGATCCCCTCAGCGGCAAGTCCGATCCATATCTCTACGTGAAGCTGGGAAAAAATTCTATCAACGACAGGAAGAATTATATACCCAATCAATTGAACCCTACATTTGGTCGGTAAGGTCAACAAAAAGCTGCTGCAGCTTCTTCCCAAGCATATCGCAGTATAGCTGTGCCCTTCGGGCGTTATCGGGAAATATTTTATCGATATCCATCTATGCATTCGTGTGTATCGGCTTTTTGCAACTTTCAAACTGCACGATCAGGTTTTCCAGCTACTTCACATAACAACGTAACAGGGATTACGATTATTTTGATAATTGATGTTTTTGCTTTTTTAAAGGTATAATATTTAAAAAATATACTCTCTCTCTCTCTCTCTCTCTCTCTCTCTCTACCTTAGATTCTCTAGCAATAAATAAAATAAAATTCAATTTTTTAGTATCGCGTTACTTTCATCAAAATAATTAATAATTTATAAGTAGAATATTCTAAAAATATTTTATCAGTTTATTTTTCTAAAGACACTTTTTCTAAAGACTACTTTTAATAATTGATTTTAACTAAATAAAAAAATTGAAACAATTATTTTTAAATTGCACCATCGACTAATTTTTAATTATTTTATTTTGTGTAACAGTATGATATAAATATAATTAAAATAAAAATTATTTTGTTAATCATCATATTTTTCTCTTCTAAATATTTTATATTTAAAAAATAAACAGTTTTAGATTCTATAATGAGAGACAAATAGATGGTATAAAATTTAATTTTTTAATGTTGTCACTTATTTTGAATAATTGATATTTAATTATATACATCTATTAATATATCTGTTATAAAAAATACGTTTAAAACAAATGAAAATATTTTTTAATCATACTCATATATATTGAAAAATACATATACTAAGTATTTAAATGTTAATTATTTTAAGTGTTTTAAAAATTCATTTATTCACAAATCTATCATAAGTTCACGAGAATCAAATTTATTCAAATGTATATGTTCTGAATCTTAATAAGTATACTTTAATACTGGAATAAAAATGTATATGTTCTGAATCTTAATAAGTATACTTTAATACTGGAATAAAAATTATTAAATTCGACTTGCTTATTATACAGTTGCTTTTTTTGGTAAAATTTTATAATATTCTTCAACTTATTTTTAGTATAATATGAGTATTAATGAGTTCTTCTAAAATTTGTTACAGGTATATTATAAAAAAATTATTTGCAAAAAAAAAGATAAATTATTTTTAAAAGAAAAAAATAAATTAAGGAATCACCTTTCTAAGCAGTGATATTTTTGTGTAGTCTTCATAATCAATTTCGAGTAACCATAAAAAAGATTTATTAATACGATTATCCTCAAGTTATTACTACTTGATAGAGTGTTCGAGATGGAGGCAAGCTTCCCACAGGATTATATGCTGGAGATTCAAGTGTGGGATTTCGATGTTACGACAGCTGATGATTTGATTGGTGTGACGCGAATTGACATCGAAAATCGATTTTATAGTCGACATCGGGCACATTGTGGAATCGCAAATGTTTATAGCACCACTGGTTACAATGTCTGGAGGGATCGAGAGAAACCTGTACAGATTCTGGAGCTTCTCTGTAGGAAGAACAATTTACCGCTACCGGAATACGGAGAACACGAAATTAAGATTGGCAAGCAATCATTTCCCTTTCACGCCGTGATCGAACGCGAAGGCGAAGTAGGTAAGTAATATCTCTGTCGGTTGAGAATTATTATTGTGACTGCTAAGTGATATTGCGGTAGAGAGTTCATATCCTGATATAACTCAAACACTTATTCATTTGTGATTTACAATTCAAATAGAAGATGGAGGATCGTATTTACCTATAATAACCATTACTTGTTTGAATCTTATCTCAAAATCTTAATAGATGAGATATTCAGAATGAATATCCGAAAGTTGTACAAACTAAAAGTAACATAACATCAATGTTATAATTTCTCAACAATATAAATGTAATATATAACACACTTATACATAACAGTTACATTGTGAAGTGTGAAATTATAATAAATTGATGTCATGCTATATCGTTAGTCTGTGGGAAGAAAAATGTTTCAAAAATTTTTGATTTGCTTTCTTTTGTATAGAGAAGCTAAATAGTAAGTCTTACATAATCTTTCTGAAATTAATAAATCAATAAATTTAAAAAAAAATTGTATCTTTGATTTTAAATAAAAATAAATAAATAATAGGGTAAAGTCGACTATTATGGGATGGGCTCCTAATATGAAATAATAGGGTTTCTGCTAAATTAATAAATATACAGGGTGGGCCATCTATTGGTACGTTTTTAAAAATGCGATCAAATGAGCATACATTGATATTTTTTATTAATTTTTTTTTTGTTGTGAAGCTAAAAGTATCCGCGTCAAGAATGAAAAACGATTTCGTTCATGTGGCTCCCTCTACTGGCCTTACAGTATGCCATTCGGTCACCCCAATTATTAATGACATTTTGGACTACCTCGGCGCCAATTTCACTCAAAACAGTCGTAATATTGTTTTTCAAAGCTGGAATTGTCTCACACTTTGGGCCACAGCCTCAATATTCTCGGGTGTGCGCACTGTCCGAGCTCTGGGACCACTTCTGTCATCCACTAACATCCCTTTCTCACGAACTTTCCTCACCAATTTGCGTATAGCTCCTTCGGTGGGTGCTCTATCACGACCCATATTTCTTTTCAAAATTCGTACAGTTTCGGCGACACAGCACTGACTTTGAAAATAAGTTTTTAAAATTTCAAAACGCTCTTCAAGAGAAAACATGTTGTTTCGTGCCGCGGACGGTATGACTAATAAACTGTCAAAATTTCGGGTCTGTAGCTCGTTCGGTGTTGCCATACGACGAAATTCAAAAACGTACCAATAGATGGCCCACCCTGTATGTGATTGATTCTATAATGAACTTTTTATTTTTAAAGTAAAATAATTTTGTTATTAGAAAATGCATTATTAGATCATGTGTGTCATTACAAAAAAGATTTGTGAAATTGGATATTGTCAAATTTTATCGAGGTTAGTCTTTAAATTTTCTTTTATTGTATAAAAATAAATATTTGATAACAAAGTCTACAAAGACAAAAATGATGATTATGATTAATCACATTGCGTGTGTAAAATTAATATGCAAAAATCGCACGGCATTTTCGATATTAATAGTACGATAATAACTCAAGAGGCTTGTATTGCAAATGATAATAATCATATTTGTATGTATAACAAGCACTGTGGCGTTGTGTATTTTATCACCGGAAAATATTTAATAAATCAGAAATTTAACAAAATAAATGCACGCTGAATCGTATTTATTATATTTTAAACCAATTATTAATAAATGATTTATACGCGGCACAATTATGCACGGTTTTGTTTTGTTTAAATTGTTCAACTTGATAAATAAAAAATTGCATTTAAATGACATCGACAGATTCAAATTACGAGTGAAATGTATCTGCATTCATGTATCTTTACAAAACAATTATTATCTGCGAATATCAAGGCACACAGGAATTTATAATACTTATATCTATCGCTTCTGTACAGGATGTGAATACATCGAATATTTAAAAATAAGTGATTCGACATGCTTGCACATCGTTAATCATAAGACTCAGTTGATCGAGAATTGCTAATGAATAGCTAATGGTTTGGAAGAAGTTATCGTTATTTTATGAAGTGAGGTTGACACTTGCCATGCGCATAATATAACATGGCGAGGTTTGTGTAAACTTGTAAACAGCACGTCGTACATTGTAAAAACAAGCATCAAGGCTACGTGCCAGCCGATTTGTTATCATCCGAAATATTTAATGTTGTACAGGATGATTAAAAAATAAGTACCAGACTTGAATATCCTGAAAACAAGACATTTGAGAAAATGTTTTATACAAAATTATAAGATTTCAACAAATGCATTAACAGTAATATCTATTTGCTCTTAAAGTATTTTTCTGATCAAATTGTAAATAATTTTAATTTTTTAAAAATAATGTTAGATTTTAAATTAATGATACAATGTACAATAATTAATTTTATATATATTATAAATCACATAGATTTCCATATTAATAATTAATATGCAATATAAGAAATTATTGTCCATTATTTATACAATATAACAATACATTTCTAGTTGTAATGTTTTAACAATTGTTTTCTGAATTTGAAATCAAGAATAATTGTTTTGTGAATAATTGTTTCGTGAATAATTAAAATTATTTCAACATGTAATTTGTTTTCAAATTATCTTTAAGAAATATCTAAGAAATATAGAATTCTACCCGATTTAATGCTCAAGTGACTATGATATAAGATTAAAAAGTTTAAAATATATGGAAATACGATTCTCTCATAGAAAAAATAGAATTTAGTTTGTTCCAAGACAAACTTTGAGTTTTTCAATTGAATCACAATTACGAATGAATAACATAAATGTGCAATTTAAGTTACATCTCACCGATGATTGATTTTTAAATACATTGTAAAGGATAATGTTCTGACAATTCCTCACAAATATTAAATGGAATACAACAAAATTTCATAATAAGTGAGAAACGACATTAGTTTAAGACATATTACGAACAGTGAAGTTTGAATACCCGAAAAAATAACAGTGTAATTATAAACCTCGCTTCGCTTTGTAAGCAAAAGGAATATGGAATGATTCTCGTGTGAAAAGTTGTAAATTCATGGAACTTTGTTTTACGTGGAAAGTATACTTATACAAGTCTTATTGTGAAATTTTAATTTGTTATATCTTCTAAAGCAATACTGTCCTCTACTGAATTTTAGAAAATTTTTAGAACACTTTCCTACAATATATCTAAAAACCCCATAAAATTGATGAAGTAAAACTGCACATTTATTAGTTACAGCAATATTACTGTAAACTTTTTTTTGTGCTGTATAAAAAATATCAGACAGTATTTATCATTCATTGATGTTTATTATTCATCATCGATGATTTAACTCATTTCTAATGATTAAAATCATTTCTCTGGCTGGATAGACTACTTTGATACCTCCTAACATTCCTAACAATTGTTATTGACCCAACTAAATCTCTGGAAGTGAGTTATAATAGAGAAACTGAGATCAATATGTCATGACCACATCTCTGGAGTTTATCCCGAAGAGAAAGACTGATAAGCGATAAATATATATTTACATTGAACATATTTGGATTTCAATGTATTTGATTGTATTCTTAGGTAATTTGCTGATTCCCCTCTGACAGTCTTTTTTTAGCTAATATTATTAGGTGTTGGAATTAATTCGTAGCGTTTTACAAGTGATGGGAAGTACTTTCATTAATGTATTTTTTAATGCTCATGTGAAATAAATAACATTCTTTCATTAAAAAACGCTACGAATTAATTCCAACACCTAATAGATTCATTAGTTTATTATTTCAATATTCATTATTAATCTCGAGAGATCCAAAAATAAACAAAATTCTTTTTTGTAAATTTGTATTACACACACAAAAAGAGAAATAAGAAACTGACTTTAAGAAACTTACACTAAATAATCAATGTGCGCCGACAGACAGAGAAGAATACATGGCTCTCAGTGTACTTCATCACTGGCAAGATTTTCCTATTTGCGGATGCGCTCTGGTACCGGAGCACGTCGAGAGACGGCCACTTTTCAACGTTAAGAGACCCGGTCTTGAGCAGGTTGCATGAAATACAACGTCTGACCATGAAAAGTAACTCCGTTCGTTAGGAATCCGACCGTATCCGTGATACATTCTCCCCTGGAAGAATAATTTTTCTATTTTAATTAATCTCACTTATCAAATGAGTTACATTTCTCCCATCAGATTAAAAATCATCGCGAAATACTTTGGTCTATATATGAATAAGTCCGATGTTTTCTATTGTTACTGTTGACAAAATGCACTACAATGACATAATGATAAAAGAATACATTAAAAAATATATAATTGAAATTGAAAGTCTTGATATAATGATAAAAATATCACAATTTCAATAGTTTTCAAGTTATAAGTGCAATTATAAAATTGATATATTGCGTATTAATTTAAAGGAAAGTCATCGATACAAATCTTCTAAAGTTTGCTTTGTTCAGGAATTAAAAAATTAAGAAAGAAAAAGAAAATGTTAAAATAGAGCATTTTTTATTTTTATGATGAAACCTAAATTCATCATTCGAAACCGTTGAAATCCTTTATCTCCTAGAAAAATAAAATAACAATTATTTATCTACAATTATTTATCTAGATCTAGGAAACATTACAAAAATTAGATTTATTATTTATTGTGCTAAAATAAAATGTTTTTAGTTTTGTACCATTGAAGTGTCTTTAAAATAAAATTAATTGCATATTTATGTGTTGGAAAGTGAATGGTAAAGTAGAGAACGTAATTTTCTTGATTTACATTAAATATAATGTCCCATTTTATTTTAACATTCAAACATATGGAAATCAGAGTTTTTGAAAAAGAATGTTTTAGATCAAAGATCCCTGTCCCTCAGTGGGACTTTGTGCGAGATATCACTCGGGATGGATTGATAGAAGAAGAGTGATAGATGAAGAGTGATTCTCTCTCTTAACGACAAGCTGTCAATTAAAATTACAACTGATAAAAGGAAAGTCGTACATGAGCTAATGATTCGGACTGATGTGTGACAGTTAATCATGAGATTATAAAGCGTAGAGAATATTATATTATTTGTATCAGCCAAATATAACATTATAATTACCTTGTGGCTGCTTCGTTGTCCAATGACTGGATTCCCAATCTCTCCCTTTTCTCTTATTACACGTTTATGACATTTATATAACTGGTATCCGTGAAAATATGCTAATTACGCGGTGCATTAATTATCAGAATGTGACAAATTTCGGGGGATTTTATCTCTCAAATCAGTGGTATTTATACACTAACCAAAGTTACTCTATGCGCAGATAGCGAACATTAAAATATGAAATTGATAATTATAATTTTGCTTATTAATTAAATATCGCGACGCTGTTCAATTCGTAATCAATTTGAAATTCTGTACACGTGACATTTGGTTAATAAACAAAAAATTAGCGATTTCACATACATGCAACACAATACGACAAATTAATTGTTAACTAAAGCGTAATGGAACGTTGAGAAATATGAAATTGAGATGATGACTCAGTATCGCACACGTGCAGCATTGAACAAATAATATCTCGCGGAATTCTATACGCAGTAGATATAATAAACAATATACACCTAACACGCCGAATACGTGCTTTCTGTAATTTGAATCTACCGATACGTGTATCATTCGGCGTCCTTAATGTGAAAATAATAGTAAAATTGTATTTTAATCAATGAAAATTTGATATCTGTGTTAGCTACAAAGAGAGAAAGATTTATTTGAATTCAAAACTCCTATTTATGTTTATTTTATTGAAACAATTTAATTTTGAATGAAAACTATTTTGTTTAATTTCAAAACTTTAGATTGAATGCAATCAATTATGTTTTTTAATTTCCAGAATCAATTTGTTTGGACTATTTTAATGATTACATTTATTAAATTTACAGAATCTTTCTCTCTGAATAGACTACGCATTGGAATTTGAGGATAGAGAATTGAAAATTGGAATTTCACTAATCAGAATAAAATTAATTGGATTAAAATTATCCAATTGGTTAAAGTTTAATCTCTCATTCGTCAGTTTACAATGCGTAGTATGACACAGACTTTAAGGTCTGCATTGAGAACACGAATTGAATTCGGAATGTGAACTACAAATTAGATTGATTGATCAATGATTCACAGTTCGCAATACGAATCCAATCCTTATTCATACATAGTGTAACACGGGCTTTAAAGAGTAGGACGCGATATACTCGAATCCGAGCTGAAGAAATAATTACCTCGTGTGAATAACACGAGACGATAATTTATGGTTGACATTCATAGTCAGTTCTCATATTTATGACTGTCTTAAGTACAGTCCCTTAAAATGTCATAAATCAATCACAGAGCCGTGTATTAGCATCAAGACATTATTTAAGACATTACTTAAGACAATCTGAAACAAGAACGATCTCTAAAACTCCCGTGTTCTGTTGCTCCAATTTCTCTACAATATTCTTCTACATAATACGAATAAAATGAAAGAAAATAAAAGAATAAAATAAAAGAAATAAGAATAGCTTTTTCTATATAAGAATAAATAAAAAATGAAAATGCTCCATCTATACGAGCTTCCACGATTATTTAGCGTAAATAATATATCTTATTGCCTTATAAATACACACATTTTACTTATTTTTGATAATACAAGTAAATCGCGCGGAAGTAGTGTGCTTCGATAATATAATAAATGGGTTTAAAAATTTAATTGTGAAAGTTAATAGAAAATTGACAATCGCTAATTATTTAGAGGGATTAACCGAGTTTTGCGAAGTGTGATAATGCGACACACGCGCTGCTGCCTATCCATTCGAGCCTGCGAATGATAGCACGACGACCTTGTAAATACGTCGTACGTCGACAAACACCAAGGCTACATGCCAGTCAAATCAAACACTCGAAATATTCGATGCTTTATAAAATAAAATCACGCCGAATTCAATAATTTCTATTCTTGATAAATAGATTACCGCTGTACTTTAATATAAAAATGAAATTTATAATAAAACATATTCGCATACATTAAATTATTATTAACGTTATTAATTATTATACATCAAATTTTTACGTTCTTTATAAGAAACATACGATTTTATTAATAATCCTTTTCATAAATTTAATAAATAAGAAATAAAATTAAGTTTTCGCGTAAAATGTAGCGTGACTGATTCTTTTTTTTTATTTTGTAAAGTTATATTACAGTTAAAACTAATAATAATAATGTTACTACAGATAATAATAATTTGAATACTAATGTCATAATTATTATACAATTTTATTCATTACAAAACGTAGATATATTTCTAAATTAGATTTTCAATTACCTTTAATAATTATTTTAAATAGAGTAATTAATTGTGATTATTTAAATTTTTATTAAGGAAAGAGATTAAACAATTAGTTGATTATGAAAGTATATTTAATGCTTAACTATAAAAAATTAAAAAAACAAAATAAGTTGTAAAAATAAAATATATTCTAAAAATCGATATACTACATATAAATTGATATAAACTTTAAATGCGATGTTGACCATTTATAACTTGAAAATGACTACGATATTTTTACATTAGATGAATATTTCTTTTACAGATAACATTATCGAAAAAACTAAAAGCTTTGAATAAAAAGCCCCGTAAAATTCAGTTTTTTAATCTTGAAAGTTTTTTACTCCGATATGTATTTTCTTTATAATAATAATAATCTTTATTTGACGTCATATTTTTAGAATAAAATTTTTATAATCACACGTCCAAATAATTTTCTTTAAATAACTGTAAATAATCAAAATTCGTAATGTAATGACTAATTGTAAGTGATAATCATAGATATAGTTACGTTTAATATCTAATATTGTTAGATCCCATTTAAAAAATATATAAGTTTATCAATTTATTAGATACTGTAACAATGTAAAAACATTTCTATTTTAATATTTATTTAAAATTTTAAAGATATTAAATATCTTAGATTAAACCTTAGATATTAATCGTATAATTGAGAAAAAAATATTAAATTTTTATAAATATTTGATTGAATAATATCAGTCATATATTTACCAAATGTAAACATATATTTATTTACAAGAACCATTAATTTAATCTAATTATTATCATTTATTATTTAGCAAATATTTATTTTTCATGAATAAATGTTGATAGTATGATTCAAACAATTATTTATTAAAATTTAGTACATTTTTCTCGCAATGCACGATTATATTATAAGTTTTCTGTATAAAAATGGCATTTTAGGGCAAACTCGAAATGTGGATCGACATGTTTCGAATAGAACAATTGCCACCGAAACCGGCGGTCAACATTGCTCCCCCAATACCGGAGGAATATGAAATTCGCGTTATTGTTTGGAATACCGAAGACGTGCCATTGACTGAGAGCCAATTTCTCACCGGAGAAAAATGTTCTGACATTTATGTCAAAGGGTATGTCACTATACGTATAAGATCGATGGGTGAAGATATATCATTAAACTTATCTAATTATATATAATAACAATAAAAGAAGCGTTGGAATGACATCCGAGAGTTTCGATTAAATTATCATTATTATAGATATTACATTATTACTCACGATTAATTAGCTCTCCTGATTAATAATTTATAAGTGTACCAAGACAATATTTTCGATCATATTTAATGCAGACATTTCAATTTATTAAATTGGAACAAAAATCGAAAATCAAACGTGGAAATTGCAAATTATCTTGTGATATTTAGAGGTAATATTGGAGACAATTTTTGCGAATTCGAATATATCTTGCTTTAAATTTTTCATTTTCAATTCATAAATTTTAATTTAGGATATCGTAAATGCAATTTAAATCATCTATTTATTGATTCTTCCGCTTTAATATAGTTTGCGAATAAATTCGTCTTTAATTTTTATTATTGTATCAAATATATAGAGTTAAAATTTTCAAACGTAATGATTTAAATATCTCGAAAAATAAAGGAGATACGGAAAAACATTTCAGAATTTTTTGTTTCCAACAATAATTTCATTTTTAATCAATTATTAATAATTTTCATTCTAATGCAATAAAATAACTGACTTTACGATAAGGATGATCGATCAATTCGCTATTATCAAGTTCGCTATGTATTCGAAATAATATATGCGTAGATGGATTCAATACGAGAATTACCAAAAAACCGACGTCCACTATAACTCTCTGACCGGTGAGGGTAATTTCAACTGGAGATTCGTATTTCGCGTCACATATTCAAAAGGCGAGCATGTCATGATAGTTCGTCGAAAAATGTCTGTGTTCGCCAAAAATGAAGTCGAGGAGAAGTTGCCTTGCAAGCTTCATCTACAAGTCTGGGACAGTGATCATTTTTCTTCGGATGATTTTCTAGGTAAAATAGTCATCAATTTGTTTCAATATAGAAACGTTTAAAATATCGATTGATGATTGTAGCCGATTAAACTAAATGAATCTCGCATGCCATACAATACCCGATAAAATACTCGATACAAAACAATCACATAATTCATTTTATACTCAATTATTTTTAAATCAACTTGGATACATATGTAAATTTAGTTTGTATAAATTGTAGAACAATTTTTTATTTATATTTACAATATAAATAAAAAATTTTGCGCGTAAAGAGAAAACTGTATTTCGTGAAACAAAAATTATTTACATATCTGGAAAAATAAATTATACCAAGCTTATAATTAATTGAAGTATCATATTGTATAAATGTTACAATAGTCTTCGATAAATCAACGTGTTGCAGGAGAGTTGACACTAGACCTGTCCAGAATGCCGCGTGGAAGTTCAAACTCCAAAAACTGTACGCTGAAATTACTTGAACCGCAATTACCTACAATAAATTTATTCAAAGTTACTCATACTAAAGCTTGGTGGCCTTTTATGTGTGGTATTGACAGCGATAGATATATTCAAGCGGTAAAATGTTACAAAATTACAAAGGTTTTGATTAAATTATAAAACAAATATATGTATAATTATATCATCAATGTGCATAATTAGATGAGGACTATTTTGTGAAGAAAGATAAAAATAATAGGTCTGCTTTTTATCGCTTTGATAAATTTGAACCGATACAATAAGTTGAAGTGAAACAAACGTATATTTGTTTCACTTTAACTTATTGCACTATGTGTACTTTCAGAAAGTGCAGTAATAGAAAACAGATCTAAAATTATTAGATAATATTTCATAGTATGATAATTATATCCTCTTTCACTGTAGGGTAAAATTGAATTGGAAATATCCGTGTTAAAAGCAATAGATGCAGATAATCAACCGGCAGGCCAAGGAAGGGATCCACCTCAAAATCTTCCATCTCCGAGGTTCATCTCTTCTCACTCTAATTTTATTTATATCCTTACGTTTACTTGAATTATAATTAAACATTTAAGTTAATATAGAGATTAAAATTAAATGCGTTTAAATATCATTTCTTTAATAATCTAAATTCTATTTTGATAAAATTAATCCGCTTAATCCTCTTCTATATTCAATATATTTCCAATTATTAGTTATTATCGAGAATTATTGTTACTATGGCATTATATTGTGATTTACAGACGACCTGATACTTCATTCTCTTGGTTCCGTAATCCATGGAGAGCGTGTTATTTCGTTGTTTGTCGTTATTATAAATGGCGAATACTATGCTGTCTTATGTGTACACTATTTGTGCTTTTAATAGTATGCGGAATTTACGCTTTTCCAGGATACCTTGTTAAACGTCTCTTAGGCGCTTAGTTTTTTGTGAAGCAATATATTTATATAACAAACGTATATATGAATACCTCTAATTGTAAGTCATATTTCATAAATATAAAAATTAATGTAAGTAATTATATATGGTAATTTATATGAAAATAATAAATCAATAACCATGTTCGCTTTCTATTGTGTTCATCTGTTTTTACTAAAAATATTAAAGTTATTAAATTATAAATAATAAATTATTCACAAAAATGGATATACATATATATACATAATTAATATAAAACGTAGAAATATGTTTCTTTCATTACACGCACACAACTTTGCGAATTTTTTTTACTTTCCGAAATAGAGATACAGAATTAATTTTCTCAAATCTTATATGTTTCCTAATAATGGTACAATTTTTTTATATTTAAGAAGTAGATCATATTAAAAATCAGGTTATTTTTGTTATTTAACTTTCCATGACTCTCTATAGCCTCCCAGCACAAACGATTAAGCAATATGCTGCGTATCAACATAGTCCTTTCAACGATCGATGATTAACCATCTATATTTCGTGCTATGCGTATATTGCTAGTATAACAGATCTTCGTATAACGTGCAGGCGATACATTCTGCATTGTATTACTGATTGTGAGAGATAAAAGTGGTTGCAATTACAATACTATAATTTAATTATTACAATTACTACAATCATTTTTACAATTATATATATTTATGTAATTGTTTTAACTATGCAAATATATAATTACACAATTGTGCTAATAATATAGCCTACTGCTTAAAAATTTATAGCTTTTCTTAATATAATAATTATTATCATCATATAAATAGCAAGCGAATGTTAAGAAATTGTTATATTCATTAGAATTGCAATTACATTTACTGAACAAAAATGTTTATTTTATTTACCGTTTATATTTTCTATATCAGTATTTGAAATTATCATAAATTACAGTAGAATTTTTTTATGTTTGAGATAACTACTATACAGATAAGATTATTATTACTAACACTGTAGAAGTAATAATCATAAAAATAGAGCTACAAGCTTTATCGCTGCAAAAAAATGCCTAAAAATTTTTGTCTGAATTTTTAAATCTGAGTTTCTGAAAATAATGTTACATAATCTGTCTTAATTATTAAAATAGTTTCTATAAATGTGTCTGAAACATGTAGAATTGGTGTCTAAAAAATTAGACAATATATTTGAAAGCAGCAATGTTTAAAGTCGGACAGACTGTGGTTTTATAACTCGATGAGTGGATGTTTTTTGCTTTCTTTAGTCAAATTTTTCAATGTTATTCTGTTGCTAAAGATTAATAATAAGCAATTTAATAAAATTTTACGAAGAAACTTGAAATTTTAACTACTTTAAATGAAGTATAAATGTTCAGACACCAAAATTAGAAATATTCAGACAACTTGTTTGAAATTCTTTTGTCTGAATTTATCTTGAAAAATGTCTGAACTTTTTATTAAGCATTGAAATCGGAAATTTTCCGACTGTGATAAGAAATTCAAGATTAAGAAAAAAATTAAAAAATCAAAGAATATGTGTTTATTTGTTACCAAATTTGATGTTCACACATGTGAGTGTGTGCGTGTGCACGCGTACGTGCATGTATTTCTCGCAAAGAATAAAAAGTAGTGTGATTTTATCGTAAGGACTGCGAATAAAATAAACAAGCAATTAGTTGCTGTAATATAATAGATAAATTGACTCTCTGATCGATGTATTGCTGTTGCCTGCCTAACTCCATTGTCAAATTAGACATTCGTTCTTGTTGATCGGACAGACACATCAGGGAAATACGTTAATTGAAATTTTACGTACTAATTAACACATTATGATACTCGGTTGTCACTTCCCACGATATTCTCTATGTATCCTTTTGGTGCGTTGTATATGATTCAATAACTTTAAGATCTCTTTAAGAATTCTATAGACACATCTTTAAGATATTTCATAAAGAATTCTGAAAGTTATACAATCATGCATTATACATATTATATCATTTTTATGAAACTTGGCTTATGAGAAAATGTAATTTGATAATGCTTCATTCAAATCTCAGATTAAAAATAAAAATTCGAAAAAGTAAATCTAATATATTAGGCGTTGGAATTAATTCGTAGCGTTTTACAAGTGATGGGAAGTACTTTCATTAATGTATTTTTTAATGCTCATGTGAAATAAATAACATTCTTTCATTAAAAAACGCTACGAATTAATTCCAACACCTAATAAAAAACGGACAGAATTTTTTTTTAAATTATCATACACATAAAACCTTTAGAGAATTTTTTTAAGTAATTTCCAAATTTCCAACTTTGAGATTTATTTAAAATCCATCAGTGCTACATAAACAGTTCAAACTGATTTCCAACTTTGAAATTCTGATTATAAACTCTGTGACAGTTCTTCATTAGATAGTCCTTCACTGGAGATTATTATTTTAGCGTTTGAAATTTGTTATTTTCAAGCTACATTGAGTCTCAGCTATATCAAGAACTTCCTAAAATCAAGATTTACTTAATCAGATTATTTCTTGAAATTTAAATTTTAGTGTGCTGAGACCAGAATCGAATTCAGCAATTTCAAAAATTTTTAGAAAACTCCTTCAAGTTTCTCTGAAAGTTCTCATCTTTAAAGGATTAACCCATGAAGGATGCAGATACCGTGTTTAAACCTCATTTCCTTTCGTGAACAAATGAAACGAGCTTGGAATACTCTATATCACAAGATAATATTAGACATCTGTACAATACGTTGCCAACAAGAATTAGGACTTGTATTCAAGCACCCGATATTAAATTATAAAATATTGTCCCAAAATTTAATATTTTGCAACGAATTGTGTTTAATTTTTTGAAACCTTAATAATTTATTCACATCGTTTCCTTCAATGTACCTATAAATTTTGTCAAAATGAAATTTCCATCTCAATGTTACAATTTAAATTTCCGGCAATGTACAGCTGGCCATTGAAAGGTTGCAACACTTTTTTTTTATAGTTAACTCAGCTTTGCTCGTAGAGCAATCAAAAGTAAATGGTTAGATCCATAAGTAAAAACCAATCACTCGGTGAAAAAACCGCATTTTGAAATCCATTTAAAAAAAAGTGTTGCAATAACCTTTCTGTGATCGGCTGTACATATAATATTAATCCTAATCATACAGAGCTCATTTACGCTATTCACATATTAATCTAATTTTATTTACGGGTGTGTTTTTATGAATTTTTTATTTAAAAGTTATTATGACTTCTGCATTTTAGTAGAATTTTCATCTCAGAAATCTGCCATTAATGAATGTAAAAGCAGTTTGAAACGCCTTTGTATACATACATATATACAGAAAATAATTATACTAATTCTCTTCTGAACCGCAAAGACGCTAATCACTTTAAATGCATTTAAACACTTTAAATGCGCTATATCACAGTTCAGGCTTAGAAATTAGTAATCAGCCATATTTTAAATGCAACAACTTTGATTCACAATCACATATACATATACATATATCGCGTTGCGTTGAGTGATACGAAATTGTTGTGGTTTGAATACGACTAACATCGCAATACATCGCATCTAAATGAGAGTGCCATGTACTCGTCACTTTGCTTAATTTATTCGTCAAAGCGTTATATATGCGACAAACGTTGAAAGTACTGTGGGAAGTGACGTCGTACAGGCAAACGTCGTATCATGTGTAACGTGAAAATTAACAATTTTAATTAATCATGTTTTTCCAATCGACAAGATCGACAGGAATACATTTATTTTGACAATGGAATCGGTTGAGTATTCAGAGGCATATTGATCAAAGTGTCGATTCATTCGTTATATCATTATAGTAATTGGTTATTTTATTCATAATGATTCAACAATGTAATTGCGATTACTTCGTATCACTTTCAACTCCGCGAAAATATAATACATTTAAAAAATATATAAATGACACATGTGAATGTACATTTTTAAAAATAATACGATTTTAAATGAAATAAGATTTGAATCCAATTTTTGAGCTTTTCACAAGTTTTATTCTTTCCTATTTGGTGATATTCTTTAGTACCTTTACCTTTCAATAATGAGATCAGATTTATCAAACTTGAACTTCAACAAATGAATTCAAATTTTAATTTCCATATGTTAAAATTCTATTATCACAGGCCCGGTTTTTCATTATCTTCATCCATGACATCATCATAAATAAAGTTGGACAAAACATTAAGTTAATCACATAAGTTAATCAGGTAATGAAAAACCGGACCTTAATCTAACATTTGTAAATATTACAGAAAGAAAAGTTCAGATTTATTTTAATACCTTAACATTAAATTTTGTTTAATATTAATATTTAATATTTTATTATTTTTTTAATATTTTGGATGTTCAATGTTTTAATTTTCTTTTAATAATATTAAAATATTTTATTTAATATTTAATTTAATATTAAATTTCATTATTTTGATATTTAAAATTAAAAATTTCAAGTATCTATTAATATAAACTAACGAGCGATGTATCAGGACGTTTTATATCTTTTATTCTGTCTCTAGAGATTAGTAATTAATTAACAATTAGCAACGAGTTTTCTAATGTTCTAGCCTTGGTTTGTAGTTATCGATATATCTCGCGCCATATGGCAATGCGGCGACCGACGACTCGCGTACCAACGCGAAGTTGCCGCCGTGCGGTTCGAACATAGCCAACGTCACAGTGCTGTATCTCGCGTGCATAACGAAAGTCTGGATCAGTGTCGAGCGCGTATTATTTCGAGTCATACTCGTTCAAAATACGTCGCGAGTGAAAAACAAGTGTCGAGAATGCAGCGCAGAGATGACGGACGAGTGTCATGTCGCGTTAATTAGTGCGCGCAATTCTAATTAGCCGCATTTTCCCCGATTGATCCACGCGAACGAATGTACCGGACAAGGATGGAGTCAAGTAGAAGGCAACGACAGTGTATCGATCGGTGAGTTAATTCGTTCGTTATATTATCATTCAGGTATAAAGATACCTATGAGAGCCAACATTAGTTAGTCGTGTGTGATAAATTTATTGGTTAAAACATAAAATGTAGGCGTTTCGATCGCCAATTTCGATCCTTATCATTAAATGTTTAATACTTGTAATAATAATATACTTAAGAACGTACTTGTCGTATAAATAACATAAACATTTTAAATTGTATCAACAGATTAATGCTGATTTCTTTGCTGTTGTTTCTATCTATGTGTCTTTATGTATCCAAAAGCTTATTCATATTAATTGCCAAATTAAATGAAAAACGCTTAGAATAACCTGTGGTGACCTCATCATATCTCATAGGCATCTTTATATCTGATTTATTCTTCAGAGTCTTTGCTATTCATTGTATTATCATTCAGTTACAACGCAATTGAATTTTTAGAAAATGTTATTTAATTTCTTATGATCATTGTACGAGAAATCTATTTCTATTAGCAAAGATAACGATTTATTATTAGACGTTTGTCCATTTTCACTTGTATTAAATAATGAGACAATTTTATTAAATGAAAACGTAATTAAATTTTATATATATATATATATATATATATATATATATAAGTTTAATTAATATTTACATAATATATTATATATAATATATACACTATAAATTTATTATGTATAATATAATATACATATATATATGTATGTGTATATATATATATATATATACACAATAAGTTTAATTTAGACACACATATAAACACTATATACATTTATTAAATTAAAAATCAATTTTAGACAAACACTTCTTATTTTTTCTCAATCAACAGCGTAACGCATTAAAATATAATCTTTGCATATTTATTGTAAATATAAAATTTCAAAATTTCAAGTTTTATTTTATTTTATTTTAGGTTTGACAATCAAACGATGTATTTTAATAAATGCCATGTTTATGAATATTTTATACGATAGAATATTTATTATGCAAATAATAATTGTTATCGAAGCTTTCTCTTGGTCATTACTAGATTTTTATATTTCATCGGATACACTGCACTGTAGAGATACTTCATGATATAGATATGCACAGATAATTGTTTGTTTATTCACGGTTGATTGCCTATCGAAGAAAATTTGCAGCCAAATATGCAACGCATACATATCGTGAGCAGTGTTTTAGTATTTTTAAATGTTTATAAAATTATATTCTAAAATTCTTCACTCTAATAATTCAAAATAAAATATAAATCGAGCATCAAATTATAAAATTTACTGAAAAATAATTTTAAATTATTTAAAGCAGTTTTGAACAATACCATATTTACTTTTATAGAATTTTATAAAAAAAAATTTTTTTAGTTGAATTAAACTTACAATATTTTTTACCAATTAAAAATAAAGGACCAACGCCTTTTTAACAATAGTAATTATTGCTTTTTTACAATAATGTTAATTTTGATAATAGTGTTAAAATTTTACATTTTACATTACGATTTTTACAAAAAAATTTTTACAAAAAATATATCAAAACTTTGAACTTTGTTTTATTATAATATTTTTATATTAAGTATTATTGATTTATTTGTTAAGTCGTAAAATCTTTGTTATTTCAACCATTATAATTGTTTATGTAAATAATTCTTTAATTCGGGCATAAATGGACATTGATAATTCCCACCGCATATTTTGTCATGATGATTTTTGATCATGATTGATAGATGTTCCACATCGAGATATATTTTGCCTTATGTATTAATTAGTAACTCATAATATGAATTATCTGTTTTGCCTTATAAATATAAATAACAAATAATATATTTAATATAATCAACCTACATGTAATTAAATACATTTACGTATTGTGGAGCAAAACGTTACACATTACGCCTTCGTGCCCTGTAGTAATTAATGTGCCGTCGATCGATAATAGATTAACCGCGATACGGTGATATCATGAATGCCATTCCGTTTAGCGATGATAAATTTTAGCTAAATTTATTTAAAAGTGAATAATTTCAGATTTGCTGCAAGAAAAGAATTATATTTATTATATTTATTATATATAACACTCTTAAGATTAGTTCTTGATACTATTAATATTACTATATATTAGAAATTTATTATTTTTATAATTACTTACAGTTTTCTACGAAAAATTGTTAACGTATTATTTACAATGATGCAATGTTGTACATACATTTACAAATTAATTACTATACACGCTATTAATTAGCGTAAAAAGCATGTTTTTTTATCTTAATTAAACGTTGAATCTCTCTCTCTCTCTCTCTCTCTCTCTCAACATTTAACTAGAATAGAAACATCTCACGCAATCGCATTTTTACAAATTAAAAGCCTTTTATGATAATTTTCAATAAAACTGAATGCATTAATGTTAAATTTTAGACCCAAAAATATTAAAGAGAATAAAACATTTTGTACTTGTGACAGATACGCAGAAAAAATATAGACAAAATAAATCCATAAAAAATTGATTTTTTAATTTGGCTAATGTATTCGCAGATAAAAGTTTTTGCGAGGAATTTAGGTTACTCTTTAATGCGTAGAACTTATCGCCTTATTCTTATATAAAAATATATATAACTCTAATAGATTATTAAAGGCAAATTTTTACACAATTATTTCCGAAAGTTATTAAAATTGTAACAAGTCAAAGAGAGTTTAAATATGATATTTAATAACGTATTAAGATTTGAAAAATATTTAATAATTAAAAATCAGTTGGATATATATTACAATCTATTTTATTTATTAACATTAAATTATTGTTATTCTTATTAAATGAAAAATTAATTAGAAAAATTTTTTACGCTTTTAAAAAAGAGAAAAACAGAACGTTAATACAATAACAGAAAGAAATGCGCGAGAATCATACAAACGCACAATGTCTCCTATGTTCTGCTCAATGTAATTTTCCAACAGCTTTCGTCTTTCATTACATTCGAACGTGAAATGTGTACCATTTCTTTACCTGCCGTCCCAGCTTTATTCCTATCAATTTTTGATGCTCATAAAAAATTAAATATAACGGTCTTGCTTCCCTCTTGCATCAAGTTGTTTGATTAGTGGTTGAATGAGTGATGTGACGTAACAGAGATCGATCATAACTCTCTATCTAGAAGGCTATTATAGTCTTCTATCGTAATTTGTTTTGTCCGGCCTAAATAGCTGCTTAGCATCGCATCAATCGCTCTAAAATTTGATTATATTTTTAGTCGACGCGAAATGTCTTTTACATGGCGCTCCGACTATTTATATTTATGTGATGTCAATCAATTCTAATTCATGACTTATGTCAATATTTGTGGCTGTCCGAACAATAATTGTCCGCTCTGGAATTTAGTAGCAGTGACACATGCGCGATTCAATCTCTTTGAAGTCTAAATATAGCTACGCTACTATATATATTACGATTATTGAAGGAATATTCTTCTTCTGTGATGTATTTTTATACTTTCGTTCTTGAAGTAAAAAAAATGGATATGTGTATGTGTATAATGCAAATTTATTTTGAATTAAATTTAAAATTAGATATAGGATTAAATATATATTAAATAATAAAAATAATAAAAGAGTTAAAGAAGAAAGCCAAACTTTGTTCCAAGCCAAAACCCAAAAAGTTAACTTCATGTTTCTTCGTGAAGGAAAAAAAAATAATATTTATGATGCCGGAAACTTTTCTCACTATAATGACTGACAATTATAGCATCTTTTCTTTTTGTTTTTTTCTGTCTCAACGAGACGATGAACAGATGGAACCATTTCACTTGCACGATAAGTTTTAGACAGAAATATAAATATACATATAAATGAGTACAAGTATTTTTGACATTGACAATAAGTTATTAACTTACAAGACATAAATTGGTTAAAAAAAGGTTATTTAATTATTAAATGT
Source organism: Acromyrmex echinatior (assembly GCF_024713525.1). Lineage (NCBI taxonomy): Eukaryota > Metazoa > Arthropoda > Insecta > Hymenoptera > Formicidae > Acromyrmex > Acromyrmex echinatior. The sequence continues at coordinate 1,608,542 of NC_141868.1, forward strand.
TATAAAAATGTTGTATATTTATACGTAAATCTATATATAAAATATATTCAAAAATAGTACGTCTGTATATATTTTAGATAATAATTTAAATTTATTTGGTTATACAGAAATGTAAGATGAAATAATAGAATCGGTTTTTAATACTTTTTTTAAATATTAAAAACGTATCTTTAAAAAATATTTTATACTGAAAGAATATACAAGAACAAACAAAAATAAGTTCTGACAAAGAATGATTTAAACAAATTTTAATATTTGTTTATTAAAAATAATTGTTGTATATAAAAAAATCTGTATGTAAAATATATTTAAAAATGAGTATTGTGCATATCATATTATATACACGCACGCACACACACACACACACACACACACACACACACACACACACACACACACACACACACACACACCACCACACATACACATATATGTGTTGGAATATATATAAATCTAAACATACAGAAATAAAGAAAATAAATATAATGTCAGGTATGCAGTATGTAATTTGTACACTTTATTATTTATTATCAGCAATTTTTCTTGGCATTTCCTGGCATTGTAAATGTTATTTTTATTTTTCATGGACACCAAGAAACATTATAGAATTGTAACTCTTGGTGAATTTTTGTTTTTAGATATTCATCCTTAGCTTTGTTTACAGAATTTTTGTTTATTTAAACTGTAATAGAATTATTTATTTTTTATCTTTTATGTTTAACACATTTTATTGATTAAAAAAAATTAGAAGAGAAGAAATTAGTAGATTAATAATAAAAATATGAAATTATTATCATCATTGTTATAATTGTTAAAATCTTTATCTTTTGTTATAGATTATACAAATTATATTATAATTTTCCTATGTTATAATTTATTGTGCTAATATATACTTAAAAATCCTTTTTAACTGATACCAGTATTTTCGTTTATGTAATTAATTTATTTTAAAAACCTTATAAAACAAATGAACAATAAAGAGTCAAACACTATAATCAATGCGTATTAAACAAACATGGTATTCATTTTAATATCACGAAGAGATCAAAACCACATATCCTAGAATTGATGATTTATGATTTATGATCCATGCCAAATTAAGATAATCTCTTTTGAAAATGTTTATACATTTATATTATTTCTCTTTTATGATAATTAATATAATTGAAATTATCGTACGATAAATAATTGATCAAACTATTGGATTTCGGATGTTCATAAATGCAGAGTATCGTCTGTAATGTATAATTGTATTAGGATAATGAAGATATTATATATATATATGAGCGTGATAAATAATTGCAAACCAGCATTTAATTTAACTAATTATTATTGAGATTTATGTGAATCCTTTCAAATAAATTATTTCGGACAACAACCAACATAACAAATAATAATCTATTAGGACACAAAGTAGATACTTCTGATATAAATCTGAATTAAGACGATTTCTGCTCTTCCTTTTATTTGCATAAAGTGTCTTGTATGAAAATAGAGTTATAAGTATAAAATTCTCAATTTATCATATTTTCTTGGAAAAGGCGATAATAAAAGCCAAAGAAGGATTAACAAAATTATTATTAAAATTATTATAAATATTATTTTTTAATTTATTTTTTGTTAGACATAAAACATTTACGTTTGAGGCAAAAATTACGTTTTACGCTTTATGACAAAGACTACATTAAAATATTAATGAAATTATATTTTATCTAAAACAAAAAGCAACAAATATCTGCATGTTAATCTCTGGACATGGCACTTTATAAATAACAGCTACAATTGTTTTCGAAATAACAACTTCAAAACAGCTCAAACGAGGCTTTTGTATAGTTAATTAGTCGACGTCGATGTACTCGAATGCACTCCCATCGAGGGAGTTCGCCGGCCGGGTTTTTGGGGAAAGGAACGGAGGGTTTGGGGTGTACGAATAGAAACACGAATTCACTTATTACGGACTGCAGAATCACGCGAATGGATATAGGTAGCTAGGTATGTACGGTCTGGATTGCGGCGTGCCCGGAGCAAATTCACCCTTAGTGCCTCGCGTGTGTCCTATCCGCGCTCGTATCTCGATATCACGACCAGGGCACTGACCCAACTCGATGCCTACAGCTTGGCTCATATAACGTTTTGTTACTTGGACTACTATACATATATGATTCAATACAAAAACTAACACTATTTCATCGAGGGGAAGAAGGTCTTGTGGTTTTATCAGATCGCAGATACATATACTATCACAATTGGGCCAATCTATAAACACGCGTAATTTTTTATATATAAGTTGGTGTTTAAATATTAAAAGATTTATAAAAGATTTTAATATATATCATATATAATATAATATATATCATTGTTAGAGATTAATAATGCTCTCTAGTGAAATGACGAATGTAATGTTAAATTTAATATACTGTATTGTATTTTATTATCTCTCTTAATAAAACTACCGTGATATGTTACATATTTAATTAGGATACATAACGTTAAAAAGTGATAAGCTTCGTTATCAAATTTTTATTCTAGAAAAATCAATTTTTGAATATATTACAAAAATAAATTTTTTAATTCAAATTAATATTTGAAGTTATAAATAATTTTCTAGTGATATTCTTGAATTTTGAATGCAAGTTATTTTCTATATATTAATTTTTTAAAGTTTAGATTAGAATTTTTGCATTTTTATTCTGAATATGTGTTAGTACTTGAATTCTTAATTCCAATTAATAATTTTTTTAGTAAATATTTTAATTAAAGAAGTTAAATTAGCTTTGATAAGATTAATTTGAAGACTTTGATGTACATCGACACGAAAAAGTCTCGAAGAAAGTAAAAGGATAAATAATGTTTGATCAAAATCCGTTAACGGAAAGGTCTACATGAAATTAATCACAGAATTTTGATAAAACTTCTATTAAATTAAAGGTAGTGACATTATTCTGTATTTTTCACATTGTAGTCTGAAAACTAATTTGTCAAATCATCTTAATTGTATAACGCTTTTTAACAGCGGTCTAGTTAGCGTGCTAGTTGCTAGTAAATATACATGATATGATCCAGTCTTATGAAATGTAACATGATAACATCAAACCGTCGGTATACATGCGTGACTTACCGTCACCTCGCAAGCCTGACTTAAGCTTACACCCGCTAATTTACTACATTCAAAAGAGAACCGATATCCGTCGAAGGTTTAACGTCGGAAATAGGGATGTGTTAGCGATAACACAATCTCACAATAAAATCAAGATCTTCATCTGAGATATCAATGTATGTAGTATAGCAAGAAAAAATTGTACAACAAATAAAATAAAAGCAAATATCTTTTTATTACATTTTTATTATAAGTAAATTAAGTGCAAGATAAAGCAGTAATAAAGAAAAATTATTTTAAAAAAATTTATAATCAAAACTTTATTTTTATATCTATAAAATTATTTTATATATATTTAAAACAAATAATTATAAAAATGTTTTAATAATAATTGCAATACATAGTTTATATCAGTCAAATAACTCTATGATTAATAGGCATGCATTAGAAATCACTTTGTGAACTTTAAAAATTTTCCCTAAAGCAAAGTCGACTTTAATATATTTCTCGAAATGCCTGCGACTGACGGAGTGTGTTAGTTCTTCCGGCGATTCTGTGCATTTTTTTTACAACAATTTAATTCGTGCTTTTTTCGAGGAAGAGTTTTCCGGTTCAATTAAAGAAAAAAGGCGGCGTTTTTTCATTTTTCTTCTTGCAGTTTCTCGCATTCGTATATCTTCCTAAGAACTATCGAAAGTTTTCGTGTTCTCGGTTCACTGAGTTTGCTTTTTTCGACCAAGTTTCGCACAATGATGGCCACGTCGTTAGGTTTCTCCACTTGTCTTGTAATTACGAAGATATGTCGAATTTTCTTCAGCATTCGTGAAAATAGCGAAAAATAAGATTATATATATTTGAAGTCGAAGTTACAAATTTATATCGGAGAACTTTATTGTAACTTTGATGACTCTATATGTTTTCAATTATAATTATCGCTTATAGATAGGAAACAAAATAAAATTTGTTTAAGTATTTTCTTTTATTAATTTGGGAGCAACTTTTGTTTTGGTAAAAGTGCTTAAAATCTTTTAGTTATATGCGACTTTAAAAAATGGGAATATTTGAAAATTAAAAAATTATTTTATCTTATTCTCTTAAGAGATTGAATTGAGATTAAACAACTTTTTTGCTAATTAATTGTGATATATACATACTTGTTTTATTAGGACAGTATATAATAATTTGTACTCTCTCTAATTGTGAGAGCAAAATGTTTGGTATTTCTAATTATTATTGAATGATAAAATAATTATGATTGGAAACTCTATTTTTATAGTTATTGTTATAAATATGTTTTAATGTCAGTAATAATAATTATATTTATAGTTCTACATACAAAAAATATGTATAAATTGCCTCCAAAAATAATAATATTATAGTCTTCTTCTATCTAATCTTGTTTTTATTAATATAACTGTTTTTACTATATATTTTATATTTATAACTATATATTTTTTATTTATAGGATTATATTGTAAACAAATAATCATTATTACTATAACATTAGCAATGATGGCTATAAAAATAGAGCTGTAAACTATAATTATTTTACCATGCAATTATAGCTGCAAATTTTTTCTCAGTATCAATATAAAAGGAAAGTTAAAGCATTTTGAAAATTAAAATGTTCCTCTATAACAAATGTAGAGCCAGATTAAAATTGGACGGACTTTAGTGTTAAAGAGAGAATAGTTCGCAGAGATAGTTCAACGTCGATTCCATCGGCGACGCGTTGTTCGTGTGCCTTTAGATATGACTTTAGCTACGACTCCAACTACGTAACGTGCAATAATCTATTCCGTCAAGCGTGTATTTTTGAGTTTACGTCGTCATGACGACCTGGCAAATCGCGCGCGCATACAGCAACGGCGACGTCCGTGATGACGCGTCGACGACGGCGTCGACGACGACGTCGACGACGAGGAGAAGTGGTCGTTAGAGGTGCGCGATATCGCGATACCGTTTGCAGGGGTGGCCACTCCGAGCTGTCCAGTAGCCTATTTTATAAACTCGATGGGCTACTAAGTTGGCGATTAGTCAAACATGTCAATACGCTGTATTGTTCGTTAAAAGAGGATGTGATACGACAAGTATAAAAGACTTTTTCTATCTAGATTTTTTTTACTTTTTTAATACGAATTCAAACCGATGAGTAAATCTAATTAAATCTAATTAAATACGAAAAGTCCTATATTTGTCAAAGCAGAATCTTAGTGCTTAAATATTTCTAGTATGAATTTATATGCAGAATCAGATTGTATAAATTCACACTAGAAATATTCAAACACTAACAATAAGATGCTGCTTTGATCGAATACAAGATTCTTCGTAATTGGATTTTTTACCTTTTTATTTTAATTATCTTAGATACTTTTTGTGTTTGAAAAGAAACTGTTCGTTTCGAAGGAATAAATCTTATTAGAACTAATAGGAATCTCCCTCGCACAATTTTTCCACTTCGTGGAAAAATTTCAAGAAGGTTAATTTTTTTTCTGTAGAATCCTATAAAGCTTTTTCATATAAATTCAGATCTTTTAATATTTTGCCTATAACAATGTTAGAGGAAGGTGATCAAATAGTAAGTACATATTTTACAAGCTATTTTATTCCAGCATATAGAGACATAAAATATAAAATATCTCGTAAAATATTCTTCCATTATTCAATTCTTCCATTACTTTTCCTTCCTTAATTCTTTATTGTACTTCTATACGCAGAATCCATATATAAAGAGATACGATCGACGATCTTATTTTTTTTATACGGATAAACCTAAACTTTTATGAATGTAATAACAAGGTAACTCTCTGGTAGTCATGAAGATATTATAATAAAAGTGTTCGTTAAATTTACACGCACACGTTAAATTTACACGAGGGTGTCAACTTGTAACAACTTCTGTTTCACGAGAATCTGCGTCGACGAATTTGTCTGCTGACGTAGAAGTTTTGCGACAAATGAAACTGACACGTGATAAGCTGTCATAAAAATTGAAAAAGTCTCATAAGCAGTTAACGCGTTTTTCAACGATCTCAGAAATTGTTCAAGTACAAAAGTATAATAATATCTATCATTTATTATTCCTAATTGTAAACTTGGCAACAATAATCAATATTGTTTTATTGTGCAATTTATTTATTTTATCGCTAATGAAAAGTATTTTAATCGAAACTCTTTTAATCGAAACTCGTATAGGATTGATTTTAATTTATCAAAAATTTAAAAACTGTCTCGATTAAAAAGGTGATACAAAAGGAAAATTCTATGAGTGCCGTGATGTAAAAAATTATTTAATCTACTACAATCAATTGTTATAAAAACATTTTCCATTTCCATTTCAACGACAATAGAATATAGTAACCAAAACGAACGCAAATAATACTTTCCTTCGTTTTTCTGACATATTCGGTGGTTTTAAATTATTTTTGTGCTAAATCTTCAATGGAGATGTCGTATATTTTGAGAAGTAGTCCTATAAATTTTTTTATGAGTAGCAACTTGTCTCGTTTTCATTGCAACGCTTCTGTAGTTTACAGTAACAAATATGAGTTAAAGGTGATATGCCGTTTATAATTCGGTTAAGAATGGGCTCGGCTGCTTATTGTAACGATAAAATTGGCACTTAGGCCTATATATCAAGTTAATAAAGAACGTCAGAAGAATTATGGCGATATTACGAGCAATTTCAAGAGGGTGAGAAAGCATTGCAAAAATTGTTGTTTAAGAGGGATTAATCCGTGGTGGCGATAAGTTGATTCGTTTGTAGAAGGACGAGTAAAACGTGTTATAATGCGAATGTTTGCGGCTGATTCCATCTTTCCAGCGGAGGAATTCCGCTGGGAAATCTTCTGTTACACTATATATATATATATATATATATATACACACACACACACATATATATATATGATACTGCAGGGTCTCGTCGGAGATATTATTTATGGTATAATCGTATTCGGCGTGCACGCGGGTTTATAGCGGCCTCGCATGCGCTTGTAATTACTCAACCGCGTATTAATTTTGCGAAATTATATTGTCTCGATAAAAAAAAGGTTGGTACATCCATTGTGCAAAACGTTGATGAAATATAGTTATTTCGAAACGACCACTGTAATTTTGTGAAATTATAATAACAGCTTTTAAAAACTCTCTTTTATACAGGAATTTTTTTGACAAATGTGAACGATAAATGGTTAACAATTTAATGCGAAACGCAATTTTGGAGTAATATCGTTAATTCTTCCAGAATTAATCAAAATTTGATTAGTGTATCTATTAAAAGATTGATTGGAAATGATAATTGAAGTCATGAGACGCATATCGGGATCAATATCTTCCTTTTTCCAACGTTCTACGTCCAGACTATTTGTTGAAATCAATATGGCAATAATACTCTCGATCGATCCGTGCGACGAACGTAAGAAATAATATTGTTACAGACTCCAGTTCTTAAATTAAGGATAGCAATTGCTAGATTAATCATGAGGTAAAATGACTGCAAAGGTGGTTCGGAGCGAGGATCGATATCTTCATGCGCGATATTCTCGTTGCGTCTATTTTTTCTAACCAATAAGCTTTCGCGATAAAATCTACGTTATAATCAGGTTAATCAATCACTAAATCAAAATATATTAAGTGAATTAAGTCTATCAATGGTTTTAACGACTGAAACATTATCAATCGCGTGTTAAAAATTTTATTTATTCTTTAGAAACATGTGACATATAGATTACATAAAATATTCTAGGATATTTTAAACATCAAATTCGTTTTAAATTTTATTAGCTTTTATTAGCATTTAAAGTTTTAAATTAAAATATCGGCTTTCTAATTAATCTTGATACTTAAATAACACAAAAGCGAAAAAATAAAGGCTTTACTTGATTGAAGCGGATGCCTAATAATGTTTTTGTGTGATTTTCACAATTTTCATGTAAACTGCGCGCTAATTATCCGTTGCTCTTGAAAACACAGTTCGAAACTGAAACCAGAGTACGCAATATCACGAATTAAAGTGATGATAAAGCAACGTAATAATATTGATGCTGATGCAGCATTTTAAATGACTGAAAAAAATTTGTTGCAAAAAAAAAGAATAAAAAGAATATCTGCCTAGTTTTCCAGAGTTTTCGGCGTTGCATTCAGGACTTTCGGAGTTGCAATGGCGTCGAGCATCAAGTCCACTCCGCGATCCTGAAACGCGACGATATTCAATACGTTCTCTCGTCACACATCTATTTTTACTCGTCTCCGCTGAACCGCGGCCATAGTTCACCATGGTAAAATCTAAAAATCGAAGTGTAGTGTGGTAGAGTCAATAATCGATACATCGCGGTGCGGTACGGCGCGGCGAAAAGCCGGTGACCGCGCGGTGCGGCGCGGCGCGTGGATTGGAAATTGCAGCGCCGGCTACCCCAACCCGCGCCAACCCGCGCCGCGCCGCGCCGCGCCGCACCCTCGATGATCAGCCTCGGTGACGGTGCCGTGACTTGCGCCTGCTTGCGCCGGGACGCACGTGACCCCAATGGCGCCACAGACGGGTGCGACGGCCCTGAGGCCGCTCGCCGCGTCGCGGCTCGTCGGAGCGTGCCGAGGCCGGCCGACGGCACACGAGGGGCGTAGCGACGGCAACCACGTTTCTACCCTCGTTTTCCATCCAGTCCGTCGTGGTGTGTCTCGTCGGCCGCCGGCTCGTCCGACAACCACGCGCGCTGCTCTGTTTTCTCTCCCTCTCTCTCTATCTCTCTCTATTTCTCTTTCTCCTCCCGCTCCCCCAACCCCGCCGCCCCCCCGCCCCACCGTTTGCCGAGTGCATTTTTCCATTTTTTTTTCCTTCCCCCATTGGTACCCCTCACATTCCCCCTCCCCCTCCCCTTCCCCGCCCTCCCGTCCACGTTTTTGCAAAACGCCGGCATCCACACAAATTCCACACGCCGGGGGTGGCCGCCGCCACGATCACGTTCGCGTGCGCGACATCCGTGTGACGCCGCGATCGCGGAGGAGTGTAAATCCCCCCCTCGTGTGGAGTTATGTTATCGCGCGACGACTCGCCTCGCGTCCCGTGTGCGCCTTGAATACGGACCGGGTTAACTGCGGGTGAGAAGGGTATCTCATCGCATCGCTACGGCGTCGGCGGGGGTCGAAAGGAAGGAAGGGCGGCGATGCAACGCGGCGCGGGGACGTACGTGCTGGCTGCGTGCTGCCGTCGCCCCGGCGCGAGGGGATGTTAAGGTAAGAGGGTTCAACGAACGCCGTTCGCGCGCGCTACCACGCGCGACTTTCAACCCCTTCGCGCCGCTTTCTTTCCCTAATGCTGTGTACTTTGAAAGATGGAACGAACGGTTTACCAAGCTCTAGAAAACTTATCAATTGCCCTGAACTTTCTAATCGTCAATAACACCGTAAAATGTTAAGATCGCTTGACTGATCTCGTCTTCCGCGAGCAGTTTCTTTTATTTCGTGATAATCAATATTTTTCTCTTATTATTGCTCGTATCTTCTAATGTAGATTAACTTTAATCTCGATTTAATTCATTCTTTATGTTTTTGTAATTCTTAGAACTGAAAAAAGATAAAAAGAATGACTTATATACTGACAGTAAGATTGAAATTTAAAGTTAATCTGGATTGGTAGAAATATGGATACACAAGTCATAAAAATAATGTTAACTTTACTTTTTGACACTATTATTAATATAATTGTTATTAGGCTTGCGATTTTAACATAATTTTAAAAGTCTGATTATGTATTGTATTTTAACAATTAAATACAATATATTGTATATTTTGCTAATTAAGAAGCTTTTCAACCTAACAATCGGAAAGAATTCTAATTTCCACTTTTACTGCAAAGTTTTACCGAGAATTGCTCCTTGAATGGACACGTGACTTTCGCGCAAACAAACTTTTCCATTGAATTGTATCTATCGCTCTCATTAGCCATTTTCAAATCTTAGTTTCCTTGAACAAACTGCATTCGACAAGTTTACTCCGTTTATTTTCCTTCATTTAATGTCAAATTTAACGTTAAATATGATGCTTGTACACGCAGTCTTATTTAATTAAATAATGAGAATAACGTTCAACGTAATACGCAAATTAGATAACAATTAGTGTTAAATGTGCGATAATAATAGTAAGAAGTTTTTTCTTTTCTTATATGTATTCCTCTACATTTATACAGAATATAGAATATCTGAAACTATATAGTATAATACATTTTATTTCCTCATTTTAAAAGTGACACAACACAAAAAATTAAATTTTTCAGGAAAGAACTATTTTTTAAATTGATAAAAGATTATTGACTATATAATTATATCATATTAACAAAAAGAATATATTATATGTATTTTTAATGTTAATCAAATATTTTTGTTATTTTCATTTCACAAAAACCACCCTTTAAAAAAACACCCTTTTTGAATTACGACTATTTTTTATGAAAAATCTCATTTTTTATGTCACTTTTAATGTAAGGGAGCGATATCATGAAAGAATATCACATATTTCTTAAGGATCAGGCACATAGTCTCTGCAAGGTGACTAGAGTTGGAAATTTAAACTTTCCGCGTGTAAAAATGAATATTATATATTCATAAAACAGCTTAACAGGACTAACATTTATATTTAATAATACAGTTTTATAGTTTAAATAAAATTTTTTTATTTTATCTTAATTATTTTTAAAAACATATTTATTTTTTATTGAAACAATTTTTGATCCAGATTCTAAATTGCCGCCAAACTTTTTGTACTATTTTCAAATATAACATTTAAAAAATTGTAATTTTTTCATATTTTTTTATTTTGTTAAAAAATACATCTTTAAATATACTTATCACGCACATAATTTGTAATATATTTTTTTCAGTACAAGATAACAGAGATTTTATTGAGATAATAACGATAAGTCAATAACATATCAACAAGGATTTAATTGTATAAATATTTAATTTAACTTGGTATGCATGTTACATGCATTGTGAATTCCATACATCACATGTGAATTATGTTAATCGGGTTTTTTATTCTTTTATGAGTTTAACTATCTATAAATCTTTCAGTTCTCGCCCAACGGTATTAAAGACTAGATATAGAGAATTTTTAAATAAACTTTTAAATATTCCGTTTCTAGAAATTGTGAAAACAATATTTTTTCAAATTTAATGCTAAGAATTTCTAACATTTTTTAACTATATTTGAAGTACATGCATGTTATCTTTATAGTAATCTTAGCCTATTTTTAGCCGCTCTTTAGTTACTTATTGGAGAAATTCGATAATAAGTTGAATGATTAATAGCATCCACTGCCGAGCGTCGATTACGTGATCAACGAAACTTCAAGTCACGTAATACGCCGAAGAAAAATAAACGCGCAGTCGTAGGTTAGTATCTAAATATGCCGGGGAATGCTCTCTGGCAATGATTTCGAGGTCGATTACCCTTAGAAATTTACTTTGGCGTTGCTATCGCGAAGTTTGTCTGTCTCCATGCTGCGAATACATTTATCGATTTTATCTAATATACATATAATATGATAAAATATCATCTATATATAATACACATTTATGCATAAAAATATAGATAAACTAATAATTGTTGCTCGTTTTTTTATCAACAGCGTTTTCTCGTCGCGAAAAAAAATCTTCAATTTTTCAAATTTGTGACTTAAAAAATTCATCCACAAAGTGCTATTGGTTTGTATTGTTACGCGCATAAACTGTAGTTTCTAGGATTTTCTCGGAGCAGTTTCGTGGGTCGATATCCTTCTCGCCGCGTGAAATGGCGTTGCATAATTCTCGCAGTTACCGCATAAACGAACGCTTTAACGAATCGGAGAAAGAATTACCGGGCTGTTTTTTATCCGTCGTTCGTCTTCGAAGTTGAATATAGTGTGCAAAGTTCGTGTACACGAGGTATACGATAATATTAATGTATGTTGTGTCTGGGGTTATTGCATCTATGCTGCAATGCGCGAGAATTATCGACAAGACGTTCCGGGTTCTGCGCAATTGCTTCAATTAACATACAATTCCTTTAATTATAACTTTTTAATCCTTCGATTTTGCTCAAATTTAATCTTTTGATTAATTTCAAATTTGATATTTTATTGGCGAAAATAAACATTCGAGCGAGTTCGACGGAGAATTTACATTTACAGATTTGATTTTAACTCGTTAACGGACTTGGAAACTCGATTCGAAAATGTGGCCGCATTTCCTGGCCATCCTGGTATTTCCGAAATCCATCTGTTTTAATGCATAATCATCTCTCACCATTGTAATGTAATTACTTTTATTATGGCAAGTCATGCTCTCTTGAAAAAAAATACATACCTACCATTTAGTCTCTCTTCATCTTCGGTACGAAAAGAAGCGGGCGCATGAAACTTCATTCATTCCGCTTATCGATATATCTTTTCATCCTCTACTTCTCTTAAACACGAGTTGTCACAATGTATAATAGGATAAGACTCGCCCTTAAAAAAATTAACGACCCACTGTTCTTTTGTGTACTTATAATTTCCTTTGATTGATATTATTTAAGCTGAAATTGTGCGTTAAAGACAATGAGAAAAAAAGTTTACAGCGAAGTTTCAAAAGATTATTTTTAATACAAGTTTATAATAGAATTTTAATTTAATAAAAACATCGAGTCTAAGATTTTTTAAGATTTTTATTTTCTGCGATAAATATACAAACACTACAAAGTGTCTATCTAGACTTCTTTTCATATGTTTATTAAATCAATAAATTTCTCTCTTCCGCATTTCGGTATTTCTTAATTTTTTCATCTCATAACCGCTTGCGATAAAAATACAATATTTTGTCTAATTAAGTTTCAAGAATAGAGAGTAAAGTTGACAATTGTTTTTAAGGTTTGTAATAAATTCCGAGTGTATTTTATCTTCAAAGAAGATTTTGATTTGAGAAACGACTATATAGTTTAATAGTGAAAATTAAAAGAGAATTTAATAAAAGTGATGTGAAATTACGACAAATTCGCATAAAGAGAAGTGGCAGAACGCTCCGTACAACTCTATTCAGAACAGTCGTGCACTAAATGATTATCATTCTCATTTGTAAACTATTTTCTGCCGGTTTTCTTGGTCTTAATCTTTGTGCATTGTCCTTAACTAAGATCGCAATTGCAAGGAAGTGTCGCGTCGGTATTCATTGTGAATTCCATTATCGCGACGGTTATTAGAGTTTTATTGGGGTTTGTTATCACGTGAGGATCTTCATTCAAGACAATTTAGATGCATTTTTCATAACGGCACCATACATTTTAATTTTACTTCTTTTTTGTTCCACCCTCGTAAGGCTGAAATTTTAGAATTTTGCGCGAGATAGTACAAGTGAGGGAAACATATAATACAATATGTTGATTCTTGACATTCATGATCACATTAAAACTCTATTAAAATCCAAATCACGCTGTGTGTTGCGAAATAGCAGGAAATCTCGCTAATTTTGTTCATGAATCATACATTTTTATTTTCATCCTCTTCCACCGCAGATACTGTGGCTTTTTTTGTAAATATTAATTTACTAAAAATACTTTTTAGTTATTTGTACATTTATACATTTTTGAATATACTTAAACATTTATGAATATTAAAAACAAATATCGTAAGTCAAATTTTGCCAACATGTGAAATTTCCAAAATAATTTAAATCTAACGCAAAAATAATTTTTGTATAATATTTGATATTTTCCTATTTTGAAAAGGTTTTGGTCACAATTCATATATTTTTATTTTAATCCTTTTTCATCACAGGCATTACAAATTTTTTATAAGTATTAGTTTATAAAAAAATATTTTTTAAATTTATTTTGAATCAGACAAGATGTTTCTCTGATAGATTTTTAGATGCCATAAGCTAAATTTTACCAATGCGTCAAGTTTCCAAAATAATTGAGATTTAATATACAAAAATAGTTTTTTGCAATATTTGAAATTTTCTTAAAAAAAGATTAGGTAATCTTGAAATTATAATCGAAGTTATGAATGTATTGTTTATCTCTTATGTAATGCATTTTTTTTATTTTGATGTCTTACTTATTATGAAAGATTTAAATACAGAATTATTAAGATCAAGTTTCCCGCTTATAACAATGATATACATATATCATCGTCATAAGTGTTCGTGTGTATATATTTTCTTTATTATTAAAATTAAATCAGACGTTTTCATCCTCTTATTTGGATCTTCTTCAGTGAGTACATACAGTCATTTGACATACAAAGAGTTTACCTAGTTGTTTGCAGTGAAGTCAGAAATTCGTCTGTAGTATCTTGTTGAATATTCAAACTTTATGTTGAAGAGTCAAATCTAAAAATTAATATTCAGTGAAATAAGAATGACATGATGATACTTATATTAAAAAGTTGAGATTTTTATCATTTATTTTATAATATATTTTCATACATTTTTGTTGCACATATTAAAAAAATAGTACTATTTATTAAACTTATAATCCAGGTAGTAAACTGTCACTAAATTTGTCATATTATTTTTAAATGTGTATTATTTTTAATGTGTTTAGAGTAATCTGTAGGTTTTTCATAATTTTGTTATCATTTTAAAAATATGTACAAAACATCCTTAAATTTTTTCAACTATTCTCTTAGTGTGGGATTGATTGCAACGTGAACGGATCAATCATTTGGCCTTCCAGGTCACCAGATTTAATGCCTCTTGACTTTTATCTATAATATCATACAAAACAGTTGGTTTATGAAAATCTGATAGAAATAAAAAATCAGTTTTGGAAAATATATTCAAAAAGCATTTACTACCATTTCTAATACAGTAGAAATATTTAAAAGAGTTCGAAAGTCATTAATTTGACAAATGAAAATTTGCAATCTTGCAGGAAGCAAAATTTCCAACATTTATTATAATAACTAATAAAACTTGTATACAGATCAAGATTGTTCTAATTATAAGTAAGCAATTTTATTTAACAAGTTATAAAAACAATCTTCTGCTTGTAAATCTTTGAATGTTTGTAACTTTTGATCAAACATTTTGGACATAAGTTTATATGAACTTTTTTTATCCACTTTATTAACACTGTATAAGTTTGATTTCGCTAAATATACCATGATGAATCATACTATGTATGTCGATAGCTACGAATTATAAATAGTTATATCCTATGACCTCATCGTAAAAAGCAGGAAATTTATTACCTTGGCAAAACTCTGTATTTAAAGTTCTCTTTCATCAATCTCTGATTAAACTAATCGACGGTTAACTCGTAGTAGTTTCAACAGCAGTTCGATGTATCTTTTCTTCTCTCTTCTTCTTTTAAGATAATTTTCGATTTTGAAAGAGGCTCTAAATCCTTTGTAACATGGCTAAATAGTAAGGTATTGAAATTAAAAAATTGTATCTTAAAGAGCAATACATTCATGATTTTTAATTAGAATTTCGATATTACATTAATTTTTTTCATAAAAAATTTTCAAATATCATATAAAGAAACATTTTATATACATTAAATCTAAACTAATTAAACGCCTTGATGAAAATTGTCTGGCGACATTGTTTTTTAATAAACAATATTCGAAAATCTATAAGAATAGACTTTTTGTCTATAGTTCAAAATAACATGAACTGAATATACATGTATGTAGCTTAACATTTAACTTTGATCACATAAGTAGCTCTTCTCATACATCATATTTAGTTGATGTTTTTACATAAAACAGTTTTGTTTCTAATCTTATTATAACTCAAAATAATTTTTAAACTATATAATTCTTTCAGTTGACTTTTTAAATGAATTATTAATTAAACTGCGATATATAGTGTAGATTAACACACAGGTCAATTTTGCAAGGAAAAATTGGTTCGCCCATATGGCACTTTCCAGCGGCACCTCGTAGAATGCACGAACGGTGAAACTCAGCTTTCTTGTGTCGATTTACTCCTACCGTCGTTGCTGCATCCGGAACTTCTCGTTTTTTTTATTTGAACGTGAAAGCCGGATGCTCGAGTGCGCACAAGGGGAATAAAAAGGGAGCACGAGACAAAGAGAGCATATCGGAAAAAGGTGGAATATATATGAAACTGTGACATATAGCGTTTTCTTTTTACTCAGCCATCTTATTCAATTCATAATTGTATAATTTGCGCCGAATTCCCGAGAGTTTTATGGAGTTTCTTCGTCACCAAAGTATCTCACCTCATTAATATTATTATTAATTAGTATGCACTATTACGTACTTATGACTATTATTAATTAGTTGTTCATAAACAGAAAATTTGAGAAGTTTTAATTAAGCTTTAATGGATTAGATCCTGTGGTGTATTCGGAGAGACGATCTTTCTGAGCATGTAAAGTATTGAAGCACCGATAGTTTGCAAGTTGCGAGCAATCGAACCGGAAATTTCAAAGTTCGAGTCCTTCGAAATGAAAACTTCGGAAGTCTGTTGCGTTAAAACTTCAAATGTATCTGTCCGATATACCTGCCCTTTCAGAATTTTTTTTATATTCGAAGAGCCTGTATATATAACTATAGCGCGTGAATTTCCCATATCACCGGCATGTTCGAGGCTACGTTTGCACCAACGACGATCATGGCAAACGCGGTTTTATCGTTAACGATGTGTACCAAAGATCTTTTTGCGATGGCACGTTTTGAGCCGTGTCTCACGTATCGATCCCGTATGCATTACGGCTCAGGCTACATTCCACTTTATCCTATCGCGCTGGTTTTATAACGATAGTGAACTAGACGCAGCTCATGTCTTTGAAAGGGAAATATGTCATACGATTTTCTTGATTAAGACGCATATCTTAATCAACTGGATCGTGCGCCAGCTCGAAGGCTCAAAAGCCATTTTGCACGATAAGTGAGCAGGGAAATAGTACACCAACGTCCAGATCCGGATCCCGCATATCGATTTGCTCGTCTCGCATGTTACGACTCGAAGAGATCGTCCCTCTAACCCAAACCTGTCGTGCGCCATTATACAACGACGATGAAGATCATTGGATATGTCCGTGGGACACTCTCTTTAAGCTCTTTAAGTCGTTAAGCTCGTGTCGCAAATGGAAGGTTCGCGTGTACGTGTTGCAAAATGGAGGGCACGTATACGTGTTGCATCGCCTTTACTTAGGGAACTACTAGCGTTCTTATCATTAACAGCGAATAATGTGTTAATTATAGAGGAAAAAAATGCTATTGTAACTTAAGATCTCTGAAGATAATTAAGATAATCAATCTTTTTTTTTCCTCAAATAAATTTTATGTTTCTCTTCGTTTAATTCGACGACGTGTTTACTTTAGGAAGATAAATGATGTCTTAAACTTATTTGATTAAAAACGAACGATAACACAACGCGATTACTATGCTTTAATAAAATTTAATATAAAAGGACTTCCTCTTATAAATTTACGAAAATTGAATTTCGGTCAAAATTGGGTGAAAATTTGATATGTTGTAGATCTCGTCGTCCTGATGGGATAATAAAAGGTCTCCATAGGCATGATCCCATATAAGAAATCGTTTCACCTCTACGAGCCATCATTTTTCAAAATAGGCTAATATTATAATATCTTATTTTCAAAAAATACGAAGAGTTCCTACATCATTTGCAATTTCTATGTATATTTTTAAATAAAAAGAATTATAATGATAATATTGACTTGTTTGCTTCTTACGAAAAAGCTATAAAGGTATATATAATATAATGATATGGAAGTTAATAACTTGATTTAAGACCCTGATTTGTGAGAGACGAGAGAATTCAAAATAATCAAGCACTTCGATTTGTGAGAAGCAATCAAGTCAATATTACCTTTATAACTTTTTACTTAAAAATATAAATAGAAAATGCAAATAATGAACTAGGAATGCATTGTACTCATTGAAAATAAAATATTGTTATTAGCCTGTTCAGAAAAATGACGCCTCATAGAGATGAAACAGTTCATTATAGGAAGAATCATACTTGTGCACTGTGGAGACATGTTCATGTGGAATCAAATGAAAAATATCAAATAATAAAAGAAAATCATCTATCGATGATTTTTTTTTCATTACTTTCTGATTAAGAATATTATAAGATATTTAGTTGGATAATGAATATTTTGCACCGTATTTTTCATATTTTATGTCGCAACATGTCGACATAAAATATAAAATGACGCCTAAAATATATATACAGTTTAATAATTTCACCTAAATATTTCTACGAGCACTGAATAACAAGAAAAATTTATCTCTGTAAAAGGAATATAATATGATTTCGTTGAAAAAGATGTAATTGCAGAAAAAGTGGAACATCGTTGGAAATTGGATATCATTACGTTTTACTTTGTCCTCTACCACTTTTTCCTATCATAAACCATAAAAGAAATGTGATCTCTTTGAATTATCTGACTTATCCCGTAACCAAACGAAATAAAACATTATCTAATTACACGAAAGCGACTTTACTGATATTTATGTTTGATGAAATGATTTCATGTATTTTTTGATAATTTATGTATCTTGATTCTCAAAGAAAAAAATTGCTTTATATACTATTGCGTTTCCCTCCTGATATTATCTTATATTTTGACATTCAAATAAAATCTTTGATCTCTGTTATTCCCTTGATAGGGTAAGATACAGATATAGATACGGGATGAAATAATATCCTAGGGGACAAAGTTTAAGCCTAATTTATGTAAGTGAGTTTCAAGCACGCAGTGTAATCAGCAAAAAGTCGCCTTAATAGCAACTTAAAATTATTATGACTAATCGAGACAATCTGAATAGGCGGGTTTGGGCTCCAATCGCGATTAATCTTTAAGCGTCGCGTGGTTTTTTAAACAGATTATAGCCGTATCGACCGTGTTGTCGCCACTGCGACGCCATTCGCCAATTCAAGACCTTCTTTGGAAATCGTGACGAATTCATAATGAATTGTCGATCATTCATCGTCCAGCCGACGCACGTGCACAAAGTACATAGGCGCGAAATAATGACGTTTATTTGCTCGCCGAAAGCAACATGGATTCGACGTAGTATAGCACATGTGTAGTGTAGCACATGTTATATATAATACATGTACAAGATGTCTTCGGTTCACCAAATTTTATTTCTTTTATGAATTCCAGATCTTCTCTCGAATGAATGATTTAAGCTCATTTCCTTTTATATACATTTACGCAATGAGAAAAGAATTGTTTGTCTGAAACTAAATTAATTTAGTTGTCTTTATTTCTTTTCAGAGAATGTATGTATTTAAGTAAAGTAATATATTTGACTTAACATATATACTATACATTCTTTATGGAAAGAAATAAAGATGGACTAAATTAATTTAATCAAATAAACAATTTTTTCTCAGTGTGAGCAAATAAAAATTTATAAATTATTAATTCCGAGAAGGTCAGCTAAACTACAGTAAAAGAGTAGATAACAATTCTATAGACTCTTATATACTTAAGTTGTTACTGTTGTTGGATGCTTGTCATAACTTGATATTCGCTGATCTTGGAATACGCTCTACATACAATTTACATAGTATTTTTCTCAAGGGAAAGAAATTCTGGATACGTTCATTACGGAGACTTTGTTATAGAAATTAATTGCAAATGAACTTCGCTATACGTAATAAGTAAATATAAGCACGATAATAATTTAATTCATGTATTTGAATTAATATATACTTGTAATTTGTGTGCATAGACACGCTGACCTATAAAGTTTTGAGACTTTTCAACTTTGGCATTGGCGAACTTTCGCATTATCATAGAAATTGCGGCACTGGCGTTGTTGTAATAAAGAATTTCTAAGGAATTCTTACGACCAACTACTCAAAAGGAGTTGCTTATCAGTTTAGTTTAAAACCGACAATTCTCCTTCGAAAAATTTATGCAACACGTATAACAATTAATGGCGGCTACTGCAAAATAGTTTTCTGTTGTACACTAATTATCGTAAAATTTAACAGTGTTAATTATTATTTTCCCCAGGAAGCAATTAAGTATCGTATTTGATATAATGGAATTAATTAATATTATTAAATAATTCTCGCGTATAAATGCTTATATATTTTTAACGCTAAGTAAGAGTAATGTAGAAATAAAAAATTAATAGAGGAAAGGATTATGAAATAAGAGGATTCTCTTAAACTAAGATATTAAAGTTTGTTAAAATTCATCTAATGAGTTAGATAATTTAGATGAATTTTAATAACTTCCCTTTTACTCTGATTTTAATTACTATTGTTTTTGAAATATAGAAAATCAAAACACTTGTTTTTTAAGTTTTTTGTTAGTAGATATTCGTGTATAACTACTTTTGATATAAATTTGTTAGCCATAGGGATACCTGTTCTACTGTAGAAATTCTTACACAGAACAAACCTAATCTATAATAAATAACTGAGGAAGAAAAAAAGATTGCGTTTATAGAATAAGAGGGAGGATAGAATAGGAAGGATATCACTAACTGGTATATATAGTTTAATTTTACGTCACGTTGGAATATGTGTGTTCATACATTTCATTATTAATTTTAATTCAATTGTATTATTTCACATTCAAGGCCTCCAAATAAATCTGAAATTATAAAGTTAATACCAACATTCTTCTCAACATTACGTAGAGAATACGTATCTGTAAAGCTATTATTCACTATCTATAAAATTGAAACGCAGCTTTTATAATATAACGTATTCACTAATGACCAGTGATATTACTACTTTGGTTCTGCTCATGATTGCGTTTCGAGACCAAAAAAGATTTCAGGACGCAGATTCAGATATGTGTATAAATTCGTAAAAAATATTTAACATTCAAATCCGAATGTAGGAATTTTTTAATTTAATTAAAAATAGTGATTTTTTAATAAATATTTTATAAATATATAAAGTTAATACAATTGACAGCGTTTTTTTAAAAAACTATCAACTCTTTGTAAAATGTTTCCCTAAACTGTAGTTTCAAGATAAACGCGTTATAAAGCCGAAAGGCTGCTAGTACATTGCAGTAATATACATACTAAGTATACAGCAACATGCAACATTTTATATCCAGGCAGCTGAAAATGCTCTTAAATTTTAGTTGAAAAACGCATTATGAAGCAAAATGTCAAAAAACAGCTTTGAAAGTAATAAAACCTTTTACATCTCTCTGATTAGAAATTTGTAAAATTATATAAAGAAATAAAAAACCAACGTCTGTAACGAGATTGATTTTATTCAACAACTGTGACGGAATTTAATTGTTTTCTTTTATCCGCTGGAAAATGATATTATTTATCTCATAATTTCTATAATGTCTATAATTTGCCGCAACACCTGAACGTGGAGTTCTCGTTTGCTTTCCTCCGAAATTTCCGATATTACAGACGTGCAAGGCAACATTGTGTGGAATTGAGCCAGTGTGCATTTCTCTGCGTGACCGATTTGCATAATTACACTTCGTCCACATGAGCAACTAAGTGTAATGCCCTACCTTAATGAATTCTCGATAATCAATGCGTTGGAAATGCCGATGTATTGTAATTAGTTTTTGCATTTGGCACCGCGATATATATTTTACGTTATATATATTAGACTGACTTTTCAACGCCCTGTATTGTACACTATAGTTTGAATAACGTGTGTCATAAAACATTTCTCTTATAATGAATTGCAAATTTTCTGTGACTGGTTTCAACAATTCTCGCTGCGCTTTTGTACTTTGCTTCATTCAGGCTTTTATTATCTACACGTTTTATAGAATAACTTTGTGGCTTATGCACTTTTAGCGTAAAAAGTACCTTTTACACCATTTGCCGACATAAATAATTAAAATCATGTTAATTATGTATATCTCAAATATAGATACATGTCAATAACATAAATTATCAGTGAAGCTTAATACAACATTGTTATCGTTTATATTTTACAGCTACTAAACCGCGAATACTAATATATATATATATATATATATGTATATATATACATATACATACATATGTATATATAGGGTGGCTACTAAGTACTGTAAAAGATTCTAAGAGGTAATTTTTCACAAATTCAAAAAAACTTTGTATGACCAAAACGGCTTAATTTCAAAGATATAAGGTATATCATAATCGAAGAAAAAATTTCGTGATTGGCATTTTTGTACTACATGTAAACGCATGAACTTTGGGCAATATAGTTTGCTAACTTCAAATGCTTATAATAAAAAACTATTATAGTTTATATTATATATATTATACATATATATGTACAGTTTTGTAATTATTTTTGTTTACACTAATATTATATCATATTATTATTATATTACATTATCTATTAATATCTACATTAATATTATCAGATTAATTTTTATTTGGGCCTGAATTTAACTATTTTAATTCAAGTAATTAAAATGTATTCAAGTTCAAGTATTCCAATTCATATGTTTGTTTCAATTGAAAAATTATTTTTATTAGCGATGACCATCTTTCGTGAAACTGTAGATCATGTAAAGCAGTATGTTAAAGCTCACGATATCAAAATGCATTTGCAATAATGTTTCTTGGTTATTCTGCTCATCTCGCGCTTTTCTACTTTTACTATCGACATTCTGTCAGTACTTTTCGACATGGAGAACATTCCAGAGAAAAAGGAAAATGGAGAAAACAGAATATTATATGTGTATCATACTATTTGAAAGTGGAAGACATGAATTCAATGTTTATATAAATTTTCCCATTAAAATCATAACTATGACATCAAATGTTATATTTACAGAATCAAAATATGAATTAAATTTTTATATATTTAAAGACATACCAAGATTAATTAAACAGAAATTTTTTAAGAAAAATCTTTTTCATATATTATTACATATTTTTTGTATACATTATTAACCTTAAAATGTACTTATATATTTATTTTAGATACAATTTAAACTTATTACTGCTAAATTTTTGTGTTGCTATTTTTTTGTAACGTTTCTGCTAAGTTTCCTACAAATAATCGTCGCAGCGAAAATTTATTGCTAGTCTTAATAAGACCGGCGAATGAGGTCACATGTATCACACGTTGGATATATGCTCGCGGAGTGCATATATACGTACCTGTGTATGCATATGTTGTAAGCTATGTTGACGGTAGATTCTGAAACTTCAGTGTAGTTCAAGGAACGAAATAAACGGTAGCAAAACACATGAAGCAGGGGTAACACGACACCTTGAGTTGCATGCTAATCCAAATAAGGCACCCCTAAATCTTCCTGTATCGAGAATATTCCAGGCATTAAGCTAAATAGTAAATATTTGTAGGGAGTGATTTTTGAAAGATTCTCAATTTTAATAAAAACATGAGGGACCAACAGATTGGTAGATTTAAAATTCTCGAGAGATGACCTGATATATCACTGTGTAGAAGTTTCAAAAATTGAATGATGTGAAAAACTTAAAACGCAGTCGTGTGCAAAGTTTTGGTAATCCTAAGTCTTACGTATTTCAAGTTTTTGAAGAGTAATAATATTTAACATCCCCTAAGTTTGCAAAATAATTTGTAACCAACCTAGATCCAACTTATATCTAACTTTGCAACTAACTTTTGAGAGAAAAAGAATTATAAAGATTCAAAATTTTACAATTTTAAATATTCGAAGCTTTAAGAACTTTCAATATTTCAAAGTTTCTAAAATGCAAAAATGCTCAAAGCACAAGAAACCAGAAACATTTTATAGACCGTGTCTCTAAAAAGTATCTACAGTTTTGACCAAAAATATAAAGTATCCTCAACAAAGTGACGTAAATGTTTTATATCTAACGAAAAATAAAGGAACAATTTTGTTGAAAAATAATATTTATCTTTGTAATAATTTTAATATTTTGTTAGTTTTCCTTTAGATGTTATTACATCTTTTGCAAGAAAAATGCAATAAATTAAGAATACTTATGTACTTATAATAAGATTGTATAAGCATTTTTAAATTAGATTTTTAGACTTTTGTTGCCTAAATAGAGACCTCTTTATTAAATTCCGGTTTTCTGAGTAGCTTCGAACTATCACGACCTCGAAACGATCGTATTTCACCGCGACGAGTTAATTTCCATTCTAACGCGTCATGATAAATCCCATCAATGAATTAAATGGCCTAAAAGGGCGGCGATGAAAATGTAGGACGCACTTACTTCTGTTATGCTTCATTGTATAATGCTTCACTCTACTTTCGTGAGTCATCGGAAGTAGCTGATTGCTAATCACTTCTAATTGCGCCGAAATTCTTCGACACGATAGCTATCCTAGTAAATTAAATGAAACCGTTTCATCGCGTGACGAAATTTTGGCTGTATCTTTTGTGCCAAATGCTGCAGTTTGTTTCGTTAAAATATATAATATATTGTGGCATATCGAGGTATTCCTATACGAACAATATACGTTCTATGAGAGGTTAACACGAAAGTAATATATCTTAACTTCATTTTGTTAACGATAGTAATATACCATAATATCAACTTTATAGTACTTTTTATCGAAAATAAATTGCTTATTAATTTATTGATCACACCTGCTTATATATATATATATTATCATTTTAAAAATTGCCGGTCTGAAACATATATATATATATAAAACTGTTTGGGATTTAGACCGACAATTTTAAGTTAAAGAGGAAAAGATAAGCAACGAATTACGAGAGAGATTTTACTGTCTGCCACTACCTTTCACTATCATCTATTAAATGCAATTAATTTTCGTTTGAATAAGGTGAATTTTGGAGCTCGTCCTTTCCCTTTGACCTTCCTTTCATCACAGATAGAGTGAGAAATATTCAGTAGGGCGTGTATGTCAAAGCTTTAGGGGTTCTCAGGACGGTCACGCAGTTTGTGGCACGACATCACCTCTTTAGGGTCAAATACATAGATAGTTTCGATCGAATAACTCTCACTTAGGATGGCATCCGAGGATAGTCCGATAGTTAGTTCATTAGCTAACAGATTAATGAAGCATATCCGTGTGTCCCGGGGCGCAAAAATTCATGTAATCCGATGAGTTATTAGATGCATTACGTTCCTTGCATAAAAAGTTATACTATAAGTCACATATTAAAATTCGCTCCTACATATTAATTGATCCATATATTAGGCTAATATATATACGATTAATCTTTCAATTAACGTCGAGCGACACAAATTTAAAAATATTCTTTTAATTTTTATATATTGTTCATATTGTAGAAAATTTAAAACTCACTTTAAATAATAAATGAATTTATCATTTAAAAAAAATAATTCTATTCAATCGTTCAATCAAAAGTGACACAACTCAAAAAACATGATTTTTAATATCAATATCAATAACTAAATTAAGGATAGAACCGCAGTAATGTAAAAATCAATTACTCTCAGTTTTTCAGGCAAAACTTAGAAAACATTTTTATGTTATTTTAAGATTAATTAAATTATGTAAAAAAATTATTAATTAAAATTGTTTTCAGAAAAAAACTGTTTTTAATGATTACATCATAAAATCCATACTTTTTGAATATCTCTTATGTAGATATAGAAACAAAATTAGTCAAAAAGTTACAATTTTGTCACAGTTAAGGTCTTTCTTCCAAAATAAATTTTTTAAATATTATATCTTAAAGGATTATATATGTGAGACATACAACTTATAGAAATCAATGTCTTAAATCGTATGCCTTAGCACGTGTATACTCTGCCGACATTCTTTTTTCCATGTAGACATTTTTTGTATCCTACTTTTGCCTGATTTCCACTGATGTCGCACTTATTGTGCAGAATCATTGAAAGAATTTGTTATTATTTTCCCGCATCCTTCATATTTACAAATAGCTTTTGCGACCGCGACTTCAACATGTTCCGATGGAAAAATATCTTGAAGGATGCGGGAAAATAATAGCAAATTTTTCAATAATTTTCAAATAACAATATAAGTGCGACAGTGGAAATCAAACAGAAAACGAATGTCTAGATATGAAAAGAGAATATCAGCAAAGTGTACATGTTCTAGAGAGAAATATAATACAAACTGAAATTACAAATAGAATAAAGTTTATATGTCAAGAAGAAGAAGGCCTACATGCAGTGTAAAAGAAATTTTTTTTTCAAATTCCTAATAATAATGTAGAATATTACAATCACTCAATATTCTTTATTTATATTTCTTTCCGAATCTTCTTATGCATCTATTTCTTCTTATGAAGCTATTTCTTGTCACAAGATACAAGTATTTTGTGTAAAATATACAGAATTTCATAAATGCATATCAATACACTATAGGAGATAAATTTATAAACTAACTTACTAAAATAAGTAAAAAAACCTCATACAAATATATGTCTTACATATCTTATAAGTTATGGATACTTGAAAAAAATGTTCAAAGTATTCGCTTCATGCGTCAACACAGGCTACTTCACACTTTAGCATTGTCCTCAAAATACTAGGTATTCTTGGAATAGTCTCAAATCCATTTCCTATTCTTTCTTGCAGATCATCCTCATTATTTATTGACGTTGAATACACAATAGATTTTGAATGACTCTAAAAATAAAACTCTAATGGACTGAGATCAGAGGAGATCGTGCATGGTAACCATGGAGTGGATCCGCTCGCCCTATCTATCAATTTTGCGAAAACATTGTTTAGGAATGTTCTCACTTCAAGATGGAAATGAGACGGCACCATCGTACATGAACGGTCATAAGTACATCAAATGTCGGCCATTTCAGCATAAATGTACATTGCTATTTTATCGTTTTTAGGGCCGATTGTTGCATAAACTGAGATAATTTACTTATTGGATAAACAAAAGAGTAAAGAGTAAGAACATAACAGAGTAAGAGTAAGACAGTGAGCTGAAGTTTACCGAAAGGTGGAACAATCCAGTTTTAGAACAGTATTTAGAACAGTAACTCGCGAACATAAGATACCGACTGCTTGAAATTCTGTCCGATTTATTGATGGATATTGTTTGTAAACATTAGATAACGTCGAGATGTGCTAAAATGTACAGTAACGTGTGTTGACGCACAAGGCAAGCATTTCAAACATTTTCTTTAATCATCCATAACTTGAAAGTTAAGATATGTGGGAGATATATTCATATGACGTTTTTTACTATTTTTGTATAGATTTACCTTCTAAAGTATTGTCATGCATTTATGAAACCTCCTGCATAAGCATTTATTTTTCAAAAAACTGCGACAAAATTTTAACTCTTTGCTAATCTATTTTTTTCTATAGAAGGATATCCAATAAATAAGGATGTGTATTTTATTATCTAATTACCTATTTCTTTAAATTTCTATTTTCAAAATATTGTTACATTTCAAGAAGAGTGATTTTTTTAGAGTTATGAAACGAAAATTGCAAAAACGATATTTCATCAAAAATATATTATCTTGTCGATATTATTTGATTAATCAATAATTTTCTGTAAAATTGAAAAATAATTTTCCCTTTTTTTAATTTCTAAAACTTAATTTGTGTCATATTATATAGTTTCGTATATATTATATATTTTATATGCAAGGTGAATTATAAGTACATTTAATTCTATTTATGTTATCTTAATTCTATTTATAATTTTATAAGCTATAATAGTAAAATATCAACACATAAATATTAAAAGGATATAAAAGTATTAGGTGTTGGAATTAATTCGTAGCGTTTTACAAGTGATGGGAAGTACTTTCATTAATGTATTTTTTAATGCTCATGTGAAATAAATAACATTCTTTCATTAAAAAACGCTACGAATTAATTCCAACACCTAATATCAATTTAAGTAAGTTGAGAGTTCAAAGAATCAATCATTTTGATGTCACGTTGATTTATTCTCTTGACAGGGTTTTCTATCGTAAAAAAACTGCGTTTTAATTCTGTCAGGTTTGTAAACTTTAACACCGCGTTCAACTCCATTCGTTATCTGCCTTCGTTAATCTTCGCGAATTCCCCGGGTGGTGCAGCGCGGTGCGTCAATCCAGTCGGTGTAACTTCGGTATGTCGATAGATTTATCGCAGCTGGTGATCGCGCGCAGGCAAAGCCGCGTGTCATTTGCGTCGCCTTTACGTGCCATGTCACGTGTAACCGTCCTCGACTTCATCGCGATGAAAACTACTCAAACTCTATTGTGACGGTGTAGCGTGTGTGCCCGGTCTTGAAGTTCTATGAATCCACCGTGAGGCATAATTCACGATAGACTGATTAGATTTAAACATTTAAACGCGATTCGAGCGCACGATTCGAGGAGAGTAGATATAAAAAAGCGAATATTTTACGAAAAAAAGTGCTATATCTAGTGTTAATGAAATAAATACTTTGTAATTTAAGTGTACTTACCTCTTAATTTATGAAATTAATTTAACAAAATAAATTATTTAATCGTTAACAGATTTTGATTACCTTTTTTTAGAAATAGGGAATAGGGCGTCTTTTAAAACAACATGGCTGTGTAAAAGCTATCGCCTGTTTTGGAAGAAACGCAGGCTTACAAGTAATAATGGAAAGAATAAAATCAAAATACATTTTAATAAGAAGTATATTCTTAGAATTAATATCTGAAGGATGGAAAAAATAACTTGTTCCTAATAAAAACGTTCTTAGAAAAAAATGTGAATTTCCTCTATTTCTACATGAATTACGAGCTCAGCCGGTACACAACTTGTACTGGTACCAATCTTTATTACTTACAGAATAATTTTCTGAACAGACACAGCAGGTCATTGTCATTATGTTTTGAATTGTAGCAAATTTCGACTTGGTATTTTTAGAACTGGCGTTTTCATAGAAATGGATACACACCGGTTCTTTCATAAAATTATGTGCCAAAAGTCTGATCTTAAAATATCTAATAAACCAAAACAAACAAAAGAGATATATAAACGTTCTTGATTAGGTGTTAGCATATACAATATCCGACTAAGAAAACTTATCCTAAAAGTTAATCATAAATAAATGCAATTGACATAGAAATTTAATTTACTTTTGGTCATAATAATCTTTTACTTTTTACTATAGAAATTCCATTTATTTAATAGCGACGCAGTTTCAATGCGTTGCTATTAAATAAAAATATTTTAAAATTTTGGCTAATATTTTTTAATTACTTGAAATATGTGACTCTTTCAAAAAACATGTCGCTCTTTCATACTCACTGTATGTAAAACTCTTTTAATCTGCTTTATGTAAAATTTTCTTAATCCGCGTTTAATTTTAATCCATCCGTATCGTCGAACTAAAATATATAAGGTAAAAATGAATCTATAACTTTCCTTATGAGATATTTCTAATCCCTAAAGTTTCAGAACGAAATATCTAATATCTCGGAAAAGAAATTTTTTAAATTTTGTTATCTATTAATGGACAGTAAAGAGAAAATTCCAGTTCTCTAATTTTTCTTACTCATTATAATCTTCTAAATATCAATTTTTATTGATTTTTTTCAGACGAATGTCATAATTGAACTACTTTTAATGTCATATTTTTGTCCTATTTGCATTGCTCATTGCGTTTTTAATAGCATGAAGTTATGCAATATCTCAAGAGTAAATGTTTTCATCTTTTGCTTTGTGCTTCATCATTCACCCATACGATTCTCTTTGAAAGAAGAACTTTTTTCTCTTCTCTTTCTTCTGTTTCTCTGTTTTTAGCTCGCTCTTTTCTATTTAAATTAATCTTTATTTTTCCCTTAATCAGTACTCTCAATACATATATCTGTTGATGCTTTTGGTCAGAGAACTTTTATCATCGTGCCAGCACGTTATTATCGTAGGTAGAAGATTGGGTTGGTATGCTCGGATTCTCGTGAAATTCATGTAACATATAAAGTGAATTCTTTTTACGCATTGGTTATTACCAACAAAATTGCACGAAAGGTCGCTCGCAAAGCGAAGTTTTCTTTTTGATTGTTCGTCATCTGTGCAAGTGGAGAACGATATTTGATCAAAATTTATTTTGTTTTCACAGAGCATTTTAATTGGCTTGCTCGTTCCGCTTTCTGATGCAATTGTTCTTTTAACGATCGATCGCACCTCTTATCCTGCCAAAGTCGAAAATTCATTGTTTGCAGATTTTTCCTTGTTTGTATGGTGAAATAATTGACGTTTTATACATATATACACATATATTATTATATATATAATATATAACATATGTCTTTATCTTATATATTAATTTAACATAAAGGAAAGGGTGTACATATATTAATATTAATATATTATTAATATATGTGTTATATTAATTAATATATAATACATATTAATTTATATATTAATTAATCCTCCAGCATCACTTTGTATCTTTTAAGAATGTCTTGTACATATTTTTAAAATGGTAATAAAATTATGAAAAAATAATTCAGCTCAACTTAAAAAAGATTTTTATGGAGCAAATGCAATTAAGCACAATTATTTTGTTATAATGAATTAACAGAAAATTATATTGTGTTAATATAGATATTTTTACAATACATTTATGGGAGAATTTTTCTTTACATTGAATTTCTGAGAAAATATTAGGTGTTGGAATTAATTCGTAGCGTTTTTAATGAAAGAATGTTATTTATTTCACATGAGCATTAAAAAATACATTAATGAAAGTACTTCCCATCACTTGTAAAACGCTACGAATTAATTCCAACACCTAATATAATAAAGAGGATTATACGTTTTTCGGAAAACAAATTAAAGATATAGGTATTTGATAAATTTAATCTTATTATTTTTGCTTATAATTGCATCAGACCTATCTTGTAATTATATCCATTGGATTTCCTTCATAAAGGCACAATAAAAGGTAACAATGACTTTCTCAATACATCAACGGTTTATTTATTCGTCTGATGAACCAATCAGCGCTTTTTACGCCTAAATAAACAATCAAATGCGAACGAAGCCCGAAAAGCGTCAGTCGTTCCTCACGAGAGCTCGTTTATGCGTTTTCCATTCGCCTGCGATTTTCCTGTCAGAGACGGAGCGATTCGTCCCCGGACACACACGTGTATTTGTACTCCTCCCTGTCGTTTCCGGCCGTTCGCTTTTCCCATTTTCCACAGTATCACACACAGAAATTCGACACTCGATTTTCGCTTTGTGTTGATCTCTGTTGTTGCACGCGCGTCCTCCGATCCCCTCTCACGCCCAGGAGATATTTTTCTATTATTTTTCTATTATTCTATCCTTTCGCGTCTCTCGTCCTCTTTCTCGATCCCAATTCCCGTTGTTGTTTTCACCTTCATCACTCCAGTGGGTAGTTAAAAAAATAGCCAGGCTCGTCGATCGACGTTTACTTTATCGATCGAGCTTTTATCTGATCCGCCGTATATTAGCGAGCTTTTACACGCGTGGGAACGTTAAAGTAAATGAAGTACGTCGTTACGTCGTCGATGTTAACCCTTCGCCGTATGTTCACATTGAGTTAACTCCGCATCGCGGGTTAATGTTGTCTACGGTTACTCAGTTTGTAGATAATTTCTCATGATTACGCTATTAATACTCTTGTAATGTTTAGCTTATCTAAACATTACGTGATGTTAAACACTCCTTTTTACAATAGAACCTCATTTTTGTGACTCCCACTCACTTAATGTTGACTTCGCCTTACGTTCGTTCTCTCTTCTAATTGTAAAGTGGAAGTAATGAGAAATAGCACTTGACAATTGATAAAAGAGAATTAGTTTCGCATTTCCTTTGAAATTCGACGAAGAATTTTTGATTTCACGAAATTATGAGATAATTTATATGCTGTAAAAGAATTGTGTAAAATTATAGAAATAATATGTGCAAAAATTACAATTTATAGTGAAAATTATGGAAATATATAAAGTTATGTATTTTTTTAAAAATTAGTATTTTTATCTTTGTTTATGTATATATATTTTTATGTTAGACAGAAATCCAAACAATACAGAGAAGTCAAAAAATAATTCTTTTTAGAGATCTGAATTATGAAATGTAGTTTTTTTGCGTTTCATTTCTGATACAAAAATATTATTAAAGATACTAAAAGATTTTATTTTTATGTTATCAATTCTAAGGTCTTTTTTAGATAGAAAAGGAAATCTTCTTATAGTCTATAAGAATTTACAACATAATTGAAATAGCTTTTAGATAATATTTTAGTAAACATAAATAATACAATTCTCAAGAATATTAATTTTTTAAATATTATTTTTACACACAACTAAACAAAATTTTACTTTTACCAAATACATATACTTGATTTAATTTCCTCATGAAGCTCTATTTCGGCGACTTGCTTCCAAAAAATTATTTTATTAAAACACATGTGAATGTCATAATGTTATGCTTTTTATTCTGTTCTGTATGATTTTTACTTACAAGAAATAGAATTCCGCGATGTATATCTACTGACTATACCGCATACTTACTACTTGTGGGTGAGCAAGTTTTTTGCGAATCTATTACGAATACAGGGTTGACCATATTCGACGGAAAGATGTTTTTTTTTTCAATCATGGGAAATGTCGTTACTCGATCTAACATCTCTGTCAAAAGTTACAGTGTTGCCAGATCTTTCCGTCGAATATGGCCAACCCTGTACATTACGTTCATTCATAAAAAATTTAGACAGACGAATTTTTTTTTTTAATTCATAACGATTTACTTGTACTATTTGGGAAATTACAAGAACAATAGCATAATTTATAATTTTTATGTAAATGTACATAAAAAATTTTTTTTTACTTTTGCAAATTATTTAATTATTATAAAGAAGTAGTTTTATTTGAAAGTTGTAACTTTATTTACGTGTGTAAATATACACATTTATATTTAATATACACATTTAATAGTGAGTCCCAAAATTTCTCACTAGATATATAATAATAATGTAATTGTTATAATTTTTTAAATATTATAATATAGAATAATCTGTAAATACTTCTCATTTTAGCATATATCACAAAAGAAACTAAAGTAACCGGACTCAATATGGACATATATACTTAAAACGCTTTTCATTATTTATAGGTAATTACACGATTAATTCAACAGTAATAGTTCGTGCAAGTTGTCTGTCTGACTTGATTGCATCAGTTTATTTCTCAATGTGTCCATTCTGTTATCGTCAATAAAGCAAAATGTAGAATGTCGTAGTTATGATGTAATATTTATAGATACAGACATACTGATTATATACATCGATTGTAACGTTTCTTTTGATACTTCTGTTATTCTAAACGATGGATTCTATTTCACTAGCTAAACATTTTCAGATTGTGTTATATTGTTAAAAAAGTTTTATATAAAATTATAACAATATAGTGAGGAATTTTGGGACCCTATTAAATACACTATTAAATGTATACATTTACACACGTAAGTATATAAAATTATAATTTACAATTAAAACTATTCTTCTTTGTGTAATAATTGAATAATTTGCGAAAGTGAAAAATTTTAATTGAAATTAAGTTTATAAAAATTATACGTTATGATTTGTTAATTATTAGGTGTTGGAATTAATTCGTAGCGTTTTACAAGTGATGGGAAGTACTTTCATTAATGTATTTTTTAATGCTCATGTGAAATAAATAACATTCTTTCATTAAAAACGCTACGAATTAATTCCAACACCTAATATTATATATACAAATTTCTCTCAAGTTATTTATTGACAAGGGTGGATAAGCACATAAGTAAATAAGTAAAAACTAGACGAGTCTATTTGCAAAATAATTCTTTTTTTGTGTATTTTTATATATCAATAAACATATTAATATGTTAAACTTTATAAAAGTAACATTGGATTATTGAGTTTTCCGTTTTTCTAACATTTTTTTCACGAAAAGATGGAAACATATTTTTTGATCATGTTAAGTACATATGTATCCAGTGTACTCAGACTGCTACTTTTTTTAAAATTTTTAATATTTGAATATGTTTTATTAACATTCAAAAGTGTTTTTTTTTTTAATGCAATTAATTCTTAATTTTAGACTCAGCAACAAATTAAAATCACAAAGCTTAATATATAGGTATCAGTTACCTTATATTTTATTTTTAGATGTAATTTATGTGTAGCTCCGATACGTGACCGAGCTTTCGTGCAAAATGTAAAAACTGATAGCTGAAAATTGGAAAAAAGGTTTCCTTTGCGCGTACACGATACGGTATGAATAAATAAGATCTAACGTACACCCACGGGGATAAGAGTGGCACGCAATGAAGAGACAGTTAAATACGGGGTAACTCGGGGTATTATTGTGAATTGTCTCGCATGTCAATTTCGATCCCCAAGGACGTCCTGTGGATATACAGGGTCATCGGGACTGGTTACGAGAAAGGTCTTCGGGGAATTTGATTAGATCTCCAGGAAATTTTCTAACCGACATGATCAGTTTTTGTGTTCGTAGTGTTTGCCGTCGCAAAGACGTAAAATTTCTCGTAAAATTGGTTAACTCTCCTCTCTAGTCGATGCATGTCTTTCTTCATCTTGATTACTAGTAGGTACTTTAATTAAACTTCTGATCGCATAGCACCGAGGTAGACATACAGCAGCAAACAATTGAATTATCTGAATTCTTAAAGATTAAAGAACACGGTAGCGTTTTGTGCTAAGTTGTACATTTTTGTAATTACCCAAGTAGAAAAATGTTTGAGAAAAACTGATCACTAGTTAAAAACTGACTAGTTCTTACTACTTTGAATTTACTGGACTAACTAGAATAATTATTCAGTAACCGGTCAGAAATCGTGGTTAAGTAAAATTGGTTAGGAACTATTCAGAAACTAGTCAGGTCAGACGGCTCAGTAAATAATAGCTTATAGTTTCTGGCTATGTTGAACTCGGAAAATTGTGATTGTTATTTTCTCAACTACAAGCCAGAAATTGACCAAGTCAAACATAATAAAATAATACCTGAAATTGTGAAACTCAATAACAATGGATATTTCTGAAAATACATGGAAATAAAAAAAGATTAAAAGTTTTGGAAAGTCAAAGAATAATTATAATAATTAAATTTCCTTCATCATTTACAATATTATTATTTTTGAACATAACATGTAACAAGCGCGTTGTATAACAGATAATAATTTAATTTATTGTTAAGAATACATGTCTGCCTTGCATGGTAACGACCTCCAGAGAGAGAGATCCATAGCGCTTTGTTATGGGCTATTAAATTTTCGATAAATTAATGTGCCGCTACATTTCCGTTGGAAACTCATAGTATGTTTGAGATAAAGTTAGAAGAGAAACAATTTTATATATACATATATATATATATATATGTATATATAAAAGAATAGTAAAATAACAATCATAATAAAGAAATACTCAGCCTTAGAATTGTCTTAATTAAAGATCGTGAATTTAACTATGTAGTAACTGAAGATTAGTAATATTCCGTACACGAAACGCAAGTCTCAAAGCACGCGTTTGAGGCTATGCGCATATACGAAATTTTAGATATACATCGTTATAATTTTTGTGGACATGGAATTTATTGCTCCTCAGTGGCGAGCTTGCGTAAAATTCCGACAGAGCGGCGTTATAAAATTATACACGAGATATATGCGAAGTTTTTGGGCTGGACATAGGACACTTGGCTTTTTTTTTTTGTTATTTATGCAGCAACTCGTCTCCAGCGACCCATAATAAAATGCTATTATGCACGAGGGTTGTATGCAGAGGAAACGTTCAGCCTGGGATGAGTTTAAAAAAAAAAAGAAAAGAAAAAGAAGAGAAAGGAAGAGCGCACGTTACGCAAGATGTTTCTTCTGGATGAATCCCGCGCGACGTCGTCGTCGACGAAAATTCCACCGCGTTTTCAACTCGACCGAGCTTAATACGCTCGGATAGAAGCATTAATCTCGATTTATGCCTGAATCCGACAATATGGTTACCTACGCCGACAGCCGTAACTAGTTCATCCCTTTTGTGTCTTCTCAATCTGTCTCTTATTTCTTAGAATTTAAAGAATTATAATCAACTAGCGTAGGTTAAACTTCATGAGAGACGAACGTATTACTGGATTTAAAAATATATCAAGTCTATAATCTCTGCAGAAAGTCACTGGAATTACAAGTTTATACTTTCGTATAAAAATGAATGTTATACTGTACGTACGAAACAATTTAATAGGATCAATATTTATTTTTGGCGATACAATTTTATAGTTTAAATAAAAATTTTATTATTTTACTTTATTTATTTTTTAAACATGTCTTCTTCTTATTGAACTAATTTTTTTATCTAGGTTCTAACTTTTTATTACTTTGAAATATAATATAAAAAAATCTCTGTATTTTTCTATATTATGTTTCAAAGTATAAGTAATACAAAGTAATATAATAATTTTCATTTTATTAAAAAATTCATGTATAATAATACATGTAATACACCCTTAAGCGTAGTCAGAGAAAGATATAGTGATGACAATTATTAAAGTGATGACTCTATAAATTTATGTATAGAATTAGTACAGGAAAGAGTGGAGGAACTTCGAAAAGTGGGAAACTTAAAAGAAAAGTCAAAGCTAATGATTGTTTATCAATTAATAAATGTCTTTATTCATAAGATATTCCAGTTACTTTAAACTGCAAATAATTAGTATTTATATATTATCAATGTAAACTATATATAGTTTCGAAAAATGATTCTTAAGCAAAGCCAAATCAATTTCGTTTTTTGTTTAAAATTAATTGTGGTTTACATTAATAATATATAAATATTAATTATTGTAGTTTAAAGTCAATATCCTTTGAAAGACTTCTATTGATAATTATTATCTTTATTTAATTTTTCTCTTAAATTACAATTCTCTCCTCTATTTTCCTTTACATCAAAATGCGTCGAAAATACGTAATAGTATCAACTTTAAACAATTTAAACGGGGTATGTGTTTTATGGTTATTGTTTAACTTTTCCCTTAAGTATTCGTAATTGCCCCATTTTCTCTCCTACATCAAAATCATTGAAAACATGTAATGGTTAAATTTAAACGGCATATGCGTTATCTATAATTACGTGTTGTGGACATTGTGGTAAGCATATTTATATCGGCTATTCTTGAGTGCGAGAAATGAGAGGCTATTACTAACTTTAATATACTACAATAGTATCGTTCGCGTTTCTTTATGTTCGCAATTCCCTAATTTTGACCTACTCTCACCTACAGTTGAATAAATTAATGTACATAGTTGAATATACTGTTTTATAGTTGCATTAATACAGCTGCATAATTCTACATATAAAACTTGTTTAATTATTGCTTAGTTATTGCTGTATTTTTTTCTAAATGTAAGCTTCGCAATAACGGTTTCAATCCTTATCTCGAACTTCGTGCAAATACGGGGAGTCAACCTGAACTCATGGTAGGACAATGTATTTCGGTCGTATCGATCGAAAGGAACTGGTTTTCTGATTTTTGTCATTTCCAATACAAGATATACCCGTGTGCTTCCACGAGGAATCGGGTCGATGATCGATCGGTCGTCCGGTAATGAGGTAACTTTTTAAGCAACTGGGAGGATCTAGCCGACCAACTCTGCTGTCTGATATAAATGATTCAGACTCATTCCCTAGACGCACTAATTATAGATGCTCGTATACAGCAAGGGTTGTTAAAGCTCATAAATTATGAAGATGAAAGAAAATGAACGGTTCACGTTTGAAATGGCCAAGTATCGATGTTCTTTACGCAAACAATGAAAAATCGATTTAGATTGTTTTTTAGGCTAGATTAATAAAAATTGATAATGTCTCAAACGATAAAAACGAATTATATAATTAATGCTTGTTATTATATTCGAAAAGTACTATCGAATAACAAAACCTTTCTATTTAGTTAGTTATCCCCTAACTTTAACAAATTTTTTAATAAAATGTATATATTGTGCTTTTTTTATAGCGAAAACAAGTTATGAATTTAAACAATGGCGACGAGATAAATCCCTAACGTTTTGCAGGGTATCCATCACAAGAACAAAGCCTTTTTGTCAAAAGTTTTACTGTTAGCACATTTTTTGTAGATACGCAGGACCATTTCAGTCTCGGTTTTCTGCGGCTTAATTGCTCACGGAAAACTAAATGAACATGCGCTGCAAACGCGTTCAGACACCATATTGATTTATCCTCGTTTATTAATCGGACTCATTTCGGAGCAGGGATTCCAGTTAGCATTCAATGCTTATTTTACCATCGTTCGAGCGCGTTCGATATGTGGCATATCAACGTGAATATCTGCAGCATCGATATTTTATATTTGATATTGACTAATTTCGAGTATCGATTTCTGCAAAACAAACGCGTTCGTATAAAGCGTCAAACATTCTAGAGATTTAAATAAAAACATTATCAATGTGTACGCATTTGCGGTGCGCGCGCGATTCGTATCGCTATCAAGTATTATAATTTTGCAATTCCGAAGCTGTCATTAGATGTCTCTTTAGAACAAATATTTAATAAGAAAATGTTAGCGTAAAAGTAATAAGCACACTCTTTTTTTTTACATTAGCAAAAATCATAAAAAATTTTATTTGACTCGACGCTTGGGTCATATGAATGTTTCACAGTCGAACAGGGGAACTTCGCATGAGAGAAAACGTGTTACTGAAACAAGGCCAAACTTATAGCAAAATTTTTAGATCCTTAGGTACTACGTATTTTTGCCCTAGGAATTGAAAGTTTAATGCTTTGGGCGAATTAGATCCTGAAATTGTAAATAAATTACATTAGAGGATTAGACTTATCATTCTTTATTTAATCTCAGGGTACGGAGCTTCTTTGATCATTAATATTTAAAATATCATCAATATTTAAGAGAAGATTTAGACTATTTTAATACTAAATTAGCAGACAATTCTTTGAAAATTTAGAAATATGAAGATCCATTTTAAAATCTACACAGTTAAAAAAGTTAAATTTAAAAAATCGAAGAAAAAAGGAGGCTACAAGCAAAAAATTATTATATAAAATAAAATAAATTGTCGAAATATAGACGTTGAACAAAAATAAAAGAAACAATCATTGAGTAAAAATTTAATCTAACATGCTAGCAGTAAACAAACATTTCGAACATTAATTGATTACACTTGATTATTTTCAATGTTAAACATACATGTTTATCACAGTCGGTAAAAACAAAAAAATATAATAAATTTTTCATTTCGCTATCTAAAACAGATGTTGGTTACATGAAAAATGAATATCATAATGTTCACAATTATAAAATATATTGGAAAAAGAAACATACGCATAATAATAGCTACTTGCAGTCAATCATTGAAATGCTTATATTGTCAATAGTAATAAAATGATAAGCTTAAATTTGTCCTTAGATTTGAAGTAAAAACAGAGAACGCATGAAATGAATGTGTTAAATTTAATACATTTGGAAAACTAATTAAGTGATACATCGCTAGACTTTGTACGATTCTCTACATTTTTCATGTCCAGTGAAGATGATTAAAACCAAAAAGATAATAATTATGATGATAATATGTTAATTAAATTGCACTTACATCAGGCTTATTATCTCTTTTTTCAGGCTTATTATCTTTTAAATTAATTTAACAGAAAATATTTAAATACATAGTCACATTATGTTAATTGAACGCTTGGATATTAAAAATTCAATATAAAAATTTTAATAAGAATCAATTTTAGCACAAGTACAAAATATTTTTTATTGTATTATAAATGTTAGAATTATTTCTTTTGGATTTATAATTTTCTTGAATTTTTTCAATCTTTAAGTCTTGAATTTTTCCCTTTCTCTCTTTTAATCTCGTTGAAACTTTTAATTTCTAAATATGCTCGGCTTCTTAGCATCGTCGGATGTTCGTTGTCTAACTTACGATATAATGCCAGGTAAATTATATTATGATTGCATGTTACATCATGTGCAACAACTTCTTAACTTCATATTTCCCGGGTGACTGGTTTAAATAGTTTAAGGAAGCTCATAAAATTACGAATCGCGATATCGATTCGACCATAAATAAAGCAGTAGCGATAGCGATTGAATTTCAGCAGTCCGCAGATCATTAAATATTTCGTGTCGGTCGCTGGCATTAATAATCAAAGAAAACAAAAATAAAAGCGACATGTTAATTAACAGCCAGCTTTCAATACGTTTCGATAAAATTTGACATTCAATGACAAATCTAATTATATGTCTAATAATTTAATTTATTATTGAAGAAGTGCCTAATATTTGTAATAACTGGCATGTCCGACTTTCAATTTATTATGAAATATTTGTCGAAATTTTATGTAAAAGCCGCAATATTAATATGAATAAGAAGTGTAAGTAATTAATATTACGAAGATTAAATGGTATTCAAATAATATTGAATAATATTGAAAGATTCTTAATCAATAACTTAAAAAAAAATTACCGCACTTCTTTGTCAATTGTTTTTTAATTATATTTTAAATAATGGAAACATTAATTTTGTGTGTGTTGTCTACGAAGAATTGTGAAATAGAAAAACCGCAATAAGACGAACTGATCGCAAAATAAAAATGCAATAATTTCGGATATAGGAAGAGAGTTGAATGACAATGTAGTACGTCGTCCGTATCATATTGTGAATCGGCTTTTACATCTGCTCGACTTATGTTATGGCTCATTGAACATCGACTGTAGTTTTCTTTTTACTCTTATTCTGCCTGTCCTCCGGATGACGGGGAATGAAGATCGATATATCGAATTTCTCCGGGGACACCAGCGCACAGTCTTTAATTCTCGTTGATCAGTGAGGCTCGTTCGACTCTCCCTTTTCTTTTTTATCCTTCTTCGAATTCTATCGCTACGATGTCTTGCGCAGGGATTTTCGGCTAAAGGTTTTAAAATCATTATGAATGGCACACGTAAAAATCTATTTCGTTTCATCCGGTCCTCTATACAGTCCAATCAAATTTTGAATTCTTTGAAATAATTCGAAATAATTTTATGTTTTAATCTCCGACATAAATAAAAAATTCAAAGTAAAACAAATTTACTTAAGAAAATTAAAACTTGTTAGGAAAGAAACAAATTACGTGACGAAAAAATTTGACATTTTATATCTGAACTTACACTTGGAATATTTTATACGATAACTTGGAATATAAACAAGAAAGCAAATTTTTCGATCAAGAATTTATAGGTCACGTTATGAGTAATATTCAGAATGACGTTTTCGATCCCTCTGTCGAGAGGGAATCAAATAAGTTTTAGCAAAAATAAGTGAAGACACAAAAAAAGACGTTATTACGAATGAAGTGTTCGGGAATCCATCCTCGAAAGAACGCGGCTTCGCGTGCATTTCCGAAATAAATCATTGGTCGCTTTCTTTCTCATTCGCGTCCTTTTTTCACCGGGCTTGCAAGTGGAAATTGACAAATGGTGTTCTACTTTTTGCCTAATTCCGAAGAAGTTCTATGTAGATACTTAATTTTTCCACGGAATAACAACCATTGTATCTATCGATATTACAATATTTTTTTTCAAATTATAATTATAATTTATTTGATTAAACTCATTTTTCAGAGTTAAGCTTAAAGCTGACAAAGTAATACAAATCTTTCTTAAACTCGTCGTATATCTTGCAATTTCGATCCCTTTTTATTCGAGAAACTTTTACACATACAACTTTAAACATTTTTGGATCTCTGCTTCTTCGTGTATTCGATATATCTTCGAAACTTTTTGTAATAGAAATTACCGATTGCTCAAACTTGATATTTAATATCTAATTAATCTAATATGATCGCATGTTAATTTACATTCGACAAATTATTATTATATCGAATTTGACATTCTAGAATGTATTGGAGGACAATCCAATAAAGGAAGTGAAACAGGGTAACGCAAAAGCAATATAGATCGGTGTCTTCAAAGGTCTGCGTGTAACGAAGAAAGTTAATTCAGTGTACCTGCGGGATTCATTACGCGATGCAGAGAGTTGAAAAAAAGCTTTTATAGATCGGAAGTATCCCGCATAAAGCTTTGAGTAGATGCGTTTGTGCGCAACATTCCAATAGAATACACTTGCAATTACCTATTCTTAATTGCAAGCTAGAGACTAGTTTCTATCTTTTACTCGGCAGGCCTTCTTCGTCATCGATCCGCGAAGCCTCGATTGGATTTAGCTCTGACGATTGAGTCGGCTACTTCGTTACATTAATTCTATAGTATTCAATCCGGCTTCGCGAAAGAACTTTCTGTTCCCTCTTATGCGTTGATTTTCCTCTTATAGCATTTCCACCGTCACTCGGAAAATTACAGAGGCTTTCCTTTCTCTACACTTTTTTTCCCTCGCTAGAAATAATTCGAAAGGAAGTGGAGTGAATTTGATTTAATCAATGTCTAAATGAGATATGAAATCACTCAGTACAATCGTGATACTACAATTATTTTATCATATCATAAAATCAACGATATTATTACAATTTATTAAAGAACTGGAAACAATTTGTTAAAAAATCATAATATTTATTTTAGATGGATCCCAATAAGCAGAATGTCTAAAATTAACGCATGAGATAACTTTAAGATATCTTTAAAATTTCTTTAAGATAGTGCATAAAAAAATTATAAATGATATTAATCTTAAAACTGTCTTATGTGTTGATTAGAATTCTGCTAATTGGGGTCAATGGCAGAAAAACAAGCATTAAAAACATTTTAATAAAATAAAATATGTAATTTATTACATGTTTGTTACAATAAATCACATTTTATTTTATTGAAACATTCTTAAAAATTGATCGAAACATTGTCGCATTTTTGAAACATAGAAAGTAATAATAAATGTCTGTCATTACGGCATAATAAAAAGAGATAATAAATTAAGTCAATGGTTAAAAGAGCTATTGAGAAACTATTTATCTCAAATATATTCTCAATAGTTCCTTTTGACTATTGACTCAATTTATTATATTTTTATTGTGGCTTAACAGGTGTTTAAATGTTATCATGTTCTATTTAACACGCGACAATGTTTCTAACTTTTAATATAATTTTTTTGTTTTAATCTAATTTTCTGTTTGTTTGTAATTTATTTAATTTCTCTTCAATTCTATCACGTTTAATTTCCATTTACCTATTTATTTTTATTTTGTTATTAAAATTTCTTTATGATTATTTTAATATTTATGCCGATAAAGGCGTAAAATTAGTACAATTGAAACTTTCTATAAACTAATTATTTATTCAATTATTTGAAAACAAGTTATATAATATATTTAATTTTATTCAAACATCCTTATTCATTATTCGTTTTGACCTATGACTTTTCCTGATTGCTTTGTATACACGAGGTTGATTTATCTATTATTACAACAATTAATAAATTAATATCAGGGCAAAAAATAATTAAAAATCGACTGTTTTGTCGTAACAAAACTGTCAAATTGTAACAAAGTTTATAATGTATTAGGTGTTGGAATTAATTCGTAGCGTTTTTTAATGAAAGAATGTTATTTATTTCACATGAGCATTAAAAAATACATTAATGAAAGTACTTCCCATCACTTGTAAAACGCTACGAATTAATTCCAACACCTAATATTATGCCACGTTTATCTCATTTATTATGTTGTTCCCTTACTTTAAAAGTAAAGTAACTAAAAAAATAAAGTTTTTCAGAAAAAAGAAAAACCATTTTTCAATTTAACAGAAAATTACTAATTAATCAAATAATATTGACAAAAAAAAATATTTTTTCAGAAACATAATCGAATGTCATTTATGTCATTTTTGTTTCACACAACTCTTAAAAGAACTATCCTTTTTATGAATTTTGATATTTTAACAAAATTATAACAAATCCAGAATAATTGATTAAAAGTAACATAATTCGAAATATCATCAATAGTTGTATTTACTTTAATCAATTAAAATGACTGAATTTTTGAAATAAATAAAATAATTTCTTCTTCAAACTTCGATCATTAAAATTATCTTAATTCTGAATGTTCTTTGTAGAAGACTCCTTTTTATTTATAAACACAATTCAAATGTGTCACTTCTGTATAGAAGGTGCTATAATCTCTTTAAAAACCTTAAAAACGATACGAGTACTATTTGATGAGTAGACTGCGAATTACTTTTGATGATTGATAGAGTAAATCTTTGTCTAACTCATTTATAATATGACAACTAAAAAATCACATTTTTTTAGTTGCGTCACTTTTAATGTAAGAAAACATTTTGAATGAATTATCTTCAGATTAGTCTATTTTCTCATCACCTATTTTCTCATATGCTTTTGATACATTAAATTTTCATTGAAGAGAAACGAGCGCGTACATTTAGAGAAACTCTGTCCCAAGAGAGGAGGAGGAGGTGAAACCTTCCGAAGTACCCAGAATATGCGGAACCGGCTGAAAGGAGAGCTATAAATTTTCTGCCTCCTCCAGCGACTTTTCGCTTTCTATTTTCGCGGAAACGTTTTCGCGCGTACGTTTGGTGAGCTTGAAGAACGGAGCATTGGTCACAACACAATGCGTGAC
The DNA here is from genome assembly GCF_024713525.1 of Acromyrmex echinatior. NCBI lineage: Eukaryota > Metazoa > Arthropoda > Insecta > Hymenoptera > Formicidae > Acromyrmex > Acromyrmex echinatior. Next base: position 1,653,087 of record NC_141868.1, read on the forward strand.
CAGCACGAATACGTTTGCAGAATGCTATAGCAAAAAGGAAGAGCAATCGTGCCCCGAGGTTGCGGTGGACATTTATCGTGAATTAAAGGGATCAAAGGGAATGGACGTCTTCTGAACAAATGGTCGAACATCGAATCCCTTACCCGAGGATTTCCCTCTCCGTATCCACGCATCCTTGCACTCTTTGGTTGATTTACTCTTTGGTCTTTGGCCCGAAAATACGAATGATCATGTGTGCGTGCGTATACATGTGGGTACATAAATCGCACAGATGGAGACGGATATTCCGGTACTAGAAAACATTAGGATAATAAAAATGTCTGATAAATTACCAATGTTCATTCACTCTATGTTTCGAGAATTCCTGAGATTCCGTCGAATCAATTTTTTATTCTCATCTCTCTCTCTCTCTCTCTCTCTCTCTCTCTCTCTCTCTCTCTCTCTCTCTCTTAATCCATCATTTACTTTTGAAAAATAACAAATAGCAAGTAATTAGATCAAACAGAATAATCTGAGATTCATATCAATATTCTCTCTCTATTGGAATTATTATAAATCTTCACACAACAATTATGATAGAGCAATGAGAACTGCTTTGAAACGTTATATGTCCATCTGTGCTCAATAATTAAGTATTTATAAATATTATTTGTATTATATATTTCGTAAATAAGTAAAAATTTTTGGTATTTATAAAGAAACAAAGTGGCTTAATGACTCTCATTCATGGAGCAACCCTGAAAGGTAAGTTAAGCCATGAAGATAATCGGATTATGTATTATTTTAAAAAATGATAAGATTATGTGCTATATTAATCTTTATTAAAATTTTCATGGTATGCATAATAATTTGTAATATTCTTTCATTAAATGACAATTGTACGGATGTAATATATATTACATATATATGTATATTTGTACATATACGAAAAAAAAAAAATCAATCCGACATTTACTACTCGCCTCCCCTCTTCTCACAATGTTAGTACTCCGCATGCCATAAAATTACAAATTTCTGCCCATGATAAGAAGAACTATAAAATTTACGAACAAAGTTTCAATGACATATTTCATTAAACGGTCTTAAATGTTGTATTTACTTTTAAACTTTTTAGAACTTCTATCTGCGAGTAGAATCATATTTTTAAACGACTTTGTGTTTTTATATTTGTTAAAAATTTTCTTAGGCAAAAGAAGTAAATGACAAATTGGGAAAAAGTTACTCTATTCGGGACGCGGAAGTTTTGTTGGCGGAACGAATGGAGAGAAACAAGCAGAGAACAGAAATGCATCTCGCAATACGTCGTCTGGCTGTATCCATCCGCTCCCGCGCGGGCGGAAAATGGCGTTCCGGCGCGATGCGTTTAGCGATCCGATGATGGAAGCGTCGTAACAGCGTATGAAAGCGCTGCCGCCGTTGAAAGATCATCTATTTTTATACGCCAGTCCAGGATCCGGATGATAAAGCACTCTTGGAACTTTGCACCCCTCCTCCTATTTATAAACCCGGCGTTTGGCGAAGGATGAACGTTGTTCTGTCCGCGGTAAATCTCATTACGGAAGTCAGATTCCGGATTTTGTGTCGATTTGTTTTACAGCATTACTCGCGAAATCACAACTTGTGATTCAAAAATTAGAAGAAATGTCGATTTAGTTAGGCACGAGCAAGACAAGTGTGACTACTCTACTTCTTTAGAAAATTAGTTAAATTATGCAAATGCATATTAAACAAGAATATCCAGACTCATATTCTATTAATTAACATCTATTATAATAATATAAAATCTAATATAAATTCCAATTGAAAATTATTACAAAAGTTTCTATTGTTTCTACGACAGATTGTATTATATATTTTATAAGCAAATTGTGGAAGTATATTTTTTTTAAGTAAAATTAATATTTATGATATATTAAATTGACATACATTTTATTTAAAAATGTTCAATAAAGAATGTTCAATATTATTTAAAAATAAATATTTAAATAATATAATTTTATTATATTAAATTAACATTTACATACATTAAATATTTAACACAAAATTTTAACAAGAATTTGAGTGAAATAGTTTTAATAGAAATACAAAAAATATTTTTTACTGTATACATTTATTAGTCATTTGCGCATATCAGGTAGAGCAAGATTAATTGAACCAAGGAGCAAGTTAAGAAATGTAAATATCTAAGCAATTAAAATATTAATATATGAATAAGTCTATGTTTGCATAAGATAGAACAAATAATAGAGATTATTGCGCTGAATAGAATAATCCGTGACCGTGGTTGTTAAAAGCTGAACACGTGCATTTTTTTGTTTTCATGTTTCAAAAATAAATTTATTAAGTGAGTATTCTTTTGGTGATAATTAAAACGATTAATATAAACCAGATGTGCTGTTTTTATATAAATTATTAGTGTATTTTTTATCTTTAATGTTCAAATTATTATTTTATTTACGGATTTTTAGTTATAAAAAACATTTTAGTCGACACCGATATGGGATTTATTGTTGGGTCAAGTCCTACAATGTCAACTCAGATGCTTAAATGAAATCTCTCTCTCTCTGTCCTTATTATTTTTTATTTTATGTTAACGATTAAAGACATATTATAAGGATTATAAAGAGTGAAATTTTTAATTTTTTTTAAATTTTGTCAATTAAAACATTTAAAGAGTGAGTATACAAATTAGTATACATAAGATAAAAATTTTAATAAAGATTTGATTAATGCACATAATCTTTCATTTTTTTAATAATACATAATCTTGTTACACGGTGATCTTCATGGCTCAACCCTCACCTTTCAGAGTTGCTCAACATGCCTGAGCATCTCACTATGTAAAATCTATTCCTCTTTTCCTTTTCGCGTAATCAATAAAATTTTTTCTAATTTACGAAATATATTAAGAATTTGTAATTACTTAGTTATTAAGTAATAGACATGCAACGCATTTTAAAGTAATTCTCACTATTCTATCATACTTGTGTAAAGATTTATAATAATTTCAATAAAAGGTATCACAACTAGATTCGCTTTGGTTATCATAGAATTTATGACAAAACGTTATTTCTATGTATATTTCTTCTTGTCGCCCACCAAAGAAAAACGTTGTTGGAAGATTCGCCATTATATGAATGGCGTAAGATGACCTGGTTCGGCACGACGAACCAGCAAAATCCTCAGTATATTAATTAGTCAGGCAAGCCTGACGTATATACTGTGTGTACACTGTGTTACTACTGCCACGCGATCGATCGTACCATATGGAGTACGCGTTTGCGATAACGTACGCTTTCTCGATGCATTATGTTCTCCGATAGGCGCACGCAATTAGTTTATCATAGTAGATCCATGGCCTCCCAAACCTTTGAATTGGCTTAATCAAACGTTCAGATAGATTAAAGCTTGCTTCGAGCGACTGATGCATTTCAGGTAAACGATCCTAGATGTTGAAAGGAGCACACGTGCATCTGGCTCTTGACTCCTTTAATTAATATCTACTTGAGATGGTTGAAGGACTTGTAGATCAAGAGAAGATCTAAGAGGAGCCTACACTAAGAGAAAAAAAAAATTATTGAAGTTACTATAATATTTAACTATAATTTAACTATAATTTATAATCATTTTTGGTGCCAATTATATATTTGTTGGTAGAACTATAAATATAATTGTATCATTACTGTTATATTATGGCAGTAATAATTGAATAGCACTGAAAAAAAAGATATTATAGTTTTTTATATACAACTAGCTTTACAAAATAATAGGAACTAATTCGAAAGCAGTACTGAATACTATATTTTTATAGTATTATATTATATTTTTATAGTATTATATTTTTAGTATATTACTACTTTAATCTTATTACTTTACTAGAAAACTAATTACAGATATTTAAATTTTAGAATTGTCAATATATAGTTACCAGAACTATTTTTTTCCTCTCAGTGTATAATCATGGAATCCTTGACTGTAGTTATTTTATCATAAATAATAGTTATACAACATAAAAGCACTTTTCTTTCAGTGCAGAATACTGTTTAAGAAAAGATGTCATGACTTAAGGGCATCTTGAAGATTCAGGAACATGAGAGCACTACATCGCGAAGCTCTGAAGATACGTAGATAAAATTTCAAAAGAGCGTAGATCCGAAGTTACTTGAGGATTTCAAATTCCGAACGTTTATTCCTCGGTTGAACGTTTCTTTTATTTCCTGCATCCGCAAGGTGAACGTGAAGCTGCGAATTGAATCCGAATCGGTCGCGTTTAAAACTTTAAACGAATTGTCGGACGGAGCGACATGTCGCTTATCGTTAAGCGGTGTCAGTTCCTGCGTCAGTCGGCGTCCATAGTTATTTAAAGGCATCGCGTCTGAGTGCTCCCGAAATAGTGTGACGTGGCTGACGTGGTTTGCGAGGCATCGGTACGTGCAGTAGCCCCGCGTAAAGAGAGCGCAATATTCAATTTTACATCCATTGCGAGACGAAAATGTTGAAATAATAATTCTCCGGTTTGAATCCGATTTCTAAATTAATTGATTAGCAGATACAGTAAATTAAATAGCTTTTGGCATTTGGACGAATCTTAAACGTCAAGATGATTGGCATCTTGATTGACTAACTTTACGTGCCTTTCATCTAAGAACTGCTAACTTTAAAATATTTTCTGGTTTTAGAAACTTGTGGCATATATCGATTAATGTTAATTGAAACTCGTCAGTCTCATCGTTTTCTGTTCGCTCTGCTCATTTGCAAGATCAAGTTTTAAAAATAGCTTATATTGGTTGATATATGATTAAATGACGACGCGATATTCAATTTCCCCCGACATGTTCAGTCGCGATTTTAGATTTTGTTCACGAACTAATGATAACGACACTTGCTGAGAGCGGCTGACACTTCGCAGTCTCCTTCGTATGCCATTTGGCTTTTATTAGAGTCAGATTCCCGACTAAATGAATCGAGCCAGACATTAATTCGCTCGATTATTTCGCCATATTTCTACCCTGCATTTAAATGAATTAGTCGACAAGTCGAAGATTAGTCTGTTATCTGGAAAAGAGTCTGGAAAAGAGATAGAATGAGCAAAAAACGTCGTTCTTTTCCGCTTGACGTGGCAAACATTTATTTGTTTCGCGTGATTTCATTCTGAATTTAACCATCACGTTTACATAATGTAAGTGCTTTGCCTGATAATGTGATGCGTAAATAGTGTGGATCTCTTGATGGATCGTGTAAAAGTTATTGGAGATTACAAAACTTTTTCCTCGCTTTTAACATGCAACTTATTTTAAAGTAAACTACAGTCAATATGACTTATCTAAGCTTTGCGATTTTTTTCAAATTTTTTGCTGCGTTCGTAATTAATAACTAGTAGTCAAATTCAAAGCAAGAAACATTAAAAATATTAATTAAAAGTATATCTTGAAATATTTATGTTGCAGTGAAGATTTAAAAACATAACATTTAGGTTATATTGAATACTCGTGTACTCAATATAGCTTAAGTGTATATTTTCCTTTTTATCGTATAAAAATATTAGAGAAATGGAAAATAAAGCAATTTAATGTTACTTTTACAAAATTATAAATTTATTAACATATTGACATCCTTATTGACATGTAATAATACATAAAGACTTATTTTCTAATAAACAACTGACTTATTTATTTCAGTTAAGAGAAGTGAATTATTTTTTATTTGAAGCGAATTTTAATGCTTAAATTTAAGAGTGATTTCATGTGCATATCCAATTCTGCAAACCGCGCACCGAAATCTTTTTCTTGAAACGCGATCATGGACAGAACTAGAATAATAATAATATCATATTATTGTGATATTATAATATTACAATATTAGATCAGCGTCAAATTATTAATATTCTTCTAAGATGCTTATTAGCAAAATTATAAACTGCTCACTTTACAAACAGTTTAATAATTTTGTTTATAAACATCTTAGAAGAATATTAATAATTTGATGCTAATTTAAGTATCTTAAAAATTATGAATAAGTTAATTAATTGTAATAATTATCTCAGCTGGAATGATTTATTTATTTATTTACTCATCTACTTATCTCTACAATGTTTAATAGATGGATTAGAAGAGATATAAATTTTTTAATTTGACCATGAAACTACCAAAAAATTTTTACATATATTCATGAAAATGATTCATGAATTTTATTTGAAATAGTTGCAGATTTAGTTGTTAATTTTTAAGTAGTTATTTCGGATCCTTAGAAGAGAAATGACAGCCGCCGATCAGTCGTTATTAATGTCATGTGATTAATTAACTACTATGTGATTGATAATGCCTGAGATGACTGGAAGGTTTTACACTGGGGGTTCACTTTTAAATTTTTTATGCTGAAGGTGACTCGAAGAGTCGAAATGTTCACTTAATAAAGAGGTTTTTATACATTTAAATCTGCGCATCATTTACAATGCCTCTTCATTAGTCTATTCCTTACATCGTTATAATTTGAATTAAAATCCATGATTTGAATTAACAAAAGTGTCAAAGACTACAAGAAAAAGAATCTTCTCTCGAACAAAGCATACAAAAAGCTTGACAAAGATCCAACTAATACAATTGCACAGAATACCAAGATCCTAGTGGAAAAAAGCAACATTCCCAGTGAAATCAACATAAAAAGATCCTACAAATCCTGTCCCACCAAGTACACTACCAAGACCAAAAGTACACAAATCAAACATTCCCCTCAGACCGATTGTCAGCGCTATACACTTCCCGACATACAACTTATCCCGCTTCCTAGCACAAACACTACAACCCCTGAAAAATACGAATCACACATAACTGACTCAACGGACTTCATACAAAAGATCCAACAAATTCAACTACGTCCCACAGACCTGCTTGTAAGTTTTGACGTAGAATCCCTTTTCACACAAGTCCCAATAAAAGACACATTAAACATAATAAAGGCCTTATATGACGTGACTTCATCCTCCGACTTCATCCCGCTAATAAAGCACTGCTTAACAACCACTTACTTCTCCTATAACAACCAATTTTATGAACAAACTTCAGGAGCGGCAATAGGCTCTCCTATTTCTGTAATTGCCAACATCTTCATGGAACATTTTGAGAAAGAGGCCCTCAGAAAAACATTCAAAAAATTCGAAGTTTGGTTCCGTTATGTAGACGACACATTCGTGATATGGAGACACGGCAGAGCCGAACTTCGTAAATTCCTTACTTTTCTCAACAATTAACATCCAAATATCCATTTCACTATAGACATAGAAGAAAACTCCTCTTCCTAGATTTTCTTGTCACTAAAAAAGTTGATAGTACCTTTGGCCATCAAGTGTACAGAAAACAGATAGATATCTACATACCGAGTCGCACCACTATTCAATACAAAAACAGTTTGCAATCAATTCACTTGTACATGGAGCTTTCATCATCTCTGACAAAGAATATCTATAGAATTCAACTACTTAAGACTAGCCTTACAGAAAAACGGACACGACAAAAAAGACATAATCAAAACAATTAATAAACGTGCAAATAAGACAACGGTCTCTGACACAATCAGGAAGGTATCCATTCTCCATATGTCAAAAAAACAACAAATCGGATTAGTAGGATATTAAACAAACACAATATCCGAACTATCTTCTTTAAACCACCCAAAAAGATAGAACAAATCTTAAGAAATCCTAAAGGTCAAAGATCTCCACTCAGCTTCGCAGGAGTATACAAAACACCTTATTCCTGTGTGCAAGTATACATTGGAGAAACCGGAAGAATGATCAATCTACGGATAAAAGAACACCAACGTGAGGGTAAAACACGTTACGCAATCAGCATTATCAGAACACAACAGGACATCAAATATTGTTTAACAAAACGACCACAATAGCCAACATTATATCATACTTTCCAAGAAAGTATAGAGAAGCCATAGAGATACCAAACACCCTAACAATTTAAATAGAGATAATAACTACAACATAAATATGGAAAACCATTCTCCCGGTTATTGAAGACCGATCAATTTCCCCCACTTCCCCCCACCCACAATTCTCTTCTTTTCTCCCATCTCTCCAACAAGTAGCGTAATATAAAAGGAACGGTCCGGAGGAACAGCTCAGTATCAGACTGCTCCTCGTCCTGATGAAGTGAACTGCAAGGTTCACGAAATGTGGGGAACAAGAATGGATCTGGACACGGAGGAAACCCGCGAAACGCATAATCTTTATATAAAAGTATCAAAGAACTGTATAATCGATAAGAGTATTTGCCTTCAATATGCCTAGGTTTACTATGTTGGTTCAACCTTATTAAGAGTTTCCTTTCTTTAAGTTATAAACAAAACTTTGTGACGAAAATATATAAACTAAATACAGTATTGTAAAGTATAAAGATCAACAATAATATGAACTGCTGAAATTAATAACCATACTTTGATAGTTATAGAGAATAATAAATTATTTTTGAAATATATTTAGATAACGACCATAATTCACCAACATTCTACATTTGGCTTCTTTGATAACAACAGAATGCACAAACTAAGTAATTAACTGATGCAAACAAATTACAGTTTGTAAGACATACTAATGCTATTCACTGTGATAGTTACATAGTTAAATTCTATGTAATTACTTGCAAATAGCGAATAGGTCTTATTAGAAAGAGAGAGAGAGAGAGAGAGAGAGAGAGAGAGAGAGAGAGAGAGAGAGAGAGATAATAGGTTCATAGAAATTATGTGTCTTAAAATGTAAAAAAATTTTAATTTTTTAAATTATAATTATTTTTTATTCATTTCTTATTATTTTTTACGAGTAAAAAATTAATGAATCGCGTTGAATTTCTGGGTAAGAGAAAGGATACAAAAAATTTGTGGAATGATTTTTATCAATAAAAATTTTGTTTTAAGTACCCTCATAAACTACTTTTCATTCGTAGACCACTTTTTTATATTATTAATTATAAATTTCTCATTATATTATGAATCAAATAAAAAACTTCATGTGTCAAGAAGTGCTTATATTCTGAATTTCGCAAACTTTCATGCGGCTTTGTGGTTGGAGCATTTATTCATGCTCGTGCTGAGTTTATAAAATTTCCTCGCATTAATCTGATTCTGGCACTTAGCTGAATAATGCATATTTGGAAATAAATTCTGATTATTCTCTATTCTAATTACAAACTAAAAGAAATTCTCTACAAGAGAAAGAACAAATCTTTTAATTGTAGAACAAAACACGTTTGAGATGTCAAGTATGAGGCGTTGATTGATTTGGCGGACCTCCGTGATCGTCACAAATTTTTGGGAAGCGGAGAAACATTTTGCTATTACGGTCAAACGATATTCGCGATTTAAAGTGTACGTTAAATTCGTCGCGTTTGCTCTCGAAGACATTCTCGCACGAAACGAAAATTTAGATTAAGGACATTCGTGTGACAAAGCGTGAAAATAATTGCGCCATAGCCCGATCCGTCGCTTAACTTGTGTCAAGATCGCTGGGTCGGCGAGAGTTTCTACTTCTTGGCGCGCTCAGGAGAAGCACTCGGCCATCCTCCACCACCTCCCACGCGCAGTCGACCGTTTTTCCCTCGCAACCCTTACACTTCACCCTCTGCACTTTCGCCCTTGCTAAGTACTTGCCGTATAACAAGATGAGACACCGAGCGCATACGACTGAATCTCGAGAGGAGCGGCTTGAAAAATAAGGCCGACCAATCCCGTGGCGCGGCCTCTTATGTGATTCTCTGGTCAATATTGACAAACCCCGGAATATTGGTCCTTGCGGTGAAACGTTTCGAGGCGAGAGTCCTTGCGGCTTGCAATGGTCGTGTGACTCATTAGCAAACAAATTGGCCGGTAACGGGGCCAAGTAAATCGATAAGGTTTCGATTCTGATTGACCGCTTTATTGTAGAAGATTTATGAACATTAAAATGTACATATTAAATATTAAGTTGCTTCAATCACATGAATTTAACACTCGACGCTTACATTTTAATTTTAATAAATTTTCTCTAAAGCAGCTAATTAGAATCGAAACTTTTGATTTGCTTGACCTCGTTGCCAGTGAATGTTTTGTTTAAATATTTAATTTAATTTATAATTGTTTAAATATTGTTTAAACGTTTAATTTAATTTATATGAGAAAGAAGTTGGCGATTTTATAAATTTAATATGTACATAAAATGGTACTAGGTAAATTTAGACACACATTAAAAATTTACAATTTCGAATTAAAATAAAATAATAAATGGAGAATAAATATCATCAAAAATAGATCGTCGCTGCACCGGTCTAATATTAATCTGACTTGAAAATTTTCAAATGTAGACGTTTGTAAGCTAATAATGCGCAGCTTTTTGTCATTCTACTGAATGAGATTTATCGCCTTTGTAATTTTATTGTCTTTTTTAACGATAAGAACCCCTACTTATGAAGCGTGAAGTGCACCTTTGTGATGTCATGTTCCGTAAAGTGATACTTTCTCTGAGGCCGCTCTGAAACCTTAACACAAGATGTTATATGATATACATTTAATTAAAGTAGCGCATTCCTTGAAGAATATTTTTGTCGACTTTTACCTCTAAATTTTAACTTAATTTCTTAAAGAAGACATTTGTGACAAATTTTAAATAGCATAAATTATATAATGTAATCTAGAAATAAAGATTTCTTTATTTTTTGAAAAAAAATAAAATTTCTGAATTTTCAGTTTCTACATCTGAGATGTTTCTACATCTCAAGATTCTGAAAAAGTGGAACGATGAAATATGATAAAGTACGAAAAGAAAGCAGGATTTTATTGTAGTCTATAATTAATGATATGCAAATTGGAGCACTTTCCTCCTTCCTGTTATTATCGCGAAACTTTCTGAGAATTCGGAAGGAAATTTAGGTAGTGAAAACCAACGATAGAGATAAGATTTATATATACGATACACCAGAGGAATACAAATTTATTGAAGATATGACAGATAGGGACATTGTTAGGCGCATTCATATCGAATACTGGAAGATCAACTGTTGTGGGTTAAGTGATGGTCTGAATGAACTCGGAGAAGCTGCGATCGTAATCATGCGCGACGGCACATGAATAAAGCAAACACGTGCTAATGAGTGCCGACAGGAATAAGCAGGCAAAAAATTTCCGGTTGAAGACCCATGAATAATAAATATAATAATCCCCGCGATTGGTCATTCGACATATTCACTCTTTTTCTGTGCTATTTTAATCCAGATCTTTTGCGATTTAATTCCTTCCTTCCTTGAAATAAACGTTAATGATAAATAATAACTGTCTCAAGATAATTATCACGTATTTGAAATAAAGAATACACTGAAAGAAAGAAATGATTGCAATTATAAGATATATTTTTTGTATAATCGTAAATATAATTATATAGTATTTGCTGTTATCTCTACAAAATATCTAGTTAATTATCTAGACAAAGAAGTGACTTCATCTTATCTTTATCTAGATTATTAGATATTATCTTCATCCTTATCTCAGATAAAAGAAGTATTATCTTTTTCACATGATCTTAATGAGTAGCGACTTGAGCACATCTCATTATAGGATTTTAAAATCTTTTTTAAATCTCCTTTTAATAAATAGATTATTTATATAAATATAAATAATGAAATCGTCTTTATCTTACCTAAGATATGTTACATATAATTTACATATAATTTATCTTATTCTTATCTAGATAATTTTTAATAAGTTATTTAAGTGCAATATTGATTATTATTACTAACATTATAATAGTAATAACTATAAAAATGGAGTTTCTACTTCATAGTTATTCTATCATGAAATCCATCAGGAGGTACAGCAATGTCTCAGTGTTATACTCATAAATATTAAACATTTCTTCTCTCAGGGTGTTTTTAAAATTTGAAGTGATCACGCTTGAGATTTAAGATGGGGTATATAAGGTGGAACGTTTGGCAGATGCTCCCATCTGTTCCTCATGGCCGCTTCCGGCTTCCACTTGGATTGGAGATTTTAATGACTAGGGCGTGACATGTTCAACGAGTTGCCAAACTCTTTAGACGCGCAACACGTTTCTGAATCCTATTAACTCTCGAGCACGAGTAACTTCAGAGAAGTTCTAGCTGAATTCAAGATTGTCGAACCAACTTGAAATTTTTATCGCCCAGGAGGAATTCTTCGAAATAAGTTTGTGAGGTTTCTGACTAGTGTGAATGCTTGATTGAAGCATTCATCAAAATTTACATGATGATAAATGCAAAGACGTGAGTCAGAGAATCTTCATTTCAAAGCTATCCCTTAATTAACTGCAAGAATAAGGTTATTGGCTCAAGTGTAACGTCCGCCTTTCTTTCGCACACTCTCTTTTAGTAATCGATCTAGAAAGTTCCTCTCTTTCCATATTCAGAGAAAAAGACAATTGTGGCAAGCAATAAATATTAGAATTATACAAATTTATATGTAGAATTAATGTATGTAGTCAAATAAATTATTTTGTAGTTATCGCAACTATGTATAAAATAGTTTATTCAACTATATATATATATATGTATATTAATTTATTTAATTATGTACATTAATTTTAGATGTAGATCTAAAAATATAATTTCGTTCTACTATCAAAATAATTACGTAGAACTGCTCAACCTGCTAGGGTTGCTCAGCCTCATGTTTGAGTTTTCTACACAATTATTTTTGATGGCCCAATAAAACTATTTTTAGATCTACAATTTAGCTAAATTTAGAACTTTAGCTGAATTTTTTTTCCATATATATTTTTTTTCTAACTGCGCATATATTCAATTGTTTTCTGTTTTATCCTTTCTAATTTGATATGAGCAAATTGATAAATCCCATTGATAAATCTATTCCAGGAAAACATTTCACTGTGTCGATTGAACAGTTAAAAATTCAAAAGGTTTGGATTTTTAGGGACTCGCGGATCAGTCAACTGATGAGAATCCTGTTTTCGTAGGAGGCGCTATATTTGGATCTGATATTTGCAGTAGTTTCTCTCGGTATGCGTGGTAAACCACGTAACTCGGAATGGTAGCGGTAAAGGACGCATAAAATGTGGCAGTCGGCCGTCAATCGTGTATCATAACTTGAGCAAAACGCACGGCTACGTAGTATTATTCACGGCGCGCCGACAAGATTCGCTCTCGTAACTCCATGGCCGGAGGGTGTACGTGTGCGACTGACGCTCTAATTCCTGGTTAATTTCGCGGAGAAATCGATGAGACGGCCGACGGCTCGGATGGTTTAAGACTGGACTAATTTATAGCCTCCGTTGCATAACATCGCGTGACACAACGCCGCTAGATACGCCTGCGACCCATAAAAGGAAACGCGAAACATTCGCAATTTTTTGTCGCCTGATACGATACAAACGACGTTTACGAGGTGTTTGCGATAAGCGTGTTTCATGAGTAGGAGGAAATTTTTTTAAACGCTTTTTCCTTCTGCTTAACAAGACAAAAACATCGATCGATGATTTTTAAATCAGGGGCGACCAAAAAGGAAATTAAATTTCGAGGTATTAACATTTTCGAACAAATTTAACATGCACATACGAATTTTCGTTTTAATTTAACACAAGATTGATATATTAGAAAGTAAAACATTAACAAACATTATGTAAAAAAATAATATAAAAACATAACAATCATAATTTTATGTAAAATGTAAGCAAATTGTGGGAACATATTTCTTCAATAAACATCTTTCGATAAAATTAGCATTTACAGCATGTTAAATTAATACATTTCATTTATATTCATCTTAGAATCTACGTTTTAGAGAATATTATTTTTATGTTATTTGTTCTCTTACTCACAGATTGTATTAAAATATGAAAGACTCTGAGAATAAATCAATAAACAGAAACGTAAAGTAGTTAATAAGAACCCACGCGGATACGCAATATATAGATCTATTTCTGTGACAGTTCGTATTATTTTTTATTATTATTATATCTCATATTTTATGTGATTTTTATTATTATCTTTGAATTTTATGTGCTCAAGATGTATCAAAGATTGGAACGTTTACTTTGTAATTATACGAGAATAAATTTATAAACACAAGACCTTCTAGTTGGTTTTATAGGTATTTTATATTCTTTTTATTTATACGTGTACATACATATTTATCCGTAAAATATACAACGAAAAACGCAAACATTTCGATTATAGATTTTATGTTGAATATTACACGAAAAAAATAAATTTGCTGGAGTATTTAAAAATATAACTGAATATAGAAAATAATTTTATTGAAACGTCAAAATAATTACGTAGAAAACATGTGATAATGCTACGAAAAGTTTTAACATTCTGACAAACAATTTATAAGCGGTTTATATAATTATTTTGATGGTCCAAACAAAATTTTCAGACCTAGGGCGACAGTGACTATCAATTTAATTAAATTTTTAGATATTTCAGCAAAAATTTCTTTCTGTGCAATTTAATACAAAATATTCAAATAATACAGTCAAATTATTTTAAATTCACATTCGGATAGGTTAAAAGTTCCTTATTAAAATTTTAATAAGGATTTGTTTTGACATAAATACAAAATGTTTTTTTACCGTGTAACTATAATTACTTCATTTCTACATCTGAAATCTTACAAATGAAAGATGTTATCCAGTTGAAAAATGTGTACGTTTCACCACAATCGTGCGGTGTCATCTCGAAATGAGAATCCAATCTTTTGGCGTGTAAATACGAAATATAAGCGCGGACTCGTATATTGTACAAGTTTATCGATAGCTCTAAACCACCTACCCCACAATCTGTCATTTATTGTCTGCTTTTGTGTACACGGCCCAAAGGTTGGTATTTTCACGACAATGTCGTAATATACCTACGGCGGTCACTGTCGACGTCACAAACGTTGCTTCCTTCCTTCGAGCTGTTTGCGACGACGACGACGACGACGACGACGACGACGACGACGACGACGACGACGACGACGACGACGACGACCACGACGACGACGACGATGAAAAGGTTTGTCCAAATTAGATAACAAAACGTGCATTCAATGCCGAAATGTTCTGTATGAACGAAGTGCATTATTGGAATTAATACGTTATGTTTGATGTCGAATCATCACGTCAGGAATCGATTGATCACATCGATTCTTTGAAGATTGCGAGAGCCGATACATGTAAAGCGAAATTTTAAAAAGTACGTATAAAATGGAAATTGCATAAATTGCTACAGATTTTTATAGAATAGATTTTAAAAGTCAAGGGAGCTTCCCGAAGAGAAACCACGTTATTGATGCGTGGCTGATTACCCAAGTGAAAAAGGTCAACCGCGATCAGGCGGCTTTAACTACAATCAATGTTAAGGCTATAAGATATGTATAGTCTCTAATGGACGACTAAAATTGGAAATTTGTACTTTCTGCTTAAAAATAAATGTTATAAAATAGTTCAATAAGATCTATATTTATACTTAACGATACAATTTTTGTAGTTTATAAGTGAAAATGTCCTCATTTTGTTCTATCTTGATTATTAATTTTTAAAAATATGTTCACTTCTTATTAAAATAATCTTTTAAATCGCCATCAAACCTTTTACATTATTTTTCAATACAGAAATCTCTGTTATTTTTTTATTTGATTAAAAAATACGTATAATACACTTTTAAATCGTTGATATATGTATACCGACTTTTCGATGTAGAAGCGACTGGACAGTCAGTGTTTATATGCAACATTTATGCGACATAATGTCTAAATTTCACACTTTTCCTCAATCTCTTTTTTCTTCCTTTTTTTCCTATTTAACTTCTTTTTACGGTATTACGCAATAAACGGAGTCGGAATGAAAGGACTCAGCCAACGTGACGAATTCCATCTCGTTAACAGTCGCGACCATCGACCGTCGGCATATAAATTGCAAAGTGCACCCTCCTCGCTCTCTAATTACGAGCTCGGGGAAAGGGGCGATCCTAACGAACTCGCAAGCGACGTTGTGATCACATCCATAAAGTCACTCCATAAAGTCACCCCATTCCGCAGAGAATCGAAACGCGGCGGTTGTCGTCGCGCGCACGTTCGAATGATAGAATCAAATACTTGTCTCTGTCTCGTTGTGCCACGGCAACTACGAGAGAAAGTGCCCTTGTATTCTCTTTATGCGTGTGACACGTGGAAATTTTATTTAACTCTCCAATTGCATGATCTACCCCATATATATGTTGGCATTGCGCAAGTCATCGTGATCCACTTACCATCTTAATTATTCACGTTTATCCTCCCGAGACTTGAGGATCTACACTTCTAGCGCGATATGGGAGGGGCAATACTCGTTGGCATGTTTTCGGTTGAGGTGTTGGCAGAAATTACGGATATTGCTTGAACTAGGCGTTGTTGCATTAATATCCGCTATAATAATTTGTAACGGTTTGGTTATCTTGATATTGCTTGCGAAACGTAAGACCGATATGTATAAATGTGAAATTTGCGTGCTCATGTTATATTTCCATTTACCGCATCACTGATCCGTCTCGGAGCAATTCATGTTTGATGTACACTCACAAGGGACTCACTTGCGATCATAAATATTGCAAGATTTCGTTTCTATTCGATAAAATATCCCTTCAAATCTATCTTCCCCGCTTTATAAGTAAATGTAAGAAGATACAAATTAAAGTGGTTCATTTTAATCAGTCCACTAAAATATCTCAAAATTCCTAAGTAAGACAAATATTACTTACAATTATTTTAGGAAAAAAGATGGTGACCCTAAGACCATGTCTTTAAGATCAAGTCAAGATTTTTAAAATTTCTTAAATATCAACCTCCATTTTTCACTGCATATTCTTGTAGTTAATATAAAGACGTTCTTCACTAGTTACAAATCTTTTTTCGATGAGAAGTTTTTGAGTTATGAATTCTCTGTGCGCATTAAGGACCCTGTATTTTTGGATACAGTTTTATTTATTTATAAAATGGCAAGGATACATTTTAAGAGATGTTTTATCAAATAAAAACTTACATATCGACATATGTGGATTTCAAGTGAATCTTTTGTCAGAGAAAAAAGACGTAGTGATAACGTAGCAACAATTATAAAAGTAATTACTAGTTTTATATATAGAATTAATGTAAATACATATAGTTGAATAGACTATGTATTTTATAGTTATTGCAACTAGAAAATAATTTGTTTAATTATATGTACGTTAATTTATTCGACTATATACATTTTTATATATAAAATTTACATAGTTGTTACCTTTATTGTTGTCATCATTATATTTTTCTCTGAGCGTAGAGTATCACGAAAGCACATCTCATCTACCATTATACATTATTCATCTGATTTCATTTTCTGATCTTATTTTTGATCGGTGTTTCCTCGGAAAATGGTGAAGTTGCATCGGAGAAAAGTTCTATGGATACCAACATCCACTTTTTACCTTGCCTCTCAGAAAATGACGAATTCACCTGTATTTCGACGGCAAAAAATTACTTTGCAGGTCCTACATGGGCTCTTGGGAACATGAAATAACGAGCGAGAAGCTCGAGCGAGGTGTTCGAGGATGAGGCTGTTGAAAAATTGAACACACAAAGGAGGCACATAAGCTTCACTTGACTTACGCGATGCATAGTTTCTTATCCCATGTGTTGTGGAAGAGCCACTCGAATAACTTTTACGAATATAGTGTTGCTACCAAAGACATTATTGCGAAGTGACCGTATAAACCTTTTTTTCCTTTTCTCGCTTATACTAACTACACCGCGCCGAAACTGCCCGTTTCTTACCTCATGTATATGTGAAACTTGTAAACGTAGGTATTGTGTGAAACCTGGCATAATAAACATGACACTGTCATATTAATTTACTTCGCAACACCTCAATTTCTTTACTTATCTCATTGTTAATGGAGTAAATAAATACAAAAAAGGAGAAAAAGATTTTCTTGAAACACAGAATAGGAATTGAACACGCATATCCTGCATTAATAATCATTAATTGTAATTTTTACATAAAAAATAGAAATTTATTTAAACTTGAACCTCGCGATGTGATAAATATTAAATTAATTTTGAAGAAGATGCCTTCCGTTTTTATGTCTTTGCAGTGGCAAAACTATGAAGATTAGTCTAATAGTCATCGGCCCAGTTTGTCTTTATTGTCGTTCTTAATATCGGTCATAATCTTATAATTCGCTTTATACACTTAGCAAACGCTTAATTATACTAATGTTTTTATGCGATCATATCCTATGACAAAATTACTCTACTAATGATGCGCGCCATTTTATTCAATTTTCGATATTCAATTTTCGTGGCAGTTGAAAGGATAAAATTTTTCATGTACAAAAAGTGCGATGTTAATTTGCTCGAATTAGCGCAAGTAGCTGAGTGCAAAATTGAGTCGACAGAGAAACAAGTGACGTCGTTGCAGACGAAACGACGTTTCCGAAGCCACGAATTTTATCGTTAAGCCAGAGAGTTGGAGAAGTTTAAGTAAGCAGCTTTGCCTTGCAATTCCTGTATACGGTAATATATATGGCAGTTGGTTTCCAATAAAAATTGTGTGCTATCAACTTCTTCGTATTTCCAATTATCCCGTACATAAAATTTTACCAAAGCGAGATCCGTTTAATATTAATTATTCACGGAAAAAACGCTACGATTGCTGCAACCAGAAATAATGATAATTTTCGCTTATCAATACATTTAAGTTGATTGTAATAACCGTAAGATGGACATACTTTAACCATAGCCAATAGTTAAGATATGCCAATCTTATGGTTATCATAATCGTAGTTTAGTTCTTATGACCAAAAAATATATTGATGGGCATCTTTTGGTCATGGCAACCGTAGTCTTTTTTCCATGCACATTAATTACATTGTCTTTTTCATGTTTTTAATTCATATCGGATTTGAGGGGCAACAACCGTCATAAATGAATAATCCCTATGCCACTTTCCGTTTATATTGCACTCTGCGAGGCGAGACGTTTTAAATGAATCACTCTATATATATTAACGTATGTACGTGACGAGAGGCTCGTCAGTGACCTAACCAGTCGACGATGCCTAACTTGGTAAATCTTGCGGCGAGCCATGGTCGGTGTATCTTGCAACGGAAATCTCGAAAGGCCACAAATCGAGCCGAGCACAACCGCGCCTGCGGTCGATACTCCTGAAGCACTTTCGGAAGGTGATACTCGAAATTTGCTGTGACTACCTCTCGACGGCAACCCGGAAACCGATATTCACATAGATCTCTCGAACTAGTGCCTCGCCACTGATTTCGCCGATGTATATATGTTCTCTATTCGAATCCTCAATTTTACAGTTTGGAAATGGAGTAACGATGAGGTGGGAGTGGACCAAACAAAGATTTATAAAATTAAATACAGTCTTACACAATTAGAAAGAAATTACACTTCACAAATTCGAAATAGTCAAATTTTTAGTTTTAACTTTAATTTAACAAGATGAATGTTAGGAAGTAACATGAATATTATGCAAAGATACAAAAAACACTGTATCACAATTAGGAAATAAATTGTAGAGAAGCATATTTCTTTAGTAATATAATATATCAGCATATAATGTCAGCATATAATCTCAAAAGTAAGCTTCTTACTACGTCAAGTGTTTTTTTTTTGTTTTTTTTTAATGTGCTTGAAGACCTCGAAGTTTTTACTTAATATATTAGCACCCAGAAAAACATAATTTAATAATAGACCTGATGTGTATGAGGTGTTATAATACAGTAAAAAATTGTAACAATTACGTTGTAAGTCCTTACAATAACACCTCGTATATTGTTCTCCCTATATTTTTCTGGGTATTAATACAGCAAGCTGGTTTTTTTTACTTTGTAAATAACACATTATCACTTCGAGTGTACCTGCGCATGATTCTTATTTGCTCTTATTCTCTTTTGATAAATTTGAAAATTTAGAAAATAAGAATCCTTATTATTTGAAATTTTAATTTCATATTTTTTAATAAAAAACATTTATAATAAACTGTGAAATAAACATGTATATTCGTCTTTTATTTATTTATTTTACAATTAGTATTTGTGTTTTAAAACTACATTAATTTTTTGTTATTTAATTACTTATTCATAAATTTATTTTAAACTAATTTAAAGAAATTTAACACAAAATGTTAAAATAACATAATCATATTATACGAAATTAACATTTGGGTATGTTAAAAATTCGACAAAAAATTTTAACAATGTTTGGTTTAATACAAATTTTTACATTTTTGTGTAAAGTTTAACAAATTAAATTTCTTTTTCTCTACTTCCTTTCTTTATGTTTGAAACTTAAATCAAATAAAAAATTAAAATTAAAATTTCTACGAATAAATCATTATTTTCTCTCTCGAATTCGCGTAAAATTTTGATATCAATCATAGTCAATTTGTTATCAATTATCTTTGCTTGTAGATTTGATCTCAACCTTGGGGATATAATCGGGAAATCCCCTATTCATATGTATAATGTATTACAACCTGGATTTACGGATCTACCGAGGATCTTATTGGTAAATGGTTTCACGATTCTCGTTCCAGGGGATGGCAACGTAACGTAGCAGCGGACTACTAGCCGGCACGGTTACGAGATGAATACGAACGGTAACGCGGTCGGGCAGGAAGGTGGTGCCGGTACCGATTATGGAAGTAACGAGGAAACGGCGGCTCTGTTGGGCAGGCCACCGCCACCGCCGGTCGTGGTGGCCGCGGCGTCTCAGGGCAAGCCGGTGCTCACGCGGCAGGATCGGGCGACCTTCCTGGTTGCCTCGCCGCAACTGTCCGTGTCCGGGCTCGGCGGCTCCGAGGAGAGCGGCACCAACGAGGATCCGGCTACCAGATCGGTACCGGACATCGAGCTTCACTGCCGGCTGGACGGCGAGCCGCAGCCACCACAGATTCAGCAGCAACAGCAGCAACAGCCGCAGCAGCAACAGCAGCCGCAGCCGCAGCCGCAGCTCCAGCAGCCGCAGGTGCAGCAGTCGCAGTTGCAGGCGCAGCCGACATCTTACCGGTCGTCCAGACAGTCGCATCAGTACAGATGCAGGTGCGACCGAAGGGATTCCCTTGCGCCCACTTCGGCCCTTCATTTGGCCCGCAGCGTCTCTAGGTAAATTTTTTCGGAAAAAGGAATAACGATCATGTGAAAAATGCTGTTTTTTTTTCGCTTTGTTTTCTGTGTTTATATTTCCTTCTCTCTTTGTAATATAAAATAGCGCAGTAATTTAATTTATTGCTACTTTAAGCTATAAAAAGAGAGAAATAAATATTTAGAAAAAGCGAGAGAGATATATATATATATATCTAGCGTCGAGTGTTCAAATATTTGATTTTTTTTTCTCCATCAGATAATATCGTATTCCGTGGGTCACTGTTTAGTTTTCCATCATTACGTGAGCTAAACATACAATGGCCTTGACCGCATAAAGGAACATTCGATATGACCTCACTTTTCTACTTAATAGAGATAATATAGGCACATAGAAATAGTCGTTTCGTGTACTTGATCATCAATATGGTAGTGGCATTTATTTTTCATGAGGCAACCGCTGTATCGCGCAGTTTCACATGTTTGTTAATACGCGTACCTGGAAAAAGTACAGCCATTTATTCAATCGGAAATATAAAAGCACGAGCGTAGTTTTACATATCAACGTGGTTAAAATAAGTAAATATTAGATTTGAAATACAACGAATATAAAGGTGAAAGAAAGAGCTTTGATACTGTTACTCTCTCTTCTCTGCGAGGAGCCACATTTATACTTTTCAAGAAACCGCTAAATTTGATGCCACCACTAAACGACAGTTTGCAGAGCGAAATGAAAAGAAATTGAACGTTACTCGTTCGAATGACTGACGACCGTAGCTTGTTCATACGTGTACCGCAGCACGTGCTAAAAATATACCGTTTCTTTATGCGGTGTTACTTAAATTTGCATTGCATGACAAATAATCTATGAGAATTTAGCATGTGTCGAAAGAAGAAAACGACAGCCGTGCGGCTTTAACACGCATTCAGAAAGTTTTAGACTATTCGTGTAATTGGCAAAGTTTAACTACTCCGCGAGCATTAGTCGACCACGCCATTGTAAACTTGCGTTTGTACGGAATCGGGGCAGATAGTTTCAGATGGTTCTCGATAAGGAAACGCATGCACGAATCAAGAATTCGTTTTTCTCCTTTTCGATATTGCTTATGATTTCGTTATACGATCTTCGTATTATTTATTCATTGGGTACCGATACACTATTCCCGATACACCACTGAGACGGTGATGGCTCAGGTGTAGCGTACATAGACAATTTCCGATATTCATTGCACAATCAATCGCGAATACTATTCAAATGTCACGAAATTTATGACAGTTCGAAATTACATGACAATTCTGAGTTGTCAAAAGTGTTCTGAATCAACCTTCAAAGAATGGTTTTATGTACAAAAGATCCTTTCCTCTCCCATATTTGTATCCCCCGAAGTCATATGGAAAAAGTAGTTAAATTGGCCGAAATTGCATTGAAAATTGGTTATACGGACAAAATTTTTATGTTTGATTTATCCAATGGTTGATTCAATCATTATTTAGTTGCATTTGCTAATATGTAGTTTATTTATGTCAACATTATCTATAATAAATTGAAATAATTAAAGCAGCTCAACTAAATTATTTTGATAGAAATACTAGTAGAATTTATTTATAACTTTGCTTGGCATTTAATTACTTTTGTAATATATTTGTTTAAAAATACAAATTTCATGTTTTTCAACAAACTTTTACTTTCAATGTGTGGTGTTTTGTAACAGTATAAGATCCTGATCAAGTCTTCATAGCTATAATCATAAAAAACGAATAGATTTTGTTGTATTACTAATTGAATGTTGCTGTTTTGGATCTAATCGGATCGAAAAATAATCTTATCTATAATACACAATTTGTTTCTTTTTTAATTGTCTAGGCATTTATACACGTATAACGATATGTGTGTCCATAATATTGTCAGACATACTAATGGAACAGCTATCGACACTTAATACACATATCGACATATGTACATTCACATTATCTTCGCATTGAGACATGAATCTACAAACGACAAACATGCGTATGATTACATAAATTCTTAACTTTATTATATACTTATACAATAAAAAACAAACTATACGCAAATAAAGGTACTTTTTAGTACAATTAAACTCAAAATAGTGACTTTCAAATGGATCAAAATCTGTCTATTTTTGGTTGTGTCTATATAGAGATTTTTTATCATCATCTTATAAACTATAAAAAATATTACAATTTCAGTCAATTTTAATGAAATCACTTTTTCTTGTGATTAATGAGGAGTTCTTTATTCAGAAAAAATTTTTTCTCAAAATAAAGCTATCAGTCATCTTTGACTTCGTAAATTTCCTTGACGATTTTTGTAAGCAAATTTTTATTTCAATAATAACGCAATAATACTTCGATTGTAATATAGGAGGAACATGGGAGCGCTTGTCCCCTTTAAATTTTAATGAGAAAAAATTATGAAATTGTGAAAATCATTGGCTGCGTTTAACAGAGAAAACGGCTTTGCAACTGTTGTAAAATTCTTTGATATGATTGATTTATACATTTAGATCCAGTAAGGAGCTAAAAAAAGTCATCGATAATTTCTTATTTAGATTCTTTAATAACTTCACTGAAGCAGCGATTTTTCCGACGAGAACTTCCCGGCTTTTTCATTATTAGCACTATACTCTTTTAATATGTTGAATAATAGACATTAAAAGATTTGAAAAAAAAGCATACAATTTTTTCTGATTATTATGATTTGAATAATTTTAGCAATGAACTATGATACCTTCTCTGGAGAGATAAAAAAATTAAAAAAGAAGACGTTAAAAAGAAATGGAATTAGTAAAAGAAACCAAAACTGTCTTCCCAGCACGAAACGTGCCTTGTATATTTTCTTAGTCCAAACGTGCAACGATGAACAATGAGCACCATTGAAAGGTTTTTCAGTAGATACATTGAAAATCTGGTTGCTGTTAACGACATCGGAAAATCGCCTCAATGGACTATATATGCTAAGTGTATACAGAAAAACAATGCTCCCGATAAAAAAGAAGAAGAAATATTAAGAAAGTTCGCTGAAATCCTCGAAAACTGCTAATATACATATATAGTATACATTTTATGTGAAGGTATATTTTTACTTCTTCCCTGAAATCCTGCAGCCCATGCAGATTGTAACATTCGCCATCTTTAATACTTAAATGGTAGCTTTTTTTTACTAATGTTTTTAATTATTAGCTACATAAATTGATCAAAAGTTAATATTAAATGTACCTGATTGTGATTTTAAAATGCTACTAACCTATAAAACAAGATGTAATCTATTAAATTTTTATCTATATTACTCATTTCTCATTTATTTCATATTTTTGTTAATGAATATTGCTTATATTAAGTATTAATTTAAAATATCGAGATACGATTTAGAAGACCAATATACATTCAACATTTTTCCTAAGAAAATGTAGTAACAATTAATAGGGAAATTATTTTATTGTGACAACAAATACACTTTTGACAAATCATGATTGCTGTAGTGTTGAAAATTTTATTTTCCGTGTTCATAGATCTGAAAATAATTTTATTAGATTAACAAAATAATTATGTAACAGACGCTCTCAAGTTGGTTGTTAGAATAAAACTTTTTGCAATGTTGCTCATCAAACTTGAGTTTTCTACGTAATTATTTTAAACAAAATTATTTTCAGATCTATATTTACTTGCATTTTTTAATATTTTAGCAAAATTCTTTTTGCTATACATAATCGTTTTTGAAAAGTAGTTCAGAACTTTTTTAACAATCCAGTATATTGCTCTTTGCATCAAAAAAAGATTTTTCAAATATCTTTCGTTAATTTGTTTTAAGGAATGATTACCTGGGATAGTCGTTTCTAAATTAAGGAACATTGTATTTACGGGTGGATTTTTATCTCGGCCACGAAAAGACAATCTGTTAGCGTCGGGAATGGCTGGAGCGGCCACTTTTATCTAAGTGCGCCCGGCAATTCGCCGGGAATCGCTGTTCTCCCAAAAATGCGTCGCTCTCGGAAAAATGCAATGCCTTTGTTTCCTTGAACAGGCTCGTCGAGGCAAAAGAGGCTTTCTCCCTTTTGCCGGTCCGGAGAATTCCTGACGCTCAACGCCGTCGCGTTTCTAGGATGATCACGTTCACCAGGTCAAAAGTTGAGCTGGTGAAATTTTATGTCGCCCTGTAACCTCTTCGGAGTCCGGGAAACGTACACCGGGGATTGCTGCGAGTAAAATGACATATAAAAAATGGCATTGCCGGGAATTCCCGACATGAAAATCGACGCTGTTGACCTTTCTCAAATCTTTTCATTTTGTGTTGAACTTTTCAGTATTCGTGGCTGTTATAACTGGTTAAATTTATTATGTATTAAACGTATTCTCATTTTAATTTCTACCAGACATCGAATAACATTAAATTGAGAACATAACTCATGTGTTGTAATGTCAAGGAATGATGTATAAGACACTAGAGTTACTAAAATATAAATTGAGGTGTCAACGGTTATATTCTTACATAAGAATAAAAAGACTTATGTAATAAAATTCGACAAAACAGACTTTAGGTACAGAATAGCAAAACTTAAATTAATTCCAAGTTTATTTTATTGATACCTTTTTTTAAATTTTATACTGCAAGAAGTTTAATGTAGAAGAGAATTAAAGATATTTGTTCTCTGAAAGATTTTGTATTGGTGTACAAAATATGTATAATTTTGCAAGTAAAATTATCAGGTCGAGCATATTACAGCTGGTACGGTATTGATATTGAACGGTATTCGTTTATCAAGAAAGTTATACTTTTGTAAATATATCTTTTGTGTAACGTAAAATAAGTATATTGGTAGTCATGAATAAAAGATTCGTTCTTATCTTAAGAAGCCACCCAGAAGTCAGGAAACTTCAGTTTTCATCGAACTTTAGTTTTCAGATTGAAGTGTGCAGTTAATGATATCTCCAGATGACAGACTTACCACCTGTCTTATAAACCGACAGGCTTTTGACTTAAAGCGCCTTTAGACAGAAAGCTGTTCCCAATATATTCTACCGACATAATCAAATTAGCGTCTAACCAACAAGGTTCGTTGGAATCTCGTGCAATAATTTCATCAGCAATTTTATGTTTACATTATATATTATATATTTGGAATACCCTAGAAATACCGCATTCCATAACCCTCATGCTTGCTCTAAACATCTTCGAACTGATATTCGTCTAAAAAAGAAAGAACTGAAGTTATATGACACTAAAAGGTTAAATAATTAATTGTAAATGCAATTTTTGTTAAAATAAAGTATAGTTACAATTAAATGAAACTTTGTTAGCTATTTGTTGGAATTCGGAGAATTAATTTGTAATTTTATTTTGAGAGTAAGAAGTTCTCACTTCTTAATTCGTAATTTTACTTACAATTTAGAAATTGTCCGATACCTTGGGGTTGAAATAATTATTATTATTCCCCTGAAGCTGAAAGAGACCTTTGAGACACCAATCGCACACTACCAATTTAGCGGTGAAACAGTTTTCAGTGAGATTAGTCCACGGACGAGTGGGCCATGTGCAATATCGGATCACGTATTTGAAACTATCAGTTTAACTTTATAGTCCATACCAGCCGTGAAACTATACCAACCGTAGAATTTTCAGATATTATAAACGACACGAGAGCAACCATCATTGCGCGGTATTGTATTTTAGAATCAAGTTTCTCTCTTGCCTTTCTGTCCCTATTTAGTGTCTTTTCACGATGTCAACTTTATATAATTATGTCAAGCTAAAATGGTTGAATATTACATTCAATGTTAATATATGATTCAAAAATAAAAATTGAGAAAACGTTTTTCAGAAAATGAGAGAAGTGCGATATTAAAGTTAGTTACGGAAGTTAATTTCATTTTTTATCTGGCAGGCGAAGATAAAATCAAGTAACCGGAAATTAATGGAGTTACCAACAATAAAAACTAAGCGATCAGTTTTTAACTCTTTGAGTGATGGATAAAAATATTCGTGATACAAGTTTCTTTCTCTCTCTCTCTCTCTCTCTCTCTCTCTCTCTCTCTCTCTCTCAGTATCTTTCTCTATAAAAACATTTTTTTTTTTAGAAATATTAAAATGCAATTAATACACTGCAGAAAAAGAATAAAAATATTCAAAGCAAATATTACTTGTATGATATTTCCTTATATCATATTCATTATTTATAAAAACATTTAACTATAATAATGAAATACACATTGTTGTGAAATATATCTTATTTTTCTCATTAATTAAATGTAAAAAAAATAGATGATTTATTTGGGGATAGGAATAAAATTTTATTTCGCTTTTAAATAAGGATAATTTATTTAAATAAAATAAACATTATATCCTACAATAAATGAATAAATTTTTCAATATCTTTTTCTCAGTGTAGCATTTAATCGATTACCAACGAAGTTATTTCTTCTGAAAACGGGGCTAAATCGGATTATCGATCGCTGATCCTCAAAGAGTTAAACGTAAATGGGTCAGATAAAAAACTTCCCAACTACCTTAAAGCACTCACTTGGGATTTCACTTCGGAAAAAAGAAAAAATCGAATCTTATTGTTAAACGTCAAACTCTATGCGCGCGCATGTACTCGCGCATATGTATGTAAAACGTAACCACGTGTAATGTTTTTTTGTTGTTTCCAAAGAGAGAGCGTGAAGAGTGGCCACCACTGCTGCCCGTGTCAGGCGCCGCCGCCGCCGGTGTTGGTCACTACGTCGCCCAACGCCCGCATAATACGGCAGAGCTCGCAGCCGGAAGCGTCCGCGTGTTGTTGCTCCGGCTGTTGCTGCCCGCTGCACACCGGCGCGGCGCCGAGCGCCGCCTCGCTGCGGCAGCTCCGCGAGCCCGGCGATGGGATCGCCGGCATCGCCGCGGACTCGCTGCGGATCAATGGCGGCATACGACAGTTCCGGCAGGTAAGCCGCGACCTCCACTGTTTCTCGCGAGCCTATATCAACCAGTTATGTTGCACACAACCAGCTACTCAAGGTGCAAGAATACCAAGGTGCAACGACGACACGCCTAGATCAGAATTTGATCTAGGAAGAGGCGCGGCGCGTTTACCTTTTCTTGAAAAGCAAAAGGAGAAGAAGTCAATTAGAGTTCTGCGTTTCTCTACTTCCCCTGACAAATAAATCTTTTTTAATAAGTCGATTATCGCACCAAGCTATAAATTTTGTGAAATTAAAGATGGAAGAATTAATTCCGCATTTTTGATTATTTTTTAAGAAAAAAAGATCAATTCGAACAAAGATTTAGGTTAAAAGTTGATTATTCATTAAATTATGTATTAATCAACATACAGAATATATATTTATGGTACATCTTCAATGAACATCTGGTATCAGGTTGAAATCGATAAAATTTATAATGATTTAACATAAAGGAAAATCAGTTAATTACTTCAATTAATAACAATGATCCAAACAGGGATTTTGTTCCACATTATATCTTTAACGAGCATTTCGGGATAAATAATATAATTGTGGAATAAATACATAATTATGCGAATTACTAAGATAAAACAAATCAAGCAAAATAAATTACGAATAGAGTGCATATTTAAAGAAAAACATAATAAATCAATAGCAACTATATAGATAGATTGTACGAGTTTTATATGTAGAATTAATGTACATATATAGATGAACAAACTATTTTATAATTATAATAATTATAATAGTAGCAACTTCACAAATTTTGTATGTACAATCAATGTACATATACAGTTGAATAAATTATTTCATAATTATTGCAACTATAAAATAATATATTCAAACACATAGACGAGAGATAGTAGATCAATTTACATATAAAACTTGTATAGTTATAGTTGTATATTTGTATAGTTAATACAGAATTCGTAACTCAAAATACTATGACAAGAAAACTTTTTTTGAAAAATTAAATAAAAAGTTGTTCGTAAACTTTTATTTTAAGCAATAATTTCTGAGATACAAGAATTTAAATATCAATTGTAGATTACATTTAGATAGTCATCTGTGAATATTGGTGAGCGCCCTAAAGTGCGAATTTTGGGTTTGACAACCTTATGCAGTTGGTACCACTGTGTTTTTCCCCGAGTGTAATATAAAATTCCTCGAAATTTGAATTCGGAGCAGATGGCTAATTTAATATTATGTCGCCGTTACATGCGTGGGGTGTTATAGTTTGGTATTCTTGCATCGCGGATGGCGTCACCTGTGCCCAGCACAGCACAGCCGAATCTACCCATGTCTCCATTTGTCCTCTTTTCTTTTCGGCTCTTTTCTCTCTCTCTCTCTCTCTCTCTCTCTCTCTGTCTCTGTTTCTCTTTCTCTCGTATGTCCATCATTTGTTTTCACTTCCTCTATTGAGTTGGTTAATTCTGGGAAGAAGGAGAAAGAGAAATGGTTGTATTTAATTGGTCAACGGTTGAGAAAGGGTCGGAGCAAACCGCGAAAGAGTATCTCATTGTTATCTAATCATCTTTCCAAACATAAACTAAAAATGACATTCAATGGAGACGTCCTAACAATGTTATCTCCCGGTTTTCTATTTCTTTTGGAATCTTTTTTTTTAGTACTATCTTTTTCTTCCCAGATTTTAAATTTCTTTTGAATTTTTTTTAGCTGTTATATTGGCGCATAGAAAAAATAATTTAAAGACGCGACTAAAGAAAAATTTCAAAGATTTCTTAATTCAACCATCGAATAATGATACGATAAAGATTATAATCACTGTAATGTTTGTACAAAAACAATTATTACTATATGATAACAATCTAGATTTCTCTTTCTCTTTCATTCTTGCTCCTGCAGCTTGTCCTCCGTCGCTCTTCGTGGTTCTCTCCACGCATGCATTTCCTCTGCGTGTTCTCGTCTCCTCTAGTGTGTCATTGTTTTACCGTCAAGTTACTCAACTCCTTTATTGGTGTTTCCACACTCGTTACATTCCTATTCGAACGTCATGGCTATGTTCGTGAGTGTCATTTATGTGTCAAATGTGTCTTGTAACATTTCGCTTCTCTTTTATCGTTCATTCGAATTCATCCCGGTCTCCTCGGGGAGACAGATCTCTTTTCCTCTTCGTTCTCCAGCGCGTCCCATTCTCGTTCACCTTTCCTCTGTCGTTGGGGTTTTACCGGCGTAGGCCCGGCGGAATCGTAAAAGCGCGATGCACCGAGGAAGGATAACACAATGTCAAGGCAGGTTGTATGAGATCGAAATACAGCGTGTGTACTTTACGAGATAGTAAATTTACGTTGCTTCCATAAAATGAAATTCGTGGCGGCTGTTTCCATTCTGATTTCGTCGCTATCTGTTGGAGGCTATCTGTTGAAATTTGCCACGGCATATGACAAAGGGTTGTTTATTGAGGTTTTATATGCCTCTTTCGTTTTCATTCATTAGGTTGCTTTTTATAAGTTTCCACGTACAATTGTAGTTATATTGTTTCGTAGCAAATTTCAGTCTTTATCTCAAGATCTATGAATATGCAAAATTATTAATTTATCTTTGAATTCGAGGATTTTTGAATTCTTTTATTTGAAAACTTTATTTGTAAACGTAATAAAAACTTTATTTGTAAACATAATAATTCAAATTTGTGTGTTAAGTCAACAATTTAAATTAAATATTTGAATTAAAATATCTGAAAAAATGTTCTGGATTTTTATATTACAACATGATATTCAAATACATAAATAAAATATAAATACATAAAAAGAAGTGAGAATTAAAAGATCCAAGAATTAAGTATTTTACAAATTGAAAGAGATTGGATTGCTGACTTAAAATTTAAAAATAAATAGATTCAAGATTTTTGTGCTTAGATCTTTGGTGTGTAGTTAACACGATGAATTAATTACTTGCCACTGAAGATATAAGTCTGCAAAATAATCTTTATCGATGGAAACTCGCCTTTCGCCATCTGGCGGAGGGTAGAAAGAACCAAGTGGAGAACCACCCTTAAACGGTAGCTAGAGAATACCGGCGGAGAACAGAACTGTACCGTTTACTCGACGTTCGATACACAGCTTGCCGGATTTTTTGCTCCGTTGTGTAGAATCCTGATGTGATACAGATGGCAGTTGTTGTAAAAACTGTCCTCTTGAAGGGATTACTGAGTTTAACCAGCGGCGACTTAATTCTTTTTTGACCACTTTATAGAACTTATATCGTAATTTTTTAAATTTATGGTAAGAGATACCTAACAAAGCGAGTTTAAAAAAAATATATATATATGTAAAATATTTATTTTACGTTTTTAAAATAATTATTATTGATTTTCGAATTACGTTTTTTTTTTAATCCAAATATTGCGATGCCAAAGTCATCTCATATCAATCACTTTTTAATCCTTTGACTGCCATACGAATTTTTATAATCCGTCTCCTGGCGTAGCGTACTATTTTTTGTATGATGTAATTTTAAGTAAATTTTTACATTAAAATATTATATATTTTTCAATAAAATGTTTTTAATAAAAGTAAAAATGTTTTCAGCAAAGTTGACAAATTTTTCCAAAATTTACAAAGCATCATATAAAATTAATGTAAAGTATTCTTGATTTATATACAGCACGTAGGAAATGTGTGTTAAATTAACATTAAAAATATAACGGACATCTTGAATCTATATAGATGTGTATCCAATTAAATACAGCAGTCAAAGTGTTAATCAGACCGAACGTTAAATTTCTTCTAATAGAAATTCGCACACAATTTGTACGTTTTTTTTTGTCTTTTCTGGGACACTCTGTACGCATCAGCCTCGCTCTATTTTTTTCCTGACTGCATTCATAATTTGCTGAGTTTCTGAGTGGAAATCCTCTCTCGGACGAGAGCATAAACCAAAATTTCCGTCATTAAACGAGATTTGCATCGTATGAGGAAGGGACCGGGAAAGGGGCTGGGATGAGGAGGTTCTCGCGACATTGTTAGTTTAATTATGTTTCCTTGGCGCATGAAAACGCGCTTGCGGACTAAAGCTTCCGTTGACGTTTTTGGCCGATAGCCAACCAGAATACTAACGAAAATGTCCTAATGCATGCCATAGAGATACACTGCGACGAGAACCCCTTGACATTTTCCACGAGTTGAGTAATCGCTGGTCAATCGAATGCATATACGATATCCGTGTGTACAAGTGATGCGTGTGATACTATTGTTTACAAACGTATATTCTCAATCAAGCAATCCTATGTTGTTTTTAATCAATATATTGCAATATTGTATTATTATTCTCAAATATTAAAAAATATAAATTACTCACACATGAAAAATATCACTTATTTTTCAATACCGTTCATAAATATTTATTTTTTAATTATACAATGACAACAAAGTTACTCGCGCTCATATTGTTTCGAAACATATTGTTATCTCATGAAATACCTCAAAATCGTCGAATATCTCACCAATTTTGATGCAAAATTACGATAAAATACATCACATTCTGCTAAACCGCGAAAGGATTAAGGAGAGAATATCAGTAGAAAAACGAAAAATGTCAGGAACTATTTGGAACAGAACATGTTCGTGTAACGTCGCTTTGCCTTTGCATTCTGATAACATGCGACGAGTATATTCGTTTTTCCGCTCGTTATAATGTTTTTAATTATAACACATTTAAACGTGTAGACAGCGGCTCTTTCTCACAGCTGCAAAAATCGAGTTTTCGTCCGTGATCATATTTTTGTTCGAAAACGATGTTTCCGCGTTTCTCTTTGCGGTTTTCACGTTTTCGATCTTCTTTCTCTTCCATGTCATTGCTTTATTATAAAACTGTTCACAATGCCAGACGTAGACGTTTTAATCTAGTTATGTGAGATGCACTAGTTTGTTGTTTACTTTTTTTTTATCCGACACGTTTTATCTCGGTTGCTTTTTTAAGAATTGACTACCGAGAAATTTTTTTCTACATTCTAGAATTTTTTATTTCAAAATACATTTTTTTTTTTTAGAAAAAAAAACGTTTTAGATATATAACTGTTATTAATACATACAAATTGTTTCACTATAATAACGGATATATAGCTATTCATTTTTTCAATATTTAGTAGTGAAGTGATATGATATTATTTATAATTATATTATTTATAAATTGATTATTTATAATTCTATATCAAATCATAATCAGATATTTATCTACAAACTAATAATTATTTGATCGTTATTTCTTATTAAACGTTGTTAACATTTAAAAAATGAATAATATTTTGAAAATAGTTAATTATTTGTTTTATTTATTTTTATTTTTTCGACTGACAATTAAATGTAATTTTTTAATACTTGTCTAAATTAGAATAGAATGTTACATTCTTTTTATACGAAAGTGGTAATCTTTTTCGAATAAAAATTATTAGTTTTAAACGCAACGTTGACAGTAAACACCTTCAAGCGGGCACGTGCAAAATACATATCTGCAGTGAACGTTATGACTGGCGCGGACGTGCCTACGTGTCGGAATGTATAACACTGCATAATTTACAGACTTTTTTGTTTAACGACTGGAAAAAGATATATCTTGAAAGTGGCCCGAGGCGCGAGATTTTTGCTAACTTTAATGAACACTTACGCGATTACATACGGTTACTGGTTACATTGAGATCCGTGTAGCATGCCTTCACAAATTACTTTAATCAGACACCCAATTTATCTTTAGATTCACGAAGTAAACTTTAATTAATTCATGCTGATACAAGCTCGTAGAAGTAATCACTTGCGCAACATAAATTATCTTTTTCAACTGATCTTTTGGATAGAATTTAATCTTTTGAGTGGTTTTCCTAATTTGAAAACACTTTTTGATAACGCTTTAAAAGTTATTCCGGGAAACTAATTAACTTTAACCGAAATTTGTCGTGTGACTTTTTAATTCTTACATGGGCACATTTTTTTTCTTCCGAACGGACTTTTATTAATATTTTTTATATCAATGATTATCTTCTCGAAACTTACATTTTTGTTAGTTTGACAGTTTCCTTGATAACTAATTATAAATTATTAAAAGTAATTTTTATAAAATATTTTATTATTTATACATAACAAATATAGCATAACAAATCGCTTTTTGCTGAAAAAAAAACATCTTCAACATTTTCAAATATATATATTCTAGATTTTTTAAATGAAAAACAAATTTAAATTTAGTTTTCAAAGTTTCAGTTTATGCAGTCCAATGAATTCGAGAAAATTTGCGTTTTTTGTTTTAATTTGTCTATAATTAAAAACATATTACTTAAATACGATAAAGAAAGCCAAGATTGATCAAATTTTGGATGTTCAATTTTAAATTGATTTAATAAAAAAAAAAGGTAGTGTAAAAGAAGGGCAAAGAGCCAATGACGTATATAAAAAAAAAATTATAATTTAGATAAGCAAACTTAATACAAAACAATTAAAATACAATAAAATAAAACAAACGTTTCAACTCCAATTGAGTCATTTTCAATGCCATCATACAATAATATAAATGTCGTTCTAAATTAAAAATTCGTACATAATCTTACAATATTCTTACAATTCCTTAACAAAAAATTCTTTTTTCTTTCTGTGTAATACGCTGTGAGTCATTTTTATCAAGAATTAACAAAGTCATAAGAAAGTTCTGGAAAAGTAACCGTAAACAAAAAGAATTAATATTAATCACATAAAAATTAAAAATATGATGATATACCTTAGTAAATTTTATACTACCTTTTGCTTATTAGTACAGAGCCTTTTTTATTACTTTTAATTTAATAAAAGAATATATAATGTATTCTTTGTAACATCCAAAATTTGACCAACCTTGGCTTTCTTTATCATATTTGATGTATTCACATATACGAATAATCGTACTTAAAATTCTTAACATATTACTTAATTGATTAAAACATCTCTAGAAAATGATAATTTAAGTTTTCAGACATTATATCAATATGTGCATATTAATAGTTAAATATCAAAGATAGGTACATTAAAAAGGTTGAGGAGTTAAACTTATTAATACGTCCCATTGCTTCTATAAAAGTTAGTTATAAAGATGTATAACATTGAATATCCTTGTTCAACTTTCTAAACTTTCGTCGAGCAGAAATCGATCGTGAATTAATCGAAGGAGAATAAATGGAACAGAAGTGAGTTCTTATATTAATCTTCATTAGTTAATTAATTAGCAATCCCGCACAAGTTGAGTCAAGTGCGACGAGAAGTTTGACTTATACTTAAGAATAGCAAAAGAAACTTCGGCATCGGGTTTTTATTTGTCTCAGGGACGCTCCTTTCATTATGCGGGATTAAGCACAAAAGATCTGACCGCGAGCAGCTCTCTGAATCTGAATCTTGCATTGCGCGTGTTCCGCATATATTAGTTCGCGGAACTTTTAATTTTGCGCCCGTCCCGCAAGGATAATAGCCGGCATTTGCATAAGGATAACTTTCAGCCGTTTCGCGTTCCGAACTATTTCGCGAGATCGCCGACGTGGATAGCCACGTGTCCTTAATCGACGGAAAAATTCTAACGAGA
Source organism: Acromyrmex echinatior (assembly GCF_024713525.1). Lineage (NCBI taxonomy): Eukaryota > Metazoa > Arthropoda > Insecta > Hymenoptera > Formicidae > Acromyrmex > Acromyrmex echinatior. The sequence goes on from NC_141868.1 coordinate 1,688,729, forward strand.
TTGTAGAATGTAAGATGAATCTTATTCCTGAAGAAAGAGCCAGGTGTATTTAAATTATGAATTACTGTTCTTTAAGTAGCAGCAGCTCTCCCTTGTATCTCTTGTGACTTAATAATCGAATCGTCTAAAAAGCGCAAATGTTAATTGGAAGTTGATCGGATCAGTTTACGTGCAATTATCTAGTTTGTAACATCACAGCCATTAATCTGGATTAAGTTAGTTCGCAATCCATAATGATCATATATTCTAATAACCAGGTCTTCTCTCTCGAGACACATTACGTGCGAAGAGTCGAACGAAGAAATATTACGGTCGGAATTCTCAATAGAATTTGCGGGCTGCCATTTACTTGGTTCTGAGTAGTAAATTGCCGCGTTACTTTTCCCTTCTTCCCGAAAGCAGATCGCTTTCGAATTGCAACGGCTACCGTGGAAAGAGTGTGGATGGAGTTAGTCTTCCAACCCACTTCTTTTACGTGCTCGCCTTCAACTTCGTCGATCACTCGATTGGTTCTCGATTGGACCTCAGAAGATTTTCTTCTTTCCCGGTCGCGTAGAAAACTTTGTGTACGTTCGCCCACAATTTTGCGACAAACTATATCCGAACTTTATCGTGGGAACGCAAGTGGACGGTCGGTAATTAGCAAGCCGCGGCTAATTAAGCGACGAGAAACTTAATCAATGTCTTAGTGTCTTCATTCCAGGCGAGGTTATTACGTGCATTAATTCTGCACGTCTCGTGGTAAACCGGCGCAAATGCAAAAAAGTTGGCAGTAATTTTTCATCGTCGGGCATATTGCGAATATTAATTGTGACAAAGATGGAACGTCTGCAGGATCATTTGTACAAGGGAGATTAATTGTTTATTTAGATTTCGTATAGGACTGAGCTTTTGTGTGGAGTTATTAATCCAATACGAATTAAATGAAAGTTGAATGTTTTTAACAATTACAGTAATTAGGATTATCTATGGGAGTTCGATTTTGATCGTTCGAAAAAACGTGTGTGATTGGATGAGTTTTCTTTTACGTTCAAAATTGATTGCTAGTCTTTCAGCTCTGAAAAAAGTTCCACATCATGATAAAAAGTGATTTGATCCCTTCAATAAAGATATCAACCATGAGAAAAACCCATGGGATGATCACACGAACGTGACTCGATCTTCACTCTCATATTTCCAATTTTGAAATAAGGATATGGTAATGTTACTCTTCGTTTTATACTTTTCTTTCCTTCGATGAGATATTTTCTTAAAAAAAAAAACGTTCTTATAGTTTATACTAATATTTATATCAGTTTATAGCTAAAAATTATTTTGAATTAAGCAAGATATTATACAGATTTTTGAATGCTGAAACAATGTTACAAGTCAAATTTCACCAGCACGTTAGATTTCAGAGATAATTGAGATTTAGGAGAAACTGAGACGAATCGGATCAATTATTATTCATGGTAAAAAAGTAATAAAAAACGAATTAGAATATTAAGTTTTAATATAAATTCTTAATTTTTACAACTTTGGCTTGAGTTTTATGCATAAAATAATAACATAAATATTTCTTATTGCACAACGAAAAAATAAAAAGAGGGAATTATCCAATTCACTTAAAAATTGAGACTAAACGAATCACCAGTTTGCTAGATTGATTTAGCAAACTCTATACACTATATAAATTATTATAATTTATATAAGTTTCAACATTAAAAAGTTACAGAATTTATAATTCTTTTAAATCGTGATTTTATGCGAGAGAAATAATTTTTTATGCACTCACAATTTCTGCGTTCTGTCCCAAAATTTATATTGATTCGATTCGTCTATGATTTGATTTTCTTTGATTCTAATAGGTTAAAAATAGCTTTTTCATGATTTTTAATTATTTTTTTAAAAAAGTTCAAAAATCAAAAACATTAATAACATTCTTAAAATTCTAATCAGAAGTTATAAATGTATTGTATTATTCATCCTCTCAAAAATGCACTTTTTTAAATTTCAAATACTTTTTATATTTAAAATTTTTATGTATAAAACATTTAAACGCAGAAATTTGATGAGCTCAAATTTCTGCTTATTTTAATGCATACACATTATCAATATTATTCAATTGATTTAAAATCAAAGCTGGAAAAAGTGGTCAAAACTCTTCACCGTCCATGTAAACGGAATTTTAGTAATTTTTAGATTTCTAACGTTATAGCAAAAGTTTTTATGGACACAATACTTGTTCAATAAAATACGTAATGTCGAAATTTGAATAATTAGATAAATGAACATAATTCTTTGTGACAAATTCAATTCCAAATAGGTCAAAAGATTTTTGATTCGTAAGAAGCATGATGGTTTTATGATCATTTTGCTTGATGCAATTAAGTTCTCACATTTTCATATCATAATTGCAGATGGATTTAACTTGATATCAAATTGCTCTTCCGACGATCAAAGGGTTAATCGCCAATACTTCTCATGCACGAATGGTGGCTCAGCCGGCGCGGAAATGGCCGATAAGATTAGAGACACCAATCTATTAATCTGTCGTGATCCAACGTCGCCGGATTCGACATCGTAAATCTGCGCGGCGTAGCGAAATCTCAGGTTTCCGTAAAAGTATTTCTTACCCCCCAACTTCTTCGCGTGGATCAATCGACTTGCCATTTCCGGAACGATCTCTTCGACGTCACATTCGCACATTATCCTCTTTCTCTCTTTCTCTTTCTCTCTCTCTATCTCTCTTTTCTCTTTCTTTTTCTCTTTCTCTGTTATTTTCCCTTCAACTCCATCGTCTCCGAGCGTCTCCGAGTATTCTCCTCAACGTCGTTTCATCCCCCGAACCAAGCAAATAACCGAATCTTTAGTCTAGCCCAGTCTTTAGTCTAGCAACCCCTTAGGCCGGTTTACACGAAGTCAGCGGAGAGGCAAATCCGATGTAAAGATCACTCGTTCGCTCCTCGAAACGAGCAGCTGGTTAGGATTGGCGTGTACTTGAAAGTGTTAGTATCCGAGAAACACAAGCAACGCGAAACAATCCTTCAAGTTTGACAGAGATTAAGAGCGATGATAAGATTCTCGAGGTTAGCCAGAGTCGAACAAATATTGATGGGACGAATTTCTCAGTTAAATTGAAACTTTTCAACCTGTTCACGATCTCGCGAATATTTTTTCGGACGAGTCAAGTGAGATGGAGTAAGGAGACTCCTCACTCTTGAGATATCGGCGTAACGAGGGAAAGTCGAGCACACATCTCTTTGCTATTACAAGAACTTTCTATTCGTTTGCTTACCCGGCAACTTGCTTACCCCTACTTGTCTGGCTCGTTGACTACGAATGTATGGTAACTAGGCGTGTGTATATCTCGTGGCTGGCTGGGATATACTCAGGAAGACAACAACGAGCCCATCCGCAAACAAACCGTATGTAGACCAATATCCTTCCAGGATATTCTCGCTATACATACCGGTCATGTCGCTGCATTGAAACGGATGACTTCCTGTCGCGCGGTAAATCATAATAAGTGCACGCGTAGCGAACAATCGATCGGAAATTGGAATCATATGCGAAATATCTATATCTACGCTCAGAGAAAAAATAGTATAGGTTTAGCGACTGTAATGCGACAATTTTGAAATATAATTATGTGCGATTAATTTTATAAAATCATCAAAATGAAAATAATGCTTAGAACTATTTAAAGAGTGATAACGACAAATATGAAGTAATTTAATATTTGTGACTACGATATTTGTATAGAAATTGTTATGACTTATGTTAATGGATGTTAACATTCTTTCATTAATTATGTAAATAGTTAAATTATTTATATATACACACACACATACACACACACACACACACACACACACACACACACAAATATTAAAGTTTTATATATATAAATACAAAATAATACTATAATACATAATTATGTAGATTTCTATCTCTCTCTCTCTCTCGCTCGCTCTCTTTCTGTTTCATAAAAATGTAATAATGTTATTTTATTTTACACGATTTATATATTTTTTTTAAATGAATTATTAAGCTAAATTAATATATAATATACTTTTATATTTTAATATATTTTTCATTAATGTTGCTATTTACATTGCTATTTAGTAACATTATTATTATGTATTATCTTTAATTTATTTCTTTAGTTTAATTTAATTTTTACAATTTATTTATTTTTCTTATCGCAAGTTTGCAATATTGTAATATATAGTTGAAATAATATTTCTCTTCTTTATTTCTCTTCACTTTCTCTAATTGCTAGTACTATTTTTTTCTCTGAGTGCGATAGTTTATCGTATTTTTAATATTTTTAATTTATTGACGTTTAGTGACAAAAGAAAATTTCACAAAAGAAAATAATTAATTGCAAATAATCTTGTTTATTTAATGACATATTTAACGAAGATAAATCGTCCATTCACAAAGGATTAATATTAAATCATTTTTTTATATATGTATATATGTATATATGTATATTTTGATGAAGCGTGTTAAACGCGTTCAGAATTCTGTCACAAGAGCTACAAACGGAGATTCTCTCGAAGATTCTCTCGAAACCATCGATTTCACTTATCGACGATGTACTGTGTAGAAATTCAAAGTTTGGAAAATCTTGCGAAACAAGATGTCATCAGGCAGTTTCGTCAACGAGGAAGCGACAATTGCTACATTTTCGTCGTGTTATGTGCTTGTTAGCGTCTGTCACTTCGTAGGTCGACTCAAACTTGCCTCTCTGCTGATCTCGGTTAGACCAACCGCTCTTAGTTTAGCAGTAGCGCCGAGCTAGCAGTCGGCGTAGATGATGAGCGCTTGTTTAGGAGCGACGGAGGTAGAAAGCGGCGTTAGGACGAGCTGAGATACGGAGGGAGATAAGAAGAGATATCTCGGTAACGTGGGAGAGGAATCGTCACCTGTCTGTTATTTCTCTGGGTTCTCTCTGGTTGCACCAAGGTTAGTTACCGCTAACTGCGGTTGGCTAAATCTCGTTTCTATTTATTTACGTTATAGCGAGAATAATCCAGGAAGCAGAGAGTGGATGATAAGAATTAATTAATAATTACAGTTCATCTCCAAAGTCTGTTCCATTATAATCTGTTTATACGAATAATTATTACATCAACTTTTTTTTATTGAAGATAGTTGGAATTATTTAGACAGAATTTTCTTCCATATTTTTTTTAACATTGCTTAAGCAAAAAAAAAACTGTAACTAACAATAAATTAATTTCTGTATATTATGATAACGCGATTTGATTAAATATTTCTTTTTGATAATATTTCTTCTTGGTAATATTTCTTCTCCCAATCGTTATTATAATCTAATAAAAAATTTACTAAACGGTTAACCAAGTTTAAGTGTATCTGGCCTTTACGCCAGGGTTAGAAAGTAACTCGTTGCTTCACTGTAACGAAGTTACAGTGAAGATTACTTTTTTTATAGTATAACTTAACTTCGTTCTTTTCTTTCCATCTATGACTTAACTTCACTTAGTTACATTTCTTTACAACTAGGAACTAATTTAATAGTTGTTTATGTATTTCAAACTTATCAACATATGAACTGACAAAAATGAAGTGCTAAATGTGAACAATTAGTGATTATTTTTTGTTATTGGAATTTATCTTTATCCTTATAATTATTATCATATTCTGCAGATATATCTGTACTAAGAATCAAGCTAGAAGCCTTTTATATGACCACTTTTTTTTATTATAATTGAATATTGATCTTATAATTTTGAAATTTCAAGTATTATTTTATCATAAATATCGATATCATATTATATGTATAACTTTGAATGTGTTATTAATACAGCATATAACCGAATAATTTGTATAAATAGAATAATTTAATGATAAAAATACATAAGATTCTTATATATTTAAAATAGCAATGCAAAAAATTACAAAAAAATAACAAAAAGTAACTGAAAAGTAGCGATTACTTTTACAAAGTAGTTCTATCAATCCTACCTTAAGCTTAATTGCAACGCTAGACTTCAAGTCAAATTTTCTTTGTCTTCGTCGTAGTTAGAGTGAAAAATGTGTAATGTAAAAAGGGATCAGAGAAATCTAGAAGGAGAATCAGAATTAATCATCAAGGCCGTTCTTGTTAGGTCTAACGACATTATCCTGATCAAGTTTACCGTAATTGATATGTAGGACATAGTAGATCTCTTTAGTTATCGTAGTTAGGCCTGACACCAGAGAGCCGACCGAAGTTAGTTTCTGCGATAACCGTTGGTGCAACCGATCCCGTGTCCGTCCACGACCACGTGTCTGTCTAATGCTATCTTGCACTTGTGCTGTCTGTCACGTCGTCCACGTGCACCGCGAAACGCTCGCGAGCAGGAAGTGGGTGTATTAATTAACCACGTTGTTATATCGGCATAACGCCCACTCAGTTCCCGTGGTGGTGCAAGTCGTCCTCGTCGACGATGGCGGCGGCGACGACGCCCTCCTCCATGGCCGCGGCAGCCGGCCCAGCATCCGCCGGCGCCGCTTCCGGTACCCAGGGCGGCCAGGGAGTCGTACTATGTCCACGTACGCTGTCGCAGGTGCGACGGACACGACTACGCCGGGCCCTCACCGAAGCGACCGCCGAGACCGTCAACTACGTCAAGACGGTGGGAGATGACGATTTTTCGCTATCAAGCCCTATTATGCGCGTATACCGGGTGTTCCAGATCTTAACGCCCCCTCGCCACTACTTCTCGGTCCTCGCGACCTTGAATTTTAACGTCTCGGATAAAGAGACCCTGTTATTCCAAATTTGCGCATTAATTAATAAAAGTTTCCTCATGTTTATAAACGCTCGTGAATCAAACTTGTCTTCATCATCGTTCCGTTTAACTGCCCCTTCAATCGTATTAATTTAAATATACATATATAATGATCCGCGCGATTGTGAGGGAAACACGCGATTTCTGGGATACCCTGTATGCGAATTTGCCTTGCATAACGTATGCACATGCACGCACAACGTGACTGTACTTGGCGATGATATTAGCGGAAACATTCGACAAGAATGTTTGACACACCCCGTGTAGATTAAATAACGACATCTAGTAGAAATGGTCAATGCTATGCTTTTACGCGAGCTTCCCTTTTATAATCTTTCACGCCGGACGCCATAATTTCATTTACGTGCACGTAAAATGTGGCGAGAACTGTCACAGACAATTCGTATGAAAGGATAAAAATGTATGAATGCCGTAAACAAAATTTTTGAAAGACAATTGTCCTTCAATCCATGCAGTATATTGTTAGTGATCGAGCATGTGTTAATTCGTTAAATTAATATTTTTCTTTTTTTTAACATTTCCGCATTTGAGTTATTTTCGCACTGGAGGAACTTTTCACAAATATCTGGAACCAATTTCATTCTTCTTGAAATATATTAAAAATTTTTTAAATTTAAGAGATAGTATTTTTTATATCGGATCTTAAATCTAAAATTTATAATTTTAGATTTAAAGGATAGAACAGCATCACAAAATTTAATAGGGAAACATTTTTGATATATTACATTTTTGAAAAATCTAAATACAGTTATCAAGTATATAAAAATCATAAAAGTTTTGTTTAAAACATTTTTTACATATTTCACCGTTTTATTAATAATCAATTTGAACCAATTATAAGCATTAGCTTTGAAGGATTATTTCACTCTTTAAGTCTTAAATTGGGCTAATATTAAAAAAATCTCTTAAATTTTTTTAACAACATACATCAAAAAGAATCGAATCTGTTCCAGACAGTTGTAACAGGTTCCTCGTGAGAGAAAAATGATATTTATGACTATAATTACTTGGTAAAATAATAATGATTAGAAACTCCATTTTTATAGACATTACTATAATGTTCTATGCTAAAAATATATAGTAGATCCGATTGTAATTTATAGTTAAAATTTATGGTTAAAAACTTCATTTTTATAATTATAACGTTTTATAGATGTATAATAAAATTTGCACCAACTCGTTTTTACGCAAGTTATACTTGTTTAGTATATAAAATATTATAGCAATAATATAATTATAAAGCTCTTCTAACTGTAATTACTTTATCATAATTATAGTCATAAATATGCTTTTCTCTCAGTGCTATATTCGAGAAATTTTAATACGACCGTTTAAACGATAAAATAATCCTGCCATAAAAAGCACTTTGTGTATATAATCCGTTCGATATTAAATTTATTTACAAGTTACTAATAAATTTATTTGAAAACATCTGTTTTTAAAACTAATCTCCCTCTGAAAGTACATAATATGCAGTAAATACTAAAAGTAAAAATATTGTATTATTATACTTAAACAGCAGAAATGTATCTTTAAATATTCCAACATGCGAAAGCATTACAGAGACGCATAAAAATGCAAAGGCCGTGTAAAAATGAAGATGCGCGCCTGCAATAAAATCTCGAGAGTTCTCACAAGCTCGGTTCGCGTTAAGGAAAGTACATCTGGCAAATATTGATCGTAACAATCTGCGCTTTATGTCGCTGCACTTCTCGCGTACGGGACGCATTCTCGTAGTAAACGGCGAAACGGACGCAAGAGACGGAAAATAAAATAAAATCTCCTCCCTTGAGCGTATATACGAGCGAACGCCCCCGTATGTATGCGGTCGGTCGCGGAAATCTCGTCTCTTCGCGCGAGAGACTTTTGGTAACACGGTTTTGGTAGCCAAGAACGCGAGTTGTCGGAAAAGATTGCTCGACCGAGCGTCACGCAAAAACTTTCACGAGTTCCATTTCGCGAGACGCATACAAAATCCCCTCCATCTCTTTTCTTTCACAGACGCCGACAGACTTTCCCTAATATTGCGAGAATTTTAAAGTTAGCGGATGCAGCGAACTCGACGCATATATTTCTAAATATCTCAGAAGACGCACAAAGTAATACGGCATGTAATTTGTATTATAAAAAATTGCTTTCAACGGAAAACTTTGTACAAAAATGCAGCAAAAATTTTTTAATTGGTGTTTTCTTCTCAATTTATTTTTGCTCAAATTTTATTCATAATATTATTGCGTTACTTGTTGCATGAAATTATTTAAATAATAACGATAGTTTTTCGTTATTGCGCGCGTTTTTGTATTTAGATAAAGTTAAACGATGCTGCTCTTCACGCGCAGTGAAACGTAAAAAAAATGGCGCCAACGCTGAATTTGGAATCGATCCAACAATCCAACAATGTTAAATTCCCGAACACCGCGCTCGTCGATTGTTATGTCTAACTCCGAATGTACGTAGCTTTTTGATTTTTATCTGCGGATTATATAAAAACGCTTTTCAATATCTGACCTAGCGTAGTCACCGTAAATATTTCAACGCCAACTTTCCGCGCGCGTGAGTAACATTTCACGAAATCGTTTCTCGGTCAAAAATATATAAAGAAAATCGGGAGATTTATTAGGCTATATTTTTAAATTCCACGCACGTTGATTTTCTAATGGAATTCCCTAGTATAATCCGTTTCAACTTTCTTTTTCAATTAGGTCTATAACATTTGATTCAATTTACATATTTGCTCTTTCACTGTGTTCTCTCGAATTTTAACATTCTCGATCACTAACTTTGGCATAAGGATGGAATACAAATTATAGATAAAAAATTATGTTTATTTAAATTATTAATAAAAATTATAATCTTACAGATTCTCACGTTACAATGTACTTTACTTTTTAATTAATAAATCAGAAAATTCTAAAGATTGCAAGAGTATAACACACATTCTACAATAAGTCATTAGTAATAAATCAGAAATCAGGAGCTAGAAATTGATCAATCATACTCAATTATTCTTCTTACATTTGACTGTGAGTAGTCAATTTTTAGCTTCTGACTTCCGATTTATTACTAATGGTTTACTGCAAAATGGCCATTATATTTTCAATATTGTATATTTATACTTAAATTTTAATATGTTAACAATGTATATATGTTGTCAAATTATAGCTACATCGCACAAAGGTAATGTTCAGTATGTTATCCAACAACAGTATGTTGTCCACGACGTATGCGAGTGCCTTGTACCGGAAACAGAGTCAGCAAGCATGAGCAGACTCACAGAGTTTCGTGTTTCGGCGAACTTTCGAGGGAATGCTTGCCGAATGAAAATGGCGTGTGCTTCCGTTCTGGACGTGGAACGCACGATTTCCGCCGGATGTTCCGCAGACATCTGCGACCCCTATGATTTACCCCGAATCATCATTCAAATGCCGCTCAATAACGCCGTTCCACTCTGTATACATGCAAGATGTGTTTCTCACCCAAATAGTTAATGTCAGCAACTTGTACAGGACGATCCAAAAGTACTGCGAAAACTTCCAGTGTATATCAAGGCCGAAAAATAAAGATAAAGTATCTATGCACTGAAAGAAAAGTTCTTCATATTTGTGACTAAGTACATGTTATCATAATTATTACTGCTGTAATATTAGTAATAATAACTGTGTATATAGTTCTATCGACAAATGTATACAGTTGGCAGTCCGAAAATGTTTATATCTACAATTATTATAACCATAAAAGTGGTTTCAATCATTATAATTTAATTATAATTATAGTCATTTTTTATTGTCAACTGTATGTGTCATTACTGAAATTATAACAATAATAATCGCAATTATGATAATCTGTAATTACCATCACAAATACCAAAAATTTTTCTCTCAATGCATTTAGCAATTTATTATTTAAGGATCTCAAAATTTCCAGATCTGAAAATCGCAGATCACATAAAACGATTTGGCTAATCTTAAAAGTCTCATATTCTTGCATTTGTAAAAGAACCTGCATTTCTACATTTTCAATATTTTTAACGTTGAGACGCATCATATTAAAATTTGAAATTCTTGGATTACAAAAATCTAAACGTCTGGAAGAATTTCTACGGTTCCACGGTTTCCAAGTCCTTTGGATTCTGCGTCTTTAGTGCCGCGTCGAGACGGCGAACGTATTTGCATTTTTGGACGGTCAGATCTCAAAGAGTCGGCAATTCTTTTCTGTTGGACTCCTGAGTTCTGATATCCGGAGATTTCAGGATTTTCAAGATCCTCGTGCGAGCGTCTGGCATCTCGGCCACTTGCCAGACGGCCGAACGCTCCCAATGAGAGATGGTACTTCCGGATCGTCCGGTACAGCATGTTTTCGCACGCCTCATCGCCCAGTACTACCAGCAGAAGTTAGTTCTGTTTCCGTTCCGCCAACCCTGACCTGCATTCTCAAACGGCCACGTACGTAACGTATATCAAAAAAGCAGAACGCTGGCCGGTGGAATACCATCACAACCGCTTGGTATGTTCTTTATTTCGCTCTTTTATACACTCACACAACCGCGATCAGTCGATATAAAGCGCACGTGTCAGCAAATTGACGAACAAGGAGCACGATTTCATCCCAACTCGATTACGCAAACGAGATCGAAAGCGCGTTAAAATTATCATTCGTTGTTGACAGTCGTTTTTCTTTTTTTTTTTTTAGATCTTTAATCGTAAACTACATTCTCTGATTAATTGATAATGTTGAACTTCTATAGTTTGAGATCTCTTCTCGAATTCTTCAATTTTTCTGATTCATAATTTTTTTCAATTCATTTAACGAAGAACGTTCTTTTAGATTTATTTCTTTTCGAGATATTGGCTGTAGATAGATTATTGAAAAAGAAAGTAAATCTAGATTTAAACTTGAAGCGTTTCCGCTTAATTAGATCAATTTTTATTTTATAAAAGTACACTGAGGAAAAATATTTGCTATTTGTGACTATAATTACTAAATAATTGTGGTTGGGATATCCATTTTTATCATTATTATTAGTAATAGTAATAATGTTATCTTTAGTTTCAGTTCTATGAAAAAAATATATATAAATCATAATAATTTCAGATATTAATACAACAGAATATCAAGAAATGATAAAGTAAATAGTTTAATTAATGTTATATTTTTATTATTAGGTGTTGGAATTAATTCGTAGCGTTTTTAATGAAAGAATGTTATTTATTTCACATGAGCATTAAAAAATACATTAATGAAAGTACTTCCCATCACTTGTAAAACGCTACGAATTAATTCCAACACCTAATAACATTTTCGGTAAATGTAATTGTAGTTATAATAAATATTATTATTTCTAAAATAAAGGAACAATCACTTTTACGTTATAATTGCATGAATTTATATAATTGTGATTATAGTAATGCAATTAAAGCAGATATGATTTGCATGGTTAAAACAATTATAAATGATATCAATATATATATGTATATGCCCCGAAAATGACTATAAATTATATTTTTAAAATGACTATAGTTTAATTAAAACAATTATAATCATTTTTTTCTCTCAGTGTATAATTTTATTGTTCATTTATTAAAATTTATATAGTTGTAGAGTTTCTAAATCAATTTCTTATTAATTAAATACTTTTAAATCATTGAAACTGTATTCACAGTTCTTCAATTCTTTAAGTGGAGGAATCTTAAAGTATCACAATCCATCAAAAGCGGAAAAACAACGTGAAACAGCAGATAAACGATTGTTCTTGAAAAGCCTTAAGAAAATAGAAATCCGGGTCGTCGTTTAATGGCCGCGCCGAGATTGCGAAAAAAAGAACCGACAGATCAAAAAAAAAAGCTGATCGATCTTCCGATGATCGATGACTACGTACAAATATAGAACATATCTAAAAAACGTTGACATCCCACGTTTCAGAGTGCAGGTGAGCGTTGATATGGATCCAACTTTGACTTAAGTACAGAGTATAATGTTAGTATAGTTTCTTACACGACTGTTGAATTACGTATTCTTGTTAGATTTTTCCATTTCCGCTTCTCAGTCTGAAAAAAAAGCATCTGTAGTCGCACCGAGTGCACAAGTTTGGTATGAAATTTTACAACCCGACTTTCCTGTATTACATGTATAAACATCAAGAGAAGAATTACTAATGTGTAAGCAATGTATTACACGTTACAGCGAGAAGAGGATTATAAAATAACGTCGATAAGTTGTTGACATTTATATAACCTTTAAATGTTAGGGTGGGCAGAAAAAAGTGTTAAAGTGAAAAATTTGTAATGAGGAAGACCCTTTTATTTATCCGTTTTATTTATCATTTCAATCTCAATAAAAGTCAAATAGATATATTCCTCTTCGAAAGAGACGACTAGCGAGATAGATTAAACGCGGATAAAATACATGTAACGAATATTTCAAGCTTTAATTTAATAATTCATGCTTTTTCCGCTAGATTTTTACACCCACTCTAGAATTATAAACAGTTTAATAAATCAGTTTATTATAACATTAACCTTTAATTAAACATTTAATACGAAATGTTATTCTACATTTTATTACAACAAGAGATACTTCTGTATGTATATTAAATATCGGATACAAAAGACTTTTAATATAAAGCCTCTTTAATTAATATTATGTAATTATGATCCACCAATTTCTAACTAAATCGTGATGTATGCGCTTCTCAGACTATTATTATATTCGTATTTATCAGATTTTAATTAAAACCGTTCGTACTCTAAAATCACAGCACGGTATAATGCGATTCCAAATCTGTCTCGCAATTTTTCTCTCTCGAATAACGTGAAAGTCTACAGTATGTTTCGCGCTTCCTCTATTAAACTCACTCGTCGAACATCGCGTAAAGTATTGCATGAGTGAGCGCGGAAAAGCATAAATTAACCGACCATGAAAAAGCTGAATAGGATTCGAAAATGTAATATTTAATCAGTTCTTGCCGCTCTTCTTGCGTTTCTACGTTTCCCAACATTTCCGTGGAGACTCCCAACACTTCCGTGGCGAGCTGCGAGAATTTCTCTTTCATGAGTCCGGCAAAAAATGTTGGATTACTGTCGCACAACCGATTCGCTGCGGGCTCCACGCGCGCGTAAATTCATATATTTCCGTGGAAAAACGATAGGCGATTTCGCAAACAATAACGCCTCGGGATTTCACGTCTGATGCGAGTACCGCGCGCCGATTATTTCGAACGACGGGCGATCGCCGCGAACGACGGCAGCGACGTCGCTCGAGCGACATTGTGATTTCAAACGGGACTGTTCGATTGACATTTTATTAAAATGTCGAAATTTCGATTTTAATGCGGAGAAAAGCGGACAGAAGCGGGATGCGAGCGGATATTGGTTTCGAGAAGTATGTGACTATGCCTTTTGTTTCTCGTTCCTGTGATTTTTCATCCGTTACATTGAGGAACAAATGTTTGGTATTTATAATTATAATTGCATGGTAAAACATTTGATATTTATAATTATAATTGGTAAAACAATTACGATTAAGAATTCCATTTTTATAGTTATTAATGCTATAATAGAAATATCATAATTATATTTACAGCCTGGGAAAGTTACTTTGTAAAAGTAATTAGTTACCATTAAAACCGATCTAAATGTAATCTTGTTACGGACTTTAAAAAATTGAAACCATAGTAAAAAACACCAAAGCGAATGAGAGTAGGGCGTGATAATCAGTACGCAAGATAATAAAGTACTCGTAACAAATCTTATTACTCCTTTATTACATAGTTAGTGATAATTCAGAAATTGTACGTTTCGGAATAAAAGGAGTAATAAGATTTCTTACTTTGCATAGTTACCGGTAGTTAGAAGTTAGCAACTTTAAAAAGTAACGAATTACAATTACAGTTACTCAAAAAGTAACTTTTCAATTACTTTCCTGTTAGCATTGCAAAACGACATAGATAATATTTTGAAAAACAAAATTAAAGTAAGTTAAGGTATAACTACAGTTGAAAAAAGGAATAAAGTTAAGTTAAAATTACTGAAAAAAAATAACTCTAACTATAATTTAGTTCCATGTAAGTAGTTATTTCCCAAACTCTGCAATTCTTCTACATATACAAAAAATACCTATGTATAAGTTGGTACCGAAAACGATTATAAAATATAGCGATTTTCGGTGCCAATTAAATATTTCTTTTATATAAAACTATAAATGTAATTATTATTAGTAACATTACAGTAGTAATAACCACAAATTGGAGTTCTTAACTGGCTTATTATGCAATTATGGTCATACGTATCAAATATTTTTCGGTGCTTCTAAAAATGCTTAAGTGAGAGAACGAAATAGAAAAAGAGAAAAAACAGAGAAAAAGAGAGAGAGAGAGAGAGAGAGAGAGAGAGAGAAATGGAAAGAAAAGAATATGAAGAAACATTCTTCTCTTTCCATTTCTCTCCCTCTCTCCCTCCCTCTCTCTCTCTCTCTCTCTCTCTCTCTCTCTTTGTTTTTTCTCTTTTTCTATTTCGTTCTTTCGCTTAGGCATTTTTTCTTCCGCATAAATGGCAAGCCATATATTTATAAAGCAATGCATTATATCGCGTCGCGTGGAACGGACTGGCCGCTTCCGGCACCGCAACGTTTAATTTTATACCGGACAGATTTTGGAATGAGTCCGTTAACGTTGAAAAATAGCGTGCGAAGAATGTTTAATATAAGCCGGTGTTCTCATATATAAGTACGACGGCACGCAACAGCGAAACAACTGGGGTAATGACGACGAGATAAAGATCGTGCGGACGCGGAAGCGGAAGTAGCGATGCCTGCCCGCAGGAGGGATGTCTTACGCGAAACACACGCGAAATACATTAGCGCGCAGAAAAGTTTTCCATCTCTCGAACTACGTCTCTCCGTTGAAAATTTCCGTTATTATTTTCCCTCTGCGGGCGCTTTTACACGAAGACGGACAAAGTTCAATTTCAAGTTCTACACTGACAATGAAAGAAAAGCTGTTCGGTATTTGTAACTATAATTACATATTATTATAATTATAATTACGACTACTACAGTATTAGTAATAATAACTCTATACATTGTTGTATCAACCAATATGTATAGTTGGCAACCAAAAATGTAATTATAGTTATTATAACCATAAAGATGATTGAAATTATCATAAAAATGATTCAAATTACTATAATTACATAGTTATTTTGGGGGCCAACCATATTAATATGTAATTATAGTTACACAAAATTTTCTCTCAGTCTAAGGAAGAGATGGAAGAAGATCCGAGATAGTCATCCATTGTATAATGACAAGACGAATGACTAAATTAAACTATGTCTAAATTTGACAATCTCAATTATCATTATCGAAACAATAATAGATAATTACTTCCGCAATGCTTACATTCGAACTAGCGATGTTCATCAGCGACGATAATGGCGGTCATTAAGCTTACGTACCTACTTAAATGTCTCAGACTCATTTCTATTAGTGCACCCTAAAATATAGAATAATCCAGCGCGGACGGGTCTCTCTCGATTTCTCGGAATTATTCAAACGGTCTGCGAGCAGCACCGATGATGATTGTCACTTGGATTTTCTTAAGAAAAGATTTATCTTTAACGAAGACAGTTTAATAACGTTTCGTGATAAATCGGACTAACTTTTGCGAATAAATTACCAAAACGATCTTCTGGAAAAGACAATTTTCTTCTCAAATAAAACCTTTTAAATCTAATTCGATTTTTACTTATTTTCGCTTGATCTTTTGCGAAGAGATCTGTAGCACATTTTTTAAAATAAACATATTTTCATTAATTTATCGGATTAAATAAATGGAATTAAAGGAGGAAATGGTAATTAAAGGAGTAATGAATAATTGAACATTTTACGAAGAGAACAGAAGGAAAGGATTGCATTGGAGGGAAGTAGAAAAACTAGAAAACTAATTAATGGACGCAAATTCCTCTCGAGGTATTTTGAATATGAAACCTAATTAGGACGCTAAATTGATGCGACAAAAAGCCGGAAGCTGGACCGAATAGTGCTTCTTGCAATCCTCTTAGGATAATAATCCGATATGGATCTTCTACTGTAATGTTAGTTGCTCATTACAAGATTCTTAATCTCGATAATTTCTATCATGACAAATGTACTCCGAGAGAAAAAGGAGTGCCAACAAAGGAGTGCCACTATTATTATATAATGAACTTGTTATATAATAGCGCAAAGAAGCAGAGTATATTAAAAAGAAAGATTTCTTGCAGATAGAATTATTTATATGTTTCTATCTATAATTTATAATTAATTTTTGTAATTAATCTAAAATAAAATAAAAAACTATTCTGCATTGAGAAGGAAATGCGTTTGTGACTATAATTGCATGATAAAATAATTATATAAGTAGAAGCTTCATTTATATCATCATTACTGTTATAATGTCAGTAATAATAATCTTATTATTTATAGTTGCATCAGTTATGAAAAAATTATACTATAACTAATATAAATAATATGAATACTATAAATAATTTCAAATATTAATATAACAAAATTTAGTAAAATTTCAAGATATAAGGATGATAAATGAAATAAACATTTTCATATAATAAATACACAGTTATAATAAATATAGCTGCTTTCTTATTATCTATGTGATAATAATAATTAAAAATTATATAAAGAAATAACAAAGAAATAATTACTTTTACAACATAATTGCATAAATGTTATAAAGGTCAAAGAAACGGGAAAATTTTAAAAAGTAAAATAAGAGCTTAAAAACTTTATTCAATTAATTTTAATTACATCAAAATTTAGAGTATAATATGCCATTTATAAATCATCTCATTAAATTTATTACGCAGTTGACGGGTCGCAAATTGTGTTAGTAAGATTTGACAGACACCATTGTGCAACCTTGTTGATGCCATTTAGTGAACATGAAACATTGGAATTTGCTGAAAATCATATTATAATTAGTGACTACATCCAAATTGTTCATAGAGAGTTTCGCCAACACTTTCATCAGGATTGAATAAAATTGATTGTGAGGATAATCATTTTTCTTAGGAATAGAATGATATTTTTCTATATGTAACAATGATGATCGTAATATAACTGAAGCGGCTATAATTTGCATGATTAAACTAATATAATATAACATTATAATCAACAAAAGCTTTAGTTATAAACAATAAGAGTCGTAACAGGAGTGTGTAAGATATCTTTGCCTAATTATCCTTTATTTCAAAATAATATATAATGTTTTCGATTATCTATCTGTATATATATTTATTGTACATAAAAATTGCTTGCCACCGATGATTTTACATTCCCCATAATCAGTTCCAATTTAAATTCGCCACAATACATTCTCAAAACGTTATATGTTATTTTGAAATAAAGGATAATCAGGCAAAGATACCTAGGCTTATGTGCTCCTTGTTACGATTTTTAATATAATATAAATATGTAAACATCGCGAAAATGACGACAAATTATTATTAAATCATTATTAATTGATAATATATTATTTTCTCGCAGGGTGATCGATAGTTTTTGATAAAAAAACTGCGATGTTACCGTTTCAAAACAGTAAAATAAAAAATGTATCTTGCGATTATTTTCGAATTATCACTCGTTCGGAAGTCAGGAGGCAACTACATCTCCTCGCGAGTGATGTTGCAGACTGACATAATAACCAGATGAAAAATGAGGTCGGGAACGGCACCGTTCGCTCGCCACCGGACGCCGTCGGACGTGCCGCGTGTTTTACCACTGGCAAGTAGTTGTGTAATGCGCGTCGGAATGCCAGGAGTATGTTTTCCCCTCCAGTATACCGGCGGGCCAGTAGTACATCACGCGCCATGTCAGCCGCAGCGCACGGTCGCCGTCAGCAATGAAAACGGTCAAGCGCATATGGTTAGGACAATTGCTTTGAGCATAGTTCCGTTTTATAATTCCTGTTTGTACAAAGAGAGAGAGAGAGGGAGAAAGCGAACTACGGATTGTGTGATGAATTCACGGCTGATCACGCGAAAGGGTTCGGGTCCGCCAAAGGATTTAACGAAGACGAGATTTCCTGACGAGTTAAAAGACGACCCGAGTGCAGTTTGTGACTTTCGGACAGACACGTCCGACTGGCGGAATCTCATTTTAGTTAGAAAGTCGGAAGTTTTACGAAAAGCACGTTGGTCGAACATGGAGGATCAGCGTGAAATTTACCAAATTCGAGAGTAGGAGGACATCCATGTGTTTGCTAATTAATGTGTTTTCAATGTAACGTGACCAACAATGCTAATCAATATAAATCCGTTTAATGAGCTGTAATTTCTCGTTGACAGGAAAGTCATGGAAGAATTTTCCAAATGACGCGCATCACAACGTATAATTAATTAAACAACGCGTGTTATATAAACGGTCATTTAAATTTTCGTTTATTTGACGTATATATCAGATTCTCGATCGATACATTGACAAAGAGAGAAAAGTAGTTGGTATTTGTGACTATATAATTGATTATGAGCGCCATTTTCATGGTTATTACTGCTATAATGTTAATAATAATAATCGTATTTATAATTGTACCAAAAATATATATCAGCATAAAAAAGACTATAAATTATAATTAAGTTATAATAATTGCAATTACTTTTTCGTTTATTCAGAAAAATCACGAAATGAATAATAAAACATAGCTTGATTCGCAAAATTGTCGCCTGTGAATTTTGCATATCTTCCTCCAACGGTGCGATACGTTTTTTTTTTTTTTTTTTTTTCGACCGCGAAACTATCTCGCGGCATTTTCGTGAAAATGATAACGGTAGCAGATAAAATCCCGTGGGCACGAACTTCGTTATAATCGCCCGAAAAAACTGCAAGGTTTTAATAACGTCGTAAAACCTTGCACGTAATACGTTACGGCGGGCGCGCTTTTTCCGCAAGACCTTCCGGTCCGCTCGTAAAGATGGCTGTTAAAATTGCACATCGCAAATGTCGTCCGACATTCTCGCGAGCCAAGTCCTCATGTTTTAACTCGTTCACGTTACATTACATCCGCGGCTGTATTTTCTCCCTTCGCGCTTTATCTCGCGCGATTCCGACCGTAGTTTCGACGCTCCAAGTATAGGAACTTTCGCGCATCCCGAATCTATATGTGCATCCCGCACATTAATTTCTCATCGCGCAGAGTATTGCGGGTATCTAATATTCTATCTCAGCCCGCAGCGCGGATATGAAACAACGCTTCGTGGAACTGTTCGTGGTTACAGTACGCGTTAATGGAACAACAATTTGCTTCGGGCACCTTAATGAATCGCAATTCAGCGAATGCACTTCCGGTATACGGCAGTCATTGGTGTGTGTCGCAAGTATCTTGTTAATTATTCAACGCATTCGTCTGTTAAATCATTGGTGCTCGAGAGAACAAAGTAATTGAGAAAACAAGCAGACAATAATTTGATCACCAATCTTGACGCGAACTTTGCAAATTTGCGAATTTTAAATACAAGAAAATCAGAATGCTCAAAGTTACAAATATTTAAAAATTCTGTACTTTCATGAGATTACGCATTGATGCGTCTGAATTCATATTTTTAATATTTAACTGTCAAATTTGTCGTCAACGTTAATCTCTGAGAGACTCAAAGTCGAGAAATGTGACAATTGTTTATCAGATATATAAAGTCAATTATAAATAACAATAAATAAATATAAAAAGTATTTATTATATATATAATTATAATTGTATATATTTAAATTACATCTATTATATGTATATAATACATATTTTTTATGATTCAAACAAATATAAGAAAATTATAAAGAGAAAATAATTTTGTTTTTAATTATTGATATTAATATTTGATTGTTTTTCAAGGAGTCACATTACTTTGACAGGGTAAACTAAACATACGTTTAAGATTTTTTTTTAAGTAAATTATTACGTAGAATTAATTCCTATTTTAGTAATATATTCTTAGAAATATATTATATAATAGGTATCTAAAGTACAAATTTACTGAGTATTAAAGATTTTAAATAAAAAATGTAGACAGTGGAATATTTCCCTTCATTGCGAATGAGTGGCACGATTTCGCGGAGGGTGGTTTGAAAACATAAAGTGCAATGTTTTCTTGTAAATCAATGAAATAACTATGATGAGAATAAATATAACGGAACTGTGATGAAATGGATATAATATTTGTAGCGTGGGATTTTTTGTTGAAAATAGGGAAAAAGGCTTGATTTTGAAGAAAAATTTTTTTCTGTTCTATAAAAACGAAATTAAAAAATTTGTTCTAAACAAATAACATATGGAAAAAATCCTATACTGCATTGTTATTCCATCATTGTTATTCCGTCTGTTTGCAAACAAATATTTCACTTTTTTACTCCGAACCCTCCTGGCCTCTGAAAACGCCATTTATTAGCGGAAGAAGAACATATTTCACTCTACATTTTTTATTTAACATTTTTAATACATGTTAAATTTGTAATTTTAAATACTGTATAGTATATCCCCCAACAAAGAAAAAGACTAATTATAAGTAAAATTATTCTTTACCGGATAAATAAAATCGTCACCCAAATATAGGTAGTCAAAGTGCTAAAATGTATTGAAAAAAAAATTAGACAAATGACAGCACACGGTATATTATCTTAAATTAAACTAAAGACTCTGAATCAGGAGATTTTTCGAGTTTGTGATACAAACGTGTTCGTTGATTCCGGATACATTGCGGACGAACGTGTCGTATCGCCATTCGCCAAAAAGAAAAACAAATTGTATTGACAGCGATTACAGAACGCGGGAAAACGATAATTCTGTCATTGCAGCTCGTTTTTATACGAGTTCAATAGCAGGGACGGACGCCGGTGACTTTCGTGCCACGTGTTGCGCGCTTATTGTGCACGCAGCATGCACGGTCGCCTTCCACGAGGATTTTCGCGAGATTTGCGCTTGAATGATGGAGCGGCGCGCGAATGGAGACGATAACGCTGGCATTGCGAATTTATAAAGTCTCGCAGACTCTCGAATTTCAGACTCTCGCTCGTTCGTCCTGCTAACATTTTAGAGAATGGCTGCCACGGCTCCATCGCGCCGCAATTCATACCGCCTGGTATTTAATGCTGAACGCGAAGGATTTATTTTTGTGCTTCGCGAAGGTGAGAGAATGTTGCATACGTGCGCGCATACGTTCGACACGGATAACGTTGATCCCCGACACTTCATCATGTGCTAAAAGCTTTCGATCTCGGCTTCACAGCTCGCGATGTTTGGCGAACTCCTGTACGTTCAGAGAAAGCAGAATGATTCGTGACAACTCTGAAACTGGAATACCTACTCGCAAATACTGGTTTTATAAAGTTGCGAGAACGAGGGCTGTACTGAAAACTACTGAATCGCAGATTCAACAAATGTGACGTAATATACACATAATATTTGTACCTGTGGTAAAAATTGTTGGTCGAAATATTATACTATTTCATTAATGTCGTTCGTGTAGATTATTAAATAGTTGTAAAATAACAGTTATAAAATAATAGTAAGAAATTTACGTATTATGACAATTATATTGTTTCACTTTATGCTTACTTTTACCAATGTAGATTAATTTTAATCTCGGTTAAACTTACTCTTCATCTTTTTCCTAATCTTAGAACTAAAAAACGATAAAGAGTAAATTAAATTGTTATTAAAGTTGATCCATATTAGTGGAAATGGACATTTTTCTTATTGTTAGATAAGTTATACCATAACGACACATAATGGAAAAAAATTGCCGATACTATGACATAGGTTTACTAAAAATATCCCCTTATTTCTTTAAAACTAATTATTGTATTTTATACTGATAAAAAAACATGATCTGTTCAGATAATTAAACAAGTAAAAATTCATAATTTATATATTTGTGGCTTGTTTCTATACAAAATCAGCTAAAAACGAATTCAGATGAGAAAATAAAATTTTTGCGTTCCTTTTGCAAATTGCGTAGTTTAAATAACAACGGCTGTATTATTCATAATATTATATCATTTAATTGTAATTTTCTTTATTACATTTATTTATATATTTATTTGTTCTTTTTTTTCATAATATAGTTTTAAATATAAAATATGGGTACAACATAATCTCTAACACATCTGTCTGTGACAGACCATAAGCTAACTTATCTTTATAGTGTTGCAATATCAATCCTATCGGATTTGAAGGCAATCGTGAATTTATGGGAAAGAAAGAAACTGTTGCGTTATATGTGTGCGTCTGCAGAACAATACAACGAATACATATAAATCAATAAAAAACGTTTTATATTGAAGTGAAAATCTTCTAGAAAATTTTATATATTCACTGTAGATATTTTGTACAGATGACTCCTGAAAGAAAAAGAATAGAAATATGTGCATTATTGTCTATTGTCAGTTTTGAGAACAATTTTATCAGACGTTTATTTTTTTATTTATTATTACGTTTATTTCTTATAGAAAAGTTAATTAATGCAAAATCGCTAACATTATTATAAAAACTGCTATATTTGATAGAAGACACTTTCCAGTTTGAATTTATGTTTCTAAAGCTTTATTAGCCTTTGTTTATGAAATATAGTCCAAAAACAAAATGGTATGTCGGTATCTTTCTCTACACTTTTTGTATCGATAATATATTTATTAACAGGAAATTATAAAATTTACGCATAAATATTATTGAGCAGAAAATATTATTAATTATAAAAATTCGCCTTTACTCTAAATAACTCTCTTTGCTTATTTTTCTTAATATACTTTTTTTTACACAAGTATTTTACGTTATTATTCTTTATGATCTGTGCACTGTTTATTAGAAAAATTCATTTGCTTTATACCCACAACTTGTTCATCTTTCTTACTGCAATTAACTTTATAATGCATAATAGAATTGCCGTGTATTGTATTTCTTCTCAACTTTCTGCCGTTGATACTATTTTCTTCTGTGAGTGCATACTGAGACTATACTGTTTTACAAAAATTCTGAATTTTTTAATCTTAAAGCTTTAAAATTTTGATCTTGAACCTTTTTTGAAATGTCTATTTAAAAATATTTTTTTCAATTCAAATTTAATATATTTGTATTTAATTAATGTCATCATTATAATTTAATATGATTATTATAACATTTTAAATATTTTCTAAAAATAAACGCTATGATATGCTAGATTTATGATATTTAACCTACCTTTGGGAATGCGTGGGAAAAACGAATCCTTTTCAAAGACGAAAAATTTTTACTTCTTTTATCTTTTTCTTCTTCCTAGCTCTTAAAGATAAAGGCGGAACGCGGTGAAGAAGAGCCTTTCTTCTTTTGCTCATTTTTTTGTAAATGCACATCTTGATCCAGCTTTGATCGTAAAGCCTTTTTGCGAGAAACAGAAAGAAAATGGCCGCAAGAAAAGAAAGAAACTTTATGGCGATCTGAGTTTTACCATTGTGATATATAGACATTGCTCTTTCTCGACACTTTCTCTTTTTTATCTGTACTTTATGCATCAGATTATTATTACGTTCGAAGTGACTCAGCTAAAGAAGTTTTTTCATTGAAAACTCGAATGACAATTTGTTTCAATACCTTCATATCCGATAAGTTACATAAAAAAATAAAACACTGATTTAATAAAAATAGAAAATAATAAAACAGTGTAAAATTTAGACTAATTTTTTTCTAATTTTGTCAAAGTAACTATTTTTAATAACTCGAATATTTGGAACTTCTAAATTTTCAGCCTTTGGGAAATCATAGACATTCCTGAAATTGCTTTAAACATTCTTAGACTTGTAGAAATTCTTAGAACTTGCAACCCTCTTGGGAGCTTTAAAAACCTAAGATCTTGCAAGTTCAGCCTCTTAGAATTTTCCATCTTACTAGAATTTGAACGCTAGACATTTTAAATATTTGAAAAAAATAAATCTTTCAAATTCGGTGCATATATACATGACATTCCATAAAATATTAATCAATCGCGTGCATATTCACTGTGTTATCGTATATCGATTGCGAGAGAAAAAATATTTAATTTTTATGACTATTATTGAATATTGAAATAATTATGATAAACAATTGCATTTTCATAGTTATTATTGTTGCTAGATAATAACAATTATTATGCGTACATTATATATATATGATTCTATATATTAAGAAAATTATTCAGTTGACACTGGAAATAATTATATTATAATTTTTGATCGTAGCTATATATTTTTGCATATAAAACTATATTATTATTATTATATATTATAACAGTAAAAAATGGAATTCCTAACCGTAATTATTTTATCATACAATTACAGTTATAAACTTGTCAGTGTAGAATATACAGTGAGTGCAATAGTATTCATCACAGAAAAAATATTTTTCAAAAAACCCTGTTTTTAGAAAATGAACATTATCCGAGAGATGACTCATCGAATTTGATGTCGAATCAATATCGATACAATATCGAGACCAATTTATCGAGATGTCAATTCGACAAATATAATTGACAGTCATTTCTTGCTGGGTAATTCTGAATTTATTTATTCATAAAGAATAAAATAGAATAGAATATGTTTCATAAAATTATATATACCAAAAAGATATTAATTATTAAAAATATATTATCTTAAAAGTAAGCAAAAATTAAAAATTGTATTATTTAAACGCTCAAAAAGTAGTCGACAAAGCTTAGCTTCTAAAATTAGGAATATAAATGCGAAGCTCATTTCGTTTATGTTAGAACAGAATGTATTTATTGTATAAAATTGCTAATTAATATTTATTTCCTTAAAAAATAGGGCTTTTTTTATAAAAAAAATTTCCTCGTACCAATACTGTTTAAATTCACTATATATCTATTAAAGATAGTTAATAGATGTAATAAATGCATAGATTTGCGTAATCAACGCGCTCACCGGATCATCGATACACCTGCCTGCGCGATTATACACGATCCATCGTGCGCCTTACATAAATCAACGTAATGGACACCATAAATTCCTCGTATGACGTACCGCTTCGTGCTGCGCGTCTCGCGGAATCCGCGCAGGATCTGGTTACGGGTGTACTCTTGAATAACACCGTATTGTACCTCATGAATTATTGATAGCAATATCTCGATATCGAGTCCCCAGGAAATATATCTCGTGCAAAACACGGCAGGCCGCATATCGATTTCTACACCGTCACGTAGATTAAAAACCACCGCGAATATATAGAGACAATTAATTCTGGATCTTCAACACTCCTCGAATTTCGAGACGGAACTCGCAACGAATTTCATCATTGAAACTGTAATTTTTTTTTAGCCTTCCAATATTTTTTGTAGCTTTACCAGTTTTTGAATCAATGCTTACATTGAAGATTTTCTAGGTGCGCTCGAAGCTCTAGAGTTTTGAACCTCCAAAACTTAGCTCTATGGTTGACGGAACTCTGGGACATGAAGGGCGTAGCTATTTTGGAATCTCAGAAGTCCGACGCTCCCGTGGAACTTGGCAGCGAATTCGAAATCTTTGACGCATTTAGTACGAAACATCCGTAGCTTTGAAACTTCAGGGTTTTAGAGGCTCGAAATATCAACGGGGTGCGTCATATCGATTCCCGCTGTCACGCGGAAATTAAAAAACGATATGGCAGGCCGCAGTAGCAATATAAATCGCCTTGACATTTATACGGAATGCGTAACAAGCTTCTACTGAAAAATTCATGAGCAGCAGTCGCGATCGAGTCGTTCGACGATTCGCGATGCGTATGTTCATTCGTTGAATTTTTATCGATGATTATTTAGCGTATTATTTAAATGCTTAAATAATCACGTGTGCATGCATTCATATATTATATTTTTGACCATGTTGTGTTAATACAGCAGAAATAATGTAGTAGCACACATAAATTAAAAAATATTCCGCGAAATTAAAAATTAAAAATATACCACACACTGAGCGAAAAAGTGGCTGCAATTACCGTAATTTATTTAACTATAATTTATAGTCATTGTCAACCATATATTCTTTGAAACTAAAACGTTGTGGTAAAAAGTGTTAAATAAAGAAATCGTGTTGTATTTTTGGAAGAAAAGAAGATCGGCTTTGGATGTATAAAGAAGAAAATCTGGGACAACTTGTAAACTCGTGCACGCGTAAAGAATGCTCAAGCTAAATGTATTAAAGCAGTGCGTTTTCCTTTTGCTCAATTTATGAGCGTAATCTTTGCTTTTGTGTTATAGAAATGCGCGTCGCAACTTCGAGGCGTTTGCACACCGCGCGTTTTTCCTTTCGTATCGTGGGATACGGGATGCTCGTGAATCATAATCGAAGCGGAAGTTACATCCGCGATATAAACGAGTTTTTATAAACGGTGTCCCGTAAAGTGGAAGAAGATATATATCAAGATGTGCACCGAAAAATCCTTACCTTGCCTTCTCACGAAAGAAAGGCCGATCTTCGTGAAAAAGAGACTATCTACGTCGATGATAAGTTGGGACGCGATAAAACAACCGGTTCACAATTCCTAGTGTCTCCGATGTGTTTTATTTATACGATCAGCGCAAAATGTCGCTGAGAAAATATCTGCATTAATTCTTAGTGAAATGGTTCACAGACCGCAAAGTTTCGTGTATTAGTTGCACGGGACACGAAGCGGCGACTATCGAACTGTAAGGGTTATTGGCAGTTTCCACGGAGGCGCATGGACGGTATTGGTGCTCATCGCTTTTATCGAAATTACGAACTTTATAGACTCCACGACAGCCGTCACTTGTTCGTATCTGTGCCGTGTATCTTTTGGCGGCCGATATCTCGACAGCGATAGACATTTACGACTAATGCTCTGTTCGTCGAACGAACGCGTCTCCGTTGCGGAGATTCCGGTCGTTTTTTCTGTTTCTACAGCATTACACTGAGAAAAATTTTTGTAACTATAATTACATATTACTGGAATTATGATTATATATAACTGCTATAATATTAGTACTTAATAATTATGTAAATTTTATCAACAAATATATACATAGTTGGCACCAAAAATGACTACAAATTGTAGTTATTATTACTATAAAAAATGATTGCAATTATTTTAATTTAATTTAATTTAATTTATCATCTTTTGGGTAAATTATATTTAGATTTTTTATAGCGATAATAACTATAATTTGTAATCATTTTCCGTGCCAACTATATATATATTTTTTCTAACAAAACTATACATATAGTTATTATTATTAACATTACAGCACTAATAACCATAATTATACGGTAATATGTAATTATAGTCACCAAAAATCTCCTGTTCTTTGAATGCATGAATTAAGGATGACTTATTTTTATGACTAAAGCTGTATCTCATCATAAATTAACTTTAAGTATTAACTTTAGGCCACTTGTCATGAGCCTCTTATCTCATCTACTCATTGTATAGCATAAATCATAATTCGGATCATGTCCGTGATTGAAAATGCTGAGGGTAATAGGTTAATCAATCCCCAAATCATGTTCGTCTCTTTTGAGTTTAGGCTGTTTTTATTCTCGTCACGTGTGTCGCGAATTGCAGGAGTCACGATCCGCCTGTAAAATGGACTGTATAGTGATACAGTCTTTTATATTGTTACAGACACATAGTCGTACGTTGCTACTCGAGAGAGCGAGTTACTACTACAGTTAATTTCTTTTATCATCAATAACTTCATATCGACATTCCGTCTCGGTATGATTAAAGTTGAAGATTCAAGGATCGAAAATATACGAGTCTAGGAATCGAAAATCTCACGTTCCGAAGACATCGAGATCCAATAATTTCGGAAACATATATAATAATAATATATCTGAAGAAGCTGAGGATTTATCTCCCAAAAATAGTTGAGACTGTAAAAGGTTCAATAATTCAGGGTTGTAAAAGACTGCAGGTCATCGAATCAAAAGCCCAGAAAGAGCACACACATCAGATACTTCATAATTTACAGATATCCATGAAAAAGTTCCATCAGAAATAATATTTGGTCATGAGAATGGCATTTATTCTCCCGTCTAATCTAATTTTGACATCCTTGTTGGTACTATCGGAAGACATTGTCGTCGAGGAGTCTTAAAGATCCGAACTCATCGACGTGATTTAGGTCGCAAGCACCAACGATGTGGATTTATTTCGCTTCCACACACTGTTAAAACTTTTTCCATTCTTGCCTTTTCTTGCCCGTGTTGCGCACAATAAAAAAAAAGAAGATGTGACCTCCGTTTGTGCTCGCGTATCACATCCCGCGTGTTTCACCGATCGGAAGTTCTTAAGACAGTCATTTTCAAGTCCAATATTCTCGCTCCTGAGATATTGTATTTATCGTTAAAAAGTTTCAAAAGTTAGTGCCTCGTGGAATATTAAAAAGTTAGATCTTTCAAGACAAGGGTACCAAGGTATTTGATGTTTAAAATTGAAAAGTTAATAACATGAAAATTCTAATTATCGGAATAATTTATAATAAATTTTACAAAAGAATTATTAGTTGTCACACACGACAATTTTGTTTATTATACAAAAAAAATTGCCATGTGACAATTCATGCACTAACAATTTTTATGAGAAAAAATTTTTAGTGTTTTGACTATAATTACATGTTATCATAATTATATAATTATAAAATTAATAATAACTCTACACTGAGAAAAAAGTTTCTGTTTCAAAAAAATAGTTAGTTTAAGTTTAAACAAATATTAAATTCAACTATATGCAGTGGTTACGGGCTTTTAAGTAAACATTTGTTAATTTAAATAAAATTTAATTGTTAGTTTAAATAACATGTATTAAATTATGAGATTTTATTGACATGATTCACGTAATATTTAACTTAAAAATATAAA
The DNA here is from genome assembly GCF_024713525.1 of Acromyrmex echinatior. Classification (NCBI taxonomy): domain Eukaryota; kingdom Metazoa; phylum Arthropoda; class Insecta; order Hymenoptera; family Formicidae; genus Acromyrmex; species Acromyrmex echinatior. Next base: position 1,718,386 of record NC_141868.1, read on the forward strand.
TATTTGAAATAATCACTACGAACTAAACGCATTTAATCAAGTTAACAAGTTTTTTCTCAGTATACGTATATAGTTTTATCAACAATTACATTATAGTTGGAAAATGACTTTAAATTATAGTTACTATTATAATAAAAATAGTTTCGATTACTATATAATTTACAATAAATTCTACAAAAGAATTATTAACACTTTCTTATTATATAAAAAGAAAAAAATGGTTTCAATTATTATAATTTACTTTTTGGTGTCAACTATATACATATATATATATATATATATATATATATATATATATAGTTGGCATCAAATAATAACTAATATAGAGTTTTATTTATATATATATATAGATAAAACTCTATATTTAATGAAGAAAGTTTTTGGTGACGTATACGAAACAAATGGCGGATTATTTGATGCTACGTCAATGATAATCCTTTTACGTCAGTGACATTTATTTCTCGTTCCCTACCAATCCTCATTGAGTCTTCCATTATGGCTATCAACCTATGCATCAGTAAAATATTAGGTGTTGGAATTAATTCGTAGCGTTTTTTAATGAAAGAATGTTATTTATTTCACATGAGCATTAAAAAATACATTAATGAAAGTACTTCCCATTACTTGTAAAACGCTACGAATTAATTCCAACACCTAATACATTCAACAAAATACGTTGATTCCCTTTTGTCGTTGATATTGAAGCCCCAACTGTTGTTAGAATTTTTTAAGTATTTGAATACTTTTACATCTTATAAATTTCTGATATTGATAATTAAACTTTGAGTTTGGAAGACCAGGAAAATAACTTTATACCTCTCTTCTATTAACAAAATGTTTGTTAACATTGAAAATGACCCGATTGAGGACAAAACATACATTTTAGATATGATTCGTTGTTTGTAAAAATTTAGCATTAAACATTCAGCTTGGTTTTGCTCCCACTTGTTTTAATTTTTAAAAAGTCTATATTATCGACATCAATCAAGTTCAGCTATCGCTCCAACATTTTCTTAGGACATAGAAATTGATTAATCATAATCGATTATTTTCCTCACATTCGATTGCAATTAATCAATTTCTTACGGCTTAAAATTTACTACTCTTATTACAGAAATGACTTTATTAAAAAAAAAATCATTTCTTTATCAAGTGAACTTTCCATTTGATTTTCGCACTCTATTAATCTCGTGTTTGGCACTGAAATCATCGGATTCTCGTTAATGGATAGAGCTGTTGAAGTTAGATACACCGCAGACTTCCTATAGAGTTAGCGTTTCAGATTAGTCTGGTCATGAAATAGCTCAGAGATAATACACAAGTAACGGGAAACGCGTGCGTTCCTGATAAGCCGAACGCGCGTCGCCAGCTGTAGTGGACAAATGAAGGGATGCCCTGCAGTAATTACCCAGTTCCGGCAGAGAACACGGCGCTTGCACGATCAGCATCGGGCATCGTGGAATTCGAGCTGGACGTGAGGATCACATCGGGAAATTCCGAATTAAGGATTCCGTTATGTTTATGCAAGGATTATTTGCCATCTGCTTTACCGACTGGATCGATTCAACGCGTGCTTTAATCCTATGCACTTTCTGGGACTGAATGGCCTTAACGCCGTGTACAAAGCATCCCAGAATCATCACCGCGGGGGATAATTCCGGTGCGGTTTGTCTATCTATTGATTTATATAATTTACACACGTTATCCGAAATGATACAGGCAAACGATGACCGATGTGCGAAGCGTAACTGTTGCCCTCATAATTACACTAATTACATGTAGCAACTGATTGCGCGCATTCAAATCTGACACCTGTCCAAAAGCTTTATGGGATTACCGTAAACGCAAATCGCCTCGGCATACGCACCGGTAACATTATTCATTCGCCGAAATTCCGCGCTATTGTTTTCCACAGACCTATAGATACGGGAAGCGGCATTTTCACTGACCGCGCCGAGTTCGAGCATCTCGTTACATTATCGATTTTCCCGTTTTCCGCCGAGCTCCTGACGATAATGAGCTTTCCATCAAGGCGAGGATGAGAAACTGGTTCTTACAAGGGCTTGTAGACCTATCTTTGTCTTACCTTTTTTCTCCTCTTTCTTTTTCGGCACAGTCTCACTAAAATAAAAAGGAGTGTACTTAACTGAATTATTATGTTATATCACCGCATCGTTATTCCGTCGAGAAAAGTTTCAGTCAAAACTAATTGCAGAACACAAGCCGTAATAGTCTGTCTGCAATAGTCCGCGAACTCATTCGTTAGAAGAAGAACTTTAAATATTTCAACGCTTTAACTACCGAGGTAATCAACAAGTAATCACCACAGTGATCAAACAATAATCAAGTTACACAAATCGTACCTGTGTTTCCCTGGAAATTGTGGAATTTTGACAATAAAACTTCCTTTTCTGCTTAATTCGGCGTCGCAATTTACACGCGGACAAAAATTATTACATAACTATCACAATCAAATCGCTGCTGTACATTTTATGCAAAAGCAAGCAAATTTGGTTACAATAACCATTTGTTTTATGTTACAGCAAGATCTGTTTTGTTGGAGAATTTCTCTGAGTAAATTTGTTCATAGAAACATGTTAATTTGTTGTTAAAACAAACAATCTCTTCGAGCATTTTGATATTTGCTGCCGATTGAATGTCGCGATAAGAGAATAAATAAAAGGGAGAATAAATAAAGAGAGAAAAAAGGAGTAGAATAAATTTACTACAGGAGCAAAATAATTTGCAGATTCAATAAGATAAATTCAACAAACAGTCTTCTAATAAAATTTTTTGTTGTCTGTATAACAATTAACGAAACTTGCTACAACTTTAAACATTTGCTATATCATCATTATATATGTAATAAGATATCCTTTTTCAAAAGTTTCTGGTCCAAACATATAAAATAAGACAATTTATTTTTTAAATATATTTATCATTTATTTCAATACATTTTGAAATAAACTTGAAAATAAAAAATAATTAATAAGGGCTGTATGGCAGGTGACAAAAAAGGTGATCTCTTCAACCATTAAAAGAAAAAGACATAGTGATATCAACTGTATAAATGATAACTATACATATATAGTTACATATATATATATATAATAAGTTTTATATAGAATTAATGTACATAGTTGAATAAACTATTCTATTTATTGTAATTTTACAGATAATTATTGTATAGTTATCAGTTGTATAGCTATTACTACTATAAAAATTCTCTTTCTTTAAGTATAAAAAAAATACAGAATATTTTTTTGGTATGAAGAATTGATTTATCTTTCGAAAAATTATATTCAAATAAAGATGGTTATATAAAAGTGATTATATCTATATTTAATAATAGAAATGGTATTTTATCTTATCACCTGCATTTTTTATAGCCTTTGAATCGAAAACTGTTGAATCTTACATGTAATATAACGTTCAGCCATCATTTGTCGACCATTCTCTCGAGGCTATACTAGCAAATTGAAAATCCATCATCAGCCTGTTATTAAAGGGAAAGATGGAAGCAGTATTTGAATGCTAACGCGCTGCCGTCAGTATAGCGGAAAGCTTCTGAGGGATGGAAAGTTCAAGTGCGAGTACCTAGTATTCGCTAATTTCACTTTCAAACGAATGCAAAATTCACCGGCGTATAGGCGAATACCTATGACACAGACACACGCGACCTGCTATTTTTACTTTTACCGACTACGTGTTCAATTCGCAACGCTATCATACGGCAAGAAGCAGCTGGCTTTGATAAGCGATAAGTCAAACGGCGCCACATGGACACTCTACTTCCTCATTGGTTAAATCCATTCTTACAATACTTTACATCAAGTTTCAAGGATAGGATTGCAATATCCGTCCAAATAATAGAGACACTACGTTGTTCTACGTCGAGAACGTGAAATACGATTGACCGAACCCCAGGAGCGGCGAATGTATGTCATTGTTATGCATTGTTCGGAAACAATCTCTACCAAAGCGGATTGCGAATAGTCAAGATACGTTTTAAGCATAGTTGGCCAACAAGTGTTCGCATTAGAATCATCTGGTAAGGGAATAATTCAGGTAGTAAGGGAAACAGAATGAGCGGCAAATTATGGTTACATGAATATTCATCATATGACGGATTCAGTAAACTTTACCTTCCTGGGAATGCTTTCCTAGGACAGGAATTCCTCCGAGGTCTCGACTAATTTCTATTATCAGCTAATTATCAGCAAATCTCTATATACACTGAGAGAAATTACCACGTATTTCCCACACACATTCTATATATTCGACAGTTTTAGCAGAAAGCTGGAAAACGAGAGAGAGAGAGAGAGAGATAATTGTTTATGACCCAAGAAAGGCGTCAAGATCGTCGAGAGGAAGCATCATTTTCTCTTCGACCACTCTGCCGGAAACGAAATAGTGAGATACGCGTGAAATTAGCTGGCACGCAAATATGTTTATTCCACTCGCACGCGGCGGAATTGTATGGCGATTGGCCCTCCGCGTCTCTGCCGCTATCTCTTCGCGCGTGTAGCCGACGAAGCGTGTGCGACGAAGAAGGGGCGGAAGAAGAGCGGCGGGGTGGTTTCGTCCTACTCGCGATGTGGCAACTAAAACTGGGGAAAGGGGAACGCGCAAGGGTGGCTGCGCCGCGCGACTGGGGTAGGAAAGGCATAAATGGGGAGCGAGACGCAGTCCTGTCGGGAGCGTCGCAGCGGGCGGACGCTCACCACTGGCAGCTTTTCTCGCTCGCCTCGCCTCGCGCGCTCTCTCTTTCTCTCTCTATCTCTCTCCTCTTCCTCTCTCTCTCTCTCTCTCTCTCTCTCTCTCTCTCTCTCTCTCTCTCTCTGTGTTTCTCTCTCCTCTCTCTCTCTCTTTCTATCTTTCTTCTCATCCCCCACGTCTCACTCTGTCACACTTTCTGGTCCACCCGCTCCTATGTCCATCACCCTTATCCCCCACTCCCAATAATCGCGGCATCCTCGGGTCTAGTCCTAGTGGGTGTCTCTTTTGGATCCTTGGGAGCGGGCGTCGCTCGCTCGCCTGTCACAGGCAGTGTCCAATCGTCCATCCCTTTTCCTCCCTTCTCCCTCTTCGGTTCTCACCCCCCTACCGACGTCCACCCTCCCGCTCTCTTCTCTCACGATCCCCCTCCTCCCACCTATGTATCCCACCCGATGAGCGCGGCGCGCGATAACTTCCTCGCGAAACGCGAGATCCACTGTCGAAGCGGAGGCTGCGCCTTCGATCGATCTCTCTTCGAGACGACGACACCGTCGACGACGACGACGACGACGACGACGACGACGACGACGACGACGACGACGACGACGACGACGACGGTGACGACGAGACGCCGTGATCGATGAGCGTCGACGACAGGGGTGAAGGGAAGAAGACAACTTCGTTACTGTGGAGGGCGACAATTCTGCCGCGGAATTGACGCGAGTCTGCTTAGGATCGCCGCGCGCGGAACGTGTCACCGGTCGCGCCCAGAAAGACGCGAGAGAAACGACGAAACGTCGACGTCGACGACGACGACGATGACGACGACGACGGCGACGACAACGACGATGACGATAATACCGCCGCTGCCGCCGCCGGCGGTCGTTTCTCGGTGCAGTTGCACGGTCTGAAAACGCGAAGAAAACTGATTGTGCATCACGCGTGTACGTAGTCCACGACGGCCGATCAAGATCGTCGATCACTGCCTTCGTGTGTGAGGTATCTACTCGATTAGATTTGAGAGTCGCGGAAGAGTTAACGTCCGGAAAGATCGACGAAGCGACAAAGATCTCTCGGCACGAACTTTCGCTTCCCGGCTTTTCGCGCCGAGTGCGAGACGATCGTTCAATTCCGGAATGCATGAAACATGTATAGTGACGAACATTTTGAGAAGTCTGTTGGGAGAGCAGAAATCGTCGTCTAGGAAATATTGCTGAAATCGAAACCCGTGTTGTTGAAAACTACAAGAGAGATTGCAGTTCCCGTTCGCGATGAATTATTCTGTTGTCGGAAAAGCGGATATTGCATAGTGGATGATTATCACCACCGCGGGAAATGACGGGAAAAATTAATCGGCGTTTTGTCCTCCGACGAACTCTTGTTTTTGGGGCATTTAAATAAAGGGATTGGGATATGAAGCAATAAAACGGAATAACGATGAACCTGAGGTGATAAAGCGCGAATAATAAAATCGGGATATAAACAGCACGCAATTATAATAGATAGGGATAAATAATTTTATGGAACGCACTAAAGGGAATGCAAACGCATAAAATATTTTTTATCAAAAATGTGCGATTTAAATAAGAAATTTTTTACCAATTTTTTATAAGAGAAAATTTTGAATAAAAAAAATATGTACATAATAGAAGTTGAATGAAAATAATTTATGCACTACAAAATAATATGATCAAAAGATAAAGTTATGTTCCAAAACTATCGATTAAGAGACTATACTGAGAAAAAAAGTGTGTGATTTGTCATTATAAATACATAGTAAAATAATTTAACTATAAATCGTAATAATTTCAAATATTAGTTTAATAAAATACCAAAATATATAAATGCTATAAATGCAATGTGGGTAAGATTTCCGGGACTATAAAGTATTAATGCGCATCTGAGTGATGCTTATCAACACTTTACAATTTCCTGAAATCTTACATTGAATTTTTTGCGTCGATGGTTTTGCGTTTTGGCTCCGGAGCTCAAACTGGACAGAAATTCTAAATACTTGGTTTAAGAAATTCTAAATATATAGTTGACATCAAAAATAACTATAAATTATAATGAAATCAATTGCAACCATTTTTTTCTTTCAGTGTAGTATTTTAACGAGGTCTTTAACACAATTGAAATGAAGGATAGCAGAGGATGTAGGCATTAATTAATAGGATTTAAACCATCCGCCTAGGATAAAGAATAATTGGATTAAACGGCATAACGAAACGATAAATAGGTTCGCGCAACGAAGGCTACCGTTTCAAACAGCAATATGGAAACTTCTAGGTAATACATACGTTCTTATGTAACGATACCTAGTAAATTGGAATAAAAAATAAGAAGAAGCTTAGAATATAATTAATGAATGAAACGAACACGAAAATACTACGGAATAACTACGTTATAATAGAAGATAAATTACTACGCGCTCAATAGTTGATGCATAAATTCATCGTTCACGTATTATGTGTTAGAATTAATTCATATTTACAAACAGTAGAGAGAAAACGCGATAATATTATTCCACATGATAGATCGCCTACAATTTTCTCTCTATAAATAATCTATATTTTTATTATGGAAAATATTTGCAACACGAGTATATATTATCCCTCTCTCTTCCTTTCTTCTTATTTTACGGAAAAATAAATACTCAAGTATAGGAGCATAATAAGGAAATAATAGCGCCGGGGAATAACGACGTTATAAAAATTATTTATGAACTCACGTTAATTTTCTCGAAGGTCGAAGTTATTATCCCAAATTGCCCGAATTCAGACGACATTCCGCCGAATTTGGGAGATCTTTTCGATCATTCATTACACGTTCGAAAAAGCGAATAGTTTCTGAAAGTACAATAAGAAGGCTGGCCGACCGATATTGCTGCGCAAGCACCGTCGGAATAGCCATGGTTAAGCAAACAAGTGCCTTTTATTCCGCAAGCTCACTGAGCGGAGACGATTCTTTTTTTTCTTTTTACTTTTTTACGCTCGAAAAAGATCTTCGTTTCATACAGTACATTTCAAAGCATGAAATGACGAGCACCTGCAGACACGTTCTTTTACCAATTTTTTAGATTGAGAGAATTTCTCTATATTCTGAATCAGCGAAAGAATTCACAAATAAAGATATAATGGCAATTTTTACGAAAGCCAGTTACAGTAAAGGAAAATAGCTTCTATTATGCCTCTGTGGCAATGTTGGAAAGCAAATAAGGGATGAAATTGGGAAGAAAATCCATTTGATTATCAAAATAAAACAGCGTATGATTATATGAAAAAAAAAAGCGAGGATTAATTTAATGGAATAATTTCATTCGAATAATATCCAGATCTCGTCCCCGGATAAATTTCCTCTGTGCGTAAATTAATTCTGTGATTAAATGAAAGAAGAGAAAAAATAGGAAAAGAGAGAAAGAGGGAAAAGAGACAGAAAGGGATGAAAAGAGAAGAAAGAGAAAGAGAGAGAAACAGAGGGAGACGATAGCGATTACATGTTCGGTGAAGGTATTTGCTTGATTAAAAATTTGCGAAGCGCGAATCGCGGTGCGCATACGCGATTATTACATTGAAAATTGATCGTTTGCTCATTACGAGGAAATTCTTCGAGCAGTTGAGCGCGAAAAGAGAGATGCAGGTGTACTAAAATTGTTACCGTTTTAATAGATCTCTGCCGTCGCGTAGAAAGCGATTAAAGAGGAGTACAATATATCCCGAATTTTTTTGTCATATATTGAGTGATCAGGTATCTATGAAATACAATAGAGGTTTTTTTTTGTTATTTAATCTGATATGGAGGATAAAACGCCACTATTATTTCGTGTAAACGTTCTATGGAATGTGTATGCGAGATTATTGTTCACGATATAACCGGAGCCACGCAGATCTCATATACACGTAGTGGCATCCAATTGCGATTTTTAAACTGTTGCGAAGAGTGCGCGTATTGTTACACTACGAATTCGGAATTTCGACAAGCGAAATTTTTTTCCCCGATTATTTGAACGTCGGAAATGTGCTAGACAATTGATTCTAAAAATTCATAAAACGGGGACAGTCTTTCCGTTCCTCGCACGAGTCATAAAACTTTTATACGTTAAATTCCGATTTGTTGACCTTCTTGATATTTAAAATTGAAAATTCCACCTCAAGTACTGAGATCTTCAATTCCGAATGGAATCTCGATCGTCTCAAGCTCGTCAAGATCATCAAGATTCGATCATTCGAAGGACTCGCGTGGCAATCTAACGCGTATCCCATCCATCGAAGTTTCGCCGCTTTTATCACGGCAAAACTCTTATCACGGTTAAACAATAACTTCTAGACCTACAACACTACCACATTTATTCGATACGCTCGACCAGACTCGCCGACGTGTATCCATCTTCTTTATCGTGGCTCCAGCTTCTTCAACGGAACGGGAAGTGTCCCGACAATGCTTCCTCGACACGGATCCGTTCACCAGGTTTTCTTTCATGGAAAGAGTCGGCTGTATTAGCTGCCGCTGTGATGGAGGAGGAAGAATGCGAGGATGGTAGCAATTGGCTGAGGATCAGAAGGAAGCGCAACCGCGAGAAGTTCTTAAGAGGATCGCTAAGAGGATGCACAATGTTACTGCGATATCGCTGCAATGTTGCTGCGACAAGGACGTCGACTCAATACGGTGCTATCCGTTGTCAAGTGTTCGCTCACGTGGCAGCGACGTGCCACGCCACGATTACAAACGAACCACGTCGTTAATCGGGGAGACTCATCTCCCAGAAAGCGCTTAGAGGCGTTCATCCTGAGACTCGGACGAGTGAAACGCGTGTATGCGAGTGTGTGAAGCGTGACAGAATCGCGAAATGAAGTGCGCGTCGAGGACGAGCGGAAGGACTTGAAATCCATCGGCACGTATCGTATCACAAGATCGCTGGTGTGATCGCAAATTAACTAGAGCCGATTAGTTCGCGCACACACGATTTCGTACGAGGAAAGACTGATACTCGAGACATGATCGGCTCAATGGTGCCCGAGGAACGATCCCGCGCCGCGACGCGGCGGATCGAGTTCGACAAAGTGCTTCTATTTGGTGACGAACAATCGGAGCTACGCGAAAGTGCCAGCGGCACTCCGGAAACGACGGATCTCACTTGAGGAGGAGAACAATTATACGTAAATGTCACTAAACAGGTTGGTAAAGCGGCGGAGTTGTACTGAGAGAAAATTTTTTTGTATTTGTAACAATATACACGATTATATATTATTATAATTATAATTATATTACTGCTGTAATATTTATAGTAATAAATATGTTTATAGTTTTATTAACAAACACACATATATATAGTTGTGGGAATTGAAAATAACTAATTAAAATTATTATTACCGCAAAAAGATTGCAGTTATTATAAGTTAACTATAATTTATAATCATTTTTCGAGGCATATTTTACTCAAAAAGTAACTATAAATTATAATGAAATTAGAATAATTGCAATAATTTTTATGATAATAATTACAATTATAGTCATTTTAGTTATCAATCAATTATATATATTTCTCGATAGAACTGTACGTATCATTTTTTATTATTAACATTATAGTAGTAGTTATAGTCATAATCATAATAATTATAGTTACAAATACAAAAATTTTTCTCCATTGTATTTGGTAATGTCTGCGGTTAGTTCAAATATAAAAATAAAATATATAATGCACATATATGTAAATATGTACACTGAAACTGTCAGTATAGAGCATAAAATGCAAATAAAACACAAAACGTTACATTTAACATCGATTCTGCACTGATTGTGAGAGAAAAATTTCGTATTTGTGACATGTTACGTAAAATAATTATAGTTAGGAGCTTTATTTTTATAGTTTATCACTGTTATAATATATATTAGTAGCAATAATTATACTTATTCATTATACTTAATTCTATATACTAAAAAAATATATAGATGGCATTAGAAACGACTATAAATTATAATCATTCTTGGTACCAACTATACATTTTGATATATAACTATAAATATAGCTACTAACTGTAATTATTTTACCATGCAGTTATAGTCACAAATACCAAACACTTTTCTCTCGGTGTAATCTACAGGCCAACTTATTTTTACTATTTATTTTTTAATTATAATTTTTTAATTTACATTTAATTCTTAACGAATAATTTTGTAATTTTAACTCTTTAAGGTTTGATTTTTTTTTTTTTTTTGAGAAATGGGGTCATATAATGTCTAGTTATTTTTAAAGATTTGAGATCGCTGAATACGAAAATGAAGTCAAAACATAAAAATTCAGAATGATAGATTCAATATGGGAAGCTCCAAGAAATAACATATATAAAATTGTTTATCATGGAGTTTTAAAAAAGAAACCATCTAAAATTCAAATACAATCAAATATCATGTAAAAATAAGGAAAGTTGTGAAAATTTTACAGTGCATTTATTAAATAATATTATATATATATATATATATATATATATATATATATAAAGTTTTATTAATAAAATTGAATATGCATTGGTAACGAAACATGTGTTGATAAAAACCATGAAAGATGAAGATTCAAAAGTTCTTCTTGCATTATAAATGTATCAATCAATAACATTTCTCCATCAAGAGTAATTTTTTCTATCACTATAAGGCTTAAAAATTTCACGCATTTGCATATTATATAACGTAAATATCAATCCACATAACACAGATTGTTCAAAAATTGAGACATAATTAGTTTAAAAGACATCTTAAAGACTTCTTATGTCTTAATTTCAGACTTTGTGTTGTCTGAAAAATTCATATGATACTATTAGTTATATTTGTGTAATTTCCTCGCGAAAGTAACACTGCGCATCATGTTGAACGTAATATAATTAATCCAAAAATTTTCTGATGTATTTTCTTACTACGTAAATAATTTTTTACATTTTATGATTGTATTTATTACAATATTTTTCTAATTAAAATAATTGAATTGAATCTTAATGTTTTAAATGTCAAAAATATGATTTTTTAAAAACACTACACTGAAAAAGAAATAATGTATCAACAGCATTATTTTAATTGAAAATAATTTTATTAATTTAATAACATTATTAATGAAACAAATATACGTCATGCTCTTGTTTTAATAAAATTTTATTGATTTCGTTAATACTGTGTTATTAAATCAACAAGATTATTTTCAATTAAATGCTGTTGATGCAACATTATTTGTTTTTCGGTGTATGATATTATTAAAAATTTGATTTTTTTAAGGCAAATTGCATATATGTAACATATTTATTTAGAATGAAGAATCATATAACTTTTCAAATAAGCTTAGGTAAAAATTATCCCGTCTGAAGTGAACTGAAAGATATTTCGTCATCCATTTAACTCCCTGACATATTAAAGGCCACTCAATCAGTTTAGGACACTCTGTATACTGCGCTAATTGATTAAATTCGATTATAATGCCTAAATGGATTACAATTTGCGTATGATGAATGCGATTGTCACGGTCGATTGAATGAGTGAATATTAGGCGTTCTCCGAACATTATCAGATCGAAGTTATGTCATACATTAGGTAATTTAGCAAGGAATAATTTCCCCGATTGTTCGATCACTCTCAATCAAGTTCGATATTTTTACAAAATTGCCTACATTTCTCGCATTTTCATTCAATATCATTCGTAATCGGGCGAACATGTCGTTTAAAATCTTCGCGCATACATTCGTCCTTTAAGTGGAAATCGCAGAAGTAATATTGGCAGGCATAAAATGCCGGAGAACAAAATCATGGCGCGATTCGGCAGATGGAACATTCGTGAAAGCAATGATTCGTAAAAAAAAAAAAAGGTTGAGGAGATCGAAAGAGGGGACTCGCACTCGTTCTGGCGGTGAACGTCAGTTAATTCTCGTCGATCTAACTGCAAGCGAACGATTCGAATTTTCATCCTGAGCACGTTCAGCACTCACCACCGATGGTTGCCAGGGGATGGTTACCGAGAAGGATGGAAGGGAGGAGGAGATGACTTCCATATACCACGCGAATCAGACAATTGGGACACTTTATCACTTCGCTTCACCAGCTGCTGCATCAGGGATGGATCGTGGTCGGGGGGGGTGGCAAGCGGGAATGGGCGAGGCAGAGGTACAATGCGAACGGGGTCGAGGAAACAATATTACACTTATCGACGAAGGGGTTGTTCAGCTAGGGGTCGCGACAGCTGACGGTTGATGTTCGCTGATAAAATTATCCATGACACCGTCCTTTGCGAAATCGCAAAGGGATAGCATTTGCATCCCTCGACAAATCGCGCCCTTGAATAAAATTTTGCACGTTATTTTCATATTTTATGTGACACGGGATGTAACATAACCTCGTAATTTACCTCGTATTCCACGAGTTAAACGTAAATCATGCGTTTTATATTATCACATATTTTTTCTATTTCTTTGGTGGCACTGATGAAAAATGTAACTGCAAAATTTGTTTGCCTAATTGCTTTCTCTTCGAAAGTGAAGTTGTGAGAACTCGGAATTATACATAAATCAATAACATAATTAGAAGCGCATTAAAACATTTATTTTTTTAAATAACACACTCTAATTTTTAACTAGATGACAAGAAAAATTGTTGTTCAAAAAAATGCAAACGTGACACTTTTTATTGATTTATATTGTGAAATATATTATTGAAATATATCGTCAAAAATATAAAAATGTTAATATACGATTCTAATTAGAATAAAGCGTAATTTCGAGAGGTTTTTGCATAAACGGAAATTTTGCATAAAAAATTGAGATCGCATAACGCGTTCAATCAAACATGCAAAAATTGAATCAATATATAGCTATTAACTATAATAGCTATAAACATATACTAGTGTATATATTATATATTTAATTAAATATATTATATGATCTCAATCTTTTATACAATTTCAAAGTTTCTATTAATCTATTCAAATTACCTCTCTTTACTCTATAATAATTATTTAGATGAAGTCATCTCATTTCTAACGCGACGTAACAATTAAATTGAACGAAAACAATTAATCAAGCGACGAGAGTTGGATTACGAAAACTATTGAAAATTTTACAGGATCACATCAAGTTACTTTCCTGAAAATCCCACGAACTAATCTCGCGCCCGATGAATGAAGGAGACAGGCTTTCGTATTACGTACTTCTCGTTCGAAGTACATCGCTTCATCGTTTCGTCGAGCACGGTCTTTCAATTATCAGATTCCTCGCGAAAGTTTTTCCGCGTAATCGTAAGGTAATGGACACCCCATCCCAGTTTTATTATAGCACGCTCGTTCACCGCTTTTTTACGCCATCAACAACAACGTCGGAATTTTCTCGTTTGTTCTATAAAGTGGAAGAAGATAAATAAATCGCCGGTGAATCGGTTTATTAAATCTGAAGTGGGATTACACGATTGAATTTTACCAGAATTGAAACAAAAAACATTAACAGTAATACTTAATTGATTTCCAGAATTAAAGCAAAGAAGAAATTTTAGAAGTGGATTTTGTTAAAATTGACGTAGAAGAATCATTATCGAACATGAAATTTTATTAGAACACGGAATTATAATTGTTTTAATAATACAATTATTTTAATAATATTACTGTTTATTTGCTAATAACGGTAATTTACTTAAATTACTGCTATTATAATTATAATAAATAACTTTAAATTAAACCGCAACATTGAAACCACAAATGTTTATGCCACGTTCCTGCTTTGTTTATATTTTAACAAAATTATCATATTATTTTTAAAAACAATTTCTTTTGAATTTTAAAATAACATACAAAAATAGATATTTTTATATGAAATAATGTAATTAGATATTGAATCTTCGCATTTCCTTTCGTATTTCCTGATTTCTTTCCTCTTTGATATCTTACTAAGGTTAATAGAAAAATTGAAAATTGAAATACAAATTTAAGTCGCAAGAAAGTTATTTAATTTTTTCCATCAATTTTTTCCGTTTGAATGCTATCATCTGAACCAAGGATCTACAAATATAAGCATTAGAATTTTAAAAGCTAGGAAGCTAAATATTTAAAAATGTATAAAAAGGAATCCTAAAAGATCTTATAATTTATATTTCTTTCTCCGAGCGAACGCAAAAGATCACAGAAAATTCTCTTTCAACATCTTTACGAACGTACGAATTATTCAAAGAAAGAACTTTATGTGACAAGAACTTTGCGTTATTATTTATTTATTATCATGTTCGTTGAAAAAAAGAATGATTGCAATTATTATAATTTATAATCATTTTTTGCAAAATACATTCGTTATAATTATGATTGCAAAATAATTATATTTATTATAATTACGATTGCATTTAAGTATTACATAAAAATTTTTATTTTATTTATATCATCCCTATCTTGATATCTTGCTACATTAATATTTAAAATTATTATAATTTATAGTATAATTTTTTCATAGTTGGTAGAATTATAAATATAAAGTTATTATTACTAACATTGTAACAGTAATGACTATAAAAATGGAACTTCTATAACCATAATTAGGTAAATAAAATTATGCTATTATAATCGAATAGCAAATGCTTTTTTTCCAGTGCATTGCACGTCGTATCTCAATATTTATTGGATTCACAAATGTTATTTAAAAAGAATTATTTGTTTATCAATTAATTATAATACCGATTGCTTTAATAGAATCTGTTCTTTATTTTTTAATCTTGTAATTGAACTTGTTACATTATGTGGGCCTTTATGCCAGGGCATTTATGCCAAACTGTCCTACAGCTGGGAAATCATAATATTGTATTTATTATCGTGATGTCTAGACACGATATTTCTATCCAGAAGTGGTCATAATATAAAGATATAAATGTCCAGACGTGATATTTCAACTTAAAAATATTTAACGAGAACGAATTCGATGAGGTGGACGGTATTTGATATGCAAATCAAAAATCGCGAATGTTATTTCCACTCGTTAATACAGTTCGATGGAGAGAGTTATATGTTTCCAGGGGTGAGATAATTTATGCAATCAGAGAATTACATATTCTCGACGCGGACTTCGTCCATCGAGCGAGTTAATTAAATTCTTTGTCGCGCGTGGCGACGCTCCAAAAAGTATATTCGCCAGCATTGCGATTTTGCAGAGCGAAATTCCGGTTGACGGATGCGACTATCGGCGCCGAGTGAATTACCGCGACTTCTCTATTAAAAGTGCTTACTCGCTTCCCGCGGGTTGTCGGGCGTGCGTAATTAAGAGACTGCTCTGCCACTTTCTTACATTACTCCTCTTTCGAGATTTCATTTCTTCCTGAGAAACTTTACAGTTGACGTCACGCTCCTTCTTCCGCTCTATCGCTCTATGGAATTACCTTATATTAGCGAATATTCCAACGTGACTCTTTATCCTTAAACGGTATTTGCTTAGCCGTAATATCTCGCATTTAAACGTAAGTCGCTTAGAATAGTTTTTCGACTTTTGAATTTTTTCGTGATTTGGAAATCTAAAATTTCGGAGATTGCGTTCGGACGCGAAAAAAAAGGAGTAGGTAAAATGAAAATGATCGCAAACGATTTATATGGAAAGATTGATACCGTTTAATTCTTTCAGTAACGACTCCTTTGTTTATTAAAAGGAAACTTGAGAAACTTCTCGTGACTTATATAGCTGCAGACGTTTAAGGAATTTCCATCTCTTTGTCTTTCCGCTTTTCTGACTCGCTATCTCTCTCTCTTTCTCCTTCGATCTGCCCTTGACTCGGGATAAATGAGATTAAAAATTTAACAATGCGACCTACGGACGATTGATCGCCGGCATTACCTGCGCTCACCAACGGTCGACACGAACCCACTTTCGTCAATCGATCGATATCGGTTCGATATCGAGACAAAGAAACTATCTATATTCAACTGTTGTCACTTTATTTCTTTATTCTGATGCCATCCTTAAGTGAACGACTTAAATCTTGATCGAAGAGTTTCGTACGGACATTCGGACGGAAAGCAAATTCGAGTACTTTGATGAGAATTTAAACGTAATGTCATAGCAACTATTTTATTCTGCTAAAACAATATATCAAAGGCTCTAACAAAGATAAATTAAGTAAAAAGTTATTAAATCCAATTAAAGGTGCTGAGTAACTTAGGAGAGAGTTGTTGAATGCGTACTGATCGCCTAAATTGTATACTCCATTAATATTTTATATTATTAATTAATGTAAGCATTCAGTAACAAAAAATATGAAATTATATGAAATAAATGAGAAATGAGTAATATAAGCAAAAATTTAAGATTATGTCTTGTTTTATGGAATATGCATTAAAAACTTTTAATCTGATATTAATTTTTATATTTTTATAAAAGAAGCTCTATTGTGTAAAATATTTAATATTCATCGTGTGTGTGTATATATTATACATATATATATATATATATTTGCAATTATTATAAAGATTAAATTAATATTTTTATAAAAATCTAGATTCTTAATCGTACCACTACAAGATAAAATTGATAATTGATAATAATAAAACTAATAATCGATGTAAATACAATTGTCAATTACAAAAAAATTCAAGTCGATCTCACTCGACATCCTCGTCTTTTCATTATTGCTATTTAATGACTATTACCATACATATTTATAATAATATAGAATCGTGTAAATAAAGAGACAAAAATGTGCATATTAAAACAATCTTAAACAATGCGCACCACATTATAGTACATTTTATTACACAAGACTGAGACTTTACATAATTATGTGATATTATATATATATATATATACTTAAACATTTTTGTAAATATTTTTTATTTTAATTTTGTACTAAAAATGGCTTAGATTGAAACGTTTGTATTCATTACATTATAAAATAAATTTGTTACGCGAATAATTAATGTCGGCTATTTGTATTAACTGTTTGCTTGATCTAGTAAATAAATGTTTTTTTTTCCATAGCGCGTGAAATTTCAGAACTTTGTCCTTTGATTTCTTGCGATACTTCGAATTTTCAAAATTACCTGTCGACGAGCGGAAAAGCGAGTACATAGATCCGGTGAGCTTTTACGACGCAATATAAAATATACAACTTTTTAGTTTTTCTTCCGCTTCCGACGTTCGCTTTTGCCGTTGAAACTATTTCACTGTCGGTTATCTATCCGCAAAATCGACGCAGGAATAAAAAGAAGGAAAGCAACAAAAGAGAATGTTTGTAACGGGAAAGCAATAGCTGGCGGAATCAAGCTGGAAATTGCCTCTACTTTCCCTACTTTTCCCATTCGCGCAAATGCACGCCCGCGAATATATTTTTCCTTTAATCCCCAAATAGATTGGTGCTCGCGTAAGGCAGTAACGGAAGTTGTATATAGTGATATGGTCAGTAGAGACTTGAGCTTCGAACAAAAGGCTTACAGGCGTTCCGCCTCCGCGTGAAAATTTAACGTGTCGGGAATTCGGCAACATTAAAAAAGAGATGCAAAATTCAGAGACTTGAAATTAGAAAAAAATGCGGAAAGTTTCTAAATTTTTCAAAGAGATGAAAATTTGATATTTTAATTATTGTCTCCAGATACTTTTGATTCTTTACGAGCGAGATCTCGAGGATTTTTCTCTGAGAAGCAGACTCCATGGAAGATCTGCAACTCTGTACCTAATTATTTCTCGTAACGTCGTAATTCTCCGTCCTCGGACCTTTCGTAGTCAACAACGTCTAAATCCATTGGGACGGAAGCGAAAACGTAATAATCCTAAGAGACGAATTATCCAATTCGACAGTGGATGATTCCGTGGAACGGAAACAACGGAATTGCCTGAGTGGCTTGAAAAATATTACCTAGAAATTGCAAGAATTTGCTAGTTGGAAATTACGCATCTTCCCGAACATCCTACGCTGAAATAATTCCTTCACGGCCATTCTATGGTCGAGAAGATTCCCGCATAAAAAAGGTTTTGCGGAAAGCACATTATTTTATATCGTGGCATCGTTCACAGTAATGTTGGCAATTTTGCGGAAAGTATCGGCTTCTTGTAAACTTCGTTAAGAAACGCTCGATGGATAAATCGTTCGCAATTTCCGATCCCGCATCTGTATCAATTTCTGCTACGTGACGGGAGCTTTAAGAGTCTTATATGTTTTTTATTTTAGACGACCAATACGGAATAATTCATCTAGTATAATCTCGCAGTGTTTTTAATTTCGTTTAATCTGTCACTTCGTACTGCCGCAAACAGCGCACATACAAAACGTTTATTTACGCTCACTTTTACAGATTATATTTATAAAAATCTCCAAATGGAAACATTTTTCAAATGATGGAATCAATTTCAGTATATACGTATGCAAATTTTTATGCAAATTTGCCGAAATACTCACTTTTAAATTATAAACGCATATTTATATATATATTCTAAATTATACGAGCAAAATTTTTCTCGTAATTTTTGCATTAATTGAAGTATAAAAATGCAGAGCGATAATAGGTAAAAAATCAAATAAATAAATAAAAGGGAAATGTACTAATAAGTTCTGTAGCTTTGTAACTTGCGAACAACAAAGTATTGTGACAATCAATATTTAACTTTGTTAAATATTAATTTCATGAAACGATTTGTATTTAAACTTTATGTTCGTGTTTGAACTTCAAAATCGCCACTTTGTAAGTTTCCGCCGGCGAAATTTCCGAACATTCCGTGTTCCTGGAACACGGCAAAATTAATAAACGCGCCACGTCGTAATATCTTTGTTAAACTCGACATTGAGTGCGAATCCCTGCGACCATTTCCCCGGAGCTTCCGAAAAGCGAATAATTCTCACGTAATAATTCGCCGAACAATTTTCGACGCACGTCTGCGTTCGGTTAACGAAGTTACGACGCGTCATGGAATTTCTCGTCGAGATTAATTTGACGATTTGTATTGGATGATCAGTTAAGACTTTGCTGACGTCGCGTGTTTCATGTCATATCCTACTATCACGTAATCGTCGATCGATTCATATTGACAAGTATGTACTATGATAAAAGCATAACTTTGATTTACAAACATGCGAGGTAAAATCAATATTTTTACCTTGTGAAATTCTACATCGTCCTAGATCCTTTTTACAACTGCGCAAGCTATCAAATTACGGAATCTACCTTGACATTTCCGGTCATCGAGATCTCGTGCCTAACAACAATTTTTACCGAGGTGATATTTCTCGCACAGAGTGAGAGAAAATTATATGGTATTTACGACTACAACTGCATGATAAAATAATCATAGTTAGAAACGCCATTTTATAGTCATTATTATACTGTATTATTAGTAATAATAACATTTATAATTCTATGTACAAAAAATATATATTGCTAATGTTATGCTAATAATGGAAATGGAGCTTCGAATTACTATTTTATGATTTTATCATGCAATTAAAATTAAGTAACAAACACTTTTCTTTCAATGCAATAAAATCTTTGTAGATTTATATGCTTGAAGTTTTCACAGGTGCTTTCTATATAAAGATTATGCGTTTCGCGGGTTTTCTCCGTGTCCAGATCCATTCTTGGAATGTCAACGTTTCGTCCACTTCATCAGGGCGAGGAGCAGCCTAAGCTGTTTCCTCCAGATTGTCCGTTTTATATTTCTTTGTAGATTTATAAGATGCCTAATAATATTAAATTGTGCGTGAATTTTTATTTAATAGAACGATATTATGTTTTTAGCTTCGGCACAAAATATTAAAAAGCAATCGACGCGTAGTTTAAAAATATATAGTCATCATGAGTAAAACTCGCAAAATTATCATTATTATAAGAAAAGTGTTTAATATTTGCAACTGTAATTGCATAAAAAAATAATCATAGTTAGAAAGTCCATTTTTATATAATAGTTATATTTATTAGTTATATTTATTGTTATAGTTATTACTATAATATAATTATTATATACTATAATTATAATATTAATAATGATAATTCTAGCAAAAAATATACAGAGTTGATACCGAAAAAATGATTAGAAATTATAACAACTTTAGATTCTTCTAAACATTCGGTTATTACTGAACATATATATAACTTGAACTATATCTTTGATTGGGAAAATACAAGAACCACGAACCAAACTTTTAGAGTCTTATTTCAGAGATGATCCATTAAAGAACAATAAGATGATATCAACTGGTCTTGCTTGATGTAGCTTATCATAACATTTTAGAAAAATTGTCATAGAAGTTAGTTCCTTTGTATTTTCTTAATAAATAAATCGAATGTTTGAAAAGTGAGTAGATTTCAATAACATTGTATCTTTTGTTATAATGTGTGTAATTTATCTCAGACACATATTGCGACTTGGACAGACAAGAAGTCAAATATTATTAGAACCACATATATATTCTGGCATTTTTCTCATTTATTACTATAAATGTTTGTTGTATTTTACATTGATTAACAAATTCTTATTTGCTTTAAAAATTATAGCTTACCTTGTTCTACGGATTCAGATAATTTTATTACTTTGACTAACGCACTTTTTTATTGACAAGTTTAACAACCAAAATATCTGGATGTGACTTCCTCACTTGAATGAGAAAATGACTACCTTATTTCTTGTACTTACATTAATTATTGACCACTTTATGACGTCTTATACTATCGACCGAGGAATTTGGATACAAGCATGTTACAATTTTAATTACTTATATGGATTGGCTTCTTGTCGTACATTATCTTATATGGATTTGGCTTCTTGTTACACATTACAAACTATATTATGTAACTTCTATGTCTTCATTTTATAATTTTGTCAACACGACTGAAGAAGACTCTGTCAGTTCCAAACGCACGCGGCTTTTGTTTATTGGATTATATAATAAATTAATTCGAATATCTTTATTATGTTATTTACTCGTTTATTGTCTTTACTCTTATTATTTTTACACATCACGAGTTAGGTATTTTAATTTATAATATAAAAATTAGAAATGTTACTCATTCTTAGAAATTATAGTTAAATTAAATGATAATTGCATTTATTTTTTCTCAATGTAGGCACGAGATCTCATACGGTTAAAAATATTTTATAGGACATTTATTTATTGTGTATTACACATACAGGTTGTCATTTATTTAACTATGTAATTGTTTATTACGTATTTATTGAAGAAAATTTCTTCGTGATTTTTAAATGTTTACAATGTTTACATTATAATAAATTGAAATTGCACGATAACGGTAACAAGCGGTGGGAATTCTAAGGAAAGAGGAAAAGAAACTGCAAAGACAATCATCATATTTTATTAAAATAGATAGCGCTATGGGATTGGAGCGCACATTAACGTGACATTCATTTGGCAACGTTCCTGAACGTTCGCCAGTAATAGCACGTTAATTTCTCACGAGATACAACAGTAGAAACGTAGCCAGTACAACAGCAGAACGTAGGTTTGATTTTGTCAATATTGATGCAAAACCGAATTAAAATAACAACGAAGTTATTTTGTGAAAAAACATAAGCGACTCGTAGTAGTCAGCGAGAGTTCAAAATGAATGGTGAACGAAAAAAGAAGTCTAGAAGGAGTAAAACGAGAAAGTCTTTCACTCCGGAAGTACGCTGTCGGCGATTCAATCTTATCGATTTAATGTCACGCAAAACGGGAGTGTAAAACTTATCCGTCGAGTGCGGAGATAACATTATATACTTGTGATATTTGCTGAATTATTGGTCACCAGTTATACGCGGAGCTCCCCGCGAAGCACTAATCTCCCCCCGGAGCATTATCTCGTGGTTCCATTAGAGAGATTATGATCGTGGCCGCATAGTGGGATGAATAAAAGGGTAGGAGAAACGTATGTGTATCACGTGTGTGTGTGTGTGTGTGTGTGTGTGTATATGTGTGCGCGCGCGCGTGTGCGCCACAATTGCCAAAAACAGGAATGAGGCAGGAATCGGTCGACCAAAAATGGCGGCAAGCTGCTCCGCAATTATTGTTACCCGTTTTGCAATGGGCTTTCGATGCGACGAATCTCATCGAATGGACATTCGGACTCCCGTCCGAACAAAAGTAACGGGTTAATAACGCCACGTTTATCGCCGCGAATTATTGTCAGTATGGCATTTGTGGTCGCGGGAATTAAAGGCACTGGTGATTGAATTGACCGACATTAACCGGTCCATTCAGGAATCCAACCGCGAATCTTATCGATCTTCACGATAGAGGATTTTATTTATTTAGGGTAACTCCCAGTATTCACGCCGCACTGGGATTTACGCTGTAGAAGTCAGAAAAAATAAAAAGTTAATTTGCACTCCATTATATGTCTTTATATTATGATAATATTGTATTACAATATGTTTGTACTATTAACATTATTAAAACCATTGTCAGTTGCATCGATTTATCAATAGTAAGAAGTACAATCATATAATGTTAAGAATCTTTTATTTTAAACCGCACACACATATGTGAGAAACACAATCAATACCAGAAAAAAAGTTTATTATTGTCAAAGCTGGATCTTCATTGCTTTAAATAATTCAATCTTGAATTACTTTTTTGATCGTAATAGGCATTGTTCTATTGTATTGATCATATACCACATAACCTACATAAAATTATTGCTGTAGGAAGTGTAAAAAGCTTAATGGTTATACTTGGTAATACATAAGTGTAGAGAAACAGTAAAGAATGAAATACGGCAAAATATTCTATTCTTAAAAAGTTTATAAAAGTGCTTAGTTTTGTATTGTTTGTTATAGTTTGATGTTTTATATGTATATTCCATCTGCTTGGTGGGGAGAGGGGAGGAAGATATATAGTATTTTTAACGGACGCGCGGAATTTATGCACAAAATGTGTAGATTAGATTCAGTGCATTAAATGTAATAAATGCATAACATGAAATACGTATTATACTTTATATCATAACATTAATATATGCAAAAGATTATTTATTATTATATATATAAATATATATATATATGTATATACATACACGTGATATATTTATTTGTGTATCGTTTTTATTTCTTAATAAAACTTGTAAACATATTTTACAAGTATTGTGTCATTTTACGACTTATCTCTCAGCATTATTTATACATTTTTCATGAGCCATATATCCCGCTATGAGTAGCCGTATTTTACCCTTATGAGATATACGACAAAAATACAAGGATTTAAAAAAACTTTTTAATATGAAAAATAAGTATTTCGAATTTCTAATATTTTTTTAGTAGTAGACAGTATAATGTTTGTATTAGTATAATTTATTTATTAATAATATTATAATTTATTTATCAATAAACAAAATTAAGTTGTTAAAAATTCAAAAACAATACTATAAAGTGCATACATAATTATGGAATAATTTACGAGATATTTTATATTTTATTCTGATACCATTTTGACATAAAGTATTTTACATACGTGATATTTGCATGTGTATTTTAATTAATTTAGACATATATATATATATATATATTTAATTATTATTTTATATGTATATATATTATATACATATGTATAGGGTTGGCCATATTCGACGGAAAGATGTTTTTTTTTTTCAATCATGGGAAACGTCGTTACTCGATCTAACATCTCTTTCCCATGATTGAAAAAAAAAACATCTTTCCGTCGAATATGGCCAACCCTGTATATATCAAGATGGTTGAATATCTCCGCTAAGGGAAAATCGATCTTTCAATCTTTTTAATTCATCAAAGAATCTATTGAGATATCGGAGCTTCTAGTGACATCTTGTATGTAGGTATATAAAGAACATAAAACGATTGTGATATATAGCTGAGAATGAATACTTGAAATCGGAGAAACGTTAGATTTAGTGCTAACCCGAAGAAGCGGGAGTGGGATATGTAACAACTGAACCGCAAATACGGGTATCCTGTGCACTCGACTGGTCTTTTCCCGGTTTTGTGCAACTCGTGCTGTTTTCTTGCTAGCCCCGAGACCATAATATCAGCGACAACGCGCCGAGTCGAGTGTGAAACCCGAGTGCGAGTATCGAATACTCGACAAATACGCGACGCGAAGCTCATATTCCATCCTATCTCCATCTCTTCCTTCTCCTTCCCTTTCTTCCTTCCATTTCTTTTTCTCCATCTCCATTTCTTCGCGGTAGCCGACAGTTTTATCGCTTTTCTCGCGCGAGGAAAAGCTGCAAGTCGCTGAAAAGATTGCGGCTTCGCGGAGAGGAAAGTTGACTTTATTAGACGTCGACGGAAGGCGAAAAGGGAGAGAGGTGAGGACAAACGGAGGGTTCAGAGAGGAAATTAATTCGATTCAATTCAGTGGGAACCGTGTCGCGAGGATATAGTCTTTCTCATAATTATGACAAAGTAACACTATATATAAATAACAAAATATAATAAGCTAGACTGAAAAAAGAGAAAGGTAAAAGGAGAAGTAAAAAGGAAAATTAGATTGGGGCGAACAAAAAGTGGTCATGGACGATGAAAATTACATATAGCAAATTATCGTTAAATTAGACTCTTAAATGCATATCGTCAATCTAATTGCTTGTAATAACAAGTATAAATTGGTAATGCCTTATAATCTAATTCTACTTGAATTATGATTTGGAAGTAAGAGACATGCTGATTTAATTGAATTATTATGTGGTACTTTACCACGTACAATAATTCACAACAGCAGCATATTTCGGTCTCAATGTTTCAACTTTAAAAATCGATCTGAGGGGACTGAAACGGCTTGGAAATATCGAATGGAGCACTCACACTGTTGTTTCGAGAGGAGAATGAAATGATGTGGAAATGCTGGTAGTCTGAGTAGGTTCTCTTTATCGCGGTTGTGAACAATCGCGAAAGAGAGAGGGCAAGAAAGAGAGAAATTTATCAGGCATATACAAGTTTAAGATTGTTCGAGCCAATCAAGCTTTGAATTAAGGAAGCCTCTCGGGACGGTCTCCATGACTACCACCCAGTCTCTGCATCTCTCTTTCCTCCCCCAATAACACAGTCTTCCACCTTTATCCTCCTCCCTCTCGACCGATGAGAAAGGTCACGGGGTCATGCTGCGCGAAATCTCTCTGTCGGTTCCGGCAACCATCATCGGCCTTCCCTCTGTTCATTATCCGCAATTGACCGACGTCGTTGAGCGAAATGTGCGAACGCGAAGCATTTGTAAGCTCACAGATAAGCAAAGGTAACGGTTCAACTTTTAGTCCGGATCTACAATAGGTTTTTAAGCCTTAATCCTTTGAGTCGCAATGAGCCATTTATGGCACATAGCTTTTTGGCCTCCTTTTTTTTACCATATCTCTTGTTTTCAGAGTAAACTCACGGGGTTCTTTTTTTTCAGGTAAAATAAGATTCAAACTTCAAAAAGTAGAACATGTTTCATGATTATTTAATAATTTTTATGTTGTAAACAAATTTATATAAAAAAATGTATATTTTTCCAAATTTAATTTATTTGTGGCAGATTTTGACAATAAACATGCATTGTAAATCATTGTTTTCAATGCTTTTGAGGTCGCTGAATTTAAATCCGCCATCAGATTTTTAAAATTCAAAATGGCGGATCCAATATGGCGACTAAAACTACAAAAATGTGATTATTTTTGCAATCGGTCAATTACTATTGCATTGAATCAGTCATTTTTAACATTGCAACTTATTATTAATGTATTTGAAAACAATGAGTTTGAATTGGCCATTAGATTACTTGCATTCAACATGCAAAATGATCAGTTTCTTGATTCATCATTTTGAATCTGCCATCTTGATTTTAATTCTTTTTTGTAATTCCCCGGATTCAGATTCAGCGGCCTCAAAATCTAAGAAACCACCCTTCCTATAATGATTGCTACATCCTGAATTGCGTGACTGAAAGGATTAAGCCATAAGAAATGAACGAATCATGGTTTTATGATGATTATTCTTCTCGATTATTCAACTGTAATTGATCAATTTCTTATGGCTTAAGGCTTAAACACCTATTGTAGATCCGGACTTACAGGACGGGAAAACCACTAGTGGCGCTAAAGTATCATATTTGGATGCAAGAAATACTATGATTTATTACAAATCCTATTGAATGGAAGCTATAAAATTTGAAAAATAGATCTTAAACTACTTCTAAAAGTTAATACGCAAAATTTCTCCGAAACCAACCATGGTGTGAAAACTACGATGACTACCGTTAAACGCGCTCGAAGTTCGAACTGTACATTCGAGCCTTTGACCATTTCTGTAGGAGAAAAAAAAAACACGGATATATCTCGCCTCGCGCGCAGGTGTAAATTGAACGTAAATAGCCAGCACGGCTGGGCGCCGTCGGGCGCGGGACTCACGCACAGACCGTGCTTTCCAACTCGGCTGGCCGGAAACACGCGTTCTCACAGAGGATACCCCGCGCGGAAAATATAGCGGGGGATCGATAGGTCGCGCGCATAGAGTCCTACGTACATGCAACTCCCCATACACTGACAGACAGGTGCATGCGCCCCATGCGACCGTATAAGCACGGCAGCTCTCGATACAACGGGGTGGAATCAGATGGTGTATACGAAATAGACGTTAACAGCAAGCTCATGCACGTGCGCTTAAATTTCACCAATTCTCGACAGAAGTGCAACGGCAGATCGGACGAAATATCGATGCGAGCGCTGAGGAATATACGTGCAATATCCTCCAATGATGTGCTCGGTACCACTCGTTCTCTTTAATAATCTCGCAATATCTCTTGGGTAACTAAATAAATGATTGAGACATGTTTTGATATATAGGGTAACAATCGGAAAATTACTGAAATTAAATGACTCTTATTTTGTAATGGATATATTGAGAGAAAAGTATTTGGTATTTACAACTGTAATAACTCCATTTTTATAGTTATTATAGCTATAATATTAGTAATAATAATTATGTGTACGTATAGTCCTCTGAAATATAAAAAAAATTATACTATAAATTATAATAATTTCAAATGTTAATATAATAAAATACCACGATATAAATGGTGTGTAAATAAAATAAACATTTGTATTCAGTAAATGCAATTGTAATCATAGTGAATATGATTTTCTCAAATTTACTTGCTTACTTTGCTTTACTTATGTAATATTAATAAAAAGTATATTAAAAAAAGACTTTTTTTCAAGCAGTGTGTGTGATTATTATTAATAACACAACTGACTATGTTTGCATAAAACAACTATAAATATATAGTTGTCCCAAAAATGTACTATAAATTCTATTTAAATTGTGGTAATTACAACCATTTTTTTCTCTCAGTGTAGAACTAAATAAATCAAGTGCTATATTTGAAAGTAAAAATTTGTCATTTTTATTAAAAATACTATATGCAAATAAAAATACAAATCTGTAAACTCATAAAAACAGATGTTACAAAAAAACCAATAATGGTGACTGGTTATATTCAGAGAAAAAAATATAGTGATAGCAACTATAAAGGTAACTGTCCATTATTTTAAGAGTTAATTTTTTAAGTCACTGTATGAAGAAAAGTTCATATGAGCACATGGTCTAAATGCCTCGTTTTAGAGATAAATGTTAAAAGTTTTAAAATTATTTCTATAAAAATCTTCTCTTAAGAGTTTTTAAACGAAAAGAAATTTTATTTTCGTAAAGGGATCTCATCTATACTTATCTATAGTCACCATTTTATAAAAATCAATGGCGATTATAGAAATAAAATTTAGATAGTACCTACATTAGTGTGTCAAATTTGTATAATAATGATCAAATCCAATTTTTTTTACAGATTTTATTATTTCATTATATTATATTACACTTTCGCTAAAAAATATTCATTTTTGAAATTTTTCTCGTTTAAATGCTATTTAAAGAACGATAATTTTATAAAATTTTTAATAGCCTCTAAACGTGACTTTTATAATTAGATGTTTATATGAGCATTTTTTTTTAAATTAATAATATTGAAATTAATAATACACATAAATAATTAACTCCTAAAATATTAGTTATACAATTAAGTTATATAATTAGTTAAATCGTTAATCTCTTTATAAAATATTAACTTTTAAAAGTTTATATGTGTATCTACTTTTTATATTGTGTTAATAAAAATGGTGGATTTTTTTCTTCATTATAGAATATAATTTTTATTTTATTTTATCCCGTTTTTTATTACAAAAAATAACAGCCACTTAGTTTTAGCAACTTTCCGAGTGTCATTTTACTGCACAATTATCTTACTTATTCCTTATAATTAGCGACATTGTCTAGTTTAATCTTACTTCTAAAAACTTTCAAATCTTTTCTTCTCAACGTTAAATACCTGAACGTCATGTTCATTTTGTTAATGAGACTACATTATGAAGAGATTAATTTCCTTTTTATTATTTACTTGATATTAGTAGCCTATAAATATATAAATCCAATTTTGTCAAGAAATGGAAGAATTACTATACCGCTCGCTATACCGTTATACTTTTTATAATAATAATTTGATAATTATGTTGTAACTTGTTATGACTATAGATAATGATAACTAACTGAACGTTGAGGTTAGGTTAGAAAAGTCTTTGAAAGTAACTTGTCAGCATTACGCATAATTTAGAAAAAAAGTAATAAGTATCTTGTAACGCATTGATGAGTTACTTTTTCCGTTACAAGTAACGAATGAAAGTAATTAATTGTAAATAAAAAATTACTTTTTCAGTCATGACTATCCTATTTCCAATCTTACAAGTAACACGTATTTTCATTTCCTGAATTTTATATAATACATTAGATATAAAGATAGATTAAATTGTACTGTTACAGATTTAAAAAAAAATCATCTCTAAACTCAAGGAGCTAAGTAGAATAAAAATTCGCATGTTTTATCTTTTTCTTTTCAACCGCATTTTACTTCGAGGTGATTAATCAATTCATTAGTGTGGTAGCAACGAAGTTGCAAAATGGTGAAGCGAACTTTTTCCACTTTTAAGAATGGAAGAAAAGCAATCTAGCTTTTTCTTTAATTCGAATACTGTAATCTCTGTAGCTCTCATTTATTTATATTATTCGCATTCGCGAAACTCACAAAAACAACCGCTCCAACACTCAATTCTCGACCTCCTGGCATAGCTGAAAAAGTTAACGCGATTAAGGGGTGCGCTTTGTTACACAGGAATCCCAAGCTCTCTCTAGCGCGAAGCGATAAATTTTTTAACGGACACTATATCTCTTGTCACACGAGAAATCACCTCGTCCGTATATAGAATTCTACATTTCCGAGACACTCGTTAACTCATATCTCGTCGGACGGGGAAATAGAATAATTCTCATCGATCGGAAGCCGTCTCGAGCCTCTTGAGAGGCTAGCCTCGAGAAGATCTCGTGTGGCTCTGCCCACGTTTTATCCGATAAATCAGAATTGCACACAATCGTTGTTAAAATAAATCGAAACTAGATTAGAATTTTTGCGACGGTCATTTATTTCGACGTAGTTGAGGCTTTATCCTTTTGGTTTAAAAAAAGGGGAGGAATATAAAGAAAATTAAAATCTATTTCTACACTTTCGGAATTTCCCTCCTACTAATCCCTAATGTTAGAAGAGGGAAAATATCCAGCAAGTACAAACTGAGATTGTTTGTCGTTATTTTGACGTCAAATAACGTTAAAGACGTCATTTTGACGTCAAAATAGCGACAAATAACCTCAGCTTGTTTGCTAGGTAACCTATATGTATACAAAGTTTCATTAAAATCAGAATTTTGCAACGATCCCTTACCTCGTAAAAGTAACAGTTTAATGAAACTTTGTGTGTGTGTGTGTGTGTGTGTGTGTGTAGATTAAATAAATAAATTTAGAAAATATCAGTAGAGCCAATAAAGGCTTTGTAAAATCACCTTATATGTAAAACAATTTTTAGCATTTTTCGTACCTATATCTCAAAAACTATTCGCTCAAAAAATGTTTTATGGAAAAGTTTTATAATAAAATGATTTCTATTTATTTACGTCAATTTTTAAAATAAAAACTTTAAAAATATAAATTTTAAAAATAATTATTTTTTAAAAATATTATATACGTAGAGATAGTTTTATTATAAAACCTTTTATACAATGCACACACATGGCTTTATGTCTTGAACGATTTATATCTGAATAATTTTCAAAATACAATGAAAAAAAGCTAATAACTGCTTCATATAAAAGGAATAATTTTGTTTCTTAAAATTTAATTGTTTATTGGCCGCAACTAATATTTTCTGAATTTATCTATTTATGCAATCTATATGTGTTTCAATAAAATCAGAATTTGGCATTTTGCAAAGTTTCTTTGTAAGGCGATAAACCTTTCAATTTCTGAACGATAAAGGCGCGATTCAGCACATCTCTCATGCAAGAGGAACTCAGAAGGTAAAGGGACGTTTGAAGAAAAGGGAAATCATATTGCAGTTCAAAAGAATTCTGTTTTGTGGTCACCTTTCTACATAATTCTATTGACTTCAATACACTCGATCCACCGCTTCGATTTACTTACACAACTCATATAACTCGCGTTCTGTTGCGTTCTTTCAAGCACGAGTTACGCTACTCTTCCTCTATCGAGGACGAATTTGACTGAATTTCTGAATCAAATTCAAAACCGAGATGGCAAAGAACAGTCACGCGAAGTCGAAATAGATATACACTTTGACAAAAAGTTACACATAGATTCAGATATTGGGATCGTTTAAGGAGGTTCTCGCGCTACTTCCTAGTCAATAGACAGTTTATTCATAATAATATGTAAAACAATTAAAATAATGGAATAAAAAGGTTACTAACAACATCTTATGCTATTATACATAATTATTGTTAATTTTATATGTTACTAAATATTTTAAAAATGACAAAATAAAAGTTATAAGATGCTCATTTGATATACACATTCGTTCATTTGACATATATTCTAGCTTTCTCTTCATTAAAGAATATAAATTTCTTGTAAACTGTACGGTCAGTTTAAATGAAACTTTACGAGAACAAACTTAAGTGTTTACTTTATAATTGTAACGATTTTTAAATTGCTGTCTTATACGCAAGTGTCTCAATTTAAAAGAGAATAAGGTTATACCTTCAACTTGTAACGTAAAATTCTATAAATTTATAATTAAATATCATCAAAATGATACGGTAAAAGTCAATGAAATTTTTTCTAGATATTATCGACATCGTTAACTTTTGTATTACATGTATATCATAGACTTGTATTAGACTTATATTTCATCAAACGCGAGAACCTCTTTAACGATAACAGTGATAAATACAACTTTAACAAGACTACGAGAAAAGACCTTTCTCATACGTCTTGTCGAGAGAAATTGAAATAGTTCCGTGACATTTCGCCATATCTGTCACTTCCGAGATAATAACCCTTTTGTCTAAACCTGTGCATAACTTTTCCCTGTCAAAGAGTGCAATTACGCGAGATATAAAAGTGATTTACGCGGGCGCTTTTGCACGCTCTCCCACGCACAGCAATTAATGCACGACACGAGCACACGCGCGTCACGAACTGCAGGCCTCTTCTCTTCTTAATCGTGCTCCTGCTCGCCGCTGTTCCAGCTGCGGAAGCCAGTGTCGACTCTCTCGATCCCGGGGGCGATGAAGAACAGCGGCGGGGTGGCCGGCGGGGGCGGCGCGGGGGCGGCCGGGGCGGCTGCCGGCAGCGGCAGCGCCGGGGGCGCCGGTGCCGGCGAGGACGCCGGCATCGCCCTCGTGGGCGTCCACTCCGAATATCCCCGTTACATGGATGAGCGTATGCTGGCCGGCGGCGGCGGCTCCCTGAAGGGCCAGTCCGGCGGTGGCAGCATCGGGCCCGGGTCCAAGCACAAGCCGAACGTCGGCTACCGGCTCGGCAGGCGGAAGGCCCTCTTCGAGAAGCGCAAGCGCATCAGCGACTATGCCCTCGTCATGGGCATGTTCGGCATCATCATGATGGTCGTCGAAAACGAACTGTCCAGCGCCGGTGTTTACAGCAAGGTAAGCCTCACAATCCATGACCTGTTAGTTGTTCCTCCGAAGATATTTTGCTTGACAGTTTCGCGCGAGAGAGAGAAGCTAAGTAACGTAAACCGCACGGATAAGAGTTAAGCTCCTGAGATGATCGCGGATCCCGCGTGGTATAAATATAGTCGATTTTCCTTCGAGTCTTCTTGACTTTCCCGACATCTCGTTGATCCGATTTTCTAACTTATATAATACGGCGCAATTACAAGACTAGGGATAAACCTCTTATCTCTTGCTTAAGTCTTTGGGACTAAGTTTCTGTAAACTTAGGACGCGCGATTGAAGTTTCGGGATGACAACGTAGAAAAGCGAGAACGATTAATATCGGTTGACATCATTTTCCGATGGAAGCGTATTCGATCAATTTTATCTCGTTCCCGTTGTATATTATGTGTCACGTGTATCGTGAACCTTCGGGATATAATTAATGCAAGGTTTTCCAACCGATAGTGACGCGTTCGCGACTTATATCTTATACATCAAACGTTCAATTAACTCGCACTTGACCCGCTAATAGACTAATCAAACTTTTGCCGGGACCTTCATAAATACGCTTTAGCTTAGGATCGTACGGAGAGTAAACTCATCGACGATTCAGAAGTTAAACACTCGGGAGCATGAGTCACAATCTTGGGAACTCCTCTGGTTCCTGTTTACAAAACATCGCAAACATGGCCATCGTTTGAATAGTTTGTAATAAACTTAACGCCAGTAGACAGAAAGAGTGAGAATCCGCGTGGTTGAATTCAATAATCCAATTAACGAAGCAGTTTTTGAAAAGTACGTGTTGAATTCTCGACGATTCTACCAGTTTTATTAGGTGTTGGAATTAATTCGTAGCGTTTTACAAGTGATGGGAAGTACTTTCATTAATGTATTTTTTAATGCTCATGTGAAATAAATAACATTCTTTCATTAAAAAACGCTACGAATTAATTCCAACACCTAATATATATTTATATAAAGTTTTTATTATTATTATATTCGGAAATTCGATCTAAATATTCGATTGTTGATCGATTGTTAGAAATTGTTAGAAATTGTTGCCGTAAAGTTAATATTTCGACTGATTAAAGAATAAATTTTTCTCTTGTAAAATTCTCGATAAACTACAAACTGCGGAGCATAACGTTGTGGAAACTAAAATTGATGAATGATGGATCGTTGATTGTTTGAAATGAATTATTGTGTTACTCGTAGAGTTAATATTTCAACGGAATGAAAGATAAATCTTCCTCTTTTAAAATTCAAAAAGTTCCGATGAACCACAAATTGCAGAATATGCACTTCGTAGAATCTAAAATTGGTAAATCGGATTAAGAATACATTTTCCTCTTACAAAATTCAGAAAACGAATTTTTCGCTAAACTACAAATTGCAGAATACAGCACTTTGTAGAATCTAAAATTGGTAAATGGCACATAATTGTAATACATTATTGTGTTATTCATGCATTCCAAAAAATATCGTTGTGGATTTAACTCCACGGTATTCATATAATTTCTACCGTATTGGTTA
Organism: Acromyrmex echinatior; assembly: GCF_024713525.1. Classification (NCBI taxonomy): domain Eukaryota; kingdom Metazoa; phylum Arthropoda; class Insecta; order Hymenoptera; family Formicidae; genus Acromyrmex; species Acromyrmex echinatior. The sequence continues at coordinate 1,752,620 of NC_141868.1, forward strand.
ATATTGATCTAATATTGTGTGGATTTAACATAAATTTTATATAATGGTGTTTATATCAACCACATGGTGTGGATATCGGTATTAATATTAACATCAAGGTAGTGGAAATTATATGGACACCGCATGGAGTTCAACCTACACTAATGTTTTTTAAAATATAATTTATAAATTTAAAGTCAATATTTTGATGGATTGAAAAATAAATATTTCTTTTATAAATCTAATTAAATAAGAGAAATCCTACATTTCTTTTAGAAATTCACCAGAATTTTCAATAACCTACAAATCGCAAAACATATACAGAATCTAAAATTAATGAATCATTAATTGTTTGAAATGAGTAATGAATTATTACTGGTAAAATTAATATTTTGACTGAATGAGAGATAAATTTCTCTCTTATACAATTTAAACTAAAATTTTCGATAAACTACAAGTTCCAGAATATAACACTTCGTGGAATCTAAAATTGAATAACGAATTGCGTTAATTGTTTGAAATGAATTATTATTCATAAAATTAATATTTATTATATATAAAGGATAAATTGTACTATTATAAAATTAAAAAACTTAAATACTCAAGAAATTATAAATTATAAAATTTGTAACATTTCGTGTAATTTAAAAATCGAGACAAATGACAAAGTATGTACAAAGGTAATAAAATATGTACTGCAGCAAAATACAAATTATAGTCATATATTTCATTTATCGTAATTTACACATTCTGCATATTTTACGTCATTATTGAATAATAATTAGTCAACATTCGCGCAACAGTTATACTGTTATAACGCGAGGGTAAATAAACCGATGGACGTGAGGGATGATGATTCTTGCAGGGCACCGTGTATACACAGCTAGCAACATTTTAGTAAGTTGGTCGACATTGAAGTACCTATAAATACTGCTCACAGTTTGCACATTCTGCTTATTGCAGTCTATCTTTGCGGGATTCTCTGAATAAATTACTAGTGACTGATAAATGATAAAAGTACACAATCGCGAGAAGGCCAAGGGAAGATTGAGACGGTTCACTGAATATTTATCATCGGTTGGGATGCTCCGCGGCGAAACGTTAATTCATTCGCCATCGATCAGAGCCCTCGAAACCGCGTGAAAAGTGCAGAGTGATGTAGCCACGTTAATATTACAGGGGTTGGTTTGCCCCGAAAAGGGCAAGCCTGCAGTGGGATTTTATGCTTCAAGGAATTTCCGTTCTCTCAAGAATTCAATGCGTCGCGTCCATTTATTTTTACTGCAGTTTCTTTCTCTGTAATATTGAGTGATTATCATGCTGACTAAAGTGCTGAGATTGGATAGAAAGATATTCTTCCCTTATAAAGTGCAAAAGCTACAATTTTCGAAGAATTGCAAATCATGAAATACAGTTCTCCGCAGAATCTCTATGTTGAATTACTAGAAAAAAAGTAGAATTCTAAGAAATCAAGGCTTTCTAAAAATTCGAAGATTTCATTTAAGCTTTCTCTTATTATACATTATTATTATCTCTGCTATACCTATATAATGAGTTGCCATTTCTCGCTTTTAAATTTCCGTGAAAAAATAATGTTGATTCTTAGAAAAAAATTGCTTTGCAAGCGTATCATGTATATGAAAAAACAAAATTTCCGAAACATTTCTTACGGAATCGCAGTGCGGCCAACAGTAGTCTCGATTTCTTTCAGTTTTGAAGAGCTTCGTGCTTGAACGCGCACACGACATGAAATGAGGAACTTTATGTCTGCAAATGTATACACGACATCAGCATTTGCCACTGCTTCGAATAATCCTTGCAGAATGTAGATCGGTTCCAACCCGTCTCCTCCGCGTATCGTTATCCTTTCATGTTCCACCACCCGAAGTCAGCGTTTCACCACGAGGCGAGGATAGAATCAATGCTGTCGGGGTGTTCACGCTGTCACGGATAACAACTCTTTTCTTGTACGACAAGATCCACCATGTGAATCTCAATGATGGATCTTCGTGTTCGTGAACAGTGAGTTCAAAAACTCGAAGATCGAAGAGATATCCGCCCGGGGTAGTCGAAGCTCCGTAAAAGCGAATAATCCCAAAAGGCATCAATATACACTGAGAGGAAACACGATAATGTCAATTGTAAAAATGATAACAATACAAGTTTTATGTTTTATAAAATTAATGTAATAGATTATATAATAGTTGAATGAATTATAAAATAATTTATTTGATTATATACATTAATTCTACATATAACACTTGTGTGGTTGTCATTTTTGTAGCTGTTACTATTACGTCTATTTTTCTGAATTTAAAAAAGAATTTAAAAAAAAATTAAGATAACCATAAAAATAGTAATAAATTATAAATAATTACTTTTCTCGTTTTCTTGTTTTTTTTTTAATCTAAAACATAATGCAGATGAATGTAAATTGCGTTTTTCTGCGCGTTGAATATAAAATTTAAACAAAGTAAAATCTCTCAAAAAAGTCAGAACTTTTAAACTTATGAAGAAGATTCTCTGCAAGAAAATTACGATAGATTAAAAATATTACTTACAGCAAAATATGTTACTTTTCCTTTGTGTTTCATACTAAGAGAAAATCTTTTTATTTCTATAATAACTATAATTACATATTACTATTATGGTTATCACTTATTACTGCAAAATATGATTGGCCATATAGTCAAAAAATGATTAATAAGTTATAATTATAAATTATAGTAATTGCAATCATTTTTATAATTACAATACTGTAATTGTAATCGTTTTCGTTACCAACTATATTTGTTAACAGAAAATATATAAGTAGTTATTATTAACATTCCCATACAGCACACTTTATCCGACAGATATCCTGTACTGAGAGAAATGAGTTCGTTATAGCAAAAAAAAAGGGATGATAAATATAATGGTTTGATAGAAAAATCAGAAAAAGATCAATCGAGTTATTATTTCTTCCACTTCCTTACCTTCTTTTCGTTCTATTACTGCTAAATTTATAGCAATAAGTGACTATTAACTCATTAAATTATTGTATAATATCATTCAAATTGTTCTTATCATCATTATTAATTCATTAATGCACTTGTAATCGTCTCTGTGTACACTGTGGCTGCTGCATTTGCTGGGGCCTCGCCATTTACGCATTGATGCATTTATACTTGTATGCATTTATTCATCTCTCATTATTTTATTTTGTATGGTAAGTCATGTAATTCGTATTGTTAGACTATATTCGTATATTATATCTTCGTAATTTGTTTCATTTTCTTGTGGGCGTAGCAACAGTAATTTCAGCAGTATCTTTCCATTTGTATACTTATAATTTAGCATACTACAAATTCTTTAGATACACAATAAATTTAATTAAATTAAATAATTTCTCATTATTCGTTTATGTAACAAATAATACATGATTTACGATACAAATCAAAATAATCAGTATAGTTAAATAAAAATCTATCAGAAAATAGGTTAAGTTTTATATAAATTGCTTTTATTACTAATAATTAATTGAGCAGACTATAGCAGACTAGCGTTAATCACATCAATATAATTTGTTCTTGTAATGAATTAATAATGATGATAAGAACAATTCGAACGATATTATACAATAATTTAATGAGTTAATCACTAGTTAGTCACTATAAATATGCTATAAATTTAGCAGTAATAGAACGAAAAGAAGGTAAGGAAATGGAAGAACTATTCGTAATAATAATTCGATCGATCCGTTTTCCTATCAAACTATCACAATCAAAGATATATATCACATTTATTATCCCCTTTTTTTGTTATAACAAATTTATATATTTACAAATTATTTGTGAAAAGTACCGATGGCTTAAATTAACAAAATCTTCTCTCTCAACATTCTTAGGACGTTTCTTGAAGGTTTGTGTTGTGTATGGGATTATAATAATAATAACCATAGATAACTATAGTAACATGTAATTATAATCACAAATACAAAATTTTTCTCTCAATATTGATGTTTAAATAATTAGTAGAAATGTGTACATCGCGTATGTAAATTAAAATATGCGGTCTTATCTTATAACTGATTGCAGCGTTTACTATTAGTCACTTCATTCAGGACAGTAGGTCAAATTGATTCACATTACATTGTCGGGTTAATGATTCGAAGTGCTGGTCGTCGCTTTCAGTATTATATAACTATGCCCTATTGAGACTGGTCGGATTGTTGGTCGATAGACCACTTTCAATTTACTATCGAGTGACACAGTGGCTTAGTATTGAGTAATCATGCGTTTTTTGGGACACTCGAAGGGCATATGGGTCGTTTGGGAAATTTCTCCATGTTAGGATACTGAACTTTATTAAAATTCGTCCCGCGTTTGCCCACAACAATTTCAAAACTTATGGACGCTCTGCACGCGGAATTCGAAGATAGTTTGCAGAAAAAGAGAACATTTCTCTACAAGTATATGCCGTATTTTTATCCGCACTGCAGAAAATAACTTTGAGTATAATCATGGATTATATAATGCGGAGAATTAGAGTGTAACTAAAAACAAGTAGCGCTATTAAAAAACAATAGGAGATTACATGCGACAGATTCAGATGCTTGACAAAAGGAAGATAAAGAAACGAGAAAATATTACTTGTTAATGTTTTTATTTTTGCTACTTTAGCTAAAGAACTTCTTTTTAAGTTTCTAAAATTCTAGAATTTTTGACAGATTGTATTATATTAAGTATTACAATCTCTGCAAAAAGACTGATAAAATTGGAAATTTATATTTTTTGTATACAAATGATAAAACAGTTATTAATTTATTTAGCAACATGACAATTATACTATTTAAATGAAAATTTTCTTATTTTATCTTAATTATTTTTCTAAAACATGTTTACTTCTTATTAAAATAATTTTTGATATTCTAATTTGTCACCAAACTGTTTGTATTACTTTCAAATACAACATAAAAAATCCATAATTTTTTCATTTTGTTAAAAAAAATATATGTAATAGAAGATATCCTTAAGAAGTAAATTGGAAAATGTGTAATACGATCGACTCACACAATTTTTCTTTTGTAACATTTAATAATTTAAATAACTTTAATAATATATTTTAGATTTTTTTTTATTATTACTCTATGCATGATTATTCAGTATAAAAAAAAGGATTTATTTCCTAGATATAGAGAATGGGATATATTTCCATGATCTTCTGATCTTCACAAATATTATCGACTAAAAACGCCTCTTTGATGCACCGGATATTCAAGGCAATGACAGACGTGAGCAGTTCCGTATATTCCTTCGGTATCGGAGAATTTGTTCAATAATCACAATTGCGAAGGAGAGGCCGCCTTGACCCGGCCTATTCTTTTATATTATAAACAGAGAAGTTCGTCCCTAGAGTGCTTTCGGTCGAAAGCTCGCAAGTGTCTTTTCGCTTCCTTCCTTGACGTTCGTATTTATTCCGCCCCCCGACGGGAATATTTTTCTCCCGTAAAAATTTCCCTGGGGATTGCCGAATCTCCTTGTTGACTGAGCAATCCACCGCTTGATTCTGTGCCAAGAGCGGAGCGACGGATTAACAATATCGATATTGCAAGCTTGATGGGGGCGCAATCGCTTTCCTCCCACACCACAGAGATCCATTTCAGAATTGCACGTAGTCGTGCGGGATAATCGGGTGGAAGATGTTGTCCTTCAACTAGATTTTACAGGAAGCATTCGGTATTAACCGCATTTTGCAGTGAGAATGCCGGAAATTACAAGTCGGTTGACTTGAATCCGAATCTCTTTCAAGTCTTGATTCTCAGCATCTGTTTGTATTTCCGAGGTTCTCGAACTGGTTTCTTGAACTCGTAGACCCGGAAAGTCCTTAATATCCATTAAACATCAAACTCTTTGCAATTTTACACTTGTAAACCATTTCCTTTATTCTTTTTTATATTCATTGAATTTTTGATACTTTGGGATTCCAAAACATCACACAATTTATTTTTGATTCTCAGGAAAATAAAAATAATTTAGATTTAAATTCATCGTATAGAATTTTGAAATTAAGACATTTTATTTAATACCGTGCATTTTTTATATTTTTATTTTTATTTTTTTATCTTCTTTCTTTTATATTTTAACAACTACTTTTTGACAACTAATTTGACTTTGTAATGTCGAATCTTGGAAGTTCAATAAGAAAATGAAACATAAAGAATGCAATCACAGAGATCAGAAATGCAAGAATTCACATTCGATTGCATTCTTTATGTTTCATTTTCTTATTGAACTTGCAAGATTCGTAGCTTGGAATTTACGAATTTCGGAAGTTTTTGCAGCTTGATTTTTCCAATCTTCTCTTTCGTATGTGAGCAAATGGTGCAGCTAGATTTTACAGTACGAAACATGCAGGTCGCAATGCATGCGAAAGCGTTAGCTATATTCAGCAATTTAAAGATCGTCGAACGATCCTGCGGTTCGTTCGTGAACACGTATCGAATTGCAAATTCGACGAACGTCGAGAAATTTCGTGGCGTCGCAAAGTCGAGTATATCGGTATATACGTTACGCGTTTCGCACTAAAATTCGTATGCGCGGAAGTAACCGGATTATTTTGTTGAAACTGGTCCAAACTTGACCAATTCAATTTATTATTTTCGATAATGCAATTTATTTTTACCTTATGTGTGTATCACATTTAAAAACACTATCGAAAATATAAAAATTCCATGGATTCTTTTATTATTACGTTTGAATAATATGATAGTGTAAATTAAGCACACAATTCTTCGATTGATTTAAAAATTGTTTAATTTTTTTTTGTTTGTCTTTTTGTCTTAATTCTTATAAAAAATTGCGTTATTATACTTATTTGCAAATTTGATGAGGAAGTAACATGAATTAAATTAAATTTTATACATATTCTGATTAAACAATGTTCGTGTAAAAGTTTATTGGATCCATTTATTCGTTTAGAAAATATTGAACTAAAATTCCAGAAAAATAAGGTCATTTTACTTTATGAAACTGAATTATTTGTTGTTTTGTTTTTTTGCAGTTGATTTCAGAATGTAATTCATGAGCTAATATCATCAAAAGTTTATGAATGATGTAGATTGATAGCTTATTTTGGTTGATTGTTTGACTGATATTTTTAGTCGATATTGTATACGTATATATAACCAAATAGTAAACGTATTGCTTTTTTTTACAAGACTGGAAATAAATGTCTGATAATCGGCACTCTGCAGTAATTAAATTTAATACGAAGCTGTGTTTTGAATTAAAAATCCACTGAAACAATAGATAATTTGAAGCATACAGAATAAGTTGAAATTTTTTATTTAAAATTGTAAATTTAAAAAATTGAAGAGTTGTCCACAAGAAACCGAATAAAATTTTTAAAAATCTGAACTAAACACCAAATTGTCTTTTGGTTTTAATTACATCATGAACAATTTTATTCCAGCAAAAATCGAACAGAAAATGGAAAACCTAAATTTAATATTTGCAAAGGATGATTTATTAAAAGCAATTTGTAAAATTTTGTAAGTAAAAAATAAAAAACTTATTGCTTTATACTCTAAATAGTTCAAACAATACTTCCTTCACTGTTATCATTATTAATGTTATAAAAAAATTAAATTAAATAGATAGTAAATATAACATTTTCGCAAAAACCAAACAAATCTGGAAATTTTTAACTTTATTTTTTCATGAGTCCTTAAAATATTAATCAAAGCTTAAAATTTTGTTTATATGTCTTTTATATTATATATCCAGAAAGAAATTATCATATTTATACAATAAATGATTTGAAGACAAGAAATATTTTTATTTGAAGAAAAAAAAATTAACTTTTTAGACTTGTTTGCACACGGAAAGATTTTGCTAAAGTATCTGAAAATTTAATTACATACGAAGGTAATTTTGTTTGGATTAAAATAATTATGTAGAACGCTTAAAGTTGTTAGAACTTTCTGCAGCATTGTCATTAACGTTTAAACGTTTTACATAATTATTTTAATGATTCAACAAAATTATTTTTAAATTTGTATTTAGCTAAATTTTAGAGACACTTCAGCAAAATCGTTTTATGATTTATAAACTTTTCAATTGTTGAATATTTATTCTCCTTTCAAATATTCTTTATTTCATATTTTTCGAGATCTAATAGAAAATTATTTGATTTAATCGAAAGTTGCGAAATTGTAAAATTTATTATCTCAGATTTGTCGAGGAAAATGTCAAAATTTAATCTTTAAAAAGTGTCCTCTTCTTTCATGCTCTTTCACTACCGTTCCTCATCCAAAGAACTCCAAGACGCGAATTAAGCTGTAACACGCATCAATCTTCAGTTTATTAGAAATTAATGAGGGGATTACGCGATATTTCAATTAGGACTACTTCCAAGACTTTTCCTTCACTAAAACTTTTTATATCTCGCGCAGATGACAGTTAACAAGTGCTTGCAATTATATAAATATAAACGGGCTCGTGTCGTCTTTCTCCTCCTCCACTTCCTCCATCGTGGATGACAGATCGATCATAGCGACAGCAGCGGTGAGAAATGATAAATTGCACCATCACGTTGTCTCCGGAATCCCCGAACGACCTCGATGACGCGAAGACTTTGACGGAGTGGAGGAAGAAGATGGCAATTATGCGACTGCAAGGGCCAATGTTATTACAAAGTGGAACCGTGACGAGACGAAGGCAGATTGTCAGGGAAGCCCCGACAAGTCAGAATGGAAAGACGAGAATTAACTGGAGTTTCGCCACATCGACGACGACGAAGGAAAGAAATATCTACCGCTAAACCAAGTCAAGTTGAAGGGATGAGCGAGATGCAGCGATTTCGCATCGTTCATCACGTCTCATCTACTAGTCCTATTTTCGTCATCTGGCGCTAAACGATCATGCTATAGCTATCGCCGCATCGTTTATCATTCCTGATTTTTGCACTCTACGATATTGTTTAGAATACTCGCAATACAGAATGGCTTGAGTTTCTCGTATCTTGAAATACGAGAGTTTGTAACTTCGAACATACATCTCGTTTCATTAACTAACGACGAAAGACCTCACTCAATCTTCTGACAGATGACGAGAGAAGAGGAATTACTAAAGTTCTTGAAAAAAAAAATAGGTTGGAAGAGAATTGTGCGCGATTTATGTGTTAAAATAAAGAATAGCGAACGATCAAAAATTTCAGCTCAGTCGTTTAACGCCACAGCATCTCTTTTTTCCTCGGGACGCGCTATTAAGGGTTTACGACGTGGTCCTAATGCCTGATGGAGGGTTTTGTGCACCTTCTTTTTTCGTCCATGACCTTCTAGCCTGGCTTCGTGTGTTATGCAAGGATTAGACTCCCTCTCCGTATCGCCATCACGAGAAAACGGGTCGAAGTACCTTTATCGCGGTGGATTAACGAATGGATCCACCATGTCACTTTTGCCGACCCCTTGCTAGTGATTCTGTCGAGTTTACCGATACGCTTTACGTACGATCTGCAAATCGCACTGCGTTAATTCCACCAAGATTATCCCTTACGAAAAAATACACCGAACTAAGTATTGGCAATCCGAAATAACACTCAAATTAGGTGTTAATCCTCAAGATGGAGGTTTATTTGGAAGTTAACACTCAATTTAAGTGTCATTTCGAAATGCTAACGTCTAGTTCGGTATATTTTTTTTCGTAATATCTATATCACAAATAAAATCCTAGCTTTTTGTACAGCGATTAATACAAGATTTCAAATCACAAGTTATTATTATAATTTCCAAATATCAAGGGCTGCGTTCCGTTATTCACGGCAAGTACTAAAAATCTACAGTTGACGTTACGTATACCATAGAATATAGATTTTCAGTATCTCACAATGAGATCGGAGAACCTTCAAAGTTTTAAAGATTCCGATAATTGTAAGTTTCTCGGAGCTACACAAATGCGTATCTTGACTCCGAAATTTGCCAACCACAAATTTTATGATTTATATTTCTAAAGACTGAATTTCCGGAAATTATTCGATTCGAAAACAAATAATAGCTATTATTCATAAATGTTAAAACGAAGAATGAAGATATTTACAGTTAAAAATTGCAGTTAAAAATTTTTTATACAGAAGGTTACATACAGAGTGTTTATTAAATACTTTCTAATATTTTAGAAGTTGATTTTTAAAATTATTGTAGAAACATTCGTATGAACATATAATATCTCTCTCTCTCTCTCTCTCTCTCTCTCTCTCTCTCTCTCTCTCTCTCTCTCTTAAATGTTTCAGAGAATATCAAGCCATTACAAACTTTATGAAATTATCTTTTTTTTTCTTATACCAAGAATAGTCATATTTTTATTTAAACGATTTGGAATGTCTTTTTATACTAAATGAAAATCATTATTATTAATAGTATATGTATTGTATATTCTTGATTCTTTTCCAATTTATTAATATTCGAAAACATTATAAATAAATGAATTTAATTACAATTTTCTATAGAAGTAGTAAAGAATGTAGTAGAAATCAAATAAATATAAAATGGAATAAACACGTTAAGTAACTTATTATAATAGTATTTCTAAAAAAAATTAAGATTTTAATATAATACCTTTTTATTACGAACAGCATTGCATATTTAAAGATAAAGAATAGTTATTTAAAAAAGAAAATATGTTAAATCATGTCCATACAAAACAATATTTTACAGCAATTTATATTTTCTCGCCGCTGGACTGTAAAAATACCCCAGGTAACTATTTCTAGTTTAATAGCTTTTAAACGAAAAAAGATTTCTTTTTTGAACTTGGATCAGTGAATAGGCAGAGTATATGTGTTATCTATCCATTTTTCATTTATATCTTTATAAAAAGTCAATAGCATAAAAATTGCACTTAGATATAGTACATAACTGCTTCGAAATATACCAATGGACGAAGTCGAATTTTTGCTGATTTTTATTATTTTAGTACAATATACTCTCTTTAAAAATTTATTTCTTTCAAATCTTTTTTCATTGAAGAGTAAAAAAAAATTATTATTTTATGGAATTTTTAATATAATACCGTCACGAAAAGAATGGAAAAATGGATTTTGCTGAAGTATAAAAATCAGGCAATAAAAAAAGATATGAAAATAATTATGTTGAACTATCAAAATAATTGTAGAAACATAATAATAATAATGCAAAAAGCTTCCACATTCTAATGACTAACTTAAAAATCCAGTATAATTATTTAGATATGCAACATAATTATTTTCTGTATCTGACCTCATTTTTACATATTTCAGCAAAATCTTTCTTTCTGTATTGTATCTCCGAAATAATGCCTTTAAAATTATATGCTTACAAACCGTTTTTCACAAAATGATTTCAAAAATCAATCATATAAAATCTGTCTCGCTATAGTTGATTAATTTTTATGACAAGAGATTAAAGAGTATTAAAGAAGTAGAATTTTAATGTGTGATATGCTAATATTACTGAAGAAGGTTTGAATTGGAATCGAAACGTCCACATAGAGAGAATATAGCAGTTTTACATTTATATTAAAAGAAATTTATATATTTCTGTAATTGCGCTTTGATTGTAGCGCCAATTCCTACTAACGGCCTTTGTTTATAGGTATATTGTTTAATTTTTCTCTCTTAATCTAATAATCTAAAAATCTAATCTTAAAAGTCAAATCAACTCTTAAAATATGGAACAATGTTTAAAAATACTCCGTATAGAATATTGAAAAATATTGAAAATTTTCTTTTAATAATTTTGTTTTCTAACACTGATTTGCACATATACATACGTCTACGCTACGTTATATTTTTCCATTAGCCATGAAGCGTTTCTCTTAACCTCGTAAAGTCGTCGTTCAGTCACCATCTTAGTTTCTTGGCATGGTTCCTAAGTCAAAAGAAAGGAAGTATAATTTAAGAGTGAGTGCTTTACGATCCGGAAAAGAGATTTCCCGGTGAAGCCTGTGGAAAATTTCTGGACAATTCAACCGGCGCGCATGTCTTCGCGCTCCGCGAGGGATTAAGTTTCTGTAATCGAGCTTTTTGTGCGACGATAAGTTCCGCGAACCAGCAAAATCCAGCGAAAAAACCGTCTTTTAAGTTTCCTGTTCTCAGTGCATCTTTACTATCTCACTCCGAAACCGCGAACAGACTTTCCTCTCGGCGAAACGAAAGTATACCGCCGGGAGGTGTCGCAAAATAAACGACACTTGAAGCGTAAAACGGTGGCGGAATTAATGGCAGAGCGGCGTATTTATTTTGCGCAAAAGCGAATTTTTACGATAGAAGACGTTTAATCTTAAACGTTTAAAGTTTAAACTTTAAAAGTATAATATTTTTAAATTAATGAGTATTTCATAATAATGAAAAATATTATATTAATCTCAGATTAATGTCTAAAAAAAATTATTATCATACTTTAAGTAGGAAATATTTATTTAAAATTATTACAGTCTATTTTCTATTATTTTTTACGAATATTACATGAATGTAATATGTTATTATATTGTTGAAATATTATTCTTGTAATACGATATGCTTTTTGCAACTGGTTTTATTAATTAATATTAATGATTGTATGCTGCCGTCATGAATTCTTACTATGAATTCATGTTAATGACTTATGAAGTATAAAGTTTCAGTATGAAGCCTTCCGTTCCTCATCCATTTTCTGACAATCTACTCTGGTACTATTCATTATCATATTGTATACTGTTTCTCTCTCTCTCTCTCTTTCTCTCTCTCTCTCTCTCTCTCTCTCTCTTCTCCATATTATTTTATTATTATATCATGTTACAATTTTCTTACCTTCTTAACTTAGAACTTCTATAGAGAAGAAAATATAGTTACTTTAACGTAACTATGAATTATTTTATATTTTACGCATTTTACACTATTTGAAGAATGTTTAGTAATTTTTTTACTTAAAACAATAATTTGGACACAACAATCATTCAAAATCGTTGGAGTTATTTGAATCTCATGTGACCATTATGATACTTTACTGAAGTGTGACTGTTGAGGGTTAAAAGTCTTTTATAAGTAATGTTTTATAAGTAATGTACGATGTTTTTTCGCGCAAACCGTTTTATATAACAATTTAATATTATCAGTAATCTATAGCAAAAAGAAGAGAATGCTCTACAATATTAACAATAAATTATTGTACTTTAGCTTTTTGGCAATCAACGTATAATAACTGGCCCTGGCCTGTCTCCCTTACCTATCAACCATTCTCATTTATTTATTTGTCATTTCTTATTTTTACTTGAAATCCACCAATACTCGCAAATCTCTTGAAATCATGCAATCACTGTCTCTTTGCCTTCACGTAAATTGTAACAAATATTGCGTCGCTCAACGAATCCAAATGAAATTTCCTATAAATGAAATCTCGCGACGAAATTTCATCCCCCGCTCTAGCTCGATCGTCCCGAGAGTGCGAATAATTATTTTTCACCCTCAAGGGCAGTTTGTTGGCAATTCCCCTATCCAGGCGAGCTTTGATGTCAAAAGAATATCTCTCGTGTGATACAATCCGCTCTCTAATGAAGATTAATTTTCTATATTTAATCTTTTCTTTTTTGCATTTAAGAGTATTTCGAAAATTTGTGAAATCTTGTCTATTCTTGACAAAAAAAAAGGATTAGTGTACCATGAGAAATTTTAAAGAAATTAAATTAAATTGAAAATTTAAATATTAGATTTTGTGATGACATTCTGTATTGTGATGTATTGTATTATGATAATCTTTGCAGGAGATTTTTTTCATATCTCGATTTTCAAACGTTTGTTTTTTTTTTCTTAGAATTTTATATTTGCCAAGTCTAAAGTTTTTGAACTTTTAAAATCAGAGATTTTCCAAATCTACCTTTTGAAATTTTTTTCTTTAACCTTATAATTCTAAACATCTGATTTTTCTTGTAATCATGTATTATATAATATAGATCAAACGTCCTCAGAGACTTCGATTTTTTTCATACACTTAAATTTTAAAGCTACAAATGATTTTTGTACCTCAAATTTAAACAGGCTTTGGCTACCTTGATCCTCAAGTTTACTTTCTTAGAATTTCAGATTTGCCAAAGCTAGAGTTTATAAAACTTTAAAATCAAAGATTTTTAAACTCTATTTTCGAGAACTTTTCTTTAAGTTTTAACCACAACTTGATCTTTCTTGTATTCTAGTAGGATCAAACACATAGTCTTCTCAAATACTTTGATTTTTCCCACGTTTTCAACTATCGAAACTATGTAGTTTTGATTTCATATTCGAACAGACCGATTTTATTTCCGATTATCTTCAAAGGTTTGCATTTATCAAACTCGGATTTACCTTTAGTCTGAAACTTTAAAATCAGAGTCTAAAACTTTAGAATCAGAGATTTTCAATATCTATCTGTCAAAATCTTTTCTTTCGACTTTATAATTCCAAACACTTGATTTTTCTTCTATTATGCGTTTAAGATCAAACATGTTCTGAAATACTTTGATTCTTTCTATACTTTTAAGCTTTCAATTTTATACAGCTTTCATATATCGGATGTTAATTGATCGGCCTAGATTATCTCGAGCAAATAAAATTCCACACTTTTCCCGTCAGTTTTCGAACTTTTAGATTTTCGATTTACGAATTTCCACTTGCAAAATCTTCAATCTGACACTTCCGTCAGAGCTTTATTTTGTCCATCAATTAGACACGAGTCGCGGAGAGCTTGAATAATTATTTTTTACCTCAAAAGAGCAGTCAATTCTTTACCTACACACTTTCTCTTTTCCTTTGTTGATACTCTTCTCCTTTGATATCGAAGAAACATTTTTCCTATAGCGGATTAATTTTTCAAGTGCGCCGGAACATCGCGGGTTCACTCAAGTCCCCCGTGTTATTTTTCCTTGTCAGACTTCTTCACAAAAAAACGCTCCGTATCACGCGGAGGAGGCTGAGCGATGATCGCTTTATAATCAAGGCGAGAGTGTATTTCGTGTGACGTATTGTTACAAGCTACTGCAAAGAAGTGAAAATCCTATCTGTCACTTTCTGTTAGTTGCCGCGAAGATTATAGGAAAGAGCATTAAATGATTTAAAAAATCAATTTCCATTTCTGTTGATTCGTAATTTTTACAACTCGTGAATTAATTCCGTTAATTAAGTTATAATATTTGATGGGAAATCGAGATTTGTGATTAAAGATGTATTTTAAACATTTTTTTTTTAATAGAAATGTATGTGAGAATAGTTTGAAAAGATTAATAGTTTTCTAATATTGTATTTGGAAGTAATACAAAAAGTTTAACTTCGATTTAGAACCTGGATAAAAAATTATTTCAATAAGAAGTAGACATGTTTTTAAACAATATTTAAGATAAAAAGGATATATAAGGAAGAAAATGAAAAAGTTTTTATTTAAATTCTAAAATTGTATTGTTAAATTTAAATATTGACTTTATTGAACTGTTTAACATGTACATAATATTTATTTTTATACAGAAATTATAAATTTCCAATTGCAGTTACCTTTTGCAAAAATTATACACCTAATACATCCTTAAGAAAGTTCTCTAGCTTAAAGAAAAGAAAGGACTCACTTGACTTCTTATATCTTTTAACATTGAAGTTTTTGTAGTCATTGTCATCTTTTAAATACAATAATAAATAATGAATAAAATGTAAAGCAATACCAAAAAGAAAGTACAATAACTAGAAGTGTCAAAAGAAACGTTGATTTATTTTCCGTGACATCGATTAATCGATTAATCATTAAGGTTATCGCAATAAATAATCTAAAAAAAATATAATTTATGAATATTTACGTCTGTCTAAGGTCCTCTCGTTCAACCAAATCTTAATGAATAAATTATATAATAATGCGCTATTTATACTTAATTCTTCATAAATCTAGTTTTTCACAATTTTTACGTTTTATTTGCGATAAAATTATTTAAACTTTCTCTTTCATAAAAAATTCAATGTCCATTTGAGAGAGTTATTTAAAAAAAATTTTACTATCAAAATATTTAAAAAAATGTTTTGAATGTCTACATATTAATTATAAACTTATTTTCCTAATTTGATCAATTTCTTGTGTTATGTGAAAAGATTGAAAAACATCCTTAAAAGAAAGTTATTGATAACGTTACATTTTTATTGAGAAAGGATTTCACTGCCCCTGAAATTTACATGATTCATACTTCTATTGATGAAATATTTTATATCGCGCGCATGCATATTTTGTGGAAAGCAATTTTCAACTGTAGTTGATTTTTATTTCCAAAGCCGGAGCGCACGTGCATCGAATGAGTATCCAACATCAGCTAAACGCAACCCAAATCCAAAATAACTGACTATAAATAACCGTTCATGTAGTAAATCGGCGTACGAGAGATCAAAACACGCGGGGAATTGAAGATCCCATCGCGCCAGTAGGTTTTATTGGTGGAATTATAAAAAGCGTCGATTGTATAATTTTGACGCGTTCGTAAAGTTCAAGTTCAATGCCACGAACATTTTTTTCCGTCCGTGGGACGTGAGATATTTCATAACTTTTCCTTGAACTTTTCTATCCCTCCATTTCTGCGCTTTAAAAAAATATCGGTGTGAATTTAACACCAGACGGTGTCTATATAATTCTCTATGTTGGTATTAGAATTAACCAGCATAGATTTATAATATTTATGTTAACACCAGTGTAGGTTTAACCTTTACCTTTGAGTAGGTAGGTTGGCTATAACAGTACTTTATACGCATAGTTATCTTAGAAACTTTGCTCTGGAAAACGAAAATAAAAAGAATTGCTAAAAGTCTTAAAGTTAATTATTTTTACTCCTTTTTTATTCCTTTGTTTTATAAAAATATAAATAATATAAATTTATTACATATGTTAAAATATGCTATTAAATCCACACCGATATTTTTTAGAATGTGAAAAATTCTTTAAAAAATTTAGATTATTCTTGTCGTTGCTATTCGTTGAATTTCAAAAATCTCTAACCTTGAGATCTTATAGTGATAATTTTAAATACACATAATCGAAGATTTTATAAGCATTTATCTGACTCTTGGAAACATCATCAATACAGTAGAATAAAATTTTTCTATTTTTTTTTTTTCAATTTGTTTCAATTTTTATACAAATATCTTTTAAAATAATCCGATTGACGTAGCAGAACGATTTAACATTCGGTCACGTTCACCTTTCCCTTTTTATCATCTTTTTCTCCCTGCTGAGCCAGATACGCCGGACACGTTTATGGATTTCATCAAGTTCGGGAGTTCGCACGCCTTCCACGAGGTGTATATTTTTGTTCTGTCAAGGACAGAGAAGTCCGTCCGTCGAAACTCACGGCATCTTGACACGCGGCCGTTGTCTTAACGCTTGAGTTCTCTTTTTTTTTCCCGATGAACAAAAAACGGCAAAGTGGTTTTTGCTAATTTCACAGGGTGTGATCGCACAAACGACGGCGTCGTTGCGTCGCCTCATATCCTCGCTCGGAAGCACGAATGTGCGCACGAATAGATCATGCCGTCGCTATAGAAACCTTCTGAACGCGCATCCCCAGCATTCGACGAATGTTTATATCCCGCGAGTTCCATGTTATTACGTAGATATTAACAGCGCGCCATACTGGCGAATCTCGCGGGGGTGGATCTCGAATATCGTCCATCCGTTTTATAAAAAGCTATTGAAACACTAATACAGGTTAAATGAAAAAGTAATACATCTGATACATTACGTTTGATTACAAAGTAACATATATATATTTGCAATGTAAAAGATTTTATATACATAATGTTGTGCAATGAATGTGAATTCAGCAATATTAATAAAACAATAAAATAATCTGACAATGAAACGTGCGTATATAATGCTTAATTAACAAAAAATAATTTAATATGGTAAAGGTCAAAGTTGAATGTTTTAAATAATACATTATATATTCTTATATTAAATTCATTTATTCCGGATATGATTGCGAGCCGATAACTTTCGGTTTCAACACAATCATTCTGAAACGCTAACAATCTCACAAAAATAAATTAAAGTAGAAAGAAAGTAAGAAATTTATTGTGAAAAATATTATCTTACCAACTTTGACCAAGCATGGCTTTCTTTATCGTATTTGATGTATTCATATATACGAATGTTTAAAATTCTTAAAAAAATAATTTATTTAGAAAGAAACAAGGATGTTGATATTAGGTATAGGAAAGAAAAGAAAAAATATCCTGCGTTTGCAATTTGAGTCTTTTTTATCCAGTTCAAGATTTTTATTGTTCTAAAAAATATACAAATTTAGGTTACTTTTAAACATTTTATTATAAAATTTTTTATATAAAATTAGTTTTTTAACTATAATTATTTTATCATACAAATATAGTTACAAATATCAAACAAATATCTTCTCTCAGTGTGTCTATTGGATAATAATTGAAAGGTTGAATAATTGGACGCCATAAAATTCTCAACGACTGAAGAACTGTCTTAGAAATTATGGAAAATCGAAGAAAAGATATCGATGAAACTTTTCTATATTGCGAGATGTTTTATTAAAAAGGAAAGACAGACAGAAGAGGGATATACATAACCGCCGTCGGCCATTTCCGTATAAATGCCGACGCTGGAAACGGAAGCTAATATAATCAACGTCGGGACGAATATATGGCAGTCTGAATGCATTCGAGCCAGAACAACATCGGGAGAAGCCCGATGATGCGAAACAAAGAGAAGTCGCCGATCGCCAAAAGGGAAATGGGGGATGGTGGTTTGGCACGATTCTCCGTATTGTCCTGATCGATGATATCTCTGATCCTTTACAGAGATGATTATCCGCTTAAAATTTCATGGAGGTCTATTTTCGCCAGCATGGAAACATTTCGTATTCAGAGGGGGAAGAAAGAGACACTTCGCAACTTCGGGAGGGATGAGCGAGGGTGTATTATTTCTCATTATACACAAGAATTATAAACTTTTGTGTCGTACTTGTCAAGTTTCTCCTCCACAGAATTCACCCTCCTCATTTTTTTTTCCAGCGGCTCAGCCTACAATCGAAATTCCCGGTTTGTTTCTCGAAAGTTTGAACTGAAATTAGGAAAACTGATATTTATATCCATTTGAAAAGTTTGTCGCTTTTAATTATAGCATCTACTGGCACCGTAGATTTCCAGACGAATCGATATGTTCATTTCAGTTTGTATAAGTTGCGATATATAAAACCTCAATGATCATTTTGGAAATCGTTATTTTTTGCTGAGAAATTTTTAATATCTTTACTTCAAACTTTTAATAGAAAGGATATTTTAAATATCAATCAAAAATGAAAATTAGCTAGAAAAGTCAATTATCTTAATTAATATCAACTAAAAAATTTTTGTCATAAATGCACTCTTAAACTAACTGCAAAAAATAAATAATTTGGCTTATAATAATTTTATGCAGCAAAATGATTATTTTTACTACAGTTTTAGGTAAATAAATAATTTTTAAACGAATAAATGGTAAGTTCCAATGAAATTTTTGAAATGAAATTTCCAATGAAATAATTGCACTCAAATTGTATACAGATGTTTAACATAATAATAGAATGATCTATGAAATTCTTATATTTTTGATACTGCTTTGAGATGCGACATATATATCCTTAATTATCAGACATTTATAACTCCAAAAAAATATCGTAAAAGCTTTGAAAAGACGCCTCTCTCAGACGCTTTTTTATATGTCTTGACCTTTTTAAAGTTTCCCTACAAAACTCCTATGTCTCTACAACTCTTTTTATACCTTCGGATATTTTTTGTCTTTTGTAATGACACGCATGGCGTGTTCTTGACATAAACAAATGAAAAATAAAAGAAAATTAGATAAAAAAAAGAAAATAAATAAAACAGAAAAGTCTTTCTAAAGATATCCCATGTAAAGATATTCCCTCTTCCTCTCTATTCCCGACGAGAGACGCATAAATTCTGTATTATTCTAGACACATCGGGAGAGCTATAATCGTTTTTCGAACAGAAATGCCGGCAGTTTTCCGCGGCAGGGAAATCGGCCTCGTAGATGCAATCGCATTAATTCATGGATCACAGCTTCTATAATCCTTCCCCGCAATCCTTTCTTCGCCTCGTATCGATACGAGCTTTTGTGGAAACGGATTTCGTAAATTTATTACATCGCAAAATCCCGATATATCCACCCATATGGACACTGTAAGCTTACCTGTTTTCATCTTTAAGAGGATGATAACCGATAATTGGACCGTTTCGTCAAAATCCATTTCACGGTCTAACCAATCGTTTTTTAGATAAATGATGGGATCTCTGAAGCATCAGCATTATAATTGCTCAGCAAACAAGTTAACGTTATTTGTCATCTTTTGACGTGAAAATAACATCTTTGGCATTTTGACATTAAATTGTCGACAAATACGTCAGCTTGTTTTCTGGGTGATAGTTATCAATATCGTTATTTCCGTGTTGTATTTGAGAATCCGCGTAATTCTCCAATAAAATATTTCCAAAAAAACTTTACTGTCCTCAGATTTTTCAAATTTACACAAATGATCTGTGCCAATCACTTTAACATTTTGATTGCCATGTCATTGGTATGTAGGTAACCCATGAGTTTATGCAAATGCCTTCCATTTGAATGACAATTTATTTTATTTATCTGGCTAAAACTGCTGATTATCAAAAGTTTATTGGTTTGAAAATAATTTTATTTAGGTCAAAACAATAAAAAATAAAATATTAAATACTTCACTAATAATTAAACAATGTGATTAAAAACATATAATTACTCGGTATATTTTGCTTGTACTTATTCGTTTCAATCACACAAAGATCTATTATTTCGATTTCTGAGTGACAGTTTCATTTATTTCACCTGAAATTATATTGTTAAATATATAATATATGTATATATATATATACATATATATATACATATATATATATATATATATATATATATATATATTGTGATCATATCGTTAATATTTGTCGATAAATTTTATTTAATTCATTTTTAAGCTCTCTCTATATATATTACATATACTAAAATTGCCTTAAACACATAACTTAAAAATAGACAAATAAAATATTTTTTGCGCATGTGAATGCACAATATCCCTTGGACATTTATATTATATGCCTCCTTTATGCTTTTGAATATTTTTCGACAAGTTTTTCGCCAGATTTTGGGCAGACCCACTGATCGCTGTTAGGTTTATAATTTGACCAGAAAAGTCAAATTTACTTTTGTCACTCCAAAGGATCTATTTTCAGATCATCAATATGCTATCTGCCAGAACTGTTATTTACATAAATATGGAAATGTTTGAAATATGTACTTTACTTTATCTAATACGTATGTATATTAACGTTTAATAAATTATGAAGCGTATTTGAATTATGTGATCATATATTTATATATAATAAAGGATCACCGATTTTGACATATCACTTTGTTTTTGGACAATATTTCTAAACAAAAGCTAAAAATAATATTTTAGACAATAAAAATAATAAAGGTTCAGATTGATTTTGAATGATACGTCATGTACATACACGAAATCACATTCAGAAGAACGATATATATTTAATATACTATGTAATTTTTTAATTATTGATATGATTGTGAATCGTTATTTCTTTTTTTCGTTTTTCCACTGAATGTAATGTATACTGCATTTCTGCCAATTTGCTAGTGACTTGCTCTGAATGGATATTTCTGATTTGTAATCGCTGATAAAGACTCCAAAGTGAGCTGAAACGTTCAAAATAAAATAAAGATAATCATGAACATCTGAGTATTATTTACTTCGCCTATCTCTTCGCACCTACAACAGCGTATGACTCTCATTAGCTTCATCTGAACCTTTATTATTTTTATTGTTTAATATTGGAAGTCCTTATTTATATTTATATTTATTTATTTAATTAATTGTGTTTATAATATTTTAGCAAACACAAATATAAACTAAAGTGTCTTCTATGAGATAATTAAAAAGTGTCTTCTATCAAATAAGTAGTTTTTATAATTATTAAATTAATCAGTAGTTTTTATAATACTGTTTGCAATTTTGTAACAATTAAATAATTAAACTTACTTTCGTAAGATAAACAAAAATGAGCATCTAACAAAATGAGTTCCAAAACACAGTAACATTAATGTTACATATTTCTATTCTTTTTTTTTACAGATCATCTGTACAAAATACCTGCAAGTGAATGTATGTATAATTTTCTAGAATCTTTTTATTTCTGCATAAAATGTTTTTCATTCATTTATGTGCATACTTTATGCTGCTTTGTAAGACGCAAACATGTAAGTCAACAGTTTCATTTTAAAGAGTTTTCTTTCATAAATACATGCTTTTAACTCCAGTAAGGTTATTTGACACTATAATTTATGGTCAATTTTACAGATAAATATACCCCGATTTTATATTTAAAATCATATTATGAAAAAAAGAAAGAAAAAACATAAATAGAATTGATTCAGGAAACAAACATGAAAACGATATGATATTACTAATAATATAATCATTTTTATATTTAAACAATGTACTTTACAAAGGAAATCATAAGAATATTTTACTTTCTAGAATTTATTTTTAACTGATTTTGTATAGAAATAAGCCACAAATATGTAAACTTGAATTTTTATTTCTCTGCTTATTGAAAGAGATCATGTTTCTGTCAGTATTAATAAATCAGGGGTGTCTCTTTAGGAAATAGTACCGATGATTTTCGTCTATATATTTTTCATATGAGTTACCCAGTTACTTTTTATATTTTTCATTTATTTATATTTATTTTTTACATAATTTATTTTGTCATCTGACTCTGCATATTTTATAAATAGTAGCGCATTTCTCGACGTTGGATCATTCAGAGCTCAATCGGAGTTCGAAATCAGCTTGACAGATAAAACGTTAAACTTCCTTCTAACTTTTATTCTGTCTTACAAAGAGGAAAAGTTGGAATGATGCCCGTTGTATTTATTTCTAATTTGTGTTACAATTATTCTGTCTGATAGTATTCTGTCTGAAGTATTCCTTTCAAGATTAAATATTTTAATGTGAGCAATATTTCGTGAATACTCGTCGGATAATTCCCGACAAACTAGTTTCGGCAAGAAGGAAAGTTCTTCCTCGTAACTATCTCGACTAAAACGCACGCAGTAATAATTATTTACCTGAAATGCAAACGTACGGCATCAAATAAAAGCTCCGGGAACAACGGCCATGCGCACAAATTTTACAGCTTGTTACGGTTTGTTATGGTTTACACGCTGCATAATTTCGCGATAGCAATTTCGTATATCCATGCGAACATCGTACAGTCAACTCTTGAAAAACCTGGGCGAAAATAAATTTTGTACTTATGTACTTTATTCCTAATCCCTTAATCCATTTCTAGCGCGTAGAAATTTTATTTGACAGACGTGAAAATTCCGTGAGTGTCAGAAAAAATGTTACCTTTTTTGAGTCGAATAAAACAAAATTCCAGCATGAACGATAATGCGAAATTTTATAACGAAATTTTATAGCGAAACTTTATAACTTAAACTATACGTGACGAAACATTTACATGTTTATACCTGTTCTTTAGATCTCTTTTATTCTACTTACTAAAGCGTACTAAATCTACTCTCTCTCATAATGAGAATAATCCCTTTGATGTTTCAAACGTGATTACGCGAGTGGCTCATAATAAGATCATTTAAGTTTAAATACATTTCGCAAACGAGTATTGTTTCTGAGATTCGTAAAGGAAATTTCGCAAAGAGCAACTAACGTTTAGACTGGCTCCCTACGTTTCTTGCGAACCCTTAATCCCTTTCCATGTTACATAGCGAGAAGAGGCTTTGCCCAGCCAGTGAGCTTATTGTCATCGTTCTTCCGGAAAGCAGCTCGTTATTGCGATCTACAATTCATCGAAAATCTCGTAAATCGCTCTCATGCCAACACTGAGTAAACTATACATGTATGTAACCATGCAAGAAGCATTAGAGCTCTCTGAACAGCTATCTCCTCATTACAGATCCTAGGCATTAACGAGAATGACAGTTATCCCAACACAGTTTCCCAATCACAAATTATCAAAATTAAATGAAAACAGGATTAGTAGCATTTAGCGCAGGCGAGAGAGAGAGAGAGAGAGAGAATTATATTATATAAAATAATAAGTCAACATGAATAATAAGTCAACATAAAAATAGATCGTACGTTTCAGCTCAAATTTAACAAATTTGTAACACACAGAGATGTAACTCGTGAAGATTTCGTCTCACGCTGAGAAATTATCTGCAATAATTTGTTTTCCAATCATTTTCGACTGGGTCTCGCTTCAAGCGAATTTTAATCAAGCCTTAGTTACTGAGATACTTTATATTGGACTAAAACGAGTTTCGAATGAGTTTTGGTCAAAGAACTGCTAGATGAAAGGAGCGACGAACTGTAGACTTTAAACTTGGGCAAACATCTCAGATGAGCTTAGACTTGCCCGTCGTTGTGTATCGCGAGATTACGTTATGTGGTGTAGGCAGACAAAGTGAGTGCATCCGACGATGCATATGCGGAAATTACGCTATGTGACTCTCGAGAGGCTGGAAATAACATGCCACCACTATTAACGAAACCTAAAAACGCGATGTACCTCGTCAGGAATTAACTTTCTTAAATTTTGGGTTAAAAACTTAAAATAACAAAACTCTTAATGTTAAGATGAAAGCGACTATTTCGTTACATAATTAGATGATTAGATGTTAAAACAGAGAAAATTGCTCGTCAAGCGATTGGTTGTCCGATTGCGAAAATTTCTCGTTGTCTAATGAGAACATAAAGAAACATAAAAACGTTATGTATATAAGTTATTAAAACTAAAAAATTTTTAAAACATTTTTTGTACATCTGAAGAGGGCCTAAATATAAGTCGAAACATGTATTGTACTTCTAAACTAGTATTGTATTCTGTAGCGTTTTAATTTATTTTATTTAATTTTTCTATTTTCTGCAATTCTTGTTTGTTATATCTATTTTTAATTATATTTATGTTAAACGAATAATGGAGATTTTTTTATATTTTCTGACTCTTATTAGCCTTTTATATCATATTGTACTTTAAATTTTAGCAATGTCAGAAAACCACGATAAATTCAGGAAGGTTGTGAGATTTATAAGACGCGTGATACGTCACGCTGGAATTTTAACGCGATATCATAATTTCTTCACACCCTTATCCGGATGTGACGACGAAAAAGTCGACACGATTGGTGACACGAGAAAATACTCCAAGAGTATTTTTATTTTCCTCTTGATTTTGTTCAGAGTGATTTCTTGTACGTAATGTTACTTTCTTCTGTTGGAAATGTAGAAGAAGGAAGTTTATTTATACGTTGAAATTAATCTTTTTGATTATTATTTATTCAATTTCTGAACAACTTGTAAGTTCCTAGTTGTATACTTTATTGAGAAATTAAATACGTAGTAGGGTATCCTAAAATACGTTACTCAAAATACTATAACAAGAAAGTTTTCGGGACAATCGTATCAATTCAAAGAAACTAAAATTGACTGTCTAATCTCCTAATCTCAGCTCATTTTGATCAATCATATCCTTCATTTTTTACAAAAGCGATTTTATTTGCTATCTTTGTTACAATAATGATTAACTAACTTCAGAAAAAATTAACTCGTATACCATTTTCTATGATTATAAGGAATTGCTATTAATAATGTCAAAAACTGATTAAAAACCAAAAAGGGGATAAGAGAAATTTACTCGCCAACTTTATTTAAAACTCGTAAATAATATACATGGCGCCAAACTATTTTACATGCAATTTAATATTATTGTGTACTAGCAATATAGTTAAAAGAAGAGAATAAACCAGTCTCATCAACTCCAATTAACTTGGTCAGTCGATTAAATTGTAGTATCGTTAACTGTAAAACTGAAAACATAAATTTCTGGTAACTATAAAGAATGATATGTGGCATTAAAACAATTAAAACAATTAATTTTACTTTTTAGTTCCATACGAATGCGGCAATAATAATCATTATTTAATTGTTCCTGGTTTCTTTACAGTGCCAGGAAATTATGTTTTCAATTTTGCAGTTAGCAAAATTAAAAATTTTGAAATTTAATTAATTAAAAACTTTTTTAATAATTAAAAAAGTTAATCAGAGTTGATGAGACAGGTCCAATACTCTGCCATATCCTGATTGAGTTACAAGCTTTTTGAAAATTAACTCTCTACCGATCCCAGTTTTTCTTAATATCTAGCAAAGAAGTATTGATTTTTTTTATAATATAATTTACGAAAAAATATAGGTATTTAAAATGTCCCAAAATTAGCTAATTAATTGCGATGCCTTTATTCAGTATTTTGATGTTTATTGTCCTGTTTTTTATACGTAATACATTTCCGTCGAGGTTAAAAGGATAAATGGCGCTCGAAATACTGTAAGAATTTGTAACAGTGTATACATAGCAATTTAAAGCGCATTTAAAGCAATATATTTTATTGTAATATTCCGAGTTTCTCTCTAGGATATTTGTAGGACGAAAATATTCAATTTTTTTCTAAAATGTTTTTTTTACGGCGATCCTTTTTATGATCATTAAAGATGTTTGCCCCTTTGCTGGTCAAGTCGTAAATCGAACGCCGTTGTTAGAAGCCCCGTACTTGACTTTTACGATGTGGCAACAAGCAATTTTACAAAGTTGTATGCATATTTCATTATTTCATCTAAGAAGAGAGCAATCAACCATAAAACTGAAGTTTGATATTTCTACGGTTAATTGTTGAAGCTTAATAATTAATTTACTGATGCCTTTGAGCTCTCTTTATTAATCTATAATTTAATGGTAAAACATTAAAAGTAACGATCATTTATCTCAATTGACAGAAAATACCATAAATTTTTAAACACATATTTCTACTGTAGAAATTTATGCAAATTTTTATTTTTTAAATTAATAAAAGAAATATCTTCATATTTTATATAAGAATCAACAGTTGTCTTGTAAAATATTTTTATTCGTATGATTAATTGTAAATATAGAAATAAATGTTACATGAAAATAAATAAATATATAGAATTAAAATATCTTTTTTATTATTTTGCATATATTTATGTACAAAAATGTTTTATGTTTCAGGCCTCGTTTTTCTCGACAGCACTGAAAACCCTGATCTCTGTGTCTACTGTGATACTGCTTGGCCTCATATTTGCTTACCATGCCTTAGAAGTTCAGGTATGTATGATACATTTCTTATGATATAATAAGTGAATATTTGAATAAAATAAAGAAAGAAACGAAATGTCGTTTAAACAGAAAATAGGGTCGCACCTCTTCCAACTGTTGAGGAGATATATAAGTTGTTATCATCGTTATTGGTCCTTTATTCATTCGCACAATTGTCCCTTTTTCAACAAAATTGAGCTTGAAAGAATCGAAAGATGGACAATACGTTTTCCTGTCTTTTTAAATTTATGTATCGAATGTTCGTTAAAAAATGCTTGCGCATTATTGTTACTTGATTCTATTATAATATTTTTACGCTAAAGGATTATTATTATTATATGTATATTCATACAATATAACTTGCTCATACATACAAATTGCTAAAGCATAAATATAAATTACCGGCGACTCTAAATAACTACAAATAATCGGAAATAAAATAAATTTCTGGAATTGAAAGAAAAGAACTAAAAGGTGTTTCGCGTGCACATTATTATTATTAAAATCTTTTTATACTAAAGAATTTTTTCTATTATTTATAATACTTTTATAAATGACTAGAAGCGTAGATATAAATTACTGGCGACTCTAAATGGCTAGAGATAATTGGGAATAAAATAAATCCGGAATTGGGAGGCGTAATTCGCAGCGGTGAATCGGATTTTGCGTTTCGGAGGCCGAGCGCGACATTACGCCCGAGTGATTATGGAATTTAAACGGTACAACCATCATGCCGGTCCGGCCAAAATCGCGGATAAATCGATGCAACGCGGAGCTAATCGAAACGCCATCGCGAACACGATTTCAGATATGCGAGTGTTAATGCGGCGCTAATAAAAGGCCAATTACGTCGTGCAAATTTTATCTATTTGATGCATGACGCGACGTCATCGATCGCCGATTATTTATGCGTTATCCGGGACCTCTGTCTTTAAATCATTGAACTGTGAATTCTGAGTGAGCGACAATATATTTACGAAGTGATATGAATAAATGTATAAACTATCCTTTTCAATCAATAAAAAAACGTCTCACAAACTTAAGCGACTTGAAAATAATGGGATACTCGCCAAGAAAACTGCTGTTTATTACGGAATATTCATTTTTGTCAATTCTACTAACGGGAAATTTTTATCACGTAAACTGCAGATAAATTGCCTTTTTATTGTCGTTTTAAAATAAAAATTTCAACTTGTTACGCTTCGTAACACAGAAAACATTGCAAACGTTCTAGTCGTTATATTTTACTGCATGACGTTATAGCTAATTATAATTAATGAGTATAAATATAATTATATTATATTAAATTAAACATAATATGTTATAATTTATATTATATATTGTTGATTATGTTTAGTATATATTTCATTCTCAAAAAAAATATAATGGCAAAACAATAAAATGACAAGTTTTATTTTATTTATTTATATCAATACATATATATAACTACAATATATATTCTACATATGTACTAGTTATTTTATACTTGCAATGATTTAACAAATGATCGATATGGTTGCTAAATTAATATCATAATATAACTTCTATAGCTTCTCGTTATAGGTTTTATATACTTACTACTGTGTTTTTGTCTAAATGTATTATTACTTATATTTATACGTATATAATATATATATTTTTTCATATTATACACAGAATACACTGTTAAAAATAAAATGTTAATTTTAACTTAAAAACATATAATGGATTTTTGAGACATGAAAAAAATGTTAAAATTAACAAATATTAATTTTAATATTTTTACATGTCTCAGAAAGTCCACTATATGTTTTTAATTTAAAATTAACATTTTATTTTTAACAATGTACATGTAATATTTTGAAAACGTAAGGCGAGAAAAAATTTTCGATTCGTTATGTCGAATTAAAAGATAATCTAACGTAATAATGACATCAGAGAATAATGACAGGATTGGGGTAAAGGAAAACCTTTTCATTACTATATCCGGCAAGAAAGGAGTCTTTTTGCTAAGCTCTCGGTTCACTTCCGACCAGGTTGGAACTCGTTTTAATGAGATATCTATGGCTGGCACCGAAGCGAACTTCGCAAAATCGTGCAAAGCTTGGATTGGCTCGAACGTTTAAGCGTCAACTCAAATATTGACCGTCTTTCAAAATCACCGTAAGACACCCGTTATTCATCGGGTATTTTGCAAGAAAGTGGATGTGTGACTTAGATATTCGATTTCTCGAGCAGTTTCGAACGAGCGGTTTTGTATAAACATAAACTTCACGTTAGTGCGAGAGTATAGAATTTTAAAAACCTTGAAGAAAAGCAATGCGAGTCGTTTCATGTTTCAGAAAGAGATTTTCCGAAGATTTTTCAGCAACTTTTTTATTTTTATGCGCGTCTATCCTTTCAATGGATAGACTTTCGAAGTTATTGATACAAATTTAATTTATAGAATATAAAGATATAAATTACGCACAGAATTTAAATTCTTCTTCTATTTTGGCAGACTTATAATTTTGCAATGCAAATGCAAAATTGAAATATTTATATTTTTTTCTTTTATATAGATACGTATAATATATATATTAATTAGACTTTTGAGAAAAAAAATATTTATGAATTTGTTATGAATAAAAAATAGATTTTAATGTGTCGATGTGAATGGTTTATGTTATAGCAAGCTCACATTGTTGTTTCATGCCAATTTTAAGAAAACAGATTAATTTTAAACGTGGCAAATCAGGATCTATCACGAGTGTGTTTCTGGGGAATGTCGAAGCCAGTCGCAACGTGAACAAAAAGAAAGACGATAGCTACCAACATTCCTCACGTATCTCAAAACGGATAATTTTGGCTCAATGTGCTGGAAAAACGCTTTCGTCAGGCTCGTAGTCGTTACGCGATGCAATTTCGCGATATATTGTGGCTCCGATATTGCCGTGTCTCTGCAATTCGAGGAGAATCAATGTGGTGACATTTCGGGACCGAAGCAAGTCTCTCGCATTTCTGCTTTTTTTTCCCCATAAAAAGGAAATCATTCAGAAAGCTCAAGTTCAATAAAGTTCAGTGCATATCCATTACATAATAGATTCATACATAATTTGTTATGTAGATGAGAATGGCATGTCATTTAAAGAAAAAATTATTTTATATATGGGTTACCTCTCAATCTCATAATAAATATTTGGAACGTGTCGATTTCTCTTTAAGGAAAAACTTCAAATCGTTGTCTGTTGACTAGTGTCAATATATCGATCGCGACTAAATAATTCAAATAAAACATGAACATGTAAAATAAATTTCATATTTGTTATTTTCACCATTTATGTTATCACCTGCTATGAACATAGTTATGCAATTAAGTTCAGGGATGAAATTATTTATAGTTTATATCATATAAAACCTAATTTGTTTTATAATAATTTAGAACTAGGAATCTATTGGTGTCCGTAATTGCAAATAATGAGAGTAAAACAGAGTTTACAACTTCATGATCAGCCCGGGTACATCAAGCTGACTCACGCAATCTTTCGGCAACAACGGCTGGCTTGGAGCCTAATAGTCTACTGACCTTTCGGCACCTGTTGATTGTCGTTCATCAACGATTTGCATGCGCAGATTTGCCGGGATTCACCTGGCACTGCGAAACGAAGGGAGGTTTCCCTCGGGAAACGTCGTTCCGATCATGTCGCCTGCACAGATTTCTGATCGTCTTCCACCCCCTCCCCTCTCGCTCTCTTTCTCTCCCTTTCTCTCGTAATTTCAATGTTTATTTTTATTTTTATTTTCTACTTTATTTTATTTCATGTTTTTGATTTAGACAAATTCTATACGTTATTAGTTCTAATTTGTAAGACAGTTTCTGCGCTTGAGAGGAATTGTCCCAAAGCGCTCAATAAATAAACGTTTTTTTTTCCTTTTTCTGTGCATTATTTGGAATTTCAATTGAAAATGGACTAATCATAATTTTTTGATCGAATTATTATAATTTTAGTTGAAATAACCAGAATTTTTTATTAATATGTGATCAGAATTTTCTGATTGTTCATTTTCACTAGAATTTTTTTGTAATATCATATATATGTATATATGTACACGCGTGTATGTGTGTGTGTGTGTGTGTGTGTGTGTGTGTATACACAGAAAGAATTTTCTCTTAAAATTTACTCTGAAAATGGAGACACGGTAGTGTCTTGACGATAAGATATGGCATGAGACACTGCCGTGCTCCTTCACACATATAGTAGTCATCGAATAACATTGTATTTCGAAAAATTGTAAATTTCTCTTATTCATTAATAAAACTTCAATAAAATATAAAATAAGTTTGATTAATTTTACTGAAGTGCATGATAAAAATCTTTGAAATATTATATTATACCACAACTACCATATTTTCAGAGTACATTTTGAGAGAAAATTCTTTCCGTATATACTCGTATATATAATATATATATATATATATATATATATAAATATGTATATGTATTTTTCTTCATATTTTATAGATATACGGAAAGAATGATTTTACTGAAATATGTAAAAATTTTAATATTATATATAAATACAGATGTTAAAATAATTTTTTTACTGGACCATAAAACTAATTACGCAGAAAACTCAAACATGATGAGCAAAGCTGCAAAAAGTTTTAATATTCCAACAACCATCATGATACTGAGCATCCTATATAATTATTTTGAATATGTTACTAGAATATTAAAAATCTTTGCAACATTATCATCGATGCTTAAGCGTTCTCATACACATAATTATTTTGAAGGTCCAAATATTGTTAAATCTATATTTGGTTAAATTTAAAATATAGTGTCAATTTGACACCATAATATAGCGTCAAATTTAATTATTGTATTAGTATAAAATGACGATACACTAAATAGGAGTAGTGATATTAGATTAAATTTGACATTATAAATTAACAATGAATAAAATTATTTTCAGATCTGTATTAAATTTTTAGATATTTTAGCAAAAAAAAAATCGTTCTCTCTGTATGCCGACGAAATTTGATAAAACAAAAAAGAATTGCAAGTTTAACGAACGTTTATTCAGTTCCACGAAATTCGTTATTAATATTCTGTGTATCTTTGTCCTCATCGCAGAATCCTGTAATACTATATAACCTCTTACTTCAAAGCTCATTATAGGGTATCCACGGTTCTGCAGCCGCTCAGATAACGTGAAGTTTAGAAGGTGCGACATTACTATAGATTCATGGGTCCATAAATCAGTGATCAAGCCGACCCTACAGTTAGACCCTCAAATACACGCAGCGCGCATCCGGCAGTTTGCATTTTTGCTATCGTCAACCGTCTTTGTGTTGCACATCCCATCTTTTACGGTTTCACGGTGCACAGTGAGTTTTTTTTTCACTTTTTCATGTTGCGCGACAATCTTCGTATCTTCCGAATTATTCCACCGGATAAATGGACTCCCACTGCATTATACTAATCTATTCAGGACGTCGGCGGGTCGCATCTTCCATGGCCTCAGCACTAGCTGAGAGATACGGGCTGCAAAGTATCTACGATGTATCACGCGGATGAGATATCGCTAAAATATAAAAGATCTCCACGTCTCGTGATGGATGTATCATATCCCGAGGATCTTGGAGATCCTCAGAGTGGAACAACTCTATTGTCGAAGCGGTGAAATTTAAAATCGTGTGGTTCTAATCGACACGTTAGAGCGGGGGAAACTTAAGGGATGATTTATGATGCTTCAAGTCCTAATGACCTCCCGCATAGTGTTCCGATAGTAATCTGATATCGCGTAATACATAAGTAATTAATGAAGTCAGGTTGGATTTGCATATCATTCTCATGTTTCTCAAGTACTATAATATTTTAGAAATTATTTTCTAGATTATTTATGATGAAAATATTATATGAATTTATGATTTCATTCTCGACAATACAACTGTTATACTAACATATTTTATATTAAATTTATATCATTCAATGGGAAATTATAATATTAATATAATATTACTGTTTATTTATGTTGTGCGCAAGTCTAATATAAAAAAAAAAATAAAAAATAATGAATCGCAGTAAACATCAAGTTACATATAACATGCCTGTTGTATTTCCTATTCAACATTATAATTGTAACATAACACGTGTATCATATAACATATGTATTATATTAGAGTTATATTGTTGAGTAAAAAATTACAAATGGTACATGGAAATGTGCGTTTATATTCGTGAAAATCTTTCCGAATAAGAAAATGAGTAATATGAAAATGAAAAAAAAAGTCCGAGGCGTCGAAGACCCACGAAATCAAAAATCCTTATCACAACACGATACAAATCACGTATTACGTGCCTCGAATGATACGTGTGTTTGTAGTGTGTAGGGTCCTTTAACACGATCTGTTTAGATCTGACAGGATCGTTACAGAGTTAAGGATGATTTGTTACTGGAATGGCGGTGGCGTGTGTACGGTTACAACATGTTCTCTCGCACGAGATAAACGGCGATAAACAATGAGTACGTGGCGCGGCGTTTTAATCAAGTCAGGGCAAAGCGGCTGGAATTCATATTAATCGGGCTGGAGGCTCAAAGAGCGAGCTCTCGTATCTGGAATACATGGGCTCATTTGTCTCGATTGGCAATTTCGCGCAATCGACGTATCGAAAAATCGCTTTGAATATGCGTATGATAATATTGAAGGGTTGAGCATTAATTTATTCATTTATCTGTCCGCTCAACCAACAATTGTGCGAGATAGGCAGGTTTAATAGACATTTTTCAATAATGTTTACTTCGACGAGTAACTGAACAGTTAATAATATGTTTCAATTAACTCAGTCGTATTACATATTAATCGTGAGATTTGTCGATGAAAGCTTATCGGAATATTCAATAAAAAGAAAGTAAATACCCGAGACCTTCAACGTAAAGAAGAACATGTAAAATAATCATTATAAAAGCGTCTCTTGATTAAATATTCCTCGGAATAATTATCGAAGTAATATTCAAGTATTTAAATTCATCGAGAATAATATTAGAAATATTATTACAAAAGCAAATATTCCTCCGAATAATTCTTGGGATTATTTAAATATTTGAATACAGAAATAATGTTTTAAGTAATAATTTATAGATTAAGTAATAATTTATAGATTATTACTTTTAATAATTCAGCAGAGCAAACAAATTATGTCAACATGATACATTAAAATGAATCGAAAAGTGACCTTTTATAATCATTTTGAAGTCAATAAAAACAATACAAAAATTAAAATTGGGGCTAGAAATTGATGCTGTAATTAGTGGGTTAAATAATTAATTAAAAATTTAATTTCACGTGTATTAAAACTAATGTTTTGGTTATATAATAAAAGAACGTACGTTTTAGTTGCTTTCTAGCCATCATCAGCATTTCTATAAAAATAGAAACAATAGTCATTAATAAAATTGTTGTGCAATCCGTCTACGAAATTTCTTGCGGCCAAACTTTCATAACAAGATAGGGATCGAATATTCATCCCACCAGTTGGACGATAAAAAAATTGAGTCCTCAAAATCACAAACAAATATGTTCAAATATTAAAAAACTAGTAGTTCTCCGCGTCGTGAAAAAAGGGCGTAAAATAATTACTTAAAAAAGAAAAAACAGTCGAAGTGTCCAAAACACTCCAAAAAATTGTGAACGAAACGTGTAAACATGACGGTTATATATCTCAGTAAAAACTGTTTTTACTGAGACGTGTAACCGTCATGTCTACTGCTCAGTTTCGTTCTTTGATTTTTAACTGTGTTCTAGCCACTTTGACCATTGTTTTTTTCTTTTTAAGTAAATATTATACCACTCAGAGAAATGTTTTGGTATGTATAACCATTTATTTTGTTGATATGCGGCTAACAAAAAAACTTTCTTACTTTTTTATTTAAAAATTGCGTTGTTTTAATAAAAATTTGATTAATCTAATCAAATTTTGATTACAACACAATTTTTTGTTATTTGAAAATTAGAACAATATAGTTGTTAAATGAAAAAGTAAAAAGGTTTTTATTAGTCACATATCACAATAAATGATTATATATGTACCTATCAATTTTTCTCAATGTATATCCTTTTTTCCCATCGTGGAGGATTGCCAAATTTTTTTGATATATTAATATTTGAACACATACGTTTGCATCTTGAAGGCTTAACTTTTTTACTATCCAGTCGTCTAACTAGTTATGAGATAAATATTCCCTGACTTGTTATGGAGTAGAGTTTGACCGAAAAAAATTTTATAGACAGATTGCACAACAATTTAACGATACAATTTATGTATGACTGTTGTATTTATTTTTGCATGCATTGGTAATGGCAAAAAAATAACTGATATGTATCTTCTTTTGTTATATGATCAAATGCCAAACATTAATTTCAATACATGTGAAATTTATCTTTTTAATAAATATTTAGTGCACTAATCGCAGCGCCCGAATTTTTATCTTTTTATTATCGTTGAAACCTAAAGAATCTAACGTTTTTTTTTTATTATTATTTTGATATCATCATGACTGTTTGTTCTGCTTGGGTGTATTTCTAAGGAAAAAAAATTTCTCCGATTTAAGCACACAAAACTTCAGGCGACATTAGACAGACACGTTCCGGTTGTGAGAGTGTTATCTCTTGTTATCTGTCCATTTTCTTTTATCGGGCGACAGTTGTTCATGATCGATAACTGCGCGGACGACTGGCGGATCGCGATGACCTGGCAGCGGATCGCGCAAATCTCGGTGGAGCTGGCGATTTGCGCGATCCACCCGATCCCGGGCGAGTACTACTTCCTGTGGACGACTAAGCTAGCGAACAAGAACGGCGACATCGGCTCCAAGTGGGTGCCGTACGACGTCACTCTCTCGCTACCGATGTTCCTCAGGCTCTACCTCATCTGCCGGGTGATGCTGCTACACTCGAAACTCTTCACGGACGCGTCGTCGCGAAGCATAGGGGCCTTGAATCGCATCAACTTTAACACCAGGTTCGTCCTCAAGACCCTGATGACTATCTGCCCGGGCACGGTGCTGCTAGTCTTCATGGTCTCCCTGTGGATCATCGCCTCGTGGACACTGCGACAGTGCGAGAGGTAAGAGAAACCGACCCTATTTGTGTATAGAAGATAAGTCACTATTGTTTATTCCCTGCGTCAATAAAATCTTGGATTACATTGGCTCTAAAGAGTAATGGATTCATCATTTGTTTCTGCTATTATAGCAAACCTCATTAATCAAAATTTTTCAATTCTCCACGTCTAACAGTTTTCTAGCTACTGATGCTATCAAAACTAGTGTAGCCAATATCCAATATTCGAATAAATGAATTAATCATGAATATGAATACGAGAGTATGAATATAATTTTTTATGTATGGAAAACG
Source organism: Acromyrmex echinatior (assembly GCF_024713525.1). NCBI lineage: Eukaryota > Metazoa > Arthropoda > Insecta > Hymenoptera > Formicidae > Acromyrmex > Acromyrmex echinatior. The sequence continues at coordinate 1,789,224 of NC_141868.1, forward strand.
AATAAATATTTTTTATTCAGTTTAAATGAATATTTGTAAGTATGATCATGCATCTTTAATTCGCATTTTTACTCCTTTTTCCTTAAAAACAGACAACAATTCTCATTTTCATCTTGGTATAGTCACGTTTAGACAATTTTAGTAAAGTTCGAAGGCAAAATATTTTACGAACTGTATAAGCAATTAAGTAATTACATTTGCTTATAAGTCAAGACATAAGAAAATACAGGTTTTATAGGTGCGTTTGTCGTCAGAAGCTGATAGTTTCTGACAAATAGTTTCTGACGACCTTGTTAAGAGTAGGGTAAACATCTTTATTATTCTATATTCGAATTCAAATTTTAAGTAGGGAAATAAAAGTAAAGCTGATGACAAAATTTAGTATGAAAACAGTAAAGTAAATTATTTTCTGTCACTAAAGCCAAATATTTACTTACTACAGATCATTAGTTTATTATTAAGGAGAAAAAGTTGCTTATTAGAGCTTTTTTTTAATTCACATTTTATTTGAATTTATATACGAATACTCGCTAAATTATTTATAGAACATTTATAAATAAATATTTGTTTAACTCTACAGTTTCAAATAAATACGTGAATAAATATTGTTTTATCGTGAAAATTTCAAATGAACAAAACTTGTAGCTCAATTACTTTTTTTGTATTTACCAGATATATTAATCAAAACATAGTCGCTATTTTCTGCTTTTAGTGTTGCATTAAGAGAAAAGTGTTTAATATTTTTAACTTACATGTATAATTATATGGTAAAATAATTAAGAGCTTTATTGTTATAGTTATTACTACTATTATGCAGCAATAATATATATATATATATATATATTATTGCTACATAATAGTAATAATAATTATAACAATACATATTATATCTATAGTAGTAATAAATATATCTATATTTATATAATATATCTATAGTTTTATATATATATATAAAAATATATAATTGCCACCAAAAACGACTATAAACAATCATAGACATTTTCATAGTTATTAATTCTTATATATATTTTTCAATACATATAACTCTATATCACATCACTCTACATCTAATATTCTTGAGGCTTTCATGGATGCTTTCTATAAAGATTATGCGGATTTCGCGGGTTTCCTCCGTGTCCAGATCCATTCTTGGAATGCCAACGTTTCATGAACCTTGCAGTCCACTTCATCAGGGCGAGGAGCAGCTTGATACTCTTTCTATACATATATATCTAATTATTACTCTAATTATTAACATTATAGCAATAATAACTTAAAAATGAAGCTCCTAATCATAATTATTTTTTCAATGCAATTACAATCCCAAGTACTAAACATTTTTCTATGTAAATTCTTTAGTAAGAAAATATTTCTTCACGTTCTTTACACGATATAGCAACTGAAGCTGTTAGCGATGGCAACAGATTTCGTTTTATCCACGCGATCCATTATTCGAAGGGAGGAAGAGCAGTGACACGTGCATTTCGGAATCATCACACAGCTCTATGGTTGTGACTCATTTGCGTACGATGATTGATCTACGAGCTAATGGCGCGTCCGTCCGTCGCTCTACCGCGCCGTAATAATAAATCTCAGTGCATCCTTCCGCCAAAGCTGGTCGGAATTCCCGATTGGGGTCGCTGGCTGGCGATCGCAGAGATTTAGCGGATCTCGGAGACTGACTGATAATTAAATTCTTGCCGTAAATAGTTGCGCCGATTTCAAGAATAATCAATCTTCACCCAGACGATATAAGGTGTCTGCCATTGATCCCTACAGCCATGTATACCTCGGAGAAAAAGGATCCTTCTTACCTGCCGTCTTCTAAAACCCACTCGCTTCTTCTTAATGGATAATGGGAGTTTTCCACCCACGTCCTTAACTGAAATATTTATCAGTTGGTGAAATATGTGTCGACATGTTACTGGCTGCTTCTAGCATTCTGCATCTTCGATACAGAATGAACGGTTTTAAACCGTAATAATGTCGACTGGCTGTTTCATTGTTGTTCGTAGGCAATCTTCGGAAACGGCATATTTGATTTATCGCCCTCCACCTTTATTCGATAGTCGATTATGATAATACGCTCGATAATGCTAGGAACATTCAGCTTTCCGATAAATTTCCGACGTATGCTAAATGAATACGAGAATATCTCGAACATCGCAATACCTCGTGTTTCAGCAAATGAAACGGTATTTACGAAAGGAATTTCAATTTTTATTCAATGTTTATTCTGATAATTTTATATTTTTATTTTATTATGTAAATACGACGCGTACATGAAGATAAAAAATATCTCTGTAATAGAATTTTTTTTCAATAATCGTAATTTTTTTTAAATGTCCATTTTGTTAGTAACTTATTAACGATATTTTAGCCAATGTTTAATATTACAAATTATGATGTTACGAATTATAAATTATGCTATGGCAAAACATTATCAATTTCCATTACTGTCAATTCAAACATATATCATGTGAAACATTATAGTAATAGTTGTATTAAATTTATTTAAATCTCTATTTTGTAAACGTTGTTGGCGGTATTTAATAAAGTTTAATGTCATGATTTTCAGTGCATCATATAGTAATAAATTATGCTTCATGATTATCATTATCAATCATTATTATGAATTTCCGCTGCTATCAGTTTTCTCGTAAACTGCGTATAGAATGTTTATTTAACAAAAATAAATTAATATTTCCGAATCCATTTTACAAAATAAATCATCGTGTATGATATCGATCAGCGAAGTTGTATTATTCAATTAACGCGTGCGGTTCGAGATTATCGAATTTGCGGTCGCGTATTTGCATCTAAATTCAAAATTAAAAAATCAATTTGATAATTTTGCTCTCACATCAACGTATGCATTGTGCGGGCCCCGCGGCCAATTTTACTCTCGGATTATGGGACCGGAAATTGTCACGAAATACGAATGATATTTTATTCAGTGTGCATCTGCACATGGCCGCACAAATTTCCAGGACAATAAAGCGATTTTCACGGCACGCGGTTAACAATCAGTCATACAATCAGCGTTACTACGAGAATAATCCGTTTCATGGGGTTTCTATGGAATGGACCGTTCGTTACATTAAGCGCAAGTCATCAATTTTATCGGAACCAAGTGGGAGTGGAAGTTCGTTACACAAGTTAATCTCATTGAAAAGATTTTCTTTTTTGTCATTAATTTTTGTTACAATAGTAAAATGTGATTGCGCTACGATTTAAAAATATTAATCTTCCGAAGCTAAAACCAAAATCTGTAATACAGTTACTGATATTAGATCTGTAAGATCCATTTAATTTATGTTAATTAATAATATTAATTGAAGTGTGTCATCGCAAAACGTTACAAGTGCCAAAATTTTTATTGTATGAATGGGTTATAAGTGCTGTGTTCTATTACAAATTAATATTTAACATGAAAAATGCTGCTACAAGCGGAGAAAAATGGGTAATGCAATTCATTTTTGGTTGTCAACAATATATTTGTTGATAAACTATCATATACATAGTTATTATTACTTATATTATAGCAGTAATTTACAAAATTTTTCCCTTAGTGAAGAATATACGATTCTTTATATATATATATATATATATATATATATATATATATATATCATCTTTCCAGGTAGCAGCTGACGTTATTTTGACATGAAAATAAGGTCTTTAATGTCCTTTTGATATCAAAATGACGAGTAACGTCAGCTTGGTATCTGGAGTATCTATTTTGTATACGTCTATCGATAGGTGTCGGTGGCATTATATATCGTTGCAGATATTTTGTATGGTGAAAAAGCTGTGCAACAACACATAATGACACCGACAACAATCAATAGAGATGTAGCCTTGGTTAGGATTTTTCGTGATTACAATTTGTTGTCCGGTGAAGCCGAAATAATCAACCGACCGAGATATCAAAAGCCGGAACTCTTAATGAGCTCTAAAAGATGGTTTTACCAGTCAAAGGAGAAATCATGTAACATCAACCGTGTAACGAGGCCGTTAAAGCCGTTAAAGCTTTACGACGTTGGATTACAGCCTGGCACGTCACTCGCATTGTCATCTCAATCCTCTTTGCGCCCGATAATGAATCTCGTGGGGGGCATAATGTTGTCTTTCATTCTGCATTAGCCCATCCTAGAGCGGTCGCTCAGCTCTCCGGTGAAGATTAAACACCGGTTACGACAAAACGGACGTATCGAGTCGCCAATAAAAAGAGGAATCGAGGAATTCGATAATTTAAACCGTAATGTCTTTCTAATATCGCGAACATTAAAACAGATATCTTGAAATGACTGTTTCCCACAATTTAATATCAATTAAAGCGCATGAAAGGAATCATTACACAGTGCTCTGAATCTAATTATTCTTGATATCCTCTTAAGGATAGTTCGAAAAGAGATTATCTGTTTCTGAATAGAGTATCTATAATTTTTAATCCTTTTAGAAATCTAAAGTCTTGAAGTTTCGAGTATCTTAAGGTCTGAAATATTCAATTCGTAGAATCTAAGAGTTTAAGAAACGTAAGATATCAAGACATTCATCTTCGCACGCACGCTTCATCAATTAATTAAAGTAATGCGTCTGTCACTTTGCTACCGCAGATTCCACGATGAGGAACATGCAAATCTCCTCAACGCCATGTGGCTCATCGCCATCACGTTCCTGAGTGTCGGTTTCGGTGACATCGTGCCCAATACATACTGCGGTCGAGGTATAGCCGTCTCCACCGGAATGATGGTAAGGATGAGAATAATGCAGAACATAAACTTAGCTTATACAAATCAAGATTCTTATCGTTCTTGCAAATTCTTATCGATTATTTAATGCATTACTTGCGACGTTGATCCTGTAATAGAGACGCGGTAACGTTGATAAAGCATCTTCTGTCAAACGTACAATGACGATTCGCGAGAGAAATGTAATGCTGTTACAAGAAAGATTTAACTCAAAAGTAATTGTATATTTTTATTTTAATTAAAATTATTTTCTTAAATGAAAAAAAAGGAGATATTTGGATTTCTTTGTTGAGAGAAAAAAATGATTGCAATTATCATAATTTAACTATATAGTGGTTCTACATAATCATACAATATATTGTGAAAATAATTGTTCTTTATTTTTCTTTTATACATTTTTTAGTTGTTATTTACATAAATTGCAAGCACATGTTAAACAAACAATTATATTCACTAAAGTGATTGCACTTAATACATAAAAATATTTGTTTTATTTATTTCATATCTTGATATTTTACTATATTAAATTTGAAATCATCATGATAATATACAATAATTTTTTAATAGAACTATAAATATGAAGTTATTATTATTGCAGTAAAATGATTATAAAAATAACAATAAAAGTATTATTTATTTTATTGTTCAATTATAATCACAAATACTACACATTTTTCTCTCAGTGCTTAAACGCGCGACTTGTCTTAACAAAATTGTTTTGATAAGGACGTCGAAAATTACGATTGTTGGATTACGCGCGCCATATTGTCGATTACACCGGTCATTAATCCTTACCGTAGTTACCACAAACTACCGGGGCACAATATACGCGACCGCAACCGAGTTGAGACGCGCGACTCCGCAGGCATGTAACCCGATGTAACTCGTGCATTAAGCTCCAAGCTTCATTACTGCTGGACAAGCGTAATGAGCGTCACTCTACTGAGTGGACAATCGATCGATCTCGCTCGTGTGCCGGTCCGCGTTGTAGATCGCTTGTCCGTGATTTGTGCACCGCCATCAGGTTTCGGCGCTTTCGAGTTTACGATCGCACAGTAACCGCTAGTAATTAAAGGCATTGCTTAAAGACGCAATAAACGCCACGTCCATTCGCTCCCTCGGAGAACGCCCGAGCCGTTCCTTATTATATTATCACACTTCCCTATCCATTATCCCTTATCCATCGCTTCCTTCCCAATCTTGTTCCATCCAGCCGCTCCCCACTAATCCGTTAGCACTCGTGGTTAGCGCCAAGCTTTGACCAGCGCTAGTTCCAACAACACGAGCTAATTCCTCGGAAACTTCCGCTTTCCAAGTTGTTTCCGGAAATTCAGCCACGAACATAATTTACAATACGTTCCGAAACCCCTTTCATGAGAAAGGTAACTGCATTTTTATATAATGATAAAAGAAAAGACTGGCAGGTTGCTGCAGCCAATTAAAAATGTTATGTTATATTCAACCAATCTTTTCTTTCAGTATATAGTTTTGATTGTCAAACATATATTTATTGATAGAACTCTACATTATACAGTTATTATTACTAACATTACAGCAACAACAATTATAATTATAGTAACATGTAATTACAGTTACAGTTAGTTACAAATACAAATAATTTGTCTATATTAGAGTATATAATGTTGTAAATGCATCTCGTAAATTCTGTGAAATTACTCTGCACTTAGTGTAATTTTGCTATTAGTTGCAAGCAGCAAATAAAAAACAATTCTCTCTAATCGCGTCGTTTCCTTACAATTGAACAGATAATTTAGTGATTAATCAGACAGATTTTACCTAATAAAAATCAATTTAATTAATTAACTCTATTATGATAAAAATTATTATTTGAAATTTTTCTTTTCAAAAACTTTTCTCTCAATTATATTGACATTGAGAGAACAATTTTTAGTATTTGTGACTACAATTGCATGGTTAGGAGTTCCATTTTTGTAATTATTATTGCTGTAATATTAGTAATAATAATTATGTTTAATTAGTAAGAATAATTATGTTCTATGTGCCAAAAGAAAATATATGTTTCCCAAAGCAATTATAATTTTATAAGCCATGCAATTAGATTCACAAATATCAAAAATTTTTTCCGCATGCGGGAAAAATATTCTCGTTAAACTAACGAAAAGGTACAACTAGAATAGCATTTTAGCGAGACGAAAAATTCTGTTTAATCTTATCAAAATGCCATTCTGATTGGGTCTTTTTGTTGGATTAATCATAATATTTTTTTCATTATACTAAATATTGTACAAATCGAAATATCGCATTGAGTCAACTAATAACTAAAACGATTCTTTTTTTTCTCTTTTTTTCGCTTATTCTATTTTACAATTTGCAAGGAAATCGTTACGATTTTTTATAGGTCTTGGACTGTCTTCGAAAATTCTTTTTATCGGCGACCTTAATTTTTAGCTCAATGGCATACGCATTTGTTCACTCACCATATTCTTTTGATCAGATTTCTTAAGTTTGATTACTTCTTACTTTCGAACTCTCGAAGGGGAGACCTTCCAAAGATATTAAAGAACCTACGAAGGACCGTAAGAAGCTGTCGCTATTAGAACATATCTTGAATAAAACAAAACGATTTTTTTCATTACATTCAACTTGAGACTAGCTTGAAGGATTGAGGGATCAGAAAAAGATTCTCCCGGAAAACGAACGTATATATTTAAGGTTCTTAAAAGAAGTGCACGGAAAGTGGAAGTTTCAGGATCTACAAATTTTATGTGAAAGAGAAGCTCACGAGAAATTGCATTTTCCCGAAATTTCAGGGCGCGGGGTGCACCGCTTTGCTGGTGGCAGTCGTCTCCAGGAAGCTCGAGCTTACGCGGGCGGAGAAGCACGTGCACAACTTTATGATGGACACACAATTAACGAAAAGGGTAAGGCCATTGTCTGTGGCGTTCCGTCCTAGCCATTGCATCGTAAGACCTTTGTGTTAATAGTAAAACCGCTTTGCGGTTATAGTAATACAGAGAAAAGGAAGTTACGTTGCCGCGATGAAACGCTCGCAACACTTACACAACAATTAACGAATGTAAAATAATAAATAATATAACAGACTCCTAATACAACAGAAATACTCTGATCTAAAATTATTGATCGTAAAGTATACGTTGGAAAAAGACGATTGTAAAAGATTAGCAAATAGTCGGATCGAACAAAGAAAGTACTTGGAATTTATAAAGAGAACTGGTATTCTAGTCTCATATTAGTCTATACTAATCTATAATAGCTTTACAATAGTACGTACCACTTTTGTATCGACCGATATAATGAAGAGATATATGCCTGCTCTTTTGCTTGAAACTTTTTGTTTAAACATTCATTTAGCTCGTAAAATGTAGCTTAAATATTTTCAGAAAAATCGATTTTCAGTTTTTGATTTGCAGACTTGTTATCGCAGGTTTTGCAAAACTTTTCGTGAAGTAATAATATTATGTACTCTTATCATCGTTAAATCAATTTGGTTAAAAAAAAGTAATTCAAAATACAAAGAATTAAACAGAATTCATGTAAATAATATAGTGGGATGATGTAAAGTAACATTTCTTTTTGTTCAAATAACTATCCTTGTTTAAATACAGAAGATTAAGCTAGAAATTTTACAAAAATATTTAAATTACTTTTCTGTATTGTAACAATTAACTATGCGATGTTCTTGTATATCCAGCGCAAGTTTCTGAATTAAGGGAGCCAAATTTTAATGATATATATAGTAAATAAGTTTCCAAAGTAAGACGACAAATAGTAATAAAAGAAGTAGTTATATCAAATCATCTTTTGGCCATTATTGAGATGAGTAATTAATGAACTCATTAACGCTCGCGAAATTTTAAAAATTTCTCAATTTACTTATTATTTGTATTTAAATTTAAATTGCAAAATTCTCAAAGTTTTTAACGTTTTGATTTTTACGGTAAAAAGTCTCTAATGATGATAGAGGTAATGCTTGGCTTTCAACTAAAGATGGTATAAAATTTCTTAAACAAAGAGAACAGTAGCAGTAATAGACGTAATTGCAAAGGTGGTTTCGAAATTACACTCGCTGAGAGTATTCCGCAAGAATCAGGAAAGCGAATTAAGCACGTAATGAGAGCATGATGGATATCACTCTCTATGTATATATAGTGTGACGTAATTTTCTGGCACGTAATAAGAAAGTATCCCACTGCGAGTAAGGTTGTCTCGGAAATAAGCAGACTACATGAAGTCGGTTTGACCTTTAGGCAGAACTTTCCCTTCATTGCTAATCTGAATTCTTAATTTTTATATGGCGGTAGAGAGATAGATAATATTAAAAGTCCGCGACGACGGATGTCAGAATTCTAAGAAGAGAAACAGCGAAAAGGACGAATTCTAAGAATCTGGGAGAATGCGAATCCAAAAATCTAAAAATGCCACCTAATAATCTCGAAAATTTGGATATTTAATCTCGAAGAAAGAAATTCAAAATGTGATGAGAACAATAAAAATGTGCGAAAGAAAAGTTTGAGAACTACAGAAAATCCATGAGGTAGAGTTTAGAAATATAACAACTGTAAGAATTTCGAATTGAGAAGTTTAAATTCGAGAAACTTAAATACTTGAACATTTTTCACAATTTTTTTATATTAAACGAGTCAAACAAAATGCGTGTCGTAAACACGTGAAGAGTATTATCGAATTGTCCATTCAGATAAATAAATGCGACATTTCTCTCGTAGTTAGAAAATTTGTTTTAAATTTAACATATTTGACGTATTCTAAACAATCTATCTAAATTTCTGTTTATTTAACACAATTTGAATATATTAGAAAGCAATACAAGCATTATATAAAAATTATCACAAAAATATAATATAAATTTTGTAATCAAATTGTGAAAATATATTCTTTTAATAAAAAAATGAATTAATAAACATTTACAATATGTTAATATGTTTTAGTAAAATTAATACATTTCAATAAAATTAACATTTATAATATGTTAAATAAGCATATTTTATTCATTTATCTTAAAATTTACATTTTTTAACATTATTTTTATATAATTTGCTCAATTATTTATAAATTGTGTTATTCTTAACATTATGACAGAGAAATATTGAATATTAATTCAACATCAAAGATTCAAATAACACAATCGCATTAAATTAACTCGCGGATATGTTAAAAATTTAGCACAAAAATTTTAACAATTGATTTTTGAACAAAATACAAAATGGTATTGACTATATTGGGATGAACAATCGACTACTTAATGTGTCATTTTAACTTTCATGATCACGAAAAGAACATGACATCGATCGATTTAATCTTAACAAACTTCTAAATAAATAAAAAGGTGGCTTGAAGGAAGTCACGATAATAAAACGTTTGCTGCAAAACTCGCTTTCTGATATACATATATCGCACGGAAAATTTTGCCATTTCTGGGACACTTTATAATAATAATAGACATCATAATTCACCGGCGTGTTTCATTGAACTTAAATTATAAGTTGAAAAGTCGGCCGTCTGCAATTGGGAGTTAAATAGTGAATATTAGGAGCTAGGACAAAAACTTGCAGTTTCAAGCGCTTTGGGACACGAGATTTGGAAGTTACGTTCTTAATGGCAATTCAGTTTTAAGGACAAAAACAAAATCAATGAACCCACAAGTCACTTGGGAAATTCAGCACTAATTTAGAATTCGAAGAACAACGCAGGAGCTGGAAAAATGGACATTTTCATCGTTAGTTTCTCTACGAGGAGACTCTTGACAACTCGTTGTACATGTTCCGCAGATCGTGACATAATCGATCGGCTGATGTCAGAAGTAAAGAGTTAATGCAGCGATTTGCAATCCTACCGCACGCGAAGGCAGACAGACTTTATTTAGAAATATTTCGAAATTATTCAGAAATAAAAAGGCACGTCTAAAAATATTTTTTTTTTTTGTAATATTCCGACGAACCGCTTTAATTGAAACCGTAACTCGAAATATTCCATTTATGATTTAGATTGATCGCACGTTCCGCACGACGTGAACGTGTGGTTGCATAAGTACGACCGCTTCTCTCCACCTCCGGATCGAAGCCTTCAACCATACGGCTACTGAAATAATTATTAGCCAGCGTTTATTTATAAACTTTGCAAATATCAAGGAGTGGTAACGTAGAGCTATACACGTGACTGTATCGACGGTCTTTTTACGCTGTTTTAACCCTCAAACGCATATCGCTTTTTTTTCACGTCATTGCATAAGCGGAATCGATCTGATCCCATCAGCGCGGCAACAAAACAAACGTCAGTCCTCTCGGATCACTTTTTTTCTCTGGGCCATGTAAGATTTGTATAACGAGCGTAATGCTCTTTTTCCTTGACAATATACTTGACAGTATGTAATTAACAAGAGAGAAACGTGATCTTGCAATTTTTTTCATTTTAATTGACATTCATACGAGGCCAAAATACGCATATAGAACGTATGTTCCCAATGGGGCTTTAATTATTTATTGAGACAATCCTCCTCAAGATTCTGAAAGGAATAATTGACCGTGACATTGAATGTCATAGTTAACGAGCTATGCAATTATTGCTATAACATAATGTTTACTCAGCGAATATAGTTTGAATAATTCCTTTTCGAACTGAGAAAGCACATATATAAATATATCCTACAGCAGGCATTCTTTTAGCCTATAAATAAAATTATGTAACCCTGAGGACGTAATAAATGATCTCTTCATTGTCTAAGATGGAAACCTTGAAAAACTTTTTAAAACCTTAAGAGCGGTGAGAATATATTTCCAATACAATATTGATATGATACCAGAGACTTTGTTAGATACTGACGGAAGGTTCAGTGTTGAAGGGAGCTTTGAGTGACAATAAACGTTTGCTCTGTTACAGTTAAAGAACGCCGCGGCGAACGTGTTGCGGGAAACGTGGCTGATTTACAAGCACACCCGCTTGGTGAAACGCGTCAATCCCGGACGCGTGAGGACCCATCAGCGGAAATTCCTGTTGGCCATATACGCGTAAGTCGATATCACTCCGGGCCGTCAGGTCACCATAGTTAGGCCAGTGCGTAATCATACCCTGTCTCGTAACTACCTCGAAATTTCAGACTCAGAAAGGTGAAAATGGATCAGCGTAAATTGATGGACAACGCCAACACTATAACGGACATGGCCAAGGTGAGATTATGTGTTAACAAGGGAAACCTGCATCCTCTCGTAAAGCTCGATGAAATATTGCAGCAGCGTACAGAGAGGATTACATTTCAAAGCTTCCGTGGCTGCTTAGATAGAACAACTGATCTTCAAATCAGGATTTTATCAATTATTCTCATTTTTGTCGCAAAAAAATTTAGTTCTACAGACTCAATAATATCTTTATTATTTATTCGTAATTACTTAGAAGAGGAAGTTAGTTTTCACGATAGTTATGTAAAATAACCGATTTATGATTGAACGCAACGTTGTTCTACATCATCCAATACCCCAATTCTGTTACTTTTGACGACAATGTCAAGAAGTAAGTATGTCAAAAGTTATATTGTCCTCGCGCAATAAGTATAACACAATACCGAATCGTTAAAAATGACAGAATCTGGATACAAGTAAGTTTCTTGACGTACTTAACACATTGTCTTGTCCATGATAGACACAAAACACCGTCTACGAGATCGTCTCGGATATGAGCACGCGGCAGGACGCGGTGGAGGAGCGTCTAGTGGGTCTGGAGGACCGTTTGGTCGGCCTAGAGGAGAAGCTGACCTCATTGCAGGGCCAGCTGGAGCTATTGCCCGAGGAACTGACCCGCTGTTTGGCGCAGCACGCCGAGCGGATGGAGCAACGGCGTAACTTCCTCCACCCGGATACCGCGGTAGCCATGGCGGTTTCCGGCGGCGGCGGCGGCGGCAGCGGTGGCGGTGGCGGTGGTGGCGGAGGAACGATCTCGTTGGGTACAAGCCTGGGCGTTTCCGGCGGCGGCAGCGTCGTGTCCGCCGCGCACCACCCCCTCGCCAGTCTCTCCAACTCACCTTTGCTGCCGCATTCGCGCAGCGTGCCCAGCGCGCCCAGCACTATGTCCCTGCACCCATGGCCGGTCAGCCCGGTCTTACCGCCCGTCTCCAGCCGTACGCCCCACCTGGTGCCAGAAACCGGCAGGCATCATGGTCTCAGTCACTCCGCCACGGTGACCACGACATCACAGTCGGCCACCAGGCTCACTTCGCAGGCCGGCATGGGTGGGCTAGGCAACAGCCAAGGCTCGGATACGTCGGCGCACAGCTGAGTCTCGTCTCTGCAGCCGCAGCACTCGTACTAAGGCCCCTCGCCGGTTTTGCGCGCGATCACGCCTCGCGGCCGTGCCCAAGGATTGTCGATCGGTGCCGACGCCTTGCCGGCTGGATCACAATTGATACAGTATATTACCGGGGATATGATCGCGCTACGATTGGCTGCAGGCTTGCTCTTCGCACAAACGAATCTGAGAACTCTCGTCTAGAGCAGCGTATCCTTGTCCGCGTTAGCTACTTGACGGTCCGCTGTAATCCGCATTTAATTGCCGAATTTAATCGATGATCATTCGCATGAACTCTCGTTGGTACTTTTGCCAGGCAATTAGCATTTCAGGAGAAGTGGCTTCAATAATATAAGTTCGCTTCTAGTTTGAAAACAATTGCCACGAAGAGGATAGAGATTCTTAAGTAAGAGATTGAACATCGTTTAGACAACTTTTGATTAGTCTCTCTCTCTACCATATTTAGGGTGGTATATGAGATAAATGTCTATCTCATTCTACCTTAAGTATTTAATCCGCCATATTCAGAACGGTCCAATCTCATACTCGAGGATCTCTAAAGGAAGGCTACTAATCGTGCTATCTATCAACGAATTCCTCAAGCAGATTTGTAAATTAGTTCGCCATACAAATTTTTCACTGCACCACGCGTCATCCTCCTCACGAGTGGTAATTCTTTTGTAAATTTCAAAGTAAAAGTCTCTTAATCGTCGCAGAGCAAAAGTTTCGGAACAACATTGTTAAGATTCGCAATTCGTTTTTACACAAACCACAACCTACAAATATACATGTGATTGTCGAGGATACACCGCACTAAGCGGGAGTTCTGCATCAGCCGGATCGGTCGGACACGGCCATTTGTTTCCGCGTGCGAAACTCGTCTAACGATGGGCCTTCTTGCGTTCCGCGCGTACCTTCGAGCCCCTCCTCAAAAAGTCGACCAAAGATCCAATTAAAATGACGAGCGATCGTAAGAGAATTTAAATTCAGAAATTGGACGTGTAACAATTGTGCGTGCTTTTTAACGTAAACAAAAAAAAATCACTCGGCATTCGTTCTCTTCGCGCATCAGACTCTTCAATTATCTGATTTTCCTATTTTCCGCAAAGGATCGCGTCGTCTCTCGACTCTTTTGATCGCCTACTTTTGTCGATCCCTTCCAACCCCGACACTTTCACTCGCCAATTTTGGGTAAGAGTATGCGATCAAGAAAAGAAGATCGTGAAAATTGAGGATGGTCGGAAAAAAACAAGAAAATCCGTATGATCGATTTGTTCAACCGAGCGATTCCGAACATACAGCGAAGGAGGGAATCCCTGGGGTACGCGCGGCTTCTTCCATTGGCTGCGCGCTGCTCCCCTGCCCAACTTGCGTGCCTGAATAACTGTTTTCTTAATAATTAAATGTACATTCGACACACAGAAAACTCAACCTTGTATCTCTGTATACCTCGTGAAGCGCGAACAGGTATAACGTATACAGGAAGCGCGTGTGCGGACAAGAACTGGCCCGAAGATAACCCAAGCTGGCTCTTAAAGCCTCGCGCTTAAGGTAAAACCGTCCATTTGCCTTCCCTCCCCCTACTCTCCCCCTGACGGTAAATACGCTTAAAGGGTTGTCATTAAAGGGTTGTATTCGTACTTCATGTCTAGAGCTAACTAGAACTAAACTGGAAATTGAACGGTTCTTAGCCCGAGGCAATATAACGTCCTCAAATATTCGATTTCGGGCGAAAGGCTGCCGGCCTGCGCAAATCACAATTTCTAATATTTGAACGGTTCGTCGAACTCGCGAGTTGCGCTCTGTTTGCATTTAAATAAGAACGGAGATCGCGGGTCGAGTCGCGCTTAAATGGAAAAAAGAAGACGGACTTGTCTAAATAGCCGGGCATGTGATACCGATTTTATTTAACCCGTGAATTGCCTTCAACTACATTGTCGCACGCGCGTATACATTCCTTTTCCTCTCTATTATTTTTTTCATCGGAAACTCCATCCTTCCCGGTCTGCCTGCGTCGGCAAAATGTCTAAATTTGACAACAAATAGACTCATTCGTGCAAAGTGACGCGTTCTTACGTCTGAGTTCCGTATATCCTGTTCCTTAGGACGGCGCCTGATGACGCGCTTTAAGGGCCGGCGAGAAAAATCCGAAAGGTGTTTAGAAAATATACATAGAGAGAATGCAAGTGATCTTATTCGCTTTAACGTCCGTAGGTTATATAGAATATTATATTGTTAGATGTATACTTGTACATGGCGCACGGGTACAAAAAAGACGGCTACGTTTCCACTGAAGGGAGGGGGGAGGGCAGGGGAAAGGGTATTGAAGATTTTTTACAATGAAACCGCGACCGGGCGGAGTTGGCGCGACACGAAGGGATAGGCTTAACTAAAAGGATCGATCAGAACAATGGGGGAAACTAATTATTTGCCAACGATTTCTCGTTCGGAAGTGTTCGCCAGGCTTCCTTCTTCACCGTTGCTAATTGTTGCCGCGTTCAAATACGCTTGTATTAATTTATCGCTCACGTATATGAAAAATAATGTAGATTATGCGAGAGCACCGTAGCTATCGCTTTTCTCATAATTGTCGCTGTTAATACTTCTGCGACACACACACACACACACACACACACACACACACTCTCTCTCTCTCTCTCTCTCTCTCTCTCTCTCTCTCTCTCTCTCTCTCTCTCTCTTATTATTATATTTCCTTATTTATTTATAGTAATTTTGTACATATATATACTATATCACATTTAACATTACTTCATTCACACATGTTACGTTATTTCTTTTTATTATAATACATACTTTTTAATTTTTATATATATTCTTTTTTTATTTTCAATTTGTTTTATTGTTATATATATATATATTCTTTTATGTCTTATTAATTGAAATGTTTAGCTTCAAAGAATGATAACTTAGAGCGCTTGATAAATAAAACTTTTTTATTTTTATTTATTTCCTTACGTTTCTTTCGAATTTATCTGTATATTTTTAAAGAACTTGCCCTAGAAGTCCTAGAACAATAAACGCTTTATTTGTTTATTTATTTATCTTTCTGACTTTCTTTCTCTTCATCCACTTAGATAGCATAGAACATTCCAATAATATTGTAGCAACATTATAATGTTTAATATTACAGGAACGTTCCATGCTATCTGGATATTTATCCATCTATTTATTTTTCTCTCTATTTTTCTTTCTATCTCTCGTTGGAAACGACCAACAAAACTCGTGAATCGTCTACTCGGCAAAAGGGAAGCGTTGAATAAGGAAGTTTGGAAGAAGCACTGATGGTGTCCAGAAAGACGTCCCGGGAGGGACACGGACGCGAATTCACGATCGCGCAATTCCGAGATCCGAAGAGCCTGGAGCCAAGATCTGGATTTATCGGGAGTGACGCGATTCGTATCCCTTCCGGTGCGTAATGTTTGCTGTATTTTGCAGCGTTTATTCTTTTCAACGCGATATTTGTCCCGAAGATGTTCAGATCTCGACGTATCGGCACGACGGTGTCTTTTGCTAGCGCAACCGCAGGCGACAACCGAAAATTTATCGGGGCTTTGCGAGGCGAGCTCGAGCGGTTCTCTCATCTCTTCAGCATTCGAAATTGGAACATAGAACGCTGCTAAAAATTAATTTATCATTTACAGAAAAAAAACCAGTATCAAGAGAATTAGCGCGTATATTTATTCGTAAAATTAAATACATTTTTAAATCGAGTGTTTAAAGAGATACAAATTGAAAGAGAAACAATTTTAAAAATCGTTGAGGAACGTTTACGAGAAGAGACTCAGTCCAATCAAATAATTTGATTTCTACTTCGTCCCGTTTAATTTGCTTCAGTTGCTAATAAATGCGACGTAAAATTCTCAAATTTAATTAATGTTAATCTTATTGTCTATCAATGAATTTTGCAGAAGGGAAAAGAGAAAGATCGGTCGAGCCAACCTTCATCTTCGGCCGTTTACAAGGAATAGCTCACGCGGAAAAAGCTCATTAACGCGGATAAAGTTGGGACCTGGTTTGTCTTGTCCGTCATCGTTTCATTTCGAAAGCGTAGTTTCGCGGCTAATCGCAATGCGAAACGGGACCAAAACAGACACAATTTTCACAACGTTCTCATACTATCCCTCTTTCTCTTTCTTCCTCTTTTTCCTCTTTTCCTTCTACTCCTTCTTTTTTCACAGTTGAACAAATTTTTCATCCAGATAAAAGAGGTGAGTAAGAAATAAAAAATTTAAAAAAATAAATCAGTAATTATAAGAATACTTACTCTAACCTTCAATAGATCGCTAATTTATTCAGATATATGAAAATGCTTTCCTTATTTAATAATGACAGATATTTTATTTGATAAATGATATAATATTTTATACAATATGATTCCATTACTCTTTCTTATTTTATTATTTTAATAATAATTTATTAAAAATTAAAGTAATTTATTTGCGAACAATCTTTTTTTAATGGCTATTACATGGCAATGGTATTAACTTATAATATAAGAATTTGTAGAAATTCTTCTTTCTTCCTGAAAAACAAATTTTGACATCTCGACACACTTTTATCACGTTTCTATTTAATCTTATATCTTTTATCTGCTCGATTTTTTTTTCCGCTGAAAAAGATATCGAATCATTTATTCAAAGGTACAAATAAAAGATTCATTTGAAAGCTTTCTTGTGTAATTAATATCTCGAGTTAAATCGAAAAATATTTGACATATAATTTTTTAATTTCTTTTTTTAATTTTTTGATTGAAAAAGAAGACCGTCTATTTTCACAAAATGTATTTTTAATGTTCGAAGAGAATCTTGCAAATATAATGGTCACTTATTCGACCTCTCTATCTGAATGAAGTTTTCAATCCGAGTAGTATCGAACTCCACTTTCTTCCTTCCATTTACTTCTAATTCTCTGTGGATTGTTTTTCCATGGAGTTCTTTCTCCTTTCTTCATCCTTCCCCTCCCCGTTTCTTATCTTATCTCGGCATCCTTATTCAAGGAGCATTCCTATTTCGCGCGCGACTCAACGCACTGGACACGACAACTCCACGATATTTTTATATAGATTTCTTAAAAGTGCATTATGGTGCCAGGAAGACCACGCCAAGTATAAAAACGTAAACATAAAACAGTTTCAATATTGGATTCTTAGTTGATAGACACAGACTCTACGATATTGTTAGTAATGTGGATATGTAGATGATTACCGAGTTTTTCGACGTAGTAAAGCTATATCACGATGAAGGTAACGAAAGAAAAAAGAATTGCACAACCGGCAAAAAATGCGCTTATTACAAGCTGCATTTTGAATGCAAGATACGATGAAAGTTTAGATAATAGATTGATTTCTCGTCATTGCGAGTATATATCGAGTACTTCGCTAAGTCTGCTTCAAATTTTCATGAATATTGATGAATCGACATTTCTTCCGTTATCGATCATTATCGATATAATTACATAAATATATCGATATAATTAAAATAATGAAACGTGAAGCTAGAAACTAAAAACGGATTATAGGGAAATGGATTATTCTGAAAGTAATTGAAGTTCTTTTGGTTTTAGTCTAAATTCAATAAAGTGTTACTGATCGTTTTCCGAATTACAATTTAACTGAAATAATATACGCATGAAATAATTATATGAAATAATTACATTATTAAAGTTTAGCTGAATAAAACTCGTTGATACATTTTATATACGAAGTAACATGACTCATTATGCTTTATTTTCAACTTTAAAGGAGAAAGAAAAGCTCAGATCTAAAATTTGTTGAAGCTCCGGAATTTTGATGCAAGTTTAGCGAAATACTTTGTATAATGTCTTCTCATTAATCTTATTTACTCCTTCAAAAATTTTGACACGTTAAAATGTTGAATATCTATCATATTATTAGGCTTATGGACCTTCAAAATGTCAGAGAAAAATCACGAAAGTTAGTATCTCTTCACGAGACTTAAAATTTATATCGATAATAATGAACCTTCTCAGCTTTTAATACTTGGAATCTATTGATCCTTCAAACTTTGATCTATAAAATTTACATATGCAAATTTTGGAATAGTCGCTTCAAATAAGGAGATTTTGAGGCTTTTAATTTCTCGAAATAGCGGAGATCCTGCAGTGGACTTTAGATCCTTAAAACTGTGGTTTCTTCTGATATCGATCAGACTTGAAAAATTAAGAAAATCTTTCGATATATGAGAAAACTTTCAGTCCTCGCAAAATTATATATAATATATCGGGATGTTACATTCGTTTTAGGAACTTACGAAACTATAATGCTTTCTTAAAAAAAAAACGGGGATCCTTAGAATTTGGATTTCTCACTTGATGAAATGTGTAGGACTGGATTTTTACAGCCTTAAAATTTCAAGCCTTAGCACTTGCAAATTTTTCACTCCCTGTAATTTTTAAATTATCGAGCTCGCGACAGATAATTTAGCGTGCACGAGGTATAAGAAACGGAACAGATACTCCTTCCTTCTCGCGCTCTTTAATCATCGCGATTTATTAACCGGAATCGAAAGAAGACCAGGCGATTTCCGGCGTGATGTGAACTACGTTGACGTTTTACGCGATGCCTCGCACGAAGGACGAAGGAAAGAGTCGAAAATCGAAAGTCGGTGATCGACTTAATTCTTTATACGTATGTTAATGAAGAAAAAAAAAACAGAAAAAAAAATATATTAAACAAGCGAAGAGCGGAAAACAAGAGTTAAGCGCGCGCGAGCGCGCGTATTTATATGAGCATTACGGTTATTACTATCTATATTCGTTTATGATTGTTATTGTTATAATTATTAACGAATTATCGTCACGGTGATGAATAACCGGTAGCGTTTAAACGGTTTTAACTCTCAGAGAGACACTTTACAAGAAATCTTATACCGATATTATATACTTAGAGCTGAGCTGTCGCCATCTAACTGTTACGTAAAATGACCAACAACTATTAAAGTAATGTATTATCTATTAATCTATAGGGTGACCTAGCGATTATATATTAAGGGAACGTTGTTTTTAACGAGCCTCCTTTTCCTCTATCTCTATCTCTATTCCTATTCTCTCTTTATTATCTCTGTTTCTCTCTCTCTCTCTCTCTCTCTCTCCTCTCTCTCTCTCTCTCTCTCTCTCTCTCTCTCTCTTTCTCCTTCTCTCTCTTTCTCTCTCTACTCGGAAAGCGTTGGAAGAACCATAGACATAATATATCTATACTGAATATTTGAGGAGTGGGAGTAAATCACTTGGTCCATTTCTCTACGTGAATATTACATCCACTCTCGGAGAATGTTCGGTTTAGATATATCGTGTCTATGGGAAGAACTCACATAAGACGCAGCGTAACGTGCACTATTATATATATCTGCTCGTGCCAGACTGTCAATATCGTCATCATCATTACCATGTATGCGGTTCTGATGTTCAATCTGTCACCCCTTTTCGTTCACCTTGAACCGTCTTGTTGTTTCAAAATATCGTGGATTTCCAACTCTCAAATATTATACGGGAATCCAAAATTCTGGTAATTAGCTTTTTCAATAGATTGCATTTCCGTTAAAACTCATTGAAGCCGCTGCAAATCTGTACTCAACTACGTCTTTATACGTCCAGCGGACAATTAGAATTTGAAGTTTCTAAAAAAATTGTTTTACATTAGAAGTATTACGGTCTTTTATTATTATTATATCTTTGTGTACAGATAGGATTCTGAATTTTATTTATTTTTCAATGATTATGCCATTTATATTGATGAAATAATATTATTTGATTTTTTATCACTTTTTTTATTTTTATAATAATTTATTCTTGGTTCTTTTAGTGAGTAAAAAATATTAGTACTTCTAAGACTAAAACCCATACAGCACACTTTATCCTAGAAATCTTTCTGCGAATGTTCTCAGAATGTTGGGACGTTGAGATGTTCTCAAGACGTTCTCAGGACATCTTTCAAAATATGCCTTGGACATCTGTGCTATATGGGAACTCCATTTTTTCGTAAAATTTGTGCCCTTTGCTGTCTTTTTGAGTTCTTTGGAAGCCTAAGGTCCTCTCGTCTTTGACTGATTCATTTGAAAGTTCGGGAATTTGAAATCGTGAGACTCGAGAAAGAAATATCCCTTGTCTCTTTAGTCTCTTCAGTCTTGATATTATTATCGCAATTAAATATGCATTTCCAAACGACACACGGGACAAGTGAATCTCTATAATTTCTGCCATTATTTCAACGTCATCGAAGGCAATATATACATATATATATAATATATATATATATATGTGTGTGTGTATATATATGTATGTATGTATGTATATATCCGCATTATAATCTTCGCCAATATTCAACATTGAAGCCAAATCATATCTTTCTCCATTTCTATCTCGACACCATGTCATCGTTCACATCTTGGAACAAAACGGACTATTATTAACAACTATAGAGAAAGTTTCCTCCATACAGGTTTAGGGCAATAGGTCTATATATAACTACGTATACCCCCCTCCAGAGATACCATATACATATATTCTAACTCAGCTATGATATCGTGTAAGTTGTTACTACTTATAATTAGTCTCGATTACTTTATGACGGCGGACATAGGGCAAGGCACAAATTAGTATACATAATTACATACATGCGTGTGTGTGTATGTATCTACATATATATATATGTGTGTATATATATATATATCTACATGTACATATATATATATATATATACACAATATGTATATACACACACATTTATACAAAGTCTATACAGACATAAAAGTAATGTAAAATACGTATTAAATAAGCTGAGAACACACACACACACACACACACACACACACACACACACACACACACACGCATTCGTTAGAAAGAACGAGAGCGCATCTTTAAAAAGGCATGCAGGAGTGCATCGTCGCGCGATAGAAAAACAAGAAAAAAAAAGAAACAAACAAATAAACTCGTAGGGCTAAAGTGGTTTTGATACTATACAAAGCACCGAGAGCGAACTTTTCTTACGACAAGACTTAATAATATTTTTTTAGACTTCGCTAACGAATCGACTAAAAAAAAAAATAATAAGAACTACGCTAATCGCGCGCGTACGCCAATCGCGGCGATCGGAACTTCGCGGCACGTCAACCGGTTAACGCGTTCTTATCAACGATTCAGCCGATTTTTCCACCTCTCACCTGATCGACGCGCATTATCGACGAGAATACGCGGATCCACTCCCGAAACCGTCGGAATTATTAACCTTCTTTAAAATGTTTGAGCTCTGAATTCGGGACAGCTGAGTCTGCGGAATTTTGACTTCGGATAAACCTCAAAGTCTTGAGACTCTGGATCGAATGGTAATTGCGACAAGAATTTCGAGTTCAATCAATTACGTCGAAACTAGCAAACATGGAATGTTAAACTGTATTCAGAGAAAAAGACATAGTGATGGCAGATATAAAGATGACAACAATTAAAGTAACAAATATTTTATATGTAGAATTAATTATATACATAGTTGAATAAATTATATCTTATAGTTGCAATAATTATAAAATAAAATAATTTATTCAACTGTATTACATATGTTAATTCTCATGATAGTTTTAATCACTATGTTTCTCTAAATGTGTAAAGTTTCAAGGCAGACGTTTGCAAGCCTCGAATTTTCAGAAGTTTTCAGGCAGACATGGTAGACTCCAGATTGTTTGAAGTACATTGGATTTAAAAATGTTGGATCTTTATAATCTTGGACTCATCTTTGTAGAATTTCGAATCCTCGTATTCTTAGGTGTTTATCATTTGAAATATTCGCAGATCTTTTCATTTCATTTCAACATTAATTAAAGTCAGATTGATACCGTATCGTGGCCAACACTAAATGTTCAAGCAACAACATTATTATCTACTACGCAAATTATCGAAATTACAGAAATATACACATAGAAATAAAATACGCTTAGAAACAACTTGGAACGTTACGGAAAGTTTTGCTACACCGAAATTTATTATGACGATGTATCGAACAAAAAATACAAGATACTGCCCGCCAATCCCGGAAGAAACGCATCGTCAGGCACCCCCTTTTCACGCAACCTCATTAAAGATACACAACCCTTTTTCCTCACTCACATTTTATATTTTTTGTGTATTACTGAGAAAAGATACAGGATGAAAGAAATTGACAACAGTTCTCGCAATTATCAAATTGCATCAGTTACTATTAAATTTCCGAATCTTTCCAGTGGAATTATCCTTTCAACACGAAAAATTATTATAATATTGTTATAACATGAATATTATTGCAATATTTGCATTGAAATATTTCACAAAATATTCCTGAAATTTTGCAACAACATTTCTATGTCAGCTTTTAAAAAGGTATTTTGCAATATTTTTGCAATGATTCTAAAATATTATAAAAATATTGCAGATATTTTCCTGAAACGTCAATACAAAATTCAAAGAATATTACAAAAATTTGCTTATTTTTATAAAAATTTAAACAAATATCTTATATTATTTTATTATATTTATAAAAATAAAATTATAATATAAAGGCATTGATTATATAAATATTCTATTTTTCTATTATATTAATTTCAATTACAGTTAATTAATATTATAATATATTTAATTTATTGATTTCAGATATGTAAAAGAGAAAAGTGTCTGCAATATTCTGGAATATGATGATATGCATAATTCAATATAAATAAATGAAAAAGACCACTCGAGTGAGTTTTTGGTGTTTAATAATATTTTTGCGTGAATCTGATAATCCATATACATAATTGAATTATAATGTTATAGTAATTTCTTGCAACACCTTTTACAAAATATTAGGATTACATTTCTACAATATTCTTGCAATATTTATAATATACTGCATCATTAAATTATTTATGCTATCTTTTATTATAGCAGTATTTCGTGCTGTAGGGATACTTTCGCTGTATAATTTTCTGAAGTGAAAGAACCAAAGTACTTTAAAAATGCACATGTAAACATTTTATTTTATCTTACAAAATATTTTAAGAGAGGAAGATTACATATCATAATTATGTTACAGAATTATAATTTTAAAAAATCAATTTTCTTCACAGCGGTATTTGTGTGCTCTTTTTTCGGCCTGAATCATCGTCACTGCGATTCTTAATTCTCGTAAGCGTATTTCCTAAAACGAGTCGAATATCCTGTTCATGTTCACTCATATGTAAATGACGATATATAGCTATCGACGACTCTTAGACTTCAATCGGTTTCTCCTTTATCAATCTCATATTCATGCTGTAATCGATACTTCGAAAACCTAGGCGATTCGCAAAGTGACCACCCCCACGAAGGAGTGAGGGGTTCCTCCTGAAAGACTTCTACGTTGCATCTTCTGTGTATTCTTTCGATATTGATCCGACTCAACAGGTCGAGCTCATGAGGAAGTCGACACACAGGATGTCGTGTTAAAAACTTACAGCGTTGCTCGAGAATCATATAAGCGCGATATGCGGTTGGACGGTTCTTATAGTTATAATTGTATAATTACGAAAATAATATTATATAATATGTTTGCGTCACGTACGCAGAGCGTCCCGGGACTAACGGCGAACCTGTCCCTTACAAAAACAAAAATTTAATGGTGATTAATTATTTTGAGTATGGAAAGCACTGAACTACAGTGTTTTAATACTCAAAATAAATAGTTAATCACTATCCACTTTCCAATATTAAATTCTATATCTTTCAGCCACGAGTTCTTTTGGACCAATTTGGAATCGCAGGATCTCGTTAGATCTTTGAAACGCCCAGTACTTGTTCACAATCTTTTTTTTACGATGAGGTATAAAGGTGACTACGAATTCTTAGAATGATAATTTTTTAATTCAAAATTCATATCCTTATAATTTTGATTCTGCGGAAACTTTAATTCTTGAGAGTTAGTTCAGGGGAACTCGCTGTCTCCGTAGCTTTAGCGTAATTTGGAAAAAAATTTTTTTAATCGAGTAGAGTCCAAAGTGTAAACACCTAGGACTCCGAGTCCCGCGAGAATGTCGAGTAATCGCTGCGTTCCTAGACCTTTGGACTCTTCGAATAAGACATATACTTTGCTTAATCTTAGAAACTTGCGAGTTTTAAGTCCTTAATTTGTGGAAACCCCTTTGAAACGTCACCCAATTTCCTAGATCTTTATGATTAAATTATATATTATACATATATATGCATACATATAAATATATTTTTAGGCGTAATATATATGATTATAACTATGCCTCACGTCGAGCTAAGAGACGCGACATTGCTTGTCGAAACGGTCAAGCGTTTCTGTGATTCCTAGACTCGGACAGTATAACGACGCTGAGGTTCTCACACTTTTACCAAAAAAAAAAAAAAAAAAATTCACGCAGACGATAGCGCTCGTCCTACGTCGGGATTCGGCGCCCGCTGCCGGTTCCTAACGAGGTTTATTTTTCATTCAGAGCCATTCGAGTGCCAATCCGAGACTTCACTCTTTGAATGCTTGACAGAGAAGAAGCGATTTTTGAAATTATTGTCTAAATTGTAAAATCAGATGCGAGATATAGAGCCGGTTGTTCCTTCTTCGGATAAACTATGTGATAATTTACCTTCTGGATAAACAAAAGAGAACATAAGACAGTAAGACAATGAACCAAAGTTTTTTTGAAAGATAGGAACAATCCAGCCTTAGAGCAGTATTCATATAATCGATTCTTATATTTAAGACAGTTTTAAGTATCTTAAGATGTTATAAATCAATCACAAAATTGTATCAGTATCTTAAGATATTACTTAAGACAATCTTAAAATAAGTATAATATTATATTATGAACACTGATCATAAATATTTCACCTGATTATAACGGTTTTTTTTTCGGATTATCGCGTTTTTTTTTCATAGTTTGATTAGCTGCTTCAGTCGACTAAATTTTATCCTTTTGTCGCTGGCATGGTTTTTAATTATTCATAATGTTCATAAAACTCATTTACACATAGTTGCGCGGATATGTATATACATATAATTATCTTTTATCCTAATAAATAAATAAATAAAATGTTAGAGGTAAATAAATAAAATGCCAGCAAATTTGTGCAAAATATTATAGATTGGCGTCATCTGCCTCCGTTATTATAGCGTGGCCATATTATTAGACGCGCCGATAGATTCATCTTAAGTGCCCGAAAATAACAATTATTATTGTTTTTTGCATATTTAAAGTAGAATTTTCTTTTTTATTTGAACATATTTTCAATTAATAAAAACACAGTTTTTATTCATTAAATATTTATTTACTTTTATAAAAAGGATTATATATTTTTTTAATATTCGATTAAAACTACCATCGATGACTATGAGAGCTTTAAATAATAGTGTCATGTAATGTTGAAATTAAAGTTTACTATGACAAATGAACAAATAAAAGGATATTTTTGTAACAGAAACAAAAAATACTTTCCTTGTTGTCGTCTCTACAAACATTAACAGGTTCATATCTTTCATGGATATTGTAAGTGACAAGTGAATGATACATCCATTAAAATACATCTATTTTATAGACAACTATTATCTTTACATATTACAATCAGTTACATCAAAATAATTGGATCATAGTATAATATACATCCAAACCTTGGAAATCAATAAATTGTAAAATATATGATGCGCGTCTAGTAATACAGCCAAAGACTATAAATTTTGCCAACAGAGCCTGCCGACATAATCTGACAGCAAATTGCCAGTAGAATTCGTCATTTTGCAACTATTTAAATATATTATTTAAATGGTAATCAAATGAGACAAATTTTTTTCGATTTTTGCAGTCATCTGCCATTGTATCGTTAACTAAATTCTGTCACATTTCCGCTGGCATTCTGCCGACAAAATTTGTAGTGTACACTTTGTAAAATCTGTTTTTGATAGATTGACTGTGTAGATATATGTATGATGGAATTATATATAAACAATGGCACGCGTAAGTGAACAAAAATCTGCATTACAGAAAGTATTTCAGGGGTGAATCGAAATTCGCTAATTATAATTAGCGGCCATGAGACGAGTTATTATAATTATGATTAATAGTTTAAGTTTAACATGACGGGACAGGGATGCTATCGTCCGCGTCGCTTTAAGAAACAAATCCTACGCAACGAATCTTGAAAGTAGTCAATATCTAATCAATTCCGAGGATAGGATCAACTGTCTTAGGGAATAATTAAATGGAAAGGGACGAAGAGAGAAGGAAAGTATAACCCCAAGTAAAATTATAAACGGGAGGACGTTTTTCGACAGAGAACGATTAAGTATCTTCCATTATTAGAGATTCGACATCAACGGCGATGAGCGTTACGGACGAGTTTGCTATAAAATGTGAGGTGCGATTAATGCGAGAGGAAGTATGTACATACGTCACATGTATTTAATTATAATAGCGACGACAGAAACGTAGCATATTTTTAAAGGAAAGAAAATATACGAACGCCATGGCACTAAACGACCGATTAAATTGCGAATCCCGCGTTAAAAATAGGGCCCGGTCGATACTCTTTAAAAACTAGCGTTAATCACGAAGTTGATCGATCATTATTAACGAAGGACGGAACGCGCGTATGTAAAACTATTACGATGTCTATGAACCAACGCGTTTTCATGCCGAGAACAAATAAATTTGCAAGTCAGAAGGATTGTGTTTTGAATCTTTATTATTATTTCCTGATTTCCTCCTCCTTTCGTAATTCCTGCGTTATAGTTTACTATAACAACGAAAAGAAAGAAAAAAAATGAATAAAAAAAATTAAAGACTTAATGACGTAATAATTTGTAAAATAAATTTAACACTTTTTTATCGCTTACACAATTTATATATATATATATATATATACATATATATATATATACATGAACAGTTATACGTACAATATGTATGTATATTCCGGAATTTATAGAGATCTCTTCTTGCGAATGTTCTCAGGATGTTGAATAATTTTTCAATGAACAACGAGCGATGGAAAAGATGATAACCTTGATCTCTTTGAGGATCAAGGTCAATGTTAAATTTGAAATCATTTGAAAGTCATTTGAATGATAGAAATCACTTTTAATTTTTATATATTTACTTGTGAAAATGATGAAAATTAACCCGAACTATCGTGTAATAAAAATGCCACAAATCATCATATTACTAAGGATTAAACATATTAAAAAATCAATAACAAAATGTGTAGGGGACAAATTTATTTTTTTTTAATTTAAGAAAACAATATTATCATCTTTAAATATCTTCCTGCTAAAGCAGAATAGATCAAGCAAGAAAAACGTAAATCAAGGAAATTCTTAATAAAAATAATGTATATTTGTATTGTAATAAGCCGTATTTGTTTGTTTTATATCTACGTGCATGTCTTCGGTTTTCTTCTGTTCTTAAATTAAATACCTTCTATTCTGATATTATTTCTTTATTTAAAAACACTCTGCTCCTTTATCGAATTTATATTGTAATTTGAACAATAGTACGAAATATAACTGGTTAACAAGAATTTTTATATACTAGATGATTCTAGTAACTAAGCCAAATTACAGTTTTTTTCAAAAGATAGAAAAAAAATTATAGAGAAGATTCTATTTAGTATGATCTATCCGTAATATTTTTTCAAATAAATGCGCTTGTATGTTAATATAATAGTACTTAATAAAATTAATATAAAATATATAGCAAGTATGTAGTTCCGATTATCTTAATATTTTTTATATAGAATAATAAAAATGATTTACACTAAAAAATAGTATGAGTACATTTAAAAAGAGACATATAATTGAATCTTACTACCCTAGTTGAATCTTAGCTACCCTAGCTTAGTTACTGACAGAATCATTTAGTATATGTGTAAGTAGTTCGAATCGAGAATCATCAAGATATAATGCCAATAAGTATATTAGTTTTGTCTTTCGAAGTTTAAAAAGTCTTGCAATTTAATTGGAATGTACATAATAAACAGAACTTTTCTTCAAAAAATTATTCTATTTTTTTATATACTTCGATACATTGACTATTGATTATCCTATCTTCATTATTAATTATTTTGAATTTAAGCTTTTAAAGATTTTCCTTCCATTCATTTTGTCATATAAGTAAACATAGAATAAAAACATTTTAAAAATTTAATTTAAATACAAAAATATACAGAAAAACATCATAACGTAATTATTTACACATTATGTACAAGAAGAAAGTTCTATCTACATTTTATAATTAGAAAAACTTTAAATATTTGCACTGTGTAGCAAGTATACTAAAAGTATGATTATTTCTTGTATAGTTGTATATTTAATGTTTCTTTTTGACAAAATCAAATGCTAAATTAATTCGCTTCAGTGCTTAGCATTTCTATCTTTGCTGTTTCTTCTTGAATAAGTTTTTCAGATTCCTTGCTCACGTCTTGCTCATTAATATTATTTGCGGAAGCAGCTCTTGACCAAGAGCAACTTCTACGACCTGGTGATTTTGGCAAAGACCAAGAACTACTGCGTGATCTTCGTCTGGGTGATGTGGGTCGTGATTTCGCTCGTGTAACTTTGACAATAGAAGACGATCTCTTGCCACGCTTACTCCTGTAACGATTTCTACTGCGAGACTTGGAGCGACTTCTAGACCGTGAATTTCGTTTGGAAGGACGCGTTTTGGAACTTGACTTGGATCTACTGCATGATTTGTTATTCTTGTGCCTCGTCTTAGAGTTAGATCTTGATCTTGTTTTTCTTCTCGAGCAAGATCTACTTGTCGATTTTCGGCGACTACGCGATCTAGAGCGATTTCTAGATCGAGACTTCGGTCGACGCGATCGCGATTTTGATTTACGCGATTGTGATCTCGATCTACGCGATTGTGATCTCGATCTGCGCAATCGCGATCTTGATCTACGTGATCGTGATCTTGATCTATGTGATCTCGATCTGGATCTTGACTTCGACCTTTGATCACGACTCTTGGAACGCGAACCGCTGCGTCTTCTACTACGTGATCTAGAGATACTTCTAGATTTTCTTCTAGAACCCGATCTAGTCCTCGTTCTTGAGATAGATCTACTTGTTGATTTTTGGCGGTTACGTATTTTCGATTTTTGCTGCTTCGAATCTCGCTCGACCAGATGTGTAAAATATTCGTAATATTGTCCGTTATACAAATAAGGATTTGTTAGCGTATAATTCATCTCATATCGTGGAACAAATCCTCGACCTCTGCCCACGGGTAACATGGGGTGATGAAGTGACATCGTAGAATATCCTGGCGACCGCATCATCTGTCTTCTCGCATATCTCGGCATTCTCATTGCATGAAATGGTGCCATCGACGGTAACACCGACATCGAATCAGAATAATCATAAGGAAGATTTTCTGCCACAGCACCTGTGTATACACACATTATATATGTATATAATTATATAAATATAAAATATATTTTTTTATACATTGTGGAATAAAAGTAATAAAATATAATATTATATATATATATATATATATATATATATATATATATTAGGTGTTGGAATTAATTCGTAGCGTTTTTTAATGAAAGAATGTTATTTATTTCACATGAGCATTAAAAAATACATTAATGAAAGTACTTCCCATCACTTGTAAAACGCTACGAATTAATTCCAACACCTAATATATATATACATAATTAATGTATAAAATATTTTACATGGCTAAAAATTACCTGTAGACGAAGTTGCACCATCGTTCTTTATTAAGACACTTTTGAGCCTTTTCTTATTTGTCTCTTTATCTGACTCTTCCTCGGTTGTGGTCTCTGAAGAGTTATCGTCCTTTTTCCGTTTTTTCTGCGTTTTTTTTCGCTTTTTCTATAAACAATAATAATATCATTGAATGTTAATTCTTAAAAATTATTTAATTGTAATAATTTTCGAAGATATAAAATACCGTGACTTGAAAATGATTTTGTGTTTTGTTAATATACAGGGTGTCTCACAACTACTTAAATTGTATAATATTTTAAGGACGTATTTTTAAGATAATTTTATGATAAAATCTTAATAGATTGGGTTGTCCGGAAAATTCGTGTCTATTTTGAAGGAAAATTGAAACGCAGAAGATTTAAATTTTAGTATACATTTATTAAATTATATAGGTGCCATTCTGTTCTACAACCTTTCTCCATCTTTCAAGCAACTTGAAAATTTCGTCCTTCCAAAATCTCTCAGGTTTTTCAGCGAAAAACTTTTCTACGTGATTTTTTTATCTCGACCAAAGAGTTGAAGTTTTTTCCATTAAGGGAATTTTGTAATGATCGAAATAGGTGGAAATCAGAGGGCGCGAGGTCTGGTGAATATGGTGAATGGAGTAGAACATCCCAACCGAGCTCCAACAACTTTTGTCGAGTTATCAAAGACACATAAGGCCACGCATTGTCCTGATGAAACACGACGCCCTTCCGACTCACTATTTTTGGACATTTTTGTCTTCAATTATTGTCTTTAATTCATCTAATTGGGAACAATACTTCTCTGAATATATCGTCTCGTTGTATGGTAAAAGCTCATAATACAGGAATCCTTTCCAATCCCATCAGACACAGAGCATGACCTTCTTTGGATGAAGACCGGTTTTTGGGGTAGCTAAAGGTGGTTCATTCCGCTTTCCCTAAGATCTTTTTCGCTTAACATTATTATAAATGATCCATTTTTCATTCCCCGTCACTACTTGCTTCAAAAATGGTGTCTCCTCGTTGTGTTTATAAAGCGAGTCGCAAATGGAAATGCGATTCATCAGATTTTTCTCCGTTAAATCGGGGAACCCATATATCAAAACGGTTTATGTAGCCAAGCTTCACAAAATGCTCGTGGATGGTTGATTTTGACATATTTATTAGGTATACAAATAAGTTTCCACCGTTTGACAAAAGACGGCGCCACTAGCAAGCTATGATTAAAATTGTCTGATATAAAACATTATATCGTAAGGTTAATAAGGACATTTGTCAACAACATAATCTTGAAATACTAGCGATTTTGTATCAGCATCATATATTTTTTTTGTGCGAAAATGCCGAGTTTTGAGCTGAATAAACGTCATTTGCGGGAACTTTTGATTTACTTCTTTAATTTGAAGAAATCTGCAACTGAGACTCATCGATTGCTTGTAGAAGCATATGGTGAGGCTGCCTTAAGTGAGAGAAATTGTCGTGAATGGTTTCAAAAATTTAAGAACGGTGAATTTGACGTCGAAGATAAAGAACGTAGTGGAAGGCCGAAAGTGTACGAAGACGCGGAATTGGAAGCATTATTGAATGAAGATTCGTGCCAAACGCAAAAAGAACTTGCACTTACATTAGGAGCGACTCAACAAGCAATTTCACATCGTTTGAAATCATTGGAAATGATTCAAAAGCAAGGAAATTGGGTTCCATATGAACTAAAGCCGAGAAACGTTGAACGCCGATTTTCCATATGTGAAATGCTGCTTGTCAGGCATAAACCAAAGGGTTTTTTACATCGTATAGTCACTGGTGATGAAAAATGGATCCACTATGATAACCCAAAGAAGAGGAAATCATGGGGATCACCTGGCCATGCTTCAACATCGACAGCAAAGCCGAATATTCATGGAAAAAAACTCATGTTGTGTATTTGGTGGGATTAGCTTGGTGTCGTGTATTATGAGTTGCTCAAACCGAACGAAATCATTACTGGGGCTCTCTACCGAACACAATTGATGAGATTGAGCCGAGCACTCAAGGAAAAACGCGCCCACTACTACTCCAGGCATGACAAAATTATTCTCCTGCATGATAATGCTCGACCACATGTTGCGGCGCCAGTCAAAACCTACATGGAAACACTCAATTGGGAAGTTCTATCTCACCCGCCGTATTCATCAGACATTACCCCTTCCGATTACCATCTATTTCGATTGATGGCGCATGGCCTGTCTGAGCAGCACTTCACATCATATGAAGATATCAAAAATTGGATCGATAATTGGATAGCCTCAAAAGATGAAGCGTTCTTCCAACGCGATATCCGTATGCTACCAGAAAGATGGGAAAAAGTAGTGGCTAGCGATGGACAATACTTTCAATAAAACATTATGTATCGTTCTTTCACAATGCTTAATTTTTGATTAAAAACAGCGGAAACTTATTTGTATACCTAATAACATTTCTGCTAATTTACGTGTCGTATAGCGTGGGTTATTCTCGATCAGTGTTTTAATCTGATCTTCATCTGTGGTGGAGGCCCTACCCGGGCGTTCTTGATCTTTAAGGTTGAAATCATCAGCTTTAAATCTAGCAAACTACTTCCGCACAGTTCTTTCAGCTACAGCACCTTCGCCATAAATAGCGCATATCTTGTTTGCCGCTTGTGTGGTATTTTTGCCTTTCCAGTAAAAGAAAAGCATGAAATGCCTAAAATGCACTTTGTTTTCTTCCATATTCAAAAGCGTATAAAACTGACAAAAATTAACGTATTATAACCAAATTTTTTTCCAAATATGCCTGAAGTACCGTCTTTTATAATATGTACGCATGTCATTTGTTTTCAATCATTCCATCAGATTTTTCTCCGTTGAATCATGGGGAACCCATACATCAAAACGGTTTATGTAGCCAAGCTTCACAAAATGCTCGTGGATGGTGGATTTTGACATATTTAACATTTCTGCTAATTTACGTGTCGTATAACGTGGGTTATTTTCAGTGTTTTAATCTGATCTTCATCTGTGGTGGAGGGCCTATTCGAGCGTTCTTGATCTTTAAGGTTGAAATCACCAGCTTTAAACTTAGCAAACCACTTCCGCACAGTTCTTTCAGCTACAGCACCTTCGCTAAACAGCGCATATCTTGTTTGCCGCTTGTGTGGTATTTTTGCCTTTCCGGTAAAAGAAAAGCATTGAATGCCTAAAATGCACTTTGTTTTCTTCCATATTCAAAGGCGTATAAAACTGACAAAAATTAACGTATCATAAATTTTTTTCCAAATATGTCTAAAGTACCTTCTTTTACGATATGTACGCATGTCATTTGTTTTCAATCGTTCTGACATACACAGTGTGACAAATATGTTCCCGGTCACGAACTACATCTCAGCAACCAGTGGCGACATCTGTGCGTTCAAACATGCATTTTAAAGGTTGAACATTTTGCTATCATCTGTTTCAAAGTTTCATTCATTTTGGTTGACATATAACGAAGATATGACAGTTCATGTTAAACAAGATTTTGGTCGAGGTAGAAATTTACCAATTACTGGTGCATATTATCTCGAAGTTTTAAAGCGATTGATGAGCAGAATTCATCGTATTCGCCCCGAATATCGTGATCCAGAAGATTGGTCTTTGTTGCATGATAATGCATCGAATCACACTTCATTGATTGTCCGTCAATGTTTGGCTCTTCTTTGGAAATCGTGTCTCTGTGTTAAACCATCCACCGTATTCACCTGATTTGGCCCCCTGCGACTTCTCATTATTCCCAAAATTGAAATTGAAATTGAAAGGACGCTTTTTTGATGACATTCCGACCATCCAATCAGCTTCTACACAGGCATTAGAGGCAATTCCGCAAACTGAGCTAGAACATGCATTTGAATCACTATTGAATCGCTGTAACAAGTGTATTGAAGCCAGAGGAGAATATTTTGAATAATAAAACTAAAAAATATGCATATTTGTTTCAATTATGATTTTCAGGCCCTGTCCGGGAACATATTTGTCGCACTGTGTATGTAGGGAACTACGTTCTCAATATCTCACTAGCGCAGCGAGTGTAGAAAGCCTAGGGATTTTGTAGGTTGCGAGTTGCCTACAAGCAGCGTCAGAGAAAAAGATAAGATTAGATACATTATGGCGCTCATCCTGTACGGTCGTATTCATTTGAGCTCGAGTAATAAAGATTTATAGTTACCAGTTACAAGAAAGTGTCGATCATTACCTCTTATATCACATCACACGACAAGGGCTTGTCTTGAGAATTTGACTCATCAATCGAGTCACTTATTCCCACATATATTCAGACCTGTACGCCACCTACCAAAAATCGGCACGAACTTTCCGGACAATCCAATAAAAATGTCGAGGCTATAATAGTTTTTAAATTAACCGCAATTAAATTTTGCTAATCATAGAACTGACATTTCGTGCGCTCAGGTATGACGATATGACAAGTCGTGAATGTACCACGAGGGCTCCTTTAACATGAAATATTTTTCATAAAGTTGTTTGAAACCTGTTTGTACATTTTTAATTTTTAATTATATACACACGTGCATAATTTTTTTTTAACTCTATAATTATTACAAATTATCTTCTATATACTACATATATATATATATATAAAACATTCAGTAATATGTTAAACAGTTATACAAAACCTAAGTGAAATGCATCCAGTGACACACTTCCAACAAACTATTATTCAATAGTATTAGTTATGAGTTATAAAGTCATTAAGGTTTTTCTTTTGAGTCTTCGGTTTGGATGTCCTCTAGCCATAAGACGATTTGCCATTAGGATGATTACTCAGCTTATTTCTATAAGCTTTAATATACGAAGATATTTTCTCTTTAATGAAGAGTATATTTAAGTCCTGGTGTATTATTTCGTTGGAGATGAACCATGGGGCATCAGTTATAATACGCAGTATTTTTGATTAAAATCTCTGTATGATTTCAATATTAGAATGGGAAGTGATATTGTATACCGTATGTCCAGATAGGTTTCAGGATAGCTTTATACAGCAAAAGCTCATTATCCAGACTTAATTTAGAGTTGTGGTTTAACATCCAATATATTTTTTGCAATTTTATATCGAGTTGCTTTCTTTTAGTAAATATATATTTCTTCCAGACCAATCGTCTGTCCAAGTATAAATCAATATATCTAATATGATTGAGGCACTTTGACGTTATTTAGTTTGATGAATGGACAAGTGTCTCGTTGAAAAGGTAATGCACAGATTTAGGACGTTACCCTGGAACTTCGAATGATTCGATCTAGGAGAAAGATTCAATTATTTACAATTATTTCTTTCATTTAATATAGAAGAATATGATAAAACATAATAAATAATATAATATTCTTCACAAATAGTGATGACAGAAAGTGTACATCAAATAAACAGTATAAAAATATTAAAAGACATCTTACTAAAACATTATCCACTATATCAGCTCATAGATTAATACTATGCTGGAAATGTATTGATATGTAACTGTGTGAATTTTCATTGACTCAAGTATGATAATTATGTCTATTAAAAATGCCTTCGCTTGTAAAATATAAACAGAATTTTTGGATATTCCAATTGTGCAACCTATTGCACGAGTACTTCTTGCAAGATCTTCTAAAATTTGCAGTACTTTTTCTTCACTTCATTGTACGAGCAATGAAATCTCTTCCGGCACCAATATTTCTTCTTATCGGTTTAAATGAACCATTTGCTCTCACTCGATTTATCAAACGTTTGCTTCTGGATTCGCCTAATCGTCTACGATTAGGATAATGTTCCCGTCTAGGCTTCATGTGAACTTCTGTCACATTCATCATAAATGAGTAGCATGTTACAATATTCTTCATTTGTGTACTCCATATTGTAAAATTATAATAATTTTGTCACATCAAAAATTTATCGATATTACCACAAAAATGTTTACCATACAAGACGAATGATAATTACGAATTTATTTTAACAGCTAATATATATCGTAATATCTTGCTATTGAATTGATATATATATATTTTTTACGATATACTATTTCGATATTAAGTATTAATTATGCACGTATGTGTATAATTAAAAATTAAAAATGTATAAATAGGTTTCAAATAATTTTCTGAAAAATATTGCATGTTAAAGGGGCTCTCGTAGTACATTCATCACTTGTCATGCCTGAGTGCGCGAAATGTCAACTCTGTGATTAGCGAAATTTAATTGCGATTAATTTAAAAACTATTATAGCCTCGACATTTTTATATTA
The DNA here is from genome assembly GCF_024713525.1 of Acromyrmex echinatior. Classification (NCBI taxonomy): domain Eukaryota; kingdom Metazoa; phylum Arthropoda; class Insecta; order Hymenoptera; family Formicidae; genus Acromyrmex; species Acromyrmex echinatior. The sequence goes on from NC_141868.1 coordinate 1,826,283, forward strand.
AGATTTTCATCATAAAATTATCTCAAAAATACGTCCTTAAAATATAATTCGAATAGTGTGAGATACCCTGTATGATAAATCTAAAATAGTTAAAAATACCTTTTTCTTTTTTTCTTTCTTCATTGTTTTCTTAACCTGCTTTTCCTTATTTTTCTTATCGTTTTCCGAATCTACTTTCTTTTCATTTGTTTGATTGTTTTTCTTTTCACTCTTCTTTTCCATATTTTGATCCAGCTTAATCTCTTTTTTCTCCACTTTCGTCTATAATTAATAAAATATGTTATCAGTATTCACGAATTAATTTTGTTTCATTCAATCTTAAAGAAATTTTATATATATTGCATATTTTTTTATTATCTACCTTTATCCTATCAAATAGTTCATCTAATAAACGTATGCTTTCCAACTGCCGTTGAGCTTTTATCAACTTTTGTTCTTCTCTTGCAATCTTCATAGAAACTTTGTCCTCTTCTTGCTTACGAAATTTCGTAAGGGCCTTTCGTTTTCGTTTTTCTTCCCGATTTCGTTGTCGATTTGCTTTCGCCATCGAATCTGCCTCTTCCTTTTTTCTAAGGTCAAAACAAAAATAATTTTATATTGCAAATAATATATTATACAGTATTTACATAATATAATGAATAATAAATAATATTCAAGCGCGTATGTGTAAAACAAATTTTGTAAAAGATTACAAAGAAACGAGTAATAAAGCTAAAAATATTATTATATTAGGTGTTGGAATTAATTCGTAGCGTTTTTAATGAAAGAATGTTATTTATTTCACATGAGCATTAAAAAATACATTAATGAAAGTACTTCCCATCACTTGTAAAACGCTACGAATTAATTCCAACACCTAATAGTTTAATGTAAGGCCTACTTTAGACGATCCATAATTTGCAACTAAATTCGGAATATAATCTTTCTATTTATAATTTTACGTGTCGTATAACGTAGAGAATATTTAAAGAAATAAAATACAATAGAACATATATATAAAACTTAAAAATCAATGGATTTCATGTTGTACCTAAACTGCAGAATTCGATTGTTTGCCGCGTCCTGTCTGCAGAAGTCATTAGCCTTTGTAATCTTCCACGTTTGTTTTATAAAATATATCTTAAAATTTTTTTTTTCATTAAAATGCTTACCTTTGTTCCTCTTGCCGTTTTTTTTCTGCTTCCTCTCTCTTCCGCATTTTCTCCGCCGCTAAATTATCCTGTGCTATTAAACGTTTTCTCTCGAAGTCACGGTGCGATATCGAATTGTCACTCAAATGTTTGGTCTTGTCAAAATCAACCTGTATGGAATTAGTTCAGTCACACATCAAAAGATATTCGATTAAATAATCTTTCCTCTTTTATTATACTTATTTTTCAAAATAATTTACCATATATATCATTGTAATTAAAACATGTTGTGTTAAATTCATTCTATAATTAATAAAATTTCGGAAAATAAATTACAATTAATTACATTAGTATTGATACAAAAAAAATATTGAAATCGTAGATATTATATTTTCTATTAAAAATTACTTTTAGTGTTGCGGTTAACGAATTCTGACCATCCTTCTTTAGCAGCTTCATGCCGCGCAGAGCGTCCATCGCCCTGACAAAATCCATGTATTCGACATATTGTACGTACACGTCGAAAAATATGCCATCTTCGAAGCTGAATTTATGAATGTTATTACCGAGCCGCATCCTGGATCTGTAGGAATCCGCGGCGGGCACGTCAACTTTCCTCAATGCACCCCATTTTTTAAAGATCTTTGTAATGAGTGATTCACTCGGTACATTTGTATTATCTTCGGTAAACCATTTAACTGGTAAACCGGTAATATGAATAGTGTCCGGTCTTTCGCCGGCCTTTAACTCGTTCATATGTTTTGCATCCCTAAAATAGGAGTTCCAGCTATGTCTGGTTGGGAAGTCATCCTTTGCCTCGGCCGCGCGGACCTAAATGTTGAAGTCAAATGTTAACTCACAATTTCGTTTTTATACAATAAGTTAGTTATCATTACATAAATAAATCAAATAAGAAGGGCCAAAAATGATCTTCAAATTTGAAAAATAATCGTCAAATTTGAAATCTATTTAAAATTTACATGTGAATATTGCGTCAAAATCTAGTCTCAACTATATTTGGTTGTGTGTTTTTTATTTCCTATTTTATAGGAATCAATATTTGTCTTAAAAATTATTATCTTCGTTGATATTAAAAAAATATCTTCTTTTGTTTGTTCTTTAGACCTTATATGCATATTGTTTGTTATTAACTCCAATGAAACTTAAGCTACAAATTTCACTGCGCTTAATTGAAAATGTATAGCGCGATGAAACTTGGCTGTGTTTACCTTGAGAACATTGGAGAAGCCGGACAGATTCAACTGTTGTAAATCCAACCTGGCCAGCACTCTCGGCAACCTGCACCGGTCCCGCAGGTCGCCCTCCAGCCGGATGAATTCCAAGGTGCTCTTGGCCACTTTTAGGGATGCGAATTCGTCCGGCAGTATAAGCGCGCGTATCTTCTCCATTACCTCCCATGTCGATATAGTTTTGCCTGTTTATAGCGCAGTTAAGAGTCTGTAAGAAGCTATCTTTACTAAAAGCTGTTAGAAGTGCTCGTGGCATCGCACGGATCACTTGGGATCATGGTTTTTCTTCCAACAGATGCTACGTTATTCTCCTGTCATTCTCCACTAGAGATCATCGTTGACATAAATATGATTATGATAAATTCTTTATGATTTGGTTGCGACAACTTTGTCTCTCAAAAAATAAATTAGTTAAAATAATAGATTACTAATAAACAATATTATTAAGATAAATGATTATCATCACTTAAGTAAATGCTGACAAAAATAATGAAGTGCTGAAATAATAAGGATACAAAAATATGTTCAGAATTAATATCAGATACAAATTAAAATTAAAGAGATAAATGATGTCAGTATTTAATTTAAAATATATATGTAATATATTAAAGTATATTAAAATTGAAATATACAAAATGATAAAAGTTGAAACTTAAAGAATTAAAACACATAATGTGCATATTATTTTCATAATAAAAACACATTGCAATTTCAACATTAATATCAAAATAATATAATAATTCTAATTTCTTATGATATTAATCTTAAAAGGAAAAAAAAACATTAATATCGTTAACAGCCCTAACTTTATTACAAATTATTCTGTTAAGTATTCTAATAATAAATAATAAAAAGAGACTTTATAACAGGCAACAGCATATAAAGTATATATACATATAATAAATAGAACCTAATTTTAACCCTAAAATATACTTTAAAGCTCGAATGTTGTTAAAATAAAAAGGAGCCATAAATCCAATTGACAAAAATATATTATAGTTAAATAGAAAAATGTTCTATTTCTTTTTTTATAAACACATGTTAGCATTATAGATAAAAAATATTACTACTCATAATTATTGAGATTGTTATTCCAAAATTAATTATAATAAATTATTAATTTTTATTATCACAAAAATTTTAAGATGCATGATGAGAAAAGAAAAATTAGAGCTAAAGCATAGTTGATAAAATATAAACATCAATTTAAATACTTGTTCGAGTTCTGTAGGCTTGACTCCTATTGCCTAATTTATATGTTTTCTTCTCTGCTTATTTCATGTTCAGAATACGATAAGAATTTTGTGCAATTTTAATGCTACAATATACAGTTTCAAATCAATGACAACACGATATTCAATATTACGGTATAGAAAATGATAAAAGCTAAAATTTGAATAAGAATTATCATAAATTCTGTACATGATTCTTATGATAAAAATGTATTGCAATTTGTATATCAATTTAAAAAAGAAGAAAGAAGGGAACAAAAAGCAGAGAGAAGAGAGTCGAGGTCCATCCTCCAGAGAGGAGGCCACTGATATTGATGACGATGTTGTTTTTACCTGGAGTCTTCAGTTGGGGTAGACTGACCGACACGTTAACTTTGGCAAGAGGTTTCAGATAAAGCGCGTGCGACGGATACAACGGTACAATGTCGCTCAGATCCCTACAGCTTCGAAATCGATTAGCAACCTCGCTACTGGGAGTTTCACCTACCTGCTTATTGTCGCTCATCGCCGGTTAAAAAAAGCTAACTGTAGCTAAGATTTATTTAATTTTTATTTAATTCGGCCAATTTAATTTTGGCCGAATGATTTCTCACTCTCTATCTATTTTACGCTTGGACGTCTCTTACGATAAGCTGGCGGGATGAAAACAACTCAGTAGAGAGGTTACGAAGATCTTCGCGGGATGATACTGGGTTCTGCTGTTATTCTACTGCAACACTATAGTGTGGATTACTATACGCGACCACGCCACTTGAAAAATCGCGGATGCGTGAGCGAATGGACGAAACGATAGTCTTCGTAGACGATCTTCAGTACACATGCATCAGCATCAGTGCGCATCCTTCGCGATTCCAATTATTCTCTCATTCATATGCCGACACTGATGAGAAGCATTTTGAGGGGAAAAGACGTAAGACATATCGTATGTACACTACACGCGACGACTAATCGAAAATGCCGTTTAGGAGTTTTGTTTTAAGATCGTTCCAACACTTCCGACAATTCCAACCGTTTCTCTTAATAACAGTGTCGCCAACATTGCTAAACAATATATTGTATACCGAATTGAAGTGAAAAGTTAAAGTCCGATCCATAGTGTATATACAAAGATGTGTTCTTACGCAGCGTTTCCAATAGCCAATAGAAAATTGTATCCATCGTCGTCCATATTGTGGTGGTTAATTTGAATCTAACATTCTCAAGGGGTTGGTCACTAACGGTTATTAGTGGATGTTTTCCAACAACGTATACAAGTGACAGTGTAACACTGTCTTACATAAAGTGTTCCAATTATGAATCAACCAATCGAAATTCTTCTTTTCTATGAAATGGGAGGAAAGAAAAGATTCTGATTAGTTTATTCACTTATGCATTATGCGTTATGCAAGAGTTTGTATTGCAACCAATACTATCAAGTCCGGATCTACAATAGATGTTTTAAGCCTCAAGCCGTAAGAAGTTGACCAGTTGTAATCGAATGCGAAGAAAATAATTGATTGTGATTCGTCCATTCCTTATGGCTTAAGGCTTAAAAATCTATTGTAGATAAGGGCCCAAGATCGGATTAAAGACTAACTCTTGGCCCTGTTGTGGAATTTTTCTAAACGTTTTATCGACATTGTCGTTATTGTTAATTAGCGACAGCCAATGAGAACCGCTTTTTTCCAGAATTGTCCTGCTATTGGCTGTCGCTTAGTAGTCGCTAGTTAATGACAATAGCTTGATAGCGATCATCGATAAAGCTAATTACACACACTTTTCGTAACAGTAACCGTAAGAGCCATTCCATACAAACTTGCATGCATAAACATATGCATAAAGAAAATCATCCAATCGTATTTTATTTTGCCTTTATGACAGAAATGTGATTGGATAATTTACTGTATGCATATGATTATCCGGCTATGTAAGTTGGAATGGCTAAACGTAAGGTAGATTTTCGACCAATCGCATTACTCGATTCGGTCATCTGTAACCATAATCGTAACAATCGAGCAATGCGATTGATCGAAAACCTTACTGTTACTGTTACGAAAAATATGTGATTAGTTTAAGAGTTTAAAGAATCCCTACTACTGGGCAAATTTTCATGACTATCAATGGAGTCCGGGGATAATTGAAAAATGATGCTGTTACCGACAATTAATAAAAATTTATGATTATTAATATAAATATTTCGAAGATATATGATTAAATTCGTAATTTTTTTATATATAAATGCTGTATAAATAAGTATACATATTTTTAATGATATAATATCTTATATATTGCCAAAAATTGCAATTTTTCTTTGCAGTTATCATTTCTATTAATAATCAAACTCAGATGATATCATTAAATCACAGTTTTAAACACATATGTACACGTCTACAAAACTAATAAATTATCAAATTAGTACCGTATTACTAGTTAGGGCCTCTTAGGATCGGTTGTTATTATGCAAAATGTATCCTGTTTTTTTTACATTTTGTTCTTTTTTTGCTGCTTGTTTTTCGTTTTCTATTGCGCGAGATATTTGTAACAAAGATTATTATAATTCGCCATATAGAAGATAATATAAACAATTGTAGTTGATTTAGGTATAAGTATATGATCTCAATTCCAATACAGAATATAACATAATGATATATTAAAATAGCTCAGAAGTAATTGACTGTAAAATAACATAAAGTAATTTACCATAAAATGACAAGATACTAAATGTGTGCGTGCGTGAGTGTACACGAAATATTTTAATTTTTCAACATTTACAACTAAAAATTAATTTATTTAACTTTCAATTTTTTATAAAGTATCCCAAAAAAATATTTGTTTAATAATTATATATTAATTTAATATGTGTAGTACTATTTAATATGTATAGCAGATGTATAAAAGAACTTTCTAGACTAAAATAGAAGATTTGAATTTAGCTTATACATGAAAATTTTTTACGTATGTATATGTATATGAAGCATTCCACGTTAATTCGCAGATACCTTTGAAACATCGTTTTTATTATTTTCTTGTCGCTCATGCGAACATTCTAATTATTATATTGTTGTAGTCGTACAAAAAAAGAACATAAGAAATCGACTTTAAAAAAATTTTAAATTGTGAATAGAAAATCTTTAAAATCGATGTCTTACACTTTTTTTGTACGACTAATGATTTCGACGATATAATTTCAATGTTTGTTTTTTAATAAATTTCTGAAACTTACAAGTGTGAATAATTTCACAAAAAAATCTCATTTTTTTCGCGAAACGCATGTCTTGCATTTTTTTATTTGTAGAATGTCAGCAAATTTAAAAAAAAAATAAAAATGATGTTTCAAAGGTGCCCGGTTTGACATGGAATATCTCTATCAGAAGCATGCTAACAAATGACAGGAGATTGTTATAAACATGATAAAAGTTTTGTGTCTCTTTGTAAATTGGAAAAAACTATATGATTTTTTAATATAATAAAATAACAAATATGTGATGTTATATAAAATTGCTGTGAATTTCAATGCAATTGGTAAGAAATTTTACATTTATTTTTTCCATTCTCCTAAATTACCGTTTTTTTTAGATTAGATATAATAATATATTTAAAGAAGTATCAGATTTAAATTTTTTTCGTATAAAGACCATAAACTTATATCTTGCTCGAAAATGGATATTACATCTCTCATGCCATAAAATATAAAAATCATATAACTCTTTAAGACTTGATTCGCAATATTAATTAATCAAAATCTTAGCACATACATATACACGAATGGAAATATAATATTATATAGTATTAAAATTTTTTCACACTCTCTCAATTACTTAATTTTCACATATTAATTAAAATTTCTTATGCAAATTCTTTTTTTTCCTCTTTTGTTTTATCATTACTTTTTATTAGATATTCAATGGAAAATTTATATTTGTCATTCCGCTTAGAGATATATAATATTCTTTTTTTAGATCTATAAAAACCTGAATTATTTTAATGAGATGATAATTTGTGTTTAAATATAAAAATAAGAATATCTCCGATGTTTATACACACACACACATATAATTATGTGTAATAAAAAATTTGCTGTAGACAATACAATAATCTATAATCTATAGTAAAAAACTGATAAAAGAGAGTAAACATATTTGTATTTCTCTTGAGATATCTTTATTTAAATATAATATAAATTTAACATGTTCTGTTACACATTGCATACAGCCAGCTATGCTAATATGCAACTTAAAAGTACAGGTTAAATTAAAAAGAAAATGAATATTTCCATTAATGTTTTATTATTAGTTATACAATAGTAACTAGGGACGGCGACTATGTGGTTGATGCACTTCATACTGAAATTTGTACACGTATAGAATTCCATACCTGGAAAAGGAACACATTTTTTGATAAAATAATGTAAAACCTAACATAAAAATATAAGTTGATTAAATTACATTTCTTGCGAAACTTGAGAAGAAATTTGTAATCAGATGTCTGTAGCATTTCATAAATTTCTGGCTGATTCTTCTCAAATTTTACAAGAAATTTGATTCTCTATTTTGTCAAAATATCACGTTTCATTTCGACAATGTAAAAAATTATTCTCACAATTATTGTGAGACAAAAAACTTGCATTCGCAAATGTTAATAATTAAAATTGTACTAAATATGTTCCTTCAATTTCCTGCTATATACCACTATAATATTGTTACGTTAGCAGAAAAAACTTAATGCACGAATTTTTTTATTCAAAGCACGTATCATGTTTATGCTAAGCAGATATTAAATAAATCACACACATATATTGCAAAAAAAGAACGTACATAATTTTCAAGGTAAGCAAAACTTGATCGTATCAAATTTATACATTGACCCAACAGATTACAGAAAACAATTATGAGATTATATCTCTGAGCAGAATGACAAATACAAACCTTACATTGAATACTAATTTAAATATTAATTGGATGTCAGGATAACGGAAAAGGAAAGAAAGAAATATTTTAATTTACAACACAGTTTGCTCCGCAAATATAGTGTCGTATTAACTCATCACAATAGTAAATTGATATTTATTTTTTTTAATGTAAACTTTCACATATCGCAATATATTAATTTAGAAATGTTGTTTAATACCAATATTATGTTTGAGATACATTTAACAACAATTTTCATTTGGATATGTATTACCTACTACCGCAAACTAATGATACTAAAAAGGTATGTTTTTTCATTTTATGATATAAGAAATATTTAAATGATACCTTTTTTCTTAATAAAAAAAAAACATTCATTTAAGAAAAACTCAAAGATTTTAAGTTTATTGATAACATATTTGGGAAGTATGTTATCATTTATGATAAATATTTATTAGAACAAAGTTTGACTCGTATTAAAAATTATCGTTTAAACATAAATGATATAATTAAATGTACACGTAATTAAACTTTGTAAATATCCACATCAATATGAGACACAAACACTTCAACAATATATATATCATATATAATACAATAATATATATGGGAACAAATTCATCTATGATTAAGTGAAATAAGAGAAAGTAAAATACAGACCTTTATAAAAAATAATATTAATGTATAATTATATTTATAAAATAAGATGAAAAACTTAAACTATAAATAATTTTAATATACACATGTAAACTTATAGACAGTTTAAATAAGTTTAACGAAATTAAAATATTATTTCACGTGATATGAATACACAAGATAAGAAATAAAGATTAAGCGTGGATCTTTACTGCTGAAGCAATTCCATGCGAATTTATGTATACCACAAATCGAGAGAGTAATCACTTAATGTAATCGTGAGGACAATATCTCCGAAGTCATTATAAAATTTATAGAAATTCTTACGTATAATCCGATAATTACCTATACAATTATGAGAATTGTGTAACATTAGATATAATCGTTTACTTTATCAAATGATTTCATATGTAGTGAAGAAAATTATTTGTCAGATGAAATCAAATGTAATTTATGGGATAATATTGTGGGACAATATTTCAGCTAGTGATTACTTCCTCGCCACAAATCTAATCCTTCAAACTGCGCGCCAAATTTATTTTCGGACTTGAAACACCATCCTAACACAACTAGAGTAGTAATAATGTTCATATAGGTTTTTATAATTTTTATATTCTTTAAATAATTTAAAATCTGTAAATAATTTTATTACCTCGGTTGCGAATCAAACCAAGATCTCATTCCGTGCGAGAAAAGTATAATTAATTTCTGTTAATTAATTTCAAAATAATGTTGAATATTATTTAGAATCAATGTCTGCCTTTTGATTTAAAAAAATCTTTCAGAAATTGGGAAGTTACTTTATTAAAAATAATTTGTTGTTATTATCTATTATTGATTTTAAAAAGTAACTTTTCGTTATTGTTACTCAAAAAGTACTCTCTAAAACTTTAAAGTGAATTGTTACTCTACAGAGTGAAATCTCACTCTTAATGATTGAAAATTAAGTCGGTCTTTTTCAAGACTAGCTCAATTTCATTCTTTAGAGTGAGATTCTATTCAAAAGAATTTGTAACAGTTGACATTTGTAATGAATCATTATAATTTCCGTTACTTTTTTACTGAATTTTGATGATCCTTTTTTTAAAGTGGCATCCGATTATCACTAATTGACCAATTTAACATAGGCTATATAATTTTTTTAAAGGGTTTTCTACAATAAGTCATTAAGCTAAGCTTAAGCCTTAAGTCACAAGAAAATGACTAATCATTATTTTTCTAACATACATTCAATTATGATGTCAATTTCTTACGACTTAAAACTCAAAACTAGATAATATTGTAGAAAGCCTATAATAGCTGTAGTTAATCGAACACTCTTTCTTCTTTTAAAATTTATACATGCACGTTCATTACATATGTATATGTAAATAATGTCGTTAGTTGATTATTGCTGCAAAAGAATAATTGTAATAATAACGTCGCAGGTAACGCGTTACTTGCCATCCTTGACTTGTTGTACGATGTCAGAGAAAATTTATAAGATCTCAGTGATATAGACGCACATAATCGTTAAAGAAATGGGGATAACACAATGGTAACAATACAAGTGGGGTCGATACATCTATAAATGTTCTGAACGATGTTTAATAGACAATGGAATGAACAAGCAAGAGATTGCTGATTCTAATTGCTCAACGTATCTGTATCAAAATATATTGTGTTATAGCGTCAAATCTATGGAAATTTGATATTATTTGGAAATCAGTTTAATAGTGAGATATTACTAAAATTTTTTTTATCTAAAAGAATTTTTCTTGTAATAATTAAGAACAAATAGAAAATTGTAATCATACAATACAAATCGTACAAATTTCATCAACATCAAATATAGCGAAAAGGACATCAGTAAGTACAACCGGTTTCTAACCCATTATGCGTTAGTGCGTATACATATACAATGTGTGTGTGTGTGTGTGTGTGTGTGTGTGTGTCCCGCGCTATATCCAGCACCCATTTGTACAAAACGTCCACGCATAGAATCCTTCAAACTTTTAAACCGCGCGATACGAGCAATCATTGTTTAATACCAATCGATAATCGCGGACGTTTAACATGACTTTGTACTTCCAGCGATTCGATGAAATTATTCTAACGCTATTCCCACGCAAGAAACTCGCGTATTCAATCGAGAGCAGCTTGCGCTATGAGATCAAGAACAAACATATTTTATTGTTGTTATCGGTGCCTATCCCTTAGAAGAAAAAAGGTTCGATATGATCAGAATTCTTAGTACATGTGTCATTGTTTCACTTAGGTTTGACGGCGGTTACATTAAAAAAAAAATACTAGCTCGCATGTTTGTAAAGAATAAATAAAATTCTAGATTGGATACACTATCTGAAAAACTAATTTTTTTTTTAAAAAAGATAATGGGAACAGACAGACTTTATTGCTGTTGTAGGTCAACATAGATAAAAAAAGTTTTTATTGATTTCATTGACGCACTTTTCCCTTCTCTCGGACTCCAGTGTCTGTGATGCATTCCCCTCTCTGACTCCCACACACGCACTAACACATAGTGAATTAGAATCCCTACTTTTATCCTACTGACATCAGAGAAGAAATTTATAAGAATATTCTCAGATAAACACATGAAAATTAAAATATTAAAAGTTTGTAGACTATTATTTGCGCAATATTAACCGCACTATACTTAGCTTATGTTTTTCCTTACCTTCTTTATATTTGACGCATTCAGATGTTACGTAGTTAAATATGTGAATGGTTAAATCATCGTATATACAGGGTTGGCCATATTCGACGGAAAGATGTTTTTTTTTCAATCATGGGAAACGTCGTTACTCGATCTAACATCTCTGTCAAAAGTTACAGTGTTGCCAGATCTTTCCGTCGAATATGGCCAACCCTGTATATATTGACATAATATACAAATAGATATGTAAAAATTATTTTGTATATAAGAGAAATTAATTTATCAATTGATATATAATTAATTTATTTTTGTGCAAGTAATTGAAATAATATCAACTACAATTTTTTAAGTTTACAGCAAATAATATTATTTATAATAATATTATTATAGTATAAAAAATTATAAAGCAATTATAATACAAAAATTCAATTTTATATATAAAGTTTTCATGTATAATTACATATATGTATGTAAAAAATTTTAACATACATATATTCACTTTAAAAAAGCGATACACTAAAAATTTAAGAAAAATTTTATGATTATTCATAACTTTAATTTATTAATTAATGAATTAATGAATAAAAATATGAATAAAATTGTAAAATGAAGTTTCAAATATCTACTTTAAGGTTATTTGAATGACAATTAAATGTTCTGATAAACAAATGTTCTGTCATTTTTTTTAAATGGCAGGTGAGAAAATGCAAAATTGATAATCGAAAATCCGAATTTGTAAGATACAATTCTGATTAGTCAGTGTTACTTTAAAAAACTTTGTTACTGAGTTAGATGCGATTATTTTCCGCTGAGTTATTTCAAATTTAATTAAAAAAGCTTTTTTTCAAATTTGCCGTTTGACCATTGAAAAGTTTTAAAGTCTTTCTTTCTCTCCCCCTCTCTTTCATGTAAATTTTGGGTTGCGACATCTAATTCATGCCATGCATCATCGCAAAAATCTTTCATTTTTCACAAACAATTTTGCATTTTCTCACTTTATCATCATTTTGTAAAAATGGTTAAGCATAATTACCCTTCAAATATTTTTAAAGTGAATATTTGAAGCTTTGTTTTGCATTTTTATTAATATTTTTATCTTCATCATTTACCAATTTATGATTATTTAAAATTCAATAAGTTTTTCCTAAATCTTTAAATTGTATCGCTTTTTTTTAAGAATGTGAGTATATAATATAATTTTTAGAAGTTTCAATTAAATATCATACCTATATATACTTCGAAATAAACTATCGAATTTTATTCATAGTTAATATCTATTACTCGTTTTTAAAATCTGTTTTTATTTCTTGCATCGCTTGTTACTTTTTAAACACGTTTTTTCAACTATACACGGGATATAGAGCAACTTCAATCAATGATAGAGTAGATTTGTTTAAACCAAAATGTTGTGTAGAATTATGTAATTGTTATTTCTAATTTACTTTGCCACTCCATATATTAAAACAAAAGATTAATAACTTTGCAGTCTATCGAAGGTACAAAGTATCGTCCCATAAAAAAAAAACCTTAGTTTTATCGACATATATGTACATCTATTATTGCATGCAATTGTTATAGATATAAAAATTAAGCAAAATTTGCTTGGCATCAAATAAAAACAATTACATTATTAAATAGCACAATGTGAACAACAATAATTAAACACAACGTATCTTTACGGTAAAAACAGCTTTTATTTCATGGCCAATATTAGCAAATATTACATACATGACATGCAATCTACAGGAATGTAGACCAATATTTAGCGACCAATATTTGTGCGTTAAGTTATGCATGTATGTATGTACATTAGCCATGTCTGAAGCCGCCTTTAAAAAATGTACGGATCAGTTCGTAGTCACAGTTTGTTACAGTCAGATAGAACTGTGTATACGTATATGTGAACTGTAAACTATTAATATCTGTATTAACAAATACAAGAGAACAGATATAATCGAATAAATAAATTAATTAAATTGCCAATTTGCAATATTTGTTATACATCAGCAGCAGCAATGAACGAGAATACTAGCTAAATGGACAAAGTTTATTTGTTTGATGTAATTGATTATTCAGTATTAGAAGTTTGATCGATTTTCTTTAATAAATTCGATTGTTGTTTGAACATTGGTTGAATGTGTCAGTGAAATATTGTGAAATTGCACGTAAACTTGAGATTTCGTATGCGTTACATAATGTTCGATTATCGTTGTAAGACTGTGTTTCTGCATATATGTATATACGTGAATAATATGTAGATATGTATATAAAAAATAAAATTTATTGGATTATAATATAAACTGTTTGGAATAGTCATAAAAATTAGAAGTCATAAAACAATTTATACAAAGACAATTAATTTTGAGAAAATATTAACTTTAAAAATTGATTTTATTTTATTTTATTTGAATTAGATTAATGATATCGTAGATATCGATTGACTTTAATCGATGAGTAAAATATGTCTTTCTTTAAATGATTTTATTAGATTAATTTAATAATAATCAATTAAAGTTTTAAGTTTTATTTTTACTTTTTGCAAAGTAAATTTTATTCAGTTAAACAAATAACAAACTTTCAGAACTTTTTAAATAAACCTTATAAATTCTAATAAATTTATCATTTAATTATTATGTAAAAAATTGAAAATTAAAATACTCTAAAATTTAATAAATTCTTTGATATTTACATTTAAAAAAAAATGAAAAACAAAAAAATAAGGGCTAATATCAATTGCATTTATAGATTTCTTGAAAACGAAGACAGATAACACACGCACACAAAACTTATATTAAATAATATCAGTTCTTACAAATCGTAATTTACAATCGCGGATATTGACAGTAATAATGACAATGGGCATGAAATTTGCTTCCATCGTATTTATATTTACTGTAATGTTGCTGGAATCAAAACTAAATGTCCATGGACAGTCGATATCCATTCCGAAATTTATACTCAACTATATGTTTCCTAAGGATCCTCATATAGTGAGAGTAAGGAAGCCAGAAGACATTAGAACAACAATGAATAACGTAACTACATTGGATTTTGTAAGTGCGAGTTTGATATTCCCAATATCATCCCATTAAAAATATACTTAGGAAAATAATAGCACAATTAGAAGATTAATTATTTATACAAAACAAAACTTTATTTCTAAAAAAAATATTTTACTATATATATGATTATCTTTCTATTCTGTATTACAGAATGTTTCAAAAAAGATTTTGAGATTGATAATACTCACAAAACTAAATTTAAAAAGTTTAACCAATGTAGATAAAAAATTAATTAGTTAAGAAATTAATGTTTATAACAGATAAAAATTTTTGTTTTAGAAATGCAAATTAATTGCATACAATTTAAAATGTTGCATAAGAAACGTCTTTTTGTAAAAAAAATGTGTTACGTGTAAAATAATTGAATCAGATTATTTTAAACTCAAATATCAAAAATTTTAAACTTTTCTTTAACATTCTATATGTCTATGCAGCTCGGTTTGGTAGAGAAATATGGTTACACCGCTGAGGAACATTACGTTACAACGGAAGATGGTTATAATTTGGTGATACATAGAATAACAGGAAGTCCTCTATTTAAAGGTCAACAGACAGGAAAAGTTGTATTTCTTCAAACTGGTCTTTTTGGCACATCGGATTGTTGGGTATTGATAGGTGCTGGCAGAGATCTTGGTAAGTGATTGTCAATATATGATGTATTGGTTATTACTAAAGGCATCTTAAAAATAAATTTCTCTACCATAGGAAAATAAAATAAAAGATAGAACAATCATTAAACTTTTATTAATTTGAACCTTAAATTATTTTTCAACGTAGTTACCATTGATATTTAAGCACTCTCTATGTGACATTAGTTTTTTGATATCGTACAATGTTGTAAAAAAAAACGTGCTCTCTTAAAATCTCGAAATTACAATTTTATTCCAACCTTGACTTCATTATTGTTGTCAAAACTTTTACACTTAAATATTTTTTAAGCGTAGAAAAAAAAGTGAAATTACACCCTGTATATATATATATATATATATATATATATATATATATATATAGAGGTGTACCATTTTAACTATATATTTAAACTTCTCGAAAAGTATAAAAAGACCTTTTACTTTTTTTCAAAGCATTAATAAAATATTTCTTTTATTAAATACTTTTTAATTTTAAGCCTGGGAAAGTATAGTAACACATGATCACGTATGATCATATATTTGAAATATGTTAAAGAAGCTTTAGTTAAAAAAACGTTAACAAAATGTCTTACATTCTAAGAAAATAAATAATATACTCATTATAATAAATAAAAAACATTTAATAGGACATTATCAAGATAAATATACTGATAAAAAGGAAAATATCTTTATCAGAAATTATTACTATTAATAATTAATTCAATAATATAATGGAATTAATTATATATCATTAACTATCTTATGTTACAGCATTTTTATTAGCTGATAAAGGATATGATGTATGGCTTGGAAATGTCAGAGGAACTTCTTATTGCAGATCACATGTAAAATTATCTCCACGAAATAAAGAGTTTTGGCAATTTAGGTAAAATTATTTTATAAATACTATACTTATTGTTATAAAGAATTTTTTTTATTAATTTCGACTTCTCGTTATTTTAATTATTATAATGCGGCAATCACACTCACGAATGTAGTACAAATTCGTCGCGTAGTTGCGTTCGCGATTAATATTCTACAGTTTTCGCAAATAATAACAATTTGATACTCAAACTAGACAACGCATCAACTGATCTCACCAATTACGCTCTCAATCTCAACTCTCTCGTGCCTGGCGCCCAATTATCAGTGTTGTATTTTTGAAACGAAACTCAACACTATTATCGCGGATACGTGCGATCCCTCCGATCTAAAAATCGACGGCTTTACAATACATTACGCTCATCTCATGGATGAGCTCCTCCTAATCGAGCTCTTGTTAATGGGCCTCATCAAAATGTCGTCCTGTGTCCTTTTACACATCCGTTACCTCAGATTGCCATAGCACAAATGTTGGAGCAGATGAAAGGAATACATGGTGTTCTCAGACTGCTCAGTTTGCAAACGTCTCTCTCTAAAATTAGCGCTCTTTGTCGTTTCTCTACTTCTCGTTTCTGCAAGGCCTACAACTGTGAAACGCGAAACATGGAGCGATATTCATAGTCCGTTTTTATTTTAAAACTATCTTAAATATAATGTCTTAAGATGTTGATACAGTCCACGAATTTACTTACTTAAGATATCTTAAGATTGACTTAAGACAGTCTTAAATGTAAGAATCGACTATGAATACTCACCTCTTCATGACCTTTCGCGTCATGAAATTGGTACTGAATCTTTACTTGTACGGCTCATAAAAAATTTACAAATAATGCTTATTAACAATACACAATAACTTATAAAATGTGTTTATAAAGTTTTATTAAGGAATAAGAATAATAAATATGTATATGAAGTAATAGATATAATAATTATAACACTCTTCCTACATATATTACAAATGTTATAATATGAGGTACATACACATTTCATGTAATGTGTTTATTGTATTTAATTTATTTCACTAAATCCAATCTGCGTATTTTGTATGCTTTGGGCATAAATTCCGTTAAAAATTCCGTATATCCCAAATACATAGGGATATATAAGAGAATAAATTAAACATAGAATTCAAAAGCAAAGCACTTGTATTTTGTTATGCAACATGCTTTATTCTTCTACGCTTATCGTATAATCAACATTCTTTTATGCACTCTGCAGATCATTTTGTGTAGATTATAATTTATGACACTATCTATTACCGTGACAAATCAATTTAATTCACAATAATTTCAATATTAACAGTAAAAAAACTGAAATCATAACACTAAACAACATAAAGGCATGTAACAGTAGTTGCGTATATACCGGAGTTATCCTTTGCTTGGCTTCTCCTATGATTTCTAGTTAAAATTAATTTTTTCTTAATAAAAAATATAAAAATTTGAAATATTGTGTAGATGCATTGTATGCGTGCGTGCATGCTTGCGGTTCGATATTTTTATTTAAAAAAATTAATCATAATTGAGTAAAAAAATTTGTAACAAATATTCGATAATTTTGCAGCATAACAAAGGTAATAGAAGAGAAAATAGAATTTATTTTTATTGTCTAGCTTTCACGAGATAGCAATGAGAGATCTACCGGCTATGATCGATTATACACTTGATCATACAAAACAAAAAAGTCTGTATTTCGTCAATATTTCGATGGGAAGTACTATTTTATTCATTCTTTTGTCTTTGAAACCCGAATACAATGCAAAAATAAAGTTGGCAGTCTGCCTTGCTCCGATCGCCTTTTGGAATGAAGCATCTCCTATAGTACAGTATATTGCTGATACGATACACAATATTAGAAATTTACAGGTAAGATAATAAAATATTTTAACAGAAATAAAGATTTATTTTATATATATATATACATATATATACATATATAAAATAAATCTTTATTTCTGTTACAATATTTTATTATTTTAAGAATTTTTGCGGAGACGATGAAATTGCTGTATAAATGTAGAAGAAAACCACTTTGTAGAGAATAATGATTATATATGTATTTAAATTAAGTAAATATTCAAATTTTTATAGATCTAATACAGTTTCTTTTTGATGCATAATTATTTTAATATTTTTTTCTTTGTATTATATATATGCATGATATCTGGTATAGTCTTTATTATTCTTGTAATTAATTCTATTGTAAAGACTATTCTTTATTACATTCTTTATATTTTCTTTATATTTGTTTATTAGGAAATTTTAGATTTCAATGAAATATATGAAGTATTTGCCTTAACATCAACGACCATTATGATGGGAAGAACACTGTGTGCAGATAACACAATTACTCAGGCTGTTTGCGTTGCATCAGTGTTTCTGTTGTCTGGAGCTAATCCATCGCAATTAAATATTGTACATTATACATGTATAATTTAGTACAATTTTGCTAGTTATAATGCTGTTTGTATATTTTTTTAAAGACTAAAATTAGAAAATTATTAAAAATCATATAAAGTTTCTAAATTTTAATATACAACAATTTTTATATATACAACAAATCAAAATCGTTTCTAATAAAACCATTTATTGCAGACAGCATTTCCGGAAATATTATCGAATTATCCGGCTGGCAGTTCCGTGCAAACATTATTTCATTATAACCAAAATATTATTACAAGTGAGTGTTCTTTTTTCTTTTAAACATATAACAATATAAACTATTATGTCAATTATTAAAAAAAAGTGCGTTAATCATATCTAAAATGTTTTTTAATATTATCAGTTATATTTTTACTATTTTGTCTTTATTAAATATACACTGAAAAAAAATTTTGTATATTCAAGGAAATATTATTTGATTCAAGTAAATGGTTGTTTTGTATATTTCCGAAGAAATTTTTTTTTATTATAAAATGTTGCATTTCTTTATGACAAGAAAATATTGACTAATCTTTAAAAAATATGAGTAAAAATATTTTTTTTTAATGAAGTCATTATTATTTATAAATCAGAAATATTTTTGAGACAAATAATTGTTTTTTATGAATAAATGGTTTACTAATTCTAATAAAATTGATGATTTCTTAATCTAGAAAATTTTCTTTCTTTTAATAAGAAATTCAAATTTTTGTTTTAATGAAATATTTTTTTATACTCCACATATTAAATCCAAAAAATGAATTTTTATAAATTGATAAAATAAAACAGTAAATTTGGAAAATATATTTTTAAATTAAAACTTGTATACTTAAAAATGGAAAATTTTAAGAAAATATTTCTCATACTTCAATAAATATTATTTACAATAAGTAATGTATTAGGAATGTTATTAAATATTTACTTGAATAGAATAAAAACAATTTTTGAAAATCACATTTACTTGATTTGAGTTTATTTTTCTCTCAGTATATATTGGTATTCCAATATAGTAAGTTTTTTTTTAAGCACATTGTTCACTATTACGTAATATTTTATTTTATAAGTGAAACTTAAATAAACATAAAATATCAATTCAAGATTTATCATCTT
The DNA here is from genome assembly GCF_024713525.1 of Acromyrmex echinatior. NCBI lineage: Eukaryota > Metazoa > Arthropoda > Insecta > Hymenoptera > Formicidae > Acromyrmex > Acromyrmex echinatior. The sequence continues at coordinate 1,846,176 of NC_141868.1, forward strand.
TTAATTCTATATTTATGTAGATAATTAATACTTATTGTTGCAGAAAAATTTCAAGCTTACGACTATGGATATATTGGCAATTATAAGCATTATAAACAGGCTACACCCATAACGTATGATGTTGAAAAAATTACTGCGCCCGTAGCTATATTTTACGGCGGTAATGATTTGCTTGCTTTAAAATCAGTAAGATCACTTTGTCTTTTATATAACAATATCTTTTGATTAAAAAATATAAATTGAAAAAAGAAACAAAATTTTATAATACAATAAAGAAAACCAAAATCGGTCAAAGTTGCATGTTTTAAATAATACATTATATATTCTTTTATTAAATTAATTTATTCCAGATATGACTGAAAACTTTATAAATTACGTATACTATACATGCATATTGTATTTATGGTAAAAATTTTGTTTCTTCAATTTATAGTATTTACATATATGAAATAAATAATCTCTAAAAACTAATTATTTTCTCAAATTATTATTACTAATTGTATCGTCTTCCATATTTTTATTTCTAGACTATTTTCGAATTATATAAGCGTTTGCCGAATGTTGTCCTACTGGAGGAACAAAAATCATTTACTCATTTGGATTTTATAGTAGCCATAAATGTTAATACTTTAGTATACAGTCGTATAATAGAACTATTTCAGGAGTTTGATAATAAGACATAAATAATAAATTAATCTGTGTCTAATATTTCTTCGTTAAAAGATTATTTTCGTATTATATAAAAAAAACATCCACTCTTTATTATTTATTAAAAAAATTCATGTTACATTACTATAAAAAAAAAGCTGCAAATTTGATTTTTTTTAAACAAATATAACAAAAAAGTATTGCTGCTTATCATCGGAACGCTGCTACTAAAAAAGTTTTCTTTGTCTGGAAATATTAACTAAGAAATGTACAAATTTTTTATTAAGACAAAATATAGAGATTTTATAGGGAATTAAGTGGTTGGAATAGACATTTAATAAATAGACCGGAATTAGTGAGATAGTACATTTTCAATAGATATGCTAAAAGCTACGAGAAAGGTGAATGGACAATCGCAGAAAAACAGAGAGAGATGATTTTGGATTATGTATTGAGAGAAGAGGAGATTTGAGAAAAAATAAGAAAACTGAACGTGGACGATAGAATTCGTATCATGTCTTAATAAATAAAAGTATTTATCTTAGAAGTGTTTATTGAGTTTTTCAAAACCGATTTTTTTGATAATGCTTGAGATCAAAAAATATATACGTGCCACGGTTTTTATCAACTTTGCTTTGTTTTCGAATTATAAATTTTTGAAAATATAAAAAAAAATTGAATGATCGCTCTGGCAAATCGGATTCGCGAGATTCGGCTAATTTTTTATTTTTTTAAATATGGTTATATTGTATTTGTTACTTTTTTAGTATATTGATATCATAATATTACTTACAAAAAAATATTCAAATCTTTCTAAATAGTTAAAAAATTAGTTTTGCACATAAAAACTATTACCGGCATGTGCGTTTTAGACAACGATATTTTAAAATGCTCCATTTATTTAAAAGAAAAAGTTTTCTAAATGTTCCCTTGTCAAGTTTTTGTTGAAGAACAAGCGCGATTTAAATTTTTCGGATTTTCAAAAAGTTATAATTCGAAAACAAAGCCAAGATAAAAGCCGTGACAAGTATATTTTTTTCAGCCTCAAGAATCACCAAAAAAATTATGATATTGATAAACTCGATGAGTACTTTAGAGGTTTTCCTTGTTAGTGATGATCAAAGGTATAGCTAGATGGAAGGAGACAAGAGAAAGAGTTAAAAGAAAAAAAGTTATTCGTATGGAAGAAGAAAAGGCAGGAATTTTTCAAAGAAAGAGGAGTAAAGTTATGTGAGATGGAGTTAAAAAAATTTCTACTTTTCTTCTTCTTATATGGATCACTTTTCCCCTCTTATCATTCTTTCTCTCTTATTTTTTTCCAACACTTCCTGGCTATTTTATTTCTTTTTTTAGTAAAACTTTACAGCTTTCTTTCTGCTTTAATATTTAAGAAGTCTTTTATTTTTGTCAACTAAAATTCTACTTTCATGATTTTTTTTTTAATGTAAGTTTTTGCTTAAAATTATCACAGGCAGCACAAAAAAATTTCTTTTTTATTTACAAAAAGATGTATTATAATGACTCAACCGAAAGAAAATTAAAGGCCATCTAAAAAGCACGCCTTCATTGAATTCAGCCTCTATAAATTATCTGAAATCAAAATTTTTGATTTTTATTAATTACATGAATGTTGCTACGGCAGAAACTAGAACGAAATCAATTGCATAAAATTTGAAAATGACGATATGTAAAAGAAAGAGTTTGATTTTGAATCAAAAAATTTGTTATGCTTTTGTTTATAAAAAATCGAATTTTTATTCTAAAAACTGTATAGTTCTTGCATAAAAGTTAGAAAAAACTAAGAGATATCTTTAATATTAATAACGCTATTCCTATATATTTATAATATTGTATATATTGTTATTCTTATAAAAAATAAATATTTATTATGAATAATAAGTTAACACAGTTAAACTTATATCTGTTATATTATTCTTGCAAATATCGTTTTTGACAAAATATCTTATCTATTATTTCCCATCACTATTTTCCCATTCAGAAGTTACATTGCATTTACTATATAAAAATATTTTTGAGCAAGTCACATTAATAAATAATCTGAAAATAATAATTTATTTTTATAAATATTATTTTTATAAATTTTTTAATGAATGTTTGTATTATTTATAGCTATCTCGCAAAAACAATTAATTTTTATGGAAAAATATAACTATTAAATAGATTCAAGATAATATATTTAATCTTGTATTGTGTCCCGATTGCGAATGATCGAATATTTTGTATATTATTTATATAAAAGGTTTGATACCACAAAAACTAATGCCAAGTTATAATAAAAATAATATTTTCCGTGTGATATGTAATTTGTTATCAATAACTGACGCCAAATTTAAGTTCAAGAAATATGTACTTCTAAAAATGATATGAAGCATTTAAATTATATACAATTGTAAAAAACTAGTTTTAAAAAATAAATCCTAAAAGATTTGATAATATTTTTAATAATATAATTTTTTAAGAATAGAACTCAGATGTGTAGCTGTTCAAAACTCTTCCTATTCTAGTCCAAGTGTGATAGTAATTATTTAATCCTCCTTTAAAATATATCACAAAATTGCATTATTTTACTTAACCCAAAGGTTATCACAAAGAATTAAGGATGTAATAGTAAAACAAATTTCATGAAATAAAAAATATTTTATGCAAAAAAACTTGGTGCGTCTCGACTAAATTATTTCAAAAACATTATTTCAAAAACACTCTGTATTTATACCTATTATATAAAAATACGCATGCGTACAAAAATGATGGGGACATACATTCCCCTTCTATAGTAACGCATGCGTCAAAAGGTTCCCATCTGGGTTCACCTATACCGACGGCGCCATTTGTTTGGACGCGCTCCAGAACCGTTTCGCGTCGGAGCAGCTCTTCGCTTCGGAGTAAAAGGATCCAGGGCTATGCTTGGAGGATAGCGCAACAATGAGCTGATTCCTACGATCGGAGTTCTCGAGTATCATGCTACGAGGAGCAATTACAGTTATTTCGCAAACCGATAGCAACGTACGGCCGTTTTGTTTTAAGAGCGTTTGAACGAGTCGGATTTCATTCTGTCGAAGAAAAGGTGTTACGAATAGAATGTCTCTAAGCGCCAGTGCGGAGAATCTGTCGTCCGAGGGACAAGTGAGTGAATCAACGCCCAATTAATGACGCTGAGCTTCCCACGCGTGACTCACGCTTATCGCTGCCACACCTGTTTCTTTATATACAATTTTGTTTCGTCGATCAGTCATTTATTCCGTTTTACTATGGTATAAGTTATATTTCGGAGTGGACTCGCAAGAAAGTTTATTTTATCTCAGTTTTTATGTTCCAGAGCAAGCTTTATTATATCTTTATTAAGACTAGTCTAATTCATTCAAGTGAAATAAATGCTTTTGAATTAATTTTTTCTTAAATCTTCATATTTTCATAATAAAACGTATATTACTGAGTCTTTATACAAATACATATTACACTCTATATACAATAATTAATCTGCATCAAGCTTAACATTTTTTCATCTTCAACTTTTCGCAATCAAGTTTTGCTTTAGCTTCTTTTTTTTTATCTACTTTGTAGAATCAAAGAATAAATTTTTTTTCACCTTGTAACATATTCTCTGCGTAACATATTTTATTGTATAGTTAATGTATTGTAAACATTTGCATGATTTGCAACATTTGTATAATTCTAAAAGATGTATACCTTATATTAATAACTGTTAAATTGAATATTTATTCAATTATTTTGTAAATTTTCCAAAATCACTCTATAACTCTAATTACTCGTATTTCACTAACAATTCTATATGTTTGTAACGTTTAGCAGAATAGCGAGAGATGGAACATGTGTCTGGAATTAGCGCTGGAGGGCGAACGCTTATGCAAAGCTGGCGATTGCAAATCCGGAGTGGCGTTCTTCCAGGCGGCAATCCAGGCTGGTACAGATGATCTGCGAATACTAAGTGCTATTTATAGCCAATTGGGTAATGCGTACTTCTACCTGGGTGACTATGTCAAAGCAATGCAGTATCACAAGTTAGACTTGACTCTCGCTAGAAATATGGGCGACAAACTGGGCGAAGCAAAATCTAGCGGGAATCTGGGAAACACCCTGAAAGTTATTGGAAAGTTTGACGAAGCCATGATATGCTGCAAGAGGCATTTGGAAATATCCAGAGAGATTGGGGATAAGGTACTCATATTTCGATAAGAAAAAAATTACTGATACATACCGCTTTTCTATTTCTTAAGGAATAATATTACGATTTAGAAACTGTGATTAGTTAGATAAGAAAATTATTCCAATAAAGATAGTATTTTTTATCTCTATGCTGTAATAAAAAATTTATGGAATTTATGTATTATAAAATGATAACAAAAAAATTAAATTTTTTAATATTAGTACTGTAAGTATTCAAGATAATTGATGTGAAATTACATTGCGCGCGAAACAGATTAGTTGTTTGTAAACGAATAAAGTATTTATTTGTTCTAAATCTTCGCTACTAATTTGTAAATCGCAATGAAACATTATATAAATTATTTTGGATACTTAAGGATGATACAAAAAAAATTGAAATTTTTGTTACTATTTTTACATTTTAATTCATAATTGTAATAATAAAATAATAACAAAGAAAGTAAATGAACTATAAGAATGAGTTGTTCAATAAAAATAGAATATTATAAATATAACTTTTATATAGATATAGTTTATTAAAGTATAAATATTTGTTAACACACTTATAAAAATGGATGCAATATATATTCTTAAATAAAAAACTGTTGAAACATAAATACAAATTAAAAAGCTCAATATTAGGTTGCTTGTCGTCTTTATGAAGTGACTTGTAATGTTCATGAAAACATTAGCATTTTAATAATGAATTTGGATATGGAGATAATTCGTGAAAGCTTAGCTTCGATATAGAAAATTCCTGTGGAAGTTTTAAAAATATTAACAATAGAAAGTATTGTTTCGAATTTTGCAATAAATTAACTTTTTTGTAAGAGAAACAAAAAAGATCATCTGAGAAACTATAATTAAAAATTGAGTCTCAATTTACATACCTATTTGGTGATGATACAGAAGTTCTTATTATTTTTCTTTCACAGCAGTTATCTATACAAAAGTTATATATACAAGTTAATGTACATGATTTCTAAAATGAGTTTCTAGAATGGTTCCTCTCACTTCGATGTAAAATATTATCTTTGTCGATTTATATACATATCTCTCTCTTATGTAGTTCCTCATATAACATATGTATCACGACTACATGTTAGGAAGATTAGATTAGGTTACTATCTTATTATCTATGTTACCGATTATGTGCTGTTTTATTCCACACTTCGATCTCATATTTAAAACTGCACTACAAAAAAAAATATAAATAAAATAGTTTTAAGGAATTATAGTTTATATTTTTCTAAATTTATAATTCCTTTGTATACAGCTTAGCGAGGGAAGAGCCCTGTACAATTTAGGAAATGTATATCACGCGAAAGGCAAGCAAGCAGGTAGAATAGGTCATCAGGATCCAGGAGAGTTCTCTGAAGATGTTCGACAGTGCTTGCAACAGGCGGTGCGCTATTACGAGTAAGATTTAATCCACACAATTATTTTCAATTAATTTTAAAATTTATGTTGTACGTCTATTAGTGCCTTTCGTTTTTTTACAGAGAAAATTTAGAGCTTATGAGGGAACTGGAGGATTCCGCTGCTCAAGGTAGAGCATGCGGCAACTTGGGCAATACATTCTACTTACTGGGCGATTTCCAACAGGCTATTTATTATCACAATGAACGTTTAAAAATTGCTAGAGAATTTGGCGACAAACCAGCGGAAAGAAGAGCTAACAGCAATTTAGGAAATTCGCACATATTTTTAGGCGAATTTGAGAAGGCTGCACAGCATTACAAGTAAATATAGTTTTGCCAAATTATAACCATGCATCTTTGTTTTGTTCAAATAGCATCGATGTCCAACTTTTTAGAGACAATGAATTCATATATGTATTCATTCGGTGCAAAGAGCCATTTTCGTTGTATGAGTTTAACAAACATTTTTAACTTACGCTCTTGACAAGCACAAAATTATCAACAATTTTAATGGTTACATGTACGTATATTTTAAGAATTACTACAACACAGAATGCCACTTACTTGATAAACATATCTCGTTTATTCACATCATTATTTCTTTTACTCATTTTTCAAATAAATGTTCATTTTAATTTTAAAATTAAGAAAAAATGTTTATATACAATATATAAGAGAAAGAGAGAGAGAGAGAGAGAGAGAGAGAGAGAGAGAGATATGCTTGAAAATACAGATATTTTACAATATTAAGTGAAAATAAACTGATGAGATTAAACACACATGAATGACAAACGCTATATTCGGTCAAAGCAGTTTTTCATATCTATTAATATTTCTTGTGAATTTATACAATTTCTAGTACAAACTAACTGAAAGCTGATTATGAGTCTTAAAACGCAGTCTTAAATAGAAACTAGAGTAATAATATCATAAATTAAATGGATATTTAATTTCTGTTATTGTAATTTAATATTATTGCTGCAAATAAGTATGTTAGAAAGCTGCTAATAATTTCACACTGATAAACACAAATATCTTATAAGGGTGACCCATTTTCAAAATCTTTTCTATTTGTAATTTTAGAAAAAAATATTTTAGGTAAAAAAGTGGAACGGGGAGGTTTTAAGAGGAACTTATTTTAGTATATTGCTTTTCAATTGCTACACAAAGAGAGTTTAAATAAATTCGCAATTTACAAATTTATCAAAAATTAAAAATTTTGTTTAATGTTTAGGAGGACCTTAGTTCTTGCACAGGAATTGGGAGATCGTGAGGTAGAAGCGCAAGCATGCTACTCTCTGGGAAACACGTATACTCTCCTCCGCGATTACTCGGCGGCCATTGAGTACCATTTGTGGCATCTGAGTATAGCCCAGCAATTAAAGGATCGCGTCGGCGAAGGACGTGCCTGCTGGTCGCTGGGCAATGCTTACGCCGCAATGGGCAATCATGAAAAAGCGCTGCACTATTCGAATCTGCATCTGCACATCTCAAAAGAGTTGGAAGATCAAATGGGCCAAGCTACTGCGCAGATGAACGTCGATGACTTACAAAAAATCCTCGGTCTAGAAAAAAATCAACAAGATAGCAACAAGGAAAATCTAAACATCCAAAAATTAATCACAAATGCGACATCGAATGTTTCGACAACCATGCCCTGTAGATATAGACTCAGGCGACAAAGTATGGACAATCTTGATCTCATTAAGGTTTGCACAAATTTTCTATTATAGAAACAATACTGAAATAATGAATTAATTTAAATCTATTAATTTTAAGTACAATTAAAATAATTTATATTAAAATATCAACGTTGAAATAAAATTGATAAGAAATTACATGAAAAAAATTAAAATTTTATTATGTAAAACATTCTATACATATTTCATTACGTTAATAAAACTAACAATTATATTTAATCAGCTCACACCTGATGCAAAGCAGAAAGATAAATCGGAAATCGTGTTGGACAAAGACGACAACGTTGCGCAACCTTCTCAAAAGGAGGAAGATAACTTTTTCGATCTTCTATCCCGGTTTCAATCAGGTAGAATGGATGATCAACGTTGCGCGCTCAACACAAAGCACAATCCAAAATACCGAACGATTTCACCGGAAGTATCAGACATAGATGACAAGTATGTGATGAAATATTCTATTCTTTGGAATAGGCGCCATCGACTTATTATGATAATATATCATATTACATTTATAGTGTCTAATGGATGTTTGACAATTTTATTTTTAGGGATGGTGAAGATTTACTGGAATTAATCGCTGGAATGCAAAGCAAACGAATGGATGAGCAAAGAGTGACGTTACCCTATCTACCAGGGCTGAATACCAATCAAGACTCGGATGATTCCTTTATCGAGATGCTTGTCAGATGCCAGGTTTGGATGTATTATTATTATTATTATTATTATTATTATTAACTTTATTGAGTACACTATTAACAAAATACATTAGATAGAATACAGTATTATTTAGTACCACGTATCAGTTACACTACAATAGGCGACAGCTGAGCAGCTGATTTGAAGTCGTACCTGTATATTAGAATAAGTGAATTATAAAAATTAAATTTAAAACAATTAATATTACAATTACATAAATATACAATGTATCGAGTAATTTCAGAACAAAATACAGAAAGCCGCTGTAGAGAGTGTAAAGCAGATGATATATTATTATAAAATTTCACTGCCGTGTAGGAGAAGGCGCTGTGAAATTTAGATTTGTGATGAGCATTGATATCGCTAACGAGTCATCAGGCAGAGTACCTGAATGAAAGTCAACGTTAAAACGGATTAGCACATGAAGATATCTAGGAGTATTAGTGCGAAGAACATTATAAATCAAGCAACATAAATAAACTGTGAAACGTTTGAAAATATTCAGCCAATCAGAGCGCTGAAAAAACAAGGAGTAATATGATCGTACTTTCTAACACCATAGGAAAAACGAAGACAGGAATTTTGGATTAATTGTATTCTATGAACATGATGTTTTTTGAGACAAAGATATACAGTGTCGGCATAATCAAACTGAGATATTACTAGAGATTATGTAGTTCCTGAGAGACTGACATAATGTAGCAAAAAGGATATAGTAGTTTAAAACGAGAATATGCAAGCCTGCATTTAGCAACAACGTATTCAAATGACCATGATGAGTCAATGTGTGAGCCTAGAATTTTAATAGTCGTGCTGGGGACGGTCAATGAAACATTTTGAATAGAGATATCAAAAGCAGGAAGGTGAAAAAGTAAGGTAGGAGAACCAGCAATTAAAAAAAGATTTGGCGGGATTTAAATGCAATCTATTCAATGTCGATCATTCAACGATTTGTCGAAGGTCATAATTTAATGAGCGTACAACAGAGAACTTCAGAAGATTTGAAAGATATGAAGAGCAGTACATCGTCAGTATACATGTATTGGGAGTACAAATTAGTTCGGTCCGTTTTTTTGTGTTAAAAAATGCATTTATTTCAAAACAAAATGAATGAACAGATTAATTAAAGTATTGTCCATCGCTGGCTACTACTTTTCCCCATCTCTCAGGCAATTTTCGAATTCCATCTCGAAAAAATGACTCGTCTTTGGAGGCGATTCAATTTTGGAGCCAATTTTCGATTTCTGCGAAAGAAGTGAACCGATGACTTGCCAAATCGTGCTACATCCTTCGGAACAACCAATAATCAGAAGGAGCAATGTCCGGAGAATACGGCGGGTGCGGTAAAACATCCCATTTGAGCGTTTCCAAATATTTTTTTACGACTTTAGCGACATGAGGCCGAGCGTTGTCATGAAGAAAAATAACTTTATCATGTCTTTGCTCGTATTCCGGCCGTTTTTCTCGCAATGCACGGCTCAAACGAATTAATTGTAGCCGATACCGATCGCCCGTAATGGAATCGCCAGGTTTCAGCAGCTCATAGTAAACACCCTTTTGGTCCCACCAGATACAGAGCATGATCTTCGAACCATGAATGTTCGGCTTTGGTGTTGATGTTGAGGTCGACGGCAACGATTGACCGGGTTTAGCGTAGTATTTTTTCTTCTTGGGGTTGTCGTAGAATATCCACTTCTCATCTCCAGTCACAATCCGATGCAAGAAACCTTTTCTTTGTTGTCTTTGAATCAGCTGTTCGCAAGTGAAAAATCGCCTTTCAACGTCTCTCGGTTTCAATTCATAAGGCACCCAATTTCCTTGTTTTTGAATTATTCCCATGGCTCTCAATCGTGCAGAAACGGCTTGTTGAGTTACTCCCAATGATTCTGCAAGCTCCTCTTGCGTTTGACTCTGATCTTCTTCGAGTAATGCCTCTAATTCTTTGTCGTCGAATTTTTTTAGCTGTCCAGAGCGAGGGTTGTCTTCAACGTTGAAATCTCCTTGAAACGTCGAAACCATTTCCTACATGATTTATCAGTTGGAGCAGTGTCACCATAAACTTCGACAAGCATTCGATGGGCTTCAGCTGCACTTTTTTTCCAATTAAAGCAGAAAATTAGAATCTCCCGCAAATACTGCTTAACACAAAATTCGACATTTCAAATACAGTAAAAATCAAGGTTTTTGTAACTCAAAGCGATATGAATTGAATATTATTAGCAGATGTGTAACCTCTCTGAAAACACCAAAATCAGTTGTCACTATGAACCGTTCACAACAGCCGGAGCCATCTTTTGGAAAACGGACCGAATTACTTTGTACTCCTAATAAGATCTAAAAGAGATAACTATGGAAGGTAAATCAGCAAGAATAGATTAAATAGTAAAGGACCAAGAAAATTATTATCCGCTTTTTATGAAGATGTATAAACGCATCGACAATCTCGATAGCGAAATTCGAAAGGGATGCGCAAGTCGATGGGCGAGTGAAGCAGTGTGCTACTTATATATAAGGCGACACCACCTATCCTTAAGTCATATGCTCTATCAGAACGCAGTACATAGTAATCTTTAATAGCATAGATAGTCGAATCACCCCTCTCACGAAGCAATATTTCGGAAAAAGCTAGTATATCAAATCCGCGAAGAGAGATTAAGTCTTTTACATATGCAAAATGAGGCGTAAGAGATCTTATGTTTACATGTGCAACGTGAAAATTTTCAGATCGCGACATATTTAAAGGCAAGCGTGGAGTTGTTTAAAATAGGTAAAGAATTTAAGAAAACAAGAGATAGTCTATCAGAGGAAGAGGATGGAATAGAAATAGATAAAGATAACGGTGGTGAGGAAGCAAATGATGTGATTGGGGGAAAAGTGAGTGCAAAGTATTAATAGAGGAATAATGGTTATGTCAGAATGTGTTGTCAGATGAAGCCGCAGAGGAGCGAGATTGAATCGGCAGTGAGCACGATAACGACAGAGGCGTAGCCTGGCAAGCCGCAGAGATCGTCTTAATGAAATACTCCGTAGAAAAGAATTTTCGAATTTGAGAGTTATCGGATTCTCTAATAAATAATAAATAGATCATACCACGACGCATCTAGACACGCCTCACGTTGTAAGAAGAATGGGCACGAGTTTTAGCCTTCCCCAAAGAAGCGGTAGAGATTGTATATAGAGATTCTATCGGAAGGCCATGATTCTTTAATATCACGCGATGATTTCGCGTTTACGACAAGCTGCAGCAAGCCACTTATTTCTTTTAATTATTGACATGAATCTAATGATAACCGACCTAGACGAAACAGAGCTCCTACCCAATACTAAGTTAGCAATATCACTCGGCAAAATCGATAGATCCAAATTAGAGGCCAGAGCTGACAAACGATCTTCACCTTGAGAGGCTGACCAAAAATGATGATCTGATAGGTTGTAAAAGCTCAAAACTTCGTATGCAAGACTCCAGGCCATCAACAGTCGATGACGAAAAAGGCCGATTGATCGCTTTAATAGAGTCTTCAAGGACGATACAATGATTCTCAAGACTAATAATTTTCTTTATCAATGAAGTCCTACTGGCCCCAACCTCTACAATGGTAAGTCTACCGATAGCCGAGTTTACATCACCAGATGAGGCAACAGCATCCTCGAGACCACGTAACCTTGTAGAGAGAACTTTTAATCTATTGTCAAGATCCACCATTGAATTGAGTCTAACCTCTATAGATCCAAGCCTAGTCTCCAGCGAGCTAAGCCCAAATGTCAGACACCCTGTTAGCCAGATCTGCGAGCGTACGCACAACGTCGACAGTGCTTGTAGAACATCCATCAGTAACATTCTTAACACTCATAGAATCACGGTTAATGGAAGGAGAAGCATTATCCGCACCGCAAAAAGAGTATAAACAACTGCATGGTAAAAATCACTTGAAATAAGCAGGTCGACTCAAGATTTCAAGCTTGTTTTGTTGTGACGAGGACATCATAGCAAAATAAAGTGATAGGATTAGGGAAAATAATATTTACACATCGTTTAAAAATTAGGAAAAGAATAACAATACAAGTGTTAATTAACTTGAAATGTATAGGTATGGATAAAGAAACAAAGCAAAGCAATCTCATATATCTTATGTTAATTTGAATAAAATTGACTTTACCAATAAATCGTAATGCAATCACCGCCAAATGCAGCTCAAAATGTGTTGAGTGGTGCCGCCAAAGCAGCCCCCCAGAGAACAGATGCAGTCTTAACAGTCGCGCGCGACAACAGTCACAGAGCAGCAGGCCAAATGATTATCCAATGACAAAGAATGCAGTAAAGCAATCAAACAGCTCACAGATACCGACTTAAAAAGCTGGATGCAGGCAGATGGATCAAATCACCACCAGAAATAGACGAAAGATTCTCCAAAGAAATTTCCAATATAATGTTGCCAAAAAATCAGATGGAAGAAGAGCCGAAGAGAGCAAACAGTAAACATGTTTGAATAGGACAACGACGAGCGACATTTAACTTGATGTTGAAACTTGAACTAAACTCGAAACTGTCACGTTACTCATTTATTATGCACTGTTTCGAATCTTTTCTCTTGTCTGACAGAAAGGATACCTCGTACAAAGGATTGTGTGTTTGCTTTCAGAGTTCACGTCTAGAAGACCAACGAAGTCCTTTACCGGCTGCATCAACGTTGCAAGACGCCGAGGAAGAAAGAGGTCGAAGAGTCAATGGAAAAACTCAATCAGGATCCACAGTGCCCGAAGAGGATCTCTTCGCTCTAATCCAAAGACTTCAAGCTGGTCGAATGGAGGATCAAAGAGCTTCCGGACCTGGCAAGGCATGCTAAACTCGCGAGAGCAAACGATGACTTAAGTCCTCACAAAGTCCTTCCATTTACTGAATTCTTTCAACTTATGTATCCTCGATTACATCGATGCCTTCGTTTGTTCATTCTGCTTCCTTAATTACTTAATAGAGAATAACTGGTACTATATCTGAGCGGTCTGGTTCTGATTCGAAAAAATAACTTAAATTATCTGATTGTAAAAACCAAACACCAGGTACCAGATTGATTAAATTTACAATTAGTAAAGGCAAGAAATCCATGTATTACTCAAAAAATGATCTCAGTAAGTAAAATGTTAGCAGAATATTGACAAATTGGCAACAGATTGATCAAAAATGTCAGCAAACTGACATTAACTGCGATCAAATTCTGCTTCTATCGACAGAATAGCCATCAGAAATTGGTAGCATACTGCTCAAAATCTGTCATTGCAGGCTTGACTTTCTGGGATTGTTTATTATTCTGTCACTAAAAATATGATACAAACTGAAAGATTTCACATAGAGTTTACGTTTAATTCAAGATACTTAGAAGATATTTATAAGATATTTACTGATTTTTAATATTTACTATTTGGAAAACTATTATCCTCTTTTTTTTTCAAATATGGAAATAGTTGAAGAAATGAATTCGTTTTTGCACTCAGACTTTCGATTCCGTTCAGATAGACTTATTCATTCGCGTAGATTACTGCGTCTACAATGATGTAATTGTTAAGTAATTGATACTCTTCTAATCGATATTCCATTCGGGAAAAAAGGATTAGATCTGATCAAGGGCTCTATTCTGTGCACTTACCGATAGTGCTGCGCAGCTTTTTTCATTCATTCATTCGATGGCTCAATATCCCAAAGTTGGGAAAGGGCCTATCTCTCGTACGTATGTCCGTGGTGCTCATGCAGATTATAAATAAATATACGGAATGATAACGCCAGTTCCGAACGACAGTTTACAGATTTTCTTGTCAACAAATACTCTTGATAATTTGCCAGACCACCAAAGAGGAGCAATGAGAATTTTTTGGATCTACCGGGAATCAAATCCGAGTCCCCTAGCATAATAGACTCGCGGTGTCCACCATGTAGCTGCTCAGTTTTTTTACTATACAAAATATTTGCGCAACGACACATAACGACACTGACAGCTATCACATATAGACATATATAGAATAAGATTCCAGATCAAATTGAAATTATATTTTGGCAAATCAAATTATATCTATTTAGATATGTTCAGATATACAGACTTGTCATATCTGCGGATTTGATCACGCAGATATGTTCATACACAACCATATACAGGTCAGATTTGATCATATATGCTTATATGAAGCATATAATCATATGGAGTATATACCTATTGACCAGATATGTCATACCTATATATGTATTAACATTTAATGTTTGTGAATCATCAAAATAGTAATTTCTGATGATCATAGAGATCAAGCAGCACTAGATATACAGCTTATACTGAATGATCACTTGACAGCACCATAATTAATTACCGTGAATATAAACGGAAAAGTTTTTTTTTAATTGTAATTTTGTCGTATTGTATTGTGAATTATAATACTAATCAATAATACTTATTTTAGCAATAAAATTGCTAAAATAAATAAATTAATTAATGTTATATGAAAAATTTTTAAGGGTCTGATTATATCTTTTTAGATTTGAAGATAGAAACAATTTGCAGAGCTTTACCATTTATTAAAACAGATATATTTCGACAGATCTAATTCCTTTTTTCCAGGATATTCATAGTTCAGCAACTGCTAGAATCCAGTTTGTGCGAAAGCATTACAATGCAATAATGAGAAAAATTTTTCAGTTAATCGTCTAGTAATAACTGCCGTTAGTTTCTGGTTACTTGATTGAATAAATTATTGTTGAGTAATATGAGCTGCACTCTCGATAAATAAGTTATTTGTCAATCGTAAATAAGTCACGAGGGTTAGCTGTAATGCTTTTGCGGATCGACAACAGTCGTGATTTATGTGACATGCCAGTAACTAGCATCAGTTTTAGTATTATCAAGATTTTTATAATGCCTGCTTTACACGGGTTTGTAATTGCGCGTGCAAAACAGGTTTTCTGAACACTGCCAGTTTGAGGGCGTGAATTATTTTCGGACACTCGGCGTTCGTCTGATAAACGCGGAGGGCCATTCACATTCTCAAGAGATTGTAGATTTATTATTTTATATACACATATATATATATTTTTTGTGCGTATTTCGATTTACTTCCATCTCTATAAGGAAAGAAGCGGGATTATTTTTTTAAAGAATATATGTATTATGCGTGGAGACGTTATTTACAGTGGATGAGGAAAGTATTTGCGTACCGCTGAATTTCGCTATTAGTATAGCTCTCTTGATTATTAAATAATTGCAAATAGATAACACCAATAAAGAAATTATGTATTATACGAGAAAAATAAAAAGTAAAGTGCGCTTATAATTTTCTTTTATGACATTACGTAGCATTTTTTTTGCTTTTATTTGCAAACAGAAGTTTTCAGTCATGACTGAAGTCAATTAATTTTTTTGAAGATTTCAGAAATCTATATTTGCGTAAGATTTAGCTATTATTAACTACATTGTTAATGTAGTTAACACACATAGACATGTAATTAATGAGAAACTGTTAAGTATATTAACTGCATTCTACAAGCCAGTACACTTTATTTCTTAATTCACGTATGAGACATATTATACATATAGTTGCCACTGGAACAAATATTTTTGAAGATTTTTAGATAGAAAAAAAGTTATAAATATTTATAGTTTAAAAAATCACGGTGCATGAATGTTACTTTTACTTAGTGCGTATTCAATAAGATGGAGATTTGTAGCGAATATCAGTGCCAAAGATTCTCGATACACTAAAAAAAGAAAAGGATCTGTTAAAACCCCTGGAGAAACCCCTTTTTTCTCAGAATTTTTCATATAATCTTATAACGTTTAGAAAATTTTTCTAATTTTTATACAGATTGGAATACTTTTTAGAAGTGCTGAGAAAGTATATATCCTTTTTAGAATTCTTCATACACACACACATGTGAATTTTGAAATATATTTTTAAATTTCTAAGATTTCTCTTCCTATAATTTCTGACGAAATCTTATAAATTCTGAAAAAGTTTAAAGTATATTTTTTCAAAAATTATAAAATAAGAAGTATTAAAATCTTAGAATATTTCATAATTTATATATATGAAAATTTCTAAGAAAAATGTAAACTTTTTTAATATTTTCAAAAAATGTTCCAATTTGTATAAAAATTCTGAAAAAAATTTTCACACAGAAAGGGGAAAGAAAGTAAGCTTATCTTAATTGAACATCTCTTTTGCATCATTGTCACACAAATTTTTCCGCGAAGGCATATTATCATTGTATTATAGAAGTATTGACGACCGTATTGAAGATCATGTTGACATTATTTTTAATTTGCGAAATATTAAATATTCGTTCAATTCACCTTGTTATATTTATCCTTCGCGGTTAGAGAATTAGCTTCTTTTAGCGTATTTTCAATTTGGGATATAATTTCCGAACTTTAAAAACTTGATATTTGTTATGATAAAAAATATCTGTTACTAGTTTAACGGATTTTTATTTAAGGACTTAAATTAGGACTGATTAATCGAATGTGGAGGATGTGTTTAGCTGTAGCGTTTCATCCGTTCTAATGATCAAATGTACATATATAATTAAACAATTTCATGCCAATTAAAACGTCGGCTTAGCGACGAGCCGAACTGCAACAATGTTGTCATTTTATGCGAAAAATTATCGATAAGAAATCTAATTTTTCGAAAAACAAAAAATTATCGATAAGAAATCTAACAATAAGTTGACAGTTGATTCAACAAGAGTGCAAGAATAGTGATATATTAATTACCGAATCGAAATCGCTGAGTATCTTCTGCTATGTTATGAAAGTATAATTGTTATAAAATTATAATTGCAAAAAAATTGTACATAAATGAATAGAACTTAGATTTTATCGGAGAAAGAACTGAAACTATTGAGAATATTAAATGACAAATCACGCTGTTTGTAGGACTTTCATAATCCTTCGTGGAATTTCTTTTCTTTATCATTATTTCTTAAGATATTCTAAATCATTAAGATATTCTAGATATATTGCTTTATTTTATTCTTTTTTGCATAACAAACATTCGTTAATGTATTATACGTTTTGACTAGATAGGTTCTTCGTACTAATCGATATGTAACTTTTAGTTTCCTGACCATCGATGAGGTATAAATATTATACATTCCATTCTGTCCATATGATAGTGTATAATATACATATAAAGGATCAATAAAAATATATATACTTTTTTCAGAATTGAGAGTAATATTTATAATTAATTGTCACGCCCTATAATGCCTTATACAAATCCTTATATCTCTTGAAGATGCAGCTTTCTGCGTCCTACTTTCTATTTTTCTCGCAATATGTCAGAAAAGTCTAAACGCTTCTTCTCCGCTAATCATCATCCTGACGCGTATACTGCATACAAATGGCCAGAATGGAAGGACTCTGATTTGAATAACGAGAAATGGGAGATACCTAAAGACGGTCCAGATGGTCTATTCCTAGACGCAGAACGTGTCGCTATGCCTTGGTCTTTGGAACCTGACCATTGGATACGAGCAAAAGATTTGGAACACTTGACTGTACTGTCACTATTTTAATTATGCACTTCAGATAACGGACATTAATTTTTTAAATCGGCATATGACTCCCTTACTTTAAAAGAGACATAAAATACGTGATTTTCGAGTTATTATCGTAAGTGAGTTAAATAAACATTCTATTTCATCAAAAGTGAATTAACTTAACTTTATAAAAATTATCACAATTGTCAAAAGCAGTAGTTTAAAAAATATCGTCAAAATTATCAAAATTTAAAAAGGATTTTTAAAAAATGTGAAACAAAAATTACAATAATGATCATTTAATCATTGTTAAGAATATATTCTTTTTTCCAATATTATTTGATTAGTCAGCAATTTTTTCAATTTGAAAAATAGCTTTTTTCCTTTTTTAGGAAACTTAATTTTTTGAATTGTGTCACTTTGAAGTAAGGAAGTGATTATTAAATTCTAATTAAACCAACACAATAAAATATTATATTAATATACATAAACATTATGAAAATGGAAATACCTTCAGGCTCCTCCAATTGTATACATAACGACCGTGGAACATCCTGATCTGGTTACAAATAATAAGCATCTGTTACACAGCGAGGTATTTTTTTATCTGTAATTTAATGTAATATTTAATGACTTACAAATTGCTGCAAAGCGACGAACAAGAACAGCATTAATGATAATAGCAATTTCCAGTTTGTGAGATGGTTTGTGTCTTCATTAATAAACTTGCAATATTGCGGTCGGGAGGGTTTAGACATTGGCGGAGAGAGCTCAAATTTCATTTGGATCGATCGCAATAATCCTTGGTATGGTTGGATGCACGTATATTCCATGAACAAAGTTGGGAAAAACATCCAGCATCGACCCATAATAAATCCAAACGGTAGATATGTACATTATTCATTCAATTCACAATAATTTGATGATTTATATACAAATTTTCTAAATCCTTTGTTTGCATTGTTGAATCTCAGATTCAAAGATAATAGAAATTGATAATAATTTTTCAAAAATAATATAAGTCTATATCATCTGCGTATATATGCATGTCGCTTAGATCACTTTGGTTCCAATTAACATATAATAAATATCTTGTAGGAAAATATATTGTAAGATTATATTGCATGGGGTGTTGGCGTCGCATCCTAGTGGACGACATCATTCCTGTGGATAAAGATGGCAAGCCTCTTTTACCACGCACGTCCAACAACTTCGAGCTATGGCCGATGCTTCTTGCCAAAGCATTGCTCAAATTGGTCTCATTAACTTGGACCAGACGCCGCGAGATCGTCGACTTTCATCCAATCACTTGTTTTACAGGTGAACACAACATCCGTTTTGTTTTCAACAAAATAATTAATGTAATTATTTTAGTTCAAAAAACGTTTCTTTCTTTAAACTAATTTCTAACGATTCGTTTCAAAATCCGCTATCTGCTATGAACAAATTAATTACCATAATTGATCCTGTTGACAATTCTAAGAAAGGTTCTATAGTAATATAAATTTTAATAGTAACACAGGCTGGATCTGCTTGACAATGAATATCGCGCGTTTTACGTTGGAAAACAAATGGGATTTCCTAACGAAATATTCCGAACGTTTTGAGTGGACTTCGCAAACCGCACAAGATTATATTCCAGGTATGTCCATTGAATGTATATACTGTACATACATAACGATCTATGGACGTTTCTTCGGTTACCGTATTACGTTATTCCCGTCTATATTTCCGAATAGACAGCTCTGTGAATATGACCAGCGAAACAAAGAAACCCGGAGAAACTTCGCAGCCGCTTGCTGCCGAACCCGGGAAACCTCAACCGATCGCGCTATTTCTCCTCTTGAGCGACATGCGAGCACTCGGAAGCGATGAGGTGCCAGGGCTGTCACCCTGCTGGGATCACATAATTCATATTGTCCAGTTGCGTGATATTCCTCTTGATCCCAAAGATGTAAGAGCATTAAGTCTTAATTCAATGATTATCTCTTGATGTTCTATCACGATGATACTTATGTATGTAAAGAAACTCAGATAGT
Source organism: Acromyrmex echinatior (assembly GCF_024713525.1). Classification (NCBI taxonomy): domain Eukaryota; kingdom Metazoa; phylum Arthropoda; class Insecta; order Hymenoptera; family Formicidae; genus Acromyrmex; species Acromyrmex echinatior. The sequence goes on from NC_141868.1 coordinate 1,866,382, forward strand.
ACAGATTGTTATAAATTCTCTGGGAAATAATAAAGAAATAATAATAATAAAATAATGAATAAATTGTAAAAAATAAGGAAAAGATCTTAGAAGAAATAAAACTGCTAACATTCCAAATAGCTCAAAAGTCTGAAACATGTATAAAGCTAGAATATGAGGAAAATATTAGAAATACAGATATATCAGATATATCTGTTAGATGTTTCTATTCTATTCTTAGATTTTTTTATGCGGACTGTAATTGGTTTTAAATCACTTTTTTTCCTTAAGGTAAAGCCGCCATTAGCAAAGTGGAAATTTCATCGCTGGTTAAAGTGGGCCGTTTCGCGAAATATGATCGATCTTGCTGACTACTTCATCCCGATTCGTTATTTGAAAGTGATCAGTCCTCTCAAAGATTGCAACAGGAGCGTTGGTCGTGATAACAGTGACGTTGCAGGAAACTTGATCTCTTCAAACGAGATCGAGCGGTCCGATAAATTTACTCGGAGAATATCAGACTTACCCACCGCATCGAAAGAAGAAGCAGAGGAAGACGTCAATCGATGGATCGACTTCAATAAAATAGCCTCATACATGACGGAAGTACATCTGTTTTACAAGCTGGAGTACTTCCAGCAATCGATTCAAGTAATAGACGACGTGTTAAAGATAGCCAGTGAGAATCATAATAAGTCAGAAACAGCAAAGGCTGTTTCAATAAAAGAAACTGGAAAGGAAAAAACAGGTATACTTTTATTGAAGTTTCTATCTAAAAAAAATTCTGTCTAAAAGAATTCTAAACAAAGAATTGTCTGGAATTTTTTTAGATAGATATAATAGTATATACTGTTAATTAAAAAAGAAAGATCAAATAGATACATAAATCGAAGGATTTCTTACTATAGCTTATAATTAAGGTTCTTTTTTCAAAGAAATCAGATATTCATAATAAGATTAATTTCAAAAATAAATTGAATTCTTCTTTTCATAAACAAGATAACACACAATGAGATTTCGATCCAATCTTCTTAAAATTTTTCTCGATTTGAAAACTTTTAGACACTCACAATATCAGCAAGATACTAAAATCCAGATACAAACCTCTATATTTGTTCTGCGATTCTCCGAAGAAAAAATTTTTCTTGGTCAATCTTTGCGCCGCACCGAAGAAGAAAAAGGATTTGCACAAAAAGAATTACTTAATCCTTGAAAAGTACAACTGGTTCTTTGTATCGAATTCATCGGATCAATCGATAATTATTTCCACTACTGGCAACAAGTCAAGTATCATGGAATTGGAAGCTGGCAGACAACTTTTGCAGATTCACAGTCGTTTAGACTCAGGTCTGATGATTATTTCTTCAGATACCGATTTCCATCTTGGAGATCAAGCAATTGTGCAACAACTGATGACCACAGAGTCTTACAGAATTGAACAGATATCGAAAATAATTAGCGACAACCTCTGTAAAGCTTATCGATCGTTTGGAACAAGGAATTACCCATCAATGTTGAAAAACTTTTACCAAAGCTACATGCCTAACTTGCAGTTTGCTTCTTTAAAAGAAAATAAAAATTTTCGGACGCTAATACACCATTTCTTCATAGAAGAACAAGTTCGGTTGATCAGGGAAATTGTTCCTGATGAAGAACTCGAAGACATTCTTTACTCTTTAAGAATATTTTTCTTAAATCCGCATATTAGATTAGAATTTCTCGATTTAATGACAAATCAAAATATTCTTCAAGATCTTACAATAAACGAAATTTCGGAAATATGGTTGTCTACATCGGGCAATTGTAAAGAAGTCTTAGATCAAGCTGCAACTACGATTCAATCTTTTCTCAAGATGGCTGTCGTCAAGGGATATAAAAAACTCCACAATCCTGATCACGTTTTTCATACGCAGATTCGTGAACGACTCCTAAAGATATCCGATCTATTTGATTTGTCTCTCGCAAGCAGATTATTGAGGAACGTTATTAATCGTCATGATAATCTGCGTGATCTGTATCCTTGTTCTAAAGACTTCATATACGTTCTGAATATACAGGAATTTAAAGATGTGAGAAACATCAAGCATGAACAGTACTTTCCGATTGTTAGACTCGTTGTAAATCCTAAGCCCAAAGAAGCGGTTCTCGCGGCCTTCGAATTGCTAACCGATCTTCCTCGTTTCGCACTGCGTGTTTTCAACAACCAAAATGGACGCGAGATAACACGTCTTGTGAACCACGTAATTCCAACTCATTACGAATACCTTCCGAATGGTTTCACGGTGTTCGCTTATAGCTGGAGCGATAATCATTTTAAAGAGGTTAACTGGACAATTCGCGTCATTACCATGAAAGGTGACCCAATACTCTATCAACTGGATGAGCAGCAGCTTTTGTCCTTAGAGATCAAACCACCACAATTGAAAGTCGATGAATTAATTGGTACTTATATCCCGAACGCGAGAGATTGTATCTCGCGTTGTATTCTACAAACGACCTCAGAGAGAAGCATTGTTTCGATAAGGTTGACAACCTCTTACAATTTAACGGAAATCAGAATAAAAGTTGTTGATGAAGATGGCAACATTTTGATTGATATAAATGGTGATTCAACGGTATTATTACCCTTAGTGATTTTGAAACATACTACTAGAAATGAGAAAGATTATAGGACTGAGAATAATAGCCAAGATATTAACAAAGAGATGAAAAATGCGAAGAAAAAAAATTTGTATTACATAGAGGCTTTCGTGCTCAACAATAGTTGGCCCCTCACGAATGACGAGTGGATAGTCGTGAACCAGACAAAGATAAAGAGAGCAGAAGATATTAAAACAAAATCTGGAAATAAAGCATCATTAGGGTCAGATTTGTCGACGATGAAGAAGGATACGAAGCAATTCGCGAGTGATGACCAAGCTTTGGAACCACCGTATTGGATTCTTCAAGTTGTTACAGATGCTCGGGACATTGTAGAGGTATGTATTTGTTTCAGTTTATCGGGAAAACTTTTGTTTAAAGTAATTTTAAATCTATCCAAAGAGAAATGACCATCAATTATACATCAATTCGACATCAATTTGTTGAATCATTTAATTTTATTGGGTTAAAAAAATCTATTAGGTTAAAAAGAAACTTAAGAATTATGAAGAGTTATAATGCCAATAATTTTGAAGTTTTTCTTCAAGATAATATTATAATTGTGAAATCATGAAATTGTCTAAATAAGATAAGCATCTTTTATCTAAAAAGTTTGTTTCAAAAAATTATTTCATTAAAGCACGAATGAAATATTTCAATGCCGTGACTTTTATTTTATTTTGTATTAATTTGCGAGAAAATGCATCACTGCCAAATCTGGTGATGATGCCACGTATTGTTTGTGAACTTTAAATTAACATAAATTTACTTTAAAACTCAAAACCATTTTCAAAAATTCAGATACAATGGAAATAATGAAACCTATGATTTTTTAAAGATTATTTTAAATAAGTCAGCCTTAAAATACTTCAAAGTTCTTAGATCACTCTAGATTATCTAAAAATTTCTTAAATAAATTCTTATAATTACTTTTAAAAATTTATTTTAACTTCATTTAAAATAAATTTTCTCTAATATAATTAAGGAAATTGTATATTTAGTCATATTATTCACAAGTCATATATTATTTCACAGATAATTAATACGTTTTTCAATACTATTATAAATCCTAAAATCTTAAATTTTTTTGAAACTTTTCATGTTATATATTTTTAATTTTTTTTTAGAGAATTGATTTTTTTTAAAAACCATTTTTTCTTTATTTTTTTATGTTTATTAGATCTATGAAGACAAAAGTAAAGAGCAAGAAATAATATTGCTGAAAGAAATGTGGTTGAAGGATCCAAGTCAAGCTAAACGTGGAAAGAATTTGCGGAGAGCCTTTTTAAATGCACACGCCTCGAAAATTGAATCTGACATATTTTCGAATCAAAACGGAATACAACTGAAATTAATAGAAGACGAAGATATGGAATTTTGTCTATCGCACGCAAGACAATATAGAACCTTGAAGTCATTAGAATCTTATCACTATTTACCTACTTTGGATTTGACAAAATATATGAAAAACAAGATTGCCAAGTCTCATCAAATAAAGACAAAGAGTGACGATGAAATATTAAAAAGTCAACATACCGTCGACAATCAAATAAATGATTCTGATTATTTGAAGAATTTGGATGACCTAATAAACAAACAACTACGGAGACACTTAAAACACTTTCGGAAAAAGGAGAAAAATTTTTGGCAGAGAAGGTCATTTGTGGACGCTGTTTATGAAACAAGAAAGATTTACATTAATAGTTTGATAGCGGAGAAAGCAAAAAATAAAACGAATGTAAAGAAGAATTAAGAAGATTCTATTTTACAAAATGACTATAAGTACTTAAATATTGAAACAAGAACTGAAACACTTTAAATAATATACACATAAAGATATATCGAATTATTGACTGTTGCAGTAAATAGAAACGCGTAGCAAGAACCTTCCTGCAAGAGCCGAATGAAAGCTACTTTAAGAGCGCTGTTCACTTGAAGAAGCACACCTGTTTTACGTTGATGACTGTTCACGATCCACCTTTTAATGACGCCTCTCTAGCTGCCCAAGAAAGAAATAACGGCGATCCCGATTTTTCATCCGGGACCAGTCCACGCAGTCCAATAAGATTATCATGAAACTACGAAAAGAGGTGTCTACAAGAGAGAGTGCTTCTAGATGTATGTATAATGAATAGTGAGCATGATAAACAATCTCGGATACTGGTGACGTAGTTATCATCGAAAATATTATCGTTCCTCTTCTAATCAGAACAATAAAATTACTTTCGATTTCAATGTCAAACTGACTTCAATCTTAAGACCTCCTGTTTATTCAAAACTACTAAATCTAAGATTATGATTAGAAACATACAATAAAAATTTTTGCAAAATATTTTAAATTTTAATATATGAAAATATGTTTTATGTAAAGCAGCACTTACAATTAATAAAACCGACTTATGAAATATACTAAAAACTTTTTTGTTAATTAATAAATAACCATATATATCTAAAATAATCATATATACCAAATAATAAATATAAATAATCATATATTAATAAATAATTAATAAATAATTATATATACCAAAACAATATGACCATATATATCAAAAACAACATGAATTATATTTACAGCTAGAACAAACTTTAATTAATAATTATATAAAAATAAATGTGATTTTACTCCTTCCAGAAACAAAAAGTTTGATATGTTTTATAAATGTATTATGTCGAATGCAAATATTAGGTGTTGGAATTAATTCGTAGCGTTTTACAAGTGATGGGAAGTACTTTCATTAATGTATTTTTTAATGCTCATGTGAAATAAATAACATTCTTTCATTAAAAAACGCTACGAATTAATTCCAACACCTAATATAGGGTGGGCCATCTATTGGTACGTTTTTTAATTTCGTCGTATGGCAACACCGAACGAGCTACAGACCCGAAATTTTGACAGTTTATTAGTCATACCGTCCGCGGCACGAAACAACATGTTTTCTCTTGAAGAGCGTTTTGAAATTTTAAAAACTTATTTTCAAAGTCAGTGCTGTGTCGCCGAAACTGTACGAATTTTGAAAAGAAATATGGAGCACCGAAGGAGCTATACGCAAATTGGTGAGGAAAGTTCGTGAGAAAGGGATGTTAGTGGATGACAGAAGTGGTCCCAGAGCTCGGACAGTGCGCACACCCGAGAATATTGAGGCTGTGGCCCAAAGTGTGAGACAATTCTAGCTTTGAAAAACAATAGTCCAAAATGTCATTAATAATTGGGGTGACCGAATGGCATACTGTAAGGCCAGTAGAGGGAGCCACATGAACGAAATCGTTTTTCATTCTTGACGCGGATACTTTTAGCTTCACAACAAAAAAAAAATTAATAAAAAATATCAATGTATGCTCATTTGATCGCATTTTTAAAATCGTACCAATAGATGGCCCACCCTGTATTATTTTATTAAAAAATGTTTCTATTCAAATATAATTTACAAGAGTTCTTATTATGTTTTCTTGCCTGTGACATCACAGATATAATATTATGAGTGATAAATTTTAATTTCAATTCCTATTATTAACTGCAATTAACTTTGCAGTTAATTTTATTTTTTCGAGGTCTAAATTTTAGGTGCGATTTAAGTTTCCAATTTTCTATCTCAATTTAATTTAATTTTTTAAGGAAATAGTTTCTAGTCTAATATGATTCTTTGCTGTTTAAATTGTCTTAAGTTTTATATAGTTTTTTGATACAAATATTGAAACAAGTCAAGCCTGTTTATCGTACACGATATACGTCGTGTCAGCTTACGCGCTGATTGCAAGTGCAGCTGCTACTGCATTCAGGATCGGCGTCAACCCAGCTAGTAATCATTGCCGATCATGTTTGTGTGTCGATCTTGTCTGTCTGTCGCGCAGCGAATTACAATTATCGCTGCATCATGCAACAAGTGCATAGGTATTTGCGTTGAATACTGTATTATATAATTAAAAACATTAAGTAAGTATACTCTATTCAAAAAAATCATATCACAAATTTAAGTTACACAATGAAATCATGTAATTAAAACAAATAAATTACATAAGTGATTGTTCCATATCAGTGATTTTTTAAAATTAGAATGTAATTAGAAAAATTATATGATATTAGAAATAATTTTTTATGTAATTTTATTTTTTTTAATTACATATTGATTTGGAACAATCCATGTGATTTATATATGTTTTAATTATATGATTTTGTTGCATAACTTTGTGATGTGATTTTTTTCAATAGAATATATTTTAGATTAAGTCAATTCTGTACTTTAGATTAAGTATAACGCATATAATAGTTTTTATTAAACATACTTTTTTCTTTATTTGTAAGTTATATTAAACCACGAAATTCAAAGAAGGAGTAAAAAGAAGAAGATCAAGAGCTGCGTTCAAAAATATCGCTTAAATGCCTCCGATTTCTTAGATTCATCACCTTGTCCTTATTTAACATTAATATAAGGGTATTGCAAGTCGCAGTACCTCTGGTATTAGTATTATGAAAGGTATTCGACCGACGCTAAAATTTCTTGAATGTTATTCAGGATCATGTCCTGGATAACATTTGTTAAGATCGAAGCCATTGGAGATTATTCTTCTTATTTTCATTTTTGCACTAAAAATTTATTTTTGTGGATTCCACGAGCGTTGTGAGCGTTAAGTGGAACGCAGCCCTAGTCACGTCTTCTCTTTATCGCGGTCTTCTGGGCATTCCATGTCGGTAAGGCCGATTTCTGTGAGGTCTTCGGTCTTACAACTCGATCGTTCTGATCTCAATTATGTGGGACACCCTATATATATATATATATATAAAATAAATATAATCTTTTTTTTTAATAAAATTGTGCGTATCCAAGCGTTACATATGTTGATACGTATATAATTTATGTATCCAATGTTCATAGATATCACAAGCATTACTGATTAAGTGGCTGAATCTACATGGATACGATAAGCATCCATCACTCCGCGAGAAATAGGCCTCGCCGACGATCCTCATCGAAGTAGAATATGTGGATGAGGAGGCGGATTTTACCACGCGGTTCTCTCGCGTTTTATCAGACATCTCGCGGCCTCTCGACTCGGCTTATTGAGTCGCGCTCGAATACGCTTTACGTGGCCCCATTTAGCCGCGCATCTTTACTCTTCCGGATTTTTTTCTCCCTTTATGCATGTATATACACGAGGTTCACGTATACACTGTCGCGTAGCCGCGTTGCCACCCGCATATCATCAGATATCCCCGACCCTGAGGATCCTGAAGAACCACGTTAAACGCCGTCACCAACAATGATTACGTAATACTGATGAAAAGAATTGATGCGCAATCAATATACAAGGTTCATGCTTCTTGATCCTATTAAAAATTTCAATTTTATATTAAGGCAGACTAATAATTAAAATGAGAAAAATTTGAGTTAAATTGTGTAAATTGAAATAGATGATATAAGAATAATTTAATAACTAAAATTTTTTAAAACATATGATTATAATACACTTTTACAAATATATAATACTTTCAAATTATAATTTGTTAATAATATAATTCACAATACCTTATTTTCATTAAAAACTTCTATTTTATGTTATAACACGTTTTTTAATATATTTTTTCAAATTTTTATAGTTTAATTATAAAGTTAAGTAAAATATAAATTATAATTTTATAATTATAGTTCTGGGAAAAAATATTTTATATATAATTATATATAATTCTATACATAATTATATATAATTTTATATATAAATATATATAATTATGTACATTTATATATAAAATATGTTCACCTATATACAATTATATATAAAATTATATATATTTATATATATATAATTTTATATAATTATATATAAAATATTTTTTCCGGAGTATTTTTATAATTTAAATCAAACTTAAAGATGAAAAGATGAATTAAAGTAATTAGAATTTTATTAAAATAATTATAATTTAACTTAAACTGTAATTTAAGTAGAATTATAAACTATAAATACTATTATTATAAAATTATAATTTAAATTTTACTTAAATTTATAATTTCAGTAACTATAAAAATTTGAATTAAAAGCATTATATATAATCCAAAATGATTTAATGATTTGAAATTAAAACTCTTATAATTAATTAATATAGTAGAATATCCATATACATACCATATTTAAAATAACATTTATTATGTATACACTGGACTAATTACGTATCCTTAAACGAACTTCAGAAGTGTCGACCTATTTCTGATTTCGGTCTAGAAATCCATAGGCCAATGTCACTCGGATTTCTCAATTAAAGCTACAATCTCATTCGATAACGTCCAAATAGAGATATGCGCAATTGTAGAATGTCCAGCAACAAGAAAATTACGAAAATTGTGAAAGCTTATCTAATATCAACTAGGAAATTACGAAAACGCATGTAATGCGTGGAATATCTTAGCCACACGAATCAAGACCGCTCCTTCATTACATAATTATTCCTGATGTAACCACATAATATACACTATATGTATATATTAGTATGATAGATTATATAAGAAACAATAGAATAAAATTTAATCCTAAGGAATAAAATAATTTTGAAAACATATATCCGCTATATATCCGAAATGATAAAATAATAAATTAATGGTTTTTATATATTTTATATTTTTCTTTTACATACTAAATTAATCCGCTAACTGATAATCGAAATTTAATTTAATAATTTAATTTGTAAGCTAAATACTTTTATCTTACAATAATAAACGATTTGTTAAGACCGTATGTGTGAATACACAACACAAGTAAGAATTTAATGTATTATTACGGTCGAAACTGGATCTTAGATGCTTTTAAATAATTTCTATGTGAATTTATATACTACGTAGTTAATTTTTATTTTACATCTCTCTTTTTCAAAGGAATTAAAATTAAGTAATAAGACGAACATTAATAGTTTTAGAAGTGAAATTTTTTTAGAACAGAAAAGTGGAAAAAGGAGAATTTATTTTCTTGATTTTGAGCAAAGCATACAATTAGTTACTTATTGCACGGTGTCCTCGAGACAGATCAGTACCAATTAATAAATTGACACGAGCAAAAGAGCTTACTCCCCTGACTTCCGCCAATTTCGCGCAAATCGCATTCTTGACTGATCGATCAAGCATCCAAGCGCATCCTTTCGGAATGTATGCACGCGTGCACGCGCGCGTGTCCGTGCCTTCACACATGCGTGGTGTTAACAGCTAAGTAGAAGGGGTGGGCCCGTCTTGTGTCGTCGTCGTCATCATCTTAACCCGAAGAGGGGGAGAACGAGATCGACGCGATGTGTGGACCAGAGGAAGAGGAGAGAGAGAGATACAAAGCAGAGAGCAAGAGATAAGGATGGTTGAAGATGTCGAAGAGAAATAAAGAAAGAGAGAAAAAGAGAGAGAGAGAGAGAACCCTCCCAGATGAGCCCTCTCCTCGAGTCTACAATCTACAACTCCAGTCTCGCGTCGAGTCCCGTCGCGGCGCATCTTTCCGAGGTCCGTCTCTCTTGGGACCGATCGATCTCGAGCGGGCCGAAGGATCGATCGCTGATCCAAAAGTCGGAAGTCGCGTAGGTGTTCGGAAGTATTATACATAATATGTATATATTTATATCAAGTCTTTTTACTTTAATTTTCCTGATTGGTGACGTGGATTTTGACTTGAAAACTATACATTGCTTGCGTGTGTCTCTCCTAGATATTTAAATGATATACATATATTATTGCTTAATAAGAAGATAACATTGCGAAAAAATGAAATATTAACGAACTAGAACGTAGAATAAAATTATGCCTCAAGAATCCGTTATAAATTTTCTTGTTAATTAATATTTATTTGATATTTGAGTTTAATTATATTTTATCTCTCTTTCTCTCTCTCTCTCTCTCTCTCTCTCTCTCTCTCTCTCTCTCTCTCTTTCAAAGCGTTCACCCAGATACAGAGAGTTCAAAAAGAATTCAGAAATAATTCAGTCATATGTCATCAATTCTAAGTTCATTTTTATATGGAAGAATTGTTTTTGGAACTTTACAGAAAAAGAAAAGTTTTCTTTTTACATCTGAAAATGAATTCAAAATTGATGACATACGACTGATTTTTTTTTTTAACTCTCTCTGTGTTATTTGGGTTAAATATGTGCAATCATAGAAAAATTTGTCCTAAGAAAAGATTTTCAATTTGAATCTCTAAATAATCTTCGCCAAAGATCTCTCTAGTCCGTTACGTTAAAACAGAAAAATTGAGCACCACGTCGCCAATCGTATTATAAATTATTCGCGGCACGAGTCAGGAATTAGATCAAGTCGCAAATCTAAACTGGATCTTGATTCGCAGAGTGCTGACCTAAGCGAGCGATTTTTTGAGAATGATCTTTGATCGCGGCTCTCGGCTTCTTCACGCGTGATCGCGCGCGTTGGAGATCACGTCACGTCGAACACAGTCAATCGCGATATGCGCGATCGTCGACTAACCCACGCGTGTCGCAGATCTATTAATGCGAATATTTGCGAGCGACTCGTGCTAGTTATGGAATTATATTAGACTGCTGTTCGTTTAAACAGGTACGTCCGAAAGATGACCTTTAAACTCGTCGCGATGAAAATTTTATTTTCTAAAGGAAGAGAATCCTTTTCCTTTTTAAATATTCTTTCCTTAAATGAGCTCTCTTGTTTTCAAGAAAAATCTTTTTGCTGAAACGAAAAAATCCGTACCTCTACGAGAAAAGAGCAAATGTAAGACGAAACAAATTTTGATTTAAAAACCTATTTTTATTCCTATTATATCACTAAATGAATTTTTCTCGGAAATTTCCACTTCCTCGCAAAAAGGAGCTTTCAATAGCTTCGATAACGCCGTGGTACAGACTTTATGAGCTCATTCGTTACGGTGGTGAAACTCTCAAAGCTGGAACGCTCCAGTCGAGGTCCTATCTCAATTCATTTCGCTGGTAATAGGACCTGTTCTTTTTTCGCGGGAGCCGCTTACGTTTATGAAACTTTAAAGATAGGCTTCAAGCGTTAGTCGCGCCTTGCGTTATGATAACGAATAGAAACTGCACGAACAACGTTGCAACAAATTTGCGAGACTTGCTTTAATTGAAACCTCCTTTTCTTTTTGTCACTGAAAAACGTAGAAATCATTCAAAGAAAATTTTAAAAAATGAAGGACAAACAAATTTTTTAATACGAAACTGGTGATACACTTCAATCTTTATAATTTTCAAATCTTTAATTTAAAAAGTGAAAAATTTGTATGTCTCTGGATTACTATTTGTATAAATAAATATTAGTATTAATTTTTAAATATGTCGGGACAAGAGGACGAAGTTAGAATATTCCTAAAACTCTCATTGCATTTATAAATTTTCTATACTCTATTGCGTTAAAATATATAAATGCATTTTAGTAAACAGATAAATTGTTCGCCACGACAGTGCGAATTTAATCATGAATTCTTGCCTCTTGCTCGCCAAAACGCAATGGTGGATATTTATATCAGAAGATAGTTGCTTTTATCTCATCGTACTAATTTGGCGCTTCCGGAAAGGCATCACAGTCACGAGCGAATTATCGCATGTTATGTTTCTCGACGAGAATTCACGCGGTAAAATAGAAAAAGGAGGATGTTTAAGTTTCATATGAAACATTTTTTTTCTAATTAATCGATATTTGTGTAAGGCATTAGGTAATTCTCGTTCACAGTTCAGAGTTAAAAAATAAAAAATAAAAAATCAAACAGGCATTTACGGAACGATATCCTATAAAAGAGCTATAAATTGTTTTTATAGGCAGTGTAATGATCGCGATAACTTGGGAAAATCCTTCAAGATCAATCGAGGATCATGTGTATTAGGTGCGCGAGTATCGAAGAGATCGCGAGTTAAAAGGATAATCCGGGATAGCATCGAAGAAGGAATCGGATCAAAGATAGGAAGCTACAAGTTCCTTGCGCAGAATGTTTACACTGCTATTGCTGACGATCTGGATCGTCCTAACGTCTGAGTTCGTTCAGGACGGTGTAGCAACAGGGCAACGTTACACCCCAAATCCGATTCAAGATCTGGATAACACTTTGCAATCGGTACCACCTCTCGGGTGAGTATTCGCAATAGAATCATCGCAAAATCTTAGCAAAATTGTAACAGACAAATTTCGGGCCATTTTTTATTCTGACCACAGCGTAAAAATTGTCAGATAACATATAAGTATTAATAAAAATTTCATAATCGTAGTGTCACGAATCAGAAATATATATTGTAAAAAAATTTCATATATAATTGCAATAATTATATATGGATAATTATATATTATGATGGATAATTTTGAGATCTATTATTAAAGGTATATATATTTACACACATTTATTTATTGCAAGTTACAAATTATATATGTAAATAGAATTATTGTCTGTAGTGATTAAATTATTTGCAAAAGACGATTAAAATTAAGTTTATAGAAATATTTGTGTAATAATTCGTCAACGAATTATGTGCAATTTTTCTTAAGCTATTAGGTGTTGGAATTAATTCGTAGCGTTTTACAAGTGATGGGAAGTACTTTCATTAATGTATTTTTTAATGCTCATGTGAAATAAATAACATTCTTTCATTAAAAAACGCTACGAATTAATTCCAACACCTAATATGTTATCAATATGTGCAAACATAAAAATGCAAACATAATATTTGTAATATTACCATCATACATATAATATTACAAAAATTTATACTTTAAATAAAAATTATAAAATATACTATTGTTATTATCATACATAAATATTTATACAAATAAAGATAAAAGGTACTAATTTTTGTAGAAATGTACAATTTTATATATTTTACTATAAATTGTGTAATTTTTACACACATTATTTATGTAATTTTACATACTTCTCTTATAGTGTGCATTTACAAAATAGACAATATCTATATATTTTAAGATAAAAAATTGTACAATATAACAAATTGACATAAACATTTTATATCCAACAAAAAATTAATTAAGAAGTAATTTTATTGAAAAATAACACTTACGTTTATAACAATTTAGATTTTTTTCTTTTTTTAGTTCTTTGGCTTTTATTATCGCCTTGCAAGAAAATGCAATAAATCAAACTTTAAAATTGCCTATAATAGCTGACACTGGAAAATGTAATAAATTGAGGATGCTTTGTACTGTGTAATCAAGGCTGTAGATAACATTAACAAAAAAGAATGTCTACAATGACGAAATATCACATACTTTGTTGTCCTTGACGAACTACGATCACTTAAAAAGATTAAATCGTCTCATATGAGAGCGCGAACATCTCGTAACAAGTCGGTACTTATTTCGCTAACAGTGCGGATCTCTCGAGAATGAATGATTCCGATGATTCCCTCGCGCGACCACCGTCCTCGTGAATTAAATGACGCGATAACACCTAATTGGGTTATCAGAGTGTTACGTTATGCGCGGCGCACTGAATTCTGTCCAAGTCGCGCCTATTTTTTTGCAACAGGAGTCAAGTCGCGCAAGATAAAGTCTTGCACTTGCGCTATTTTCGCGGCTTCTCTCCGGCGATGATGATTTCGCGGCCGCGCGGAAAGCAGATGGGATAATAAAATGGGATTATTCGCACGCGTACACATTCATTGCGACCAATTGACAATGGCATGCACGCGACGGAAATTATTTTTCCCCGCGTGCGTGCCAAGTGCGATTTATCCGTCTGGCTTTGTCCGCAAATTTCTGATAACTTCCACGTCCGGAAGCCTCACGGAGTAATATTTAAGAAGTTTGTGAGACCATCAAAGAGTGCGCAAATTGAGTATATGAACATATCCATGCTGATATCGATGGTATTAAAAAAGGAGTTGAATGTTTGCATAATTGCGCGAATCATTACAATTCTAATCCGCGTGGGAATATCTGCAGATCTCTTTATGGAATAATCTAGTGGTTTCAACACTAATTTCCATTACTAATTTCATTGTTATAATATGCTGCAACTACATGGATACGCTCAGAAAAAAATGTTTGATATTATTACTTTGTTTTTGATATTTGTGACTATTGTATAGTAAGATAATTATGATTAGGAGCTCTATTTTTATTACTGTTATGGTTATTACTTATAATGTTATAATAATTACTAATCATAACTAAAAAATAATAAATATATATAATGTGATAATAACAATAATTATATTTACAGTTTTATATAAAAAAAATATATATATAGTTGGTACTGAAAATTATAATTAATTTACTATGCAATTACAGTATAATACCAAACATTTTTTTCTCAATGTATTAATACTTTCGTGCTGTCGGGAAAAATCAGAACACGGATAAAAATTAATTCGCTTAAGACACACAATTGCATGTCGCTATAGAATTATTTAATTTACTCGAGAGAATTACATTTGTTTGTTCAATTACAGTTTTTCCTATATATAAAATCAATGTATTTAACTTGCATTGATCGTTTTACTGGTATGACATAGGCCTCAGAAATTATAATCTTTCTAGTGAAGTTGAGATATGAATAAGCTCGATCGTTACATTATCTTTAGAAGAATACAAATGATAAATGACAAAGTTCAACGATTGTAGGGCATCTGTTATCTGTAGTTCACTGATTATGCGTTTTACAATCCTTCGCGTGTTCGTTGAGGCGCGACAAGCATACATATTTGTTCCATTTTGATTCTCGCACCTTCTCGCCAAGTATAACGAAGTTTCAAATCGCATTTTCTCGCATTTTTACGCGACGTATTTCGAACGTGATCAAATTCAAGTGGACATTGACGCGGATGGAATGGCGATCTGTCGGATGTAGGTCCCATCGGAATTGTAGCTAATTGACGTTATGGTATTAATAACGCTCTCTTAAATGTCGCCGATTAAGTAACGCTACCTAAACAATGCTTTTAATTGACTCTGACAGAGCACTCGTTAAGACGTCTACATTAGTAAGGAGCTCGTTTAACCCTTCCGGTCGCGTATGTCCCCTTTGTCGGAATGTTCAGACTCGGTTTAAATTGTTTGGAAATTAAAAAGAAATCTTTCATATACCGATTTACAGCTTTTTAATTTAAATTTTTGTTATTTTTATAACTTGTAATGTAACTCAATTGTTTTGTAACTTACAACTCAAATAATTTTTCATTTCCTAACTTTAGTCTATGAATAATTCAAGATGCTTGTAATCATAGACATAGATCACATAAAATAAAATATTATAGACAGTATTCACAGTCCATTCTTATTTTTAAAATTATTAAGTAACGTCTTAAGACAGGTCTTTGATTGATTTATAACATATTAAGACAGTACTTAAATCAATCATAAATATGATTAGAATTGCTTATAAATAAAAACAACTTTTTAATTTAAATTTTTCTTATCTTTATAACTTGTAATTCAGCTTAAATATCTTGCAACTTGTAATTCAAATAATTTCAAATAACTAATACCAATCTATGTCTATATATTTGTAAATAATATTATAACTCACATAATTTGAAATCATTAACTTAAATGATTCAAAATACACAGTAAAAATTTTGTATTCGTATTAAAAACTGTTCTTATTAAAATTTTTGTGTTAAATTTTTAACACAAATTTTTAACATATCCATAATTTAACATAATATAATTGAGTTAATTGAATATTCTGCTATAAATTGATATTCAATATTTATTTCTATAATATTCAAATAATAAAATTTATAAATAAGTTAACAAATGATATAAAAGGAATGCAATTTTAACGTAAATTCTAAGATAAATAATAAAATATGTTAATTTAACATTATAATTATAAATATTAAATTTACTAAAACGTATTAATTATTACATATTATAAATGCTAATTTTACTAAAGAAATATGCTTTCATAATTGGCTTACAAATTGTATCAGTATTGATGATTTTTGTATTAATTTTTTAAAATAATATTTGTATTATTTCCCAATTCATTTTATATTAAATTAACACAAAAATTTAAGTGAATCAATTTAAGACATGTGAAATTTAATAAACAAATTTTCCAATTGTATACTTATATTACAGATTTACATTCATTAAAGTTTTCTATTAATATTGTGCTTTGTACCTTCCGAAAAAAATCCGTCTTGAATAAAATGATCAACTCGATATGAGAAGTGAAATTGGATTAGAAAATAATGTCACAAATGCAAAAAGTGCAAAACAAGAATTAAGTAAACTTTTATTGACAAACGTTTCCTTCTCTACCATGCGAGTTGCAACCGCTACATTATCTGATTAATAAACGACGTATCCATGTTAATTAATTAAGAAGGCGGAGATGGAATGCGGACAGGAGCGATAAAACGGCAAGGAGCACCCCGGAATATGAAATGCATCTATCGCGATATATACTGATTTTTATCGACGCGCGCGAGAGATGACCCATTCACCGCCATCCGGTGCGCATCTATGTTGTGCTGGCGATTCATCATTTCGCCGAATGACGAATGATGCCCTCGCGCGCGGAATCTCGACGCGCCGTTCGTCGTCTTTTCGATTGTCACTGATAACACCGAGGGAATCATGCGAATGATCGACTGCGTAATCCGCGAAAAAGATCCTCGCCTGGGATGGACGTGCACTGGCACTCATCCGACAAAGAAATATCGTTAGGTATTATAATAATAGAACGGTGCTATCGGAGATAACATTATCATGTAAGTGAATCTAAAGCTTCCATCCATACAATATAAAATAATTCGTATTTGTGTTCAAATCTGTTATTGTTAAAATTTTGATGTTGAACTTTTAATGTCCGCATGTTAATTTAACATAATGTGTTTGTGTTATTTGAATATTTTTGTTAAATTAATATTCAACATTTTTTAGTGTTAAAATAATATAAACAGTGTGAACAAATTGTAAAAATTAATGTAACATTTTAGATCAATAAATATGATGAATAAATATGATGAATAAATAAAATAAATATCTCTTTGCAGTGACATGTTTATAATTTATACAATTGCTCCTTAAAAGCACAAACACAACTTTTAAATAATCAATATGTTCTGTTTAGAAATATAAACATTATTGCAAGAAATGGACGAAAAAGCGCTGAAAAGAGTAAATATGACTTCACCGATGTTTTAACGTTGCTAAACTGAATAACTATGCATATCATATGCATTTATTAAAATGTATATTTTAATTAATTAAGTGTGTATGTTTACTAAATTTTACGCTTTGACTGTGACATATATATGTATATATATATATACACACACACACACATAAAGTATGTTTCTTGTGGATGTTCAAGATCGAAATGTAAATAAGGAGATTTCGGCACATTGCACATCATTTACGTTCTGTTGGATGAATTGGATTCTAACGTTGCTCTTGTTAATAGAACAACGTGAAAAATAGAGTTGATTTTAAGTATAACGTGATCACCATTTAAAATTATCCATGGTTAGTTGAAACTACTTAGACTGATTTAAGCCGCGTATTACGCGACGCCCGGCGGCAGGAAGTGAAGAAGCAACTCGTAGGGATGTAAAGGCGGTCAGCATTAGAGCCGCTATCGCAACCTTTAATGCAACTCCGTGACGAGACGCCATTCGTATTTTATCGATGTCTATTAACGTTTTCAAAACGAAACAGAAAAAAGAAGAGATCGACAATAAATAAATAAGAGACTGCAGTCCAATAGATGATCGACATATTCACTCAAGTTTTTATAGCTCCGAGAGGATTTTTACACTTTTTACATTTATCATTTTTTACTCCGGTTGCACTATTTTCGTTACATTGTGAGCTTTATTTGAAATAAAATATTCGTATTGAACACCTGAAAGCACTAGTCCTCGAGAAAATTTTGTTACGAGTGTACAGGAAGCCACTTCGAAGTAATGAAGCTGTCAGCAACCAAAGGTTGTTAAACCTAAACGACATACGCTATGCAATGATAAGAAGCACGTCAAGTTGTTTTTCTGTCGCTCATTGCGCCGACTAATTTTGATTTGAGCATAATTTACTAAATCGTTACTGTCCGCGCGATTGCAGAGCAATAATTTCCGACAAGAAAAGACAAATGATTACGCAAGCTGGCATTGCCAGGATTGCGATACCGCAAGCAAAGTTTTATATCACGACCCGGAAGTATTCCGAAGTACCAAAGTTTCGTGGGTTCTTTTTTTAATTAAAGATATACTGGGTAATTCTCGTATAAGTGATCATCTTTTATTTCGTACTATTAGAGATAGATCTAATAAATATAATATTAAATTTAATAGTTCTAACTAAATTCTGCTCTAAGCACAGTGATTAGAAAAATTATCCATGTTAGAGAACAAAGAGATATGCCTAATTTTTGCACGTGAAATAAATATTGCGATATAATAAAAGTTGTAGCGTTTGTTATATGTTCAGAATGATCAGAACTCTATAACCTATTAAAAATTAACTAATTCTAACCTTTTAAGGTTCTAAGATTCTAGAAAAGCGTTATTTGATGGGTCTAAGAATCAAGAAATGTCGATGCTTGTCTTTTCGCGCACAACTTAATTGTATGTCGCAATACTTCGTGTCGTGACTGACACATTTGTGACACGACGCTCGTTTAAGGAGACCGCAAACAATTGCTCCGGCCATGTTTTTTGCAGTCCTTCACGCTATTGTTTGTTTGCCCCTAATCGCAATGGAAAAGCGACTGCTTTTGATCGCCTTAATTTTAATGGCCCGCAATTCGCGCCGTTTGTTCTGAAGCTATTGTAGTTTCCAATTGGACACTGTCGTAAGCAGTTAATCACTCACATTAATTAGGTCTATTATCTAGATGCTAGTCATTTATATGGTTCTATTAAGACACTATTAATTTATTGAAAATGATAATAACAGTGCAATAAATCAGTTTTTTCTTCTTCGACAAGTAATGAGTTTTGTAGGGTTTATTACTGAAGAAAGGTACATATATGCTTTTAAAATAAATTTCTTCAATTATTATCCTTCAATCTCAGAAAACAAATTGTTATTTGTTATCATCAAATGTCTTTGACGATATTTGGATGTAAAAATGATGAGAAATTACGTCATTTTGTTTTTTTTTATTTTTAGAAACTCCGCTTAAATTCTTTATATAATAATGCAAATTTGCAATATATGTGATATATAATTATAAAGAATTCAAATATTTTTTTGCAACATATGAAAATGAATTTGATCATTTATCATATAAAACTGCTTTTATCGTTTATAATTTTAAGTGATATATTGAAATAATAAAATTTATTAATAGATAATATTTAATGTCATAAAATTAAATTGATTTACAAGGTTTCTATTTTAAACACCTGAACGATGATTCTTACATATTTTGCTCCGTAAAAATCCATGTATAATGAAATATAATGATAATATTTTAATCTATATTTATTCTTTTATTTACCTTTTTATTTTTTTATTTATAATATCTAAATATAAAAATCACAATTCGAGTGTTGCAAATAGAAATCTTGTAACAATGTATAAATTAAATACAGTAATTATTCATTTTATGATATCAAAAGCACTATTACATCTAAAAAATATATCTATATACATATATTAAATCAAGTTGACATTTATGGTACATTTAGAAACAGTTTTTAAAGAAAATAATAATATTATGAAAGTAGGTATTAAATTAATTATCAATTTAATAAATAGAATATTAATATTCCAAAAATAAAAAATATTAGATATGAGATTCGCTGTGTCGTTACTTATACCTTTGTGTAATAATATAAAACATCGGCTCGAAAAAGAATTAAATAAATAAATTCGATCAAAATTATAAATAAAAATTGAGAAAATTGAAAATTGTTTAAAATTATATAAAAAATGTGAAAAGCGTAAAGAAAGTGAGGTTTGTATTTCCGTCAAAGAGATGAGCGTGAGTGATCTCCGCGAAAAGATCTTCAAATAAAGATATCGACCGATGAACACATTGCGCATTGATTTCAGTGCTTGTTAGGACACGCTATCATTATGGGCGGGTGTTAAAATTACACCCTGTCGACACGGTTATAACAGCACGCCACGTGTTGATCGGCGCGATCGGACACCGCGATACAAGCTCAACAGTGAACCAATCTCCCAAGGAGCATTCATTTGCATACAGATTGGATTAAGCTTATTTCGGCTACGAGGTGATGATCGACCGCGCTCCTCGTAATTCTGCCGTCAATTATCATTATTATTATTATTATTACCACCCGAACGCGAGCTTCGCTACAATTTTCCAATTAACGACGCGTATCAAAGTTAGTCATCTCGCCGATTTCCAACTTTTGCCGTAATGACAATCGGTGTTTTAACGGGATCTGATTTTTATCGTCGATAATAAGAGTAAAATACAAAAGAAGATAAACTCAAATTCAGGATGAAAGAGACTTTAAAGATTTTTCACAAAAGTCAAATAAATCCATTTTTTAAATTTGAATTATGGAGCCAAATTGTACTCTACCAGTAGCGTCACATCAGGAATAATTTTATTTCGACAAGAATCAAATAGAAAATGGGAAATAAGTATAAGAGTTTAACATTTGCAACGGCTGTTTTTGTTAAAAACAAACATAAAATTTTGTAAATAAAAGCTGAAAAAATTATTACTCTAAATAACATATTTTCTTCGTCTTTATCATTATTAATGATTTAAAAAAAGTAAATATGAAATATTATGGGATAATTAGATAGCAAAAATATAAAATTTTCACACAAACCAAACAATTTTAGTTTTTTTTTCTAAATGGAATAAATGTTTTAAAATATTTATTAAAATAATGTTTCTAAAACTTTATACATATATATCTACTAGATATATGTTCGGAGAAAGGTAATCATGTTTATACAATATATTTTTTTTAGTTTCTTGAAAATTTGACTTTTCCCACTTGTTTGATTTTTGTAAAAATACTCTAAAATTACTCTTAAACGAGTTTGAGAAAAGTTGAGTTCTTTATAACACTAAATTATCCAAAATGGCTCTCACTTCCTTTTTTTAAGTCGGGAGATTGTTCACCGATGTAATCGCGTGTAAACATCCGTCAGGTACACACCTCGAGCAGTTAGTGGGCCACTGTTTGAGCAAGATTGCTTCATCACGCGCTGTGCACACGCATTAATATCGCTTTACAAGCGTCCGCCATAATCCGCCAGCTCCCACGGCAAAGGTGATACGCACCAGGCATGTAACGCGTATGTCAGAAGTCACGGGAGGAGATATACGAAAAAGAAAAGTGTGAGAGATGCCGGACACGCGAGTGCATTAATCTCCCTCGCGCCAACGAAACGAGAAATGCGCGAGTTGCCTCACCGAGTCTTGCTTGAAAGACACGCGAGGGAATGCAAAGGCCGGCCGCATTGCAGCGAGAGAGCCTCAGCGCGATCTCGTTCGAGGGATCTTAAAATCGCAAAATCTTGGATTTCATCTCTGATACGAACATATCTACTGAGTCAGTACGCCGGAACTCGGATATTTCGGAAGATTATCCAAGCATCGTGTTCAATTTTGAAGGAAATTCTCTTTACGGTCGAAGAATCGTTGAATTGACAAACCCTTACAGAAATTTAATATTGGAAAGCAATTACCGAGAGAATATTGTTGAGAGGAAGAATTCTTTAAGATGACTTTTCAAAGATTTATACAAAAATATTATTACGGGTATCAAAAATTTTATTAGATCTGTCTTGATTAAATATGGCCTTCTTTACTCATATATATTGAACTTCACAAAGATCTCACTCTTTAAAAATGATCAAAAAGTTATCGTTCTGTAAGATGTCTTCTAAAAAAACTTTTTATAGTATCTACTTATAAATATTGTTAGTAAGCAATTATACGACACCGCCATCAGACGCGGCGGAGTTCTGTAAAAATTTCTCGTAAAAATCATGAATAACAAAAAAAGAGGCGCAATGTTATAGATAAATATATGTAAGACATTGTAAAATCATTTATTTATGTTTTAAGAAAATGATTTTTTGAAGTAAGCCGTTAAAATAAGGTTCCATGAATGGATAAAAGTAAATTAGATATATTTTGACATTTAATTTCGTTTAGTTTTGTATCAAAAAATTAATTAAATAATTAAGTTAGTCGGTTAAAATTAATTAAGGACTTCGATATTTATAAGAAATCAGATTTAGGAATTCTTTTAGATGTTATTATGACATATTCTTTTTTTGTATTTAAAATTGACATTGGACAACTTATTGATTATGTTATCTTCAAGATTGTATTACCGAACATCCTACTCTCAAACATGAGCTCTTGAGAAGTTCTGGTAACATAATGCTTATTAGATAATTAATATTGGAAGGACCGAGCAGCCTGCATTTGGTTCCTCGCGAAATTCGAACTGCTATTAACTTTTTTAACCTTTGCTTCTACATGATATCCTCTTGTATGTTTTATTATTTTTTATGTTTTTAATTTTAGTAAAAAAAATGTTTCAAATATATACATATAAAGTGATGATTGAATTTTTATTTGATTGTCTATATCCAAAAGAACTATTTGAAATCAATTAACTGACTTTGTTAATTTGATATTCGTATATATTTTACGATATTTACAAATTTATGACTTTAAATGTTCAATAAATTATATTATTATCTATAAGTTATATTATTATTAAAATAATTAACATTAAATATGATTAATTAACGTTAAATATGATTATCTATACATTTCGTTTCTTTCTATTTATTGTTTATAAAATAAAGTGTGGAAAAAAAAATCAAATTGATTCCTACGGTCTTTTCTTTTAGGGAGGTCGTCAAATCCAGTCTTTTAGCGCAAAACAATAGTACTTTTAATATTCAAAATAAGTAATTAATTACTATCTTTTAGTATTAGCCAGTATTAAATTAGATTTCTGTAAGGGAAGTTCAATGTCCTCTGAACCACAGCCCTATAAACCTTGTGTTAGATAATGATCGCGTTATCGCCCTTGCGATAAAAAATGGCGTGACGTGAGAAAGCCAGCGTACTCCGGCGTTTGCGATTGCGGCGCCAAGGAGCCTAAGTGGCGGTGTTTAAAGCCGGTCGCGGTTCATAGCAGCTGACGTTAATTACGAGGCGCCAGATGTGAATGGCCGCCTTGTTCCGAGGTGGCACTCCGCTCTCTTCCTATTCTTCCTTTTCTTTTTCTCTGTCCCTCTCTCTTTTTCTCTCCTCTCTTCTTGCGCGTGCCACGATGCCGCGGAAACGCCACGTTTCCGCTTGCGGCATCTTCAAGCTAGCCATAAAGAGCAATCTATGACTCATGATTAATTCTTGCTTCCATAATTTCAGAAATTAATAAGGAAACTGCTCGCGGTCCTAAAAAAATTCATGTATTCTGAATTCATGTATTATGAATCTCATTTTGTATGTAGATTCTTTTACAAAATCATGTGTACATATATATCAGAAATCAAAAAATATGTTAAAAATGCTTCTAGGCCGAACGTATGCAGATCGAGATACAAAAACTATTGCTGTCCAGGATGGTCAAAAAAATTGGAAACAGGCTTATGCGTCATTCGTAAGTACTGATCTAATTTTACTAAAACATTATTTTGCTAAAATTTATAATAATAATAAATTAATTATGCATATGTATTTATAATTATAATTATATATATATATATATATATATATATATATATATATATAAAATTAATTATGTAACTACGTATGGTAACTAATAATAAAAACAGTGCCAATGGACACAGTAAAAAGGTATGAAAAAAGCAAACTGTGAAATTAAAATTTTTGTTTATAAGCTAAATTCAAAATGTAAAAATATGATCGTTTCATTCTTCCTTAAATTTTCAATTAATTAATCAATGTTATATTATAATTAATGATTTTATAAATTAAAAGAAGCAGAATTTAAAATACATAATAACACGAAATATAATAATTTGTATCCTTTCGATTCTATCATAATCGAACCTCCCGCGAGATATTCGCGGAATAGAAAGCGTTATTAATATCGGGCGAGAGGAACCACTTATCATTACCGATACTGCTCGGGAATGATAACAATCGATGCAATTACGTAACGGACAAATGGACATTTATACGATACGAACGGCCGCCTCGAATAAAACTGGTTTAATGACCTGTTATGTGCTTCCTGTTGATCACATTGTCTGATGGTAATGTGGCCGCACTTCGTTCGCGATTTGCATTCCGTCACAATTTCCGGGTGTCTAACAATATAATTATTAACAATAATTAGTTCGTAATGTCTTAAAAATGTTGAACCATTAACATCATGCCTTTTAATTATAATTATTATAAATTTGCATTGATAAGATTTAATTTAGTGTAGCAATAAAATAAAAACAGTCTAGGCTCTCTCTGTTTATGTAAAAAATTGTAAACATCAAACCATCTAAATTCCCTGCCTTTTAAAATTTTCGCTGCAGTTAGGTAAACTATTTCTAATCGCAAAAAAAAGAAGTAATGGAAATTCAAGACTAAAGATAGGTCACAAGTTCTTGCAAACATCATTCTATTCTTCTTGGCATTCCAAAAGTCAGAACAAAAACAGAACTTGTATTATCAAAATTTGTATTATGGAAAGCACCCTTCACTTCTTTATATGTATATGTGATTGTTTTGGATGACATTTATTGATTCCTTGTTAAATTTTGAGATTAGATTTTAAACAATATTGAAAATCAACTGATAAAATTAAATAAACATGAATGGAAAAACACGTATCATATTCGGTCAATCATCTAAAATTTTAAATATCATCTATTGTTTTAGCGATTTGCGCAAAACGCTGCGGTCCTCTTGGGAGATGCATAAGACCGAATATCTGTTTATGTGAGGGCGGCGTTGTCGCTTCCGCTTGTGGCAATGGTCAAAGCAAAGGTGAGACATATACCGGATGTTCCCCAGAGTTTTCAAACCAATCCTTTTGTAAAGTTGTTAGTCATTTTTAAACGGTTTTGAAGACAATAGCGGATTTATTAAAAATAAAATTTGTTGATGATCTGATCAACAAATATGTCATCAACAGTCATCACCGCTGAGACCGGAAATGGCGGTGATCGCGGCGATGCAGGCAGATGTAAGGTTCATTGCATAAACGGAAACTGTGTCGACGGCCGATGTCAGTGTCGCAGCGGATACCAGGGAGAATTCTGCAATGAACGTAAGTCCAATTAATCTCGTAAATTGAAATAAAATCATAGATTCTTACGAGATTTTTACGAAAACAAATTACAATTCTATCTTGAATTAGAGCACATCTTAGATATTGAAAAAGAGAAGAGAAATAAAGAATTATTTTAAAAAATAACTAATAATAATTATTAGAAGATCACTTCTTAACTAGCAATTTGTCGCGAGCCCTGCTTAAACCAGGGAAGATGCATTGGTCCAGATCGTTGCGCTTGCATCTACGGTTACACCGGAAGACGTTGTGAAACCGATTACAGGTAAAATAATGAATATATCGATGTATCGCCTAGTTATACTTTCATGTACTTTCGTGTCTAGGACCGGACCCTGTTTCACCAAAGTAAAAAATGGTCAATGCTTGGCAAGTCTTCAAGGAGTGGTTTGCACGCGACAGTTGTGCTGCGCCACGGTGGGCAAGGGTTGGGGTCATCCCTGTGAGAGATGTCCAGCCAGACTGGATTGTGAATTGGGTTACTTGAAAACTAATCAGGATCAATGCGTCGGTACATTAACGTCTCATTCATTTTTGATATACACGTTATCCTGATTATCATCAAATGTCTCACTTAATCATTAAAATATGTATAACTTAAAAGTTTTATAGTTATTGGAATAAATCATAATTATGATATATAATTATAATATATATTTAATTATATTTAATTATTAAATCATTTTTATAATTATAATTATATATTCTATTAAATCATAAATTGTTAATTATAAATAAATAAACGACTATATAAAAATACTTCTTACGATGTCTTCAGATATCAACGAGTGCGAAGCAATTCCCGGACTTTGCGAGGGTGGAAAGTGTTTGAACACTCCTGGCTCGTTTACCTGCGAGTGTCCTACGGGACAAGCGAGAGATCCCGAGACCAATGAGTGCAAGGATAGGGATGAATGTCAAGAGGAAGACATCTGTGCGGATGGTCGATGTATAAATACGAACGGCGGTTATTACTGCCACTGCAATCCAGGATTCATACAGAGCCAAGATCGCAAATTCTGCATTGGTAACTAATCATGAGAACAGATATCGCAATTAATTTTTAAATGACTAGATGAGATAGCTACAGCATCAGATGTAGTTTTCTTTAAAACCTTGATCTAGAAAAAAAATATTGCTCAGATGCCCAGAAATCTTAAAGTTCATTATTTTTACATTTCTTTATATCATGAAGGTATAACTATCGTAAAGTTAATTATAATATAATATACTAGTAACATATAACTATAAAATTAAAATTTTTTTAAGATGTTCTGAGTATCTCATCTACCAGCTTACGTACTTATAAACCAAACACTATCATTAATATTTTCTTCTTAAATAACTTATTTTTTTACGGAATTTTTTATTTTGAGTTCTTCTATGTCTTTTTATTAATTTCTTAATTAGTTTCTAATTTTTTAAATTAATAACTAATTATTGTTCGTTAGATGGCAGACAGGGATTATGTTACACGGCAGTAAACCGTAACGGACAATGCAGAAATCGCCTTGCTATGCGATTGAGTAAAAAGGATTGCTGCTGTGGCAAGAATATGGGTCGAGGATGGGGTGATGAGTGCTTTATCTGTCCTAATCCTGGCAGTGGTACGTATACATTTTTAAAAAGGCAGATTATACAAAGCAATGCATCTTGATACTACATACATGTTTCATAATTTTTAACGGTATTTCCATAATTATTATTTGATTAATTTGAATTTGCATAATTTAATTGTTTTAAATTAAAATCAATTTTTTGAAAACACTGTTTTGTCCAATTATAAATAACTCTAAGGCCCGATTTTACAATATATGGTTACCTAAAGATTAAAGGTAATCAAAAAATTCATTGATGAATTTATTGGTAACCTTTAATATATATTGTGAAAATGGGCTTAAACGAGTACGCTGAAAAATTTCTTCATTGAAGCGACACGCAAAGCAAATCCAAAACTAGATCCGCGACACATGAAAAATTGACTATATGAAAGCGACCGACTGCGGCGACTGGCAAAATTCTACAGGATCCACGTTATTACTCAATTGTAGATGATTACAACAGGCTTTGCTCTCAACTGCAGTCAATCACCGAGGTGAATGAATGCGTGTTGCGACCGGACATTTGCGGCGACGGAAAATGCATCGATACCAAGGAAGGCTACGAATGCGAATGCTATCCGGGTTTCACAAGGAAGCCTGGAGGTAGATGCGAGGATGTGGATGAGTGTCAGTTGGATTACTGTCAGGGCGGAATCTGTCGTAACTACCCCGGCAGCTTCGCCTGCGATTGTCCACCCGGCTTTGTCGTTTCTGGCGAGGGCAGATACTGCACCGGTAAAATCATTACTCGAATCCTTTTTCAACTTTTTTGAAGCAGTATAATGGTATTATTGATAAAAGCAACAATATAATAATAGTAATGATAATAATTGCAATAGTAGTTGTGTCGGTAAAATTGTAGAAATATTTGATGGTAAAATATGTTTGAGTGTAAAATAATTAATAGTAATGCATTGAAAAATGGTTGCAATTATTATAATTTAACTGCAACTTATAGTCATTTTCAGAGTGTCAATTATATATTTTTTAATAGAACTATATTAATGTAATTATTATTACTAACATTACAGCTGTAATAACTGTATGGAATTTATAATCATAATTTACTTTGTAATTATAGTAACAAACACTTTTCTCTCAATGTGTACTGATTAATATGAATAAATATCTTTCTAGATCATGACGAATGTCAAGATACAGGCATGTGCACCAACGGACATTGCATTAACATGAACGGATCCTTCAAATGTAAATGCAACGATGGTTACGCGCTATCGCCGACAAAAAATACTTGCATTGGTGAGGAACCTAAGGAATAATAAATATTACATTATACATACATGAATAAAGTACTTCGCAAGAATCGGATATTATCAGAAGTATTTTGTACGATCTCTAAAACAATGGTGATGAAGAAAAAGAAGATATTTCTGAAATTGAAATAATTGTGTAACAATTTGTCTGAACTTCCTTTCTTCAGATATCAACGAATGTATTGAGAATCCAAGAATTTGTCTGAACGGCCATTGCGAAAATACGCCAGGGTCCTATCATTGCATCTGTCAGTCAGGTTTTACTCCTTCAAGAGACAATACGTTTTGCGTAGACATGGATGAATGTTCCACCAGTGGGATGTGTGAGAACGGCAAGTGCGTCAACATGGAGGGCTCCTTCAAATGCGTGTGCGACTCCGGCTTCAGGATCGGTCCTGATTTAAGTCACTGCATCGGTATTGACCTCATTGAACAATTAACAATTAAAACATTCGTGGAAATAAAACACTAGATCTTTATAATTCTACATAATCTAGATTTTCAATATTTTAATGATCTAACATTCGAAAAATTTAATCGAGCATTTAAATTTTGCGAAATTATTAATTTTTATTTGAAATATTTAAAGATAAAATTAAATACAGAAGAAAGAAGTAATTAATTTGTAATCTATTGTTATTTATTTTACAAGATATCGATGAATGCGTAAATTTACCATGTCAAAATGGACGTTGCATCAACACTCCTGGTAGTTTCCGATGTGAATGTCATCCGGGATTTAATCTGGGTCCTGATGGAAGGTCCTGTTTAGGTTTGTATGAGTTACATTCTGCTCTTAAAATGTTATACAAAATAAAAAAGTAAATTATTAAAATGAATTATCACATATACTCTTTAATTCGAAATTTTTTTTAATAATTAAACGTTCATTAAATTAAAATCCGTTCTACTTATTATTTCTCCAAAAATCTTGTAACTTGATTGCTGTTTAGATAACTTTACAATTAAATCTTGCATTAAATGTTTTCTAAGACAAGATTGATATTAATTTTATCAAGAAGTAATAAATTGACTTCTCGTATAGAGTTTTCTCTCTTGTACAATTAATTCAATATTTGATTGATGATTAACGAAACATTACATTTCTATTGGATTCTGCGCTGTTCAGATACGAGAAGAGATCTGTGCTATTCGCAGTACAGAGACGGCCAATGCTCCAACCCTACGTCCACTGCTGTAACAAAGTCCAGTTGTTGCTGCTGCACAGTGATCCTGGGTCAGCCGATGGGTTGGGGTAGTACCTGCCAACCTTGTCCACTTCCGGATACCACAGAGTTCGAAGCCTTATGCCCGCACGGCGCTGGAATGACTTATAATGGCGACGGTAAAACACTAACAATCATTTCACTTGTCAGAAATTCAATATTCTCAAATCTGCTTTTACATTTACAAAACGCTAACATTATTATAACAACTTTTACAATTCTAAAACCTATATAAATATTTATAAATCTTTTAAATATTAATATTACAAAATTTACAAAATTTGCCAAATTTTCAATTTAATGAATAATTTTAATTATGATTGCCATTGTAGACATCAATGAATGCGCTCAAAATCCAAACATTTGCGTCAATGGCGGATGTGAGAATCTTATGGGGACGTATCGGTGTATCTGCGACAATGGATATGAAGTTGATGCAACGGGCAAGATATGCAGCGATATCAATGAGTGCGAACTGGAGGATTCCTTATGCAGCGGCGGACAGTGTCGAAACACACCCGGTAGTTTCCAAGTAAGCAAATTATTCATTTTTTGTTAAATGAAAGAGAGAGAAGAATTAAGAAGAAACTTGCGGTTTAAACTTTTTTAAAAAGATAAGTAAATCAACTTCATGAAATAAAAAGTATAGGAAATTGAAGTTATAAACTAATTATATTTTGATAGATACTAAAATCGAATGAAGTTGATCAGTTTAGTTTCTCTGTGACGTGAGAAATTTATTCATTAACTGTTTAAGTTAACACTTTATTGCATATCTTTATTGCATATTCTTTGTAATATATTATTTAATATTAGGTGTTGGAATTAATTCGTAGCGTTTTACAAGTGATGGGAAGTACTTTCATTAATGTATTTTTTAATGCTCATGTGAAATAAATAACATTCTTTCATTAAAAACGCTACGAATTAATTCCAACACCTAATATATTATACATTTCTAATTAACTCAATTTGGAATATAAATGTCGTGAACTATCGACAGCATCATTTTACTCACAGTGCATCTGTCCGACGGGTATGAGATACAACACGCAGAATCAAATGTGCGAGGACGTGGACGAATGCGAAGAGTTAGGACCAGACGTATGTTTCAATGGTGTTTGCATCAATACTCCGGGAGCCTACGAATGCGAGTGTTCTCCAGGGTACATTCTCGATAACACCGGCCACATTTGCATGGGTACGCAAAAAATTCCAAATAACAATGAACGGTTTCTATTGTAAATATAAATAAAATAAATATAAATATAGATAAGATTTTGAATTCCAGACAACCGAAAAGGTTCTTGCTGGACCAAAATGATAAATGGTCGCTGTGAGAATAACTTACCAAAGATAACTCTGCGCTCGGAGTGCTGCTGCTCAGTCGGGGTGGCCTGGGGCAGCCCCTGCGAGATTTGTGATCATTCACTTTGCGAGTGCTCAAAGGGCTACGCGAAAGTCGACGGCAAGGGCTGTGCGGACATTAACGAATGCGAGCTCAACAGCGGGATTTGCAAAGGGGGTGGCACTTGCGTCAACACAGACGGCTCGTATCGTTGCGAGTGCCCTCCTGGCCTCACTTTAGACACGACGCGTAAGCCAATAGTGTCAAATTATCACAGATAATATATTGCTTTTTATTAGAAAAAAGATTGTTAAATTAGAAAAATAAAGAATTATAACATAAACTATGATATATTTCTCATTATATTTTACTAAGTTGAATATTTTTGTCTCAAACGTTCAATTATTTGTGAACCATGTACATACTTCGAAACATATTCCACATTTTTTCTTAATATCTCAAATACAGACACTACTTGCATGGACACCAGGCAAGAAATATGCTTCTTGGACCATCGTCATGGTCAATGCACCAGTCCTATAGAGGGTCATTTCTCCAAGAGCCTCTGCTGCTGTTCCGTAGGCCGCGCCTGGGGTAGCGACAAATGCGAGCTGTGTCCTAAAATAGGCACACATGCTCACACTGAGTTATGCCCGCGTGGAGACGGCTTCACTGAGCGACAGGATATCAATGAATGTGTCGAGTTCCCGGGCATGTGTTTGAATGGTAGATGCAAGAACACGATCGGCAGCTATAGTTGCAAGTGCAATCAGGGCTTCGCACTTGACGAGCATGGTATCAAGTGCAACGGTAGGTAATTTCTTCAGGGAATCTTGAAGTTCAGGATTTGAAAAGATTTAATCCTAAACGATAGTCTTTTTTTGGATTCTTGAACTCTAAAAGTATAAAAAAATCTATTTCTTACTGATAGGTTTTGCACTGAATCTGCTCTTAGCTTAAACTATTCTTTAAAAAACATTAATATTTAAATAATACAAAGCAATAATAATTTTTAAAAATATTTTAAATTATATACGCATCTTTTTAAAATAACAAATTTTTTAACCAATTTGAAATTAACTTTTTCTGATCAAAATAGTCTGTCATCGAAATTCAACAAAACATTCTATATAGATAAATAAATTAGGTAATCTCTTTCTCCCTCTCTCTCTCCCTCAACTTAAAATTTTCAGATATCGATGAGTGCGAGATCATGCGTGGGGTGTGCGGTAATGGCACCTGTAGGAACACTCCTGGTAATTTTCAATGTGACTGCAATCCTGGTTACCGCAGTAATGATATCATGAAGATTTGCATGGGTATGGTATAAAAAATTTGATTTAAGTTAAATTAATTTAATTTAAAAACTTAACTTAACTTAGAATCTTTGAATTTAAAGATAATTTCGTAATGTATTGCCAAACATTTTAGACATAGACGAGTGCGAAGAGACGTCAGGATTGTGTCGCGGTGGAATCTGCATCAATACCGAAGGAAGTTTCAATTGTCAATGTCCTCCAGGACACGAGTTGGGACCTGACAAGCAGTCCTGTAAGGATATTGACGAGTGCTCGAGAACTAGCGGTATATGCTCGAACGGCGTTTGCGAGAACATGATGGGCACCTACCAGTGCATATGCGACGATGGTTATCAACAGACGGGTCTTAGATCTCATTGCGAAGACATTAACGAATGCGCGATTGGTAACGGTGGCTGTGAAGACATTTGCCTGAATACGCCGGGCAGCTTTTCCTGTTCCTGCCGGTGAAAGATTGTTAATTTTTCAATGCACAAACATTTTAAAGTCCCTTAAAATTATCATTTATAAATACGAGGGAGGTTCAAACATGAATAAGACATTTTTTGTTTAAATATAAATCAATGTTGATAGATCTATTTGTTTAGAATATGGTATGAGAATCCCGCAACTATAGAAACAATTGTAAAGCTACAATTATATAGAGCATGAGCAAACACTCCCACTTGCCATCCACAAGTATAAACGTGTCTATCAACTATCATTTGTATTTATACAAAAAAGTCTAATTAATATTTAAACTACTTTCGTATTTCAATATCGATTATGAAGTACCTACTTACCAATCTATACATTAAATTTAGTTTCTCTAATATATCTATATATAATTCAGCTATTAGGTGTTGGAATTAATTCGTAGCGTTTTACAAGTGATGGGAAGTACTTTCATTAATGTATTTTTTAATGCTCATGTGAAATAAATAACATTCTTTCATTAAAAAACGCTACGAATTAATTCCAACACCTAATAATTAAAATTCTAAAGATATTATAATAATAGTTAATTATTCGCGAGACAGTATTGGCTACGCTTTGAACCTGGATGGCCGAACCTGTGTGGACGTAGACGAGTGCAAGGAGAATCCTCGCATCTGCAACGGAGGTAAATGTCAGAATATACCTGGCGGCTACATATGCAACTGCACGAACGGTTTGCTGCCCGGAAGAGACGGTATATCCTGTATAGGTAAATCATTATTTATTTATTACATTATTCTAAATTACTTACTCTAAATTTTTTGGAGTGGAATCTCACTCTGAAGTGTGAAAATGGAATTAATTTTGGAAAAGAGTGACTCAGTTTTTAATCTTTAAGAGTAAGATTTTACTCTTCAGAGTGAGATTTACTTTAAATGTTTTAAATAGATATAATTGACATTATCCATCTTGTTATTTACACGTCATTCTATATCAGACGTCGACGAATGCGTGACACAACCACAGATATGTGGATACGGCGAATGCTACAACACAATTGGCTCCTTCAACTGTCGTTGCGAAGAGGGATACTCGGTGAAACCGGCGGAAGGACCAGCGTGCACCGACGATGATGAATGTCGGTTGAATGCTTATTCCTGCAGCGAGTTTGCTGACTGCCAGAACACCCAAGGATCATATATGTGCACCTGTCATGAGGGTTTTACCGGGAATGGAATTGAATGTTGGGACATCAACGAATGCTCCACTAATAATGGCGGCTGCGATTCTAATGCACATTGTATCAATACCGAAGGTTCCTTTAAGGTATCTGTCGAATGATGCATCAAATAATTCTTGATTGCTCAATGCAGTCATAATTATTACAAACTAAAATGTATCAGTATGTATATGTTTGCAAATAAAAAAGGCAGTAAATATCCATAACTATCAAGTTATTTTAATATCTTAGAGTTTTGTTGGTCTATCAAAAGACTTTATTTTTCAGTATTAAAAAAATAATAAAAAAGAAATTTCGATGAAATTTCTTATGATTTTATCGATTGATCTGTTAACATCAATTATTAGTGTTAACTCATTTCGCTAAAATTATTTTATAGTGCGTGTGTGATGCTGGCTTTCGAGGCGACGGCTACAACTGCAAGGACATCGATGAGTGCACAGAGGACAGCACGCTCTGTGAAAATGGTCACTGCTTGAATTATCCTGGTGCTTATCGCTGCGAGTGCGAGATGGGCTTCATGCACCCGGACGAGCGTAACGAGCAGGCTTGCGTGGACATCAACGAGTGCGAGATGTTCAGCAATCTCTGCGTCTTTGGTCGCTGCGAGAACATCTTTGGTATGTTCCGCTGTGAATGTAACGAGGGCTACAAGCTCGATGGTTCCGGTGGCAATTGTACCGATGTAGACGAATGTGAGAGCCCGCAATCCTGCCAGTACGGCACCTGCATCAACACGCAGGGCAAATACATCTGCAGATGCCCACCGCATCACGAATTGGTGGAAGCCGGGAATGCCTGTGTTGGTAGGTTTTTTATTCGTTCGAACATTATATTATTACTCTTCAAATGCCTATAATTCATTACCTCATTATTTTGATTTTGCGTTTGTCACACAGATAGACGCGAATCGTTTTGTTTCACCGGTTATGAGCATGGTACTGGACGGCCTCAATGCATCTTCGATGTGTCATCATCAGTGACGAAGGCAACGTGTTGCTGCAGCATCGGCACCGCCTGGGGCAATAATTGCGAAGAATGTCCGCAGATCGGTACGAAAGAGTATGACCAACTATGCCCCAGTGGACCAGGGTACAGACCGAATCGCGTAACCGTTATTCTGGAAGACATTAATGAATGTGAGGAACATGAGAATATTTGCCAGAATGGGCACTGCACCAACACATTCGGTAGTTTCATGTGCTCCTGCAATGAAGGCTTTATCCTGGATGATTCGAAGACTAGTTGCATTGGTAATGGAAACACATAATATTCGAAAAATACTACATTTCAATTTATATAAACTGTAGGCCTGTTTTTAAAAAAGTTTAATTGTAACTTTGAATTATCTTAAATCTTAATATCTTTTATACGTATTTAAATCGTATGTTAAATTGTCAAGTTTTCAGAGTTTTGCAAATGTTTTTACGTTATAAAATAGCAGGATGTTTAAATGATTTTCAAAAATTATTGTAGACATAAACGAATGCGCATTGCATCCTCGAATATGCGGCGTAGGATATTGCATCAATGATCAAGGGAAGTATCATTGCGAGTGTCCTGAAGGATATATGGCAATGCCCGGAGGGAGTGAGTATACTTAAATAAACTACTTAATTATATTTATTTTATTAAATTTCATTAGGTTTAATTAATTGAATAATACATGGTATATATTAGATAGAGATAAAAATTTAAATTTTAACATAATTTACATCGAGTTTGTACATAAAATAAAAAGGACGTAAGTCAGATGTAACTGTTATGCATTCCTTTAGAGGAATGTGTTGATATGAGAAAGGAGGCCTGCTACCTTACTTATGATTCTGGACAGTGCCTTAATCCTATGGTACAGCCACAAACAAAGATGTTGTGCTGCTGTTCTATGGGAGCTGCATGGGGCAGCCTCTGTGAGAAGTGTCCTGGTGAAAGAACCCGTAAGTTTTTAAGAGATCAATTTGTATACATTATTTGGATATACTAAATGAATTTAATAATAATCATTCACTGACTGCAGGCGAACACGAAATTCTGTGCGGACTGGTGCCAGGTCAAATAATGAATCCAATTACGAATCACTCCGAGGAAATCGACGAGTGCGCCTTGATGCCGACAATGTGTACTCACGGCAATTGCATGAATACACCTGGTAGTTTCGAATGTCAATGTAACCGCGGCTACATTTATGACCAGGACTCGCACCAGTGTATTGACGAAAACGAGTGTCAGCAGGTACTTTTAATGTTTTAACTGAAAGATCCTTACTCGTTCCTTTTAATGAAATACTAATGAACTCTATGAAATAGAGAAGATGTAGAGAAAAGTGACGCAATTAATAATTATACCCATATAAATATTTTAAGACTAAATTTATCAAGAGGTATTATAGGTTAAGCACTTTAGTTTCTGAAAAGCTTATAAAATAGCTACCATTTATAATGTACTCAAAAAAAAATTGCTGCTACTGCTATGTTTTTTTTTTCAAATATGGACTCGCCAATGTTGTTTTCAGGTACCGAATCCCTGCAGCGGGAACGCACAGTGTATTAACCAGCAGGGTTATTTCGAATGTGTATGTCCAGCTGGTTACAAACTTGGACCCAGCCAACATGATTGTGTCGACATCGATGAATGTTACGAGCGATCGGGCATATGCAGCAACGGCGCGTGCAGCAATCTGCAAGGCGGCTTTCAGTGCATCTGTCATTCCGGGTTCTCATTGACTCGTGACAGAGACAATTGTGTCGATATCGACGAATGTCAACGCAATCCAAACATATGCAACAACGGCACTTGCATCAACACCTTGGGTTCCTACAAATGTCAGTGCTATCAAGGATTTAAACTCAGTCCGAATAACGACTGTGCGGGTTAGTAACTGAACTTTATAGTTCTACAAACAAAAATATTTTTTTTTAATATTTCAATCTTTTAATAAATTGATTTTAGACATTAACGAATGTCGAATCATGCCGTTTTTGTGTCGCAATGGCCGATGTCGGAACACTATTGGTAGCTTTGTTTGCGAGTGTGCAGATGGTTACGTATTGGCGCAAGATGGTCAGCAC
The DNA here is from genome assembly GCF_024713525.1 of Acromyrmex echinatior. NCBI lineage: Eukaryota > Metazoa > Arthropoda > Insecta > Hymenoptera > Formicidae > Acromyrmex > Acromyrmex echinatior. Next base: position 1,903,667 of record NC_141868.1, read on the forward strand.
TGTCGCGATATCGACGAATGTCATGAAGTATGTCGTGTAGATCCTGATGGAAAATTTTCAAAGAAAATAGCTAATAGATTTAATACTTGTGTATTAACAATTCTAATTCAAATAGGCTATAGACTTATAAATAATCGATATGTACGTTAATACCAAAAGTTAATTTCTTGCAGATACCAGGACTATGTCCATCTCCAGGGAAATGTCAGAATTTAATGGGATCTTATATATGTACTTGTCCGCTAGGATACGAACTAGACCATTCTAGAAGAAAATGCGTTGGTACGTAAAAATTTACATTAAATAAATTATATTGTCGTTTTCTAAACGTGATTTATATTTATATAGACATAGACGAGTGTATAGAGACGAGAGACATTTGCGAGAATGGACAATGCATCAATACAGAAGGTGGAGTAATTTGCGAGTGTCCAGTCGGATATCGACTAAGTGAAAGACCAAATTCGCTGAAATGTATCGATGTAAGAGAAGAACAATGCTACGATAATTATAGACGGGGCCAATGTACTTTCCCACGGGAGGGTGGGATGACCAAGAAGCACTGTTGCTGCACAATGGGCAAAGCTTGGGGCCGTTACTGCGAGCAGTGTCCGCCTGAAAATAGCGGTAAAAGATATTTTTTTAAATTAAGAAATTGCAATGGTTTTTAATTCTGTTCATGAAATTACTATTTCATAAATTATTAAAATTATTAAAATTATTAAATACATTATGAGTAATAAAGTATGAACTTACGTTTAATCGGAGACTTTTAAACTACTATTTATAATGTATTAATAATTTCTTTCAGCATCTCTTTAAAAATTGTAAATAATTTATTGCGAAAAATGTTATCTCAACCGAGCTTCGAACTTGGATCTCCTGTATTTCGTGCAAGCATCCTTCGAATTTCGATGACTCAGTGCCAATGTCTCGATAGTCGATTTAAGAGAATGCTCACACGGAATGCAAGAATCTAGGTTCAAATCCCGGCTGAGATATTATTTTTCACAATAAATTATTTATAGTTTTTAAGATGCTCGTCAAATTCATTATAACTATTTGAAAGATAAAAAAAATCATGCACAAGTAATTATATTCATCCAATTCAATAGAAGAGTTCTTATCCAATTTTAAGGGCGTATCTTTAAGGCATTATTTTATCATCGTTTCATTAGAACGTGTGTGAGAAACTTCATAATGCTGCCGCTTTTTATTTCATTTATTCTGTGTGATTTTTTACTTACGAAAAATAGGACCCTACTGTATGTCTAGCGGCACTGCCATATTGCTCGCTAAATAATTAGAGTAAAACCTCGATTATCCGACCTCGATGAATTACCTTATTTAAGATGTTCAAATAATCGGAGTTTTTTAATTCATTTTTATTAAAACATGTTTTTTATTTAAAAAAGACATGTTTTATTTTAAAAAAATCATTCAAGATATAGCCTGACCTGAGTTTATCAAATATTAGCTGCCGACAGCGCGTTAGAGAAGTAAGAGGGGAAGCGCGCCATTGTTTGGCACGGTGCGGCGAGACGTGTGAACGGCGATGCCGGGTTATAAGTTATTAGAATAATTAATTAAAAGGATTTTAGTATAAATATGTTTGTTAGATAATATATAATTTTCGAATATCTGAAACATTCTAAAAGAATAAAAGAAAGAGATACGTTATTATTAATTAATAATTTAAGTTCGTGTTAATTACGTAATCATGTAATTTGAATGATAAAATAATCATACACAATTATGTTCATTTAGAGGAGTTCAAAAAGATGTGTCCAGAAGGAGCAGGGCGAGATGATACCGGTATCGATCTGAATGAATGCCTATTTATGACAAATGTCTGTCCCGGTGGCGAATGTATCAACACGGATGGCTCATTTCGATGCGAGTGCCCGACCGGATATATACTGGACGAAACTGGGAGACGATGTGTAGACAACAACGAGTGTCTGACCGTGCAGAATATCTGCGGTAATGGCACTTGCCGTAATATCGACGGCGGTTTTGAGTGCTCTTGTAATGACGGATACGCGCCTGGGGCTCATCAGGTGTGTGAAGATGTGAACGAGTGCCTAGAGCTGGGTAATCAGTGCGCTTTCCGATGCCACAATGCACCAGGCTCCTTCCGATGCATCTGTCCATATGGATATACTTTGGCACCGGACGGCCGTCATTGCGTAGGTAATTAGAAAACATCATTCTTGTCGTTTGATTAAATTCTTTACATTTCAAAACCGATTTTAATTTTTAAATTAATTTAAATTCTTATTAATCCCCCATAGAAAAAAGAAGTAATATTCACATCGTAATGGACTCATAATATAGATTATTATAGACATAAATTGATGTCTCTGTGAGATTATCAAAAGTGACATCATTATTATTTTGATCTATATATATATCATAGCAGTGAAATAATGTTTATCATAGTTATATAATATCATAGCTATACTATATCATAGCGATATCACATCTATAGCGACATTTGCACATTATCGTGATTTTACATGATATCACATCTAAAATGATAAAACATACAATCGCACGCCTTTATGATATTACTGTGTGCGTTTTGCTATGAAGGATATTAATTGAAGCAAATAAAATATATTCTGACAATATAATTTCATTTAATTCTACATATAAATTAATTCAAGGACCTAATATTTCTGGAAATTATGTGTTAAAATGTATTACTATAATTATTATATGTATAACTATTATATAATATTCGGGTTACTATTTAACAATTATACTATTTAACATTTAACGTTGCACATTATATTTATGTAATTGTTATATAATTGTTATTCATATTAGTAGAAAATTACTGACGTACACAGTGCGACAAATATGTTCTTGGACACGAACCACATCTCAGCAACCAGTGACGACATCTGTGCGTTCAAACATGCATTTTAAAAGTTGAACATTTTGCTATCATCTGTCAAAGTTTCATTCATTTTGGTTGACATATAACGAAGATATGACAGTTCATGTTAAACAAGATTTTGGTCGAGGTAGAAATTTTAATATGGAACAAAGAGCAGTGATTAAATTTAACGCAAAATTTGGTAAAAGTGCATCAAAAACATTCCGATCGATGCAAGAAGTTTACGGCAGTCAATGTCTAGGTCGTACAGTTGTTTTTGAGTGGCATAAGCGTTTTTTGGAAGAGAGACCCTTGACAAAAAATCAGGACGGCCAATTTTAGTTCGAACACCCGAAATGATCGAAAAAGTACGTGATTTTGTTGCAAACGATCGCAATGCATCACTAAAAATGATGGAGGCTTTAAATATCAGTAGAGAAACGATTCGAACCATACACATATTTGTCGCACTGTGTACTTTTTCGATCATTTCGGGTGTTCGAATCAAAATTGGCCGTCCTGATTTTTTGTCAAGGGTCTCTCTGCCTTCCAAAAAACGCTTATGCCACTCAAAAACAGCTGTACGACTTAGACATTGACTGCCGTAAACTTGTTGCATCGATCGGAATGTTTCTGATGCACTTTTACCAAGTTTTGCGTTAAATTTAATCACTACTCTTTGTTCCATATTAAAATTTCTACCTCGACCAAAATCTTGTTTAACATGAACTCATATCTTCGTTATATATCAACCAAAATGAATGAAACTTTGACAGATGATAGCAAAATGTTCAACCTTTAAAATGCATGTTTGAACGCACAGATGTCGCCACTGGTTGCTGAGATGTGATTCGTGCCCGGGAACATATTTGTCGCACTGTGTATATATGTAATGTACTTCATATCTGTAAAATTGCGTGTTACATTTCCTTGTTGAAAAAAGAGAATATTTGTGCCTAGTAGCAATAAATCTAAATTACATAATACATGGCTCGCCCTTACATTACAAAGAAAAAAATTAATATAAATTCTTGTTTCTAGACGTCGACGAATGTGCAACGCCAGCGAACGACTGTAGATTCCAGTGCAAGAATCTGATCGGCACCTTCATGTGCATCTGTCCGCCTGGCTATCAGAAGATAGGAATGGCGGACGAATGTAAGGATGTCAATGAATGCGCCACTAACTCTGGCCTTTGTCAGCACGGTCGTTGCGTTAATTTGGAAGGGAGCTACCAATGCCTTTGCTACGATGGTTTTGAACAAAGCACGGATGGAAAGTCATGTATCGGTATGAAGCGCAAAAAAGATATCATATTAGATAATAAATAAAAATATTAAATATCACGCAATATCAAAATGCTGAAGATAGAAATATGCTCGTACTTCCATATGATCAGACCGAAGAGTCGGCTATTGCTTCCTGCAAACAATCGGCGGCAGGTGCACCGCCAGAACCTCGGAACTGCGCACGGTTACAAAGGCGGATTGTTGCTGCACCATGGGAGCAGCCTGGGGGCCGCATTGCGAGATTTGTCCATCTAGAGACTCCGACAATTATAACGAACTCTGTCTGGACAAAGGATTCTCCGTGGACGGACAAGGTACGCAATAATATCATACGCTCCTCTCTCCTCACTAACTTCCTCACTAGTTGAGATAGTGTGAGCACCAGGAAAATGAGTAAGAATCTCAATATTTCCTCAGCGTTGTCCATATACTCATCATTTTCTTTTTACAAATGACCTAATTGGTTGGAATAGTCCCTTGCGATCGCTTTTTATAAGCGAGAAGTCGTTAATGCTCTTTACTCTGGTATTGAATAGTATATAATTGTCACATTTTTTTTAAAACATTATACAAATGAAATAGCGATACAAATTTTTATTCCAACTCAATTATTCGTAAATGTTAATTTTATTGAAGAAATATTCCTCCATAATTTATTTTTCAAATTGTATTAAAATATGACATTATTTAATTTTTACATAACTTATTTTTTACCATATTCATCTTGTATCATATTAATACAAAATTTAAATAAAAAATTTGAAGTACGTAAAATTGTGTTAAATTTAATACAAATTTTCTAACTATGTATCTACAATTCAATATTTAATCAATAATGATTAAGATAAGAGTTTAAGTTAAAACTCTACTTTTCGCTCTGAGAATCAATGTATATTTTCAGATATCGATGAATGTAAAACTATACCCGATCTCTGTAGGAATGGCCTTTGCATCAACACACTCGGCTCCTACAGATGCATCTGTAATAAAGGATACAAGGCCGATAAGTCTGGCATTCAATGTATTGGTAAGTTTCTCCAGTTGTTTAAGCTTAACAAGTAATTACGCTTGTAATGATGAACATATTAAAATCGTAGACATTAATGAGTGCGAATTAACTCCAAAACCGTGCAAATACAATTGTCAAAATACCGAGGGCAGCTTCATCTGTTCATGCCCATCGGGTTTCATCCTGAATCCCGACGGTATCAGCTGCAGAGATTTGGATGAATGTACAACCGGAAATCATCTGTGTCAGCAAAATTGTATAAACACACCGGGAAGCTATACTTGCGACTGTCAGGAGGGTTACATTCAACAAGGAGATGCGTGTCATGGTTAATTTTTTACTTTATTATATACAAACATTAATATAAAAAATATATATATATATATTAGATGCGCAACTAAGTTCTCGCTGTTATTTTGATGAAAATGCAACTTTATTGTGAAAAAATGGTTACAAATGAATCATTGAAAGTATTGCCCATCGCTATCTACTACTTTTTCCCATCTTTCTGGCAGAGCTCGTATACCATCACGATAAAACTGTTCACTTACTGCTGGAGCCATCTGTTGACAAACAGCGGGAACTTAGTTGCGCACCTAATATATATTTTAAAATATATATTTTAAAATATATATTTTAAAATATATATTTTTTATAATATAATTTTCTTCTAGATATAAACGAATGCGATCAACCAGGCGTTTGCCCGAAACCCGGAAAATGTATTAATACCTTGGGAAGTTTCCAATGTATTTGCCCAAGAGGTTTTAAACTGGATCATACTGGGCGATTCTGCACGGATTATAATGAATGTGCTGACGATGCTAATTGTGAACACGGTTGCCAGGTATATATTTGAGTGTCTCTAATCTAGGGTTTCCGACTGTTATTTTTTTCCTTTATTCTTACAACTTCTTAAAACTTTTGTGTACCTTCTTCACAGTATGTAATTTTTCTTTTTAGAATCTTATGGGAACTTACCGCTGTGGGTGCCCGGATGGCTTCGTCCAACATATTTATCATAACCAGTGTATAGATGAGAATGAATGCAATGCTTCACCATGCGGAGACAATACTTGTATTAACACCATTGGCAGTTACAAATGCGGCTGCCCGGATGGATATCAGTTTGACAACAATTTGGCAATTTGTGTGCAAGTAAAGTATTGTGTGCAAGTAAAGGAAACTTGTACTTTTTGTTCGAATTCTATATATTTTCGAAACTATTTTTTCAATTTTCTTTGTTAGCTTTCCTTTGACTTAAACCAATCAAAATGTAAGAAAAAAATATTTTTTACATTTGTTTCCAAAGGTAAGCGCTGGATGTCTTGGAAGTCCATGTGCTTTCGGTTGTACTCCCAACGGAATTCATGGATTTATTTGTGGCTGTCCGACTGGATATCAGCGAATAGGACAGGTTCGTTCTTTACTCGTATCATCCACATATGATAACGAAAAACTCCAAAATTACATATTTTAAAAATATTTAACAAGATGTGGGATTATTTATTTTTTGGAAAATTTACTGCAGGGTCACTGCCTGTCTACGATTAATCCATCGCATCAAGGACGCTACGATGAGGATATCGGTAACGTGCCGACTTTCCAAATCAATCCTGATCCTTATCATATACCGCCGGCTGATGATAAGACGATTTCTACGGAAGGCTGTTTCTCATGCAAGGTATGCATTTCCTGCTTCTTTTCTGTTGTAGTAATGCGGTAACACGGATTTTCAAATTAGGTAAATGGAAAAGAACGGTATAGAAGAGGCGCTAGGAATAAATTGATAGACGGAAGAATCAGGACGAATGGAGGTAAGATAAAGAAGAAACATCGTAACGCCAGGTCGAAGAGGCATCATCATGGAACGGAGCACGTACTCAAGATAAATCTGCGTCAGACAAGACATCGTATGCGGATTATCAAACTGCAATCTGCCATAGAGGTAATTTTTGCGTAATTTCAATCGATTTTAAGATGAATTTCATCTTAAAAGATGCTCGGTAAAAAGAAATTTTTAATATATTTTAAAAAATTTTCATATTTTTATAGAAATTACGAAAAATATCTTAAATTTCTTCAGATTTTATAAGTTTTTTTTTAGAAATTATACGAGAAATCCTTAGAATATATCAGAACATATATAAAAATTTTTTTAAAAAATGTAGATTCTTTTGACATTCCTCAAAAGTATTTTAATTTGTAAAAAAAACCGAGAAATTTTCTAAAAAATTATTTTCTATAAAATTATATGAAGGTTCTGAAAAATTCAGAAATTTATGTAGAAATTTCGAAAAATTATATAGAAGAACTCTAAGAAAAAGATTTGCCGGGGATGTAATTTGAGATTTTGTTACGAAGCTATTTGAAACCATTTTAGTTGTAATTGTGAGCTTTTCGATCAAAAATAATCGACGATTATTATTCTACAGGACGAAGACGTAGATTATACTATTGTGCGAGGCAACAACAACGGGCACTTCGAGATCGTCAAGGAACGCGGTGTTTCCGCCCTACACTTCCGGCACCGGCTGAAAAATCCTGGCGACTTTCGTTTAGTTATCCACGGTCGTCCTGAAAACACAACAGCAACGAGAACAGAATGGGAGAAACCGCTAACTTTCATGATTCGTCTCATAGTCACGGAATAAGATCGTCGGAAAAAGGATCCAAAATAATCGGATTGTGTGAGAAAATCACTGCCCGACACTGTGTAACGCTTTCTCTTAGTCAATTTTGCGTAATTATCTCAAGCTACGACAAAGTATTAAAAGCAGCAACGTACGTAAGAGAGGAATGTGAATACAGGATGACACATACAGTCAGTAACACAAGAGCGTAGTTATCAGTTCTTTGAAAGAAATATATTAAAAATTAAATACATTGTTGCACTCGTGACCATTTCACGACAAGGCACTCGCGTAAACATACCCGCACCTCCGGGCCACAGAAATAATAAAGAAACATTCGTTATAAAAGAACAGGACTCTTTATTCAGAAATAAAACACAGTGTACAAAAGTAAAAAAAACGAGCAAAGCACATCCGAACGTGACGACGGCTCAGCCTTAAATCTGATCTTGTTGAAATCAACACTTCCCAGCAACGCGCTCTTCGATGTCACGGTACAAACGTTACACTGCCCTCCTTCTTGTAGATTGTCGTCCCGATGATAGGTATAGTCCCTTCCACAAGGACAACGTTGGCTCTTCTCTAAAGGAATCCTCAACTCTACTAGCTTCCTGCTTCCCTGCACTGTTGCCACAGTTTACTGAAGCACTGGTCTTCCTGGAGCCTATTCCTTTCTAATTAGGGCTTCTCTTTCCTTCTGAACAGGACCCTTCTTCATTTTCTTTCTAAAAGGTAGCTAATCTTCCGGAGGAACACGCTCAGGGCATCTCCTCATCTTCTCGAAGGAAATTCTAATTTTCTTGCCTCTTCTCTTAAGGCCTTACATTCTCGTCTCTTCCTTTTTTCAAACAGCCTCTCACGAAGTGATCTTCTTATGAGATTTTCTGCTAAAGTTTTAGGTAGTAACCTCCAAATTTTTGAATGTGCCAAAGATGCTTTAAAATAAATATGTGTTTCTCAAAGCTTCACTTTCGAAATTGATCACATATTTTTAATTGGATTTGCATTCGATTTAGATTGGCCAATCTATCGAACGACATTATTTTTACATTTGTAAACATTTCGTAAAAAGCATGTGAGAAAGCATAATGAAAAGTTATAATTAATAATATTTGTTAATGATGCCATAACTATGTAAATTTATTTTAGTGAATGTAATGTACTTTTAAAATATAACTTTAATTTTTTAAAATATACGATTCCTTTCAGAGAACTATATCGTTAACTACGCCCTTGTGTTACTGGTTGTAAAAACCAGAAATCAGCAAAAGAGAACGCCCTTTTCTCAAACAAGTTTAAAATTTTTAATAAAACAACGATTGAAGTGGAGCGCCTTGACCTTTTGTGTTCAATTGCGTGCGGAATGCATTATTTAACTGCCAGATAAATATATTATGTTACAAACGATTCTTTACGATTGCTATCTTATGATATTTTCATTATTTTCACACTGCCAATATCCAATCATACTTAGAGACGATATTCATAGTATTCGACCTAATATTCAAAATCATCTCAAATCTGATCATGGATAATCTTAAGAAGATAATCTTATGCTGAAGTGATGGCCAAACTTTTTTGTATTTCATTGGAGAATATGAAAATATTATGTATTTAAAATCTAAGAATTAGAAATTTTTTTTGTAATTCAAATAATAAAATTGATTGTCAATCTTAGTATTTGAATTACAAAATATAAAATACTTTTATATGTTCCTATGGAATACAAAAATATAAAATATTTTCATATGTTCGCTGGAATACAAATTACAAAATATAATTGTCTAAAGACAATAACTCTAAAGACAATAAAGACAATAAATATGGAAATCTCCAGACAATATGGCCAACATATGCCAATATTAGCAAATATCATACATATACATGACATAATTATCCATATTGAATATAGTCAATATTTAGCGAATGTGTGCAAAGTTGGCCATATCATCTGGAGGCAGCTTTACACAAATAGAACATTTACACAAAGATATAAATGATGATCATGTTAAACGAGTTACCTTGTATAAGATCAGATTATGAATATCGACCTAAGATTTGATGTTTTATCTTTCCCGATAATCAAGAATTTATATATTGAAATAATCTCAATAAATATTCTATCAATGTTAATTAATCTCCAATGTTCATTAAAAATTAATAGGTAGAAATTTATAATTAATAATTCTGTGCGTCGTTAAGAAACAAGTGTTCTATCAATTTACTGCCTATAATTATTACGTAAATATAATACGATTAGATTAGAAGTAACATGCTAGAGATGTACAAACGCTAGATTACTATAGCTTTAAGCAAGCGAACGCACGTGTACACATATACAAAAAAAGATAGCTTTATATATTTATAAATTTTAGCTTGAAACGCGGCACGAATGTAGTCCCATGTACAAAATTAGTACACTTTGTGCTTAAACCTTAAAGAGAATTTCTTATAATATAATCATCAACATATGGTCGCTTATATAATGTATCTGCGTAATTACTTCACAGTAATGGCCTACATCACAGTAAGAATTTTAATTATGTATAATATACTAAAAAACATGTCAGTATAATAAAGATGTGAATAGAGTTTATTTAAAGCGGCTTTCTTTTCTCTTTCTTTCTTGCATAAAAGTTACAACATTTAGCAAAAATCCTTATTATTAAATGTATTGTTTCGTGTTTCTTTTTCAGTGGGATACATAGATATATATATATATATATATATATATATATATATATATATATATATATATAGACAAATATTTTCATTATCTTTAAAGTTTAAACTTTATTTATTCATATTTTATAAACAAGAATGTATTTTCAATATTCTGTGATCCACTAACAGAATAGACATCTGACCGGATTCCGGGACAATGTCTAAAAAGAAAGCTGAATAAAAAAAGAAAGAAGAGAGCAAAAAAGAAAAGGGACTATAAGGAAAAATAGTGATAATAATTATGATTTTAATGTTATCGTTCGAGTTTGATTATTAATAGAGATAATAGCACCAGAGAAAAAATTGGTCGGTAATATATAAGATATAGGATTAAAAGTATGCATACTTATATTATTTATATAGCATTTATGTAATAAAAATCACAAATTTAACAATAATTTACCGAAATATTTAAGTTAATAATCGTCAATTAATTGTCGGTAATATCATCGTTCTTCATTTATTCCTGAGGGGATCCATTAATAGTCACAAAAATTTGCCCAAGGCCGACTGTTGTTAACAATATCGTCGGTGAAAATAAATACTAAAGTCAAATAAAACTGTTCCCAAATAATCTGAGCAATCGGACAACTTCCAAATCACGTTGAAAACTACCAGTTCTCGTCCGATCACTGAAGTCAAGCAACGTTGAGCACGGTTAGTACTTGGATGGGTGACCGCTTGGGAACACAGTGTGATGTTGTCCCTTAATTTTTTTTTATTTTTTACCAAGCTAAAAGAAGACCATATGTTGAGATAATTAATTCATAATATTTCAACATATTGTCTTCTTTTAGCTATTTTGAAAAATGGAATTATACAATTTTTTTTTATATAACATGACCTCTGTAATTGTAAAAGATTATTAAATGAGAGCATTAAAGTCATCAAAAGAATCAATGATTAATCCTTAATAGTTAAAAAATGTTGCCCATGTTTAATAGTTAAAAAATGTTTGCCCGACTGTTTTTAATAATATCTCATTGATGAAAATAAATACTAAAGTCAAATCAAACTGTTCCCAAATAATTCAAGCAATCGGACAACTTCCAAATCACGTTGAAAACTACCAGTTCTCGTCCGATCACTGAAGTCAAGCAACGTTGAGCACGGTTAGTACTTGGATGGGTGACCGCTTGGGAACACTGTGTGATGTTGTCCCTTATTTTTTTTTTATTTTTTACCAAGCTAAAAGAAGACCATATATTAAGATAATTAATTCATAATATTTCAATATATTGTCTTCTTTTAGCTATTTTGAAAAATGGAATTATACAACTTTTTTTATATAACATGACTTCTGTAATTGTAAAAGATTATTAAATGAGAGTATTAAAGTCATCAAAAGAATCAATGATTAATCCTTAATAGTTAAAAAATTTTACCTAGGGCCGACTGTTTTTAATCTCATCGGTGAAAATATTAAAGTCAAAACTGTTCCCAAATAACTTGGATAATCGGACAACTTCCACATCACGTTGGAAACTACCAGTTCTCGTCCGATCACTGAAGTCAAGCAACGTTGAGCACGGTTAGTACTTGGATGGGTGACCGCTTGGGAACACCGTGTGATGTTGTCCCTTAATTTTTTATTTTTTACCAAAGAAAACCATATGTTAAGATAATTAATTCATAATATCTGAACATATGGTCTTTTTTTAGCTTAACAGAAAATAAAAAATAAAAAAATACCAAGTACTAACCGTGCTCAACGTTGCTTGACTTCAGTGATCGGACGAGAACTGGTAGTTTCCAACGTGATATGGAAGTTATCCGATTACCCTAGTTATTTGGAAACAGTTTTGACTTTAATATTTTCACCGACGAGATTAAAAACAGTCGGCTCTAGGTAAAATTTTTTAACTATTAAGGATTAATCATTGATTCTTTTGATGACTTTAATACTCTCATTTAATAATCTTTAACAATTACAGAGATCATGTTATATAAAAAAAGTTGTATAATTCCATTTTTCAAAATAACTAAAAGAAGACAATATGTTGAAATATTATGAATTAATTATCTCAACATATGATCTTCTTTTAGCTTGGTAAAAAATAAAAAAAAAATAAGGGACAACATCACACAGTGTTCCCAAGCGGTCACCCATCCAAGTACTAACCGTGCTCAACGTTGCTTGACTTCAGTGATCGGACGAGAACTGGTAGTTTCCAACGTGATATGGAAGTTGTCCGATTATTCAAGTTATTTGGGAACAGTTTTGACTTTAATATTTTCACCGACGAGATTAAAAACAGTTGGCTCTAGGTAAAATTTTTTAACTATTAAGGATTAATCATTGATTCTTTTGATGACTTTAATACTCTCATTTAATAATCATTTAGTAATCTTTTACAATTACAGAGTTTATGTTATTTAAAAAAAGTTATACAATTCCATTTTTTAAAATTGTTATAACTTTCATATAATTCAATGCAAAATCGATTTTTTCAGAAATTGATTGTACCATTACTTGTAGTTGCTTGTAATTGTACTATTACTATCAAACTATATATCTTTTGTCTAAACATTGTTGCAACAATATATTGTAATGTTTCCTACAAAATATTAGAAATATAATATTTCATAATATTATTGCAATATTTCAAATAAAATATTAGAATTTTAATATTGCAGCAATATTACTACTTTTGTAACTTTTGTAATATTGCGCACTATTAAATGCTGCAATATTTCGTGTTGTAGAAATAATTATGTAACTTATAAAAAATGTCTTTTGTATATTTAAAAAATTCCTATCATATTACAAGTGATATTTAATATATTGTAAATTACCAAATTGTCTCTCATTTATTATTAAAGATGGTAAAATTGTAACAAATTTTATGTCAAAATGTAACAAAAGATTCTCTCAATATCAGGTAAAAATTAAACATTAAAAGAAATAATACAAAAATTAAAAGAAATAATACAAAATGTTTTACTCTTCGAAAAGCACTCCAAACTTATACGTCATGTCGTGCGTATACATCTTTCCAGGATGTAGCATGCAGGACGGAAAGTTAATATTACCAACATTAGGATAATTCTGGGGCGATAAAGCAAATCCGCCATGACGACGATAGGGAACACCTTCTTTGCCATAAACTTCCGTTGCTTTTTTCTTTGTAATTTCCTTCGTCTATTCAAAATGTAATACTTTCGATTAAAAAAAATATATTTAAGCTTTTTGTAATAAAAAAATATTAAACTTTTAAATCTCGATAAAAATTCAAGGAGCTAATAATAAGTGTTTCACTGTTAAAAAAAATACAACAAAAGTGGAAAATTTAATTTATATATTGACCATCAAACTGTTTAACATCTTTTACCTTTAGAATTAAATTAAAACTATTTAAAAGAATATTTGTCCTTTTTTATTGTTAGAGATATTATAACATTTTCAGCCCCGTGAATACTAAATCGACAAATACAATATTAATTTATACTATATTTCATTTAACTTCAATATTTAAAGTTATATTACTATATTTATTTTAAAAACTACTATACTTATTTTAAAAATAAGGTAAATACTTAATTACACATTATACCGATTTCCAGAAATTAATTTGCGCATTCTTGTGGTTTCCCCATTCATGATCTTTTAAATCAGGAGGATAAATGTATTGATGTGGTAACTCGTTTCCTGTATAGACTTGTAATCCAGGATTATTCGAGTAAATCTCCAAAAATCGTCCGGAAGTAGGATGCAAAATTCTTTTCGTACAATTCATAAAACAAATTGATTAAAAAAAACATCTTGCATTAAAAAATGCATTATATTGCATAAAATACTAAAATTAAATTTGACGTCGGATAATGCTGAAAGATTACCGAGCGTGGAAACGATAACACCAGCAGCTGGGACTATTGACGCATAAATTGTGGTTGTAACCACCACCCGGTATATCATATAATCGACGTTGATTCAACTGTGCTGGTAAACGTAGTTCGCATTCTGTACCATCCACCGGACATATAATATTCGGCAATTTATTTTTGACATCCATGCAGATCCAACTGTCGGCATTGACCGTGAGGATGTGTTTCTTCAACTCCTTCGAACCTGTGCCCTATCAAATTATTTCTCAGTGCCTTACAATTAGGGAGAAGCTATAGTAGCATATAGAAAAAGCATTAAGACATAAGCAATATAAGCAAATCGATATTTTTTATTTCTTACTGTTTACGTTATGCCTTATACTGTCATTGGCTGACTCGCTTACTGCTTACGTTTTACGTTTTTCTGTATGCCATGGCCCTAATTAGAGGTTTCCTATACAAATGGTTTCAATTGGAAAATATATTTCAACTTTTAAGTTTAGAAGTTGATTTCTAATCCTTCCCTCTCTCAACTATAATTTTTTAAATTCTGTACGCTTTTTAATTTTTAGAAATAATGAATATTTTCATAATCATAAAGTTGAAAGTTTCATAATCATAAATTGTATAAAAATTTTAAAAAATTATTGCACTTTGTATAAATTGATAAGGCAACAATTGATTTTAATTTTTTTCGAGTTAAAAAATTCATGCATCCAAAGCTAAAAAGATAATTCGAATGTATTATTTATATGTTAGCTTTTTTTATTAAAATTACTTATAATAAAAAAATCTCATATTCCTATCTCAGATAAATATTGTTATTTTAAAAAAAAAAAGAGATCGATACTTTATACTTATGTCTTACATGTCCTGCGAGATTGAACAAACAGTAATTAGTGATGTTGACGGGAGTAGAACTTGTGCTAGTAGCACGAATGTTAATGTGAAGTTGATTATCGTCCGTCCAAGTGTATTTAATTTGCGTTAAAACATCACTGGAATATCCCTGGCTATACCTTTGGCTCAAATGCGACATCACCTCGTCGAAGAACACAATATAAAACAAGCAATAATTTTAACAATTTCGTAGCTCACTTTCAGGGAATAAGTTACATCGTACCACTCGATTGTTCACTATCTGCGACTGCCAATTAGTATTGTCGAACACGACTGTACCACCATTCAAACGATCCTTTCCAGCCCTGTCATTAATCGACAAAGGATAAATTACGTTGTCGAGATGCATCATACTACCGGAAATGCAATTGGCAACGCGGTCAATGATGCTTCCCATGTATCTGTTCTTCAAATATCCTAATTATGTCAGTAACAATAGTAAAGACTTAGTTAAAATATAAACTATGCGTACTAAGTACTTTAATATTACATAATTTCAAATGTAATTAAATAAAAAAGAGGAAGATATGATAACATGATATAATTAATATTCTTAATTAATCTGCCCTTAAAAAATACAATGCTTGTTCAAGTGAAAACTTTACCATCCATATTATCAAATCCTAAAACAACGTCGGCCAGTTTACCATCTCGATTAGGAACTTTGATTGACTGAATACTAGCACCCCAGGATATCAAACGAACACTCGCCTTGTGTTTATTCGTTAGAGTGTACCTATCCATGTCAGAGGAGATATTCAGTATATTAATTAAATAGAGGCAGTTTTCTAATGTACAGAAAATACCTAGATTGCTTATTTTTATTAATTGTCTATTCGAATTTATAGCAGAGCAAAAAAATTCGTCATAGTGTCTGCAGAAAGTCTAACTTTTGTCTCAATAATAATTATTTCAAATAAAACGATTTAAACTATATTTTTTGCATAATTAACGATAATATAATAATACCTTCTGACGATTTCGCGCGATTTTTCCAATTCAGTACCAGGTAACCTTGGCACAAATCCAAAACCGTCCTCTTCAATCAAAGTATCTCCGAAAGACATGATTCGACGCTCAAGTAAATATTAAAATTGTAAAAATTAATTATTCTTTCCCTTCATTCTTTAGATTATACTTGCGCCACATATTCTGATTTGTTACAATCAAAAAAAATCTGATTGAAACGTTTACGCTGAAATTTGATTTTGAGAGAAACTAGCCTCAAATTTCAAGTGTTGAAGTCAGCAACTTCAAATGCATACATTCAAACTTCCGTTTTATTAATGCGAAATATCGTCAATTTCTCCATTTTGTCATCTTGACATTTTTATACAAATATAAAATATTTACGAATAAATTAATTGCAATTCTTATTAAATATAAAGATATACTAAATTTTTGTTATAACGTTAACATTTGAAAAGTGACGGAATAAAAAGAAAAATGGATTTTTACATTTAATTTTTAACATTTTAGTTATTGAATGTTAAACGACCATCACAGTAACTATAACGAATTAATCATTCTGAATTAATATATTTTAGGACGCTCGTACAGAAGATCGCTAGAGATTCAGGTTCGACTTTCAGCCGAGGTAATATTTTTCTCAATAAATAAATTTATTCACAAATTTTCAACATATCAAGATCTCTTTAAATGCCTATTGAGCATCTATTAAAATATGTAATTTAATTGTGATATTACAAGTAGTTTAGCTACGTTTTAAGTCCGAAAAAAATAAATTCGGCGCGCAGTTCAAATGACTACAAATAAGTATGTACAAATTCACATATAATTATTTAAACATTAAAGATCCAATTTCGATCGTTATGGGCCTTTATTTCCTATTGATTATGTTTTCATATGTACGCTCCAATAAAATTCTTATTGTTTAATATATAATATTTCTATATTTGAATGTCTATCATTAACTCCCATCTTCTATCTTTCTTCTACCTTTCAATTGTCTCTAGGCAGTAAAGAGATAGAACTTACAAATGTATACATATAAAAATACATCGATGAATATTCCGAAAGCACATTTCAACCTCTAATTTGACATATTGTAGTTGTCCACATTCTGATAACCAACCTCCCGCTTCCCTTTTCTCGATAGTACCGCCGAACGTGTCGAAAAAAAAAAATCACGGATCGCGGTACCACACACGATTCGATTATCCCGAGGGATACCGCTCCCTTTATCACTCCCGGTTCGCGCCCTGATCGGGAAAGCCCCCGACTACCTCGCTACCGCGCTGCGCTTTAGAACAGTCGATGGAAATAATTACATTAATGGCGTCGCCGACAAGAGAGCGGCACAACCCGGGCACCACCTCTTCCCTCCTCCCTCACTCGGAAGGCATCCCTCGAATGGGAGCGGAGCAAGCACCTCGACGGAAACGTAACGCTCCCTGCACCCCTGCCTAACGCCGCGTCGCGGCGCGAATTGTACAGAATGGCGCGCTCGCACCATCTCGCGCGGCGCGGAACGGCACGAGCAAACCCGCGCGAGCTTTCTTCGTCACAATAGCGTAATGCCATTCTCGACGCGGTAACGCGACAATGGTGCCGCATCCCGCTGCTGGAAAGTAATTATCTTAATGTTCTGACGAGCCGGCGCGGAATGGAGACACTCGCTGGAAACGACGACAACGTCGACGACAATTCGTCGTCGAGAACGACGGGGAAGGAAGAGTTGGTGGCTCCCGGGGCGAATTCGTCTTGCATCAACCCGTTCTAGTCGCCGAGAACGGCGAGTGTGAAATGCGATCGATATGGGAAAACCGCGAATCCCGATGGTTCGCTCGTTTGCGCAAAGTGACGCATTTAGTTGTTATTGTTAAATTAAATTACATACACAATATCTTGTACTAAGCAAGGTTAGGACAGATATTTATATTTCATATATTTCGTTTCTAATCTTTCTCATTATGACAAAATAATTTTCATAAGATTTGCTAATTTATTGCGCATTTTATTATGCAAATTGTTTAGCATTGTTCAATTTGTAATTTAATTGAAGAAACTCGAGCTTTGATCTTACATGATCAAATTAATATTCACGTGGAGAGAAGGGGAAAGTTTTAATCCTGATGTATAGTATATATCGCGCTGTCAATCAATCTGATTCATCTCGACGTCGATTCGTTTAGAATAAAAAGAACGAGTTCCTTTTTCGTTCAACACAGTAATTTCTGGGAAGGCTTTTCTATGATATACATACGACATCAGAACACATCTATAATCCCTGCGATTCGTGTGTCTCGCGAGCGCAACCTCACTCCCGATCGATTATATGGAAAATTGTGCAGAATCCGAAGGCCTCGACAGAAGAGGAATCCATAATTCCATTGGTGCGCCTGCAAGCGAGTGATCCTTTGTCACAGGTCCCAGGATGGTGGAAAGAGGGTAGTACGGAACCAGCGAGAGAGAGAGAGAAAGAGAGAGAGAGAGAGAGAGAGAGAGAGAGAAAGAGAACGCACGTTTTACCGTGACCACGCAGTTCGTATTAACCCCCTTCTATTCTAGCACCCAATCCCTTCCTTTCCTCTCACTCACCCTTCTCTTTCCGATCTCAATTAGTCATTACGTCTCACGGCATAGCGATGCCCTTCTCGAAACTCCCTCTACGTCCGCGCTTGGTTTCCGCATTAATTGCGTCTCGACGACGCGCACTCCCCCTGCTCTTTCCCTTTATACAGGGTGTTTTCAAAAGGATTAGTGTCGACACCACGAGCCGCATAATTTGACTAAAACTCCTTCTCCACCCTCGGAGAAATCAAATCGGCAGCTAATCCGTCCTTAACTCGAATGCGCGCTCATCAAATCTTTGCGAAGTTTTCTAAGAATTGTCAGAACAATATTTCCCGAGCTGTCTTGGTACGTATTAATGACATCATTGTATAGTCTCCGAAAACGATCTGAATGCTCCGTTTTTGCTTTTTCTTCCTTTTTTTTTTAATAATCTTTGAGAAGGAAAAAGAGATTCAAGCGCCCGCGCAAGGTCGAAACTTAACCATTTCCGTATTCCGGCAAAACCGAATCTCGAGAACCTAATCCGCTACGTTGTCTCGAACGCACCCTTCGGATTTCTAAAATGTCCGTCCGGCTCTTACAGAAGAAACACCCCGTAGATCGCACACGTGTGCCTACTGTGTGCACGCGGTGGATTTCAGCGCAAGTTGTACGAACGGGTTCTAGGGTTGCACTTGGTCGACCCTTTCCGCTTCCCTCTTTCTGTCCACCCCCTTCCGTCCTCTTTCTCTCTCTTCGTCCGATCTCCGCCGCTACCACCCATCTACGAAACCTGGGAGGCAGTCGCTAATTACGCAACGCGTTCGTGCGTGCTCTTCGGGGGTGGCACCGCGATGGATCCGGATTTCTCTCCTACCCTCCCTCCCCCTTCTTTCCCTCTCGCTCTCTGTCGCGTACCCATGATCTCGCACGGGCTCTCCCGTGCCCTTACTCTCCCTATATTACACCCTGTTAAGCTGCATCCCCAACGAGCGAGCACATAATTTGAATTAACTGTAACAATATTTAAAACATATATTTATTAGTAAGTTTTTTAATTCTATAAAAATGGAAGTTTATTGAATTACAAAATGTAAATCAGGTAATATTATAATTACGATTATCTGAATTATCGAAAATTTCAGATTATTAAAGACTTTCACAATTTTTTACCTGTCTGAAATATTCAAAAATACTTATTCATGAGAATTTCTTTTTTGCAACAGTGAAATTTTAGTATCCTGAAAGTGTACATAAATGATCTATCAAGAGAGTATTAGTGCGAACGGAGCTTTATCTCTATCTGCTTTCACACACCTTCACGATCGTCCATAATCAGCCAAACGTGGCGCTTCACCTGCTGCGAGTTAGCAGGACAAAGCTTCCAGCAGTTCCTGCCGGTTTGACATCTCGTCTCGTCGGTCGAGCAATCAACTTAATTTGCAGGATCAATGTCGGGAAAGTTACATGGATAATCCCCCGCACATCCGAATTACACGCTCCGCCTGTATAGAAAAGATGTTACATCGTTAAGCCGAGAGTATTATTAATTAGCTGTATCCTAATTGCCATCTAAGCCAAATCGGATTTTTATTGCTTATCGCGTAAGATCGTAATAATTATTCTGAATCATTAAACGTCTTGAATTGACGTGATAAAATCTTAGATTTTGTAACAAAATCTTTAATTACTTCGGAAATGTATTTAAATATAATATAAGATCATACATAGCTTAATAGCTTATTAAAACTCCTATTTACTTATCTGTATCATCTCAGATTATGACGTTAGTAACAAGAATACATACAATAAAAATGTTTCTAAATCATTTTTGAAGTATTATAGAAATACTATAAAAATATTTATAGAACAATTATGAAAATATTAGAGAAATTTACAGAAATATTTTGGAACAAAACAATTTATAATCGAATACTCTCTAAATTTCTTGAAGTAAAATGTCACTCTACAAAAATTTAAATACTGTTATATTATTGAAAAAGAGTAAAAAATTTGCATTCTTAAATAAAAAATCTTGTAAAAAATCAAATTTACATTTTTTTTTTTAAGTAAGATTCACTGCAAAAGAAAGTAATCTCTTTTTAAATAAATCTAACTCTAAAAAAAAAATAGAAATCTGCTACTCTTATTCAAGAGTGCAAATTTTTCACTCTTTTTCGATAATGGCAGTACTTTAATTTTTTTGGATTAAGATTTCATTCCAAGAAATTTAGAGAATAGACTTCTATAATAAGACATATTAAATATTTTTCTTGTTTTGTGAGAGAAATTAAGTCATATTTGTTTCTATACATATATTAATTATTTAACAGTTTATCATAACTAAGAAAGAACATAGTTTATTTATTTTTGGATATATAATTCATTTCTAGATATATGATCATTTATTAATTAATGAAACGAAAGGGAAGATTGCGGTATATTTTACAAGTATGATAGATTGTATCTATTATATTATTTTATTAAAATATATTTCCATATTTTGCAAGAATTTTTATTGTGCAATTTTCTCACTTGTAACGTTATGATCTAAAATAATAGTGGTGGAGTGAACAAGAGTCACAAGGTACAAAATGAGAAAATTAACATTTTTCATCAAAGAATTTTCAAATGCGTTAAATATTCATTAAATGAGACACTCGGATTTTGTATCTCTGCTTGAGAGTCCTCTGGATTTCAATCTAGAATAAAATCTAAGAGCGATCATGTATTAATGCGAGGACAACGAATTTTCATGGACGGGCACGAATGAAGACTCGCGAGAAAGAGAAGGGAGAAACGCGCGAAGAGAAGGGAGAACAATATCGGGCGGGCTATACTTAAATTACCTAGGAAGCATTCATACGTGGGATAAGCATTGTCATCCCAAGGGATTGTCTCGCAGACACCTCACGGGCACGCTTTGTACTGCGGGGGTGCCGCAGTAGGAGTAGAAGAAGCCTGAGGGGTTGGGGGAGGGGGAGGGGGCGAGAGAAACCTTTATTAGGTAGATAAGCGAGATGCGAGTGCGTTATATAGATGCCCATCCTCGTTTTACTCACTTCAATGCCTAATGGAATTGAGTTCTTGTAAGGGAAAGAGCCTCCCCTCTCTCCTCTTCGTTCTCCGCCTCCGCCGCCTCCTCCTCCTCCTTCTCCTCTTCCTCCTCCACCTCCTCCACCTCTTCGTCGACCGGGCAGGGAAAGAAGGGAACGGGGGAATGGGGGTGGACGACAGCGAGGACATGAGATAATTGGTATTTTGTCTCGCCGAATCCTTTGTGCCTCGAGTTTTAATTGACTTCGAGATTTTTCAATACCAATTTGCACCCGACTGCATGCGGGCAAGAATGCGTGTACACGCGGATATATATATATATATATGTACACATACGTATATACGTGTATCTGTACGCACGAGGTATTCGCGGAGAGGCCGACGGAATGGCGACCACGTCGCCGGATTTTTTCCGCGACGGAAGAGACGTGCTCCTCGTTTTTCCTTCCGCCATCTTTTGTTGACGCCGCGACGAGGGTGGGTTTTGTTTTTCGGGGTGGTGCACCCCCGGCGAGATAATAAATTATTAGCTGACGTACTTGCTTTCCTGGATTTTTTCTCATCCAATCGTGCCGAGATCGATGATGAAGTGACAGATGTTTTCGAGAAATATTTCGCGACAGTGAATCTTATAAAAGCAGATCTGCTACTTAAAAAAATAATTTTGCATTATAATTTCATTTATTCTATTAAAGTGTATTATTCTCTTGATTTGGCACAATTATTAAAATTTATATGTGTTTGATTAGATTATTTAAACTAAATAATGATGAATATACAGTTGTAACACGATTTATGAGCACAAAATTATACAAATATGTACATCTTATATGTAAAATATATTAATAGAATTAGAGGACCATTTTTCTATAAACCAAATAATTAAATTATGTTCTTTCCCCTGTTTAATTTCATAAATGCTTCACGCATATTTAGTTGTACGAAGTAAAATAATATCCATTAAACAAGTGTTATATAATATCAGGTAATGGAATTTTAAGTAAGACCACCAATTAAAATGTATTAAAATAAATAATATGCTCCCACAAGCACTATAGAGGAGAGAAAAGTATTTGATTGCGACGGCGAAAAGACATCGAAAAGCAATCGCAATAGAGAGTACACAAAACAACTAATACCGCCGAGAAAGAGAAGCGAACTATTGCATCTATTCGTTTGCATCGCTGAATGTCCTCCGGGAACTAGGAAGGCGAGAGAGGATGGGTCAGGACGGAGGGCGATTCGAGATTGGGAAAAGGGAACAGGAGCTCTCTCCTTTCGCTGCTTTTCATTCTAATCCAAGTGCCCTGTCGTCGAGAGGATTTTTTGCATTGTACCCGCAGATTTCCCATAGGAGGGTAACCGTCAGATTTCGCCTGGCATTGTTTCATAGAAGCTGTCGCTCTCATCCTCTCCTCTCCTCTCCTTCCATTTTCTTTCTCTCTTTTTCTCTCTCTCTCTCTCTCTCCCTTCTCTCTCCTCTCTTTCCATACATATGTGCGCATGTATACGTAAGCTAAATAGGGTCGAAACTCGTTTTGAAGTGTAGACTCCCAATTGATTACTCGTCGACAACGAAAAGACGGCGTAAAGGGGTTGCACAATAAGAAAACACCGCCAAACGTTCACTCAATCATTTTACATTCGGCAATTTATATCTATAAGATTATCTAAATATCGCTTAACACATTACTTTATGAATCTATTTTACTTACACATCGAAGAGGTTTAAAATTAATGTCGTTAAGAAGCTCCTAAAGTCATCTGTATTACCGACTAAATCATAATTTTTGTATAACAATTACTTTTTCCTTCTTTTACAGATTCAAAAATCCTTTTCCTGCATTAATGCATTAATACGTGTCTGTGAGGTGGAGTTTATGCCGAGAATGACAAAAAATTTTTTTTAAGATTTAAATTTCAAAATTTTTTATCATTCTCGACATAAACTCCATCTCATAAATTCCTCACGTATTAACGCATATACTTTAATCCTGGAAAAGGATTTTTAAATCTGTAAAGAAAGAAAAAAGTAATTGTTATACAAAAATTACGATTTAGTCGGTAATACAGACGACTTCAGAATCTCCTTAAGGTATATCGTTATTAATATCTATTACAAAATAGCAGATTATAAGAACTACACATTATAAGAAACTTGTTGTATTAATCACTGTTGTAATAATATCACAAGAACATAATTTAATTATTTGGTTTATAGAAAAATGGTCCTCTGATTCTATTAATACTTTACATATAAGATATATGAATATTTGTATAATTTAATTTGTGCTCATAAATCGAGTTATAACTGTATATTTATCATTATTTAATCTAATATCAAAAAAACTTTCATTTAAAACTTCTTTTCCCAGAAAAATAAGAAACTATTAGAAACTATTAGAAACTATTAGATAAATAATAATTAGGATAATAAATATAGAAATAATCACACTTTACACAGAATATTTTATAATTTGCGTCCGCCAATGACTTACATACACAGAAAATTTGTGTTAAATTTAACATAAATTTAATTTGTAACATTTTACGTGTCCAACCAATTTTTATGTTAATTAGATGTGTTAAAAAGTAATACAAACCGATACACAAACATTACGTCAAAATAAAAATGCAACACTGATACAATTTAAAAACATATTTTTTAAATAAAATTATCATTTATAATATGTTAAATTAACACATATTGAGAAAAAAGTTTTAGTATTTGTAACTATAATTGTATGATTTGTATGTCATAATTATAATTATTACTACTATGACGTTAGTAATAATAATTATATATATCAACAAATATATATAGTCGGTAACCGATTATAATTACAGTTATTACTACCATAAAAATGATTGAAATTATATAGTCACTTTTATGATTATCACAACTATATATATTGTTTTTTTAATAGAATTATATATAGTTGTTACTATAACATTATAATAGTAATAATCATAATTATAGTAACATATAATTATAGTTACAAATGCCAAAAATTTTTCTCTCAGTGAGTACGTTAATTTTTTATTCATTTATATATCTTAGAATTAATGGTATTTTTTATAAACTCATTGTTATTTTTGTTATTTGTTCACTTATTTTTAATTATGTCATTCTAATATTAAAAAATATTAATTTAATACAAAATATTTAATTAACATAATCACACTTTGTTAAATTAACACTCAAGTATGTTAAAAATTCAACACAAAAATTTAAACAAAAATTTATTGACAGTATTAAAAATCTGTAGTACATATATAAACGTAAATTTTGAAACATAGTCCTACGAAGACACTTTTACACTAAAACGCGTTCATTTTGAATGAAAAGCAGAAAGCGAAAAAGCAGCAACTAGAAGAGGGGGGGGGGGGTGTGAAAAAGTGGGAATGAAATTCTAAAGGATGAGCTTGATTTTCCATCCAGCTTATCTGAGAATTTCATCCCCACTTTTTCCTCCTTCCTACTTACAAGTCTATGCCATGTATATTTTGCGTTTTCAGTAACAAAATTTTGATTATTCTGATTACAAAACATTTCTCACAATCAGTGTAAGTGAAAACAATGATTCTGGTAAGATTGAATTGTAATGTTAAAATCGAACGAACTTGTTATGCATGAAATTATACGAAGCGGTTGATTACTACTGCATATCCCCAGAAACAAGAAAATTATGAATATCTTTATTTGATCTTTCGTTCCTTTTTTATTCGCAATTATTGCGCGACGTAGCCCCGCGGTTGCGACAGTACTCGAACGAAGCCAGTCAATAACGGCCGGTCTATGCGCTATTTGTACTTCGTCCTATCGAGGTAATCGATAATAATAATTGCAGTCCGTGCGATATATCGCGTCGAAGTGGCCTGCTCCCAGCTTCGCTCCGTCGCAGGCAGCAAAGTAGGATGACAGAGTGCGACGAAGTGGGACGAAGAGCAGCGAAGTTACACGAAAACTGAGATATGACGACCAATGATGCACGAGGGGCCGGTCGATGGGTGGTCGACGGATTAACCTTCGAAGAGGACCGGTGAAGCTACGCCCATAAACGTGGCCACGCGTGGGGTACGTAACGGACACAACGGAGAGGGAAAAGATTCCCGAGAACTCGAGAAGGACAGTGGCGGTACAATGAGTCAGCTGTGAGGAACGCAAGGCAGCAGTTCACAACAGTGTAAACCCTGCTACTAAGCCAACCTCAAGATGAGTATAGAAGCAGTTAGAAAGAAGATGTGCAACGTTCGATCAGTGACAGAACAATAGTCTAAAAAATTGAATCCATTATTGGTTTCTAATAATTTTTTAGTGCAAAAGTATTATTTCATTATAATAGTGATGAAAAACAAAAATCCAAGTCATGATATAATCCTGATCCTTTAGATTTAAGAAATCTAAGTGAAAAAAGAAGAAGAAGAATCACGTTCGTGAAGTAATCAAGAAGAATCACTCAAAGATTATTTCTGTGAAAATGTGCAATATATGTACAGAAAATATATACAGAAAAAGACAGATGATATCAATTTGTGAATAGATTTCTTTTCGTAATAAATGCAAATATTTCAAGAAAATTTTAACTTAGCAAGCAAAGAGACAGTATTTTTCGTAAGTTATAAAATTAATTAGTCAATGAGTGCGAGAACGTGAAGTAGAAGAACTCCATAATCAAACGAAAACTATCAGTTTATAAAT
Organism: Acromyrmex echinatior; assembly: GCF_024713525.1. Classification (NCBI taxonomy): domain Eukaryota; kingdom Metazoa; phylum Arthropoda; class Insecta; order Hymenoptera; family Formicidae; genus Acromyrmex; species Acromyrmex echinatior. The sequence continues at coordinate 1,930,206 of NC_141868.1, forward strand.
TGAAATATCTACCAACGAATTTGTGAATCTCATAATATATCACATATACATCAGCGATATTGACATTGATTATTTACGTTCGTTAAGTATGTATGTTACGTTCGTTATGTGTGCGTGTTAAGTTTGTAACAATCTCGAACGAATCGTCTAAACGTTATGAAGAACTTATGCCGATTAAAATGTTAAAACATAGTTTAGATCAAGAACAAGTATCATACAATCCAATCTCGGTCAATTTAAACTCGGACGTAGATTCAAACTACGGATTCGACATACATTCATCGTCTTTGCATTCAATGTATCATCCGTTCCCCAATGTAATGTCACCTGACGTTATAGACGTGAATGATATCAGGCAACGAACACCTGCGCAACAAGAGATGCATATTAAGAGGCCTATGAACGCATTTATGGTATGGTCCCGTGAGAAACGGAAGTTGATTTCCCAAGAGAATCCAAAGATGCACAATTCGGAGATTTCGAAGATGCTCGGCGCAATGTGGAAGGAACTCACCGAGGAAGATAAAATTCCTTATATCGAGAAGTCGAAGCGTCTGCGTATTCAGCTCCTAAAGGATCATCCGGATTACAAGTATCGACCTCGAAGAAAAGCCAAAAGAGTGTCACTGGACCAATCTCTAGCCATAGGCTTACCTTCGAGACATTGCACTAGTTTTTCTATATCGCCTTACAGTACGATTGTCAATCCTTCAGCCATGGCTCATGCGCTGCCCTACTATCCGTATCCCAGGTCAGCCCATTTTAAATTGAGAGACTCAGATGCGTTGCCTACGTCAATGGTTTCGGCTGATGGCAATAACAACGCGTCCTTGGACGTCAATAGCTTATATCAACTTTATTCTTCGATGGCACCGGCAGTTGGTAATCCGACATTGGCGCAGCATCACCTGAACTCATTCTTCCCGACCAACCATCATACATTAGGAACCAACAGTCTCCATTCCCATCTGATGTTGCCCTCGACGTCCGAAGGTACAGGAAGCGATAAATCCATCAACACTTACGATGCTAACCCATCACAATTTACTTCGTTATCGATGCATTCCCCTGAAGCACTGACACCGTCTGGGTCATCTGCATTGGATCCTGATTGGTACAGATATAACCCGGTAAAAAATTAATGAAAATAATGCTTTTTAAAAAATTATGCTTTATTTATACGTATATTTACAATTTCTCAATCAATTTGAATTTCAAAATATTGTGAATAATGAAAACTTTTTTATTGAATTCTAATCCTCGTTATTATAATAATTTATTTCAAAAAACACAGCACAATTTATTCATCAAATTGTTTTGTGATTTTGTTTCTTCACAACAAAATATTTTTCTTTTTAAAATTTCTCATACACAGATCGTTAGAGTAAGAATATTAATTTGAGATTTTCAGTCTGTTAAAGAAAGAAAGAAATAAGAAAGGAAAGAAAAATTAAAAGTATAAATCTCAAAAAATAATCTGCAATACATGTTGTTTATTATTTTCGAATCAATTAATAAAAAAAAAAGAAATTGCTCTTTAATTGATTTAGTCTTATCTGATAGTTTTTAAGCTAGCTGTTGGCAAAACCGTCGCGCCGTTAACGAGGCGGATAATTGAATTAGCATATTAATGCGACGGAACAATGGAATCGTTTAGGCCCGGATTCGTTTTGTCTTGTCCAATGGGTTTTATTGCAGAATACAGTTCTTGATGAATAGCCATAGCCTAACCCCTTTCACAATATCCCATTTTGTTTGCAAATAGTGTTTCTTAATTGCGGATGCACTTTTAACTTAGTCTATAACAATAATAATTTTCGGCCAAATGTGATAAATAAGCAAAAAAATGATATTGATAAAAAGAATGTTATCTGTACAGTGCAATTATAATATTTAATTGCATGAACTACATTGCATTGCACTGAGTTCATATCGAATCCGTAGTTCGAATTTGCATCCGAATTGACTGAGGCTGAATTGTACGATATTTGTTTTTGATTGATCTGAACTATACTTTGACATCTTTATACGCAGCCAAAGCATCTGACTGTGTGTGTGTGTGTGTGTATGTGTATGTTTCGAAAAAGATTATATAATTATTAAATCTAATAAGATCTAATATTTACCACGAATAGCTTCCATACTTTATAGAAAACTTTATAAAAAAATTTTAGCTATTTTAATTCTTTCTTTTTTTATATTAGTTTAATCTCCTTCACTTAATTGCCAAGTAATTTTTCTTTATTACATTTATATCACACCACATACACACACAAGTATACAAATTAAAGTATATACATATTCCTATATACATATACTTTTGATATATCATATTTATTCGTCAGACTTCTTCTGTCAAAATATATTTTAATAAAGAAACATTTTTTAATATTTTTTATATTTAGAATATTGTTATTTCTTAAATATCTCTTTTACGAGTGTTAAATATTATATATAGATGTGTCATGTATTTAATTTTTTTACATATGATTTAATAATTTATATAATTTATAATGAATTAAAATACGAAATTCTAAACTGCTAATTTTAATTGTTTCAGGCTCCGTTTTCACGATGAAATATGAAGACATAATATGATTAGGATTATCATTGCCATGTACCTGCAAAAAGCAATATATACATAGAATATTAATTATTTTTATGAATTACATAATGAGGAGGTATAACTATAAAAAAATTATTAATATTCTGGTAAAATAAGAATAACAAGATCATATACTAAGAAGAAGATACTTCAAAATTTATTTATGAGAAATATATTTTTTAAAATAAATATTTATTTTATTTTACTGAAACAAATATTTATTTAAGTTACAGCAAAATAAAATTTTATTTCTAGTAAATAAGTCACCTATTTTATATTTGTTTACGATTAATGACGATTTCACAGAAATATTTCGTCATCACAACCAATTTTTTTTCATAACTAATAAATATAAAAAAAATGTAAGTAAAATTTGTTTTGCAATATCTTGCTATTTCTTTCTCCGTGTAGCAAGCTTTTTTTAGAATTAAAGCGGGATAGAAGACTTATGAAATTAAAGTATTCTGGCAGGGTTCTCAAAAATCAAAATTAATTTTTATATTATACAAAATTTAAACTACAAATTTGCCAAGTATAAAGAATATTAAATAAAAATGTAAGCTGTAGAATATTTATTTCATCTAATTTCAACTTCAATTTTCAATTCAATTTTCCGTCTAAATCTTATTTACATGAAATTATTTTAATCTGAAACATTAGACGTATCTATTACCTCCTCACTATGTCACGAACATTTGTACAAATAAATATATTTTTCGTTCTCTATTTGTTAATAAAAATTATATGTGATTGATCAATACAGATATGATACTATATAACTGTATATATTTATATTACATTATAATGTAAATATATATATTACATTATTAAATTATAATATAATATATAATAATATGATATAAATATATAAATTAATACAAATAATATAAATTTTAAATGTAATTGATGTAATATATATGAATATATAATATTTCTATTTATATTTAAATATACATGTATATTTATATGCTAGTAGATAATATAATTAATATTAAATATTTATATATAATAATTAATGATATACAAAAAAATATTAAATTTAAATATAATTTATGTAATATACATAAATATATTTGTCTTTATATTTAAACATACATATATATGTTTATTATATTAATAGATAATATAATTAATATGAACATAAATATTTATAATAATTAAGGATATAAAAAATAAATGATACTCAATTTCACTTTTTGATAGTACTTTGAATGGTCATAGCGGTCATATTGGTTGATCGATCACATGATTTGCCATATGGTTCCATGATTGTCATTAAAAAAAAATTGCTCAATTTTTCTTTCTATTTCTTAACATGAAGACATGGAATGGTCTGAAATTTTCAAAGATCGGAAGATTAATCCAAGGAGAATACACTGTGGAAAAACAAGTCAATCGAAAAGAAAAATAGCTGTCAGGGAAACACATCAAATTTTAAAGTCCTTTAAAATTTGATGTCCTTCTCGCTTATTCTAAATTTGTCCAAAGTTTTTTTTTCAGTACCTGTTTGACAAATCGATGACTTTCATTATCGAGAATTATCAAAAAATTATTAGAAAGAACATTAAGTTGTAAATCTTGCTGTCATGACTTTGATCGATTATATTGTGTAAAATACGAAGATATTTGTGATGTACAGAATTCATGACTTTAATCAAATTTTAATAAAAAGCATTTTTAAAAATAATTTGCTATATTTATTTTATTACATCAAATTTCAAAAAGAAATAAAAATTTTGAATTCAGAATTATTTAATAATCTCTATTTTTTCATTTTAATCTTTCTCGCGTGCAATATCGTGATCGCTAATAATTTCTCTTCTAAAAAAAAAGAAAAAAGAAAAAAAAACAGTATTACATGACTTCAACAATGACATTTTTCTATTTAACAATAAGCGTTGAAATTACTTAATTATAAAATTAATTTTAATTCCTAATTTGAACCATTGGTCATTTAAATAAATCTAACGCTTTTTTTAAATATGTTAAAAATATTGCTGAAAAGTTATTAAAATAATTTTGAAATGTGTAGAATATTACAAGAATAAAAATATTCTCACGAAAATCTAATTTAATCCACCTTAATACTGAAAATGACTTATTTTGTGTATTAAAAACAATAAATAATAGTGCATTTAATAAATAATAGTGCATTTAAAAAAATAATTACAATTACTTCTTTTTAGTATTAAATGCATTACAAAAAAATGCACAAAATTTTGCTTTGAAAAACTTTATGTACTTTCACCTTGGAGCTCAATTTTAAGATTCAGTTACGGGCGAAATGCTACGCTTTTTATATTCTCATTCAGGGAATCGATTCTGTATTTTCAAACAAGGTGAAAATGAGCAAATTTACTAGATGTTGACGAATGAAATTATCAGTATTTTAGTAAATTCGCTCACTTTTGTAATTTTCACCTCGTTTTAAGATACAGAATTTTTGTTTATAAATAAATTGTGGCATTGCAAGCGTTAGTTACATCGCTCGAGTCAGCTCTTTTTTTCGGTCTTCCTTTCTCTCTCTCTTTCTCTCTCTCTCTCTCTCTCTCTTTCTCTCTCTCTCTCTCTCTCTCTCTCTCTCTCTCTCTCTCTCTCTCTGATGTCATAGCGTTCTGCGTACAGAATTTTCGTTAGCCCCGGCGATAGATTTAAGTTAGTGCTCGATAAGATGAATCATCACTTTATGTTTATTGCAAAATCGATTACTGCTCACTATCGTTAGGTAATTACTCGCACCGTTAGATAAATGCTTATATTGTAAATTTTTTAGTTTCTTGTATTCTAATCTAGTAATGCGATACCGATATCCAAGTTGTCATAACGCACGCAATTACATTTCTATCCTATCGATCTGTAGGTTTCAAATATTCATTTGAGTTTATATTAAACCGCCTTATGGCTTATGAATCAGAAACAATGAGTAACATTTCTTTGTGAACTTAATGATTTCCCGCCAATCTTCCTTCGCCATCAGTTAGCCATCGCCGGCGTCCAGACACGCTTGGTGCCACATTGGGCACAGGAGCCATAACATAGTCACAAAATGCTTTCCTCCGCGGCCCTCTGTCGGCGGAGATGTGTAATTTATTGCATGTAAAAGATTTCAGAAACAACTTAAGGAGATTCTAAAACAAATCTTAAAACAAATTTAGTGTCTATATTACTGACCAATCATAATTTTTGTTTAACAATTATTTTTTTTCTTTTTTACAAATTCGAAAATCCTTTTCCAGGATTAAAGTATACACATTAATACATGTCTGTGTGAGTTTATTTAAATGACCAAAAAGGACAAAAAATTTTGAAATTGAAATCTTAAGAAAAATTTTTTGTCGTTCTCGGAATAAATTCCATCTCGCAGACACGTATTGATGTGTATACTTTAATCGTGGGAAAGGATTTTCGAATTTATAAAAGAGGAAAACAGTAATAGTTATATAAAAAATACGACTTTAATTTTGGAAAAATTTTTTTTGTTAGGCCTTCGATCGTAATTTCGCAAACTCAGAATTTGTGCATGTCATACACTTTCGGGGAAGGTATCATTTGATACGATCTATAGAATTTCTGCACTAAGAGAATTATAACTTGAGGTGATAGCTGTGAGAGCTGAAATAAAGTGACCTTTAAATTTTTCCCCGATTTCAAATTTAATGTAGTTAGTGTTTTCTTTTTGTGCGTACTTTTATTCTGTAAAAGGATTTATCTATAAAGTTAATTCGGAGAAATTGACAATCTGCAATTGTCGATAATTTCTGTTGATTTAGGATCCCCTAACCGCAAGATTTGCAAAACGATTTCATGTGAAATATTTCAGAAATCATTCAATTACAAGATTTGCAACTTTTCATATGAAATGTTTCAGATATACTCAACTGAACGTCAACTGAAAGCTTTGTAAAATTATTTTTATGTGAACAATTTCAGAAACATTTCTGTTGCAATATTTTATGACATATTTCAAAAAAACAACAAATCATCTTTTGTTTTGTTAAGATATATTTGATTTGTTCCACAGAAACATTATTTTATGATTCTCACTACGAGAAGTTAGCTTTATATTTCCACTTACCAGCATGAATACTGGATATTAATCTTGAGAAAAAAATCTTGGTTTTATTTTTACTTTATAATTTGAATTACGCTATAATAAATAATAATTGTCTTAACCGAGGATCCAGACTGTTTTCTCAATTCGATTTAGATTAAAGTTTTTTGTTCTCAAACAACAAATCGTAAATATATATAAAACATTTCAATAATATACAAATTATACATTACAATGCCGCCACTTAAAATGACATTTTCTTTCAAAAGCCAAAAATCTCGCCACTAAAATCTCGTGTTTCAAAAGAAAAAATTTCAGCCTTTTATCTGTATATGTAAAAATCTTAGCGCCGTGTCTTTCTCTCTCTATAGACCAGAGAAATACTATTATATACTTGACTACTATGACATACCTGATATAAATATTATAGTATTATATTTCCCTTTTAAGTTTCTTTTCAAGAATAGAGGCCCAAGACTATTGTGTTATAAAAAACACAATAGAAAAATCGTCGACTCAATATCTTATGCGTTACATAAGTCACGCAAATGAATATTCTCTCCTGTGAGTCAAAACAAGTTAACTTCAAAAGATTCCAAAAACCCAAAATTATTTACATCACGTTTATATACATCGACCGTTATTTATTATTTGAGTTAACAGAATTCTATTTATGAAAAGTAGTTAAAATTCATAGAATCAATAAAATAGGCAATACAAAAACTTGGAGCGTGACCTGGATGCTCCCCAGGTGTCATCCTTGTTGTTTAATGAATACGTTAAACAAGGATGTCACATTTTAGTAGGTCTATTCTGTAGCTTTTTAATAATTTTACTAGCTAGGGATGTCGTTGCGCAGGTATTTTACATGGTGAAAAAGCTGCACAACGACAGTATAACGATACCGAACTGTCGTTGCGCAGTTTTTTCACCATGTAAAAGTTACAGAAGATGGAGACCTACAGATTAAAATTAGATATGATCTACTCTGAATTTATTCATTTGTCCTTCAAACATATGTATATATAGCCTTTGAGCTACTCTATTTCTCTCATTGAGAATGTTTCAAATGAAGTTAGATAGGTTTCCGCGTAATGCCTGAACTGACGGTGATTAGTTAATTAAATTAGTTTCAGCGATTGGGAGAGAGAAAGAGAGAGACATCAGTACCACGAACGCGCAAGAACCCCTTTCGGTGTGAAACGTCACAGTTGCGTCTGAAGAGAAAACCGGAAGCCCTTGTCGTGCCCTTTGAAATTGGTTGAAAAACGAAGGAACTCAGCGCACAATAACGTTGCGTTTTCCATCCCTACAAAATACATCACGACCGATCGCATGGAAAAAGCACTGTTAATCGAGGCAATTTACTGAGAAACGATTATAGAGAAGCAATTATAGCATATAAACGTAATTAAAACGGGCGCGTAACAAACAAGGTTGTTTGAAAAATTTACATCCCCACATCAAACGGTATCAAAAGAAATAATATTTAAAATGCGAGAAATGCATAGAATTTCAGGTTCTCTCTCTCTCTCTCTCTCTCTCTCTCTCTCTCTCTCTCTCTCTCTCTCTCTCTCTATAAGAGTTAATTATGGAAATAAAATTCAAAGGCAAAACATATTGAGAGTGTGGGAAATTAAATTCTCGAATTTTTAAAACTTAAAAAAATTTTCGATTGTGAGTAAAATTACTCACTCTTTTATTGTAGTTACAAATTCCTAAATAAGTAACGCTGAAAAAGTCGATGAATCCGTATTTGCAATGATCTAGATCTAGAAAACAAAAGTGATTTCGGTTGGAAAATATATACTTTATGATCTTACAGTCATTAACGGTATCCAAACTTTTACTTTATGGAACTCTAACGCTGGTTAGTCAATTCACTGCCAGCAGTGTCAATGTAATATAAATAAAATATAAGGTGTTTCACTCCTGAGATGCACAATATTGACTAATCAAAGAATTGTCACAAATGCAAAAGTAATATAGTTTCTCTTATGATTTGCTAAAGATTAAGTTAAGTTGCAACAATGTCATCGAATTATACTACATTTGAAGCTTTTTGATTGACTGCTCCGAATTCGACCTCACCACCAATATGCGCAATGAAACACCTTGAATACAATTCACTTGGTGCTAATACTTCGAAACATTTGATTAATCAACAGAAAGAAAAAATTTTATTAATTGACCACTCAACAAATGCTTTGAAGTATTTGTAGCATTAAGTAGTCATAGCTTTTGTTTTCTTGCATCGATTACATCATGGTGCCAAGAATCTTGAGAGATCGCTCAGTCGAGACGAATCGTTTTCAACAGTTTCAACTGAAATTCATCTTTATATTTTTTTTACTATAAGTGTAGCCGACTGTGCATTGTATTGCAATAGATATTACAAAAGACTCATACTTTGTACTATAAAAGACATTAAAATTAAAAATTCTGAAACACAAGTTCCCTTTCATTCATCTGACACGCATCCGTACAGCATAAACGCAGATACTCTGTAGTATATGGAGAAACAACTCGCTATTTTCATGAGCCTCACTCAGTATTTAATAAAAAAAAGACTCACTTTTCTGTATACAAATTGTTTACATCATTGATCGCATTAGTCTCGAGTTGAGACTTTTAATCATATAAAGGAAGGAAAAGAAACCAGCAATGTCAACAGCCAAACAGCTCCTTCAAAAGATAGATGAAGAAGGTAAGTTAGGTCAAAACTGTCCAATTTTAGCTCCGAAGTCAAAACGCAAAGCCATCGACGCAAAAAATTCAATATGAGTAAAATTTCGAGAACTGTAAAGTGATGATAAGCATTGCTCAAGCGCATATCAATACTTTGCAGTCCCGGAAATCTTAATCACACCGATTTTTTTTGCGTTTTGGAGATAATTTCCGAGATAAAATTGGATAGACGTGAGTTAAAGAGATATTGATGTGTGACGTGATTGATGTGCCACTCGCCTAAATGGCGATCGACTTTTAAAATTTAAGGAGATTTGACTGTTAGTCGAAAACCAACTTAGAGATTTAATTTTTTTATATGATGTAAATAAATATTGTACACAAATAATCCCACAATTTGAACAATATTGACTATATAGTTTTCTTGTAATATTATTCTGAAATTGACGATTTTAAGCATAATTTCTTTATCGATTGTTCCGAATTGATAATCACCAATTTAATACACACTCAACCAACTTAGGACTTTGAAAAACTAGGATTTAACAGATGAAATGATGACAGATGATATCAACAATTGTGTACAAAAAAGAAAAATCAGACTTTATCGTATGAATTTAAAACTTTATTGTCACAAAGTTTACCTCACGGTCCATCATATCGCAAAGTGCAATGTTGCCAAGTATATATTCGACCTTTCGAGTCGTTAATCTCATACATTTGTCAATATTCTATCTATACATTAATAATTTACTAAAAATATAACTCATAAATAGTATCCACAATTCATTGCACTAATATTACATATGATTTGGAATTGCTGTAATGATAATTTATTTCAGTCATATTTTTGACTCCAAATATTAATATAATAGTCGAACCTTCTTAAAAAAGACTTTCACTCATTTGCAAATTACGTGTATACTTCGCGAAGATTCTCGAAATGGTAAACAGAGCGGTGATAGTCTAGCAGTAGATGTTCTTGCAAGCTGAAACATGTTAGGTAAGGATAAATGTGTGTGTTTGAGTGAGACAGAACAATATATAAGTCATGTATCGAATGCAATAAAGATATCACAAATATTGTTATTTTTAATTATTAAGAAATTTAAAAAGTTTGTACATTGACATCGATCAAGTTTGGTCGTCATTCCACATCCCTTTAAGGAAATCCTATATAATCGTCTATTTTACTGATTCAAATCTCTTTCTCTCATCAATCCTTTTTCTAATTATTGTTTCTTCTAAAACTTGCAAAATATCAGGATGAACATCCTCGATGAAATAACTTAAACTTTGCACAACACAGAATTGCGGTAATCGTCGAATTTCTCGAGCTTTTCTATGCTTGCCAAAACTCTGCACGAAGGTCTCTTTAGAAGGCACGCGAAATAATTAAGAAATCCACTTAGGTCCCACATTCATCAGGGCGATAAGCCGCGCCGGAATCGACTGTTCTCCGTCGTTAGAATTAAGTCGTCGGAAACGGACAATAGTCATCAAAGAGACGCCTTTCGTCGGAGCCTTTCGCGGTGCCACTTCGAAAAACAAGCCTTTCCCATTTCCGACAAAAGTCCCGGCATCGACTTGTCCGCGCTCGAATATTTCAAGGAGAAGTTTCCGCTTCTGCAATTATATTGGAACTCCATTCATCGAGGCTTGACTCGTTGCGAAGTCGAGAATTTTCAGTCACGTGGCTGGAAATTCAATAAATTTTGCACTGATTCCCATTATATTATACTTTATCAATAAGTACTTAATCTATTTCCGGTCGATCAATCGAGGATCCAAGCATGTAATAATGAACATCTGAGTATCCGCAAGAAATGTATTAAACAGTAGAATATTACAGAAATGTATTAAATAAGATGGTTGTGATTACAGAGTGGAAATGAACGCAAAATCGAAAATATTCGTAATCATTTTCATAAAATATTCATTCAAATCAAATGAAAAGTATTAATTATTCATTTTCTTTTAATACAAACAAATTATTATTTATACTAGTAATCATATCCATTATTCATTCATTTGTATGAATATTGGATATACCTATTCATTGGACACGCTAGCAGTAGCGAAGGCGGGAGGTATTTTGTATTGTATAAAAAAACTTGTATAAACACATTAACACTTATAGAATATCTTATACTATATAAAAGTGAAATAAATTTTCTTAAAAATTTAATAAACTGTCAACAATTATAAATGAATCTATCTTAATAGTTTAGCTCTTACTATATTATAGAATTAAAGGTTTAACCAAGGATCAAAATTTTGACACCGATTCGCTCGCACGCAATGCGATGTGATCATCATTGAGAATGACGTGTAACATTCAACATCATTATTGTAAAAAAATGGTTACAAATTGATCATTCAAAATATTATCCATCGCTAGCCACTACTTTTTCCCATCTTTCTAGTAATAGGTGGATTCTACGTCGAAAGAACGACACATCTTTTGAGGCTATTCAAGAATCGACTCATTTTTTTCCATTTCATTTATCTTCATAAGAATGAAAGCGCTGTTCAGATAGGCCATGAGTCATCGGTTGAACTATTATATTAGGTGTTGGAATTAATTCGTAGCGTTTTTAATGAAAGAATGTTATTTATTTCACATGAGCATTAAAAAATACATTAATGAAAGTACTTCCCATCACTTCTAAAACGCTACGAATTAATTCCAACACCTAATAGATGGTAAGAATAATATCTAGAGAATACGGCGGTATGTGATAGGACATTCTAATTAAGCGCTTCTAATGTTTCCTTGACCGTGTTCGCAACATGTGGTCGAGCGTTGTCGTGCTGGAAAATCACTTTGTTGTGTCTTTTTGCGTAATCTGTTTTTGCTTCAATGCTTGGCTCAATTGCATCAATTGTTGTTGGTAGCGTTCCCCGTGATGGTTTCATTGGGTTGGAGCTCATAATACACTATACCCAGTTGATCCCACCAAATACAGAGCATGAGCTTAGCTTCATGAATATTCGGCGTCGATATTGATGGTTCGCCTGGCCTGCACCATGATTTTTTGCGCTTCAGATTATCCATTTTTCATCACCCGTCACGATACGAGACAAAAAACTTTTTCTTCTGTGTCTTTGAAGCAACAATTCATAAGTTATTAGATGCGCAACTAAGTTCTCGCTGTTATTTTGATGCATTTTCATCAAAATAACAGCGAGAATTTAGTTGCGCACCTAATATTTTGCGCCTTTCGACGTCCTTCAACTCATACGGCACCAAATTTCCTTGCTTTTGAATCATTCCAATGGCCTTCAAACGTTTGGAAATCATTGATCGATCAATATTTAATGATTCTGCAAGTTCTTCTTGCATTTGACTCAGATTTTGATCGAGTAAAGTTTCCACTTTCTCATCTTCAACTTTTTCGGCTGATCTGGATGTTCCTTGTCTTTCGTGTCAAAATCACCTTTTTATAGCGTCGAAATCAGTACTCATGTGTTGAAATCGATGGAGTATAATCACCATAAGCTTCCGATAGCATTTGTTGACTTTCAACAGCACTTTTCTTCAAATAAAAGCAAAAAAGCAAAGCTGTTTGTTGGAAATTGCGTTTTGTTGGCACAAAATTCGACGTATTCAATGCTCAAAAAACAATGTTGTTTACGCTTCGGCAAAATAATACATACTGAAAACTAAAGCCACATGATGGTACTTTGAACATGAAGATAGTAACAATATGCGATAGTACTAGTTACGCCATCTGTTGAAAATCCTTTAAAATTAATGCACACTCCCAATATATTACAAACACAAAAGGCTCTTTTTCATGATTGTGATAGATTCCTACCCTGAATAGTTGTCAACTTTAACGATATTAATATCTCGGTTCACAGAGCAGAGCAATACTGTTTTCTGCCAAATCATTCATTTCATGAAAAAATACAACCGATTAGTATATTTTTTATCCATTTTTTGATTGTGTATATATATGTTAAACTAAACAATTACCAAATATAGACATTCTCGATATTTCAGAAATATAAATATATTCCAATTCGAGAAAAATTTTCCAGAATTCTTCTTAATGTAAATTTTACTTTACTAATTTATTTTCTTTAATAAAAAATTTAATAAAAAAAAAAACTTTAATAAAACTTTAATAAAAAGTTAAAAATATCTATGTACTAATCTATTTTTCAGAAAAATTCTCTCTGAAGTTAAAAAAATTCTTTTGACACCTATTTTAAAAGATTATTAAAAATAAATTGGAAATTCTTAAGTTGAGAATACAATTTTTTCGATGGAGCTTTTATGTCAAATCGCAAGAAATTACAAAAAAAATTCAACTCTCTTATTAGTAGAATTTCTTAAAAAGTACATTTCAAGAGACGTTTTTGAATGCACCGGATCTTCCGCTTTTTTTTTCAATATCGTCGACGAGAATAACTTCTTAAACTTGTAAAGCTTTGAAAAAATATTCAAAAGATGCTTACATAAATGTTTCATTCAACATTATCGATGTCACTATCCAACCACCCTTCTTTTTCCCCTTTTCTCTTTTCCTTTTTTTCCTCCCTCTCTCCCTGTTGGAGACACTCGAAAAATCTCGTCGCAAGTCAAGATTACATCAGCTTCGGCATAATGTAACCCAAGATTTCGAGTGGGCCATCGGTTCGCCCCTTTCTTTTCTCGCTTCGATCGGCATTATGCCATACGTTCTTACGTTTCGCGACGTCGAGTACACGCCAGGCATTGACCTTTGCCCTCGAATAAAAACTCTTTCTTACGGAGGGGGTTGCATTCGATCGACAGACACCCTTCTCGTGATTTTTTGTTACAAAGCAGCGTAAATTTGCAATATCAAATTATACTTTCTAATTATTTTTAATTATTATGTAGGTCATCACCGCTCTTATTCAATATGTCTTTAATTTAACTAAAATAATAGAGTTAACAATTTAACTAAAAAAAAAATTTATTAAATTAGACTCACTTTAGTTTATTACATTTGCTAAGTGTATGATGTGTTAATGTGAAACTAACCACAGAAATTAATCGAATTACGATATTTAGATATAAAAGTTAAAAATAACAAAATGTTATTTAACACAAAATATTAGTTCATCATTGCTCCTTTGATATCTAATAGCAGCATTGATATTGTTGAAAATATCTAAGTACGCCAGTTCTAATTTCATTGAAATCTCTGGTTTTTCCTTGTTTTTAAAATCGTCAAATTTTTAAATGTGCAAAATATGCAAGTACGCCGTGCTCGGCTTACAGGTGCCTCATATTTTTAAGATTTTAACATTCCTGGGGACTCCCCGCATCGACGAATCGCGCGTCAACATCGAACAAATTAATCGAATCAGCACACTGATTTACTGCGCGGGGCACCGGCAGAGAAAAAACGTTCTCGCTCGTTAAATGCCAAACGTATGCCGTATACTACTAGTCTCACTGGATGTTGATGCTGAGAGACACGCAGGAACAGGGGGAAACGGAGAAAGGAACGATTGCGGAGGGTCGGCGAAGCGAGAAGCGTATGTTTTGTCTCCGCCGGCGGGGCGATGATTGATGACGCGGTTAATGATATTTTATTAGATAGACACTTTGGAGGGTCAATAGAGACAACGTGAGAGGATGAATAATAACTGCATCGCGACGACGCTTATTAGAATTACTCAGTGATGTTATCTATGCCGGGTCCGCTTCCTCCGATGATGATATCTCGTTGCTACGAAGCGACGCAAATGCGTGAGCTTGTCCTGATTTTTCGCATGCGTAATTTCTTCTTCTCACGCTTGGACATTAATATTAATGCAACATGTAATAGTAGAATTATAACGAGAAAATGTGAGAAATAAAATAATATTTATTCGTCAAAAATAAAATTTACGACAACTTGATTAATTCTTTATTTAACAAAAATCACACTCAATGCAGTCATGTAAAATTTATCATCCTCAATATATAGAGGACGAAAGAGGTAAATCGCCAATTGTTAACACAATCGGATTTGTCAAGAAACAAAATTCGCTCCGATGATGCGTGACAAAAGCCGTATTTTTCGGATTATCTTATTAGTACGAAAAGCCCATTTTTCCTGCACCGTAACATACTACGAATATATGTGGGGAGAATCAAGAGGCCCACGTATACAATCGAGATTACAATGATCCGATGATAGAGATAGATTCCTTAATACACTATTTATGATTATTACCCGGCGTATTACTCGGCTAATTTATCGGCCGGCTAACTTATTTATTAACCACTTCTTCACGCACGACGGAAATTATTATTGTCTATTGATTATCCGCCAACCCTCTTTCTTCTGTTGTAATGATGTTTGAATCAGCATTTCTTAAAACATCGACTTAATATTATTTACAAAACATTGATTACAATTCTAATACTGAATAATTTTTCAACTAACGAGATAAATAAGAAATGGGAGAACGAAATATTTAAAAAAAAATATAATTGTCAGAAAATAAGAAATTTAATTTTCTAAAAAACTATCTGATAGTACCAATAATATTTTCGATTATGTTTTTTTGAACCGATTTGTGCAAATCATATCAAAATACATCAATTTTATTTTTAAGAGAACTATATAATTGTGATAAATTCAATTCTACTGCTTCATGTCTTTGATTAGGACTATCTTTTCAAATATTTTAAAAAGTAATAAAAATCAAATGACATATCATTTTTGAGAGAACTTTTTCTCTTTATAATATCTTTATATTATATCTTATTTTTTTAATTTACCTAAGTGTTCTAAATTACATTTGGAAAATGAATTAAAAAATTTACAATTTATGAAAAAATTTATTTTTATGTTATAAATGCTCAAATTATTCTCTATCAATCTTTATACAATAAACAAAAATTTCTATTTAAAGTTATTATAGACATTTCGAAATCTTTTCGGAATGTTCTACGATATCCATCCAATATCTTTTGAATAAAATCTAATTGATCAACAAGGTCATCAGTTTTTTCTTATGAAATTTTTGTTTTTCAGAACTTTAACAATAAAAAATTTATATCTAATTTTCTTTCTTTCACAAAATTTTCTTTATCAAAAGATGAATGAATATCATAAAGTAATATGAGAAATATTTCAAAATGTGCAAAAGAATTTTTATTATATATTTGCGAATTTTTTCGCGTGTCTTCTGCAAGGAAAGAACAATTTTGCTAAAATATTCAAAATATATTTTTGCTTAAAATAGATCTAAAAATAATTTTATTAATTTTGACTCATTAAAATAATTATGTAGGAAAGACAGACAAGCCACGCTGAAAAAGTTTTTAATATTCTACCAATTAGCTTGAACATTCCACATAATTATTTTGATAATTAAACAAAATTATTATCAGATCTGTATTTAGCTAAATTTTTAGATATTTTAGTACGTTACAATCTGAGATAATAATAATGACTAAAAGAGGATGATGACAGGAGTCTCAAAAACAAAATTAGCGTGTTTCGGCATATTAGGGGTACAAATAAGTTCGTGCGGTTTTGAAAGAGATGGCGTAACTACTGTTTCATTCCACCGTTCCGTATTTCTAAGTATGCATTGGATAGCTGTCATTAGTAGGTATTAAGTTCAGTATGTGTCATTTGTTCGAATTGTAAACAACAATATTTTTACTTCGTCAAATATGTCGAACTTTGTACCAAATAAAGTGTTTTTGCGGGGAGTTTTACTGCATTACTTCAATATGAAGAAAAGTGCTGCCGAAAGTCATCGTATTTTAGTGGAAGTTTATGGTGACTATGCTCTATCTGAGCGAACGTGTCAGAAGTGGTTTGCACGGTTTAAGAGTGGTGACTTTGACTTGGAAGACCAAGAGCGTGCCGGATGTCCAAGAAAGTTTGAAGACGCAGAATTAGAGGCATTACTCGATGAAGATCCATGTCAAACGCAAGAAGAGCTTGCATTATCATTGGAAGTGACTCTGATTACATTGTAACCGGTTTTTCACAATAAAGCCCCAAATTTCGAGAAAAAACCGCACGAACTTATTTGTACCCCTAATATTTCGCATAAATCACTCGGTTACATAAAAAGAGACAAAAGCTTTCGTTAGGTCATGCATTGTATAGAGATGAATGTAGAAAAAAGTGCCGTGTCATTATCACATCTAATAGGAAATACTGTCTATCATCCTTGAGTTAATTCTTTTGTGTCTGATTAGTTTGAGCTTCGTCAGTGACGACGTTGAAAGATACAAAACAACGTAAAAGCGTTTCGCGAGATGTAGATGGGGATAGGCATCATCCAATTAGCATTAATTACTGGTTTCTTTTAATTAGTGGGCTCGATTGAAATATCGCACATATCATTTTCGTCCTTTCTCCTGCTATTCGCTCCTCTTTCCTATGGCATAAATCACGTTATCGGATATCAGACGAAGGCTTTGCTGCTGTATGATTTTCTTTACGAATGCCATTTCCGCGCTCTTTGGGATATACGTAATATTGCTGCGATCCATTGCGTCCAATCGCTTAATTACGCAGCAATTGCGATGGATAGATTTTAATTACCAATCGCCAATTGTTCAAGTCTACAACGCAACGGTGTTCTTATTGTTATCTCAAACGGTGCAAGCGTTCTCCGTTTTCAATTTCCGAGGATGCACGTAATGCACAGCATATCCTTCAGTTACAATATATCCTTGTTTTCTATGATGTGATAATATCCAAATCAAAGGTTAATTATTTCAAAAGAAGACATTAGATTTATCCCAAAATTTTCAGACCTAAAATCTACAATATGCTTTTTGTTTTCTATTTCTTGCTTTTTATCTCTTGCTTTGTTGTCCCTTTGCAACCATTTTAACAACAATTGTATTTCTTGCTACTGTTGCCTGTTTCTTCCGAAGTTTGTAACTTTTATCTCGAATGACAGAAAACAAAAACCTAGATAGAAACAAAAAGACAAGATATAAAAAATAACAAAAAGAACAAGAACAGGAAAGATATTGTAGAATAGGCTTAAAATATATTTTTTCTGTGGGTCAATAAAATCTATGTTCCTGTGATTGCAAGTTATACATGATATTATTTTTGATTATTAATGCCCATAATTATGTAACTTCTGTACAAATGACATCAACAAATCTTTCAAATACACATAAGTAACAAATAGGTAAATTGTCTATTTTTGCAAAACTATATTTTTTTCAATTCAGCACTTTTCAATATTTTTCGAGAAGACAAACACTGCATGGGAGGACCCCGTCTGTTTGTAGGCAGTCGATCTGTAGGTAATAATATTGTATGCAATGCTATTTGTGTGCAATAGTATCATGTATGCAAATGTGCTTTTTTTCTCTTGGTTTTATATTTGTGCGCAATAGTGCAAATAGATAATTGACCTATAGGCAATAATTTTTGTACACGAACTGTCAGCAAATGTGGTAAGAAAACGGTATTATAAGCAATCACTTTGTAGGACTAAGACTTTTTAATTACATCACTCATTTCTAGAAAAACGATTTACACCTGTTTAAAGAAATAGATGTTTTTTTTACAAAGGGTCGTTTCTTCTTTTTTTAAATGGATAATGCAGTTCCTAGAAAACTTCTTTTTAAAATGATTGTCCATGAAATTCTTTTGAATTCATGAAAGGAAAAGCATCTGAATGTTGATAACTGTAGACTTACCTAATAATTTTAGTTTTAATTTATAATTTTACCTCTGGATAAATAAAAAAAAATAATTCAATTATCATCTATTTCTAGAAAATGATTTACACCTGTTTAAAGACACAGTTGATGTTTTTTTTTTTACAAAGGGTCGTTCTTTTTTTAGATAATACAGTTCCTAGGAAACTTCTTTTTAAAATAATCGTTCATGAAATTCTTTTGAATTCATGAAAGGTAATTCAATTACATCTATTTCTAGAAAATGATTTATACCTGTTTAAAGAAATAGTTGACGTTTTTTTTACAAAGGGTCGTTTCTTCTTTTTTTAGATGGATAATGCAATCCTTAAGAGACTTCATTTTAGAATGACCATCTATGAAATTCTTTTGAATTCATGAAAGGAAAAGCATCTCAAATCGATTGACTATAGGCTTACCTAATAACTTTAGTTTTAATTTATAATTTTACTTCTGCATAAATAAAAAAAATAATAAAAATATATTGACGATCATAAACATCGGATCATCTTCTTCATTTTGTTTCTTACAATTAGAATGCATTATAAAATTAACATTATTTTAGCAATTATAAAATGACAAATATGGCAATAAACGTAAATATTTTATCATCTTTCTGAAGAAATCTTTTTAATAAAAAGAAATATATATCCCCCTCGATAGGAAAATACGTCATTTATAAAATTATATATCGAAATCTTGCATAAATTTGAAATAATAATTCTAAGAATTAAAAAAAAAGATAAACAATAAGTTAAACCGCGAATAAAGTAGTTCCATTAAAAAATCAATTTAAAAAGTTAATTAAGCAAATCTTTGTCTTATATTAGTGAAATCGAGCTTAAATGGACAGCACATTATTTAATGACAGCCGTTTATGAATCTGTATCATAGTACGCCGCTTTTTTTCCCGCGAGTGTTTTGAAGGGATTAATATGAAAAAAGGCGGATCATCCGTGATTAGTTAACACAAACTGTCGGTGCAACGTGATCTTAGTTAGCTGAGATGGGTTTACAAAAGCAGCTGCTGGGAGCCGGTCGCGCTACTGAAGCTCGGTGCTCGCGTGACTGTGCAAACAAGTGGCACGTCGAGAATGTTTGTTAATGATAATGACCATTAGAACGTCGGTCCAGCCGTGCGCAGGATCCCCTCGCGATGATTCTTCCACTTAGCGCCCGGAGCGCTCGCCGAGAGAGCTCCCGTCTTATGTTTGCCCGATGACAACAAAAGATTTCTCGGTCTTGCCTTCGCCTCTGACACCCAGGAACGAAAGAGAGAAAGAGAAAGAGAGATAGAAAGAACCGGGGAATTGTAGCAATTGATCAGTACGTTCCTTTTTGGACAAATATTTTCATTAACTTCACCGCCATCCGTCTGTTTATTCCAACCTTGCGCCTGTCATTCGATTCTTTTCTACGAGAGGACTTGTCCGTTTTAGCGATTGACATTTTCTACTGCAACTCTCGCGATCCTAAAGAAAGACCTTTACATGATGAATATTATTATGCGATAGACCGTAGAATATATGATATTATTGATCAAAAGTAATATAGAGCTGAAGAGTTGTATCGATAGTACGAGTTATCCTTTTAACAGTGAGGTGCAATCATACGATTGTAAAACAAGAATACGAGAGAATCATATAAATTTATGACTCTTAAATTGAGAATGATAGATCTGTATGATTTACATTGATTTAAATTAAGAATATCCGATATAAAAAAAATATAAGGCTTATAAATTTGCAAAGATAAATAAGAAGGATAGCGGCCAAAAATGAAAATTAATAAATTAAGTATCTTTTCGTTAAGATGACATAATACTGCCAGATATATTTTTAAAAATTCTTGACAATTTTTTCTTTTTATATCAACTTGATATTTTAACATTTTCTCTATCTTTAGACTGAAAAGGATTCTCGCTTCTAATCGAATTTATTATCAACAACATTGACCGAAAATGTGCTAAAATTGTTTGACATGGTGTATAATTGTATATATTTTAATATTATATTGTTTATTATGTCTTGTGTCTAATACTTCGCGTGGCTCTTTCCTCTTATCCTTTTTATTTTTATTCTTTTTGACACATTGCTTTTTGTATTTTCCACTTATACTGTTTATTCAATTGTAACTACTCCTTAAAACCCTTTCAATTCTCCTTACTATACTATTTATTATTGTATTATACAATATTTTGCTTTTAATCAATCTGATGAAATAATGACTAGCAATAAATAGAGTCGAAACATATTTGTTTTCGTACTTTCTTACAGCATAAATTTAATTTATTAATCTTGTTGTATAACATCCATTATTGCTCTTTTCAAATTTAAAAGAATAAAAACTTTATTAAAATACAGAAACTATAATGTTAAATTTTTATTTTTTAACCATATTTTGAATCCAGAAATCTAAAAAATGTCATCGTTTGTTCTTTATGTAAAAATGTTTTACGCTATTGTTTTATGCTATTTTGTAATTTCGATTAAATTGAATCATTGATTCTTTCGTATATTAAAAACTAAGTTAAATTTGTGAAATTAATTAATGAGTCAATTCTAAACAGAATCGCAAGACTCGTAACGTATTCTCGTAAAACTTGTAAGAACTTATGAGACTAATATTTTAATTTTATGCGTATGTATCGTAAGATGTACGATTCGTAAATATTTACGATTTCTTGTAAATTTTATGGCTAGTAAGAAGCTGTCTGTAAAAATACCATTGTACAAAGATATAAACATTTAAAAATTCTTACAGGAATATGTTACGAGCTTTACGATTTTGCTTAGAATTTAAACACATTTGTGTATGTGATATACAGTCTTAACTAAAAATATTAGGCACTTATGTCCTTTTCTTTGGAATTTTTTTACTTGCATTGTTATCTATTGGTTCTCGGTATTATACATGAATTTAAAGACTTCTTGAAGCAAAAGATAATTTACACAAATGTTATAAATCAATTTTTAGATTAAAACTTTGAATAATGCTTAATAAAAGGTGCATTTGTGACCAAAACTATATATTTGACAATAACATAAATATAATTTAGTAAAAAGAATTTCGAAAGCAATTTTTGGTAAAATTGTGAAATATATACGTTCTTGTAATTTGGAACTTTCATGACTTTGTGACGAATTTCGTTGCGTTGGTCCTCAACCTCTGGTTACGGAATTCGTTGTAGATACACGAAATCCCACGGGCTTCTCCAGTCACCATTAGTACGTGACGAATTTTACACGTTGGTGAGAATTACATTAGAGCGGATGACTCTGCGAAGGCCCTTCCCCCGCTCATCAAAGGGACACTTCTCGGGCGTTTATAAGCGTATGAAATTAATTTCGTTCCACGTATAGATCGCAGTCAAGAGAGAGAGAGAGAGAGAGAGAGAGAACTCTTGTTTTCGTTTACATTTTCCTCAACCTACGAGCCGCATAATTTCTAATACGCGATAATCTAATCCGGACGATTATTCGTGTCAATGTATAATGTGTCATCGGCTATCCATTGGCGTTAAATAGAAAATTATGCACCTGTCGTTGTCCAAACCAGTCCTAGAGATTAACCGCTCTTGTGCGACGTACAAAGCGTATACACGACGCTATTTACAAGCTGGTTTTACACATCATTCGCATTTTCAGAGAATTTCTGTAGAGTTAGGAAATATGTACATAATTGTGAAAACAAAATAACATCGGCAAAAATAAAACGTACATCTCTTTCTGCGGATTATTAATATATATTTGAAGCGAGATGTTTTCAACGTTACTTACCTTGACTTTTATTCCATGTTGAATTGCATATATGCTGCTTATAGAAGATTTAAATATCTGAATGTTTTTAAGTATTAAGACATTCACTTAAATGACGCAAATTAAAAAAAAGTAAAAAATATAATGATTAAATCGGATTCTCTGTATTTAAAGTAATAATAATAATAATTTAAAGGCTAATAAAGGGTTAGCGTGGAAGGAATTGCGCACAGTTGATAAGTAAAAATTACTTCTTTATAACTTGATGTCTTCTTTATTTCAAAATCTTGAACTCGCTTTCGACTCGCTTTGTAGTCATCCTCGTACAAGATTTTGAAATAAAGAAGACATCAAGTTATGAAGAAATAATTTTTACTTATCAATAACTGTGCACAACTCCTTCCGCGCTAACTCTCATTAGCCTTTAAACTTATTTATTATTATTATTTAAAAAAAAATACACAAACATGAATGTTCTTTTAATACTAATCAATTACTAACTCCAATTCAAATTGCTCTTAACTATGTGGTGCTAATAAATTATATAGCTTCCTCTGCCTTTGAGAAAGAAACAGAGAATACCTCTGTCTTCCAAGAAGTGCCGTTTCCTAATCAAGTTAGGGCAATAGGATTCCCTAACGGAGAGACGAAGGTGTTAATGCGATCAAGTCTCGCAAACAAACGTGTCATTAAATCCTCGCGATGGTTTCGCGGAGATTTCTCGAGGACAAGAGGCACCAAAGAAGACGACGATGACGACGACCACGCGATGTCCGCTGTCCGCAGACGTGTTCGCGTGTGTGCGCGACGGGGCAACCTTGCCCCGTCCGTGCATAAACAAAATGGCCCATAAAACCTCGAGGCGCTAATCCGCGCAGAATGCCGCCGCGAGGATATTGTCAAACCCTCTTGCGGACCCGTTCACTCCGCAGGAGGACCAGCTGATTCATGCGGCCATATTTCACGTCTTTATGCATTCGCGAATATTTCAGGGTCCCGTCGTGCCGGAGAAGGGAAACCTCGACTTGGTATCAGCCGCGCAAAATTTCATATTAACAGTCTATATCGATTCATTCGGTTGCTTACCGAATTTCGAAGTACAATCGATTATTTGATTCATAATTGATATCCAGAATCTAAATTTCAAAAAAAGATCTAATTAAATTAAAATGATTAAACTTTTAAAAGTTCTTTAAGTGCAGCAATGCATATAATAATTAATTTCTATTTCAAACCAATTTTTCATATCGTTATTCGTGTATTACATATTCATTACATTTTACAATTATGTATAGTTAGAAAAATATTTAATTCCAAATTTTTATAAGCGAAAAACCATCTGTCGTAGTACGCCTATGTCCGTATTTGTAATTCATAATAATTTAAGAATATAATATGTAATTTTATTAATGTTACAATATATATACAAGTATATATATATATATATATATATATATATATATATATATATATATTAGAATTTATATTATTATTTATAGAATAATCAGAATTAAATTAAAATTTGAAAATTAAGGAGAGGTTATCAATGCAAATTAAATATAATTATTAAAACTTTATAAATGAGTCGTTTGTATGTTTAATCAAGCGAAAAAGATGACAATAACGATTCTTATATAGTCTCATTCGAATCAAACCGGTCTCTCGATGCCACTATGCAGCAGTCGATAGTCGTAAAAAATTCATAGGTAACCGGCTCAGTGCGCATTCCGGTATCCCGTCAGGAGACAATAATCGCTACCGTGTCCTGGACCCATCCTGAACTTCCACTCGATTGAATCACGCTGTCTTATCCAGTTGCCAATGGTCAGGAGCCAGGCAAGTGAGAGGAGGGGTGCGTCGCTATCGTGCATCGACAAAAGGACATGTGTCGCACGATGCGTGCACGACCATTGTGTTCCGATTCGGAACGATTAGGAGCCACTAAATAGTCTGGACTGATCCACTCAGCCCAAGAGGAGCTCGTTTCACCTCGGGACACCTCTCTCAATCCCACAAAGATGAATGCATCGGATAAATAAGCGCGGGAATCGAAGAGAGGGAGGGGGAGGGGGCAAAGGCTGATATAAAGGACGAAGATTGGGCGTGGAAGAAGATGATGCGTCGGAAAAGATGAGAGATATATCGGAACATCAAAGTATCAGAGACCCATACGGTAGTTTTTTCTTTCTCTTCGACCTTAGATGGACTTAATTCTGTTACTATTCAATATTTCTGTACGTACTGCGGTGGCAAATTAATTTTTAGGTAGACCACAACACTCTTATGCATCTTAAAAAAATCTTTGGAAACAGGAAAGTAAAAGAATTATCCAAAAATATTAAAGTTCATTATTTTTACATTCCTCTATCTCATAATAATATAAATAATATTAATTTATATATATAACTTACACTATTAAAAAATATACTATAAAAATAAAATTTGCTTTTTGTAGTTCCTCGAACTTAAAATAAACGTTTTCATATGACTAGGACTAATCTGTTGTCGTTCGACTTGCTAATTTATTATATATAACTGTCTTTTCCTCTTTGTCTATTCCACTTCTAAATTTGCTTTTTTTCTCTTTTCTGCTCGATTATTTACGTTTATTCAGCTGATTTATTCATTACAAAGGAAATTAAACGATTAGAGATTGGCAAAGGAAGTACAAGCGGAGTCGGTTCCTGAAGAATCCGAAAGATCATAGCCGGCCGCCGATTCCAGCATCATGGAGCCGGTGGCGCGGCCTCTCCCCCCGACCTCCGCTAATATCCACACCAGCAACAATCACGGATTAATGGCATTGTCCGCGCGTATCTACTCGAAATGTACGGGCGCGCGGAGCGTCTATGGGTGTACATATACGCACATAGAGACCGGTGATGCATCGACAATGGGGAATGGGCTCTGTTCGGCGACCCAACGAGGTATTACCGGGCGAACAAGCATGCAGTTTGTCCCCCATTGTCGCCGCTCGATACAGTGGGAATAACGCACCCACCCGCTGTATTTGCAGTATTCGGTTCGCTGTGTCCGCTCGCTGTTTGCCGTCGCGAGTCTTCTTACCCCGTGTTATATCCGATTTCAAGTCGGCTATTGTCGCGGCGTTGTCGCGCGTCGTGCCTGACGAGTAGCGCAATCGTCCCCGCTCGCGTGGGAGAAAGAGAACCCAAAGTGTTTCCGCATCCGTGTTTGCCAACAGCCATTGATGCCCGATTATTAATACATAACTTTGTTACTCGGAACAACGAATCGCAGTCGCGAAACAGGACGTATTTAAAGAGAGCTCCACTGTTATCCTAACAAGATTAGAATTCCGACAGTCTACAGACGCGAAAATGCATATTTGTGTTCGAAGGGAAGATCAACGTTGGTATACGAAGGAAGGACAACAGAAGGGATGTTTACCCTCTCTCTCTAAATTTTGACAAGGAGAAATAATTAAACTTATTTTTACGGTAAAAAGTTAAGTGCTCATTGGGATGATCATATTATCTGTGTGAAAGTTCGCTGAAGATCCTTCAAGACTGACTTTAATATTAATATTGTATTATAAGTATTTCAATAAATTTTTTCATTAAAAAAAAATTTGTTGCTTTCCCCTTCCCCCGAAAATACTGGATACGCCCATGAAGATCAATGTTTCGCGATACTTTGCGATCAAAGTGTATGATAAAGCACGGAGAAACGAAAAAAGAAGTGCAGGACCGAAGAGGGAGGGGGAGGGGGAAGAGAAGCGCCCAGTGCAGCGGCCGGGGCACGCAGCGCCGTTAGGTGTACACAATCCACGGACAATGGGCGCCGGAGCGCGGAACAATGCGGTATACAAGCGACGTCACAATGCGGGGATCAGCGAAACAACGAACGGTCTCACTGCGGATTACAGGCAGATGCGCGGCCTGGGCGCGCTACGACGACGGCCGAGCCGCTTCTCTCCTCCGGGCCAGCCGCCCGAAGCTGAATCGACGTGGATCTCCGATTGTTCGTTAGCTCGAAAATAAATTAATGCCGATCAATACGGCGAATTCGCGGAAATATGTCGACGTTAATTCTAGAGAGAGAGCGAGAGAGAGAGAGAGAGAGAGAGAGAGAGAGAGAGAGAGAGACATTGAGAAGGGAAAAAAATAAAATTTGCATCGATTACACCAATCCTCGTCCATCGGCGAAATCGATATTCACCGCCGATGCCTTCGATCACTCTCGCAATCTCTTCTCGGCGACGCTAAATGAAGCGCTTTGTCGACACGAGGACAATCCTCAAGACAGTTCAACAATGCTACCCCTCTGAGTACAACCTCATCCTGTCCCCACCTAGGCCACGTAGCGCGCACACCCACCGTGCGGCAAGTCACTACCCTCTCGAGCCCGAGGCAATTTTGTTCGCAATTTTGTTCTACGCCGTCTTCGGGTGGCCGACAATCGCCAATAAGCCGCTCAACTGAGATCCAATTTAAACCGTTAATTACTACAGAGCTTGGTTCATTGCCTCCCTCCCTCTCCCCATCTCCGCCTCTTCTTCCTCTGTCGTCATATCACTTCCTCCAACCACCCTACCGCAACTGCAGCTACTATCCTCCCACCCCCCATCCACCCCCTCACCACTCCCGGTCCGCCCCTATCTCGGCTACCATCCCACCGCGAACGCACGGAATGGCAGTGTATTTTTCCAATTTAAAATCCTATCTCTTAATTTCCTACGTGTCACCACCGCGTCTGGGGATTTTTACGGAAGCGATCGTATCGTTCGAGCGGTTCTCACTGTTCCTATGCGAGAGTACCGCGCGATACCGATTCTATCTATTTATTTTTTTCTCTCTCTTCTTCCCTCTCTCTCTCTCTCTCTCCCTCTCTCTCTCTCCTTCTTCCTCTGCTCGCCTTCTGCCTCACCCCCTTCGCCTTTTTTCAATCGCGTTCGACGCGACGCACGAGGGAAATTGCACGGAACGAACGGCCCTTCCATCTTGACGTTCTCGTGATCGTCCTCGTCTGCCGTGACAGTGGGTCGAATCCGCGCCATTACGTTAACATCAAGCCCACATTCATTTGAGGGTTTGACTCTGAAAGTGGCATTTACATGACATTCGCAAGTGCTATTCAAAAGTTTTACTTGTCAAGAGTAAACAAAATTCTTAGGAATTTTGAAAGTCATAAATCAAAACTATCGATCCCTTGACGTTTTAGCAATTTTCTTAATTTATAAATTTTGAGAAAAGTTCCATTCTCGAAAGCATAAAGCTTCGCCTTATGCTTTCAAAGAAACAGTTCCTTTTTATCTTATCATTTATCCAACTTTTTTACAAAAAATATTACAGGTTTCTTTTTAAAACGAATTCGTTGTTTTATTTTACTCTCGCTGAGATGTTAATTGGCGTGTCACGTAACTTTAGATCTTAATTAGTGCAATTCGAAGTTCGAGCCCGATGTCCGAGTGTTTGTTTTACGAAGAAAAGAACTGTACAGCTTCCCGGAAGAGGAACCTAGCAACCAAGTCGCCTACCAAGTCAAACAACAGTTTTCTAATCACCGGTTTATTGGAAACAGTTTCTGATAGCCCTCTATGTTCAACTTGGTCTTCTATACTCTCAGCTATCCACCCAATCTCTGTCCCACCTTCAATTCTTTACATTCTTTCCCTCGAATCGACTCGACTCTATCCGCAAAAGCTGACCATGGAATTCGCAGCAGCAGAGGTTCCGGCGAATGCCGTGCCCGAAAGGGAGAAGTGAATGGGACGGGCGGGGTCGGCAAGTCGTTCACAATTAAGCTCAATCCTATACAAGTTGTTTTTCCTTTAATTCGCCTCGCTCGCCCTCACATGACAATTCCAATTTAACTCGGGCAACCTGTCTTCCCGCTTTTGATCACGCTCTTTCGGCCCCGCTGCTTCCTCGTCGTTCTTTTCCATTTTCCTCTTGCGCCATACGGAGAACAACAACGCTGGAAAGGGGTCGGACTGACTTTTCGTCGTTTCAATCAGACATGACCGCCGCGCCATCCACCGAGGAGGGCTGGTGAGGGAGAGGAGGTTGGTTCCTGCCGGGTTCTCTCGGTTTCAGCCAATTCGTCGGCTCTCTCGAATTCAATGCATGTTTTAATGAAACACTGCTGGCCCGCTGCCCATTGTCAGCGCCATTGTTGCATAGATGACTGGTCGATCGAAGGCCCTCACGCTTTTGTACGAAAATCCAACCCTGCTTTCCTGCCACCCACTTCCGCCCCTCTCGTGTAACCTGTCTCGTCGCAAATCGGGGCGCGGTGTAGCGTTCGTGCGAGTTGGGCCGCTATTTTGGAGAAAATCCAAAACAACATGCAAGAACGTAACAGCCAGTCCCTTCAGCAACAATCAGACTTAGCATATCTTCGATTATTGGACAACTACATCCTGTTCAATGAGGAACTGAATAGACTGCAGCCGACACTTCTTTCACTGATAGCTATTTTAATCGATAGAAGAATTGACCATTATATTTAATAAAGTCTTAAATTATATATAATTAAAGGACATTCTTAACAAATAAAAGAAATCTAACGAATTCAAGGCTAATGAGAATACGTCACTGTTGTCTGGGCGCAATTTTAATTGTTACAAAGATATTGTTTGTTTACAACATTACGAAAATTTTATTGGTACAATTTTGTATCAATCAAAATTAATAACATTCATTGAATTAATTTTTAATGAAATTTAATATTTATTTATTTAGAAACGAAAACACACTTAATTATCAAAATAATCTCCATCATTATCTATGACCTTTAGCCATCTTTCGGGCAGCTTGCGAATTCCAGAAGCGAAGAAGGTTTCGTCTTTCGATGCGATAAAATTATCCACCCATTTTCGCACTTCTTCAAATGCTCGAAAGTGTACACCGGACAAGGCGTTTTGCATTGACCGGAATAAATGATAATCAGAAGGGGTTATGTCTGGGCTATACGCCGGGTGCGGCAGAATTTCCCAACCAAGAGTTAGTTAACGTTTCCTTTACAGGTTTACCAACATGAGGCCTACCATTGTCATGAAGCAATTTCACAGGACGTTTTCCTTTGCCAGTAAATGGATGATTTCGTTCGATTTCTTGATTTAAACGGATCAATTATTGACTGTAGCGATCACTGTTAACCGTTTCATTCGGATGGAGTAGTTCATAATATAACACACCCTTCATGTCCCACCAGATGCATAGCATAACTTTGCTGCTGTGGATGTTGCGTTTTGGCGTTGATGTAGTGGGTTGTCCTGGACCACATAATGTTTTCTCTTTTTAGGATTATCGTAAAAAATCCACTTCTCATCACCAGTCACGATTTTCCACAAGAAAGATTTTCTATGCTGTTTATTGTACAGATTCAAACACTTCTCAAGACGATCATTTTTGTTTTTTTCACTTAATGCATGCGGCACCCACTTTCCTTCCTTCAGAATCTTTCCCATCTGCCGTAAACGATTTGAAATATCTTGTTGAGTTACTCCAAGTTGCTGTGCAAGTTCGTTTTGTGTTTGACATGAGTTTTGATCGAGTAATGCTTGCAATTCATTGTTTATAACCTTCTGAGGAGCACCACTACGTTCTCTATCGCTAACATCAAAATCATCCTCTTTAAATCGCCTAAACCAAAACTCACACGTACTTTTGGATACAACATTGAGTCCAAGAACAGAACAAATTGATTCACATGCTTTAGCAGCGCTTTTTCCTTGATGAAATTCGTATCGAATGCAGTGTCGAATAAATTGCTTGTCGTTCGCCATTTTAAAACCATTTAATTTTGAGGTTAAGTTTCCAATTTTGTGAAGTCAATTATGTTTTTTAATAGTACATTAAGCGCCACTACATATCAAAAGAGTGCGAAAATATTTGAATTCTAAATTTAAATTATACGTTACACAAAAAACGCTTTAAAACTTATTTGTACACCTAATACATTCCTGGGAAAAAATGTTTCATGTATAATTATATTAGGTGTTGGAATTAATTCGTAGCGTTTTACAAGTGATGGGAAGTACTTTCATTAATGTATTTTTTAATGCTCATGTGAAATAAATAACAGTCTTTCATTAAAAACGCTACGAATTAATTCCAACACCTAATATATAAAATATGTCCATATATATAACATTTTTTTCCCAGCCTGATTCGATATACTTTTAACATTAGAATTATATAGAATATTTAATGAATTGTTAATATCAAAAGTAAGCTAATAAACAATAAAAAATATATTTAACATAAAAAAATAATTTTTCTTTATTAATTATAGAATGAAGTGAGTGACACCGCTGTAAGACATGTAGACGTGATCTTGCTGATTCAAAAATAGCGGTTTAATTTTTAAACAGTGACTAAAAATCCCATAATAATAACGTAACAACAGAAATCAAATTTTGAAGTCAATCCTGAAATATCAAATTTAAATTCTAAAACAATTCCAAATTCAATATTCTCAAATATTTTCACATAAATTCCACCGTCTAGAGCGTCACGCGCGATAGTATTATAATGTTATTACAATTAATCTTCAATTGTTGAACAGCGAGAGAACTGCGTTAATGCGTGACGAGCGCGGAGGAATAATCTGCTCCCGTTGCGACGCGGTCTCGATTAATTTAATTAACATCCCTCGCCGACAATGATGGAGACGACAGCGTGCTCTCGTTTGGACCGCTAAACGCGACCATTTATTTAATTACGCCGCTTTGTCGCGCCATATCTCGGCCGTCGTCAGGCTGTCTCGGCTTTTTCCGACGCGCCGCGAACTCAGTTCGGAATGCCAAGCGCGGATTGGCGGCGATAAGATACGCGCCTTTTCAACCACCAGCAAAACCATTGACGCGCGGCGCGCCGACTTTTTTCCGTTTATAAACGCCACGAACAGGGAAGGGAGGATGAGAAAGGGGATAGGAAAGAGGAAGGGAAGGTAGGTAGTAGGTGGTCGCCATTGTTGGGGTATCATCGGCCACCCCCTGCGGGAAACGAGAGTATGGTGGAGGAAGCTCGTTTGTTTCATCAGCGTTGACGTAGCTCGCCTTCCCTTCCGTGGCGGGATTTATATTCATCGCACACTCGCCAAGCGCACACCCAGTACGCAGCACAATAAAAATTCCGACGCAAACTCGTCAACAGTGAATGACGAGAGGCGACGGTCGGTTGGAAGAGGTTTTATCAGTCAGTGGGGGATGGACGGCATCGTGCTTGATTTAAACCTTCCTTTGCTACTTTGAACCACAGACCTTAAAAAATCTCGACTCTCTTCCGAAAATTCCAACTACTCTCGTAATGTTTTGGATGTTGATAATGAAACGAAATCTACAATTCTTAATATCATTAAAATTGTTATAAAATAATAAAAAAATCATTAAAAATTGTCATTAAAAAAATTCACTGCGTTCTGTAAAAAAAGGCTACTTCTCTGATCACTTCAATTTTTTAAATAAATGCTTTAAAAGGGCTTAAAATGTTTAATTAAAGTGATCACTTTTTAATGCTATTGTTACGCTCGCGAAATGTTCCCTTATTTAACATATATTAGTGTTCTCGCTTGCGCGATCGAATCGCCAGCCCAAGTAAATACTCCCGAATCGCGGAAATAAAAAGACACACGGAAGATGTAAAGAGGTTAAAAGAAGAAACGAAAAGAAGACACTTTATTGTAACAAGCAAAGCGTCTGCAGCGAAAATACAGAAGCGATCGGAACATGTCTGAGCGAAATGACGTCTTAAAGACCAAATTTGTCAAATAAATCTCTCTAAATAGCTGACAGCACGAGTGTCGGCGCGACAAAGGCGTGACTATGGTACTCTACTTGATGCTACAAATGTTTCAAAGCATTTTTTGATTAATCAATTAGTGAAATTCTTTCTTTTGATTGGTCAGTCAAATGCTTTCAAAAAGTTTGTAGCGCCAAGTGGATCGCACCTTTTGAAAATTCAAATTGGCGGACCTAGAATCGCGATTATGTAGAATGGAAAAAAGTTGTTAAAAATATTAATGTTACCGTGAACAAACGTGTGAATGTGACGTGACGAAGGGTCTGCCCCTTGTATGCACACATGTACGCACCATAAAAATGCGTTCAGACTGAAAGCGTCAAACATCAAACAGCCAAGGTCTATAAACTACAAAGGTTACCTCATTGACGAGTTTATAGACAGGAAACGTATCAACAAGATGAGGTATTGACGTCATTTGTATGTCTATACAGACATCTAAGTCTCTCATTGGCTGATGGGACATACAAATGACGTCTCTTTCTCTTTCGCAATATAACATTCTTTTCTCGGGCCTGCAGGTGACGTCACGGAACAGTGAGAATGAGATAATCTTTGTAGTTTATAGACCTTGTCAAATAGCGAGCAGAAAACCAATCAGCAAAGCGATATTTTTTTTTACGTCATTGCCCATATCACTTCGCTGATTGATTTGCCGTTCGCTGCTTGACACTTGACACTTCTAGTCTGAACATATCCTAAAGATACATTCACATGCAAACGTCAAGCCATCAGTTGGACGATACGGGCAGTGGCGTATAAAAAATATTTTTTACGCCACAGTAAAAATCGCCTTCGTTGATTGATTGCTGCTTCCGCTGCTTGATGTTTGCATGTGAATGCATCTTAAGATGTCATCATATAGGAGCATCAAGCGTCGAGCATTTGGGTAAAAACTTATTATGCACGATTCTGAATCTTTTGATTCCAACTACTTAATGCAAAACAATGTATTGAGAGATACACAACTATTATCCTAACATATATTTAAATCTGGGATATATTGCTAGCGTTTTGGACTGTGGCAGATTCAAATCTGCCAATTTGGGTTGAATTAATGACGTCACATTAATCTCTACTATATTGGTTGGTTGAATTACCAATCAACTACAACATCATTAATCCAATTTGGTTCAAATCAACTATAAAAACACTAAAAAATTTAGCTCGGATCCTCATATAGAACACCAGTGTTTTGAATTCTCTCTCATGAGTAATTCATTCATTCAAAGTGATTCATCTTATGAATAACTTCAAATTTTTTGAAATTACTGAACTGATCTTTAAAGATGTATGTGACGTACAGTATTTGCAAAGAAAATTAAATTTGCAAATATTTAATATTTACACTACAACTAAACTATATGTATATATATATATATATATATATATATATATATATATATGGAAATTGTGTAAATAAGATATTATATTTTTATTTAATAACACATTTTTGTCGTTTATTTATTTTATTTGTTATTATTTTTATTGTTAAAAATTAAAATTTAAAAAATGATAACAATTCAATTTAATCTTTGTAAGTATAAGTCATTTTAAATATTCAAAATGACTTAGACAAAGTTTATTGCGATTCACTGATTAGCTATAAACATATAGAACAAATAAATATTTTGATTATTTGGATTGGAACTGGATAACTAGTTCATGCATCGCAATATAACTTTACATAAATAATCTTGAATACATAATGTATTTAAAATAAATGAAAAGAATAAAAGGCTACGAGCCTAAAATAATCAACACAAAATAACAATCTGCATTAAACAGTTAAAAAATGAAATAAAACATGTCATGAAAAATTAAAAAACGTAAAATATAATTTGACAGTCAGTAAGTGAACAAAAACAAACATTTCGATCCCTGTTGGATCATTTTCAATGTGACGACAAGATAAAAATGGAAATGTAACGTAGATAAAATATATAGAAATTAAATAAAATTCGCATACGGACGCAATATCAACTATAAAACTCGCTCCAAATTGAGAGAAAACCAAACAAACGATTGTAGTTGACACCAATGTGTTCCTCCGAACTGTGTGCAAAAGGACGAACATGTTTCTGTTAGCAAGTACAAATTGTAATAATAAATTAATGACAAGAATAAATAAAAATAATAAAAAAAGTACAATCGAGTCGCAAATAATAAAAAGAAAGGTGCAAAACAAGTCGCAATTAATAAAATTAAAATTAAAAGAAGGAGGCAAAAATTATTTTTGATATTATAAGACATCTACATAAGAATGATGTCGATAGAGAAAGAGTAAAATACCGTCATTCATTATATATATATAATGAGTTTAGATAAATTTAGAATAAATACCTTAGTATGTGTGTCAAAATGGTGTGTTATCGATTAGACAATGCGATGGAAATCAAAATTGATCATCTCTCTAGGAAGCTAAGAGATAATGTAAAGTACGACATATAAAGACAGGAAGGTTGAAATGGAAAACTAAAAAGGAAGGCGAACATAAGAAGAAGAAAATAAAGTAGAGGGGAGAGAAAGTAGGGAGTAGGGAGTCTTAATAGACAAAATGATACCGAATCTTTACCTGAAACTTACTCACAGATCATCCAATCTCTTTCTTCTTCTTAACTGCTTTTCTTTCCTCTATCTATCTCTTCTCTCCCTACTTTCTCTCCCTTCTACTTTATTTTCTCCTTCTTATGTTCGCCTTCCTTTTTAGTTTTCCATTTCAATCTTCTTGTTTTTATATGTCGTACTTTACTTTATCTCTTAGCTTCCTAGAGAGATGATCAATTTTGATTTATTATATTTTACGTTTTTTAATTTCATGACATGTTTTATTTCATTTTTTAACTGTTTAATGCAGATTGTTATTTTGTGTTGATTGTTTTAAGCTCGTAGCCCTTTATTCTTTTCATTTATTTTAATTTATTGAGCCTTATTATTTTTATAATATAATGTATTTATATTAAAAAGTTGAGATTTTTGTTATTTATTTTCTAATACATTTCCAGACATTTTAATTAGAGCACAGGTTAAAAAAATACTTTTATTTATTAAAATAACTTATGATCCAGATAGTAAACCGTCATCGAATTTATCGTATTATTTTTAAATGCGATTTAGAATAATCTGTAATTTTGAAATATCACTCATTCATCCTTCTAATCTTCTTTTGAACTGTCATATCTATTCTTTTGACTATAGTATGATGGTTTCTAGCAATACTCATAAATGTCTTACAAAAGTTTCCCTAAAAATTGTGAATTATTACGATTTTGAGTACAAGAATATTCTGAGTAGAAGAATGGAAAAAAAAATCGAAGGTGATGAAAAAGAAAACACACCTGGCAAATACTGGATGCTATTGTATTATTTGGTTACAATGGCTGAAAATGCCATTGGTCGAACACGCCTTCTTTTAAATTCTGCCTTTCTTTATTACGAAAATAATATTTCTTTATTGTGGGACTCGTTTCAACATTGTGTGGCTTAAGAATGAATCTATACCTACTTCTCTGTGGTCTTTTCTTTCTGTGTTAAAGTGTCCGGCATTATACGAATAGAAATATACATTCAAGTGTTACAAAAGAATATTTGTGTTTAAAGAGACAAGGATTTGCAGGACTCGTTTTATTCTCATGATTTAAAGCAATAAATACTCGTTATTATAACGTCAGCAACAATTTTTTATTTCAGTTCTCATGAAATGCGTAACAGATACACTTGTTACAAACTATGGTTGTATTGTAAAATGAAGTTTCCTTTTCTCAAAACAAAATATTCATTTTATATATTGTAGCCGCTAGAAACACTTGATTAAATGCAATAATATTTTCACCAAAAAATTATTTAAAATAATACTTATGAATTAAAAATAAGTGTTTAGAAAGGCTATGAACCAAAAAACAATGTAAATGTTTAAATTAAGGAAACAAATATAATTATCATGATCTAAAGTAAATAACAAATAACAGACGTCGTTTCGAGCCCGATCGGGTCATTCTCAATGTTACATATAAACATAATTAAATAAAACAGATCAACTAAATTGATATACTTAAATTAAACGGATCAACTAATAAAATAATACAAAAAAACAAATAGCCATCTGTAAAATCGCATCTTGTCACCATGAATCTGATATTATCCACAATAATATAGCGTATATGTTAAATGTCAAAATAATAAAAGTTCTTATTGGTGTCAAAGTGCGCAAAGTAATCATAAGTATCGTAAATTCAAAAATTCATGTTCAGATCTATAAAAATAGTGAGAACAAACATTACATTAACATAATATCTAAAGCAATGAAAACGCCAATAAGTATGTACAATGATATTGAATATAAAGCAATGAAAGTCCGTTTATAGATTAATACATATAATTAGATCTTATAGTAAAAGTTACCTTAGAATTACAATGTTACAGTGTACTGATAAAAAAACTTCCATATCTGTATTAATACAAAAATTCTTCTATCAAAAATATTTAATTCGATTTGGCAAAAGAATATAAAATTTGGAAGCAGTGTTGCAAAGAAATGTCTTTGTCGTCTGGCTACAATACATAGAATAGAGGAATCATTGAAAAAGTAGAGGGTTGGAAATAATTTGAAAAAGGAAACAAGAGGAAAAGAAAGAAATGACTAAGAGAGAGAAAAAGGTTGTATAATAGGAAGGTAGGATTCATGTATTATACTTATATATTATTTTTTCAGAAATTATTTGGAATGTGAATCAGTTTTTTATGTACTAATTTCTATAAGTTCCAATAAATGTTACAAACATATTATCTTCTAATAAAAAAAGAATTGTAAACCTTATCGCAACACTTAAACAAATTCCTTTTTTATCATTTCTGAAACATACTGCTTTTGGATTTGTGTGTTTATAAAATATAACTTTTTTTTTCATCCTCTACAATGTCTATGAAAACAATGCTGATGATATTCTATTTATATCTCTTTAAAGTAGCATGTAGAGAGAAACGTTATATAAAATTAATAATAAATAGCTTTCCTCTCTTCTACCTTACTCTTCTATTTTTCTCTCTTTTTTCTGTCTTATTATCCTTGCTCTAATTTCCTTTACTCGCGTATACTGTTAAGTGTATTAAGGCTCATACTTTCCTTCCGTAAAAAGAAAGAAAAGAAACGCTGTGATTAAGAGCTACCTCCACCTTCCTACCTCCTACGAATTAACGCGCAAGCATTACTCTCGTACGAAGGGATGGCGAAAGGGTTGCTAATTTCTCTAATTTGATCGCCCACCCCCAGCCAGTCACGCATTATCAAGAGTCGAATGCAAACTTAAAAAATTCAAAGCTTTGTATACTTTATCGTATCACATTAACGTAAAACTCGAAAAAAAAGAGCAAAGAGAGAAAGAGAGAGAGAGAGAGAGAGAGAGAGAAGCGTTATTTATTAAGCACTTAATTATTCATTAAGCGTAAGAGAAAGAGAGAGAGAGGAAGAGGACGAAGAAAAAGACAGAAATCATTCAGGTAAGGAAAGAAAGCATGGTAAACGGCGTGTAGAGGGCGCCAGACTTCAAACGCTAATTGGCATTGAGGAAAGGTGGTGACGATAAATACGCGCGAAAAAACATGGAGGTTGTTTGTAGGCGTGCTTCTTTACGCAGCAATATACGTGAACGCGCGCGATGTGACGCAATAAACTTTTCAGGTGCAACGCGCGCGCTGCAGAAATACCGCCGCAAAAGCAAAAGGAATGAGTAATTAATTATGGCGGAGGGAAGAGACGGCGTCAGGGGCCACACTAAATTATACGATATTATTAGGCATAATAATCTTTTCAAGTGACGACATAACGCGACGACGGATGCTCATTGCTCACCAGGATCAGAACACGTTGGAAGTTAATCGTACTTTGTGTGTGAAGGTTAAAAAGACCGTATTCAATTTCATCCCACACTTTAACGTTAAATACGATCCTGCAACATCAAAGCACACGGCGAAAAGACAAATTCATCACTTCGATAAAAAAGCTGCATTGCTTTATCTCACATTCTTTCTACTAAGCAGCGCGCGAGAGAAAAAACTTTTCTCCGAGTCTCCACAAGATTATTACAGTGTCATAAAATTGAAACATTAATTGTTAAATTTTATTTATAAAATTTGTTGACAGATTTTGCAAATAGAAGATAGACAAAAAAATAAGCATTTTAAATTTCAATTAATTTATGACTATATGTACCTCATCGGTAGTTGTTTATTACAACATTTATTACAACATATCTGACTAAAAGAGAACAGCTGAGTAAATGAGCAATTAAACACTAGTAATTACTTATTTTCAAAATAAAAAACAATATATAAAAAATTATTAAATTTCTATTTTTTATAAGACAATCGTTGTCGACTACAAAGCGATTCAATATATCTCGTATGTAGAAATGTATTTCACAATCATAGTTATAAATTTGAATAGGTTTTAAATTTTTTGTTCTTATAATTACGTTATGTCTTTATACTTTATTGTTATTAGAA
Source organism: Acromyrmex echinatior (assembly GCF_024713525.1). NCBI lineage: Eukaryota > Metazoa > Arthropoda > Insecta > Hymenoptera > Formicidae > Acromyrmex > Acromyrmex echinatior. Next base: position 1,969,237 of record NC_141868.1, read on the forward strand.
TAATTAGTTAATTCCGTTCAAATTTTATTGTTTAATATTGAGAATGACCCGGGGTCGAAACATATATTCGAATAAACTATCCGTTTTTTTAATTAAATAACATAGCATCAAGATCTTGCTTGGTTCGTAGCTCTATTCTCATTATTTTAATTTTATAAATTATTTGGGCCTTTTCTTATATTATATCTATTTCTTATTATTAAATTATGATCTAAAATGTAGTAAGAAATATTTTCCATCTAAAGAAGTCACATTTTTGTATATTTATAATATTTATGTACACGTTACCATTTATCTCAAAGTATACTTGCGAAGAATACAGCATGCCTCTACACGCATGAAATGTAATGAAAGATGCAAGGATGGTTCCGCTTTTTCTTTTTCATACATCTACAGAAAGAGCAAACAATCTCTAGCCCTTTCTTCTCATCTCATCCGTCAGTTTTGAAATAGTTTTTCTTAAAAGCACAGTTAAAATACTTTTTATTAAATCCATCCTTCGCGTGCGCGGAGCGTCTAAAGCTTCCACGAGATGAAGAAAAAGTAATAATGTAAATCATCAATTTCGTTTTCACCAGCAAGGAACAAACTGGAAGTAACTGGAAGAAGTTTTACATAGTAAAGGAAGATTCAAAACTAACTGTCGTAAGATACATCAAATTTGATATTATAAAATTGACACGATATAATGTCAAATTTAACAATTTATAAAATAATGATTATTGCTTGCGGAAGCAAGTTTTACGTAGCACAGAAGATTCGAAGCTAACTGTCTTAAGGTACATCAAATTTTATATTTTGATTAAATTTTTATTTATTTAAATAATTTTATTTTCATTTCTTAATAAAAATTATAATTTCGTAGATGTACTATTGAGTATATAAAATATATTTGAGAAGCATTCATTATATTTTTTAGTAAAAAAGATACTGGAAGATATTGCACTGCGTTAAAATAAAGAAGATTCTTAAAAAATTTACTTCAAAGGTTAATATCTTCGTATTTTTTTGCATGTGAAACAAGACAAACATAGAAATAATGTGAGAAATTGTGATAATTGTAGTTCTTTAAAATATGTACAATAACAGAAATTACTTAATATTCATAATATAATTTACAAAGTTACAATTATAACATTTTTTTTTAATTCCAAGACCTCGCAATCTTTGAGTACGTTTCATAATTGTTTAACTTCTTACATCTATTTTTTGATAGATAAAATTATGTGATTAATTATTATTAAATTATTAATTAATAATTATCATTAATTAACTTTTGTAGCATAACCACACAGCTGATAACAATAACAGCGCGGAACGTACTTTCTTGCTGTTACTGCGCAACAACATTGCGATCCGCGATGCAGGATGTGCATGAATTCCTAAAGCTAATGCTGCTGAGCACCGGCGACAAGCCGGACTCCTGGAGTCAGGTTCATGAATAACGAGCCGAGTACCGGTGCGTCATAAACAAGGGATGAAACTGTGCGACATTGTCCGTTGCCGCAGCGCACGCAACTATTAGGCATTTACTAAATTATAGGAACAAACAGTGCGCGAATTCAGCGAAGCAAACGTTGCATCGTGGCGCAGCATCGTGCATCGCATTGACACACCTTGTTAAATCCGTTACCGATCGATAGTCGAGGAAAAAAGCAATTTCAAAATCCTTTTGCGCAATAAAGTCTTTTTAAAATCACGTGAACCGCTCTTTACATGAATCATAAGTGAAAGCAGATTAAAAAGAACACAGAAAAGTACGAACTATTTCAAATAATCGATCGTTTTACAAATTGCATTTGATATAGTGTTAAACAATGGATTTCCGAGTTTAGAAAAGAAAAAAAGAATAAAATTTTCTCTCAAAATTTTTTGATATCACAAAAATTTCCACGATCATCCTGGGATGCTATTCTGTCACGTCTACTGATAGTTGTCGGTGTCGTGTTTTGCGCAACTTTTTTACCATACAAAATATCCGTGCAATACACGTAACGATACCAACAACTATCGATAGACGTACACAGATTTACAGAAAATAAATCACTTCTGATCATTAATATAATTCAATCTATTTTATTTGTGTATCTTATTTTTAGCAAAAATTAACAGCAGTTAAATTTTGTGGTTGTTTATTAATACATAAATAAAAAAGAGATTTTTCAATATTTTTAGCAATGATACACTCATAATCATAGAAAAAGTGATAAAAACTATAAAACTGACAATTATACAAGTTTTATATGTAGAATTAATATAAATTGAATAAATTATGTTAAATAATGTATGTTAAATAAATATTTTAACGTTATTGTAATTATAAAGTAGTTTATTCAGCTATATATATATATATATATATATATATATATGTGTGTATCTACATTAATTTTAGATATAAAACGTATACAGTTGTCGCTTTTATAATTGCTGCTAATATATTTTTATCTGAATGTACGATCGAATATATAAATATGATAAATATGATAAAAGCGAAATAAATCTGGCAAGAAAAACTAATTTATTAACACGAATTGTTCACATTACGTTTAGCTAAGAATCTTAAATATTCGAAATACACACAACAGAAGAACTGTGCTAACACTTCAATATAGAATACATATATACTTGCAACAATAAAATATATACCTGCGATTATAATACATCAAAGTTCCGACATTAAGAAACTAAACTGGAAAGCTCGTAATCCCAGAAAAAGGAAAGAAAAGAAATCGTAGGACGGGGATGATCAGACGACCAACAGTCTAGCGATAAAAGTGCACAGCTTACGCGGATCTCGATCCTGGACAATAAAAGATGTGGAAAAATGTTCATAATCATGTGGGTCATTCAGTACAATGGATATCAAAAGAAAAGTATATATGTTTGGGTTTCATGACAAAGAAGCGATTTAAGTGCCTTACATGTGGCTGGCAGCTCAGCACAAATACCCGGATGTGCGGAGAATAAAAATCCCACCAGGTATCCTTCCGCGTCTTCATATCTTAGGAAAATCTTAGACCATATCATTCCAAGCAACGAGAAGCAAAAAGAGTTACCCACTTTCGTGCAAAAATAATTTTTCCCCCCAGAAATATATATATGTATATATATATATATATATATATATATATATATATATATATATGTTGTTAAATTAATAAAATGTAAATTTATAGCCCATTGGAATTATTTTTAAAAATCATTTCCACAGGTCGTCACTTCTCCTATTTAATATGTAAATTCAATTAAAACAATGGAATTAAACCCCATTGTTTTAGTTAAATTAAACAAGAAGATATTCAATTTGATTCAAATTTAGTTTATTGTTTACTAAGTGCATTAATATGGGCTTTGAAAGTAAACAATTGAATCACAGAAATAAATTAATTTACAATTGAAGGTAGTACTCACTCGTGATGTAATATCATCCAAAAATTATATCTCATTACACGCTCATTGGCTCAATATTTCCACATCCGCCAGTAAGAAAAAACTTTTGATTGCTCCTGTCCAAGGTGCGCCCGCACATACACACAGAAAGAAAATGAATACAAAACTTAATGTCAGTAGTCAGAGTCTCACTGACTATCAGTAGTGCACATTTAATTCCGAAGGCTTTTCAGAAAATCAGTCCTTTTTACTTTTGCTCCAATTGATGCCATTCTCTATTAGTCAAACTACCAGTGGAGTAAAAGTGGAGCTAATTCTCTAAGATACCCGGAGTCAAATATGCATTCCTACTGACCATCCTCTCTATTCTCTTCAATCACCTCCACATACCAGAAAAAATTCTTTTCAATTGGACTCTATTCTTCTAACTAAAAGATAAAAAATTATGACATTTTTTCACAATATCCATTTCATATTTCTCAATCGCATGTTCGGTTAAATTCCTAGACAAACATAACATTTTCATAAATTTTGTATAGGCGACACGTATACAAAATGCATTTTAAATGTTTATATTTTAGTATTGAAACGATCAATCTTATTATAATTGCTTAAGCGTCAAAATCTTTTATTCTACGATATATACCTATAATTTCAATTTCAAAAAATTCTGACTGTTTCATTTCGCGAGTGTACTACCTTAACGTACAAGGAAATAAAGAAAATATTATTTAAAGACATCTTCTCACAAGATTAATCAGAGTTATTATCTTTTCTCCTCTTAACCGAACTTTTGTCTGAAATATTTTTGTTTTAAACTTACAGATTTTGAAAAAATTGGCAAGATAAATTAAAATAGTCCACCTTGTATAATTTACATATTTCTGCCCTCCTATTTTTACCCTCCTGTCTCCATAATGTAAAGTTACAAAAAAATATATTTATTATATAATTTCGCCTTCCGCCGATAGACGCAAGCTCTCTCGAGACCTGCGAGTTAGAGTTGTTTACTTTCTTCAACTTAAAGAAGATGAATAAATGGATATTTATTTCTATGATAAATGCGTTTTTATTTTACCTTCTACATATTTGAAATAATTTATTACATATTATAATAAAAAATTGCTTTTCAAACATTTTAAAACAATATCATTCTTAGTCACATTTGACTGCATCCGCCGTGCAAATATCACGAGACGTCCGCTGTCCGAGAATTAAAATATTATACTTTTGCCTTGCCCTTCTCCCCACAACACTTTTTTCAAGTTGGCATCATTGATAAAGATTAAACGAACATATACACTAATCAAAATATTTGACTATCAAAGATCAGGTCAAATTATCTAAAATTTTTAAAATAAAATAATAATAAAATAATAATTATATAATTTTTGTTACATAATATAATATTCCTCTAATCATTCTGTAAAAGTATTAATGTAGAAATGTCCAAAAATCGATCATGCACGAGATATTTCGTACTTTAGTTTGGTACATATTCTCATGAAATATTAAATATCTCATAAACTGAAGAACTAAAAGATGATGAAGTAATTTCTTTATTGATTTATTTCATTATTTTATTCATAAAAGTATTAAGATATGATTATCAAAAAATTAATAGTTTACGAGATATTGACAACAGACGATACGACAACACATTAGTTTAAATAGCATATCGCCTAGCCGAAAATTATTTATAGCACTTATGTGCTACAAATCATTTTTTTCGGAGAAAAAATATGTAGCGCGAAGTGCTTGAGCAGTATTAGAAAAAATGAAGTTTTCAGAATTTAGAAGACTTCAAAGAAGAAAGAAAAGGTAACAAAAATCTTGCATTGTATGAATGCAGGAAACCTTTTTTTCATGCTATCATCATAAATTAAAGATAATTCTTTTATATTTGAAAAACTACAAATATTAGCATTTTCTCTTGATTTCACAAGTCTTTTAGAAAGAGAAACCAGTGCGGAAGTCTTTGTGGCAATACAGACCCATAGGATACTATTGCTTTCTGTGGAATTGAAGTGCTCATAAAACAAATCCTCCCCCTCCTTTAAATCAGAGCAGTTCTTGCGGCTCTCAATGGCGCACGCACACGTGTCACACATACGCGCATACACTGACACGCGGTCTCACGCATTACATTCATACATGACCCTCTTCGCGCGATATAATGTGTCCTTTCTCTTCACCTCCCATGAAACTAACACTGCGCATTAACATGACAATAGCTAGATTAAAAAGGAAGGGGTGTGGATGCAGGATGGTTGTGAGAGGGAGAGGCGGGCGAACGACGTGTCTGACACGTATAGGCGAAACAGAACGCTTTACGAACGACCGAAGTTTTTAGCAGGGTACAATCCCTTTTCCTTTCAGGTGAACCGATTGCGCGCGTAATCCATCCGTGCAACGATTGTGAACAAAGATCGATGATCTACCTGATCCATCGAAATGTGGGGTGTGTTCCATTTTGTGCTTATAGCACTTGTAATCATCGTTTGTCCTTGTTTAATATTTGGTAAACAACAAGGATGAATTAATATTTACAGCGTGTGAAAACGGAATGTAACTCGTAATGTGATAATATTCGGCGATCACAATCATCTCAAAAATTAAATTTTAAACTCGCCTGATTCATGAAATTTAGTGAACTTTTCACAAAATTTAGAAAGTTTAGTACATTTTTTATTAAGCTCTATGTAGATTTGCATGTAAACGTTAAATTTAAGTTGCTTGTAACTTCATTTGCATTGACAATATTAAATATTTTTAATGTACATTGTTAAAAAAAATATGTTAAATTTAACATAAATCTCATGTCGCAAATTTTTTTTTGAGTTAATTTAACACAAGATAAATATATTAGAAGGTTAAATTAACACGTATTTTATTCATTTGTCTTAGAATTTACGTTTTAAAACACATATTTTTATGTTATTTGTTCACTTACTCATAAATTGCATCATTTTGACACTAAGAAACGTTGAATATCAAAACGTTCAAAATCTAAAGTTGAATACTATTGTATTTAAGCAAATTAAAACAATATAAAAAAAAGAAAGAGAAAAAATTATATTATAAAATCTAGAGCCACAATTTCAAAGTTACAAAAATTACAAAAATTTTAAATGTAAAATTATAAATTCGAGTTATCTTAAGTAATTTTCTTCAAAGGGCACAAAAATTTAGCGAAAATTCGTCTTGAAAAAAGTGTTCAATTTCTATGAACTATTCATATATATCAATACTTATTCTTAAATATCGTTTTAAAATAATTTACTTTTTTAAAGTTCTATACATTCAATAATTTAAGAAATCTAGAGTTTTAATCTGAAATTATATAACTTTCTAAAATTTGAATATTTAACAATTTTTCCTCAATGATATAGATAAAAAATCCAAGGATTCAAAAATCTAAAGACCTAGTCTTGGAACGTCAAGCACAGACTTCCTACGACCATAGAGATCCGGGGTAGTCTCAACTCTTCCTCTGATACTTTTCAGAACGACCCATCCCGTCTTACCGCGGTGCGGTGCGGTGTGCGTATGATTAAATAATCCGTGAAATCGGCCAATTAAACGACGCGATTGTCGAGGAGCTCTTGAGAGATCAGAGAAGCTTAGAAAAGCTCCGCCGACGGTTCTTCTTTGATGCGAGGTGCAGCGACGCGTACGAGGATCAGCGTTCTCGTATCGGTTGACGTCCTCGTTGCAGAAAACCGCAAGTGGAGGCAGCAACGATCGAGAGGATGGGGACGGAAATCTCGACCTAATTCGAGGAGACAGTGATCGCGGTGACATCCCGGAAAGCGATACGTAACCTGGCCGTAGGCGAGTTCGTGTGCCGCGCATCTGCGGCTCATCCTACGGCGGATGGATATCACCGAGGGTTTTCTGGGGTCGTGTTAAAGAAAAGAGGGAGGAAGGGGGCAAAAAAGCCGCTAGGCCCGATGAATGACATAATTGAATTTCACGCCGCGTTGATTCCAGTCCTTATTCGAATTATGCGCAACTGAGAATTCCCACAAAAATTCCGTTTTTCAAAACAGAGAAAATAGGAGGAGCGCTTAAGGTGGTATTCATAGTTGAATCTTATATTTAATACTGTATTAAGTACAATTTTAAGATGTCACGAATCAATTAGGCCATATTTAAAACACATTACTCAAGACGGTCTACGTAAACACCGACCTTATATATTTTGAGATTTGAAATGCGAAATTTTGTGGAACTTTCAGATTAAAATTTTCTTGAGAAAGAAGGAAGAAAATGAGTAAATTACCACATCATTTTCGTAGCGAAGAAGCCGTTAATTTTGACAAGTTCCTTGTTCGACTGCACTCGAATCGGTTTGGCGGAAGGTTTGCAAACAGGCGTCACTCGCATCCGCGCCATTAACCATCCAGCCGGGTTACACTATACTTACACGATGTGTGCAAGGAACAAACGCGGCGGCTGAATAGTGTTTCGTATGTTCCGTCATTGACTGTAATAGCAGGGTGGAACCCTCAATAGACGCCGCGCGTATTCACGGGATTGAACGCGCGCCGTGAGCATTTAGCGCTTTCCCATTGTCCGTTTGTCCGGATGTCAGCATCACTCTCCGCCAATCGGAGAGTGATGCTGACATCCAATCGCCATTGAAAATCGTTAACTGTTGACTGCGGAGTCAACTCCCTAGCCATTCGCGCCGGGTCCTCTCTATGATATTCCTGCATTTTCGGAATGAAATGGCCGGGAAGCATATCGCGCGCGAGTTTTTACGTAACATAGAATTCGAGAGTTAGAATTGAGCCCAGCTCTCGCATCGCTGGCTCTTTTATTCATACATTCCCGTGATCTGCGCCGCTTCGAATCTCGACAGCTTTCAAAATTTCGAATATTGACTTTTCAGAATCTTTAAACGTCATTTAAAATTTTATTTCTAATTTCATTAAAAGCCAACGTGTTTTTCAAATTATTAATTATTCTGGAATATACGTATCTCTAAATGGAGATTAAATTTACATTACAATATCATATAATTATGTATTACTCAAGATGATAAAAAGATGAGTAAAAGTATAATTATAATGATTCCCTGTGAAACTTGAAATGACAAATTTTTTTTTGCAATAAATTACATCAAAATTATTTTTATTACTTATTTTAATACAAAACGTGTAATTTCTTCCTTTTCATTTGCATTTTATTGACGTTTGCTGTTATTGACAAGTATCATAATAATTATAAATATATTATTAATTTTTTCAGTCACTGTATTATTTTGCTATAATATTATAACTTTGATATTACAACGTCTGGTTATATTTTCTCATCATACTATCATTCATACACTAAGAAAAATGTTTGGTTGAATTAATTGAAATTATGATTGAAAAAAATGGACGAATCAATGTTTTCTAAGTATTACATCAGCTACTCAGCTGCAGTCTCATCTATTGCGCACTTTGATACTCCTTATTGTTAATTCCAGCATAATCTATTTTCTATATTAATTTATGTAAAATTAATATCTGATATTATCAACTATTACACTCAATATAATTATTATTATTGTTAGACTTGAAAAGTGTTGCGTCTAATTGCACTTATCAAAAAATTTTCTTATTCTTTCAACTTTTTTTTAAGTTCTAAATCCTTACAGATATTACAACAATCTAACAATCGAATGAAACTTTTCATTTTCCCACGTAATTATGTGACATTTACTCGTAACGGTACACCATTATTCGTAATAGTGTCCACAAACGGTCGACTATTGTACTGTTGACTTCGAATGCACGATAGTTCCGCTTGGGAAGTAGGTGGGTCTGACCTTGGGTTTGTTACTCGACCGTGCGACAAATTTATATTATGCAATCTGCCGAACCTTACAAGATCTCAAAACTAATCATTACATGTTAATTAGACATATACTATAATTGTTATCAAAGAAACAATAATAACCTAATCCCTTAAATTAAAAAATAATATTTTGTTATTTTTCACTTCCTTGTACGTTAAAAAGTAAATCAATCAATTTCTATGAATAGTTTTAAAATAAACAACATCCATATTGATGTATATTGCACTTAGTAAATAATAAACAAAATTTAAATTAAATTTAATACAGTTTTTGAATTTGAATTGTTTAATTACATTAACGATATATTTGAGTAGGAGTGGCGACCTATAGAAATAAAAATGATTAATAATAATAACTCAAATTAGGCATAATTTTATAAATGTAACAGTATGATACATGTGCACAAATAAAAAGGTTTTAACTGTGGAAAAGTTAAAGTTTTTTTCTTTAATTAATCAAAGAATGCGCAAATAATTGCACGTTACAGTGCTACAAATTTTGATCAATTTTTTCAACAAGCAATGAATGTTTCTATAGAATTTTGTTAATAGAAGTTTTGACACTAAAAAAAGATATGCTTATTAAAAAATTCCATCCCTTCAGTTTTTAGGAAGTTTGCTTTAAATTTCTTAAGGAGAATCGCACAAAAAATATTTTTTTGTACAATTTTAAGGTACAAAAAGTGACAGAACAGCGGTTTGTACACTAAAATCGCCTGAAATATCGTTATCATCAATTACTCGAATAAGTCCGTCTCATTTTTCTTTATTTAGTAGCCGAAAATATTTGCATGACTCGGAATATTTTATTCGGGTTTGAGAAATGGTTTGTCAGATTCTGAATGATTCGTATATGCATACGAGTGTTTTCGATACAAGATCACTTCTTATGGGCGTCTGATCTTAAGTCGGACTGATCTAACAATAAGACATGCTGATTTTAAAATACTAGCTTGATCAAAAAGTTTCCGGAATTCATTCGGAAAATTCAAAATACAAGTTTATTCATCAAAAGTGATATTGTCCCCTTCAAAGTACTCTCCAGCGACTGCAACGCACTTATGCCAGCGCTTGATCCAGCTCTCGAAACATTTCTGGAACTCTATTATTGGTATAGCCATCAGAGCCGTCTTCGATTTTTCCATTACCTCCTTTCGGCTGTTAAAACGCGTTCCCCGCAGGTTTTTTGACTCGATCGAACAGAAAAAAATCGCAGGGAGCCATCGGGTGAATTCGATGGCTGTTGGATGGTATTCGTTGTTGCAAATTCAACTCCATTTTTAAAACTGTAAAAAATCGAAAACACGCGCAGAGGTAGATGTACTCAAGACGGCGTAATTTTTATAAATGTCAAGCTATGGCGATAAAATTTGATGGAAATGTCAATGATAGATGTGACAACCTAGCCAAAAAAAAGAACTCAAATCAGCTGACTCAGAGCATCACCTGGTGGTCTCTTCCGGAAACTTTTTGATCAAGCTGGTATACAATAAGACATGACAATATTTTAAAATATTCTAAAAATCAACAAAAGGTATACGTTTTTTTTGTTGAAATAATGTCATTAAAATCGGTTAAAGAATAGAAATTTCTAAATCTTTTGATGGGAAGTCAAACAAAAAACCTCAAACAAAAAACTTTCTTTTAAGGTATAGAAAATCAGAACGAAAAACTGAAAAGTGATAAATTTTCTGAACAAAAGGAAAAGATATGTCATCTTAAATCTTTTGAAAGTCACACATCATGTAACTAACAATATATTTCAAGGTCAATCAAGGTCACCAAAATAAACACGTTACCCAATAAAGCGTGCGATACTGCAATAGCTGAGAATAAGGAGGAAAAGAAATGCTAAAACGTTGCCCTTTGGCAACCTACTATGATACAACATATTGTGTAATATTACAGTTATCTTGTCAGCTGATAGTGCGTTACTGTTACATGTAACGGTATTTTTACTGATAGTTGCACTATCAGCTGACAAGATAACTGTAATATTACACAATATGTTGTACAACAGTAGGTTGTCAAACGGTAACGTTTTAGCATTTCTTTTCCTCCTTATTCTCAGCTGTTGCAGTATCGCTCGTTGTTTATACCATCGTGCGAGAGAACGTCTTTCCATATCGACGAAATCGAAGGGTCGCTTTGGCAATTGTCATCGTCAGGATCCGCGGTCCCACTACAATAGACGGCAATCACAGCAGGCGCACGCAGAGTGTCAAGTCTCCTCTAATTGTGCGTCCTCCACAATGGCGACGGGAAACGACATGGGCGTGCGCCTCCGTCCACGGTAGCATCTAATGGCCTTTGTATCACATCGATTAACGCTTGCGGATGACATTTATAGCCCTTTCCCCCCTCCCCTCCCCGCGCCCCACACCCTCCCTAGAATATTCATGTTAGGGATCCGACGTCGCGTTACCTCGCGTTGTCCGAGGTTGCCCTGAGAAAAAAGGGAGTGTAAAAGGTGTGACAAGGAAAGGAGGCCCACGACTGAAAACACGCAACTCCTCCCAGAAACATTCGCGAACTAGTTTCGTCGCTTCTCCTGCCCCGCGATTACCTTACGGTTTACCCCCGTAGGAAACGGGATAAGGGCAAGAGGGGCGCATAGGAGACGGGGTGAACAATGAGAATTGAGTTTCATAACCGGGCCACCGCGGGGCACAATGAGACGAAATTGCGTTACAACGAGGGTCTGGATTTATTATATCGACGGCGCGGTCCACGCCGAACAGAGTGGCGGAAGGGCGAAAGGGGACATGTGTTTTCTTGCGAGCAGAGGAATAATTACCCTGGAACTGACGGCAAACGAAGAGAAGGCGTTGAAAAAAAGTGGGAGTGGTGTATACAGGGTGTTTCCCGGCGGTGCTCCACCGATAATAGGCCCATAATTTCCGCGCGACACAACGTCTGTCATATCACGCCTCGAAGAAACGTGAGAGATTCTATCACAGATCACGGGGTTAAGAAAAACTTCGCCATTCTTGATGAAAGAGCAAAATTAGATTTGGCTCGAAAAAACACCACTTCAGAAAAATTAAAAATCTAAAATTTTAAGAGACGCATAGTTAAAAAACTTCGGCCAATGTTTTTCGATATAATAAATTTTCTTCGCCAATTCTTAAATAATAAAATATAAATAATAATTCTTAATAATAAAAAAATTTAACAATTAGAATAACATAATCTATACATTAAAACATAATAAAATTTTGATAACTTATATATTAACAAAATTATTTATTCATATCAAATATTATTCTTATTAATTAATAGAATTCTGAAAATATATCAGATTTCTTCCATCAAATTTTATTTTGTGAAATTGAAAGTAAAAAGTATTGATTAATAATTAGTAAACTAGACTGTGAAATCTTAACTGCTCAGGTTAATTTTTTAATTAAAAACTAAAAAATTCTAATTTTAATAAATTAAAAATATTTTATAAATTTTTTTGTTATAATTTTTTATTTTTAGAAGTTCCCTATTTGAATTTTCTGTACTCTCAAGAATTTTGTAATAAAATAAATTAATTACTGATTAATTAATAAATTAATTAATTAATCAATTAATTAATCAGTAATTAATTTCTTGAGAGTAATTAAATTTTTGAAAGCATAGAAAATCCAAATCAACTAATTAATCAATTAATTAATTAGTTAATTAATTAATTAATTGATTAATTAATTGATTGATTATTTAATTAATTAAAAATAAAATTAATGAATAATTATATTAAAAAATATTAATTAAAAAATAATAATAATATATAAATATATACATTGCAACAATGAATGAATTACATCCTTGAGAATACAACAATTTTCTCTTTGTATATGAAATTATCTAACTCAGTATATTTATTGTATCATTGACGGACTTTTATGTCTTGTTTTGACTTTATTTGGAGTATTTGGTTTGACCGCAAATCAATAACCTAACCTTGCCATTATATACAAATAGCATCTTCCCACAAGCAAATGCTTCTGGACTTTTGTAGTGTACCTGTTTATACCGCTGCACCGATCGTTTTAGCATTTTAATAGCATTCTTGATCTCTTCGACTTTTTGTCACACCGATTGCCATCACATCGAGAGTCTATGATTAAGAGATTACGTATTACTGACTCGCGCATTCCGATGAAAGGAGCTCGATAAGAAGGCGAATCGATACATCGCGATCGATTTTGTGCCCACGCGATGCATATATGAATTAGTTTCGCTTAAAGATCATTTTTTTCTTGCTCCAACAATATTCACTCTAATAATATCAAATATTCATTAAGTTTCACTTTTCATAGAATAACCCAGACAGCACACAATATTTATAAAATATTTACAAAATATTTATAAGGCTTATTTTTAATATTTTGTAAATACTTTTATGGTCTTAAATTGCATAGATCATAAACATTTATTATAAACATTATGAAATATATTTATTGTAAACAATGTAATCTTGTAGTAAATACTAGGCAAGTACTTAATAGAACATTATAATTCAAATAAAAAATACTTAATAAAAATATTTATTTATATTTATCATAAATATTACATTAAATATTTTTTTATCTATCTTTAATCTATCTTTTAATAATATTTCACTTATTTTATACATAAATATGTGTATCTATATATGTACATACACAAAAAGGACGATGTGTGTGTATATTTTTTAAATATATCTAAAAATTCAGCAACATACAGTTTTAAAAATAATTTTGTTAGATCATCAAAATAATTATACGGAACGCACAAATCAATTGCTAAAATGTCAAAACTCGTTGCAGTATTGCATGCTTGAGAGACCTATGTAATTATTTTAATGCGCCAACAAAATTACTTTCGGATTTACATCTATCTAAATTGTTTAGACACTTCAATAAAATCTTCTTTCCATGTATATGCATATACACTTTTTTCTAAATAAGAAAAATATTTTAAATAGAAGTTAGAAAGCTCAATTTATACTTTCCGACTGTTTTTTATACACAAACTTGGCCAAAAATATTGGGTCTTATTAATTTAAAGTTTTAGCTCAAAAATTGATTTATGGCGCTTAATGTAAATTTCTATGAATTCTCTAAACTTATGCATAATGCTGACAACAATAAATAACAATATAGATAACAATAAAAGAATTCCAAATAAATAAAAAGATATAGATACCTATAATATTTTTGGCCAAAGCTGTATGTTAAAAAATTAATGAATAACACTGTGCATCCTGCCACCGGTAATGTTTTATAAATTTTCCTTCTTGAAGCCCTCGCAATGGACCAAAGCGCTATCACAATTCAACTCTCTTCCAGGCAGGTGGACGGTTTCGCGATTGCGAGAGCAACGTCGTGGAGCAGTAACGATAATTAATTTTCCTCTTTGTCCAGAGTGTTACCGGCTGTAAATGAGGTTCGTGCGGATACCGGAAGTGCATCTAACTGGTAGACGCATCGCACAGTTCGCGACGTTCGAGCGACGGGGGCTGCGAGGGGGGCACGGGAGCGATGGCACCCACTCTTGTTCCGTAACGGGGTATAATATATAATGAACATATCAGATGGCCGCCGGCGATGTCTGGGATTACATATTTGGATCCTATGTTAATGCTACGCGCGTTCTGCCATACATCAACGACGGCGTTATTGTGATTCGGAGATTGAATGCTCGCGGTGCCGGTACGAAGCCGCGGCGACTCTCCTGCTTTTCGAGAGGGAGAAAGAGTGGATCGATGCACGCGCTCCGTGTTGCGCACAGTGACGCATTGTGAAATACGGCCGACAGTCACGGCATCTCGAACGAGGTCGATAAAATCGGACGACGCGGACGCGGAGACCACGAGATTGGGATGCGTGTATCGCGCCCATCGTTGAAAACCGAACGTTACAACTTGGTGAGACGGGCGACGCCATTACAAGATGCGATTCTTGACGATGGGGGAGATTTGTCGCGAACAATTGGAAAAAATGAAATTGATCTGTGTGAGAGACTTCAAGTATAAATTAAACAAAGGAAGTGGAAATTTCAGGAAAGTTACAGAAACTTGAATCCTCCATCAAGTTTCTCTTTTTTTTTCATCAAGATTCTTAAATATTAAGATTTTCAAGTTTTATAACACCAGGATTCTTTCAGAGCATCGTAGTTTGAAAAGTTTGAGCGATTTAATATCTCTAGAAATAAAGATAAGAATATTATTACGTCCATTTTAAGAATCACAATTTTAAAATTCTAAAAGGTGTTAAAAAACATTTTTAATATTTTGCGTAATTTATTTATAGCATCCGGAATTTAAAAACATAAAAATCAATAAGCGCTATTTTAGTATTAAAATTTATTTAAGTATTAGTTATTTCCTTCAGAATTTCTACGCTCATGGAGTCATTGTACGAGCGACAAAAATGCCACGTATAAAGTACGCATAAAAAACTTTTTCGACGACCTGTACTTAAGCGTATGCATAAACGGTCGAAAGGGGTCTTGTAAGTCGTCGAAGCTTCGCAGGTGAAGCGAAACAATAGGAGCTGATGGCGTTTGATGGATATAACCCCATGACCCGGCTAATAAGCCGTGGAAAAATAAAGAACGGCGAGAAACGGCCTCGCCGTTCGCCATACTGAAGAGTGAATTCAGATTGGACCGCGAAAATAGCCGCTCCGCCGTGCCGTGATTGACGTAATAATTATACATATCATTCGCAAGCACGTTCGTCGAAATCGCACAATTAATAAGACGCGCGGACTCCCCAAAAAGATGAATACAGACATACCGTACCATCTACGGCAAAATCTCAAGTTTAGAGAAGTAGAATTTCTTTTTTTTTAATTCAATTTCCCGAACAATTATTATCTTATACTTTTTCCATAATTATTTAGAATTTCTTGATTTAGTAATTTTTCTAAAATTGTATAACGTTACCATCTGAAGAAACTGAAAAAACTAGAAAAAACTTTTTATATTTAATAACTGTGATTATTATATTACTACATAATGTTAATAATAATAACTGTAAGTATACTATTTCATCAACAAATGTAATTGTCAACCGAAAATGACTATAAAATTATAGTTATTGCCATAAAAATGATTAAAATTACTATAACTTAAAAAAATACCGATTTTTTCTCTCAACTTAATATTTCTATTAACATGATTTTTTTATATGATGTAACCACAAGTTTTAAAGAAAAACTACAAATTAAGAAATTCTAAACAATTTTTTACTGAAACAGTTAATTAACAGTAAATTAAAAAATTTGATAACAGTTTCCTCCAGAAAATTGAATTATAAAAGGAGAATTTCAATTTTAACTTTGTTTTTGTGTTTTTGTTTTGATCGCAATGATTACTAAATTAGCTAATTGTAATTTCTTCGAGTTTTTTCTGTCTTTCACTTCAGACGAAAGCATAGTTTCTTTCTGATACATCGTTAGAGTAATTTTCATCCGAAACGGAGAATTCAATTACAAGTCAAATCGAGTCGCTGTAAGTGGAACGACATGCCGTTTGGCTCACCTGCCAAGGTGCATGATACTGGAACAATCCGTGGGCGTTGAAGCGAGTAATGCTCGCTGCTATCGTTACTGCTCTTTTTGCTGCTCCTTTCCTCTTTTTCTCTTCTTCTCCATTTCACTCATCGAGCCCTCTCGCTTTCTCTTACGCGATCCACACGTGTGATGCTCTTTTCTCATTTCGAGCCATTGGGCCCACCCGTGGCGAGTCGATCACTGCGCTCGTTCGCTTGACGATTCGTTGCATTTCTAAGCAAGTCCAAGGGAGATGCTTTTCAAACTCCCCAGATTTAAAACTCTTCATCCAAAGACGCTAGAATTCAAGTGAATAAACACTCAATGCTTCAAAAACTCGAGATTGTACGTATCGGGACTTGCGACGATCAAACACTTATAAAGAATGAACACGTTTAAATAAATTGGATTCGATAAAGTACTTGTTTTTAGGTGGTCTTATAGTTAGCCATTTTGATTTTAATAACGCAGTGTATAATAAGACAAGTCATCGCCTCATTTAATTTAAACTACATAAAAATAAATGTAATAATTAGAAAAAAATTAACGGCTAATAGCGAGCAATATAATAAGAGCTTTAAAATAATGTTTATCTGTTTAGAAACAATTTTGTAAATAATTTCAAACATTTCAATTGTGTATTATAGTCTTCATCAATAATGATAAAATCATTGAAATATATATAATTGTTTGAATGAATGAAAGATATATAAACATACATATAAAAGAAACTATGTATGTTATATCAAAGATAATAAAGATAGAATTAAAATAAGGCAACATTAAAATTTAAAAAAATTATATAAAATATACTGAAATAGATACAATGTATAAATGAAGTAAATGAATAAATACAAATACATGATTAATAAAATAAATATATTATTATTATCATCCATAAATTTTAAGTAATTTCTTAACGTTTTTTATTAAAAAATTCAAATGAATTTTTAAAACAATTATGTAACAATATACAACAATAGCAATAAAGAAAAGGCGAATTAAAAAAAATGTTTCTAATCCATCATGACACCGAAAAGACACGCTTGGCGAAATATTCGAAATATTTAATAATTTTCTAAAATAACAACAATTAATAAATTAAAGATTTGGTATTGCAAAGGCCTCGTGCGGTGTAGCCAATCTTTCTTTTAGCGACACAAAAGGTGTGCTACCGTTGCCGTCGCGGCGTCGGTCGTCGCCGATGCCGCTTGACTGAGACTTTCGACTTTCGAGGAGAGAGAAAAACGACTGACGAGAAGAAAGAAAGGAAGAAAGAAGCGTAGCGTGGTTCAATGTTTTTGTTATATCTGCCAACTCACCAACCGCTTCGTGAGAACGCCTTTGTGATGGACAAACGTGGTTCACAATGCGTAAATTAAAAATCGACGAGGAGCGCCCTGTTTTTCTTCGGAACACCGTACCCGGCATATTTTGTTTCCCGAAATAATTCGCTCCGTCACTTCCTGCCAACGTCATCAGGATTGCATCGCGAGGCCCATATTGCTGGCTGTGAAATCTCACATGTGAAGCCCCCTTTTCAAAACTGGAAAAAATGCCAAAATTTTATTCCTTATTTTTATGTCTTCATTTTAATAATTTATTAAACTAAACAAACACTAGTATAGCATTTATAGATTCGCCGCAATTTGTAAATTTATATCTAAATTCTATTCACTTGCTAATCTATCTAAATATATAGAAAGTTAAAAATGTTAAAGCTAAATAAATTCATGATATCATTATAGATTGTAATTAAAGCAATAGAGAGAAGCAGCGGTTTTTAGACATTAAACAGCTCTACTTTAAAACATGTTCTATTTTATCTAATCAAAAGCAGACTATTTCAATCGCTCTGAGTGATTATGTGGCGATGACCTCGACAAACCCTATCCGTTCTCTATTCACAATTTAGATGTGAAATTTCACAAGCACAAGCTATTTTCATCAAGCAAAACATTCACATAAATTTCACAAAAATATTGTGATTTTTAATAAATATATTTCATTCGTTGTAACATACATGTACATAATCTGTATTTGTTATGTATAATATATTCCTATCAAATTAACATTAAAATATATTAAACATCACTAATTAGCATTATGTTTTTATTACATTTTACATTATGCTGTATTAACAATATTTTCTGTTTAAGGGGTGCATTTTTTCTTTTGCCTCGAGCGTCAAAATCCGTCGAAACTCGATATCTAGTGATTCGAATTTAATTCTAGGATTTCCTAATTCGTGTATGTAACATCAGGAATTTTTAGCAAGAAAATATTCAATTATGATATTAATAAGGTATCCGAAATACATTTCTTTCCAGGAATAAACAAATCAATCAAAATTTTTTGTTCCCGAAAATAGTAAAAGGAAGTGACTTATTTGTAAATAAGTCTGTACAAATCTGTACAAGAGAATGATATAACTATTTTCTTTTCCCCCGAAACTACGTATGCACTTAGAATTCAAATAAAATAAATATTTTAAGTTTGGCGAAAACAAAATAAAAAATTTTAGTGCAGTTCAGTGTGGCAGGAAAAACTATCCATCAATATTATATCATTAATATAAGTGACTAACAGGTAACACAACAAGACGTACCCATTGGTGACTTTGCGTCTCTTTTTCGTGACATTCTTTTCATTAATCTCATTAAAACTATTATTATTTTACTGATATGGTCAAATTTTTCTAGAATTTTAGAATGATTGATTACTTTCTTAAAAATTTCTTTTGTAAAATTCATTGCTAAAGAAATAGAAAGAAAGGATCAGAAACGAAAACAAGACGCAGTCATCAATATCTTTACTGGACCGCTCTCACGCATCCCCACTAACAAAAAAAAGGATTGACATAAAAGGATATTGACATAAAAGGAATTAATATGTTTATTTTTAATATTTGTTAAGTATAATAGAATAGCTTATCTATAGGTATAAGTTAGTCTTCCTTACAAACATTATAATAAATAAACATATTAATTCCTTTTTTGCCAATTTTTGCTTAGTAAGCAGTCCATAGTACTGAATACTTCCAATGATGATGCCAAACAATGTGGTCAACCAGCACAAGATGCACGGGATGAAATTGGATGGACCTATTATTCTCGGGCCGCGTATGTAGCTTGTAGATAATCTTATTGTTGGTCTCCGCGACTTAGGCGCGGCCGGGATGCAGATCGTTTGATTTACATTTTATCGCGTCCACCATGCAACGAGCCTCGATAATTTCATGATTCATGGCTGTGCAACAGCAATCAGATTCGTCATGATAATCTGAGAGCTGTGTGAGATCTGAAGGATGTGCTGCAGCACTAAGTATGATTTTTATATGATTTATATTATATCAAATCTTTGCTTGGAGGGATTCTTAAAGTTTTCGGTGCTTATAACTGGAAATTTGAAAATTTTTTTCTACTTTTGATTGGAAAAATGTAAATTTAAAAATTATTTAAGAGAAAAAGATTCCAAGAAAAAAACGCCTCTTGAACGTACATTTATTGCAAGATAATAAATTCTAATGTCGCAACGAAATAATTTGTCCGATGATAATTTTTATGCATTTTAAATACAATGCGTAAATATTAAATAAATTATTTAAATAAAATTAATTAATAGCTTTATAAATGGTTCTCTATTTTATTTTATTGTATATGTTAAACTTACTTGCATAGAATATTAATGTACATATGATATTAATATATATAATATTTAAACATTATGTGCAGATATATGAAATCATAAATGCCTATTTATTCTAAAATTTTATGTTAATAAAGGTATCTGAACCTAGATACATTTGAGATATTGATTAATTTAGTTTCATCGGTCTAATTCCTAATTATAATTGAATAGATTAGATTTGAAATTTTAAAAGTTTCAACAAATAGGTTTTTGAAAGTTTAAATAGTAGTATGACTTTAAATATATATTCGAGTCAGCGGATTTCAGAGCAACTCGAAACGAGGAGCGGTCCAGCGTCTCTGTGTGACACACGCACTTTGCGGTGCATGCACGTGCAATCGCACAGTGCACTTGGAGACGCAAGCTCCTCTTTAAAGAGTCCCTCTAATGCAGTCGCGCGCGCGCGTGTAGTAGTACCATGAATCACGTGTCGTTCCCAGTTGACTCAAGTCCATTCGTCGGAGCCGACAATAGCTTTGTGCCGGTCGTCCGGTTAATGGTGGATGGATAATGTAAGACCGACTGGGGGGGAATAGTCGTTGCTCTCTTCGAGGAATGCTAATATGACGGACAGTCGTCCTCGTCGCCGTACACTTGGTCGCTCTGGTCCCCATGCGGCCAAAACCGCGGTGCTGTTCGAGGTGCTCGTAAATTTCGGAAGAAACTCGAAAGAGAAAGGGGGAAGCCTTCCAAGAAACGCAATTTCATATAAACACCTCGTTATTTACGAGCAATCTTCTTATACCTTCATATATCCGCTCCTTTGGTCCACCACGAAGTGCGCAGATATGAAGAGCGCGTACTATAATTGCCGGTTTGTTACGGAACTTCGCAGGTTTCCAGCAATCAAATAATACATATTATAAATATAAAAAAACCACCGCACAAGTTATAGTTTGTGATATTTAATTATCATTACATTAATTAAAACATTTATAAATACATATTATAAATTAATTTTGATATTTGGATTCTGAAAATTTAAAATTTATAAAATTCCTTCATTTTATAGGAAATTATTGTATATTTTATACAGACGAGATATTTACGTAAAAACACATTTGTTAAATTTGTTTGTTTTTTCAAATGAGAAATCTTGACTGTATTAAGCAAATTAAGTAAAATTTAATAAATTAAGAAGTTTATAGCGTCTGCATTTATTGCAAAAATTTTGAAATGTTAAAATTACAATGGTTGTCAATGATATATTTTTTTCATTAATGTTAGTCTTTCATTTTAAAAGTTTAAAACATTTCAGTCTTAAATAGTACACTTAACTTTGAAAGCTTCAAGATCATTGAAATTCAAATCTCTCGAAGCACTTTGTAATTTTTATACATACATGTTCGCAAAATTCAATATTGTAGAGTATATCTTCCCACTTACTTCATCGAGATGAAAGGCATAGAGCGTATTGTTAAGAATGTTATTAAGATCGAAACAATACGAAGTACTCGGCAACGGAGAAGGACCTCGGCTACTCTCGCAATGCTCGAGAGAGTGCATAAAGCGATTCTCGATTTCTATTCCTGTTGTTGTTGGCACTCCGTCTCGATTTTCCTCCCCTATATATATATATATATATATATATATATATATATATATAACTCTCTCACGGGGCGATAATAAAATAACACACAACACGCTCGACTTCACAGGACCGACCAGTCGCGTTGTGTGTATAAAAGTCATTAACGTATTCGGCAGCCTCGCGCATTTAAATGATGCCACAATGGCGCTATTCGCGCGTCACAATGGCGAGCATATACTTGTCCGACGCAATGGCCGTCGTTGGTTCACTTTGACTTGACGACTTGAGAGGGGAGAGAGAGAAGGAACAATAACTACTATCGATACTGATCTGTCTATTTTGTTCCTTTCTTCTTTACCGGCTAACGGAAGTTTAAGGCGGTTTAAGAGTACGTTTTGTGCGCTAATCGCGACAATTGGGTTTTGCAAAATGGTTCAGAATCTACTCAAACCCTTTTCTTCCTTCTCGCAGATTATCTTTATACAATGCGAAATTTTCGCGAGAAAAAAAATTACAAATAAAAAATATTTGAAAGAAAACTAAATATTTGAAAAGAAACTAACAATTTATTCAAAAATGAATTTAAAAAATCTGTTTTAAAATCCCGAGATTAACATGACGGTTCTTTTAAATTTTAATTTTTGATAAATCAAGTTAAAAATTCGACGTCTCGATTGCGATATTTTGGTTGCGATATCTCGATTGTGATATCTCGCACCAATTAATTACGCGTTAAATAGAACACTCCTCACACTTTTCGTACTCTTCTCTCTTGCCTCGTCGTCGCACAATACCTTATGCACAACGGCCGTGCCGGTGCGCAAGAGGTGCACAAGAAGCACAGGTACTCGACTTTCAATGATCGCCCCTGCTCCATTGTACGCGATTTCAAAGGGTATAATTACGCTCACCTATGCCACGCTCGAATATCGCCGGGTTTTGTGCGCCCACGTGAATTATCCTCGGTTCGATCGCGTCGATTCTCGATAAGACTCGTCGCTTTTTAACCCCGGTTGTCCCGTTGTTCATCGACGTTCGGGGTGGAAGTTGATTAAAAGCGGAGCGCCAATCCGGAGTTCCGACAGGGAACTAGCTTTCGGATGCGATGCTTGTAAAAGAGATGCCTGTAACGCAATGCTTTCAAGTCTCAATAACCTTTCTTTCAAATTTTTGATATTATCAAGGAGAAAGAAAAGTCTCATAACAGCGAGAGAGAGAGAGAGAGAGAGAGAGAGAACAATTGATTTATTCTAAAAATTTAGTATAAATAAATAACATCGTCGATACTGTCATAAAATTAGAAAAAAAATTTTATAATTCAATGTATATTTATAATTTCCATAATCTACAAAATATAATTTTTCCAATTCTCGCTTTCAAAGTCAATTCCAAAATTCAAGTTTTGGAGACACATTTAAAATGTTAAATAATTATATAGTAATTGTGTTATAATTTTAAATAATTATATACTAATAATAATCATATAATTATCGAGATATATATATATATATAATATTTTGAATATTAAAAACAGATAAAAGTTCCAAAGAGAAGAGATGAAGCTAAAATAAGAGGCGTGCAGGAAACGAGAAAATCGAGTTCCCACATCCGGTCGCACGTGCATGTTTCAATTAATGCCGCAGCATTGCAGGCACGCGGCGCGTAGAGCGAGGCGAAACGGAGAGTTTTCGCCAACGGACAACCATCTGTCCAGGTTCACAAATCATTTCTGCGTTGTAAAGCGTGAGCTATGGCGCGACTAGGCACGAGCATGGGGCGACCGCGATCATTCATACCACTCGAACTAGTCCGATCGAGTACCGCCGCGGTCCATGCATCCTTTCGAACCAGTCCAGACATTAAATTCGCGGGGATCGCTCATAAATGTCAGTCCGAGTGAGTTCACGAGCGGTCGTAATGACTTTCACTGCCTGCCAAAACAATACGGGGTGCACGAGATTCACATCGTCAAACTACGAGAATGTTCCTTGGAGATACTCGGAAAATATTTCTCTAAACATTTCTAGATTATTTCATTCTATAACTCATTTAAAACATTTTATTAAAATATTTTGTTTACAATTAGAATAAGATGCAAATAAAATCAAAGGGCTACAAACCAAGTTAGATGTTTTTGCCAAAATTTTTTTATAAAATTACTTTTACAATCATTATGTATGCTTCTTATTTTTTCTTCCTTTACGTCTTTTCCTCTCATTATTGATTTTGGTAGGATTTGATAGGTAGTTTTAACAACTTGATTATACGTGGCACTCTAAGTTCCTTAGCTGCAAGACTTTCCGTTAGTATGGATTAGAATACACAAAATTGAGCTCTCACTGGGTGGTTTTTCAATGCTGCCTGTATTCTGAATGGGTCCATAAAGAATGTAGTGGAGCTGAGAATTACATATGTAATTTTTGTTTAAATAATTAATTTTTTTCAATTTTCATATTATTTTTGATTATTGACTTTAACTTCAGAATTTGCATCACATATAAATTTTCCTTGCACAATTCTCCTCTCCTCTAGATCTGCATCTATATTTTAATCACAAAAGAAATTATTTAAATGTATTGAAACCAATAATGAAATAAATGATTGAGTATCGTGTTCCTAGTCGCGATATTGTATTTAATAAAAAGAAAAAAAAAAGAACCAATTTGGCAGTATTGTGAATAAGCAGAGTAAGGTAATTTTTCTCTGTGACTTGAAACGGTAATTCACTCGCGTCCAAGTTTACGCATACCTACGGCATTTCGGCAACGTACATCTTGGCATACAATGGCCGCTGGGGAAATTCGCCGACAATGAACCTTCTGGAAACGATTCCGTGGTCTCGCATAGTGGAAACACGTATTCTCCGAACCGAATGCCACTTTGAACGCCCGACTGAACGTCGAATGACGCTATATATTGGGTGCTCTCCTCTCGCCGCGAAAAACCTTCCGAATAAATACTTTCGGGAAGCCACTTCGAGGACCAACTTGCCTAAGCGTCTACGCGAATTTGATCTCATAATAGCGTACTCTCCATCTCAAGAGTCTACTCGCGAATTTTCGTGAATCTCGAACTCGCGATATGAACGCGTCAAATTATTATGTTGACAATATTGTGCAAAACCTCGAGAATATTGCGAAATTTGAAAATTTATGATATATTAAATAACAAATCTCATCAACATTTCCGTTTAATTCAACGAAGATACAATAGTACATTATATAATAACAGCACGCTATGATAAAATAGCGACAATATAATATGTATATCGGTGAATATAATATATGAATTTTCACTGTTCACGTACAATCTAAAAATGAATTTAAAAGAAATTATTTATTAATCAAAAACGATATAAAACTTATATATGAAGCAAAAATACATATATACCATATATCACTAATTTTAAATTTAATGTTAAAGAATATATTAATAAAGAGCAAATATTAAAGAAAAAATTGCTTATCTTGGTTATCTCTTTATAGATATTCCAATACTTTTTATCATTCACATTAAAATTCACATTGGAATTCAACAATTTTTTTTGAATGATACAAGAAATGCAGAGAGAAAGAGAGAGAAGAATAAATGTTATCCCTCAATATAGAGTCACATTTATCAAAACCCGATATAAATTATTTGGCCTCCTGCAGTTAACGCTTGCTAGCGGTAGAACCTGTCGCGTGTGGACGAAACAGATCCCTGCAGCAGATCAACGTAATCCTCATACAAACCCAAAGGTTTGTTAAGGGGTTGTATCCTTAAAGGAAGATAACACACCCAGCGTGGAACAGAAGGAGGGGTGAGAAGGAGATAAAAAGACAGGGGAATCGAAAAACTGGAAGGAAGCGTTCGCAAGGGCGATATTGATACACGACGTTCGCGTTATAAAGAGAACCTGATCTGGGCAGCGACCCGCTCATTGTCCCGCCGCGATGTATTTGGACAGTCAGTTGTTAACGGCAATGAGACCCGCCATTGTGGCGCCCATTCGCTGTGGACAATCGACTATTATGGCGGTGACTACCTTCCGCGCGCGCACGTCGCGTTCGGCCATAATTACATTACCTACCCGCGTTTTGCGCCATGCCGCACCGGACCCGCGTTAATCCATTGTTACCGCGAACGTATCCATGAGTGTCCGCAAGCGCGCCTATAGCTATTGCAGCGAAGGAACGATCGATTTCGACCGATCGGCGAGCTTCCGCTGATGGACTTTCGAATGTCAAGTACTTATTAATGGTAAACAACTCGAGCAAAAACTTCTCCTTTGTCACAGGATCACCTAACCCTCAACTGCAACTATTAAAAGTCACTTAAGTTACAAAACGTCCTGTTTGAAGAATGTAATTAAAGCTGTTCTACAATGTGCTTTTTGTTTCCTGTTTCTTTTTTTTGCTATTTAATGTACCTTACCTTTTTGTTTCTTTCGTTTTCTGTTGCTCGAGATAAACGTTAACGAATTTCAAAAGAAACAGAAAACACAAATATCAATTTTATAATATCAAGAATATAATTGTTGATAAAACAATCTCAAAGAGGAAAAAAGCAAAAGGTAAAAAGTAAGAAATAGGAAACAAAGAGCACATTGTAGAACAACCATAAATCTCCACTAGCGATTGAGAGAGAAAAGCTTATTTATGGTTATTGTATAATGTGCTTTTTATTTCCTGTTTCTTCCTTTTTACTATTTTTTTTTACATCTTGCCTTTTTGTTTCTTATCCGGAAATATAATTGTTGATAAAAGGAGAAAAAAGCAAAAGGTAAAAAGCAAGACAGGAAACAAAGATGACACATTGTAGAATAGGCTTTACACTGAGAGAAAAAACGAAATAGTTGTGGCAATTATAAATTTGACAACTTTAAAAAGAAAATCACTCAGCTTACAATAAGAGGTGCAGCATTAGATGATCTTTTCTTTCGTGGCATTGTGCAACATTTAAATTGTGCAATATTTTTTCATTGATAATTTTCGAAACATGCAAAAATCAGTATGTTACAAAATTTTTTATTGTATTGGGAACCTTTGTATTATATGATTAAATAATTAAGCAACTTGAAAAAATGCTGCAATCTCAGGAGTCACAAATATATATGTGCGATGGAAAGCAAGCTTGAAGAAATATTTGATACCAGACTGGGATGTCCCTCGCCGTCTGGACCAGAGGAAATACGAAGATCATTCTAAGAATTCTTACAGCACTTTGTAGAGATAGAAAATCCACCCTCAACCAGTCTTTCTACTTCTCTTTCCAGTCTCTTCTTTTCTACAATGCCGCTGTAGGGTATCATCGTTTCACTAACATCTGCCGAAACTTATGAATGGATTTTATCTGTGTTTCTTTAACATAATAACCTACATTTTCAATCATGACTTGTTCTACTTACAAATTATCTCAATATCATAAAATTAATAGATATTTTACGAGATATTTTATATTTCGTATCAGACTAAAAAATCCGAATAAAACATAAAATATCTTGTAAACTATTAATGTTTTTATAATTTTAATACTTAAAATAACTAGAGAAATCGTAGTAGTTAGTAAAAAACCAGTAAAATTTTATTTAAAAAAACCTTAAAAAAATTATCTCATTAATCTTTTTATAATGTATTATATATGTATAATATATTTTTTTAGTATTTTTAATTAAATTATGTATTACTAAATAAAATATTATTTATTACTAAATATGCCAATACATAAATTAATTATTGACTCATTTTGTGGTTGAATAAAGTGTCTCCTTTAATTCTTTTTAGTATACAATTCTAACAATTAAATAACCGGAAAAAACATATATGTATATATATATATATATATATATATATATATATATATATATAATAAATTACGAGACGTACAATATATATTAATAATCTCTGCGAATATAACAGTAAAATACGTTTCGTTAGTTAACTGAAGTAGCGGGCAATCTGTAGGAAAGGAAGGGAAGTTGCGAGATATCCTGTGTGAAGTTTTTGTTCCCTAGCGTTTCCCTCCGCTTCAACGGTTTCGTATCAATTACATCGAGTGCAACCCTTTTCTTTCTCCGTAACGTGCTACACTCGCGTTTCCACACGAGTATATACACATATAGAAAGAACGCAATATTGATTTCGGACAGGTATCCTTTTCAGAGAAAGAAGCGTCTAGCTAGTAACAGAATTCACAAGAATCTTCCAAGAGGAAAGATTTATTTCACCAAATATCTATAAAAATGCTGACACATCTTAACATTCAACATTTATAGTTTTAACATGTTTTACAAGAACATTTTTTTAATAGAAAAGTCAATATATAAAAAATAGCTTTTATCATCCATATTAAAATTATAAAGAAAATTAAAAGAAAAATAAAAGTAACTTAAAAGTAAATAAAAAGAATACTTAAAATCTCTCTCTCTCTCTCTCTCTCTCTCTCTCTCTCTCTCCTTTAACTTTTTTATATAAAAATAAGTACGCTCCATTAATATACATAATTTCATTACCATATACATAATCATCTTTTGTTTTAAAAAAGAACGACATAAGAAGAAAAGGGACCTATAATAATGCAAAAAAATTTTTTTTAATTATTATAATTTTTTTTACTGTGAGACAGCAGAAAATTGTACGCTTGGGACATAATCAATAGTACATTATTCAATTAACAAAACTTCTTATTTTTTTCTCAAATTCTGATTTTTTTCTTTTTATGAATGTATTTTAATAATTACGTTACTCATGCAATTAAAATTTAACATATCTCAAAGACTGAACAAGAAATCTTCAAATATCCGGAATTATTAATTCCAAAATTCCTGCATTAAAAAAATAGCTCTGTATTTAAAAAAATCTCAGTCGTTATATTATTATGTATGTATTTGAGTTCTTGAAAATTTTTGAAACATGTTGAGAATGCCAGAAGACGAACATTCAAGCTCTCGAGTTATAAACCTGAATGACGCGTGGTTAGGTGCTTAAAGATATGCACAAAGTTCGAGTCGACAAATAGCTAAGAAAATCTCGCGAGAGATCGGACAAATGGCAACGGGATGCTGAGCTGTATTTTTTTTTTATTTCATTAATCCACGACGGAGCGATCCCCGGCGTGAGATGAGATTGCGATACTGTCTTCCGTAGACGGGAGAGCGACCATTGTCCGGCTTATCGCACGAAGGTGTCCCACACGAGTGAAATCATCCACGAAACAAAGGGACACCAGGGTGTCAGGAGCGCGTTGTGGTTGCGCACAATGCCAGGTATCCACCAGACGTGGCATAAGTTCGTCTTTTTTTATTGAGCAGTACTATGGAATAAGTATAATACAAAAGACGGCGACCCTCTCTTTCTTTTCACGGCGTATCGCGACAGTCTTTTATCTTCGGTCGGCGAACACTGAGAACTAAGAGAGGCATCGACTACGATCGGTATCGAGACTATCGAACCGATCGATTTGCGCATAGAAGATATTGTTTGCGCGACCGTTACTAACGCACGAGTCCAATATCTTCTTCTTTTCATACTGTAAATAGAGATATCGATCTCGAGGTGTCGACGAAAATCCGAAAAGATTCGAACTTTTTTCTCAAGACCATTGAAAATTTATTTTCTTCATTCTATTCGCGATACTTCGAAAGTATTTTTCAGAGAATTTATAGATATTTCGAATAAAAATTTATGGAATTCTCAAATTAAAACAATAATATAGAAAACAGGACTAATGAGAGCCAGGTAAGGAATTCAGTAAATAATATAAATTAATAACCATACTGCAAAAAATTACATTTAAAATTATAACAAAAATGCAACATAAAAATGTAAATACAATATGTGTCGTACGAGGGTCGTTCGATAAATGAGGCAAAAAAGCAAAATCAGGCATAAAATCATCCATTTTTCGGAAAACTCTTTCACTTTTCAACGTAGTCTCCTTCGAACTCTAGACACTTAGTTCAGCGGTTTTCCAATTTTTTTATCTCTTTCCCTTTTGAATCCAATTTTCGAAGCCTAAGTTTGATTTTTCCTTGTTTAATAATATCTACAATATATTCTTTATTTCTTATTTCTTCTTTTTTACCTCTTGTTTTTTTCTCCTCTTTGCAACCGTTTTAACAATTGTTTTTTTCGCTACTGTTTCTTGTTTTTTCCGACATTCGTTAACTTTTATCTCGGGCGACAAAAAGCAGATAAGAAGTACAAAGACAAGAAAAAATAATATGTAAAAAAATAATAAACAGGAAACAGGAAACAAAAAACACATTGTAGAATAAGCTTTAGTACTTTCTAAATAAAATCAGAGTTACCAAACTTGAACTTCAAAATTGGATTCGAATGTTATTTCATTCAGAATTGTTTCATGTTCGAATTTATGCTACTTTATTTGATATTTATCAGATAAAGCATAGATATTTATCTTAAAGGAGTTTTTAGGATTCAGCTTCTTATGATTTTGGATACTCAAAATTTGCGATGGACGGATTTCAACCTGTCGACGTGGACAGCAGTCGCTGCGCCAACAAAGGAATTAAATTCGCGCGAGTAACATCTCTTCATGGAAATGTCTTCGAGGGTACGGCTTATCTGTTAATCCATTCAAAACTATCCTAAGTGTATCGTCAAACGACCGACGATTTATGCTCAACTCGAGAGGAGCGCGCCTCGTGAGCGGCTCGCAACGATCCCGAAGAGAGAAAGAAGCGTTCTCGCAGCTCGCACAGTACGCGAAAGAGAAAGAGAAAAAGAGGACACCTTGCAAGTACCGATCTGTGTATGAATGCGCCGACTTTTTTTGCGGCCATACGATACATGATACTTTAGCGGGGTCCGACCGGGGGTCCGCTCGCGCGCGAGAGATCGAGGCCAGTGGACCATGGATCCCACGAGCGAGGAGAGGCTGAGGGTTCTCCGCTTTTCAAACTGATTGGAATGGAAAAGAAGAAGAGAAGACAGAGGGGCAGCCGACTCGTTACTGGCTCCGAAGAAGGGGTTGGATATCCGAACCCCCTCGACCCGATCGAGCCGAGATAACGTCCGCGCGACTTGATACGTTCTACCGGCTCCTCGTGACACTTCCACGTCGGTAGTCCTTCATCCTGTGTCCTTCGGGAAGATAAAAGGCTAACTACCGTTCTGAGAAGTATACTATTTTGAATCGAAGCAAAGGCGTTGAGTGACAATAGATGTTTCCGATCTCTTCTCTGAATTTTTGAAATAAGATTTTTAAACATTGTAATACAGCTCCTCCTCCCCTCGGCAATACACGCAGTATATTAATCTAACAGCAAGATGTATAAAAAAGTAATTCCTCCTTTCCCCTTTTTTTAAAAAATCTATTTCCATTTAATGTATCGTTTCCTCTCCGAAGCCGGAACAACGAGAGAGATCATGGCTTAAGAGAGCATGATGCCTCCTCGACGAAGAGCCAGATGGTATCCTTACTTGGGCTCCGTTCGCGCGTGTGATTATCGCCAAAGCGAAGGAACTCGGAGGACAAGGAGTAACTTTCCGGCGCACCCTTCCACGTTATGTTTCCAAAACATCTAATATCTCCCGCCCGGTCGAACATTCTGAAAGAACGATCTGCCTTCCCACCCTTCCCTCTCCCTCTCTCTGCTGCTACATAATCGGTGCATCCCCGCGGCAACACGGTTTCCTGTTGCGGATCAACGGCCAAAGCACTATGCATGTAGGGATCCCATCGAAGGACTATGCAACGATTGGCAGGCGTGAAGAATTCGCACAATGTGCGGAACCTCGAAAAATACCACCGTTCGAATAATAGCTGACGAACGAGATACCCTGAATGAATCGACCGATGAGCCATGATCGCGTTTATGCTGTACAATTTTTCAGAAAATTACGCACGAGAAAATATTTCCTATCAATATCTGTCTATTAAAAAGTATCTTATTTTATATTAAATTATATCTTGCTTTAAATTAGGGATGTACGAAACATCCGAAAAGTATTCGGCACTTTTTTTTCCGACCGGATATCATTAGTATAGAATATATCCGGTTGAAATTTAAATTTATTTAAGTTTGAATATCATTAAATTGATTTTTTTATTATACAAATGTTCTAGAAATAAATATATTCATAATGCTATATCTTATACATTATTGAAAAATTACAATATTTTCTCTACAGATTTTTTTTTTAGACGTTTTCCCAAAATGTCGAATATCTAATTCGAAGAAATTGCCTTCTCGGATATCCGATATCCGGTATCCAGTAATTTTACGATCCGATACATACCTATTTTAAATTTACATGCATTACATATAATTTTCAAAAGTTTAGTTGAAACTTTATTAAGTTGAAGTTCTTAAAGTTCCTAGTATCGTGAAAAATGCAAGTTCTCGCTCTTCAAATTAATTATGATTAATTTTTATCTTAAATTACTGCTGTATCTATATTTTTATTTAAGATCTGATACGTAAATTTTATTTATATACATGAACGGGTTTAACATAGTCATTGAGCGTTATAACGTATATTCATTGAATCTTATTGACTTCAGTAGTCATTGAGGTCAGGTCTAATCTGCAATGCTAAAACTAAAACAAGCTTCTAAAAATTAAAATATCTGCATTACTATTAGTTTAGACTTTTTGCTAGTATTATAACGAAGAGCATGATAGTAATTTCAATTTTTAAGAAGTTTTGTGTTACATATTTTATTTATGTGTCACACAATAATGACACACACACACACACACACACACACACACACACACACAATTGGACAGTTAGTAATACAAAAGTACAGTCAGCATAGTTTTTTGAAAGAAATCGAGTATTAATAAAGTTATATTTTGAAAGTACATTATATTCACTAAAATACATTTATTTAGTTATGGCATCCAATTACTGTCATTAATTATAATTTGTCATCATGTTTTCCAGACGTGCTTTTTACAAAATTTTTATAAATGATCGATGATAATCTTT
Source organism: Acromyrmex echinatior (assembly GCF_024713525.1). Classification (NCBI taxonomy): domain Eukaryota; kingdom Metazoa; phylum Arthropoda; class Insecta; order Hymenoptera; family Formicidae; genus Acromyrmex; species Acromyrmex echinatior. Next base: position 2,002,164 of record NC_141868.1, read on the forward strand.
CCAATCTTTAGACGCAAATCCGATTAAAAATATTTGATTAATCATAAAGATGAAACTTTAAAAAAACACGAATATTTATTTTAAGGTAATATCTTTGGCATGTTCAGAAGATTTGAAGGTTTTTATCCAAAATTATAGTTGAAAATTGTAGGAAGCATATCTCGATGACAAGCTATAATTAATGATAATGGTGATTGGATGTCATAACTAAGTAAATGCATTTTGTGAATGTAATATGTATTTTTAAAATATAACTTTAATATTTAAGACAAAACAACAGTATTCAAAATTCAGAGCGAATGAGAGTCAGCGTGATAGTTAGTACGCAAAATGTAATCTTTATTCTAAAAAAAAAAACCATAATACGTTTCGACTCACTTTGGAGTCTTCATCAGCAATAACAAAAATTAGAATTCAATTCTTTGCATATCTAAAGAAAAGTCACTATCAGATTTATAGATCCAAAATAAGTCGAAACGTACATTTTATATGTTAATCTTAAATTCTATTTTATTTAAAGACAATATTCCAAAATATCGATTTAAATACTTGGAAATACCTTGAATTTATCTTAATTTCGTTAAAAATTTATAGATTATACTCAAAGAATATTTAATATTCAGAATTGATTGCAGGTTCACATTGTATAGATTAATCTTACCATTTCCCGATCCCGATTTATACTTTCAGCATTCCAATCTGCGCTCAGGTCCGCAGGAACTCCAATAGAATGAAAGAGAAAGAGTGGAGAAGAGACGGGGCCAAGGGATGGTGAAGAAACGGCCTGAAACACACGTGCGTTCCAGCATCATCGGCCGGTCACAGGGCCGCGCATTCCGATGTCGGAGGTAATATGCAGTTGGACGGGTTCCCGGGTTGCCTTTTCTATTTTTATACGCAACAGCACAAACCATCATCGGCCCCTGACCATTGGTGCCTCTTCACCCTCTCGGCCCTTCCTGCCTCCGCTACATCTCGCGAGGGCCCTACTCTCCACGGTCGTACATGGTTATATACACGAGAACGCCCCGACACGGCTGGTTCCCTCTCGACGCAGACAGCTTGGTGCCGATACCGGTGCGATCACATCCCTCCTGCTGGGCGAAGACCGCAGGATTGCCTTTACCACGAGCGCTCAACCCTCGGACCCTCCGCAGACTCACACTATATCGAAGAGTGGCCACCAACTTGCGGCAAGATAAATTTGCTAGGCAACGTAATACTTTTACTATAATCTCTATGTGAAAATGTAATTCATTTTTAATCCAACACAAAAATCTAACCTTTCGTTTCATTATTTATCGAAAACGAGAATGAGGAAATCACGTAGCTCTGATATTCACATCGACATTGTTATTATAACAGTCGAGAGAAATGAGTAGCATTGGGATGACGAATAGCTCGAGAATTCGTGATGTCCTAGCTATTCGTAGACTACACACTTCAAGTTCAATAGAAGAAACCAACGAAACGGTCCACGAGAGTTGTTCTACGAGTTTCTAAATGTCTTTGATATATTAGTATCTCACGCTAGAAACGTGCAATATTCTATTATATCCTGTTAATAACAAATAAGATAGTTAAGACTGACAGATTCAAAAGTGTACATAAAAGCAAATGTGCAAATATAAAATACACATAGATATACAAAATAAAATTATTATATTAAAGTATCATTGATTTGAACAACACACAAACACAACACAAATAATTGAAAAATAAAGGTTAAACAATCAAGATGAAGAATGTTAATGCTGCAATTCGTGTGAATTAATATACAATTCCAATCTTTTAAACGTAATCAGAACTACAGTAGTAATATCACGATTATCATATTGATGAAGTAAGAAATTTCCTAATCCTATTGCTAATTAAATATCCTAATCAAGGATATATTAAAAATGATTAAATTTTTTATATTTGTAACTATAATTACATGTCACTATAATTATGATTATTGCTGCTGTAATGTTAGTAATAACAACTATATATATAGGTAACTAAAAATAATATACTACAATTATAGTCATTTTCAGTTGTCAATTATTTATATTTATTGATAGAACCATACATAGTTATTATTAGTTATTATAAATACTAAAAATTTGTCCCTCAGTATACATAAAAATTTATATCTATATATCTATATGTCCTTAACAGTCTGACACTCAAAAGAATCTTTAACCAACGTTATAACCATAGTTATACGATTATATCATTCACTTGATTAACTACGGGAATATCAAGATTCTATGCTGATAACGGGGACCATTGCGAAGGATAAATTGGCGGAATTTTAATTAAATCGGTTGATTGAACTTCTCACTTTATCGGGCCCGGATCAGGGACGCGCGAATCGTCCCGTTTCGCCACGCAGGGCCCGTAGCCAACGACGGCCTGCCTAACTCTAACGTGCGGCCACACAATAATACGTTAACCGTTAAGCCGACTGTCTTCTCAATTCCGGGGTCTGTGTGGTCCGCCATTGAGTCTTAACTCTTTGATGCATCGTGCACATATTCATTCGCTCTCGCGTCGCACAATGCCCATAGTGTCCATACACGGCATTGTGTGACCCGTGCGCGCCGAGCGTTAAACTCTCCGTTACACGTACACACGAATGTATACACGTGGCCGCGTATACACGCATGTCAAACCGCGCGTACTCGCGCGCGACGCGTATATCAGTGTGCGTAAACCCATAATATGGCGCAATAATTCACTACAGGTAAAATATAAACTGCGCAATTGTCTCGGAACGAATTGCGGAGTCGCGAGGAAAGTATTCTGTAGAAAATTAAATTGCTGACTTTAGACATTTACTAAACGGACCGTTCTGATTTTACTCGCCTTTGTAATTATCTCTCTAACGTTATTATCTATGTGAATCAAATATATTGAATGAAATACATAGCGAAATGTAACAAGAAAATAATATCTTTTGATTAATCTCTTTTTTTTTAGATCGGATAAATAATTTTGCATTCAAACTCTTATTTAAAAACTACATGCTCTATACTGAAACTTAAAGTGAAATGTCGATATTAATTTTAGTATTAATACAATATTATAATATCTTAAAATCCTTAAAGCCATTACTCATCCTCGATGTTCTCTCTGTGTCTCCCCCGCTTCCTTCTTTTCATTTAATTTCCGAGGTCGAGCTGTCACTCATCTCCGCTCGTTTCTCTCTAATCCCGTTATACTCGCCTTCCTCCATTCTCGCTCACCCCTACCCCCTCGTAGCCGATTTCACGAATTCGATTCGCCGTCGCGAATTAAAATTCATCCATCTGACTGGCACGCGTATCGCCTCTACAGGCGCGGCGTAACACGGCGGCCTTTTATCGGTAATGAGATCCCGCCCGCGCCGACATGCATTATTCCTTCTGAGGGCTGCAACGTGAATTAACGAGGCGTCATTGTCACCGCTATTTCTTGCCGCCGATGAAAAATGAACGTGGCCAACTTCCGAAACTCGCTTAGCTCCCAGTCGAAACCTTCCGGAAGCTAACGACTTTAATTCCGGTCCATTAGCGGTGCACGCACACGCAACGACACGCACATGCAGCCAACGCAGCACAATTGTGTCTTTACGAGATGCACAAAAGTGAAAATATGTTAAAAGGTTATGTTATTTTGAGAAATTATTTTACTTTATAGCCGGCCAAAAAACAAATTGCGAGTATTTATCACAATTCGAATTATCATAAAAAATTGCTAGGGAAGTTTGAATAGCATACGAAACGTTCGATAGAATTATTTACCGTGATACATAAAGTATTGTGAAAATTATTTTATCTACGAATAACATATGTACTTAAGTAATTCACGTCCTTTTAACATCAGTTTTAGATAAAACGGAAATTGTATGATGCGATGTATCCCGGGGTCAATTTAACCCCGCAGGTATATTGTGCCGTATCCCCTTAGATGCACGAGATGACGAGGAAGTTTGTTCTTGCATCGTAAATTTGTTTGATGAGAGGCACCGCCGCATCTCTCTTTCATTACTTCGCTTTTATTGCCTCGTGCATAGATAGAAAAGAACCGCGTAATGGCAGTCTACAGCATTAAAAGCCGTTGTAAACCGACTTGACGAATCTGTTTGAGATTCAAGCCTCGAAACGATATCCCAAAGATCATAACAACTTGGCGTGACGGAAGTGGACAATTATTAAACGTGAACTCGCCTAGAATATCATAAAATCCTTTAAAATTCCAAGCGGAAGATGATGATAACCGATCAATTTACACGTCAAGAAATTTTACACATAATGAATTATTTCAACACTATAGATTCACGAATGGACAAATAATCGCGTAGATGCTTTTTGAACGGAATAATTTCCGTGATAAAAGCACGTCATGTAGAACTTGTGAATCATATTACAATGTAGAATAATTATAGGAAGTGATAAGAGATAGTCATCTGATGCAATGAAAAGCAATGAAAAGAAATAATTATTCCAAGTTGAGCACAATTCTCTTATTGATTTAAAAGTTGTTTAATTTTTTTATTAGTCTTGATTCTTACGTAAAATCGCATTTTGTAGTAATTATTTATAAATTTGATAAGGTCGCAACATTACAAATTAAATCATGTCTTTATAGCTCTAGATATTAATAAAATTTTAAATATTTATGTAAAGGTTTATTTGGATCCCTTATTCATTTAAAAGTTATTTACCTAAAACTGTCGCAAAATATGACCATTCTACTATATACAATAAGACAAGTTATTTATTATTTTATAATTGATTTTTTTCAGGGTGTATTTATGCCAAAAATTTTTGGCTGATATTGATTTTTAGCTGATATTGTACAGTCAAAAGATCCTTAATCGAAACCAATTTGCAAAGAGCGCTTAATGATTAAAAAACAAAAGACGTTAGTCAATTTATCGCGTAAATCGGGGACGACTGTTACGTAGTAGAATGGAATCCTTTTACAACGAGGACCTAACGAGACAAGAGAAAAGACCGCGACGCGTCGAGGGGCAAGGTCGATTCTTTGACCGGTATACGAAGTGGTATCCTAGCAGCGAGATTTCAAGCACCGTCAAAGAACGACGTGAGGTTCGCAGAAGAAAGGAAAACCGGACGCGGGTCGCATCGCGTCACTTTTCGGACGTGTTTCGGACAACACGCACACGGTTTGGCGCGTTCTCAAAGGCATCGACAACAACCCTCTTTGCCTCTCTCGCCTACCCTCGCGATTTCACCCCGATTCTGATGCAAATCGGGGTCAGTTACGGCGATGTGTGCTTCGTCCCCCCACCCATCCCCCTTGGGTTCCACCGCCATTGAAATAACATTAATCTACTGCGGCACCGAGCGGTTGCCGCGTTCGATAATAATTCGTCTCTTCTATAGTAGGTTGCTGTAGCAAAGTCTTTGGCATTTTCTCTCGTCCACGTCAATAGATCGACCCTCCTTAGCAGACCTCATTGTCACTTCGGTGCGACCCGCAGACGAATAAATTACGCCCGGTCACCTCGAGTGTCGAGTCCAATAATGCACTGCACGATCGAATAAAGCTCGAGTGTCACAGTTCGTAATTTTAATGCCCGACGAGCATTAATGTCCTTTGTATGTGGGATATTTTTAAGGTAATGCGGGATATTATATTATTCCAAATTATAAATTGAATACATCGCTATTGTGACATTACAATATTCAATTTAGTTCATTTAAGATGAAACATTTCTAGTGCGATTGTTGTTTCAACATTATAATAAAATACGTCAATATATATATATATATATATATATATATATATGCATGTATATAATGGCGAATATAAAATCTTTTACAAACTACTTTAAACTATATTCCATAAATTCTTCTTATAATTTTATCTACCATGCGAAAAACATTTTAAAAATCAGATGCATATCGCATATAAAATACATATTAAATACACATATTAAATAATATATTAAATCCTATATTAAATGATTTATATTTTTACTTAAATTAATTAATTTTGTAATATTTTATTCGCGCATCGATTATACGTATCACACTGCATTCACATTTACCGTTTTTCCCTGTTAATATTAAAATACGTATAAATTATATGATAAAATTATAAATAGAAGTCGCATTCAACGCGAATTCTAGAAAATGGATTTATTCAAACTTATACATGTATTTCCCTCGTGCCTATAATAATAATCAAGATCGTGATGATCCGCTTGTAAAATCGAGCGTCTATAACTTAGAAGCGATAAATTAGTCGTTGCAATTTATAGGAACGCAAATCTCGACGTACCACATAGTGCAGACGAAAAGGAAAAACGGAGTAGCAGCTCTCGAAACGCGTTTAGCGTCGCGAGAGCGGCTAAGTGGAATTTATTGCAATCTCGACAGTCGCATTACCGGCATTATACGCGAGCAGAAACGCGTGTATGCTTAGCGGCCGCGTATTATGGGCACGCACGCGAACACGTAGGTGTCCGAGAGGTGGAATAGGAAGGAGAGGATTTATTATATCTCCGGGGAGACAGATTCTACAGGTACACAGTGAGAGGTAAGGGTAGAAAGACCGAAAATTATAAGCAGAGACAGAACATGTGTATAACATAGTAGAGTTTACGATTTAAAGGTGAAATAGGGGTTTAAAGAAGGGCTGTGAAAACAGAAACGCAAGAAGCTTTCCGGATCTTCGCATCTGAAACATTTTTTTTTGCTCCCAGCGATATTTCTAATTCACGTAAGAAAGAGAGATTTATGCAATTTTTGTCATAACTCTCACGTCGCGGCCATAAAATCAAATTAATCGCTCCAAAACGGCCGCGGGAGGCCAGTTCGGTTGCGATATAAAAGCTCGTCTCACTTCTCGATCTTCTACCTTCATATTTATGCAGTTCCTTTCCCTCCTCCTCTTCTCTCACCCTCTTATTTTCTGAAGTTACGAGACAAACGATTCGTTTTCGCGACATGCGCGACGCACAAGATGGCGAAAGAACAAATTACGCGCTCACGGGGATTCTTTTTTTCGGCGAAGCTGTGAAGGCACGAGGTTCGATCGAGTTCGTGGATGAATAAGAAAAGAAATCGAAGTGAAATCACAACGAGATTTCATGGCGCGGCCGTCACGGGGACCGTTGAGATTTTAAGAAAGACATAGATTCGTTTCGCGAAGGGGTTACGCGAATTTCACACGGATCTGGAAAGATCCGAAAGGGGTTGCATTTGTCGAATCTCACCTGCCACAAACGAGATGACCGTTAACCGACTGGCACGTCAAGGTTTCAAAAGGGATCAAGAAACAATCTCGTTATACTGGGGATAAAGTGAACCCTTTTCCCTTCTTGAGAAAAATTTATCGTACTCGGGAACAATCGGAACGACTGGCTAGGGCTGATTTGTTCATCGAGATCATAAAGCGGAAAAATGTTTACTCGTTTCTTCGATTCAAAATATAATGATGAAGACGTAAAAATTAACATTTTCGTTATCCCACATCTGATCCATACAAAAATAACTAAAAGACACACGGTAGTCTACACAAAAAAAGGACTGTAATTCTTATAAATACGCTGAAAAAATAATCTAGTTGGATTAATTAGAATTCTGAAAATGAATAAATCAGAATTTTCTGGTTGAATCTATTATAATTATAATTGAAATAATCAGAATTATTATTAATACAATCAGAATCTTGGATCATTTTCAACTAGAAATTTTTTTTACTGTAATATACTCATATATATTCATACAGAAAAAAATGTTTGGTTGAATTAATTAGAATTCTGATAAAAAATGAACGATCCAGAATTTTAGTCAAATCTACAGATTTCTGGTTAAATCTATTAAAATTCTAATTGAAATAACCAACATTTAATAGATTTAATCAGAAATCTAATAGACTTAATTAAAATTCATTTTCCACTGGAATTCCAACTTTAATTCAACCAAACATTTTTCTCCATGGCATATAAAGCAAAAATTTGTAATTTTGTTTCAAAGATTTTGATCCTTCTATTTTGATTGAATATGTATTGATATAAGATTTTTGATCGAGCAAGTCTCTAAATTAAGTGTAAAGTAATACTTGCATCAATACAAATTCAATCAAATCAAGACTAAAAATCTTTGAAGCAAGATTATATTTTTGTTTATATATGAGCATATTGATTTCAATAGCCTCTTTTTGTAATAACAATCTATATGAATAGTCGATGGGAAAAAGTTGGACTTTTCGTGTAAAATCACTTTCAAACGCATTGAGAGGGAAGCCGTTGTACTCGATTTCTTTTGCCTCTTTGCGGAAAAATTTTACTTTACACCGCGCGCTTTCGCAGAAAACACACCGTAAGTTCCGTCACGCGTCGTAACGCGCATTTAATGGCTTGGCTGAGAGGATAAACGCGCGCATCGCGACCGTAGGCGAAGTGCGCGATTCGCAACACGCGATATATTCCACGCTCCTTTGCATAATACGGATCTTATAAGGGCGCACGGCACGAAATGCCGCACCGCGGCCTGAAATATCACGCTTGGTCTGAACTCAATGGGCCCTCGCGCGCTCGCATAGTTTACGAGCACCGGCGTCCGCGCTCTCCTTTTCCTTGGGACACCCGATAGTGGAGAGATCCTTTGTCGGGGTCCACCTTTGCGTCAAACTATCTCGACTTTCGCACTGTTGAAGAATTTAATAGCCTACGCGACAGACACGACAACTTCCCGAAAGAAAGAGATAAAGAGATTGCTTGCTGAAAAGAGATGACTTGCGAAGAAAAGACTATTTAAACATACTGATTGTGAGAGAAAAGTGTTTGATATTTATGATTTTAATTGCGTTTATTATTACTAACATTATAGAAATAATAATCATATATTGACATGTAATTATAGTCATAAATATGAGATGATAAAGGATCTTTGATAAAGGACTCCATATAATCGTTATAATCGTAATAATTCCAATTAGAAAAAAACAGATTTGCAACCTTTTAGGCTGAATGTATATATAAAATATATATAAAAATATAGATAAAATGTAATTAGGAGTTCCATTTTTATAATTATTAGTGTTATAATGTTAATAATAATAATTATATTATATTTATAATTCTTCTAAAAAATATATCGCTAATACCGAAAATGACTAAACAAAAAATTGAAATTACTACAAAATAACTATAATTTATAGTCTTTTTTAAGACAACAAAATAGTTAACCATAAAATAACTACACGGAGAAAAATATTTAGTTGAATTAATTGGAATTGTGATGGGAAACGAACGATCCAGAATTCTAGTTAAGTTCTAGTTCTAGTTAAGTTCTAATTAAGTTAAGTTCTAGTTAAGTACTTGATTTTTAAATTTAGATAGTTAAATTTATTAGAATTTTGATTATTTCAAACAGAATTCTGGTAGACTGGAAATTGATTATTTCACAACCAGAATTCTAGTAGATTTAATCAGAAATCTAGTAACTTAACCAGAATTCTAAATCGTTCATCTTCCATCAGAATTCCAGTTAATTCAATCAAATATTTTTTTCCATGTATAAATTATAATTAAGTTATAGTATTGCAAATACTGTATTTTTATGATAATTATTATTATTTATAGTCATTTTTAATGCCTATGTACGTATTTGTTGATAAAATCATACATATTATTATTAATACTAACATTATAGAAAAATATAATCATAATTATGATAATATGTAATTATAGTTACAAATTTACCAAAAACTATTCTCTTGGTGTATATATAGCCGTGCAGTATTATACATCTACTTAAACTACTAATTTACATTATCATATCTCATATACATCACAATGATATATTATAAAATTAATCCTCACGAAAAAATTGTTTCTTTCAGAATCATTAATTCGATCGAGATAAAAATTCAAAACTATTTTGTCCTATATCGATTAAGTTTATAATAACACAAAATTCTTATTCTTTTCATTCCTTATCTTATAGTTGTTGCGTAGCATCATGATTCTTACGATTTCATGGAACGAAGCTCGAGTATTCCTAGCTAGGATAATACTTGTCAGTGGCTAGCTGCTCTGCCCTCGGAAGTCCTTGAAAAAAAAAAGTTATCTCGAGAGCGAGAGCTCTCGTCACAATAATGGATCGCCCGCGCCGCATCCCCGCTCGTCGAGTATTACGCGCAGCCCGCCATTGATAAGGCATACAATCGGGGATTCCATTAGAAAGTATCAGGTCAGAATACAGGGCGAGCGAGCTATGCGAGAGGGGTCGATAGGGTCGGGGGAGGAGGTATTGGCGAATTCGGACACGGGCTATCCATTACAAATCCACCGGTAGAATTCTGTCCTATCAATCTTTGCTCGCTTCCTCGTCTTTCCCCCCACCCCCTCGCGCTTCGTCCTTCTCTCCGCCCTCTTTATAGCGTTCGCTATCTACCCATCTATCTATCCATCGGCTGGATGTCCGAGTGCACGAATCAAGCGTTAATGCATGCCAAGCGCTGCTCGGAGAAATTAATAGTCATCCACGTTCGCCGCCTTTCTCACGCGTTTTCCACGCGGCGGTGCGGTGTGTGTCCAGGCAGGCCAGTACGGCTGGAAAAATAAATTCCAGGGTGGGCTGGCGGGACAGTATCAACTGGGATTGCTGCTCGTCAGCGCGTCGAAGGAATCCAGTTAGTGGCGGGCATATTCAACTGCCTCGCAAAAATAGAGTTTTAACATTCAATCTGATTGATTCTAATTCGCAAATTTAGCAAATAACATGGATTAATTAGAGTATAAGAAGTACACCATAATATTGATTGTATAATATGTTGACAAATAATAAAATCTATTTTCCCTCTTAATATTTAAAAATAATTCTTTGTTGTTTTTATTATTTTATATGTATTATTTTTTTCTTTTTTGTACATAAAAAGACAATTTTTTTAATTTCAACTCATTTTATTATTACTTAAAACATTTAATTCTCCTCTTAATCGATTTTTATTGTATTATTTGTTTGCTTCTTCATAAAATAAAAGGAATTTCCAATTTTAAAAATACAATAATATTATAAAAAATATATATTATATGAAATTCATCATGACTAAAGCTTTTGTATAAAAACTTGTATAAATTCGTTTCGGACATATTCGCGAGAAATGAATAGTCATCATCTCTCTGAGTACTTTGTAGAAGTTTATTCAAGTTTCCCCATAAATATTGGAAGTATTATGGGTCATCGGTTAAGTAACCATCCCATGAAATCAGGGGCGTGAAAGTGAAATAGGAAACATCTCCATCAATTCATATCGAAAGTAAACCAATTTCTGGAAGCAGAACAACAGGCATATCTGATCAATATTACTACGTGGCAATTTTATATGTAAAGTCTAAAGTGGGAATTAATAAAAAAAACACAATAAAAAGAGAGCCGATGCAGTTTACGTGTGTAATAAAATATAATATTTACGTGAATCATCAATTACAGACGTTTCGACCACATGATTTGGTCATTTTTGGTGGACATCTTTGGAATTTTTGTTTAGGTATTCAGCTAAGTACAACAGACGACTATGAAGTTTTTAAATTTGGACAACAACCTAACGATGATTCATTAATGGAATTTGTTCTATCTTTTTAAAGAATTCCGTCATTTAGTCTGTTACTTACATGCTTTCAAGACATAATTATAATCACATCGAATTTTTAACGGATCATCATTAATTATGCCGATTTACAATAGCCTAACAATGATTCATTAATGATGATTCATTGAAATTTACTCTATCTTTTTACAACGATTCTGATTGACTCCGAAAACTGATATTGATATACTGACGAACGATCTATTTTCAATGTACTCGTAATAGCCACTCTATATATAAATGTTGTAGACTTTTCTTAATTCTCAAACTCTTAAAACTCCCTCGTAATCCTCATTTTGTAATGATCATAAATTCAGATTTTCATGTCTGACTATTCTCATACTTCGCGACTCATTAGCAGACACCTCGATCGCAATTGCAATCGTCTGTAAAATGCAGCTGGAGCATAAAGTACATACATCGCGCGAACCAAGCTTCAGCTTTTATTTCGCGACAGGAAAAACACGAATGGTGACGATAAAGATACGGTTCCCTCTGAAAAAGAAATATGAAATATGCAGACCAAAAGGGAGGAAAAATGGGGGCGCAAAGGTTGTTGGAGATTGTAAGCATGATAACGCACGATCGGTACAGGAATGTCTTTCTGCAATGCATAATTACAACATATGTAGCGCGTTATCAGCGTTATTGTATTAAAGATATGGCACATATATACGCGCCGTATGATGCGAACATTCGCGTAACGACGCCGCTGATGAATATTACAAATAACATTTAGATTTACACGTCCTCTCTTCCTTTTTCTCACTTTCATTTCCGTTCTCGAAGCACTTTTTCTTCCCGCCGTTAGAAATCTATATGCGCCATAACCGCACACCGTTTTACACAGGAATCTTTTTAACCGTATTATTCATCCATCTATCCACCCAACCATTCGCTCACGTCTGTTGGAGTGAGGACACCGCAGAAATTCCGAGTCTCTCTTTGATTTCCATTGTCGCGATGAAGGCGTTCCTGTGTGAACGAATGCACGGGTACACCGCCATAACGTCGGCTTTGTCCCGCACAGCTCATAATTAGACCGCCGTGGCAGCGCGAATATCTTTCCTATTCCTCGCAAAAGTTTCAAATCCTCGGTACTCCCGCTTTCCGCTCTCTTGTCCTTGCTTGTCCTATTTCATCTCTACCAGCTTTTCAGTTAGCATACATCGTATGCGAAACCCCTTCCGTCTCCCTCCGTCTCCCTTCACAACACAGAAGTACCATTTCTCCTGCCTGAATTTTTGGGGAGTTGCATTGTCGCAAAAAAATGTCGAAATTAATGAAATCCGCGGGTAAATATTCACCATCAGAAAAATTATGCCTTTCATAAGTGGCCTTTCTGCATAAGCTACCGTTCACTCTCCAGTAATTAATTTCTTTCCATAATTATCTAGCCATGTAGTATAATCGCGATGGCGAAGACAAGCGTTTGCAGCAACGAAATGACGTGTTTGAATTCCAAAAACATACGTAGCATGAATATAATTCGATCGCGGTAAAAACCCGAGAGGGAACTTTTCAGAGGGAAAATTGCACAAGCGGAAATCAAATTTAAATTATTCGAGAATCCAAAAATATTATATAAAAAAATTTCAGAAGATAAGTATAGAAATTTCAAGAGATGTCCAAATAATTATTGATGGTTTTTCATGTAAACGCAGGAATTGATAAATTTCAAAGAAAAATAGAGATCTTAATTGAAAAATCAATGAAATCTATTAACAATTTATTTTTATCGCGACAATCAGAATGCGTATTTTTAGAAAACGAAAATCCTGAAGTTTCTTAGATATTTCACAGTTAAAAACGTACAGTGATAGTAATTATAAAAATGATAATCACACAAGTTTGGACTAGAATTAATATACATAGTTGATAATCTATAGTAGTTTGCTAACTAAAATGCCCGTTTCTATAAAATTTATTCCATCTCTGTTTTAATTCTTAGAATTAGAAAAAGATGAAGAGTTAGTTAAACCAAGATTAAAATGTATAGTTCTATCAACCAATATATATATTAGGTGTTGGAATTAATTCGTAGCGTTTTACAAGTGATGGGAAGTACTTTCATTAATGTATTTTTTAATGCTCATGTGAAATAAATAACATTCTTTCATTAAAAAACGCTACGAATTAATTCCAACACCTAATAGTTAACAACAAAAAAGATTATAAGTTATTATTATTATGTTATTATGTTATAAGTTATTATTATTAATTTAAATAAAAATGATTGAAATTATTAAAAAAGGATCCAAATGATTTAATTATAGTTATTTATATCGGTTTTTAACCATGATAATTTCAACTATTTTTATGGCTTTATAATAACTATAATTATAATCTTTTCTGTTGCCAACTATATATATCTATAGTTGATAGAACTGTACATTATTATTACTAATATTATAGTATATATAATCATAATCATAATAATAGTAGTATGCAATTATAGCTACAAACATTAAAAAGTTTTTTCTCAATTATTGCAACTATAAAATAGTTTATTCATCTATACACATTAATTCTATGGTACATTCTCTACAGATTAATTTTATGGTATCTTGAAACGGACACAAGTTAAAAATTCCCGATTAGGGCATATTCTCGCTTCCTGATAAGGACCTTCAGGACTAGAAAAGTTCTCGTTTGGGTTTTATCAGGAAGTTTTATCAGGAACCAATAAGATATAATTCTAATCGAGAATTCTCAACTTGTGGCCGTTTTAAAATACCATAAAATTAATTTCCACGTACAGGGAAAAATGTTTTTTTTTTATTATAATTTTGTCGTGTGTATTCTGGAATATGATGATGCTAATCAATATCTTATCACTTCTGAAATATGATGATGCTAATCAATACCTTATCACTTCCTGATGAGGAAGTGACCTGATCGTACAGGCATGTAACAAATTTCTGCTTAAAGATTTCAACATTTCTGTTTAAAGATTCCAGACGTTTATCGCTCGATAAACGACATGCGATATACTTGCCTTCAGAACGTGACCTGAGGTCTCCTTTTTTACTAATCATGACACTATTGGAGTACACGGCGCGGTTTCGTAATGTCAGACGTCACGGCGAATCCCGGCGAATGAGGATCTTCTTGCCGGCGCCGCTGGCACGCCGGCCGCGCTGACGCGAGTCGCGCGGGGCCACACAGCGTCCTAAACGCATCGGTTCCACACGTTTTCGAACTGTTGCCACGCTAACGAACGACCATAAATAATGCCGTTCCTCGGCCAATACCCACCGGGTGAGACGTCGGTTGATTTATTGCCGCGAGCATTCGCCGATGTATGCCGAACCTGATTGGCGTTCGCAGGTGTTGCGCTCGCGGAGAACATGCCGGCTCCTCCGCCGCGATGCTTGTCAAGCCCAACGTGTTCCCCTGTCATCCGGAATCATCGATCGCCCTCCCCCCCCCCCCCCGCCCTCTCCCATTCCACCCCACGGAATTTTTCACGCGCTAAGAAATAATCATCGTCTTGACATTTGATTGGGTACTTGGGGTTGCTTCTTGGAGGCCGAGGTCTTCGCATCCTCACATCCTCGAAGTCATGAGTACTTAAGGATCTTGCGATTCCCAGGTCCACGAATATGCGAAAAATGGCAGATTCCCAAGTTCCTCTCTCTTCGAATTTTAAATTTTTTTAACATTTGCATTCTCGTTATCATGTAAAATATACAATTATTACATTTAAATCCTGACTAGAGTAATATTTGTCGCAGTAAGTTCTTTAAGGTGTTTTAAAATATTTATTAGTATCATTATTGAATCAATTTAATTTGTGATATTGTTATTTTAGCTTCAATTTACGTTTGCGTAATTGATTCCAAGTTTGACAGTAATTGACGTGCAGTTTATATAATTAGAGTAAGATATATATTTCAACTTTATATATATAAATATTATTAGGCACTAAAATCTCTAGACTCAACCGTGGCTCTTCTCCTATTCATATGGCGATTTAATTTATTATTGTTAAAATTATTAAATTCAACTATAACGGATAATTGAAACAGGAGTCAATCAAATCGTCAAGACTTAGCGAATCGTGAAAATTTAGCGAATTAACTTATACGTTATCTCATTAAATTGAAAACACACGTAACAATGTTACCGCCACGGGTGTGTTTCGCATTCCGAGACGTTGCAACCGTTGCATCCGTATGCCAGGTCGGTCGGTCGGTTTGACGGGCCGACGGCTGTCAGATACGTCGCGATAATGTCGGGCCTAGAGGCCTCTCGATCGGATCTCGGTACGGAGAAACGATAGCCGCTAATGTACGTCGCGGTGAACAAGAGGAGCCACCCAGGGCGCACGATAGCAGGAAGACTCAAGTCTCCGTAGGCCTCCGCGCGGCAAAGTTCCGCTCCTCTCGTGACCGCGTCTCATGTCCGTCGCCTCGTATGTCTACTTAAAGCACGATACCAAAGCGCGACACCACGCCGGGAATATCTGTCGGGGCTGTCGGAGTCCATTGGCACGCGTAATATTAACGATCTCGCAAATCGTGCCGCACAACGACGATTACTGCCGCGCGAGAAAGACGTGGCGCGTCGCTCGACTCTGGAGACACTAAGAATCTTGGATGCCATTTACATTAACTAACCCACCATTTTTAATCAGTATAAAAATCTACGATATGTCATAGTCAGTATGAGTAGCCGATATGTAAAAGCAGCAATATACAAAGTATTTAAAAATATTTACAAAATTAGATATTAGAACACCTGACTTTTTTAACTCCTTTATGAATTATGAAATGAACATTTTAAAATTATGCTAAAATTGCAGTTGCAAATTTTATAAAATCGAAGGAAAGAAATTGAGTCTAATTGCAAAAAAAGTTAAATCTTCAATTCTCTATTGTTGCAAATGCAGTCATATCCGTTAGTTATATTTAATAAAAATGGCGGACACTTTGTTTCAAAATCAGTTAAAATTCTTTCTTCAATTACAATACCAATGCATTCTATTTTAATAAATAGAAACTGTATTTTTCTCATTCCATATTAAATACGTTTTGTTAACTAAAACAATGAATTTAATTTCAAAAAAAAAATATCTTATTGATACTTGAATGAGAAAAATTATACAAATTTCTTCGTTCTCGCAAAAAAAATTCAAATAAAGATGAGACATCGACTTTTGCCAATAAGCTATTCATATATGTATGATATATAATCGTTTTTCAAATAAGAAAATTGTAAACTACTGTTATTCTTGAAGAAGAAAGAGAACGTAAAATGATTAACGAACAACTGCATAATAATTAAATCATTAAAAAGATTTTCATGACAAAGAGAGAATCCGATACGTGCTTACGTGTGTCAATTTTAACAAAACACGCAGAATATTGAGAGCTGTCAAACCCAGGTCGCCGATATTGTTACGGAACAGGGCAACAGAAATATTTTATTGATATGTAAGCGTTACATCCCGCTGAAAATATTTGCTATAAATATTCAAGCGCGTTCCAATAATCGGCGGTAATTCCCAGACGTACGTCATATTCGCTGCAAATAGCATCGCAGTTTGCAACACCCGAAGCTGTCAATCAACAGGATGCTCCCGCCTCGAAATGCGAAAAGTCGTTTCTAGTATTCCCCCTCACACCCCTCTCCTTATTCCTGCCATGGATCAGGATCTGGACAGAAAAAAGGATCTACTTCTCTGAGATTGAAATAACATCCAGTAAACGTATCGATGCGTCGGGATCGTCTCGTAACTTCCAGGAGCAAGCGAAAAAAAGAAAGAAATAAAAGAGATGGAAAAGAGCGGGCGGGAGAGAGAGGGGTGAGCAGATTCGTAGACGGATTCGCCAATAGGAATTCCATACAATGCTAATTAAGGAAAGGGTTTATTCCCAGCCAAAGGGCACGAAAGGGAATTTGTAACACACGTGGGTCACAATAAGAGCGTTTATGGGATACAATATCCTGCATCCTGTGGAAGGCTTCTCGCGCGCTCCTTACCCCTTTTACCCGTGGCTTCTCCGCCCCTTACGTTCTCGTTGTCCCGTTTCCTCGGGACAATACAATTTCTTTTTTTTTTATCGACATAGAGAAGCGTAACGGATCTCGGTGACAAAGAAAGAGAGAAGCAGATTGCTCTCTCGCACTTTCTCAATCGATTTCCGCGACGATTATCAGAAAATATTATTTCTGCATAATCGATCGGGGGACCATGGCATCTGGTGAATAAATTCCGAGACAACGGGTTGTCATTGGCAAAAACGAATCGCGCGCGTGGTGTCGAATTACGATTCCCAAAGATATCTGGGAAGATCAGAACGAAAATGTTCGCATCAGCGTGAGAAAAGATATCTGACGTGTCGCGATTCTACTCGGAGTCATCATAAAAAACAACGTAGATTGTTACTTTTATTTAAAAGTCAAAAAAAATTCTAGCTCAAGTTCTAATTTATGATGTCTGAAAATTCAAAGAATCATGTTTCTAACTTCCTCACTGCACATACACTTTTCTATTTCTGATTTTGGAGCATTACTTTGCGCAATCGTCCAATATTTTTCACGCTGTAGAGGATAATCCCCACGAACTTTCTTTCATGGCGGACCTTCAAGATTTCCGAAAGAAAACGGCACTAATATGCCATTCGAGTGATTGTATACGAGCGAAAGGGAGGATTGTCTATTGCAGGCATCGACCTCCGTCGCGAGGGAGACGGGAAGAAAAACCACAAGAAATAAGGGTGTCGAAAGTCGTGGCTCTTCTTCTTCGTCCTGTACGAATACAAGTGTCAGGAACACGTGTCATCGAGATGCTCGAGCACTACTTTAAAGACGTCGTCAAAATTGCCTATCGATACATTCGTCTTATAAGCTTGCGCGAGTACTGCGGGTAGTGATATAACTTACTAATTCTAATAATAATTCTTTCTATTGCAGAAGTAAAATCAATGTAATATACAATGTGATCAATGCCATTTTCCTTCTTTGCCACAAACTCAATTTCATTTTTGCTTAATTTTAATCGCTGAAAGGATAATTCTTGCATAATTCCATGGATTCGCTTATTACATTAAAAAAAAATCATCTTTATGCTCAGCAAAAAAACTCATTGTCGACATACAAGTTCTTCTAACATTCGCAGTTTTCTTCCCCTTGATGGATACGCAGAAGACAAAGAAGGACAGGGACTACTACGGATTTAAGTATCGGCGCAAACAACATTTTAATTTAAATCCCTGCGCGCGCCGCCATTGTGGAAATCGGCGCGCGGATATGTAAATAGACCATCTCGACCACATCGGATAATTATCCGTTTTTCCGGACGAGATCTGTTTGTCGGGCACTTCTGCAACCCCAACTCCCATCGCATTTCCCAATCCCCACCCCCTATTCCATTTTATCGGGGCGGTGATCACTTTTATTCTGGATTGGTTCAGCGAGATTCCATGATAGCATTGATTAAGATATCCAACGACATCGACATCATCGCCGCTTCTTTGATATCGTTGATTTATTTTCCCTCGCGACACCCCGCGTCGATTGTTCGGCATCCTCTTCGCGGCTTCGACGTGAATTTACATTCGAGATTGATGTGAAGCCAAGAAGACGGAGGCCAAGAAAAAGAAGACCCGCCACCCTTGAGAATGATGCTGACGTAAATCGGCTAAGCTCGACGTTTAATTTACTCTCGACAGGAGTATATCGACGATTACTGCGCGAATTGAGGATCGTCTTGAGAGAAGGATGGAGAGGAAAGAGGAATCCATCGCGAACAATATGCGAATTTCTCGTTACCGAATAGAGCCGATCTCGTTCGCAATCATGGTATTTTCAACGCAATCAAAGAAACACGAAGATATTGCGTGAGGGATGTTTTAAAAAAACATTAGTAAATCAGTATCGAATAATCATGTTTGCCAGATCTGATTCGGCACTGCAAGAAAAATTTTCTAAATTGCTTTTCTTTTAAAGTTTAATATACTTATCATGAAAGTAACATGCCTTACATTTAACTCCATGCAATAAAATCGTAAAAACTTTTTTCATTTATAGCACAATAAAAATTATAAATATATTTTTATGTTTGATGAGCATTCAAACGTGAAATTTTTATTTACAACATTACAGATCTCAATAAAATTTGAAAATCACTAGAATTGTTAGAATTTTGTTTTTTCAATTTTATTAATCTTATTGTTATAATTGTTTTTATATTATTGTTATTTCAACGCGCAGAGCTCGCAAATATTCGGTCTGCACTTTACCTACATAAACTTTTATCGCGGCAATCATTACAATTCGGCGGTGAATCGCAAATTGGCAGTTCATTCTGCATCACGCGTGTATATATGAAATGGCATTTTCGCTGCGAAATCAAAAACCGATTGAACGGATTCGTGGGTATTGCGAATCGTAAATCGATTAGCAAAAGGATCGGATGTAAAAGCAAATTGGGAGGCTTGTTTACTACGATTCACCAAACCAGATATTTAGCGTGGGTGTAACGGTGTAATGGCGTGTAACGAAAACAGCAGCGATATCACTGGCAGATACAATGTTTCACACGCAGTGTAGCGATTGCATAAAATGCATCACACAATGCAAAATCGCGATGCAATGCAAATATTTCAAAATATAAATTTTAAAAAATCTGAACGTTGAGATAAATGTTATTTAATTTTACTATACGCGTGAAATCTATTTTTTTATATTTACACACTTCCCTTTTTCTCTTTTCATAAATTACTTGTTTGAAATATCAACCTGACATTCAAATGCTGACAAAACAAGGTATATGTATGGAATATAAATAACATATACCACATATATATGAATGATATATACCACATATGTACCACATATGTACTACAGAATATTCGGCAGAAACGCATTTGTATAAGCACCTACATGTCACCAATTATACATTATCCCCGAAAAGTAGCCCTATCCCAAGGGGACATGTCCTTTAATAAGCTGTTCGTTCACGCCGAGATCTATATTTTCAATTTCTATTAATGCTTGTCAATGTGCGAATTGATATCAATGACCTACATAACAAATTTATTCATAGATTCTTGAAAAAAGTAGTATCTGAAAAAAGTGACCTGTCGATTCATTACACTTGCACAAGTTTCCAAAATATATATTATTATAAGGACACACTTTACTATTTACTACCTAAAGGTATTTAAATTTAATAAAGCTACCTACAGCTAACCTAGCCTAGAACCCCTTCTACACACTTTTTTTCTATATAGAAAAAATATATACAGGTAGGTTAGCTGTAGGTAACCAAATTTAGATATCTTTAGGTAGTTAAATATAGTAAAGTGTATATAAAAGTGTCCTATATACACACTCGTGTCCCTAGGACCCCATTCATATTTGTACTAAAACTTCCGTAAAAAATGGATACATATTTCAATTAATTTTTTTTTCAATTGAGAATTGATTAAGGATCAAGTCCATAAAAGTCAATAAAATGAAGAAGCTTCGAGATATATAGGTTCAAAAAAAAAAAGAAAGTTCAGAAACACGAAAAAAAATCTCGATTTAGCAAATTGCACTGGAATTTCTGGGATTCCAGTATGTATCTTTAGGGTTAATGCCTGAAACTTGTTTTATTTCCGTAAACACGATTCTAATATACTACGTTGAGATGAATGTCTTTATGAAAAAACTTGTTTTTAATCGCTCTACAAGAAAAATGTTCTTACAAGTAGACATCTGTTCCTTTAGCTCTTTTGTAGTAGTTACTTTAATGTAATAAACATATTCATAAAATTTTATGAAAAGTACATTAAATTTTATAAAATTTCATAAAAAATATATTAAATTTAATGTAACGTCATGGAATTAAATTCAAATTGTGTAACTTAAAAGTATATTAAATTTCATGAAATTTTTAATAGTGTAAAAGTTAACAAAATTTAAGATTTCTAATGGTATATATTATAATTGAAACATTCATAATTGAAACATGACTTTAAAATTCCAATTAAGTGTGTGTATGTTATTATTCTATCTTCCCTGTAATTATATATAATAAAGAATGTACACAATTTGAAATAAAAAATATGAGATACTACGTCAAATTAAGATCATAAATAAATGATATGCAACAGATTCTTTGAAAGAGATTTTTATTTGCTACAAATGATTTGCGATCTTTCAAGTTATCGTAACATAATTTACAATATCGTTTAGCGACTATGCTTAAAAAGATGATATGTATGATATTTAAATGGCAGATGGCGTCGCAAGATTGACTGCCATGATAGAAAGAATGTCTTTATCATCGTGATCCCAACGATGTTATTCGCTTCGGAAACCATTGAGATGATGGAAATTAACGAGTCAATCGCGATTCCTTCGACACCGCTGCAAAACACGCCTACCAATAAATAATGTTTTATTACTTAACATGCTACCAATCGCTAGCTCCTGCAGGCATATTAAATTAAATCGGTGATCAAAAATTGCTCCGGTCGCCACGCCTCGCTTCCCCATAATATTAGCTGCTAAAAACTGGTTCACACAACGCTATTGCGTCATTCATCATTTATTTATTCCTCTCTAAGTGAGATTTAAAAAAAAGAATGACTGTTTTTGTATTAATTTATTATATGTCATACGTAAATAAAATAATCAATTAAAAATTTTATTTTATTTGCGGTTCAATCATGATTTGTTATAGAAAATTTAAAAAACAATTTAATTCAGCAATGTCCTAAATTACATGTCCAAGTTGTTAGAAACGATAAAAACCTTATCGACGAAGCGTTCTACAAAAGAACATCTTATGATCCAGGGTTTAATATGCGAATCGTAATTTCTGGCAGCTAATAAATCGAGTATCACGCCCAGACCGTGGCTGATTCGGATGTTAATGCGAAGGGTGCGACCTAATATATAGTGGATAGCAATAATAAGCATCGTCGACGTGGGTTTCGATGTCAATGGTACCGATTTTGCTCGCGACCGAGGAGCGTTCGATTGTCAGCGGGTCGCTTTGAATTTCATAAGCTAACAGTTAATGTAAGGCTGTTACATCAACGGACGCCAATGAATAAACGTATATAACTCCTTGCTTTTGAAAATTATTCATTTAGACTTTTAACGCATTTAGAATTATGATTGTTAATACACTGAAAAATTCATTTGATCGAATCAAACAAAATTTTTTGGAGTTGAACGATTTTGTTAATTATATTATGATGTATTTGAATTGATAAAAAAGTATGATATCAGAAATAAGTAAAATGTTATGTTTAATAATAACATTTTTAGTTAATGGATTTGTTCGTATCAATTGTAAATTTCATAGTAATGATGACAAACGCATTTATTTCACTGTCATTCAAATAAGTATATTTATTGTTGAGCGCGTTAAGTATTACGGAACACCACTACTGGGACGCAGCTACTGTGTCCGATGAATACACCTAATATTCGAATAATATTATAGATAAATAAAAAATGAATGAAAATGCCCATTCAAATATACTCCTTTTTTATTCGTCAAGAAACGAATAAATATTTTTTAATTCCATTTGAATGAATATTTTTTAAATATGATTACGAATATTTTCATTTTCGCATTTACTTCTACTCTGTATTATCTGCACTCCGTCCTTATTGGACATGGGCATTCACATGCAATTTGCCATTCTCTTT
This sequence comes from Acromyrmex echinatior, assembly GCF_024713525.1. NCBI lineage: Eukaryota > Metazoa > Arthropoda > Insecta > Hymenoptera > Formicidae > Acromyrmex > Acromyrmex echinatior. The sequence goes on from NC_141868.1 coordinate 2,025,420, forward strand.
TTTTGAGACTCTCTCATAGTGATGCCAGATGGCAGACTAATAATGCGGTATAGTATAATTAAACAAATGAAGGATAAAAATGATATGTCATCTCAAATAAAAATTTGTTATATAAAATTATATGTTATCTCAAATAAAGACTTATATAAAATTATGTCATATCAAATAGATTATACTTATAAATAAACAATGTATTGCTTTCTAAAATATTTTTTTTAATTTTTAATTTTCCTTATCAAATCTAAATATTTTTTTTTTACTATGACAAAAATTTTTTTTTTTACTTAAAATCGTTAAAATGGTTACAGTTAAAGAATAATGATTACTTAATAGAGCTTTCTTTTTCAGTTTATATTTTGTTGGAATACTTAAATGAATATGAATACTCGTTAAATAATCATAGTTTTTTCGTAAATAAATATTTTCGAAAACCCAAAATTTTGAATGAATATATGATTACATTTTTTTAACGTGAAAATTTTGAATAAATACAATTTGTAGCTCAATTTTTATATTTGTCGAGCACACAACACACAGCTAAATATTCTTTCCTAAGAAAAATACGATGCTCATTATAAATACTACATCCGCGTAAGACTCGATAACGTTGAGACACCTTCTCTCTTATATCAAATATCAATATCTCATCAGCATTGAATTTCTATCGAGCCATTTATATTCTATCTCGAAAATTCTTCAGAAGTCTTATATTTTAATCAATTTTAATTAGATATAGAATAAATAAAAAAATTTAATAATATTTGCATACAAGTTTGGTTTAAAGAATAAAATTGAAATAAAATGTTAACCAAAAATTTAGTTTCACACAATTAACAATTTTGTTCACTGAATTGAATTTTTATGTTAATATTATCAAATTTTTCAACCAAATTATTTTGTTACATCAATTGAAGAATTGTTTGCCCATATCCAAACAAAAGATTTAGTTGATTCAATCAAAATGGAGCAAAAGAAATTACGTTAATTTACTATGAAATTCAATCTGTCTAGAAAATTCGAATAAATTTTTTTTTAATAATCAAATTACCACAATCTGAGATGATTGTAGTAAGACTACATAAAAGAAGATATTTTTCGATTTTTAATTTATAGGAAACCCGGAAATCTATCGAAAAATAATGGCTTATAATTTTTTAATTATGTCTTGCTAAGAAGATTCTGTCTTCTGATGTTGAAAAATGTAAAAAAGAGAAAGTGCAAATTTTTAAAGAAGAATAATAGACAAATGATCCACATCATTAACTCATTTCTTTAATGATAGCATAATGATTGACGCCAGATTTTCCGACGATGTTAGGACAGAATAAGGAGGTCCCATAACAAAATCGGCGAGAAATTGGCGCGGCACGAGCGATTTGACACCGTCTATTCGTCCAATTGGCGTAGCGTATGCCATTTTGACGTCGTACTCATGGGGAACCGGGTCCCACTGTCATGCAAAACCGCGACACGAATCTCGAATCCCGATACGATTGCCATTCGCACTAGCGGCGTTCCTGAGGGGAGTGCCGTCATAAGAGAGCCGGATTCGAGAAATCGAATCGGGCCGAATCGATGTTTCCACCCGGCGCAATACAACGGTTCCGTTGTCAACGCGGATGAAACGACAATATATATTTTCTGTTTTCTTTTTCTTTTTTCACAATTCGTTCTCACATCTCTCGTACGACAACAGCTGCGATTTTCAAGCGGTCCACTGAATTTCCGTCTATTTTTCGAACTAAATCGGCGAGTTAAATCAGCGAAAAATAATTAATCAGCTTAAGTTTCGGAAAAATTACGAATATGTTATTTTCTTTTAAAGCAACTTTGTTGAATAGCAATATTTATAAAATGTTACAGAGATTACATCTGATCTTATAAATCATAACGGATATCACAATTTAATAAATTTATATTTCCGACTAAATCGGAGTTCTTGAAATTCTTAATATACATGGAATAAATTCAATCTTCCATTAATCGGATGTAATAATGAATATATTACATATAGGTGCACTAAATATGCAATCTTTAATGAAAATATTTTTCTAACCAAAATTATTCTTAAAATTACAAATTTTTTTATGGATAATTTGAGATAAGATGCCATAAGAGGGAAAATGCCACTTTGTTTATAATTTTTTTGTAGAACGTGCATTGGCCATACCAACTGTGCACAAGCGTGTGATAAATAATTGCGCAGTTATTGGCAGAACTGCACATGTTCATGCCAAAGTCAATTAGTAAAGATTATACAAAATACGAAAAGACAGGTCGTGAACATACTCTTTGTAATAATTAGTGGCTAATAGTTAAGATCTGTATTTCGATGCTTATTGTAAAACCGGGCAAATGATATATACGATTTTAATCAGTATTCCCTGGAAGTCATATGGATATAGATTATAATTTGTAATATTCTTATATGTGCAAAATTTGCAATTGAATATTCCTCTTACACTTGGGGATAAGATTGTAGAATATCGGGTGTTCAGAGAATCACAACACACGAGATTATATTTCCACCGAAACGCTGTTTTTTATTTTTCGTACAAGTATATTTAACTGACTGGCCAGCGCGCAATCATGGCGGTGAATCTCGACGACCGCGACGCCATCGGCAATCGCCTGAACTATATTAAGAAAACCTTTCGTCATCTACATCCTTCCTCGTCACCCTCCCCCTTTTTAAATTTATTAATTCCATCCATAACGTTGAGGCGAAATCACAGACTTTTATGTATACTATCTAGAGAAATGATAATGGAATCGACGTCGATATTGATTTCATTGTCATTTCTCACTAGATACTAGACTGCTAATGCCTAGTTGTCACTAGACGCGATGGGCGATGAACGATGAGCAATATCCAATAAAAGCTGTTCTTTTTCTTATGTGACGACATAAAACAAAGCTCTGATTGGATATCGCTCGTCGCTCGTCGCTTATCGCGTCCAGTGTGCAGTAGGCTCCTTAAGACAAGCTTATGTAAAATGGATAGTAACCGAAATTGTATAGGTCTGCGCATGCGTTACGAATATACCTAAGAAATGCAGAATGGCTGTGTTTTGCATTAACTGTTCACGTGCTAGATGTATAACCTTATGAAAATGGTGATCTCATAGCAAAAAATATTGTTTCTTTTGGAAGAGAAAGTGGTGTGAACTCATAGCGAAAAATTTTGTTTCTTTTGGAAGAGAAAGAATTCAAGTAAAAAGGTAAAGATATTAGAAAGACAATTGAATATTAATAAACGTGCATAAAAGATGCGATCTTATTCAATTTCTTATAACTTAGAATAATTTATAATAGCTGAATTATGAAAATAAGTATTTGGTGGTTTTAATACTTTTAAATAGGTTAATCTGTCAAAATAACTCATGTGTGCAGATATACGTCACGCAGTCACGCGGAGCGATTCTTGTGACGTGCATATAAGGCTGGCTTTTCTTGACGCTACAACGCTACCAATTTTGATGTAACATTAGGTTGAATTTTCATTTGATACTTCGACGCTCATTTTCAGCGTCAGATCACGTGATTAGAATTAACGCTTGATATTCAATTTTGACTATATGATCTGTTTTGACACTGAAAATTCAACCTAATGTTACATCAAAATTGAGGGCCATTTTTTTCAAACAAGTTAGCAATCTAGTAATATGTATAGAAGTCTGTGTGTCGGTGCTCCTGCGTTGGTTCGTGTAACGCAATTCCGGTTGCTAAGATAGGGCTTGTTCTTCCTCAGCGTGGTTCTTCACATCTACAAAAGTTTCAGAGCTCTCCGAGTCATCTTCGGTTTGTTGTTGAATGTCTTCTCGCCATTGCAGAATGATTGTAGGTTCAATCTTGGTATCGAACGTTTCTGAGAAACCAAATGCATCGGAATGAGAGAAGCAACCAGAGCTTCATCAGGCGTAACCTCAAGTTCATGACCGAATATCTACAATTGAATCATATGACAGAGATTATTTCGGACTCCACAAGCTCTGAAGCAATATTCATGTAGTGGTATTCACATAGTGGTCAAAGTAGACAATACTACAACAAAGGTAAGACGAGTGATATTCGATGCGTCACGTAAAAGTTTCGAAAATCTCATTAAATAACTGTCTTCAAGTAGGCCCTAGGACATAGAATAACCTATTTAACATTATTTTACGATTGTGGTCAATGTAGCTGAGGCTTATCATGATCTGCAGCACATCTTATGGAGAGAGAATCTCAACGAACCTACTTGTATCTTCACTCTCAACAACAACAGTCACTTATGGTATGGCAAATTCATTCTTCTTCGCAATTCATTGTCCACACAAAGCAGCTCTCCAAAATCAAGGTAAGTATCCAGAGACTAATAAAGCAATATTAAGAGATTTTTATTAGATGATTATTGGACTACATATCTGAGGTATACCCTGGAATCAACAGTCTGCATAGTTAACATATTTATCAAGCAAGATGTTATCAAACAACCATTAGCTAAGATTGTAATGTAATTAAATAATGTATTAAATAATGTATTTTACCTATAGAGAAGAGTACCGATATCTAAATGCAAATAGAAATAATAAGTGCAATGTTGAGCATTTAAAAAATCAAAATCAATATTATTTTACATATATATGCTGTTACCTAATATGATTAAGTATTAACATTAACAGTATTAACATTTTAATTTTGTATTAAATATAGAATTATTACATTAACTCAATGTACAGCTTAAACTTCCCAAGGGGGGCAGGATGTTTAGTTTACAAGAAGTGTGGTGATTATTTTGTGTGTTCAATGTAGTTATGTTATATTAAAAGATAATATCTCGAAGCGATAGCGGCGCCACGTCAGTGAACGAAGTTGGCTGCCCTATATATTGCAAGTAGCAGTTCTTCTAACGAAACTAACGAGTGTAACCGCATGTGAGGTGGCAATGAATATATTTCCTTCGAGAATAAGTGTCTGGTTTCCTTCACTATGCAATAAATTCTTTGCTACGTAACAATTAGCATTAAATAAGTTAAGCATTTTAGAATGAGAAAGATTGAACAGGAAGATGAATTGGCTGGATTACGATATAATAACGAGAACATTAATAATATTGAGAATCTTAATTATTATTGGGCATAGCCTAATACATTGACAAAGACTAACGAAGTGGAAATAGTCACAAAAAAAGGGTTTACCTTCCAAAGTTCAATGGATAAACTTTCTTCCGATATAATTAATATAAATATACGAGCGACTGATTACAAGAATATTAATTACAATATAATATCACAAAACACAAATGTAATTAGTTCGTAAACCTGAGTGATACCTTCATTCCAGCTGAAGATCAATCCTTATTACAATTAGGCGAGAGCTTTTGCTTATCGATGTATGATATCAGGATAACCCACTATGGAGTTTATTAAGAACTTGGAAAATAATTTTCAGAAGATCAAAGATTCGGCTACTAATGAACTAAGAAATAAAATGATTCCGATGATGTTAAAAAACATCAATATAAGAAAAACGGTGAAAAAAATTGTTATAAAATTCTATGTATTTGATAACTATAATAGAAATTTTGTTGGAGATAATCTGAACATTCTTTTCACTCAGGAAAGGGGAACGTAGTGGTTGCCATGTATAAAATTGAGTATGTGTATGTTAATAGAGACGATACTTAGATGGAGATGGTACTTAGTGACACGGATACATACATATAGATACTACGAAATCCAGTGATTAAAATTATTATAGATCTAAGGAAAATATTTAGAAGATGAAAGGATGATTGAGATGACTCTGAGATGATTAGTGAGAGCAATTACAAAGTCTTGAATAATCTTAATCCAATATTACCACGTGTGTATGCGGTCCCTAAAATTCATAAGAGTGGTTCACCGTTGCGTATTATAATTTTGTCAATAGGGAGCCCATTACATAACTTGGCGAAATTTTTGTATAATATTTTAACAAAAAGTTTAAAGCCGTCCAACAACACTGATCGAAACAGTTTCCAGTTGATCCGCATTTGTAGCAGATTTCGGATAGTGATAAACTCTTCTCGCTGGATATGGTTTTTCTGTTCACGAATGTGTCAGTGAATTTGATGATTGACGATTTCAATAATAGATGGTATCTTATCCAAGACAATACTAGAAAGCCTATAATCAGAATAGCGCCATACATATGGAGAGATGTCGCCATGTTTTAGTGAAATTCTGCGAGAGAGAAAGAGATATACGGTCTCAGTCTATCCAACAGATTTTAGTTTTAAGGTTAGGTGCAACAGCACACCATTAAAGGACATAGATACGTAAAGGTACATTGATAAAAATAAAGTTATCGAAATTATTTTAGAAATATGGTTGGATGTACAATATCATTTTGTAACAATTCATTAAAAAAAGGATATGTTATGAAAATAATTCCAAAAAACACAGAACGCCGAATGAATTGGTTAAAGAGTATAAATGGCAAATATAAAAATTGGACACCGTCAAAAAATTCATCTGTATGTGAGGTAAAGTAATTTATTCTTTATAAATAATGTATTTAAAATATTAAAAATGTAACATAAAATATACACAGATTAATTATAATATCTGAAGATACGATAATCTTGGCACTAAGTACAATATATGTATAGTCATCACATTGTTACGAATTTAATTTTTTCTCTTTTTGTCGTAATCTTTTCAATTATATATCATTGTATTGTGAGTCTAAATCAAATAATATGATAATTACGATATTTATAATATATAATATTTTATAAAATGGTACATACATATATAATATTTTTCTGAATTTTTGATTTCTTTTATATTATTACAGATGCATTTTGCTCCTAAAATGTGGGAACAGAGAATGGATAATAAACTAGCTCATTTAATAGTGTAAATAATGTGCAATAAATAACATTTTGTATAAAGTAATGTGCAATATTATAATACAAAATGTACAATATTGCAATAGTACAAAAATGAAATTTTATAATAAATAATATATGTAAAAGTTTTATTATTTTATATATAATATTACATATATTATTATTTTATATACAATATTTATTTATTATCATTTTTTAATTTGTCACAATTTTTGAGCATTTTTTAGCATGAATTCAAAATTTAAAAAATAATGCATTGAAAAAACTGGAGGGAATGGCTTAAACATGTTGGACCAATCACAAATGATACCCTTAGCGCCATTCTGATTATAGGCTCTCCAGACAATACGTGTTTGACTAAAGATTGACGCAATCAAATTAATGAATTCCACATTCCGTGCAAAAAATTTTGGTAAGATCATAAAATTTTACTGCATAAAAGTTATCCATTAAAATTAATATTTTCTGTTATTAATAAAAGTTTGATATGTGGAAGAGACAGAGTACTAGTTCTAAACTTAAAGAGAATAGTAAAATAATTTATTTCATGGTCCCATACGGCGGGTATATCGGAAAAAATGAAAAATTTCTTTGCGAGAAATAAGATGGTTCGTATGGCTTACAAGGAAATCAATAATTTTAGTAGATGCATAAAGGTCCACAAGGATAAACTTCCCTTGATGTCACACTCGAATGTTGTGTACAGAATTAATTGCAAAGATTGCAATGTCACGTATGTGGATCAGACGGACAAAACTTTAAAATCTTGCATTGGTGAACACAGAAACCATATTAATTGGAATACTACACAGCGATCGGTCATTACGGAACATCGTTTAGAATATTCTCATGAATTTAATTGAGACAACATACTCATCTTAGACGTGGAAAAAATATTGAATAAAAGATTCATCAGAAACTATTTTTATCAAACAACAAACTAATGCATTAAATTTACAGAATAATACGGATTTATTGGACAAAGTTTATAATAATATAATTATGTTTAAAACGACTTGCTCTATGTATTCTATATTTTATATGTTTGTATGTTTTGTATTGTTGAAGTCAGATGAGACTTGACGTTTGATATATGAACAGTTTTACAATGTTGCAGGGATCATGTAAGTATTGAAAATTTATTACTCTTATATTCTATTTTGTAACAACTCGATAAATTTATTCTATGGTATACCAGGAAGTGTGATGACATTTCGTTACATTACTATTCTTGGATGATTGCAATATTGTCAATAATTTTTGAGCATTGATAAGGATCCAAATCACGATCGAAACGTTTGTGTATTGATACCCAGTGTTTGCTCGAATATACATTAATTGATTGTATGGATTTAGAAGAACAACTACAAAGATGAATGCCTCCAAAGAAATAGATGAAGCTAAATGCCGTAAGTTTTTATTATTAATTATATTAATGAGTTACATTATTACGCATTGATAGACAATAATAATTTTTATCCTATAAAAGTACAATATATAATTGTGCAAAATAATATAAATAAAAGTAATTTCTTAATTTATATACATTTATAAGGATAAACTTTATTATGCATCAATGCGTTATATTGTTAAGCCTGACATTGCAACTAAAAAGTACGTTACATGTAAAATTATATTAAGTGGGTTATGACATCACAAGTGAGAATTATCTGAGAATCAGTGTAAATGGAAAGCAACTGTTGACATGTTTTACACGATCATATTTAGCTTTTTACAATGTAGATCAATATAACACTGTGTCATAGTTGAAACACTTTGTGTAATAGGACATAGTGTTATACTGTGTCATCTATATATGCTGCTGAAAAATATCCAATATCCATGAGATGAATCGACCATTGAATAACCAACGGAGATTCTTCGTGACGAAAAGAATGAAAAATTGGCGTCGAACGGTCTGGTCATGGTTATGGAATGTGCGTTCTTTTCAAGCTGCGAGTTGTCCTATCCACTTGGTGGAACTCACCCAACCTCTTCAATGAAATCCAACACCTATCCTGCGTGTAGAATGCGCAGGTAGCTAGATCGGGGTAGATGAAGAGAAGAAAAAGAGAACGCGTAACATATGTGTAATATATCTGTATATTCTGAGCGTTCTACACTACTTATACGCGGCAGCAGGTGTTAAACCAAGTCCATAGAGCTAGCAAATGCCTTGGACACTTTAAAGAAAAAGCGCATGCTATTCGTCAACGAACAGAAAATGCCATCCCTTTAGATGAAAAAATCAGAAAATCTATTCTCGATTTTATCGCCTTATAATATAATACAAACGCGAGCTATTCCACAGACATTTTTATTGTGTTCTAAACGCATCTGTTCTAAATAAATATAGGTTTCATTTTCTATAATATGTATTATTTATGTGTTATGTTCTCTCAGTATTTGCATAGTTTTGTTTACGCATGCAAATTTTGGACAATGTAAACGATTTTAAAAACACTTCTTTAAAGACTATCATATACTCCATATTTTGGAATTAAGATTTTTATCAGAAATGATTTGAAGAGTTTATCAATAATTGTCACATGCAAAAGTTCTGTATACATTTATACCTATATACATATATTAATGTATTATATATCATAGTATATTAATATTTTATTAAGAAAAATTTCTTTCTTTTTGTTAGAGAGAGAAAACTATGAAAAGTTAATATTTAGATCTATAAATAAAAAAAAACATAATTAAAACCATGTAGAAATTCGTGTATTTCCGAACTTAAATATCTAGCTTACTTTAATTTTATTAGAGTTCATTGATCCATAGATTATCGTTTTCTAACGTTACCTTTACGTGCATATTTGCCAATCTGGGAGTAATAGCTTCTGCACACAAAAAGCGGCAACGCTTACCGTGCGGAGGAAGTTGTCACGATAGCCACTCAACGTCTCGCTTGCTCGGAAGTAATAGATATATAATTTCCATCGTGCGACAAAAGTTGAACTCAATCCAACTTTTGCCGCGCGGCGGAACTAGTATTACATCATTTGTAGAAGTTTTACAAAGTGAAGCCGACTTAAGAACATAGAATTATTGACTAGTGCGACAACTTTCGCCACGCGGTAAGCGTTGCCGCATCTATGTGCAGGAGCCATAAGAATAGTTAGTATCGGCGCAAATCTACCGAACGATCTGGTCCGACTTAAATCCCCCAGAAATAAACGGATTATTCTCTCTCTCTCTCTCTCTCTCTCTCTCTCTCTCTCTCTCTCTCTCTCTCTCTCTCTTCGATCTGTCGCATCTGTCGGGATAATAAAAAAAGTAAAAAACATAGATGTGCTCGGGAAACGCCTCGTTCAGTCGTATTTGTACGACAGTGGGCGGCTCTCGCATACTTGCAACAATGCGATCGGATTATCTACCATTATATATACGAATCGTTTATATCAAATATATAGGGTGATACGTAACTATGTGCTTATAAGTCGTAACTAGAAACAGAGAAAACAAGGTTTCCTGTTTCTATGTGTTATAACCTGAATCATGTGAAATAAATATGAAATAGCAAATCTATGACAAAGATGATAAAAAGAAAATAAAAAGAAAGGAAAATGGCAAGAAAAAAAGAAAGTAAATTATGTTTATTTCAAAATTATTTCTATTAATTAAGATAAGAAATACGCTACACAAAGAAAATATTTTCATAAAAATTTTTCTCATTTAATCATTTACTGATAGATACACTCTAAATCTATATTTACTTCCGGCCCTCCGTGTATGAGCCTACATGAGTACGTGTAATCGTCCATAAGGACGAACCCGCCCTACAAAGGGGAAGTTATTCTCTCGTAGATTTCGTATCTGTCTCGATCCTCGCGGAAAAGCGTGCAACGATCCGACAAAGTCCTCCTTTTCACTCTTTGTGGCTCTTTATGATTGCCGCCCGGATTTGGTCCCTGCATGCACTCACGTAATCTTATTTACTAGGATCCATACGGAAATGGGGGTATCTAACTCCATGGGAACGCTAATTTCACTGCATTGACAATCCGAGCAATTTTTTTGGACATCCAACTGCTAATCTGTTTCCAAAGTAACTTATAATGAATTTTTTTTAATGTCTTTTAAGTCATGATTGATTAAAAATTAAAACGCAGTTAGAAAAACTGTACATTAAAATTATATTGAAGTTTTACTTCAGTATAATTTTAAATCAGAATTTGGTTTAATTCAGATATAATTTTCAATATTTGATAGAACTTTGAAGAAACAAAATTATTTCTAACAAGGATTACATAAATCATATACATTTCATTCTTAATAAATTGAAAAGTATATAGTTCATCCTCTCTTTAACAACGCTTCTACTAAGAATGACATAACCATAATCGTTTCACTTCTAAAATGAAGTCACATTCTTTCTTGACAAAATCAGCGAAGTATCGATAGCTCTGCAACGGACGTCTCTTGTCACAATCGCTTTCTCGAGTAAATGCTCGAGAAGAGTCTGCTCGCCCCTCGCATCGGCGGCATCAAATTACGATAGCCCCGTTTCTACGGATAAAGGCCAAGACAACGTACATATATCCACGCCTGGCCTTTTCCAATCCTCCTAATCTAGAAGATGGCCGGATAACGTCAGTCAATTGGCGATCGACTCGGACTGACTCCCTTTCTTTCCTCCAGTCTCCTCTCTATTGTGGGAAAATGTATCAGATGATTGTATATCAGTTCGTCCATTGTGTCTTGCTAAATGAGTCTTCGAGTTCTACGTAGCTCTCGATATTCGATAGCTCGATTTTATTTGAGAAATATTTTTAAAAATACGGAAGGAATTTCTTCCTAGCTTACACAAAGTCTTTGAATGTTTTAAGAAAAATATAACAAATTTGTTCAAATTACTCAATACATAAAAAATACTTAAGAATGATCATTTCTATTTGTATAAAAAAATGTGTACGATAATTTTTCGCAAAGATATCAAAGGTATTTTTTATTATAAAATTTTATTGTGTACACATTTTTTTCAAAAAGAATTTTAAAGCTTAGAAAGCCTACTTTAAGATTCTTTCATATTAAATTTTGTTTGCTACTGTTTTATTGAACAGTAGCGCTTTAAAGTAAGACAAAAATATTACAAAGATGTCATTTTTCAATTTTATGTAACTTAAGAACAAAAGATTCAAATGCAGATTTAAAGCCCCATCTTTACACTTTAAAATGTGTAGTCGAAAATGCCAAAATATTTAACTTTTCGTAAAATGCGAAAAAATTTAAGTGCTTAATACTTTTGCACATGTTTGTAAATGACGTAATCGTTTTTATTATTTTCCGGCTTTCAATTCAAACAATTCTACAAAGTACTGTTGAATCGAAGCTGCTGTGTAATATACTCTTCGGTTTCTTTGAAATAAACAGCGCACGTCATTGCAGCAAAATATCGTGACATCACGAAAGGCAAACCGAAAGTTCGGCTGGGCACCGGAAAACGCGAGGATTTCTCCGCACCAATGCGTCAACTTCTCGCAAAACGCGATTTATTTGCCCGAGCTAAAAGCTTAGAGAGTCCTGCCGCCTATTGCACGTTAGGAATACCAACCGCCGGTATATTCCTATATTCGCGTATGTATTTCTTATATTCTCATCTATCAACTTCACGAACAAGCGTCATCCGATGGTAGTCGTCGGACATGAATGTCGAAGATATCGCGCCCATCGTGCGTCGCACGCTTTGTCACTATTTGTTACCCCAAATTATGAGATTCGTCACGTCACAAAAATGCATGGAATAAAACCAGCATTTCATAATAAATTTTCTCAAGTCTCACAAAAGTTTTCATAAGATATGTATGTGACGTTTGGCACCTCATCTTTTGGCACCGCAAATTTTGATAAGAGTTCCATTGACACTCACAATATAGAACTATAAAATTTCATAGTTTTCAATTGATTTTTTGAATGTTGCGGTGTCACCGGAAGTTAGCACCGCAAATTTTCAAGTGTTATTTTTTTTAACTAAATCAATAGAATTATTTATAAAACCTATCAGGAACTATAGAACTATTGCGGGTGCCAATGGAACTCTTAACTTGCGGTGCCAAAAAATGAAGTGCCAACTTCACACACGTTCATAAGATTTGTTCTCGCGGTGCCGACAAACAAAAGCCTATCAAAGAGGATCACCCGATTCTTCCCTGAAACATCCTGTCGGTGGGATCTGAACGCATGAATGCGCGATAAAAGAGGCATTATCCGGGCAGGTGTATCCTACATTCTTGTCAGGCGAACATGCACGAATCGAGAAAGAAATCTCGGATAAGCTGAATTCGGTACTTGCGCAGGATCAGAATCCCCTTCGCTCTTTACCTTATCGGACGACTATCAGTCACCGATACATGTATGTACACCCTAGAGACGCGTCCTTGTGATGTGGTCCGGCAAGGGTCCGTTTCAATTCCTTCGCGAAATTAAGCCTATTTCTGCCGGAAGCCTCTTTTATAGAATATCTGATTTTTCTTATCTATTCAACGCTTATTGATTCCTGCAACATTTCGTAGTCATCCTTCACCCTTGAATTCGAACGATTTTAGATATAAGACACGTATTTAACTATCACACCTAACGCTGTCTTTTTGCATAGATATTTTTCATGACTGATTAGATGTATTTCGTATTTTTTAATTTATCCAAATATATTTCACAATTAAAAACAAGGGCGAAGAATTATTCTGGGGGGGAGGGGAGGGCGGTATAACGAAATATAAATTACTTATTATTAATGTTATTTTTAAATTATTTTTATTACTTTATCGTTTTATTATATTTATTATTATTATTATTATTATTATTATTATTATTATCATGATCATAAAATATTATATACAATATTGTAAATTATACATATTTGACATTTAGTATTTTATTAGCCATATTAACGTAATATGAAATGTAATTTAAAATTTTGTTATATAATAAATTCTAACTTTCTGTTTTTTTCTAACTTTCTGTTTGAAGAACTCTGGAGGAGAGGGTGAGGGAGATGGTCGCTTGTATCCGCCACTGATACAAGCTGATTAAAGAAATGTTTTTTTCCGTGTAATGACCAATTAAATGATTCTTCATAAAATACACGAACAAAGGCGGCACTTTCTTCCATTGCAGTGATTCGCTTTATGACAAAGATCTTTGTTTAGCTGCGGAACGCTCTCGGCGCAGTTTAACGAATAATCGTACAGAACAGGACCCTTTTGTAGGTGCAAATTCGTATGTAAGTAGGTGGTAGAACGGATCCTATCCCCATCCCTAGGACGCTTTTAAAGGGCTTACCGCGAGCATTAGCCCCAGCATTAGTCCCCCACCATCTCTCTCTGATCCCTGTTCAGTTTTGTTCCATCGCGGTACCTACACACCGCCGGTTCCGGGATTTGTCGCTCTACTGTTATTAATTATTTGCGGCTGGCTCGATCGGAACACAAATCATGGACACCTGTAGACCACGAACTGATGCACGGCCTGCTGCATCGCTCATAAAGCTGCAACAACAATGGTATTGGTTTGTACACTGCGCCAAGCCGCCACGCGTATAAATCGCGGATTATTAAATTGAAACAGTTTTTCCAAATAAGAGATGATAAAATGAATTAGCAAAGTTTTCTCTTAAAATTAAAAGAAATAAAATCAATTTAATTTAAAAATTCGAGATATAACTTAAAATATATATGCCAAATCAAATTGCCAAAATTTGAATAGTTTTATCCTCGAAAATATAATTACGATTCCAACATAGAATATTAAGATTTTCTGTTTTTAAAAATACAAAATGTTATGATTGAAAAATTGACAACTACAAATTTCTTACAATTTTATAGATATAGATATATAAAAATTTTATTCCTTAAATAAAAGAAATTGAATTAACTTATTATATTCAGCTTCAAGCCTATCAATCAATCATACCTAACCCAAAGATCTTCCTGGGAATGATCTCAGAACGTTAGGACATTTTTCAGAACGTCCCTTGGAGATTTGTGCTACATGAGATCGAATTAAGAAATTAGAAAAGCTTATTTAGTTATATGCTAGTTTCAACAACAGCTATTGTATTTACAATTTTTATGTAAAAGTATACTAATTAACAACGGGTGAGACGACGAACAACATAAAATCCCTTTATTATCCTTTTATTAAAAAAAGCAGCAGTAACAAGAAAGACAAATGATATATGTTTAAACAAGACATGATGCATAAAATTTTCATGAAACCTTTGTATAGCTATAGAAGAATAAAGATAACAGAAGTTATAGTCAGAAGAGAGAGAGAGAGAGAGAGAAAGAGAGAGAGAAAGGGAGATAAGAAAAGAGAAAAAGGATTGGGAAAAGGAGAAAAAGGAAGACATATTATGACTATGAAATTATTATTGAATCGAAAATCTGCAGTTTTTATGCATCAAATACATTCCATGTACAATATTTCATATCGCTAATTTTACTAATGTAAAAAGAGCAAAAAAAATCAGAATCGAAAAACACCAAAAGAGTGTAAGAGCTATATATATATATATATATATATATATATATATATATATACATTCTATATATATATATATATATATATACATATATATAGAATGTATATATATATATATATATATATATATATATATATATACGTATAATCTACAAATTTAACTTAAAATTGAAATAGAAATATAAGACGGAGAAGTGAAAATTTAAAAGATACAAGCAAATTGAGATAAATAAGTTACCTTTTTAATCTTTAACATGACTTTAGCATGACTGCGGCATGGAATGCCTCGCGCGTCTTAAAATCTAAATAAAACCTTATATAAATAACCTTATATAGTCATGCTGATTTTAAAGTGGATAAAAAGCTAGTCAACTTTAGGAAAAATAGAAAAATTGCGTTATCTTATGGAGATTACGTTAAATGAGGAATATCAAAGGTCGATAATAAAAAAAAGATTATTATTATCCATGATTTTTCAGAAAAAGTACGAATTTTACAGTATATTTCAGTGCCGCAGCGCGCCCGATTTATATAAATAACCTTATATAAATAATTATAATAATGTGAGATGTTGAATCGTTTCCCACATTTTAATTTATTTTTACTCATATTAATGTTTAACTCTCGGACAACGGACGTCATGATATTTGCATGCACGGCGCAGAGTCAAAAGTAATCCAAGAATAAAATTGTTTCAAAAAGCAGTTTTTTTATTATAATATGTAGTACATTATTTCAAATATATAGAAGGAGAAATAAAGATGTATTTTCATAGAAAAAATATCCATTCATTCATTTTCTTCACAATTGAAAAAAGTAAGCAACTCTCGCAAGACCCTGCGTCCGCCGGCGGAAGTTAATAGTAATAGAGGGTTAATAGTAATAGAAGGTTAATAGTAAGAAGGTTAATAATCTCTTTAAGTTAGGTTAAGTTATGTTAGGTTATGTTATAAATAAACAAAAGCTCAGACAAATTTTAAAATTTTAAAGACATCCTGAATCTAAATCGTCTCTTATCGTAAGTCTAAAAAATATTCTACATCAAGAGATATTCTATATTTGAAAAAATGGAGGAAAATTTTTTAATACTATTTAATATTTTAATATTATTAAATATTATTAATATTTTAAATTAAAATATTAATAATATTCGGCATTTAAGCATATTCAGCATTTAGGCTGTATGGGTTGGTGAAGTAAGAAACAGGAATCAAGCTAAAAATTGGCCAAAATGTGCAAATAAATCCCAGCACTGGATTAAAGAATATAATACAACTGTCATTTGTTTTTTCAACAATTCTCACTTGTTTGATAATTCAAACTACTTCTTATATCTTTTTAGCAAATATTTCATTACTAGTTATCATCTTTATTGGAATAAAAAAATATCGACTTGGGGATTTGTTCTCGGGTAACCGCAGGCGTCACTCTAATCGGGAGAAATTATCGCCTGTCAAGGCGTATCTCCTTCTCGCGCAGCTGAGATTTACACTCAAAGCGTTATTCAGTGGAGGATTCGCCCCGAGTGTAAATCTCGGCTGGGGTGAAGCACCCTCTGCCCCCGTCGGGGACCCTTCAAGCGGCCTCGAGGGTGGCGCGCTTCGGCCCCTCCCGAAAACAAAACATATTGTCCGAATTTAATTGTGGACGGGGTGCATTAGATATTCATACGCTGCGTGTTCGGCGACGCGTGCGACAATGCGCGAGGCCGGGGTATGTAGCACGCGCGTGTCTGGTCGCACCGAGGGAATAAATCTTCTACGGGATAAACAGCTCGCGCGCCCTTCATGTCCTTCTGGACTTCGAGCGACACTTCCGATTAATTAGTTTAGAGGTGAAGTTCAAGGCAAAGTGCCCTGGTATTAAAAAATAATATAATCCCAGATAATATTTATATTGCATAAATAAGATAAAAAACATCTTTTAGAGCTCTTATATTAGAAAGATATCTAAAAGACATTAGATATCTTATAATGTCTTATGACTTTTAGATATCTATGTAATATGCATGTTACTTGGAATGTAAGCTTACGCATACTAATTAACTTATTGTAAAGTTCGATCACCAAAGTTAACAAACAAGGAATAAATAAAAATAGAACCAGAGAATAAAGAAAAATTTCTGACATAAAAAACACATAAAAATATATGTCTTACTTTTCTAACTATCCCATGGAATTAATTGGTATAATCAGATTTTTCTAAAATAAATATTTAATAATTTGCGTATAACAATTAGTTACAAAATTGATTTTTGCAATTGCTTTTTATGTCAGAAGAATTTTTTCATGCTCTGGTCCAATTTCCAATTGTTTTTCTTTGCTTTTTAATTATGGGCGTTAATGAATAAAGTTAAAAAATTGAAATTGCATTACATGTGATTTAAACAATTGTAATATATTTCAATTGTAAATGTTCTACAAAGAAATTAGCATATAAATTTACATATAAAAAATGTAAATAAATAAGAACCACGAATTTATACATCATATTATATTATTATTTATACATCATATTATATTATTATTTATATATCATATTATTAACTTATGAATTAATAAAGCTAATTCAATTTTTTAATAGTATCTATATAAGAACCATTAGTATTATTAATTAGATTCGTGTACTCTATATGAAAAAAGAAAATGGAAAAGAAACATTGAACTGGAAAATCGACCACATTAGTGATGAAGCGATATCCAAACTCGATCATTCCCTTCGACGAAGTACCCTTATTGGTACTTGGGAATAAACAAGAGACAATCAATAAGCCATAAAGGATGGAATCAAGTGTCCACATGAAAAATATTGCTCCATAAATACGCTCGCAATCAATGCCACTTCGCGTTACGCCGTTATTATGCCTTTGCCATTTCGCAGGACAATTAATTCGGAATTGCATTTTTTATACCAGGGATAGCATGCAAAAAGAAAACTTGCGGTCTAAATGTATAAAAAACAGATTATTAAATATATGTATTAGGTGTTGGAATTAATTCGTAGCGTTTTACAAGTGGGAAGTACTTTCATTAATGTATTTTTTAATGCTCATATAAAATAAATAACATTCTTTCATTAAAAACGCTACGAATTAATTCCAACACCTAATATAAAAACAGTTTTGCTTCAGGAAGCAAAATTCATGCAGAACTATATTTATATTTTGAATATAGGAAAACAAATGCACATTTTGTTTCATGACCGATCAAAACGAAAGTAAATGATTAAAGTTTTGTACCGAGAATCCAAAATATAAATATACTGAAAAGAATTTTGTTTTCGTCTCTAGTTTGTCACAAGGCGCGCATCATTATATAGCTCGTCTGTCTGTACGCAGTGCGAGAAGTTGTCTGTAGTTGATCTTCGCGTATTATGTAAATTGTTGTAGATTTTTCTCGAATTTTCTCGATTTTTGTAAGAGTGTTTATGTTAAGCTACAATGTTGATCGGCATTGTCGTAATCACGATCAGTCGGCATTGGTCGGCGTTGATCAGCGTTGTTATCATCAATGGGCGTCTACCTTCAGATGTATGAGACATATAAGGTTACAGCATCTACATGTTTTTAATATCATTTTAATATCTGCAACGTTTCCATGTGAGATGATCAATTAACCATTTCTTGGAGTAAAGACGCAATCAGTTGGGACTAGCTGGATATTGCAACTGTGATTAAGCGCTTTCATCAAAACACTGCCGATAAACGTTGTTGATATAACAATTCAGTTAATTAATAATTAAAATAGCTTCGCAATAAAATTATTTTAGCATCGAAGTGAACTGCTGTCTCGTCAAATTTAAACAATTTAAATCTCATCGCTTATTACGAATTCATCTGTGTGCACTGAAGATGGCTAAAAATTTAGCCGAAACATGTATACAAATTAATTAAATATAAGAGACACAATGTAATAATATCACACACATGTATTTAACATACATAGTATAGTGTTATAATTCTTAATAGCCAAACTTATAATTATATTTTTTATATCACCGAATTACGATTAGCATTTGTTAAATAATTAAAAATTTGTGTAATATACTTCTTACTGGGAATATTGAAGAAATCACATCTTTGGGTCTTTAAGAGGACAAATATTAAGAGAGCAATACAGTTACACGTATTGCAAAAAATTAAATCGTACAAATTTTTTCCAAAAAGCATTTTAAAACTTATAAGTAAACTTATAACTATTCTAGGTAAGCTAGTTTTAAGTAGGTTTTCTATAGAAAACTATATAGGAAACTATGAGCGATCCACTTAACGCTACAAATGTTTCGAAGCTTTTGATTGATCAATCGGAAGAAAGAATTTTATTAATTAACCAATCAAAAAATGCTTTGAATCATTTGTAGCATCAAGATCTATATAATAAAACTACAGGAAATTATATAATAAAACTAACTGCATAGAAATTTCCCAAATCTTCCCAAAATCTTCCCAAATATTTAGATTCTGAATAGAATCTAAAATCTTAGATTCTGCTTAGAATGTCCAAATAAGTAAATCGCACTGCGATACTAATTAGTAAATCTATTTTTATCTCAAATTTGGATTTTCTGTTTAGAATCGGAATAAATCAGTGCAGAAATTCACATGATTCTTTTTGTATTATTAATTAAAATCGCTGTTTTATATATATACATATATATATATATATATGAAATCGAATGGAAAATCACATTTTTGTGTCTATTAAACATGGAATTCATTGCATTACAACAGAATAAAAAATAAAAATTGTATACATATATAAATATTGATTAATGATGTATGTAATTTTCTTTTTTGTATTGCTGTATAGAATCACTAGGAATAATTGTGACAGGGATAACTGTAGAAGTAAATGTAATGTACAATAATATATAAATAAAAAATAAATTATATAAAATAATTTTGAGATTATTTTTATCAAACACATTGAAAATAATTAACAATTATACTTTTTATGTGTTTGATAAAAATAATCCCAAAATTTGTTTTTCAAATGCAAGTCACATTTACTCTCACTATCACAATTATTCTTAGTAAGTATAGAATAGATTTTATAGATTTCCTCAGAATCCATAATTTTTTTGAAGAATCCAACTAGATTCTAATCTGATCCCAAAAAATATTCTATGTGGGTAGTCTACCTATAGGAAGCCTACTTTCAGATTAAATTTTATTTGCTGATGTTTCATTGAATTGTAGCGCTTTAAAGTAAGACAAAAATATTGCAAAGATATTATTTTTCAATTTTATGTAACTTAAAAACAAAATATCGTAGACAAAAAATTCAACGCAGATTTGAACCTACCTTTACATTTTAAAATGCGTGGAAAACCTCTCTGAGATTTTTTCGTCGAAATATTTAACTTTTCGTAAAATGCGAGAAAATTGTAATTAATATTCTAACCTCACTTTTATCCTGAATTTCCTCATGTTCTTCAAGTCGCAGTCGAGTTTATTATTTCGATCAGGATCAACTTTTGCAATACAATTATCTTATTGTTTATCATCGATTGTAACAAACTATCATTATTAAAATAACCTTTATTAAACGATCACAATTTGAAAATCAGACATGTGGTCTCAAGAAAATGCGTAATACGTTTACAGCGTTTACCAATTAGACAATGTAGTTTCTTTTTATTATTATAGTTAATAATAAAATGTATGAAACACAAATCACGTAAATGTATTTCACTTAAACAAAACAGCAACACATTACACTTGTACCACGTGTAACCACGTGTTCACACTAAGCCACGTGTTCAGTTCGGTTCTACACATCCACAATTCTTGTGAGAATGGTCCCAACTCTAACACAGAGTCGATACGACCAAAATCGAAAATATCGCTTATGCGATGAGTAAAACAATATGCAGAATACGAAAGTCTAAAAGAGTAACATAACTCAATTGCGCGTTTGAAGCCGATCACACTTTTCAAAAATAATAACACGTTCGATCACGCCGGTAGAGCACGAATCCGCACACATTCATAATCGAGAACACTGCGCATCAGAATGCGCACAAATGTGTAACTTGAGTAATGTGTAATTAATGTATCCCTCAGTAGCACACGTTGGTTTTATATACGTTACAATAATAGTGATATGAGGAGAAATAATAAGAGGTGCCACAGCAGGTCTGCAAAAATAGGTAAACGAGATATGCATACAAAGAAAAGATATGTACTTGTGTTCTCAATAATTCTTCTCCACCAATCTCAATAATTCTTCTCCACCTATCTTTCAAAGATCTTTCGTTCAGTACAAAAAATTTATATATAATTAAATATAAAAATGTAGATAACTCAAATTTAACATGAAATAATAAAAATGTATATTTCGAATAAACAATTTTTATTTGTAACAATAAACATTTAACTTATATTTAATTGATGATTACGATCTGATATTATTTGCGATATATCAGATGTTACTGGCATAACTTGAATGATATAATACACGAGACTCAAAATTATGCGCTCATATTGCGTGAAGCTATTTTTGTGTGAAATATAAAATATGGAATACAAAATTTCATTTTAAAGTGCAAAGAAAATAGAATACGCTCCTGAGTTGTAGATGAAGTTGACTGTAGATACACATCAGCTAAACTCGCGGGCACCCAAGAGTGCTTCTGTAGCGATAGTGAGATTCGAGATGAGATCAACGTAATTCTATTTTTTTCTAGTTTTTATATACAATTGTTTTTATATACATATTTTGATTGATTTATAATTATTATCATTATTATTAAACATTATTGTTATCATTTATAAATGTATGATTTGTTGTGCTTTAAAAATTTCAAAATTTTGAATCTTATTCTACGATGTTCATACGTGCCTGCTACCATTATAGAAAATTTTCATCCGCTGGACTTCTTTTCTATTATTTTATTTTTATAACATATTACATTTTTATAACACTGATTTTTTTCTTAACGAATGATAAATAATTTGTTAAACATCACAAAACTTCCATCGCATAATATTTATTTGACGGTATTATGCTTTAAACTTTAAAATTTTTGATCTTATTCTAAAGTGTTTTCAGTATATTAATGTGCTTATTCCTATTATTAAATTTCTCTCTAAGAAATTCGGATCCGTTCCATAGAATTAAGAAAGGAAAGCGTGACAGGGATAGACAAATAGGCAGAGAGAGAGAGAGAGAGAGAGAGAGAGAGAGAGGGAGAGAGAGAGAGAGAGAGAGAGAGCAATTGATTCGAAATCGAATAGAAATCGCTTTCTTATTTATATTCTTAACCGCGTTCGAATTCAAGTCTGATACTGGTTATTTCAGGGAGGATCCTGTTTGCCTACAAATCGATTGCCTACAGTCTACAGCTTGATTACCTACCTAGCAAACGAGAAATTAAAAAATGTTGAAAATTATTTATTGAAGTGATGTTGAATCTAATTTTTGAATTTTTGAAATTCTTTTCTGTCTGTAATTCACTTGAATCAGTAATTATGGATTAGTTATTTACTTGTGGTATCTTACCCAATATTCAATGCAATGAATAATTCATATGAATTTAATGCGCGGTACTGAAGAATTGTCTAACATGGGAGACCCATCAACTGCTAGTCGGCAAGTAATATCGTTGAAAAGTACGCACCGATATATATAAGTGATATACATAAGTTGTTCGTTTGTAAAGGTCGAAACATTTGAAATTCGTTTCATTATTATTAAACAAAAATTATACACTGTTAGAAATTTTATGAAATTTAATATACTTTTAAGTTACACAATTTAAACTTAATTGTATGACATTACATTAAGTTTAATATACTTATAAGTGAAAAGTACATTTGTATACATGTACATGAAATTTAATGTACTTTTCACAAAATTTTATAAAAAGTATATTAAATTTCATAAATTTAATATACACATTCATAACATATACATTCATTACATTTAAGTAACTACTGTAATTTAACTTTCAGTTAAATCATTCATTACTTTTAATTTCGTTGGTAACCACGATTTACATATACAACTCATGATTTTCAGTTACATTTCTATCAATGTAATATTAGCATCTTGCTATAGGCTCAGATAACTCCTCTCATTGCATAATTTATAAAGAAATCTTTAGACAACAAATGCAAAGGCAGAGAAAAGTCTCTAACTGTAAATGTTTACACTTACCAAATTGTACAAAATAACTAACTTTTTGTGAAATAATGTCATTATAAGTATATAGTATTAGCATTAGTAGCATAATAAATATGAAAAATTAATAATTTACTTTTGTCAAAGTTAATTATTGTGAAAGAAACAATATGAAACATTGAAATGATTGTCGCTAAGGAATTGTTTCCATATCGAAAGGAAAACATAATCGCGAGAACCAAAAGAGATCGAAAAGAAACGGAGGTGAAACGTAGAAGTGAGAATAACATATACCTTAGTATAGAGTATACGACCTTTACCACCTAATATATTGACAACTTTGCTACTAAAGCCAATCAGGAGATTCAACGTGCTAGAATCCGCCCCCGATAAAACGATTGGTTGGGACCAAGTCTGACGACGCCTCCATCGAATAGCAATTCAAGTGGGGGAATGCGTGGCAACCTGGGCTGCGGGGTTGCTGGAGGCGGTTAGCGTCGACCGACTGTGCGAAGAGGCATTCCGACGCCATCCATGGACAACGGTGGTGAGCAGTGAGTAAGGCCACTGAGGCCAAGCGTGTAGTTCTCCGGACGCTCTCCTTGTTCGATCGCAGCTTCGTTCAAAAATTAAAATCGGCTCTATGAAAACGCGTCTCATGATTTTCAAAGTGACAACAGAGATAGGCTTTAGTGTGAGCACAACAGTACGCTACAACGTATGAGGGGACTGTTAGGACTAGGACCCGGAGTGACGTGACGGTGAAAACTCTGGTCTCACATTATGTGCTTAATAGATTGAGCAGTGCAGTGACCCACCTCTCAATTATTCCCCTAGTGATTATTATTGCTAGGAACACGCCCCCTTTGTGAGACGAGAGTCTCAATCACGGCAGCAAAATTGATCCGGACTTGCATCGAGCCGCCGGCCACTTTATGAGGTGAGTCCTCCAAGAAGTGAAAAATCAGGCTTATTTGGGTGTATTAAAAAAAAGCGTGAAAAGTAAATTCTACACTATACATACGCATATCTTACAAATTGTTTGAAAAGCTTGTCCACAACATCGAAATTTTTTTTAACAGGTCAGTAACAAGTCAAAGACTTCACACAAGGTGAATATCATGCAAGATCAGGAGACAACAATAGTGTTAAGAGCAAGTGCAGCGATATCAAAATATAAAACCGGCCGGCCTATCTTATAAAACGTCAAGTTTCCTAGTACGACAATCATCAAATCTCAAGAAGCATTAATACTATACAATCATTTTCATCGAAGAGATCTTTATGTATTTCATATGTTATTTATAATTTTCTCAAAAATATATTTTCAATTCCATCTTTATTAATAATGACTTGAGCATATTGAATAAAGTATCTTTCTGAACATCCTAAAAAATACAGAAGCGTATATTAATTATAGTAAATATATTATCTTAAAAACATGCGAAAATTAAAAATTATGTTTAACCAATCAATACAATGTACTAGGCTCCAATATATAAAATTCAAACAATCAATATATAAAAAGTTAAAGAAGCCACGCTTGATGTTCATGCTATACAATATTTATGTGTTTATTCTAAAATAGCAATAAAACAAAAATACATACAGACGTTTTGATCTTTTTATATCAGGTCCTCTTCAACGCGATAAAACTTAACACAAATATTAAATCTTCTTATGATCGCACTCAAAATTCCTTTTCACAAATTGAATTATTATAATCTCTTGTGAAAAATATACATCCATGTATTATCAACCTGTAGTCTAAATTGCTACTGGACATCCCTAAATATTACATTTTTCTTGATTTTTTTCCATCAACATAGCTTATATCAATAGTTATTGATGGTTCATTAATATGATATAAATCAATAGAGATGAAGAATTCTTTGAACGAACATATAATAGCACAACATCAAGCGTAGCTTCTTTGCCTTTTTATATATTGATTGTTTGAATTAAAAATTATATTGTTGGAGCTCTCAAAAAGTATTTGTACAGTCGAGAAATTTAGCTTCTCAAATTAGGAATTATTAAATCACCAAATTGCATTTTAATAAAAACTGTATGTATTTAGTAGAGTATAAATAAATCATATAAGAATATATTCTCGCAAATATAAAAAATAAGTTTAAAGAAACTTAAATTCAAATTATTTATAATAGAACAATATATGTTAAAAACTTCGAATTAGTTAAATTTTCGTTATGAATTGTTATCGCTTTCAAATACAACGAGTTACATACTGCAAATTCTTAATAGTCACATTAAAATCAAATAAATAGAATTATAATCTGTCATTATTAATATACATATAATTATTATTTTTAAAGATATGTTTTATAATGTCAATACTATTAATTTAAAAAGTATCAAATAATATAAAATAAATAAGTACTAGAATATTGCGGAATTGCATCACTTTGACGTTTTATTGAAAGGACCAGTCTGGCGTCATAATCTATGACTATGTCAGTCTTATCACTGTGCTTGTTTTAACGCTTTGTATCTCCAGATATTGGAAACTTTCTAACAAGCGACACTGTGTAACACAGTGATCATTTCATTTTCTTTCAATATTTTGGTAAACAACAAATGATTCACTGTGTTATCTGTGTCTCTTATTAAGCGGCAATCTACAATAAGATTTTAAGGCGTAAAACTTGAGTTTTAAGCTGTAAGCCATAATAAACATAACAATATCAAGTAAATGTATGTATCTTTATTTTAAAAAAATTACAAACAATGAAAAAAGCATTGGAAAAGTATCGGAAAAGGAAAATTGAATATGCCACACCCAGAGTATTTTTTAAGGGGTAAAACATTAAAATTCAGTTTTAATATATTTTCGAAAATGATATTATTGATTATTTGATGATAATAAAATGAAATTCTATTAGGATTTTGTTTTATCATTTACAGTACACTGAAAGAAAAATGTACTAAATTTTAATAAATAATTATTTGAATAGTAACATTACAATCCGAAGCGCCACTACGGTCTAAGTATTAAGATGTTGAACTAATATATATATTATTCAAACGAATGAATTAATTTCAGAAATAATAATTACGTGTCGATATGGTTGTCGACATTAACGCAATTAATCTGAAATGTAATGATCCCCCCAAAATTCCCCAAATTAATCTTAAAAAACTGTAATAAACTTATTGCGAAAAAATATTGCCTCGGCCGGGAGTCGAACCCGGATCTCTTGCATTCCGTGCGAGAATCTCGCACGGAATGCAAGAGATCCGGGTTCGACTCCCGGCCGAGGCAATATTTTTTCGCAATAAGTTTATTACAGTTTTTTAAGATTAATTTGGGGAATTTTGGGGGGATCATTACATTTCAGATTAATTGCGTTAATGTCGACAACCATATCGACACGTAATTATTATTTCTGAAATTAATTCATTCGTTTGAATAATATATATTAGTTCAACATCTTAATACTTAGACCGTAGTGGCGCTTCGGATTGTAATGTTATTTAATATAAACGGTCTTGTTTCCTATCTTATTATTTGAATAGTATTAATATAACATTTATTTACGGAAAATAAATATTTGCTAAATAAAATAATAATAAATAAATTAAATTAATAATTCTTATACTGAACAAATTTATGTTTATATTTAGTAAATATTCAATTGACACTACATTCAAATAAATATTTATTAAAATTTAGTACACATTTTTTTTCTCAGTATATATATTTTATTATTATTGCAAACTTTTATCTATAAATAAAAGCATACTTTAAAGTATAAAATAGTACGTACAAAAAACTTTAGAAACTTTATGAAAAAATATCCCACTTGCATAGATTAAGTTTAAGAGTAAGATTAAATTAAAGTTTTAATCTATGCAAGTGGGATATTTTTTAATTAACGGCTTAATTAAAAATCATCATAAAAGATAGAAGAAAGATTTCGGTAAATGACATATAAACTATTTCTCACGATAAATTTGCTTTTAAATTCATAACTCAAAATGATTCATAATATTTCTATAAGAAATAATTTGTGCTTCTCGATTGTAAACAGAATCGAACTTTGCAATAACATCGAATTTATTATTATTCATTACAGCTGTGTTGCATTGCAATTTTTAATTATTTACAAATGAAACGCAAAGATTTGAAAAGTAAATAATATTGATTAAAATAGGCAGTAATTTGCTATACGTCCCCGATGCCTCTTTCGGTGACCCATACCTAAACATTCAATTAGCACTTCCTAATCCCTCTCCCGTCGTTGTCAACAGCCATTACTTCCAGCATCTTTTCGATCTCAGTGAGTTACTCTCTTGCTCTTTATTTCTCTCTCTTTCTCTTTTTCTCTCAGAGAGAAGGGGGAGTATTCTCAAAGAGCACCCCAAACACTACGGAACGATGATGACGGGGTAGTTGTTCCACCCCTTGCAACTTCAACTAACCGACGTATCTATTAATCCGCCCTGAATGACACTCGAGGGTGGCACTCGCTCTCTCGTTGTCCCCTCTCCTATAGGGGGTGATCCTGACCCTACAAAATCGTAACTACTGCCCTTTCTCTCTCTTTTCTTGAGTCCTCCCCCGACCACTGCAGGTTTTTTTAACGTACACTCAAGGAGATTCAGTGCGATAATAGTTCGAGAAATTAAAATTTAGAATAAAAAAAAGAAAAAGAAAGAGATTTGAGGAAGGAAGGCAAAGGAATCATTTGGAATAACCTTTTGCCCCAGGGGTGCAATTTGGGCGGAGAATGAAGAACTGAAGAGCGCGCAGAACGTTCTGAGATTGGTTAATGATTTTGATACGAAGAAAAAGATAAGATTAATTTGCTTATGAAAACGAATAATTATTTTCGTTCTTTTACGAAGATTTTATGACGATACAGTTGAGATCCACCGATCATCGATTGACGTAATAGTGCACTGAAAAAAGAAAGCAATGCTGATTGATATAGTAATCATAGATGCAAGTCAGCAAAATAGATAATCTGCTCTTCGAGCGAATGCATTGTAAAAATTGTTAATTGCTGTCAGAGAGACAGTACTTGTGTAGCAATCTTATGCTAGCGAATTAATGTATCATAGGATATGTTCATTTATTTTTAATTCTCCACCGACAATATCAAATTTTCGATCATTTGATCTATAATTTGGGGCATTGAGATCTACAATAGATTTTTTTTATTGTTCTGAACTATATAAAAATCTGAAAAATTCTTGTGTGCTTGTAAATCTTTAACAAGTTTTTACAAAATAAAAGTCGTATTGCATTTACTTACTTCTTATAAATTTAAATGTAAGAATTCTGAAAAAACGCGTATCGATTAAAGATTCATAATCTTTATATATGAGTGAACAAAAATAGTTCCTTTTAATCTACAATATTTGAGAGTATGTATAGGGTGGGCCATCTATTGGTACGTTTTTGAATTTCGTCGTATGGCAACACCGAACGAGCTACAGACCCGAAATTTTGACAGTTTATTAGTCATACCGTCCGCGGCACGAAACAACATGTTTTCTCTTGAAGAGCGTTTTGAAATTTTAAAAACTTATTTTCAAAGTCAGTGCTGTGTCGCCGAAACTGTACGAATTTTGAAAAGAAATATGGAGCACCGAAGGAGCTATACGCAAATTGGTGAGGAAAGTTCGTGAGAAAGGGATGTTAGTGGATGACAGAAGTGGTCCCAGAGCTCGGACAGTGCGCACACCCGAGAATATTGAGGCTGTGGCCCAAAGTGTGAGACAATTCCAGCTTTGAAAAACAATAGTCCAAAATGTCATTAATAATTGGGGTGACCGAATGGCATACTGTAAGGCCAGTAGAGGGAGCCACATGAACGAAATCGTTTTTCATTCTTGACGCGGATACTTTTAGCTTCACAACAAAAAAAAAATTAATAAAAAATATCAATGTATGCTCATTTGATCGCATTTTTAAAAACGTACCAATAGATGGCCCACCCTGTACTAGAAAAAAAAAATAATAATGTGTTCAAAAAGTGACTTCAAAAAGTTGAATTATTTGTTTAAAAATAAAGATTTGTATAAATAAAAAATGAAGTTTTTCGCAAAAAAATAAAAGTAAAATTATTCACAACGGTTTAATATTATTAAAGTCCTTTTATTTTTATCAAAATGTGTTCAAGAATTTCAAAAGAATATTATATAGCACAACTTGCATAATAGTATGTATGATGACTCCTTTCTAGATTTTCCATATAAGTCACGCCTACATAACATTTTCCTGTTATCTGACAAATGACAAAATGGACATCTTTTGTGTTGTCTTTAATTTTTCTTTGTGGAATTTTTAACCTTTCGTTACGGCGATCCTCTCTATTATATAATCTATATATGTCTCCACTAAACGCCTCGTCAAAAATGTATCAAATGCGGACAATTTTAGGGCCTTATCATAAGAATGACCGTAACTATAATAAATCGTGAAACGTGAGTGGTAGTCAATGCACAATGTTTGATCAACTTATAACTGCGATTTACATTCTACGACTCAGTTACAACTATCTTTGTGCTTAGACTCTTAAAAGTTCGGATTACGTTTTACATCTATACAACGTCGCTTTGGCTGCATTAGCAGAGAAAACTAATTAGTGATCGCTCAGTGATTCTTTAATATGATTAATTGTAAGGTTAATAAAAAACGTATTTTAAACAGTTTAAAATATATCAATTGATTTTTTAAATATTTTTTAGATATGTATTTTATAGTACTGTTTTTAAATATTTGAAGTATTAAAAATATATTTAAGAAGAAACACAAATGTTTTATTCTTAAAAAAAGCATTAGCCTTTACCAACCTTGATTAATTAGTTTTTACTTTTAGTTCTTCGGTAGATCTCAGAAATCAATCGTATGAAAAAATCATTGCTCATTAATTAATTTTCTCTGTTCAATACAGATACTTTCATACTTTGCCAATACTTTTTGGAAGAAAAAAAAGTTTTGTGATATATGGCCCGTCGTAGCAAAAGAGTTAATTTCAAGTATTTTGTGAATCATATATATCTGATATATCTCCATAAATGTTGATTTTGCAATAATAATGAAAAAAATGTAAAATATTCAAAAATTTATTTTTAAAATAAAATTTTCATATAGATACTCATTAAACTTAGCGTCAAAGATAAGTAAGAGATACAAAAAATCCAATTTTTTTATTTACACAAAATATGCGATCTGCGTCATTGAAGACACAGGCACTTCTATTCATTCTTATAATGAAACAAACAGCTGGACACTGCGTCCTTGACCAAGTTCTTTTAGGAGACGGACCGAACCTCGAGGCGATACTTGCCTTAAAAGTCCCGCATTAGTGATTAAAAAAAGGTTAAATAAGGTTAACATAAATATGTTCTTTATCCATTAATTTATATAATTTATATAATATTTTTTGTAAATTTAATATTAATTATATTTTATTATAGATTTTATTAACATAATGAAAATAGCTTCAAAGGAACACAAAATATGTTTTTACCTCAATATGTATGTGGAAGTTATACAAATAAATCGTTAATAAAGTTATTACTATTAAAATATTTATAAAGAATGTCAATAGTAATAGTAGTAATAGCAACATTAGTAATAGTGATATTAACGATAATTTTTGGTACATAATTTTTGTTGCAATACATTATTTATAACAATAATTTATGTTATTTCAAAAAAGATTCGCATCTATCGATGATAATCGATGATACATCATCATATTATATATTATTGTCATTTTATATATATGGATTTTTAAAAAAATACTGCAAAAATACTAACAAAAATTTATGTCTGTGTTTTATATTAGATACTATTAAAGATGATAATCACTATAATAAAATTATCACATGTATTAATAATTACAAGTTGTATACTTAAATTATTTTAAGTCATTTCTATCTTCAAAAACGGAGATGTTTAAAAGAATGTGTTTAAATATTTAATAAGTGTATTCAAAGACATTAAGTTTGTTTAACGTTTAATTGTATTAAAAATGTGTGAATAAGCAAAAAAAATTACGAATATTAAATAAACCGTAACGAATCGGATTAATTTTTTTTTATTGAAAAAATAATGAAAACAAATTTCATCATTAAGTTTTATTAAAATTTTAATCTTTATAACACATACAACACTTGAGTTTTATATAATCAAATAATACACAAACGTGTATTTCTTATTGCATAACAAAAAATATCAAGGAAATAGAATTATCCGATTCGCTCCGAAAGGACGATTCAACTCGCCATTTATTAGATCTATTTAACAAATTAAATATCCTAGATAAAAATCATTATAATTTGCATAAGTTTTAACATATCTTTATTACAAAATCATAAAATTAAGATTGTGAATTTATATTAATTACAAAATTTTTTTTGTAAACTCACGATCTCTGCGTTTGTATCATCAACTAACACTGAATCTATACACGCAATACAAATCTATTGTATTATCTATTTTTTTCGACATAAAAGAACATATGGAAATAACTAGCATGATAAAACAACTCATTTAAAACAAAAATGAAAGATCTAACGACAACTCTCTTAAAACTTATATTGATTTGATTCGCCTCGATTTATCAGAAAAATCTTTTTTGGAAATATTAACCCATTTATGTACTGTGTATTTCATTATAATATAAAAACCAAACCAAAAATATAATGCTTCAAATATGACAATTCTGTTTCGTTCAACTTACAGACGAATTTCAAATTTGTTCACTTGTTGTAAAGAAACGAAGCACAGAATACACACTTTCTGCTACACACAATATTGACTGATATATATAGAATGAAACTAAACTGTCAGGCGTACCAAATATATTTTTGGCGCCGAGTGATGTACGTAAAATTTCAAAATCCCCAAATGGGGATCGTGGCAGCTAATGGGTTAAAAAGAAATATAAAAGAGAAAAACAGAGAATTAAGTAGCAAAAAAAAAGAGAAAAAAGAAAGTTAATGATAATTTTAATAATTTCTTAATTCAGCGCAATTTGAATAACTACAAAATATGATATATATACATGTACATATATAGTATATATTGTATATATATATATATAATTCACTTTGAATTATTTAGGCATTGAAAGATCTAACTTCGACTGTTATAGGCTTGAATTTGCTTACTTAATATAGTATTTAATTTTAATAATATCTCACTTTTCACTCCGATATTTTCATCTTCCCAAAGATCTCACATATCTCAAAATGATCGAACTAATAAAGGTCGCTAACCGATGGACGTCTTTAATTACAGAGCCGGCGGCAACATGTGTGACGGCTCCTTCACAGAAACCTTGCGTAGTATGCAAGGGATGACGGGTACGTCGCCACCGGGTAGTGTCGGTCACATGGGGGTCGGCCTTATGGGGGGGAGTAGTCCGCTCGGCTCAGCAGGCAAGAAGGTCCCGGTGGAGCACATTAAACGGCCAATGAACGCCTTCATGGTTTGGTCGCGACTACAGCGACGGAAGATTGCACAAGAGAATCCCAAAATGCACAACAGCGAAATTTCCAAGCGGCTAGGTACGAACAACTAATTTCTTAATATTTTTATTTCTACAAATAATTCTTCACTTCAAAAAACATTGTTCAATTTCTCTGATTTTTTGGAGGAATTACACCTTGAAGTTTCTTCGAAAGAGAACTTGTTCTCTCTTGCTTATAAGAGAACTTGTTCTTTAATTGACCTTCGGCTCCGTGAATGAAACTATATTGGCCAGTAATAAATCAACTAACTTTTAAGCATTATTACTTACACTTTAATCAAACTTGTCTTTTAATCAGGAAGAAACCTAATTGGTGTAAAGCTCTGTGTCAGACCAAAGAGAACCAGTCCTTTTCAGCCGAGTGATCTTTCGAAATTGCCATCCATGCCTCACATAGCAAGATTTTTCCTGCGTTTAAGCTACACTCCATCTATGAATAAGAATCTCAATTATGTCTTGAATTAAGGAACATCTGTGTCCAGTGCTAGAACTCGGTCCAAATTCTTGGACTAAAAAATATATATCCAATCAATTTACTGTTTTTCCGTAAAAACTACATTGGCTAGACATTTCTAGATCCAAGAACTCTAGACAGAGTTCTAGCACAGAACTAGGGTTTAACAACACACAATTGAGATTTTTATTCATAGATGGAGCGTAGCTTAAATGCAGGATAAATTCTGCATGACGCGAATGGCAGTCTCGTTCGGCCGAAAAAAAACATGTTTTCTTCGGTTTGAATGTTACATCGTATTTTTGGAAAGTAAGGTCAACTTTAATCGAGCATTCACATTCACCTATTTTGTTTTCCTCTGTTATACTACTTTGATTACTATACTAGACTTACTTGTGGCCAAACAGCGAAATGACGAAGGGTACTTGTAGAATACGAATCATTAAAAGAATACGAATACGCAAGGCGAGGATGAGACTACCAATCTGTGGATCGAACTCGGGTCCACAGATAGGTAATCCGTGAACAAAACCATTAGACATCTCTCTTACAAGAGAAGATTCAGATATGGTCTTCACCAATTTCAATGAAATTTAGCAGAATCATAGAGCACATTCCTCTGAACATATTGTAATCATATCCTTGTTTTGGCGTGGATGATCAATCGTTTCCGAGATATTTCAACAAGTGCATTAAAAAAGTATCGAATATTACATTTCTTTTAACAAAAAAAACGGATACGGAATAAATGCAATTAGCCAAGTATTTCACAACGCAAGACAAATAAGACAGTCTATCTTATGTGTCTTCGTAGTAATCAAAGTAGTATAACA
The DNA here is from genome assembly GCF_024713525.1 of Acromyrmex echinatior. Taxonomy (NCBI): domain Eukaryota; kingdom Metazoa; phylum Arthropoda; class Insecta; order Hymenoptera; family Formicidae; genus Acromyrmex; species Acromyrmex echinatior. The sequence goes on from NC_141868.1 coordinate 2,059,709, forward strand.
GAGGAAAACAAAATAAGTGAATGTGAATGCTCGATCAAAGTTGATCTTACTTTCTAAAAATACGATGTAACATTCAAACCGAAGAAAACACGTTTTTTTGGGCCGAACGATCTCTTGAGACTGCCATCCGCGCCTACACATGCAGAATTTATCCTGCATTTAAGCTACGCTCCATCTATGAGTAAAAATCTCAATTGTGTGTTGTTAAATCCTAGTCCTGTGCTAGAACTCTGTCAGAGTTCTTGGATCTAGAAATGTCTAGCCAATCAACATGTAATTTTTACGGATGTAGTTTTTACGGATGTAGTTTTTACGGATGTAGTTTTTACAATGTCCGGTGAATATGGCGGGTGGGGCAGAATTTCCCACTTTACTCCTTCCAAGTATTTCTTGACCGGTTTTGCAACGTGTGGCCTAGCGTTGTCATGTAACAGAATCAGCTTGTTGTGCCTATTGTCCCATTCCGGTCGTTTTTCTTTCAAAGCTTGGTTTAAACGTATCAGTTGTAGATAACGATCACCAATGATGGTTTCGGACGGTTTGAACAGCTCATAATATATAATATCTCTTTGATCCCATCAGATGCACAACATAATCTTCGAAGCATGGATATTTCGTTTTGGTGTTGATGGACCTGGTCCACCTGGCATCACCCATGCCTTCAAGGATTTAGGGTTATCGTAGTAGATCCATTTTTTATCGCCAGTTACGATACGATGTAGAAAACCCTTCCTTTGTTGTCATTGACGAAGCATCTCGCAGATGACCAAACGTCTTTCCATATCTCTCTCTTTCAATTTGTATGGCACCCAATTTCGTTCTTTTTGCACCATTCTCATTGCGTGTAGACGTTTTCCAACAGTGGATCTATCAACATTTAACTCTTTTGCCAACCTATCGAACGATAAACACGAATCTTCTTCGAGTAATGCTTGCAATTCTGGATCTTCAAATTTTTTCGGTGCACCTTCGCGTTCTTTGTCACGCACGTCAAAATCACCACTGTTGAATCGCCGAAACCATTCTTTACAACTAGTTTTCGATGGAGCATGCTCACTGTAAATATCTACGAGCAAACGATGCATTTCCGCAGCACTTTTCTTTAAAATAAAATAATGGAGTAAAACTTCCCGCAAATGTTGCTTTTTTGGAATAAATTCCGACATCTTCAACGCAAAAAAAGTTACTCTTTGTTACGCTTCGAACGAATGCCATCTATTGGGCTCAAAAGTTTGGACACACACCTTTCAAAAACATGCTTGCCGTTCTATCAAACACACGAGCAATGCTACTAACGACATCTTTTTGCAATGGGCGGAAACTTATTCCCATACTAATAAAATTTTCTAAAAGTAAAAGAATTAATTTTTTTACAAGGTAACAGAATTGTTTAGAATATAATATATCATTCTGCAAAAAATTAATTCCGACGAAATATAGTCGAAATATCCCTAAGTATAAGGCCTGTTCACACTTTGACGTAAAAGCAGAAAGCGGACAAACGGAAGCCAATCAGAACTCAGGTAAGTAATAAGCGGTACATTCCACTTTTCTGCTTCTATTACCAGCGCGAGTTCTGATTGGCTCCCGTTTTTCCGCTAAGGGCGCATTCACACCTTGACGGAAAAGTAGGAAGTGGAAAAGCAGCAGCCAATCAGAATTTGCACCGGTAGTCGACAATTTTGGCTTTTTGTACTACTTATTACCAACGCGAGTTCTGATTGGCCATTGCTTTTCCGCTTTCTGCTTTTCCGTCAAAGTGTGAACGCGCCTTAAGACATATTTTATTCGCGACTTTTTAGAAAAAAATCTTTAACGCAACGAGAATTATTCATTGCACAATCAGGACTATCATTCTGTCACGACATATTATTTCTCATCGTTTTCCTTTATGAACGACTTCGTGCACAACACACATCCGCGTGATTTAGCGTCGACGGAGATATTCCGTCTAGTATTTCCGTTAAATACCCCAGTCGACAAAGAACCTTCCGCAACTCCCTCGAACTCCTTTATCCGTCATTTTCTTCCTCGCCTCGCACCGTCTATCCCCCATTTTTCGTTTCCCCGGCGACGTCGAATAAGGGAAGCGTCTCCTTCTCCTCTTGCTCCTCCACGTTCTCCTCTTTCTCCTCCTCTTCTTTCTCCTCCTTCTCAGTAAAAATGATGCGCACGCTCGAACCTTCGTTGTACCACCCCCTTTTCTATTTTCCAACCCTCTGCTTTCCCCCTTCCCAAGCCTTATTCTCCCATGCTTCTTCCTCCACATTTCCTTTTATGTGTCGACACGACACTTTCTCGTCGCTCTTTCGCCGCCAAGCATATTTTTGGATGATACACATCCACTTCGTTGCAGCACTCACAGATTTTGTCCCTTTTCTCCCACTGTGCACTGTTGCGAAATTCCCACGCAAGGCGACAAAAAGCTCCATTCTCGATTCGATGATTGGAATTTAACGGACAAGCACGTCACGTTTCACTTTTTTTCTGACACCACAAAGATATCCGGAAGAATATACCTTATTTTTTTTACTAGTTGTGTGAATACTCTGACTAGCCACAGAAATTCTCAAAAAATAGCGAAGAATATATTTTAATATAATGAAATAAGAATAATGTAGATACTTGGAAGATTTTTTAAGGATATTGAATATACGAAAGTAATAATTTTTTAAATGCTAAATTAAAGCTTTTTCCAATCTATTGATTTATCGATTCTTGAGATTGCAAATCTTCCAAGGTTTGGATTTTTGATCCTGTAACTTCATAAAAGAATGTTGGATTTTTAAGTTTAAACAGCATTTAAAATTAACATTTATTTAATTGTTTTATGCTAAATAATTCCAAAATGAACATCAGAAGTCCAATCAAACACTCTTCTCTTCAAAATAAATACTTCGCAAGTGATGAAAATAATTCTAGCCTAAAAATGCAATAAAAACAACATCCGATTTTATTGCATCAATTAGTAAATGGCGATCCACACGTTATCTTCCAAGTCAGCAATTTATCACGTTTCACGACACCCAGAGGATGTTTAGGGATAGATCCTAAAGGGAGTAGTCGTAGTGCAAGAGAGGAAGAGAGAGTGGTTCTTTAAAGTGAGTGCCCTGAAACGCTTAGAGCTAATCTAGTTATTGCACCTCGCTGTAACGTTCCTGTTGTACAAGTTGCTCATCCGAATATTGTCCCCTTTCCCTTTCGTCTTCGAGACTCTTCTGGAGTGAATGGTTCAAGCCTTTCGAGAATAATAGCAATTTTGTTTAAGATACACAAATCAAAATAAAAAAATAGTATAAACGATCAGTGGCGCTAAATAAAAAATTGATTCTTTATTTTAAAGAAAGACTTAAGTATAACATAAGTTACTTTTCACAACATACTATTGAAATAAATAAATAACAAAGGCCATCATTGATAAAGATAATGATTTGAATGATTTTAACGACTATAAGAAATTATTGTAAATTATTAATCCTGATATTTTTATAACAGAATTTTGATACTCTTGTCACAACAATTGCAATAAGATTCTATCTCAGTTTTATCCCAATCCTCCCCTAAACTGCCTCTGATATTGCGCTGTAAAAACGCATGCATGCGATGCAAATATCTTCGAGAAAGAAATTCACAAAGAGGGTGGAACGAAAGAGAAGTAGAGAGTATATAAACACACGAGAGAGAACGGTGAGGTGAGAGGGAATGTGGAGAAGAAGAGACTCGGGAGAAGCTTTCATCGTAATGAAGTATTTCTACCACTTGCCGAAGCCTTCAAGAGGGGGCACTAGCTTCTTTCGAGCGCGTTAAAGAAACGACTTGTCAGTTTTGCAATCCTCTCCGAAACAGAAGAGATCTTACCTGTTCTACGGTGCTTGAGATTAATCCGGTTTAACTGTTTCGCTAACATCATCTCTTGAATCCGTGACATTGTTCATGATATTTATCTTGAATAGTAATTACGATCCTCGCTCGAAAAAACAAATCATAGCATTCCTTGAAATTAATTCCGTGCTACATTAAAACTGAAAAAAAAATAGAAAGGTTCACTCTTCGTATGCTAACGAAACTGAGTCTTAAAACTTAAATCTGACGATATTTAAAATTCAATTACGTTTATCCTGTATGACATATTTGGATCCTATTTTCTATCATCCATATTACATTAATCTTATAATTTAATTTATAGCGATATCTATTATGATGCTCAAGCATGAGATGTCGACGATCTCGCTTTTCAAAGACGCAAAGATCAAAGGAATTAACAGTTATATGCTATCATAATCGATCAAACTCGTTACCGCATAATTTTCAGCTGATGAAAACAGATCTGATCACATCTAAGCAAGGAAGTTTCATACTTTCAAGATTTATGAAAAGGAAAATCGCGAAAAACCTCGTCATTTCACTTATAGAATTGTATGAATATAATGACTTTCATTGCCATATATTATTATTATTATTTTATATATATATGTACGTAATATATATACGTAATATATACATAGCACAAAACATGTCGGCGTTCCCCTTCACACGGTCGTGTGCGCGTGATTAAAAATGATCGTCCCTGAGCGAGTTTAAAGCTCCCGCTCTCTTAAAAGCTTTCCATCACTACTACTTTGAACCACCCACTGGCTCTTTCTGTCACAAAGACGGAATTCTCTGCTCCATGCTCCACTTCGAGACTTATACTCGAAATCTGTTTCCTATGAGAATTCTGCGACAAACTTCACACGAAAAGGGTTGGAAAAGATTAAGGAGAAACAGGAGTGCAGTCGTGTAAAATTCTAGAGTTTCCTTTATATGTATACACTTAACATTTCAAGACATCGCTAATTATGAGCGATTAAAGGCAAGGAGTTTTGAGTTATTCCATGTTCATATTGTGCATTTCATTAATGACAAGTGTACTAATAACATCGGATATGTCCATCCATGATTTACATAAGTAATTAAAAAAAATTTTCTTTATTTGTAAAGTCCTATGTTAAATTGTATTTTGTTTCCTATTTTAAATTGTAAAATATTAACATCATTGCATTATTTTCATTACTTCAGAAAACTTGGAAACTTAATGGACATCATGTGGATGTATATTATACTTTGTAAAAATAAATTCGAAGAAAAAGAGATGCGCTGAATGATATGTAAATCATTTAGTCTCGATGCTACTATCGGTAATTGAATAGAAGATCGCGAAAAACTTGCTAAAATTACGAAATTAAATCGTCTTCATAGTCATATATAATATTATGTTATTAACTTCTTTATACTGTATATCTTGTCTGAAATTCTTTGATATTTTTCTTAACTCTGTGTCTATTCCTTATTCATCTTTCACTAAATTCCTTGATTTGCACCCTTAGTCTTTCATTTACATATTGTCAAAATGTTTTATGTCTTCTCTATCTTTTTCATCATATTCTCATTATCTTTCAAAAACTTCTCATTTCTTGTTATCTCTTGTTATTTCTCTATGCTGATATAGTATATATTCCTGTTCTTAACCAATAATTTAAACTTATTCAACGCATTCAATATTCATGTCTTCGTTTTTCTTATGGCGTTTGTAACACAGTCACATATTTTCATAGTATATATTCTGAATGGCTTAAAATTTTAGTTCTGCTTCGTCTATGTCGTTTATGTATTTTGTCTTCTCCGTTTTAATGTTTCTCTTTACCCGAAGTGCCTCGGGCACTCTAACATCGAACTTTTTCCCCCAACACCTCAAACATCTGTTATGACGACCATGTCATATTCATATTCTTTCCTCTACATCTTTTTTGCTGTCTTTTCCTACACAGATGTCAAATATTTTAATATTCCACCTTCTTCTAGCATCAAATCTTCATATTCTCTATTTTTTTTTCACATTGTGATTCCCCGTTTTATTTTCTTACTAAAAATTGTTCTGCATTTCACACAGGACATTATCCAATCGTTACACGTCGTTTAACAAATGTTTTGCTGATAAAATTGGCATATTTTTCATTTTGAAGATGTTTTCGTCGACATCAAATTCATATATTTAAAAAATATTATTTATAACGTCCACTCAATAAAACGTTCGAACATAGCACAACTTATTTTCGATTCACCATTTCGATTCATCATATAGATTCATCATGTTAAAGAAGATTAAAATCACGTGTTCTCTTCTTGTGTAAAAAAAGATATTATAAAAAATAATGCTTTAATATTTGATGGAATAAAAAGACGAATTACTTAAACTATCATTCACAAACTGTTTGACTATCTAATATTAGTTAAATTTTTACATTTCATTTCTAATTAATAATACTCAAAATATAAAGAAATCCTCTCCTGAGATTTATAGTGATGTAATACTTGATGATTTCATTTTATGGGTTCAAAATAAATTAATATTTTACTACACATATAATTATTATATATAATAAAATTATGAAAAAGTAAATTAAAATTATCACTACAAAAAGAAAATACAAACATTATGCTATACTCTCGTAAAGTGCCCATTAGGTCGGCTACCATGTTAAATAATACGTATGCCTTAGAGGTATCTTTTTAATTGGCACGAAACGACACTGGTAACAAGAATAACAGCGCCATTGTTTTGCGCCGTAAGAAAAGGCTATTAACATGGCACGCGAAGAGGGCTCGAAATAAGATTTCCTTTTAATTGTGTCGCTTTAACAACTTAATTATATCTCACGTTAACAAATGAATGTATTTAATGAAATCTAACATCATTATCGAATATATATAATCATTATCTCTTTTCAATTCTAGAATTGAAAAGAAATGAGAAACAAGTTGAACCTCGGTTAAGAGTTAACCATGAGTTGTACACTGAGAGAAAGAAATAACCATAATTTAACTATAATTTATAGTCATTTTTTGGGACAATCATAAATTTATAATTGTTTTGATCATATGAATTATAGTAATTTGAACACTGAATTATGATCATAAGGATCATAATATGTCTTCATTCAACTGATTGTAAGGTTATCTTACACATGAATTATATTTGCTATAAAATATTGTTGTTGTAACTATACATAAGGTTATTGTTTAACTAACATTATAGCAATAATAACTATAAAAATGATGCTACTAATCATAATTGTTTACCGTGCAATTATAGTCACAAATACAAAATACTGTTCTCTCAGTGTGAAACTGGGCCTTAGTAAAACACACGGTCTCGAGCTTGTGCAAATTGTAGACAAAAACAGTTGAATCTAACTTGTCAGAATAAAAAAGGGACATGCGTTCAGCTGAGTTATGACATCATAAACGAGAATTATCTAGGAGTTTTAGTGTAAATGGAAAGCAACTAAATTTATTCACCTGAGATTTTATACAAGAGTAATTTATTATATTTATACTGACGCAATTAATCCTGTTTATTATCAAATTCTCCTTACAAATTTTGTATTATTCAATTATAATTTAAAAGAAGGTATGTACAAATGAGAATAATATCACTCTCCGTGACATGCTTTTATCACGTCGGCAAGCCGACGAATCGCAAAGCATGGTCTTCTCTCATATTCGCTTTCACAACATGGCAGAGCCAATTACAGAATAATCAGAATTGGCCGATGTCTACTTAAAGAGAAGATCTCTAGATTTTCCTTTTGTTCTTTAGTGAGAAGGCGAGAAACAAATTTCGCTGAAATATGTAGGACAAGTTGAGTTCTCTGGCAATTTCCCATATTTTTAAGCCTTTCCTATATTCTTTATTATTCATCGTTTCTGTTCATTGATGGCCCTTTGTGTGTTACAATCATTCATTGTATAATATATTACTATTCATCGCCATTGAATCTGCTATTTTCAATTCAACAATTGTGATTACAGTAGTAGTCAGAGACTTACAAAACCACCAAATATTGATTTTCATGTACGGATTCGCCATTTTAAATTGCACATTTTTTACTTCAGATTTGAAATCAGTGATCAAAAAAGACTACATAACATGCTCCTATATCGGCTCACGTATCAAACTTATGTATCAAACTGGAGAAGATATCGCGCACTATAGGTGACATATGGACTGCTTTGGCGCTTTAAATTCAATAACTTCTGAACAAATGGTCGGAAATTAGTTTTTCAAAAAAGGATTTAAACTAGAAACATATACAGCTATAAATATAAATTGCCAGATATTTTTTACGATTTTTTTTTTCGAATTATTTGATTTTATATTTCAAAATTTGTCAATTTTTTTTTTACGATTTTTTCAGTTTTTTGTTTGCGGTTTCCATAAAACATTTATATAAGCATCGAAAAAATATTTCTAGTATTGTTGGAACATTTCTAAATTAAATACAGTGAAACAGGCTTTGATATCATTTTTGTTTAGCTGGAAAAAATTAATAAAAAAGTTATTTCCAAAAAAAACTGAGATTATTTTATGATTATTTAAAAAATGAAGGGTGACAGAAGAAAACAGACAACGTTTTCAGCTCATAAAAATCCTACAGAAACATCTTCCAAAACACAAGACCCTCCTCTAAATTTTGTCGGTCTGTGTTAAAAAGATTAACAGTAGAGTTTACAATCGATTTTATTAAATAATTATTTCAATATAAAAAAGAGAGGCTATCAGCGATTAATGAGTTTAAGGGATCAGATTAGCAAAATGCCACGCTATTATTTAATTTTGCATAATTCAAAATGTATACAGCCAAATAAGATATTAAATAGCAAATAACACACAAATATACATTCATGATAATATGCTTAAGTTTAAGAAGTAATATTAAGTGCTGAAATGTGTACTTTAAAAACATTTCAAAATGCTTGAGGTAAAAATGCATTATAAATGCTGCTTATTATGTATATTAGCTTATTAGAGTCATAGTATAACAGCAAACTACTGAACAAATATAATTCCATAAGTAATCACCAGAATTCACGGAGATATTAAGAGAGGAACCATTATACTTACACTGGTCATAATATCATCTTCTCCGCCTCTACGTTTCTCTATCACAGAATTAAATAAATATTCTTTTAATCATACATCATTCTAACGATGACATCATTCTAATGATGACAACTAATTAGTAGAATAAAACGTTATTTACTGCCTATAATAATGTTTTATTCGGCGGCGTATTTTTAATACATTGAACGTATTTTCTCACGTAATCCTGACAACGCAAGATCGATTTCGGTGCTCCAAGTCGACGAGCCCCCGCGCTAACAGGAAATGCAGGAAACGTTTTCCAATTTCCACGTTTCATCATCGGGGACAAGTCCGGGAAGGGTTGGAGGGAGAGACCGATCGATTGGCGGTGCAATAGCTGCATCGCCACCCCTTCATCTTCCGTTTTCAACACTTCAAATCGTAATTCTTTTTCCTCCAAAATCAATGCGAGATGTATTAACGCAAGACACATTAAGTTAAATCACTAAAATAAAGTCGAAACCATTTCTTCAGAGATCAGAAAAAAATATAATAAAATATTCCAAATATAATCGACGAGCCAATCGACATATTTTTTATCACATCCCTTTATCATCATGTCACAGAAACGAGGGTGACGTCACGGCCATGCCATCCTGCTCTCCTTCCTTTTCCTTCTTCGTCTCTATCTTTTCCTCGCCACCTCCATTCCCCCCGTCCATTAATTAACAGGCTTTGTACTTTTAAACGATGTTAAATAAACGGTATTGTTCACGGGGAAAGGACTGAAAAGCGGGCGCCATTGTGCTTTAAGCTCGCTCCTCGTCCTCGTCCTCGTCGTCGTCGTCGTCATCGTCGTCGTCGTCGTCGTCGTCGGCAGTAGAAAGAAGGAAAGAGAGGCTGAAGGAGTATTGCCCGCGAATGCCAACTTACTAATACCATCAGTGCTGAGAAGTCTTTGTTCTAAACAAATACGTCGAATACCTCGTCACCCCCGCCGATCATCCCACCGCCCCTCTCTTGTTCGACCGTGCCACCTGCCTTTCAGACGGGAAAACATGAATCGATTGGATAAGCCATAATATAAATAGAGAACAGGGCTACCCCCTTCGCGGGACCGGAAGTCGCTTCGGCTTTTTGATTCCATACACAAATCTACGCGACCTATGAATCATCAACTCTGCTAGGTTGCTATTTCTGAAATAATGGACATGTTTTTCTAGGAAATGACTATCTTTCTACATATATTTCAAAAGATTATGTTTACATTAAATTAAATAAAAATGTCATTTAATAATATCAAAAATATTACAGTAAAGTTTCGCATTTTACCCTATCAATACTGATGACATCATAATCAAGCAAGATAAAGAAACGCCAAATATCTAAGGAATTCCGGAGAAAATATACGTTTCAAGAAGTTTTATTTATTAAGAATAGCAGTTCGATCCCGGCACGGGCTGTGTTATCAGTTCGCTATTGTCTCGAAAGACACAACGTCGGATTCTCATCCAGCGTTTGCCGATACCTTTCTTCGGAGTTCATTGTGCGCTACCACGTATCCGTATTGTCCAACAGCCGACGTGCTCTGTTGTTGTTAGCAGGCAGTAACAACAACAGGAGGAGCAAGGGATTTGTGGGGTTCGCTGTGAATCCTCGGCACCCTGCGCTCTTATCAGTTTCTCTCTATTGCTTTTCTCCTCTCCTCTTTTATTTTTCTTTTTTTTTTGATCTTTTAGGTTCACAAAATGATTGTCTGAAAGTGATAGTAATTCGCTAATTTCTAAAAAGTTTAGGCTCTCTACTTATACAATCTTACTTAAATTATTCAAGTTATTTTAAAAATTTTATTTAAGTTTTATTTTTTTCTTTCCCTATTTTTCTATATCGAAAATTTTTATCTCGTCCGAATGAAACTTTGTATTCTATCGGCCGTTCAGAATATTACTTCGCTTTCTTTCCTTTCTTCCGGCAACTTTTTTATTCGTGTCCGGTAATCCTGACCAAAGCTATATGAAAGGAAAGATATTAAAGTCCTCATGCGAAACTTGGAGAGTACGAAAAAGTCGCTCTCTTGACAACTTCACGACCGGTTCATCCTGAACAAATCCCGAATTAAAACCTCGAATTGAGCCATTTCGTTTGACAATAATAACAACAAATTTTCTTCGTGGATTCCTATTTCCAAGATAATCAACATCGGCGCTTCTCGTGTTATTTACGTTTTCAAACTTTTTTTTAATAAGACTTGGATATTTCTTAAAAGGTCTTTCTAAGAAAAAAAATTATTCTAAGGGTGTAAATTTAATGAAACTCAAACCAGATATTCTGGATTCCGTATTCGATCTTGTTATAGCAATCCTTTTGCTACCAAATTTCTCAACAAAATCAGTCTCCAGTAAACAGCTGTGAGCTGTTCGTAGCATCGCGACGCCGACGTCTCACCGTGGCGGCCATTGTTGGCAGCGTCGCAGTGCAAATCCCGGGCGCATTGTACCGCCGTTGCATCAGCCTCGGCGTCGGGGTAGGTATCGCACCTCGCTACCAGCGGGTTCCGCTTCCAGAATGCCAGAACCGGGGCTTCGCGCTTTGTGCGCGCCTCGGCGGCCGACAACAAGTGGTAATTAATTCTGTGCAAAACAATCAGCCCGCTAGCTAGTGGAGGGAGACGCAGAGAATGGCGAAGGGGTTAAAAACGATTCGCGATTTATTCCTTCCATCCCTCCGTCCCTGAGGCCCGCCGGGAAATCCCAAAAGCGTTTGAACGCGAATCGCAATAGTATGTGAACGTGTGAAACGCAACGGGAAAAGCAATAATTAATCGTATAATGATAATTTTAAACTTACTACTGAATTTGTTTCTCGCAATTATATCATATATTATAATTAATAATAAATAGTAATTAATATATGCTCGAAAGTATCAATATTTGAGAATCAATTCTAGAAATTTAAATAAATATTCAAAAAGAGTTTAAGTTTATAGCGATGCATTAAATCCCGAAAAAATTAACACTTTGTATTATTTTATCAGTTGACGAAAAATAAAATTGCGTCTAATCATAAAAAAGAAAGTGAACGAGAAAATTTAGGTAATAAATTAATATAAATATATAAACTTAAGATAATGCATAATGATATAATGATGTGTAAAGATAATGTTACAATAATACAAATTTTGTTAATTTGGACTACCGATATTATTGTAACATTCTTTATACTATTGTATCATTAATCTTCATTACATTAAAATTTACTTGCATTAAGATGCTTAAATTTTCTCATTCGCTTCCTTTTTTTAAGGTGGAAGTGATTTTTCGTTAATTGATACGTTAATTGGTAATACACAGTACCAACTTTCTCAATATTCTTAATATGCATACCATAAATGATCTCTCTTTTCTTAAATATTTATCATTTAAATTGCTAGAATCACAGAAGTTCAGAACAACAGAAGTTCTCAAATATTGACTTCTAAACATGTTAATTATTGTTTACTATTAATTACAATATACTGAATGCAGTTCAGCATATTGTATACTGCACTTAACTTAACCTAACCTAACCAGAAAAAAATTAGTAAAATGAAACAAATTATCCAATTAATTAATTATTTAATATAAGAAGTCTGTTTTTGCTGCTCTCTGAACTGGTGCAATAAGCTGAAGTGAAATAAACGTATATTTGTTTCACTTCAACTTATTGCACTGTGTGTACCAGTTCAGAAAGTGAAGTAATAAAAAACAGACCTAAGAATTCAGAATTACGTTTGCAGAGTGATTGTTTCATCTACATATGTAAATAAATATGTGACCGCAAAAAATGTAAGTATCTCATGATACTTTTTACTGAAAAATTTAATTAAAAGTATAAAAATATTAGGTGTTGGAATTAATTCGTAGCGTTTTTAATGAAAGAATGTTATTTATTTCACATGAGCATTAAAAAATACATTAATGAAAGTACTTCCCATCACTTGTAAAACGCTACGAATTAATTCCAACACCTAATATTATATTTAAATTATCCAGTAGAAGTGAACAATTTAATAATAAAATATGATAATTTATATAAAAACAATCTAAATGATGTCTTAATGATCTTTAATATATATGTATATATATATTTTTTTCATAAATGTTTAATTTTAAACATGCGTGCTGTCTAGCAATTAAGAAGATACAACTTGGCAACTGAGAAACTCAGTTCACTTCGGACTATACACGGAAAAAATGCTTTGGTTGCAACAACCGAAAATATATGACAGTTATTATAACCAAAAAATATATATGGGCACTTTTGATTATGGCAATCATAATCACTTTTTCCATGTATGCATCAATAATTTAGTAAAAAAATCATGTCTCTCTCTTTGACTTTGTACAAGCAATTTCGCAAATGTTGGTTGACATGGCTTCTATACTGCATTTTTTTTTTAATATTAGAAGTTCCATCATATAAATAGATATCATAGCAAGGGAATGCCTCCGAAACGAAGATCTAACTATCTACTTAATCTTAAATAGATATAAACATGGTGTGAAAAGAAAGGTGATCTATTGCGTATAATAGCGAAGATTCAGTGACCAATCATTGCAGAAATTGAGCTCATTTAATTAATTGAGCGCTTTGATCTATCATGTCAGAGGTCCTGGATTTGATCTTGGAACAAAAATATTTGCGCTCATGTCTTCTCTCGGAGAAGGCTAATAACCTCTCGAGAGTGTCTTTGATAGAGTCCTCCCCCCTGAAAGAAATACCTCCTGCCCATAGAAATCGAAAAATCCGTCATTCGGAGCCGAGAAAATTGTAGGTCTCATATGTGGCAATTATCGAATAATCAACGTACCACAAGCATATAAAAAAGGTACAGACCAGAGATAAAAAGAAGAAAAAGAAGAAGAAAAAGAAGAAGAAGAAGAAGAAAAATCTTTGATTTCTTTTTATCACATAAAATTAAAAAGTAACATAAATTTCAAATATTACAACAATCTATTAATTATTATGAACATTGCCCATCTACATATGGAATTGTTATGCGTCTTTCCTGATCGTGATATACATACACATAAATCATAACACAAAAATTATTACAGGTGCAGAATGGAAGCTCCTTACGGAGGATGAGAAACGCCCGTTCATCGATCAAGCGAAGAGGTTACGTGCACAACACATGAAGGAACATCCTGATTATAAGTACAGACCGCGAAGGAAACCCAAAACTTTGCGAAAAGAAGGCTATCCTTATAGTATTCCGTACCCAAGTGTTCCCATGGACGCTCTTCGAGCAGGTAATTATTTTTAATATTAATCTTATTATATAAAATGTCCAGTAATGATTGCATGATTTGCTAGTAGATAGATTAAATCTTGTTTTAACAATCAAATAACAATCTCTTCTATTACTTTCCGAGATATTATAATTAAAGTTTAACCATGTCTAACCTACGTTGGGAGTTAGCGATTCGTTCTCGTTGAGACGAAACGAGACTTAAATCTCATATCGATTAGTTTCGACAAAGACAATCTCGTCTCGGTCTCAGTCTCGAGTAGAGACTCTCGATAATCGTAATAAGTGTTTTTTCAATTTCTTCTATAGTCTATGCGATTAAACTTTATATATATAATTATTCACTATTTCATTAATTAAACTTTCAAATTTTTTATATTAATTTTTTATATTAATTTGTGTACTAGTAATTTATATTTTTTTTAAATATCTAAAGGATATTTTAAAAGATATTTTTTTAATGATTTTATTTCAAGTGGTTCTCATTATTACAGATAAATACATTATTGAGATCATTTATCATTAAATAATCAATACAAAATTTAATAATTATATACACGCAATATTTTTCTTAATTTGCTTCTTTTTATATCAAATTAATAAAAATTTCTTTTAATAACAACAATTATAATATTTTACATATTGGAAGTTATATATATATATTAGGTGTTGGAATTAATTCGTAGCGTTTTACAAGTGATGGGAAGTACTTTCATTAATGTATTTTTTAATGCTCATGTGAAATAAATAACATTCTTTCATTAAAAACGCTACGAATTAATTCCAACACCTAATATATCTTCATATTCCAAAATTCGAGAGTCCCGACGAGAGTATCAGTATCATCGATAAAACAAATTTGCTCAAGAGAATGAACTTTCTATAAATATACCAGGTTGATCAAAAAGTTTCCGGAAGAGACCACCAGGTGATGCTCTGAGTCAGTTGATTTGAGTTCTTTTTTTTTGGCTAGGTTGCCACATCTATCATTGACATTTCCATCAAATTTTATCGCCATAGCTTGACATTTGTAAAAATTACGCCGTCTTGAGTACATCTACCTCTGCGCGTGTTTTCGATTTTTTACAGTTTTAAAAATGGAGTTGAATTTGCAACAACGAGTTTGCAACAATGAATACCATCCAACAGCCATCGAATTCACCCGATATGGCTCCCTGCGATTTTTTTCTGTTCGATCGAGTCAAAAAACCTGCGGGAAACGCGTTTTAATAGCCGAAAGGAGGTAATGGAAAAATCGAAGACGGCTCTGATGGCTATACCAATAATAGAGTTCCAGAAATGTTTCGAGAGCTGGATCAAGCGCTGGCATAAGTGCGTTGCAGTCGCTGGAGAGTACTTTGAAGGGGACAATATCACTTTTGATGAATAAACTTGTATTTTGAATTTTCTGAATGAATTCCGGAAACTTTTTGATCAAGCTATTAAGGTCAAGATCATCAAACTATAAGTTTTTTTTTCTAAAGAATTACGTACACATTTTATCTTACGAGATTGCTCTTACTCAAATCTAGATTGTGTCATCACCCTTTTTATTATTTTAAACAAAACTATTTTTTATAACATTGATATAAGAAAAATACATTAAATTTCTTTCAATAACATCAATTAAGTCTCAGTATTGCTATAAGAAAAAAAACTTATAATTATTGAAGAAACTTTATTAAAAATGTCGAAATGTGACATATTATCTCTTAAAATTAACACTTTTTTTTTGTTTGAACTAATTACTAAAAACCTCGTTTTCAATGACTTTTATCTTTAACTTTCTTATCAAAATTGATTTAACGATTTGCTTTGAGTATCATATTGCCATACTGAAAATATAACATGAAATAGAGCACGAGCTTTTTTTTAACATTTTCTTACAGAAAAAGAGTTTATAATGAGAAAATGATTTAATTTAACATCTTATTTCAATTGACAATATATTTTTTATGCAAAAATTAGCTTTTATTTTTGTCTTTTTTTCAATACCTATATGTATCTTCTTGAAGTTGATAGAAGTCACTTCGTTGCATCACAGTGCAGCGAAGTGGCATATGAAAGTGTTGTTGCAAATATTGTACTTCCCACAGTTGTGTAAACACTCGTGGTGAACATTTGCGACTATACTGACGTCATGTCTGGTTAGTTTATTGTAACAATTGGGCGGACATAATGGAAACGAGCTCGCGTGTAAAAGCGATGGAAGAACACAGAAAACACACGGTTACCAATTTGTTTAATTAATACAGGATGAAGGCGCGAACGCATTATGCACGGTGAACGCGGCGATTTGTAATTTAATAATTGCAATCTTTCTGTGACACCGTGACAAAGAACCGCATACGAACGGGTTACGCCTGCATTACGTGATAATACGCGCATGTTTTTCATGTAAACAATCTCGCCATCCACTTATTTATTTGTAGTCCGAAAGTGTATGGATAATTGCATTGTTAAAAGTAACGAGTGTTTATACAAGATATTTTATAAATATTGCCACGTTTGAATTAGTCGTCCAATTTGTAGTTAGACCATACGCTACATTGTAATTGTTTAAGGCAGCTCACTGTGTGTGGCGTTAAAATATTAATTAATTGTTTAAATCAGACTGTTATAGTCGTCGTTGATTTGCATCTCTTACAAATTATATCACTGGTATTATCACGTTTTCATTATTACGTATAATTAAATTATATCCCGAATAAAATAAATAAACAGATTTCGCGGGAACAGATAAATCATTAGTCTGACATATATTCTGTGAGTTTTTAGACAATTCAAGTCACACAAGTGACCAAATTGTCATCAAACAATGCATCGAACAGCATATCGATAATTTACTCTTACAATCAACCGTCTTACAATCAACTCCGTTGATTCATGGTGCAGCTGAAGATGCAACTTTTAGCGATCAATAATTAATTAATAACTTGCAATTAATATTTTATTAATTTAAACTCCAGTATTTATATTAGCTCGATAATCTGCTTCCAAAGATCATAAAAAAATCCTTTTATTGATTTTATGTATAATTATATTGGTCTTTATTTATTTCTTTAAATATAATTCAAATTATTTTCATGAATATTTTGATTTCATTGCGCTAAAAATCATTCCATGAGTACTTTCAACTTAATTGCTGTTGTTTCTATGTAATATATTACAAAACAAAGTGTTTCAAAAAAATTTATATTTATATTCAGAAACGTATTTCTTAATAAACTCAGGTTGTTGTCTCTTCTATAATTCTATAATTCTTACTATAATTGTGTTCATGTATATAAAGTATGTATTAAATTAAAAGTACAGACGTTTCAACCCTTGATATTGGATGCTCTTCAATGCATGAATATAATTATTTACATTACATGCGCAATAATAAATAAAAATTACAAAATACAATAAATAAGATTAGTTAATTCAGATACTTAATACTAATCAATACATGAGTATATGATCGCTAAACTTCATGAAAATGTAAAGTTTAATTTAAAAGAATAATTTAATATTAAAGATAAAGATTATACAACGGAAAAGAATGAAATTATTTTATTCATTGCCATAGGACAATTATTTCGTAATACTCATACTCCGTGTTTCAGAAAGAGAGAGAGATTTAATTTGTTCAGTAATAACCATACAACTCTCGTTATTGCAAGTTATCGCAAGATCTCAATTATAATTGAAATATTTACATATATGTATTATATATTCATGTATGAACTACAAAGAGTCAATACTGGCTTCCAAAATGGCATTCTTCTCTTATTTATGTTAAAACATTTTCATTAGTTCACGATTTTCAAATAGTTAGATATTTAAATTGTTTATCTCATTTTAAACTATTTTTCCTACGTAAGTTTTATTTCAAAATCATAAAGGTTCAGTACATATTGACAAAAATTATTACTGAAAAAATAGAAAATCAGATAAGTCAAGCAATTCAAGTAAATGATAAAATTCATCAATAAATACACTTCTGTACAAACCTAGGGAAACATCCTATTATATATACGATGAAAGCAATATCTATTGTGCAAAGTAATGGAATACTTTTATTACCACGGTTTCCTTACCGCTATTGTACATCCAGCGTGGAAACGATGGCGTTCGAATATTCATGCCACATTATATTACGCACCAGTATCCACATAGCGTAATTTATCGTCGTTATGTAATTCGTGCCCGCGTAGGCGAGTTTACGGATATCCTTCGCGAGCGCCTTTCCGTTTGAGAAATTATTAATTCCGACACTGGTGATATCGCGATTAAGGCCGGAATTTATCCTGACGCCCACGCATTCTCGCGGCTAAAAGCGATCGGTAATCTCCAATTTATCGGACACGTGGAGACTCTCTTGTCCTCCGTTTATATCTCCTTCGCGTTTCGATCGTCTCCCCCTTTTTTTTAGATATCCTTTCTTCACAAGTTTCTATTCAAGTTTGGATTGAAATTCCTGCATAGTTTAGATACTCCTAAACGGAGAATATATAAAGTGAAATGCATTTTTAAGATACACATATTTTTAAAAATTTGTAAAATTTTATTATTTATTTAAATTTTTTACGGAAATTTTTTTCAAATTAAAGATGTAAATCATATTTGATATAACCATCAAAATTATTTTATTATCATTATATAACTGTAATATAATTTTACTTAATTTTTTAGTTATTATTTTATGTTTTCGCAAAAGAAATTAAAACTAAGAAGAGCTAATGTGAGATACTACAGTTATTCGTGTATAATATAATATATGTAAAATATATTAGGTGTAGTAAAAAAAAATCCATTATTTTTCCAATAGATCACGCGTAGACGAGATACAGATTACTAAAGCCATCTATTGAAAAAATAATGGATTTCTTTTTACTACACCTAATATAAATTATATAAAATATATAAAATATATAAATATTATTGAAGTTAAGACTCACATTAGAGATGAATCAGTCGATGAGGTGATGCCTTTTGGAGCCAAACACCGTCGAATGTCAATGTGCAATAAGATTTATTTATTCCAATATCTTAGACATATGTTTCAATCCAATTTCGGAACCTTCTCAATGTAACTTGATGAATGAATTCGTTCAAGTTACATTGAAAAGAATCCAAAGCTAGATCGAAACGTGTATGTCTAAGATATCAGAATAAATAAATCGTATGTAAAGTATGTATTAAATTAAAAGTACAGACGTTTCAACTCTTGGTATTGGATCCTCTTCAGTGCATGAATATAATTATTTATATTACAATAATAAATAAAAATTACAAAATACAATAAATAAGTTAACTTAAATACCTAATATTAATCAATGCATGAATATATGATGCATGAATATAAACTTCACAAATTATAGAAAAATGAGTAAAAGCGTTAAGTCGTTAAATCATCATTAAACTGTTGTTAAAATTTAAAATCTTCATATCGTCTGTCATATTTTATCAGATATTCAAACTGTACGAATGTTAGAATTTTACACTAAAATAACGAGTCAAAAATTAAAATTAATAAAGTCATTATTAAATATATAAGTCAAACTTCACTAAAAACTTATATTGAAATCAAGTAACGATGATTTGTTACAATACGATGTGAATATAACGAGATGTTAGAACAATGTGAGATGTCAGTCTTCGCAAAGAGAATATTAACCCTTCATTGACATAACTTCATTGACAAAATAAAAAAAATTGAGTTTCAGAGAGTTGAGAACCACCCACAAAATTATTTTAACTCTCTGAAACTCAATTTTTTTTATTTTGTAGAACAAAATTATAATGTTTATAAAAAAATCTCCCAAATTTTTTAATTCCCAAAATAACCTACATTCAATATGCAATATCCTTTATCCAAAACCAACTTACAAACTAATTTTTTTTTTTCGAAGTATTATATCTGAACAACAATTCTGTAAATTTTTAACTTTTAATATTTAATTTTTTAAAAGTTACAATTTTTCAAAGTTAAGATTTTACTTTTAACTCATTTTTTCTCTATTCATTAAACTCAAGAATTTTTTTCATAAAAACTGTAATAAAATTTCAATCAAAAACAATTTGAATGTATTCTACAGACCTTGAAATTGACTCATAATTTTTTTCATATTGATTGAATTTTTTAAATAACTTCATTCTTATTTAAAAAATCCAATCAATATGAAAAAAATTATGAGTCAATTTCAAGGTCTGTAGAATACATTCAAATTTTTGATTGAAATTTTATTATCACCCAGTGTGTCAAAAAAGTGATCGAAAAAAGAGATGTTCAACGAAGGATTAAAAATGTGAAATGTGGCAAATAAATAAATAAAGTATAAATATAAATAGATACAAAGATAATAAAACATGGAAACATTAATCCTTCGTGACCAAATCGTAATACAAGGGATTCAATAAATCGGTATCATTTTGAAGATTTAGATCGTTTTTTTGTTTTTTAATAAAAATCGCCTCCGAAATTAATTTTTTATTAAAGCATTTTTTCTCAAAGAGCAATACGTTGCTCTAATTAAATTCATGGTTGTGCTCGATTCTATGTTCAGTGATGACAGACTATTGAATAGTATTTCTATTAATATGATTCTTGTGTTCATTTATTTTCGTTTTTAATAAGCGTTTTGTCTGACCAACGTAGAACGCGTCATGATTCTAAACAATTGATCTTATATGTCACATTAAAGGTAGAGCACTTAAGAATTATTGTTTATGGTATGTAGTATGTATTAGGTGTTGGAATTAATTCGTAGCGTTTTTTAATGAAAGAATGTTATTTATTTCACATGAGCATTAAAAAATACATTAATGAAAGTACTTCCCATCACTTGTAAAACGCTACGAATTAATTCCAACACCTAATAGTTTATGGTATGTAGTTTATGGTGTGCCAAGTAAATTCATGTATGCTAAAACTGTATGCTAAAACTTATATTTTCAACTCAATAATTGAGATTTACATGAAATTTCATTGTTGGATTATTTACCCTCTATATTATATGTATATACAATGTGTGTGTTCTTTGAATCTGAAAATGCTTTCCTTATTACATAGCACATAAAATTATAAATAGAATTCTATGAATTCTGATGCGAATTATACATTGCCTGAACGCATCTAAAATGAGCTCTATTATATTACTTACTTCCGGTTATTATTTTTGCTGAAGCAGCATATCTCTGCTAGAATATGCTAGTTTCATCTGAACATTTTTAAGAAAAAGGCAGAAACATGCTTTCACTTTTTCTCTTTGTCACACGGACATTATCACCAATTTCTTCCCCATGTTCTCTTTTCCTGGCGGTCTTTTCAGTTATTTCTGCCTCTCAATCGTATTTACTCAATGGCACGCGCATAAGACAAGTGTGTAGGTGGTTGGAATAAATTATCAGCTTAAGGTTGGAATACCGACTCGAATTTCCGCTCATGTACACGATTGTTCGTTCTTTAGGGATGTGAATTAAAGATATATTTTGGCCAGAAACTCGTCAAACGCAAAAAATCGCTAATTCTTATATTAATTAAAAATTATGATCGAAGAACAATAAATTGAACTAGAAAGAAATTGATAAGATAAAGAAATAATATTATGAATTAGATTGTCAGAAAAAATCAAATTTTTTAGATATAAAACTTTCTAAAACATTCAAATTAATTTTGCGTATTAATAGTTCGCGGAAAAGAAGTTGCAAAGAAAGAATTAGTGGAAAAAATGTTTTCCAAATTTCATAATTTATTATCGGTCAGACACGTTTCGGAGCGAATTATTTAATGGATGACGGATTTATGATCGCGAGTTATCCGCAAAGTCACGTGCTCTCAGCCCTCAGGCGTGACCGGTGAGCCGCGGACTTTTGCATAACTTCGCGGTAGCTTAAGACAATTCGATAAATAATGAATCAGCGACATGTTTATGCGCTCGCGTGTCTGTATTCAATGAATCTTCGAGCGAACACGATCTGCAAAGTACAACCCTACCGCGCCGAAGGGAATTATTCGAGGATTTATTCCGTGCACTCCTCATCCTTCCACCGCTTGACTTCCGCACCTCCGAGATATCAAGTCGATTTGTAACGATAAAATATACACATGCACTAAAATTGAAAACGAAGTTTTTCTAAAATCCCTGAAGATTGAAATGTAATCGAATGATGAATATTCTTTTCGGAATACATCAAACTTTCTTTCATTCGTTTTTTTTTTTACAAAGAAAGACAGGAAGGGAAAGAGAGAAAGAGAGAGAGAGAGAGAGAGTATTATCATTCTTAATCAATTAAATAAGAGTAAAACCGAAGAGGACAATCACTAAAAAAAATAGATGTACACCCGAACTTTTGACTTCAAAAACTTCAAGGATTGTTATGGATTTCATGAACTTCGCTGGATTTTGTCGGACTTCATAAAAGTCTTCAATTTTGAGGAATTCATCAGATTTCTGAGTTATACAACAGAATTCAAGAGTGATTATCCCATCTAATTCATCGGACTTTATTGGATTTCATCGGACTTTATCGGTGTACATCGGACTTTACCGAACTTCATTGGACTTCAAGGAATTAAACGAACTTCTGACGACATGTACACCGAACTTTGCCGAACTACATCAGACTTTACCAAAATTTACCAAACTTTATCAGACTTTGCCAAACTGTATCGGACTTTATCGAACTACATCAGACTTGACCAGACTTCATCGGATTTCGAGGAATTCATTGGACTTCTAACGGGTTGTATACCGGAATTCAAGAGTGATTACCCCATCGAATTTCCCATTAAGAGTGATTCTCTCTTCGGTAAAACCACAAATAGATGACAAGATTCTTACGGAAACTTACGTACCATTCAGATGTAGGTAATATAACGATCAAATGTTAATCACCTAAAGTTAAAAAAGAAATTTCATGTGTTCAACAAGTGACAAATAAAAGATATTTAAAAATATAATATTATTAAAAAAAAAGAATAAACAAATGTACAATCAAATCATCGCTTACATATCGCTGCCCATACGACGTATCTATTCTTTATTCTCGTGAAAAACTACGTAACCGCTTGAGTCGGCGAGTTTCGAAACACGAAGAGCTAGATGCGCTGAGCTGAGAAAACGACGTAGTACCGCAGAATCTTTTGTGTTTGTGTTTAAATTATTGTGCGACGAATTACGACAGAGACGGTCACGACGCGCGTAAAATATTTAGACTTAGTAATCAGACTCCGTCTCTCTCGCGCTTTCGTCCGGCATGGAAATTCAAAATTACGTAATCTAGTACGAGGCGCGAAACAATGAAGACAATAGCAACCCAGGAACGGCAAACAAATCTCTACAAACCGAGGGGACTCGAGCGTACCAAGCTTCATCTGTCCTCGAAATTTTGTCAGTGAAATGAAGGAGATAAGTCAAAATCGGCAGATGCCATAAACAGAACATGTCTAATTAACATCAATTAAACTGAAAAGACAGAGATCAAATTAAAAACTTCGATAAGACATATCGATGCGAAGCTATTAAAGTAAAAAAAAATTATTTGATATCTAGATAGACAAAAAGATATCTTTAAAAAATGTCGATCGTCTATTTTTTTCTAGTGCAACGCTCTCCGTTCAACCCCTATTTTAAAATCCCATGTACAAACATACAGGTATATCAGGTAATTAATATTTAAATTAGGCCAAAGTCATCAGCATCTTATTCATGAACATTGTGATTATTTTACAGGAATGGCCGGTAGCATGGGACAAGCTGCAATGGGTTCCTATTACACCCCCGCCGCGGCTTACGGCTCACTCTCGGCGGCTAGCATGGCTGCAGCCGCAGCAGCGGCTGCACAACAATCGGCTGCATCTGGTCTCATGTCTAGTCTCGGGTCAACTCCTCCGGTAAGTCAATAATTCTTTCGTGTGATCAACGTGTATGCTGCATGTCAATGCTACACTGCCTCTAGGCGTAAAAGAGATGTAGGTCAATTAAAAAGGAATAACAAATGTATATAGACATTATATACTTTTTAAACAAACTATGTAGTTTGAAAGTTGTTTTTACATTATATTTTTGGTGAACAATTTTTATATTAGTTTACATTAGTTTACAAAAGAATGCTTTTTTTAATTCAAAAAGATGTTTCTTATAGAAATTTTAATTTTTAAAATGCTGAGAACAAAATGCTGCAAGATAAATTTCATTGCCACATTAGATATTTCTGAAATAATTAATATACAAAAATGGCTTTTTTGGTATTTTGTTGTTATTTAATATTTGTTTATAAAAAGGGTTAACGTTATCTTAAAATCCTAATTAAAAGTCATGAATGTATAGTTCATCCTTTATAAAATATATCTTTTTAAATTTCATATCTTACTTTTTAATCATATTATTCAAATACAGAATTTTTCTAAGATATTAAATTTTTCTATAAAGTCATTATACTAATAATTTCTAAAATTGTTATGATTATTAATACACAGTATAATTTACCTTTATAGATTTCATTAAATGTATATGTACGTATATGCATATGTATACAGGATCAGAGTCATTGAACCAGCTTTTTACCCTATGAGAAAATTATCGACTGCACGCATGTTGTAATCCAACAGGTATGAAGTCGATAATTTTCTCATAGAATAAAAAATTGATTCAACGATTCTGGTTCACCCTGTATATGTAGGATAAGTTAAGGAAGAAAGCATACTTTTTGTTCATTACTTTTGCGAGATTTATTTTTCATTGTAATACCACTTGAACACGATTAGGCATAGAGAGATCGCGATGCGTGCGTGTGATGATAATCGGGAATGCTCGGACGGGTTCGGAGCCCGGCGAAGGAAGAGTGGGGAAAAGGAAAGCGCGGTAATCGAGAACGAGCAACCAAGCTCTATTATAACCTCAATTAATGAACAAAAGTTTAAGCGAATTGAGGCCTCTGCTCCTCGAGGAGGTTGTTCATTGGGTCAATTGATCCATTATTTCTACATGATACTGTGACTCTGTAGTTGAATTGGAAAACCTAAAAAGGGGAATCAGAAGAAGAAAAATGAACAAGTGAGCGTGTCATGGCGTGTATCACGTGTACGAAATCTTTTTGTTAACCTAAAAGTTAATTTACACTGTGTGTAATAAACGCCTCTCTTTATTCTCTACATCATCGCCGAAGCAGTCTAGAAGCCATTTAGCGAACGCAAGGAGGGCCAACCAAGTCTCAAGCTCTGTATGAAATATTTAGGGCCTTACAAAGTCAAGCGCGTCTTGCGCAACAATCGCAAGAATCGCACATCATCGGCTGCTGATATTATGAAACCGTGGACAAATTGTTTGGAGGATCCAGGAGACGAGGAAGACGACATCTGAGAGTAGATGTCGGTCGAATGGCCGAGTGTAGGATAAGTTAAAATAAGGAAGAGAGCGTATCTTTTATTTGTTTTTTTTTTTTTGCGAAATGTAGGCTTATTTTTCATTGTATCATTTGAACGCGATTACCGCCGCTTCTCTTCTTCCCGCTCTTTCTATATCGGGCTCCGAGTCCGCCCGAGCATTTCCGAATATCCCTACGCGCAGAGACATCGCAATACGTGCGCGTAGGGATATTCGAGAATGCTCGGGCGGACTCGGAGTCCGATATAGAAAGAGCGGGAAGAAGAGAAGCGGCGGTAGTCGAGGACAAGCAGGCGAGCGTGTCATGACGTGTATCGCGTGTACGAAATCTTTTGTTAACCTAAAAATTAATTTATGCTGCATATAGTACACCTCTCTTTATTCTCTACAACACGTCTCGTAAAATTAACCTAACCAAACCTAAAATACATATATCCATATGTATACACACTCACACAGAGTGTGAGATTCTCATTTTAATTGTCCTCGAATATTTAAAAGAAACGCATTTCTAAAGGAAACATGCTGCAGACAAAAGTTGTATGTGTATCCATAGCCACAAATGAAAAATTGTATACGACGTTATCGGAAAATTTGTTACCTTAGAAAAATTCTATATTTAAATCCTTCATGATTAAACATGATTGAAAAATGATAGAATATAATAGAAAACATGATAAAATATTGAGATAAAAAGAAAATGTATTTTATAAAGAATGAACTATATTTCATGACTTTTAATTGGAGTTTCAAGATGTTAATCTTCTTTTTAAAAGAATGCCAAATATCATTTTAAAAATCATCATTCTCTATTATCTTGGATACTTGACGTGCTGAAATTTGTTAGGTTATAGCATTGTTTTAATTTAACATTAAAAAATCTATAAGAAACATCTAGTCCAGTTTAGTCATTTTTTACTGTAAAATGATACACTTTTAGTGTAATCTTTTTTTGTACTGTCTTTTATTAGCCAAAATTTACACGTTCTCCTGATTAAATTTATGATTTTCATTTTGTGCATAGAGATTGTGACAAATGAAGAGATTTTTTTTGTGCAGACTGCACTTTCAGGTATGTTTTTTTTATAGTTTATTTATTTATTATTATTTTTTTGTTATGAATTAAAATTTATAAAATAATAACAAAAATTTTAATGTTTTTATATAAATACTTCAAATGTTCAAAAAGACTTATACAACATTTCATTGTAATTCACTGATTAGTTACAAATATTTAGAACAAATAGGTATTTTATTTATGGACAACTAATTTCTTATTAGTAATTTTCATCACAATGTAACTTTATACAAATCTTGAATACTTAAAATATTTTTAAAAAACTGAAATTTTTGTCATTATATATTTTATAATAATTTCCATACATTTCTATTAGAGCACAGATAAAAAAATATTTATTTTTGTATTTTTATGTGTGAAATTACTTTTGATCTGGATGATAAGCCGTCGCTAAATATTTCATCGAAATATTTCTACATCATCATATATAGGAAATAGGAAATAATTCATAACAGTCAAAGCTGGATCTTAAATAATTTCAAATGAATTTATATATATTGTATAATAATGTACATGTGGCAGACGCCGAGTCGAGCGACATCAAGATTTCAATCTTGATTTACCATCTCGTTTACTTATACATATACTTATGTATAAGTAAACATATACACACACACACACACACACATTCGAATAATCGCAAGTACCTATATACGTATATATTATATTATACATACATATATAATATATACCATATTTGTTATCATTTGAACCGCGCGCCGAATTTCTACATCAAAGACAAATGTATTGTACAGATGTAATTTCGACAGACATTTCAGCAGACATTAACCTGACGTTTTGCCCAATACGACAAAGTCACGACAATCACAAATCCATTTATCTTGAAGACAATTGGCGACTGGACGTATCGAGTTTGCGAGACAGATCGCTGGTCGCGTAAATACAGCAAAAGGATGAGAAAAAGAGAATTGCGCGCGCGCGTACGAAGAGAATTCAAAAAGGAGAAGGAAGGATGAGGGTGGAAACGCGGAAGGTATGTAACGAGAGAGGAGGATGAGTGTAGGTACGTTGCATTCGCTGTCGTAACAAAGGAGCCCCCGGGTGGCTTCGCAAACAGAAACCGGAGACCGTGGTCTGTGTATGAATTTCCGCAGCTGGCTACGGGAGACAAACAGATAGCTAGTTATTTCTGCATTCAACGGCTGAATGGCCGACGCGTCTGGAACGAGGCACCGGCGCGATACAAGCGACCATTATTGGCAAACATCGGCGGCGAGCGGCACGCTCGAAGAATTCCAGCGTTATCTTCGCCCGGCCGAGTTCGAGCTCTTCCTTTCTCTGTGGCGTATTAGCATCGCGAAAATATCTGATCGCAAAATCTTGAGGGAGAAAGAATTATTTTAGTTTTCAAATCAAACGATTAGAAGTCATTGTAAAGAAAAATCTTTCTTATTAATACAATCTATAACATGCTAGAGAAAAAGAAAGAAAGAGAGAAAGAAATATACAAGTTTGCAGATTATCGCCATGTTTTTATCCATTGCTAACGACAACGTTTCGTGAACCTTGCTGTTTACTTTATCAAGAGGAGCACTGATATATTGGAGAAAAGCGTTATCAGAGAAAGGAACAGAATATCATTACGTTGGTTTTTCTGGTTGAACTAGCACACTTTTAGAAATTAAAGTGAGATATTTGTGGTTGATATGATTGATATTAGTCGATTGGTCGATTGGTTGATATTGGTCGATTGGTTGATATAGTCGATTGGTTGATATTGGTCGAAAGACCAAAAAAAAAAATGGAGAAAAGAATTGGAGAAAGAGAGTTCTAGTGCATAAAACAGATCACCTTATTAAACATTTTCGGATAAATCCGCTCAACCTCAATTGCTTATTGTTAGACAGTAATATAAAAGACAGATTTAAGATAATGAAAATTAAAGTATAAGAATTTTTTTAAATTATATTCATGCATAATGTGTATGAATGTGCTCGCATATATACAATATATGAATGTTTATGTGCGTGACTAAGATGCCCAAAAATGAGCTAGAAACACACAAATCAGAATTATATCTTAAAAAGTAAATCCGCACAAGGCTTAAGTTTAAATTCCGTTATAATGTCAGCATAGATAAAAGTGAGATAGGGAAACGGAAAGAGAGAAAAAGAAATTTTTGTGAAGTGGTTAAAACTCTTTCAAGAAAAAACATGCTTGTAGTAATTGCTAAATTAAAAACTCTAAACAAAACCACGGTCATCTTTCTTTAAACTTAAGAGCCAAGATCAAACACAGAGTAGTTGGCTAATTGGCCTAACTATCTTAAGTTCGATTTAATAGAAATCAAATTTTTTTCAAGGTTTATATTAATAGTTTAATCATCTAATAAGAAGAAAAGAGAGTGTTAGTTAAATTATAATATTATAAATACAATCAGTTGAAATCAATTCTTATCGCCGATTATGGTAACTATTATATATATCCAAAAAATAAATTCATTGAAAATTATTTTGCTGATTCAATAAAGTTTAATTATTTTAACAAATCTTTATTTTACCAATGATCTAACAGAATCACGTTTCGAGATTCTCGCGAATGAAGCAAGTTTTCATAAAATGTTGAAGCGGCTGAAATATCGAGGGCTGCGGCACAATAGAGCAATGTGAGGGAGTTGACTTTCTTGCTCTCTGTGCTCGCCCACCGTCCCGAGGCCATTTGGAAAATAAAGTGCGCTCATTCTCCTTGGCTCATGACTTCGACGACACATGGCGCGAAAAGAGAATACCGGTCTTTTGTGACCCAAAACAGAGGCGAATAGTGTACGGTGTCATTGTCCTTTTTAACAGTGACATCGCGTTGGATAATTAAGTCTCTGACAATGACGGCATAGAATGAAAACGGAATGAACTATCACGACTATAACAAAGACGACTATAACAAATGAAAGAAACAAATGACATACATGTAGAACTATAAACATGTAGATATCTAAAATTAGACATAGTTACACACTATACATACTCTATTTACACTCATATATACAGGGTATATCTTAAAAAGCGCCCATTAATCATATAGCGCTATTCCTAATCAAAAACTAAGTCGAAAAGTCCTGAGCCATCTTATGATTTTCGCAATAGTTAACGTGATATTAATTTCTAAAGATTGTTAAATAAGCGGGTGAAATTGATACATAAGACAATTTTAAAATATCTTTCAGTGTTTTTGATGGAATATCTAAAAGATATCTTAAAGTTTTCTCATACGTCGATTTTGTACATTCTGCTCATTAGATAACTAAAAAAAAGTTGCGAAAATCGCAAAATGGTAGAGGAATTTTTACTCAATTTTTTATCAGAAATAACACTATATAATTAGTGAATACTTTTTAAGATACATCCAGTATTATAACAATTTTTTTAAAACTTTTGTATTTATGTATAATTTCTCCATTTCGAATAAATCGGAAAAACTTAAATAAGCCATATTAAAAAATAATTTAGGTAAATAATTATATGTTCATTTTGATCATTTCATCATTTAACTTATCTATAATCATATTGAAAAAAAGTTACTGAATTATTTCAAATGTTTTTATTTCTTTATTCTAAATTAATTCAAGAAATTTCTGGAGCATATAGCCGATTTAAAAAATTCAAAAATTCGCTATTGAATTAACCATTAAAGTTTGATCGAAAATTATGTTTCCGTTTAAGTTACGATCAGCTTTGACTAAAAATTAAAATTTCGGTTAAGTTTCGGTCGAAATTAGAAAGAGAGTTTTGGCAACGTACAGTCGAATTAATAAACATTTACCGATTAATAAACATTTATTACTTAAAGTTTATTTAATATAAAATATTTTCTCTTGATTTTCCATATTTTATTTAAAAAATATTTGTATTTCATATTTTGAAATTGCGTAATTATTGAAATATAATTGTGATCTTGCGGATAGTGTATAACATATCACAGATCGTGATAAAACAATTGTATTATTAGGATGATGATAATATGTCTAACTACTGTTTTAATAATTACATTATATTTATGAAGAAGAAATACATATACATTATATATATGATCTTTATACGTATATGTATATAACTTTTTCAGGATATGAAAGTTTTAGTTTTGGTTTCGACTGAAATTGACACATAATCAAATATTCGTTTTCTATTTTGACTAAAAAAGAATTTAAAAAATTGTTTCAATCGGACTCTATTAATCATCTAATAATCATCTAACGTTCAATTAATAAAATACATGTGTCGATTGTGATAATTGGAATCAAAGTCGCGATCAAGCCGACTTTTTATGCGAATATTTCAACGTCGCGCGATGAGAAGGAATTTTTTAATTTCTGGACGCGATTCGCGGATAGCAGCGAGTGGGGCTTTTGAAGCGAGAGAAGCTGAGCTGTAATCAATTGGTCGTAGCGGGCGGGAGAGACAGTCTTAGCATTACTAAGACTGGATGTAAATCATCTGGACAAAGCCGCTTAACGATCCGACAAAGGATCCCGCCACGGTCCTTCCTTCGTCCACGAATTATAGAATCGGGAATATGCGCGTTGCTTCCCGCCCTCTCCTTTTTCTTCTTTTACTTTTTCTTTTTTTTTTTTTTTTTAAGCACCGGTCTCTCGGGCCGGTCCCAGTTCAACTCGGTTCAACTTGCGGCAGCCTGGTCCAAACGTGCTTGGCCCAACGTGACGAAATTTATGACCATTGGCATCGTTGTCTTCGACGTAGAACAAATCTCCAGCCCAGGTCGCGACGCGGATCCACCGATTTCGCGATTTGTGCGCGCCGACCGAATCGAATGCGTTGAGTATCAAATTTGTCGCTTGCTCTTTTTGTTCGTCGCGATGATGCCGTATATTCAGTGTTCGCTTTTTCGAAAATCAACGTATACCAAAAAATCGACGAATTAATAGCAAACTAATAGCGGAGCACTTTAAATTTGTTTGAGATCTTCGAAAGTTCGCATCTTTTTGGAGAATTTTTCTAAACAGATCGATTTCCATTAATTAGATATATGTTCGGTCCGATTGCCACGGGATGTAAAAATCTAAAAATAATATTTGGATTGTCAGACGTTTCCCTGTTTTTGTTGTAGATACCGGTGGACTCGATGACCATGAAATATTCTATGGAGTCTGACAAATATCGCGCAGCCTATATGCCGCCCAGCACTCTGGCAATGAGCATGTATCCAGATCCTAAGTACTTGGATTCTTCTAATCCCAAAACTTATTTGGACCGTACTTACTTAGATGCGAAGGCATACTTCGAGCAGTCGAAGTTGTACATGGATCAGAAACCCACTATTGCAGAATACAATCGGCCGAACTACGAGCCCAACAAGCTCTACGAAGAATCCAGCCCAAGTAGTGTCATTGGCGGAAATGGACCCGCAAGATCACCGCCCGCAGAATCGCCAGACACAAGCAAGCAACACGAAAGAACAGAACAAGGCTCATCCAGTGCGAGTTCGACATCAACATCATCGGCCGCGAGTCCCGGTGCTTTGCCATATCCGTATCCCGCATCAGTCCAAGCTAGCGGCCTGCTGACTCCGCAGATGGCTCAATATGGTGGATACCAAATGGCACCGGCATCGGGAAATGAATCTTTTCGGCGACCGTTGGTCATCTTGTGACCCGATAGAGCGTAGCTCTGATCTATCTTCGAGGAGCAGTTGCTATGATGGCTACCGCAGACTCGACGGAACGAAATGACGAAAACGTAGACTTTTCCGGATCATCAGTCATGGTTCCGATGATCAGAAAAATGGATGATTCCTAGACATTTTAAAAAAGGATAATTTCTACATGTCTCTCTTGATTGTGGTGATTGTGAATTTAACGAGGCAAAAATATTAATATCATATGTATATATGATCAAATCATCGAGGAAAAAGATTTTTTAAATCAAAAAGTAAAAATTTTCCAACAACTCTATTTCCTCATTAGAAGGAAATGACTACCACGGATTTAACGATGTCTGCTCATGAGTACTAGTCATCAGTTTGGATATCTTGTTAGAATTATATCTCGAGTTTTTTCTTCTTTTTCTTTTATAGAAAAATTCTTGAAGAATCTGAAACGAGTCGAACAAAGACTTCATGAATCAATTAAACGAAATTTGAAAAAACAAAAAGAAGAAATCGCCGGTACTTTCTAAAACAGATCTAACAATTACAATATTATTGAAAAAAATTATTATAGAAGACATTCTTAATCCAACATCTGCCGTTCAAGACGATCGATCTGAAAGATTTTTATCGACTAAGAAAGATTAAGCATTTTCCTGACGGCAAGATATAATCAGTGTCACTCTAACAGCAGAATTAAACTGGCCAATGGACTACTTCAAAAAATGGAGATCGATAAAATGATAATCGTTATAGATGACAACGAAGACCGGAAGGACTTTCGCTGTGTGGTCGATTGACTAGTCTTGACTGAGACATATTAAGAACTGAGAACGTGTACATAGCTCCTGTGTAAATAGTGTAGTAAAAACTTGGCTTCTTCCGGGTTTCCGCGCGTGAATTCGCTTTCTTATGGTCGCTTTCGTCAGGAGCCTCGTAATCCTTGAAGAGAAAGCAGTACAAATGGAATCATGTGCGTGGTGTCCAAGAGATCTCATGTGAGTGAATGTTCGATTACGTGGGAAGAATTACGTGAAATGTAAGAATAATAATCTTTTTACTTTTTCGTTTTTTTCTTTTTTTTTCTTTAATATTAAGCGGTTTCGATATTTGTTAATATGAAATTTTATTTAACTTTTATTGCGCTAAGATAAATATATTGTTATTTTTGTAAAAGTTAACATTTACATTTTTGTAAAGGTTAGTAGCTGAATGTTATTACGATATTTATCGTCGTTAATTATAATCTGCTATTAATTTAGTATGATTTTTCTGTTTGAGCTCAATCAATCGATTTAATGTCAAAATCAAAGCAATCTCGCAAAAAAAAGAAATATTTATTATTTAATTTTTTAAATGAATATATATATTGAAATTTTGAAGTCCGTCATCTCGAAAAAAAGCATTTTCGCCTAACATTTACAGTTATTATTATGTAAATATCATCACAAGCTTCAATGATCTAAGTGATTAGACGCATGCGCTATTTAAGGAGATTCAGATCATGCCGTTATGGAGGTTAAATTATGATTGCAGGCATAATTTAAAATGATATATATCTATGTATTTTTCACAAATTGATTATTATTCTTTTATGATGATTATTACCAGTAGATTATTAATTTAATTTGTGATATTACATAATTCCAGCTTCATTCATAGCTTCAGAACATTAAGACTGTTTTTCAATACTGATCAATAATCAGTGCGCAGTTTGCTTGAACTGGAAATTGTAAGATTCATACAAAAATATTTTTAATCCTAATCGGTATTGGCTTCAAAATTTCTTTAAACTAATATCCAGTGTATTTTAGGTTAATATACCTTTACTTAAAGTTATACGTAATTGAACAATTTTTTTTTTGAAAGTCCGAAAAATAGAGTTGTGTAACTTAAAATTTTGTAAGATTCTAAAAAATATTTGTCATAAACATTTTTTTACAATGTAATTGAAGCATTCAGATCCACTGGATCTATGAATACCGATTAGGATTAAGGGGATCCTAAAGTAAAGCTCAAACTGCGATGGGATTGATTCAATAGGACTAACATCTATAGGTACAATTTACACGTCATCGACATCACTACATGCTATTATATCAATATCGCACGCACACATATACCTAAATTTTCGTAAAAAGTTTTTGTATCGAATTAGGAGAAATTAGGAATTATGTAAGTTGAATTTCACGTTGTTTCGTATAGCCTAGTAGTCTGAAACCTCCAATTTTTTTCGTAAGTATAGATTCAAAACTTTTATATCAAGCATCACAACTTGACAGCTACAGATGTCATATTGAACTAATTATAAGTAATGGTAAAGAATAATTTAATTTCAAAAATTTTTTCGTTATTGGTATAAAAATCTACGCACCAAATTAGTATTAGTGCGTATACTTTAATAAAAATTTCCAAGTCTGTAAAAGTAATACATACGAAAATTCTTTACGAAAATTATTGTATTTAATCAGTAAAACAGACGACTTTAGGATCTCCTTAAGTACCAAGACGCTTTGGTCGAACCATTTTCACTATTTTATAAAAATCACTTGTTGTATGACAAAGTGAAATAATTATTTTTTAAGAAGCTAACACTAGTTAGTAGCATCGAAAATTACTTTAAACTTAGGACTAGGTTTAAGATGTTCCTTATAGATTTTAGAATATGCTGAAAACGGTGCTGCAAGCCAAAAAATTCTGATACTCAAGTTTCCAGAATTTTTTGAGGTATAATATTTAAAAAAAAGCTTTCCTAATGATATTTCACATTTCTATTGTTAAAGAAGTAATCTTAAAATTCCGATTAGAAGTCATGAACCATCGTTATATTATAAAATACATTTATTTTTATGTTGACAATTTCAATCCTGTTAAATGCCGAGAGTAATCAAAATTTATTTTTTAATTACACAATTTTTATATTTTATCCACCTTGATAGATTAGCAATCTTACATTATGAGTTAAAGACAATTCATAAATTCATAAATTCATAATTATAAACCTCAAAAAATCAATACCTACTCACTGACACCCAAAAATCTCTCATTTAAAAATTTTGCAAAAGCATTGACCTAGAAAAATATCGATCTATTGCTAAGAAAAATGATTACTGAATTTATTTTCTTTCTTTTAAATAATGATTACCTTTAGCAAAGAATATTTTCTTAATCATAATCTTAAAATATACTTATTACAAAATTTTAGAAAAATTCATTATTATGTACTCAAAAAAACAAGAATTTATTTCCTTTTGAAGAATATTGTAAAATTAATAGAAGAAACGAAGTCTTCTTTAATAACTTTAAATACGAAACGCCACGAAACACGGTCTGAATGTTAAGATGTTAAACTATTATATATATTCATATAAATGAATTAATTTTAAAAATGATAATTGCCGATATGGTTGTCGGACTTTCTACGCAATCAATCTGAAATATTAATAATCCCCCCAAATTTCCCAAATTTAATCTTAAAAAACTGTAATAAACTTATTGCGAAAAATATTGCCTCGGCTAGGAGTCGAACTCGCTTGCATTCCATGTGAGCATCCTAAGCCTTTAGACTACCGAGACCTTAACAATATTTCTCGTAATAACGATATGTATAGAGAGTTACGCATTGTAGGCGTATAAACAATAAGATTGGAAATAAGATCGTTTATGTTAAATACATTACTTTAAATACGAAACGCCATTATGGTCTGAATGTTAAAATGTTAAACTATTATATATATTCATATAAATGAATTAATTTCAGAAATGATTAATTTTATAATATTGATAATAAGCATAAAACAAATCAAATTTGTTTCACTTTAATAAACTTGATTAAAATATTAAACTTATTAGAATTCAGAAATTATCAATTAATAATATAAAGAAAATGAAGAGATTTGAAAAATTTAACGTATGGAATGCAAAACGTTTAATATACATATTACATTCTTAAAATGAGAGGGATAAATTAATTATTTAATAAATTAAGTAACACAATCAATACTAGAAAATACCTATGGTCGAAGCTAGATCTTCATTGCTTTAAATAATTTAATCTTGAATTACTAATATACATTATATATGTACTTGCATATATAATGCCATATTGTAGTTTTTAGAACTGCACGCCGAATTGTTTTTTCGGACTATAAACGCAATTAAAACTGCTCTAGTAATCGCGACTTAAATTGACAAGCAATTTAATAATTTGATGCTATCATCAAGCATCATATTATAAAGATGTTAATACGTTGAAACTGTTAATAAATTTATTGCGAAAAATATTATCTCGGCCGAGAATTGAACCAGCCGACTTCACGGTCTTTGCCTTCTTCGGAGCTAGTTCACTCGGTGAAATCCATTGTTTTGACTGTTCCTTCGTCTCGGGTGTGAAGTAATGGATCCATGTTTCGTCCACAATAATGATCGTCGCAGAAATTCATCTGAATTATATTGAAACATCTCCAAACATTGTTTTGAAATCATCACACTGTCGCGTTTATGGTCCACAGTGAGCAAACGCGGCACCCATCTTGCCAATAGCTTTTTCATACCCAATTGTTCGTGCAAAATTGAAATCACTGCCATGTGATATGCTTGTGGTTTCAACAAGCTCGCGCACTTTCACTTGTCGATCAGTCAAAACAATATCGTGGACTTTATCGATGATTTCTGGCATAGCAGCCTCAATTGATATCCCGAACGAGGTGCATCACATGTGGATGTACGACCACGTTTAAATTAATTCACCCAATGTATACAGTCGCAAACAGCGGAGGAACAGCTCAGTATCAGGCTGCTCCTCGTCCTGATGAAGTGGAAGGTTCACGAAACATTGGCCAAGAATGGATCTGGATACGGAGGATATCCGCGAAACGCATATAGAATCTTTACATAGAAAGCACTCGTGGAAGCCTCAAGAATATTATCAGATTCTTAATATTGTTTAAATTAAATACATACATTAAATATAATACATGGTAATAGCACAGTATACACAGCACAACTCTCTATCGGCATCTTTAATGTTAGTATTGCCAAAATAGAGTGCGCATGCGAAATAAGTAAATTACCTAGCGTTGCCATGATTACCACCTAAACTTCTTTCTCTTTTCATCCTTTTTCACTCTGTCAAAATTCCTCGCAAAACTCACTAAATTTATTCGCATCGCAATCCAACGAATTCGTTGAAGTAAGGGCTGTTGTAAGAAGTTGCGCTACTGTATATATTGGGTATGGGAAAAAGTTCGTTTTTCTCACTAGATGGCATTAAATGCTCAGCAGTCGGTGAAAAATGGATCACGTATGATAATCGAACTCGCAAAAGATCGTGGATAAAGGAAGGAGAGAAGACACAAGCAATCGCAAAACTTGGATTGACGACGAAGAAGGTGATGTGTGTGTGTGTGTGTGTATGTGTCTGTGTGTATGTGTGTGTGGTGGGATATTGAATAGCACAGTGCTAGAGTAGTCAAGCAAAAAAATCCGGGTTCAAATATTGAACTTTCCACCCCATATATACAACACCAGACATAAATTATTAAATATATTTTCCAGTTTTTCAAACTGTGTTCCAAACACAACCTTGAAATACAGTCGAAAACTGAAATAATAACATCACATCATGTATTTGATTGTCACAAGGTGACACTGGCAATCGTGATACATTTAAAGGCCTTTAAACGTTAGGGACATCTCATATCCGAGCAGAACAACAAAACGTCGTATTATATTCCAGAACTGTACAATCGTACATAGTAAATTTACAGCCGCGCGACGATCGGCGCGGAGCACGCTAATGATCGCTCTCTAAATTCTTTGGATTGGAAGGAAATCGTTCACTATGAGCTGTTATCACGATCAAACAATTAATTTCGAACTCTACTATGAACAACTAGAGAGATTACAACAAGCAATTGAGAGGAGGACAGAATTAATCAATAGGAGGGGTGTCGTCTTCCATCACGATCCACTTGACATAGCACCCTATCATTTGTTTAGGTTTTTGCAGAACTATCTTAATGGTGTAAAGCTGGTTTCAAAAGAGGCCTGTGACAATCACTTGAAGCAGTTTTTCAATCAGAAATCACAGAAGTTCTATCGCAATGGGATTATGGCTCTGCCCCAAAAATGGTAAAATATTATTGAAAATAATGGAGCATATTTGGTTTAGATAAATTGACTTTAATATTCTAAGCAAACACTTGATTTTACTAAAAAAAATCCGCCACGAACTTTTTCCCATTATGATAATAGTATTAAGAAACCTGCAAATTTTTATTTGCCAATTAGCTTAATATAGTTCATAAAATGAGGTGGAACTCGCTTCGCGTAGAAATTCGTGCGCCCCTTGACAGGAGGAGAGGTGAGATGGAACTTGCTTCGCGTAGAAAATCGTGTGCCTCTCGGCAGAGGGAAAAGATGGGATAGAACTCGCTTCACGTGGAAAGTCGTGCGTCTCTCGGCAGGAGAGGACTGATTAGTGTGGAACAGATAACGCACTGATGTGCTATACTAGACATCCCAGATTCAATCCTCGGCAGAACCGAAAAATTTTCGTACGCTCATAGCTTCTCTCGGAAGGCAATGGCAAATCACTGAATAGTATACTTACTCAGGAAACTTCCCTACCAAAAATTGCCATTCGGAATCGGCGTTTAAACTGTAGGTCCTTTAAATATACCTTGTGTACGATCAGTGTGCCCGCACAAGTATATGAGAGGGAAGCACTTACACGCTGTAAGCGTATGAAGAAGATTGTAGCCAGAGATTTATGTTTTGAATGTGATCATATTTCTGATATTTGATGCCTCTCGAATAAATGCTTTAAATTACTTCATTATAACAGCTACAAGGTGGGCCATCTATTGGTACGTTTTTGAATTTCGTCGTATGGCAACACCGAACGAGCTACAGACCCGAAATTTTGACAGTTTATTAGTCATACCGTCCGCGGCACGAAACAACATGTTTTCTCTTGAAGAGCGTTTTGAAATTTTAAAAATTTATTTTCAAAGTCAGTGCTGTGTCGCCGAAACTGTACGAATTTTGAAAAGAAATATGGGTCGTGATAGAGCACCCACCGAAGGAGCTATACGCAAATTGGTGAGGAAAGTTCGTGAGAAAGGGATGTTAGTGGATGACAGAAGTGGTCCCAGAGCTCGGACAGTGCGCACACCCGAGAATATTGAGGCTGTGGCCCAAAGTGTGAGACAATTCCAGCTTTGAAAAACAATATTACGACTGTTTTGAGTGAAATTGGCGCCGAGGTAGTCCAAAATGTCATTAATAATTGGGGTGACCGAATGGCATACTGTAAGGCCAGTAGAGGGAGCCACATGAACGAAATCGTTTTTCATTCTTGACGCGGATACTTTTAGCTTCACAACAAAAAAAAAATTAATAAAAAATATCAATGTATGCTCATTTGATCGCATTTTTAAAAACGTACCAATAGATGGCCCACCCTGTAGTATAGTCGTCATCCTCGTTACTATTACTAAAAAATAGAAAGAATTTAGAAGATCTTAAAGTGAACTAAAGTCAAAAAGTCCTTTACCATTTTGCAATTTTTACAATCGTTACTATGATATTAATTACTGAAAAATCATCGAATATTGGTTTTCGGTAATTTTTTACTCAAGTACTATCAACTTTATAGAAAAATTGCAAGAGACAAAAATTGTTTATTTTCTTTTCATAGAATTCTAAGAATTTTTTTGGAATTTTTTAGTACCGCGTTTTCTCATATTGGTAAAAATAGTTGCCAATATATAAGAAAATGCAGTAGTAGGTGATTTGGATCAGTATAAATAACTTAGGACAGCATATATTTTTGTTAAATTTAATCGTGGTATTCATCCATGATTGAAGTTAACAAAAGTACATGCTTGTCCTAAATTATCTACAATGTCCTAAGTCACCTACAATGAGTGCAAAAAGTATTTGTACAGAGAAAGTATTTTTAAAAAAAACTTTATATTTAAAAAATAAATATTATCCAGCGAGAAATGAATTATCGTATTGATATCGAATCAATATAAATACGATGATTTCAATTTGACGTCTAATTGATGATCATTTCTTATCTTGAATAATTAACCATTTATTTATGAAGAATAAAATACACTGTACGTTTCTTAAAATTATATACCAAAAAAATGTGCATTAATTATACGAAATATGAAAAATAAATAAAAATTAAAAATTGTATTGTTTGGCTCAAAAAGTATTCGTACAGACGAGAAATTTAGCTTCTAAAACCAGGAATACATGCAAAGCTCGTTTATTTATGTTAGAACAGAATGTATTCATTGTATAAAATTGCTAATTAATGTTTATTTTCTCCAAATAAGAATTCTACAAATAAAAAATACTGAAAAAATTTGTGTATGTGTGTGTGTGTATATATATATATATATATGTGCGTGTGTGTCAGAAGATTGGGAACATTACGTCATAAACGCATTACTGTTATTTCGAAAATAACGATTCGTTACTTTTTTCGTTACTTTTTCATAATGTTTAAGTAAGAAATTAGATTTAAAAATTACATTATTTCATATATAATCAATATTAATTCTGAAAATTAAAATTAAAATTTAGAATTCTATACTGTGCGAGAGCGAATCAGAGCGAGAGCGCTGACGTGAAATTTTTAAAGTGATGCGGCGTTTGTCTAACAATATTTCTTGCGACTCAGATCCGGCTCGAAGGACCAGAAATGTGCGGGAATGCACCGCGCGGAAAGATTCGAGTGAGAGAACGGCACAAGGTTGATATAATACACGACAGTAAAGAGAACTCCGTTTCTTTGTAATTTAACAAAAGAATTTTCTTTAATATGCTCAGTTACAAAGTCAGAAAATATAATTGAATATTAGATTAACAGAATATTAAATGCGGTCACCTTTTCAAATTGTAGTTGAAATCGCGGTGATGGAAAATCTCGGCGATTTTCTCGGCACTTCTCGGAAAGATTCGTTTTATAGCGGTTTTCACTAAGCGGTAGCACGGCGGTTTTACGAAGCGATATAGTAGCGAGACTATGATTCTAAGAATTCTAAGAACTTTTAGAAGTAAGAACTTTAAGAAGTCTAAGGACTCTAAGCGGTGTAAACGGTCTAGGCGGTGTAAACGGTCTAAGCAATCTGCCCTGGAGGAACGGCGAGATCGATGCATTTATTGCTTTCGGTCTGGGCTTTCTTCTTGGGAGAAATCCAATAAAATTTTGCCACAATCGTAATTATCACGTGGCATTGGTTGTACAAAATTGATTGGCGCTTTGGATTCTTTTCTAACGACGTTCAACGTAACAGTCATGCGCGACAGAAAATCCGTACGTGGGATTGGTGACAGCGCGTGACGTATTCGTCGGAGCGCGGCGCTCGCGTGCGCGAATTGAATTGTTTTAGAACTTTCGATTGTCCGTTGCCAGTGCCTGTTTGCGTGTACCGAATTGTTTTGAAAAGACTAAAGAACGACGAATCCCTGACTTTGACGAGGCTTAATGTCAGGCTCGAGATGAAATCACGAGCTCGCCTTGTGCGTGCGTTCAATAACAATTACTGTCGGTCGATCGAAGGAGTTCTTACTTTTTTTCCGAATTACCGATCTCAAACATATACATTGCGACAGAGGACGCGCGCACGAAATATAGGAGATCTGGATTCTAATCTCGACCGAGATAATATTTTTTGCAATAAGTTTTTTACAACTTTCAAGATGAGTAGTATCAAAGATCTAATTAAATTTAGGAGGATTATTAATATTTCAAATTGATTGTGTTGAAAGATACAAAGTAATTGTATCTTTCTGAGATAAATTTACCTTGTATGTATTTACAATACATATACGCATA
This sequence comes from Acromyrmex echinatior, assembly GCF_024713525.1. Classification (NCBI taxonomy): domain Eukaryota; kingdom Metazoa; phylum Arthropoda; class Insecta; order Hymenoptera; family Formicidae; genus Acromyrmex; species Acromyrmex echinatior. The sequence continues at coordinate 2,101,832 of NC_141868.1, forward strand.
TATATATATATATATATATATATATATATATATTAGGTGTTGGAATTAATTCGTAGCGTTTTTTAATGAAAGAATGTTATTTATTTCACATGAGCATTAAAAAATACATTAATGAAAGTACTTCCCATCACTTGTAAAACGCTACGAATTAATTCCAACACCTAATACATATATTAAAATTCCGAGTCGGTTAATACGTATATATATATACGTATTACCGAGTCGAAATTTTGCTCCTACTTTAAACTTTAGTTTTAGAATGTAGACCTGAGTTTTAGTACGTAGATTCTAAAGATTTATAATTACGACATATGTAGATTCTCAGTATCAGGCTGCTCCTCGCCCTGATGAAGTAGACTGCAAGGTTCACGAAACGTTAGCATTCCAAGAATGGATCTGGACACGAAGGAAACCCGCGAAATGCATAATCTTTATATATGTAGACTCTAGAGATTTATAATAAGTTCTAATCTAATGGATTGCTCCTACGCCTGTAAGTTATCAGAAAATTTCTTATTTTTAGGTTCAAAAGAAGTTTTCTAAATAGAAGTTATAAATTAAGTAATATTAAAAGAGATCCTATTAAGTATCAAAACAGATTTATAAGGTTTAATTAAGGTTGAAAGAGATTGGAAATAGCATAAAAACATGAAAAATAGCATATTAAAAATAGCATAGAGATTAAAAATTTAGCATTGATTTATTAAAATTCTAAGTTAGTGTATATATTATAAATGCCATCTTAGTAAGTATTAAGAGTGCATTCCAATATTTGTTGCTAATACTGAAAATAATATTTCATATATACATATATACTACAGATTTTCAATACTGGCAAAACTATCGGACTGCAGCGTAAGTCATAAAGAACGAAACATTTTTTAACATTTAAATCTTTATTATTAAATATTTTTAGCTAATTACATATATCATAAATTTTGTGATATATTGAATAGTTATAAAGATTAAAGTAAAAAATAAGAAAGATTAAAGTAACGATAAAAGTAACGAATTCGTTATTGTAAGTGGTAACGATATTACCACTATCGTTGTAGACAGAAAAAAGTAATGAAAACGATAGTGGCGTAAAGCCCATGGCACATACAAAACGTAGCAATTAGACGTAATAATCAGTAAGCGAATTAGCCAATCACGGTAGAGACCGTAGATCAATCACGTAGACCAATCACGGTAGAGCCAGTAGTAAATCCAATGTTACGATTTCCTTTACAAGTAACGCGTTACTTGCCAAACCTATATATATATACGTTTAGCATATCCAACGATAAATTACACTATATATCAATAATCACAAATTAGAAATTATAAGAATATATAACTTCATCATCATAGACTTCATCATTAAAAAAATCTTACAAAACTCTCCATTTAAATATTTCATAATGTAACTAAAAAGTAAGATACTCAAACAAAAAATGCATTTCATAGGGAACGAACAATACATTCATGACTTCTTATCAGAATCTCAAGATAATGTTAACCTTTCTTACAAAAAATATAAAATATTGCAAAGAAAGTCATTTTTTGCATATTAAACCTCAATTATTTCAGAAACTTAAACTGAAATTTGATTTGCCGCATCGTTTTTGATACCTAAAAATCTATAAGGAACGCTCTGTCTAGTTCAAAGAAATTAAATCTTTCTTTGTAAACTAGTGTAAAAAGATGGAAAGTTTATCACAGAAGTAATCCTAAAGATCACTTTATCAATTAATTTAAAAAATGTAAAAATATGTAATTTCTTTCTTGTTGATTTCCTGAGTGTGAGACGCAGGGTTGGGCACGTATTATACATACGTTTTTATAATACCATATGTTATACGTATTATACGTACGTTTTATACGTATTATACGTAAGAAATTACTCACGCAATTATAAATTGCCCAACTCTGGTGAGAAGTGCGCGCGTCTGATTCTATTTTAGGATTTAAGGTGCCTTTTCATGCTAACGCTCAATGCTCATTTGATGACATCAAAATAGATTAAAATAGTTTATGTCACCAAAATTGATGATTAGATACAGTGAAAGTGAAAAAGATATAACGTCCAATCTTGAACTGAGCACTCTGACGTTAGAAGTTAGATTTATCCAATGCTAGTATCAATAAATTGAGATCACATGATCACACTAACGCTGCTTTTTAGCGTCTCATGAAATGGCACTTTAATAGTTACTTTTGATTTGTTTTTGCCTTATTGTGAATCATTATTATAACGAATCAAATCGATTTCGCGAGGCGGAAAGTAAGGTGTGGCATGCGCTCAAAAAATGAGACCTTCCCGCTATATGACGTGTAATCTTTGTATTCGTATCGTTACGATGACTCTTAAGCTGTATCGATTATAACAGCTGTATCGTATAACATTCCAAACAAAAATAAGTTATAAATATTGTACCGTAAATGAAAAATAAACGTTAAATATCATCCTTCGAAACGCTATATGTTAATATTCCTTTTCAATTTTAGCATAATAGTATTCAAATATAAAACATTTCGGCACACATGCACTGACTCCGCTCTAGTGCTGTCCTGACATGGTACGAGTGCAGAATCTCTTTAATGCTATGCTAAATTGTCAGAAACTGTCAGAAATGTCAGAACAACATTTTTCGAACTCATTCAGTTCATTCGGTTAGTCCGAATATAAATTCAGCGCTATACTGGATCAGTAGTTTTCATTTGCCGAATACGATAATCTTAACGCATACTGATACAGCCGAATGCGTAGCACGGAAAAGGTTCGTATTCAATGCGAACTAGTGCGGTCTGCCAAATGTAAGTTTATTCAAATAATGTGTTTAATAATAATAATTTCTTTATATAAAAATATGAAGAAACACATCACCAATACTATATGTATCAATGTATAACAAAGAGCAACATTCATGATTGCGTATGATTTCAAAGCACCTCACGATTTTTACAAGATCTTTTTTCATATAAATTGATACAGAAAAATAATTTCCGGGTATATCCGGGTGGAAAAGAGACTCGGAGTTATGCATGAATGCTAGAATGAGTTAAAGGTTAGGTTTTGAAAGGCTATCTCCAAGATTTTATTATTCCGCTAAAGAAAAGTTTGTCTTGGCGGGAGTCCCTCGATTCAGGAGGACACTGGTGCAGTCTCGTTTCCATGCGGCCCATTCAAAAAAGAACCTCACTTATTTATCCGCCTGAAAAAGCTTAAGGTGTTTTCACGGATTCAGAGAGCGGTGTGAAGGTGCGAACGAATAAATGGCTCGAGTTTCCAAATGGCTGTCGCGATCACAGCTGCCGTTCTTTCCATCTCGACAATGGGCAACGCAACGGCGGTCGAAGCCTTCTTAGTTTTTTCCAAGTGTCGGCTGAGCGTCAAGTTTCGATGCGCATTGTGTGGTGATGCATAACGGCTATGATTTATTTTAACGAATAACATGAATAATTTTGTCATTTCAAGTATAAGAATTGAGAAAAAAAATTAAAATTTCTTTATCCTTCATAGAAGAATCTTTAATATATCAAAGTGTATACATTAAAAATATCCAAAATGTTCAAGTTTTTTAAAAATTAAAAGGTTTAAGCTGGTATTTACATTCTGTTCTTATTGTAAGACTATCTTAAGTTTTGAGATGCTAATGCGGCTCTCTGATTGGTTCATGATACATCTTAAGACTGTAAAAGTTACCTAAATATTAGTCTTAAATATAAGAATCGATGATATCCGGCCGGATAAGAGTTAAATATAATAATTAGAATATTTGAAAAACATTTACAAACACACTTCCCGTTAATTTCCAAATTTTCATTTATTTCAAAAAATATTTTCACGAAAAGTTGTTAGATAAAATTTTTTTTTATTTGCAATAGTCTGTTGATACTCATACAATATATATCGAATACGTTCAATAAATTTATTCAATTTGAAAGGAGATATTAGAAAGTTCTTGCAATAACGTGAATCCAGAACGGTAAACGCTAAAATCATGTTATCTTCTTTTTAATTAATTGTTAAAAAAAAGATAACCTGACCTTAGCGTTCATCATATCTGGATTCACATTATTGCAAAAACTCTCTATTCTTTCAAAATTTAGCCTTTAATTTTTCATTCCAGCATTCATAATTCTGAGTCTCTTTTTTGCACCTGGATATGTATATACTCAAAAATTATTTTTTTGTGTAAATTTATATTAAAAAAGATCTTGTAAAGATTAATCGTGAGATGCTTTGAAATCAATCAATTGAATGTTGTTTTTTGTTACACACATTACAATTTGAAAAAAGAACATTTAGAAAACACAATATAAATAACATTAAAAATTAATTCGAAATAAAACATAAAGCCACTTTACAAAAAGATAAAAAAATATTTTCAACATCTCTTTTCTATTGGAAACGTGCAATCTAAATCCTAAAAGGGTTCATGTCATTTTAAAATGGATAGAGGAGTACCTCGCCAAAAGACGTAATGAATAGTTACACGTCACGGCGGCGTCGTTAACTTGCTTGCGGCTGGTGACTGGATAAAAAGGACGCGAGCCACAGTAGCATGCCCTCGACATGCATGATAACAAGATACAAGCCGCGAGAACAGTGATTAGGGGCCCGTGCACAACAAACTGACAATTTTCACCGTCATTATCCTCTCGAGAGGCACCTTCATTGTTTCTGATCCCAGGAGGATCACCTTAAACGCCCTTCGCCAAGCGTGCGTAACTTCTGCAAGTGGGAAGCGATGAAGAAGGATGCAGAACCCCCTCCTCTCCCACTCCCACACTAATCCGATGAAACCGGGTAAGTGACATGTCGGGGTGCGGAGGTGGCTACCTTCTCATTAAATCCATTATACCATGTGAACGGCGATGAACCTGACCTGAACGCCGAGCCGTCAGACCGGCATAGACAGATCGTTTAGGTGGAATCTAAATCATCTGCCGGGCCCCCCTTATCCCACACCCGTCCGAAAGCGCGCCCGACCGCGTCACAATTCCTGACCGACCTCTCACGACTTCATTAGTACCTGCTGGCCTTGGAATGCATGGGATTTCGGATATCAGGAAAGTATGTGTGGATCCTTCAATTAAGACCGTACACAATGACCGCAAGATTCGATATTTGACATCATCATCATTATATTAATCAGAAATCAAATACCAACAATAAATGAATTTAAAAATGGAGCAAAATCAAGTGGAATAACAATATTATAAAATCATTCAAGGTAAGAAATTAATTTATAAGAAATTAATGAGCATTGTAAAATTGTTAAAAGGTAGCAATTTACAAGCAATTTACTGAATTTACAAGCTTTACAAAATCACAGAATCTTTGTCGAGAAAACTTGACAACTCTGCAATTATTACATACGAGATTATGAAGAAAATATTGGTACTTTTGATTAATAACTCCAAATTTACTTTTAATTAAAATACTTTTAATTAACATTTTTGAAATTATTGAACAAAATCATTTAATTATTTAAAGCGTCTTTGCTTGAAAATTCTTCGCTATCATATTTCTCTGTCATTCTCATTATGTTAATCAACGTTATCAGATCTCTATCATTATTCATCACGAAATCCATATATTCCTCATTAATAAAACAATTGTTAATTCAATCAATGTTTTCGTGTTTCGCCAACTAAATCTATCAGATAAATTTTCATACAAAGACATACATTTTGTTACTTATCAGCTGCAATTTGTTAATCAACATTATGGCGTTATCCGATTACATTTACTGTCATTCAGTTCCCTCACAAGAGTCATTAGAATGCGTTAATAAAACAGTTATTAATTTCATTAGTCAGATTTTCCTCGTAATCACACTCAATAGCTATTTACACATCATGCCTAATAAAATTAATATTCCAGGACAAATTTTCTTTCGACGAGGCGATGCTATTAGTGATTATAATTCATTCAGTTAAATAACGTTAATCAATGTGACATTATTCAACTATCTTTGTTGTGCAGTTTATGAATCGAACAGGTCTATTACCTTAAGCTCCATAGCAACTATTGATCTTTAACAAAATACACAATGATTATTAATTTAAGTAACAAGTTAGATGTTTTATTCGATGTTGATACTTTCTTATATTGCTAATCAAAAGTACATATTAAAACTGTCTTCCTTATTAATAATTATATAATGAAGAATAACTCACGAGTAGTGAAAGTGAAATTGTTGGAATGTAAATCACAAACTCTCATACGCTTCTTTCAAGGATCGCACAATTTTATTAGAATTATCGACTTGTAATATTTTGGATTAATCCGATATTTTTTTAAATTTAAGATTATTATCTCGAAAAATTTTATAATTTAATCTCTCTATCAACTTAATAACTTAGTTAACTATGCTAAAGTAATCATTATGTTTTTTATCTCGCTTCTCTATCCGAACTACTAATTGCGCTTTTATGCTAAACTGCGAATTAAATTCCCTAAACTGTACATTCAAGATTGGTAAAGCTATACATGGCTAGATGGATCGTTAGATCAGTGTATCCACAGATTCTCCCTGTGTTAGCTTTGTCCCTATTGGGCGCTTCCAGCAAACAGAACAGCACACAGAAGCAAACAGAACTGTTCGATTCATAAACTGCACAATGACATTCCGAATTGAAGGTCCGGGTGTGAGAACCAAGGCAAGTTCACTTTTACCAATAAAGAAGTTATTTACCATCTCTTGTGTTCAGTGAATGGTGGCCCATCGATTGATGCGAGAGCACCAGGCATGTCCAGATAACACGACAATGAGGAAAGTAAAATGGATTTCTGGTTCCAGGTTTATGTGAATACAGCTCACCTACGTTGATTGAAATGTGTCGCGAACAACAAAAGTACGATGGTTTCAATTCATATGAATTTCTCTTACTGTTCAATTATACATAATTATTTCTTGCATCAGTTATACTTTCTATTTCATCTGAATGTAATTAACGCATTACAGATAACCGACAATCTTTATCTTTCACATATAGTATCAAATTTAATCTATTATTGTATAAATATATCATTATTGTACAGTTTATTGATCGTATCAAAAAGTATATATTTTTAAGACAAAATGTAACCAGAAATAAATCAGCTTCGTGTAATTAATGAATTATCGCTTAATCTTGCACGCAGGGAACGACTTGCCCCTTATTATTTGCTGAGTAATTATTTTCGATAGAATGAAACAGGTGCCATTATTTAGACAAGTCAATCGTCGCCGGCAGCAAACCACCGCAGTTGTTACGTAAACATTCGCTTAGGGGCCTACTCATTACGGTTGCAAACCACCGATTATATCCGGTATCGGTCTCTGGACTTGCAGGAATCATGTTTGCGTATCGATTTGGGTGCATAAACGCAGAAGTCATTCGCAACACCAATATTTTAATAACACTGCTATTAATAGCTATTAACAATTATTTCTAGTGTTTCAAAGTACTAATCAACATTATCTTAAAAGCTCATTTTCATATTTATCAAGATTATATTTATACTTATAATATTATACTTATAATATTATAATGTATTTGCCATAGAAATGCATATCATCCTTTTGGATATCTATGCCATCTTTATCACATTAATTTTTTTAAGGGAATTAGATTTTTTTACTTTTTTAATTGTAATTGTTACATTCTTTAAATATGTTTAATAATTTATAAATATACACATTATTTGTGAACGTGTAAAATGAGTTTCGATGATTTGAGAAGCTTTTCCGATTATTAAAATTAATATTAATAAACCGAGCGTGCATCATTAATAAATAAACTGATATTACTAAATAATAATTAATTAATTTGTCAATAACTGATAACATGATGCGTCTCCAAATAAATAAAATTATTTTCAATAATCCACGAATCGCGCTTTTCCAATAAATAAAATTAGCTTCGGTTATCTGACAGCGTCCTCAATAAACAAATTTAATTTAGTTTCCCTGAATACATTTAATATAATGAATAAAATTGATACTGATGCATGAACGCACATTTTCAATAAATAAACTCATATTCGCAACTTGTGTGTGGAGGAATCACTTTTCTCGAATAAATAAAATTATCTTCAATAAACTGATCGAGCCTCTCCAATGTATAAATTAATTTCATCTGGCTGACGTTTTTCCAATAAACAAATTTCACTTTAAACCATTGAGTCCTGAGTTTTTCTGATGAATAAAATAGATGTGACGGCTCTTAACAATATATTTTTAGTAAATAAAATTATATTGATAATCTCGTCCCACAGATAACATTAATTGAGTTAATTAAGCAAATTTAATGAAAGCAAATTATAGTATTATTTAGAAAGCTACATGTCGAAGTTAAATAATTTCACGATTTATTATTTTATTATTAAATTATATTATAATCGTAACAAGAAAATAATATAATTCATCATATCAATATGGAATTAAACTATAATACTAAGATGTTGATTGTTGTTTATACAAAAAAACATAAAAACATCATAGAAAACATCATAGAATATTATGCTTTTATTGCATTTAAATAAATAAAAATCTTCTAACTGTTAAAGAGAGAGAGAGAGAGAGAGAGAGAGAGAGAGAGAGAGAGAGAAAGAGAGATATTAATAACTTTCAAGATAATGAATTCTCAGCTAATATTCATTTGATAAATTCTTAGTAACTATATCATGGTTTTTAAAGTCTCATAAAATGCTGGTTTACATTTCTTTTTTTTTTTTTACTTTCTTTATAATCTTTTTCTTTCATTATAATTTATTTCTTTCTTAGTTCTTATATTCTAATTAATAAAAAGTTAATAAAGACTCTCTCTCTCTCTTTTTTTCTCTCTCTCTCTCCCTCTCTCTCTCTCTCTCTCTCTAAATTATTAATTCATACGTATGTGAAAAACCGAATTTATTATCTCATTGTCAATAGAACCAGAATATAACGGAGATGTATATCCCACTTTTTCTTAAACGTCTAACTCGTAATGTATTCAAGTCAACAACGTTAAATGCCTGTCAAGATGCGATGAATACCTGACTCGACGGCGTTAAATCATCCCGAACAGCTGAATAATTAGTCACAAGAGTGTAGCCTAATAAATGGATTTACTCACCAGTCTCCTCATCCCGCCGACGTCACCGCCGTCGCATCCTCTTTGTTGCACCAAACTCCAAACACTCGCGGACACAAATCAATCGAAGAAAAGCAGCTAATTATAATCGCGTGGTTACTAACTAGCACGATTGCTCGTCGTTTTGTATGAATAAATAATGCAAAATACATTTCTTCACATAGCATTCTCTATTAATAATTATTTCTATTAATAGCATTCCCGATGTTTTTATATTATATATTTAACTAAAACCCGACATTCCTCGACACAATTACTGATAAATAAGAAAGACTAACTTCAATAACTTTCTTATTGAATTGTTAGTATTTTCAAAAATTCACTTTTGTTTCTACTTTTTTCTCACCTCTCTTTTTTAAAAGTATTCAAATGAAATTATATGCATTACATATATGTATATATATGTGTATATATATATATATATATATATATATTATATATACATATGACATATATATACATACATATATAAGAGGTGTAAATCCGACCAGGCAATTTCCAGGCGATGCATCGCTGCTTATTAAAAATGAAATTTTCTATTGCTAAACATAATTAACATAATCAAACAATTAGATAATTTAGAAAATGAGATAATTTTGAATAATTTTAAATAATGAATTGTATGAAGAATGTGTACGCATAAGATTATGATTGCTTCCGTAATGTATCACATAAAAAAGATCTTTTTAAGAACTCATAAACTTCTAAATAAATTTTTATATTTTTTGTCAGTATAGACTCTTTTAATTCTTTAAGGAAATAAAAAGCATATAGTGATAGAAGTTTGGTGTTGAGACACTCACACGAAAAAGAGAGAAAGAAGATATATCGCAACATATTCGATCGTTAGCAAAAATAATTTTTCGCAAAGAGATTTTCTAAGGATCTCCAAGCAGCAAAAAGGTATAGTTATCCAAAACCGAAGAATATTCATCGCAGAATGCAGATCAGCAACAAGAGTAGGAGCCTCCAGTATGTCTTAAAAAAAGAATAGATAAATGATTAGGACTTGGATGATTTATATAGAAGAATACATCAATAATAGCGCTCACGAATCCGCTTTGCAATAATTGAGGCTGCTGAACGCGATCAATGTTTAATAACGAAGAATTCAATTGGACGCATTAGTGCACACTGCTGCATATTAAAGCCATTGTACATTTAATTTGAGTGTAAAAATGAAATGTAAATGTTTCGAATTATAAAATATATATTTTACTTAACAGCATAATAAATTAAATGTACTGAGTATTTCATGACTTTTATGTTTATTTATAAATATATCTTTACGTTAATTTATGGTTATTTATATTACGTTACTTTAATGTGCATCATTGTGCACTGAGTGCGTCCAATCGAAATCGCTATTAAAATTTTTTTTCACTAATACGAAGAAGAAATATTAATGAGACGGGTTCTTTAATTACAAAATAAACTAAACTATTCAGTCAGAGACCACAATATTATAATTCTGCATAAGCATAGACAATTTCCCATCAACGTGATATTTTATTTTTCAAATTATTTATATTAGGTGTTGGAATTAATTCGTAGCGTTTTACAAGTGATGGGAAGTACTTTCATTAATGTATTTTTTAATGCTCATGTGAAATAAATAACATTCTTTCATTAAAAAACGCTATGAATTAATTCCAACACCTAATATTTATATTTGTTAATTATTTACTTGATTTATATGTAGCGTAAGGCCACTAGAGTGGATCACTCTTTAAAAAAAAAATCATATTTTTATCCAGAACAATATCGAACAATTAATAAAATATTTAATAGTTACAATTGATCATAAAAATTACATTATGAATGATCTCATTTCTTTTTGATTACGTTTTATATGTTTTAATTTTAATTAAATGTAATAATGACAATTATTCACATTTAATCCCACCTTCTAATTGCGAATCAGTTCATCAAATGCTTTAACTTTTTTAGATTTAATTTCAACTGACAATTAGATCATTTATACTGATCGTAACCGTGTGCCGTATGTCGTAATCCATAAGAATTGACTAATCACAGTCGAGCATTCCTCTTTTACAATTAATTGAGAGAGAAATATACTCGACTGTGATTAGTCAATTCTTACAAATTACGGCATACGGCATACTACGATTAATATAAATGAGTTACCGATTGTGAGGCTGTAATCACACTACTTGCTGGTTGTTGGTTCTATTTTAGACAATAATGATGCAGCGAGATTAGACTGCAACGTGAAAATAGAACTTAGAACGTGAAAATAGAATTAATGAAAATAAAACCGACACCAGTAATCGCAACCTGTAGTATGATTATGGCCTTGGATAGAGCGTCGCAATTTGCAGTTGTAAAAAAAGAGACGGCAACAAAGAGCACAAAACAAAATGAAAAATTTAAAAATTCGTCATTTTGTACTCCCCCTCCCCCCTCCCCTCCATAGGTGAAGTAAGTTGTTGTCCCTGACAGGTAGAAATAGGTATAAAAAGGATATAAACTTACCTTATTTGTTACATCTATCTCTCTTTGTATAAGATACACTGAATTTAACTACAGCTCAGTCGCGCGATCAAACGACCCACCCGTTATTTTCTTTTTTTCTGACTCGCGCGCGGTCGCTTAGGTGTCGTATGCGTGACGTCGTATTGTTTTCGCGCATTGTTCGTTCGTCCCGAAACAGCGTCGCTCGCAATTACACTGGATGAGAGTGTCGCCGCGAATTCAGAATCAATTACAACGGTTACAAGCCAATCACGGTAACGTCGTAATACGCGTAGTGTAATTAGTGGTCGGATGTGTTCCCTCGCGGCGGTCAATCGCGCGATCGACAAGTGACGCCGAGCGAAGTAAGCTGTAAAGTTGCCAACTACTATCCGACGCGTCAACGGCGTGAAGTTGCCGCGCCGCACGAATTTTTCCTGCACTTATTACCAATCGATTTTCGAATTTTTCCTGCATTCAACGTGCGAGCGAATATTGTTTCGAACGTCCGAAACGTTGTGTTACGGGAACGCTGTGTACAAAGTGGCGTGCGTTCATCGTGTCGCGTTAATTACATACACGGTCGTGTGTGGTCCGAGATTTTCATGCTGTCGTATAATCTGAACATGAATGATGAACATCGCGAGAGCCGGAGAAGCGGAGTGACGGGCGTACGCCATCCATGCGTCGCATTTTGCGTTCTGTAAGTACCTGTTCGAAAGTGCCTCGTCGGGAGCCTCACCGGACAAAGCGACGGTTGATTGTCATATCGCGTTGTTTAGTATACGAATACGTGCGGATGTAATTAGTTTCCTAGCGACTCGCGTCGCGTCCGTGTGAGTAAACATCGAGAACAATAGAGGACAACTATCGGATGACGAAGAAGCATCCGCGCCAGTAAGCAGAATATTCGTTTACTATCACCATTAATTTAATACACATTTTAAAAATATTCAATCATAATTAAAGATTCCTTTAGGGCTCATTGCTACAAATGTAGATTTAACTTTGATCTTTGAATTAATTTACTCTTTATCTTTGAATTAATTTACTTTTTATCTTTTTCTAATTCTTGGAAAATAAAAGAAAATAAAAAATAAGTTCTTCTACATTAAAAGAAATAGATCAAATTTTATATACTTAAATTAACTTTTATTCGCAAAACCTAAATTTTGATTTTTTTCTTACTTTCCTAATTTTTTATTACAAATTATTTAATTATATATTAGGTGTTGGAATTAATTCGTAGCGTTTTTAATGAAAGAATGTTATTTATTTCACATGAGCATTAAAAAATACATTAATGAAAGTACTTCCCATCACTTGTAAAACGCTACGAATTAATTCCAACACCTAATACATTCTGCAAAATATCTGCTACAAATTTAATCAGCAAAATGCCAGCAAAAATATAACAAATTCTGTTAATAAAATCTAATAATAGATCTAATAATAGAATTGTAAAAATTAAATAGAATTTATCAGTTTGTAACATTTAGTTTTTGCAATCAATTGTAATCATTCAAATAATTATAAAAATGATAGACTTCTATTAATAATTTGCTCAAATCATATTATATTTATGGATTCCATTAGCAAAACAAACATAAAATGCAAAATAAAATTTTTGTCAGAATTTCTATATAAATTGAAATACTTTTCTGAAATACAAAGAAAGTCTGATTAAAATGTTTTCATATATGTGAATTCTGAAACAAAAAATTCTAGAAGAGATGTAGACTTTCTTGACACTTGAGAAATGTTTCAATTTGTAGAAAAAAATCTAAGAATATTTTAAAAATTGTAAAATTATTTAAAAAATTCTGAAACATTCTGAAATTTACATAAAAATTCTGAGAAAAATTTTCACCATGTCGATCTGCCACAATATTTTCACATTTATTCACATTTTATTCAGATACGATAAATTTTTGAAAGAATTAAGTATTGAAATTGTAAGAAAGAGAATACAATTACATTTTGTGAAAATATTGACAGTTTTTTAATGTGATGTATCAAATAATATATTATTAATTGAAAACATTTTGTTAAAAACATTTTGTTCAGATACGATAAATTTTTGAAAGAATTAAATATTGAAATTGTAAGAAAGAGAATACAATTACATTTTTTGTGAAAATATTGATATACTTTTTTAATGTGATGTATTAAGTAATATATTATTGAACATATAAAATTAACAACGCAATACATTTTCGATGTGGCATAGGTAATTTTTTATGAATTTGTGACACTCTGGATGATAATTTTGCAATTTTTTACATAATCTGCGTACAAATGTTTTGTTTTAACGACCATATTAATTTACAGATTAATTTTTTTATTAAATGATAGCATTTGCTTAGCATTGTTTTCTCAGTCAAGATCTTTTTGCAGTTTTATTTGCATTAAGGAAGACTAAACTCATCATCGAAATTTTTTTGTTTTTATACATATATACTGGTAAATATACATATTGCACATTATTATGCAACCAAGTGGACTCTTGGCTATTATTTTGTGCTTTTTTTTACAATAATTTTTATTTCATATATAATGCACAAGCAACTTCGACTTAACATTCACAAATCGAGAAAGATGTTAGTTTTTAGAATATTAGTACAATAATAAAGAGCTCTAAATAATATAAATTAAAATTGTATAAAATGGCAGGATTTGTATTGAAGAGCCAATCACAGGATTTGTTGCTAAAATTATAATAATTTATATATTCTAATGATAATTACATAGACTTATTATTCGAATCTAATCTCGTAAATTCAAATTTTTACTTTTTATTCAGTTTTTTAATATGCTGGAAAGTATATTAGATACATTAAATGTATCTATTGTATCTTTTAAATGTATTTAACTATACAAATGAAAGTAACATCCTTTCTCGAGTTTATTTAATCGCCGGGACAGATAATGTCGTAAATTTTTATAAATCAGATGTTAAATCGTGCACAGAGTTTCTCACGGCGCCCCAACTTCACCGAACAGTAGCACAATGGCGTTCATTGAATTAGAAACGGGACGGTAATGGTATCATGATCATTCGTGATTCATAAATCCGCACGATCCGCGTATTTATTAAGCCGTCCATAAAACATCCATTTAATCCGGCGTTAAATCAAGTTCGCGCCAAGTGTAATGCTCAAGGGTGATCGTGCTAGAAAAGTCGACCCGTCCGAATGGCCGGGGTCCACACACGCGTCACCGGGTCTGGCCCGGTCGGGCCCGCATGCGTGCTATAATAATACGAGATCGATGTTGGTGGAGGACCTGCTGCATTGTACAGCTGCATTCCACGATGCCACGTTTCTTTCGGTTCTATCCTCCTGCCTCCTCGGCCCGGCCCCCTTCTGGCTTTCTCTGATCGCGTTCCCCATATCTTAATTCTCCGCGCAACGTTTCGACCTAAGGCGAGGTTTCACGACTATTGTAACAAGAAGTCATCTGTGAATGTTGACTTAGTGACGGCGGACCAATATTTGTCTTAGAGTCTGTCAAGCCTCTCCTGACTTGTTTGGTGGGAATGAAATATTAAATGTTAATACACGGTGTGAGTCCACAACGCTCTTACAAATTGGCTAAATACAATTGGCTAATAAGATCATAGATCCTTCTCTCACGCACAAAATTTTTCTCAAATTTCTCCGTGACGCGCGTATTGTATTGATAAATTCTTCATTAATTATCAATAATATTATTTTGTATGAAAATTTTTAATACTATTTCCTGAGAAATGGAAAAAAACTAGTGATAAAGAATATCGATAAATCTAGTAAAATAAGATTCTTCTTTTTTTATATTTTTTTGTTATCAAGAACTAATCTAAAGAAAGAAGAAATTTTTAATCGCGATAAAGTTACGTCTCTGAATAAGTGGATTGAAGGTGAAGGAGCTGAAGAGGAAGGGTCGGTGAAGCACACGACCCTTCAATGAGATAGCTTAGCTAATTCAAAACTTCGATCGCGTTGCTTTGAAATCGATTCCGAACTTGTATCCGTTACGATGTTCTCGATAGGAACTCTGTATTGATGCATAATATCCTTTTTCCTGTAACCATTATGGGCATAGTCAAGGAAGAGGCAAGGAGGCTACGATCTCCCTAAATCTCAAAAAACAAAAATATACAATAATAATTAGAAAAAAATTACGCATTTACGGATTATTCACAAGAAATTAATTGTGGAAAAGAAAAAATAATTGAGACAACTAATGCTATAAATATAAGTTTTTCTAGATTAAAGAATCAGTTTATAATTTTAAGAGAAAAATAAAATTAATTTGTAAATGAAATATATGTAATTTTGTGATTTTACATCAGTAATTAATTATTAAAAATAATTATATAAAGCGAAATCCAATAATCCCTACTTGACTTCTTACTCTTTCCCGGGTTCAAAAGTCAATTCTTTAATTTGACCTCCTCCTAAACAAAACTTCTGGCTATGCCCATGATGCCATCATGTCTTAATTACTTTGTTTAATATTATTTTTCAACACGAGTGTGAATAATCCTTGCACAAAAATAGTCAAATTTTGTCAGTGTTATTTGAAATTTTTTAATTTTTTTATTCAATTATTCATTGTTTGTCTAATTGAAGTAAACTTTTATTTTCGCAATATTATATTTATTTATTTATTCATATAATAAATACCTAAATCTTTAATCAAGAAAACATTAGTAATTAAGTATAAATAGATAAATAAAAATTAGTTCGCGCTATTGTTGAATGAAAGAAGTTTTATGTACTGGATATTCAATTTTCTCGATTAACTAGATATAAATTATAAAAGAAGTTGCAAAAATTGTAACTTTGCAAAATTGCAAAAATTTTTTTGCTTTGAACAGAATCCGCAAAGTTGCTAATCTTTTAGTGCCGCGTATCTTTTGAGCTTTCTTATGACTTCGATTTGTACAATTGTACTGTACGTTTAAAATCCTCGAAGAAGGAATCACGTCGCGACGACGATCGCATTTCGTCCTAAGAACGCTCTTAATAATGCTGCACCCCATAGCGAAGGGCAACCCTCGCATTTTGTCGCGTCGAAGAACGTGGCGGTTTTATCTCGCAACAAGGCGATTCTTGTTATAGGGTAAACAGAATAGTAGCGAGCAGCAGCACGAATATAAAGAAAAGAAGTTCTATAGAATAAGCCTTGAAAGAATGTATTTGTCCCTGTTTAATAAAATTCATGAAGAGGCCAACGTGAATTTAATAAATTTTTTTGTTTTTCTGAAAATATATATACAACTTTTTTTTATAGAATACACATATTTTTCTGATAATTCATTCTATGAAAAGAAATTTTCATAGAATAGATTATCACTTTTTCGGTATATTGTATATATAAACTGATTTGATATATAGTATATTTATTAATTATATGTCTTTAAATTAGTTTTATATGAATTTTACATTATCTCTCAAGCAATTAGTTACAATTTTTAAATAATTAAAATAATAATTAAATTGTAAGCATATATATATATATATAATCATATTGTATTTAATAGTATTTGGTATATATATATTTTGCAAAAATATTTCGCCGTTTCGCAAGCGATTTTCATTTTTTTTCCATAAAAAATGGGACAGTTTTCTTCATCGAAATAGACACGTATTCCAGATTGCTCTAATTGCTATGGGATTCGTTATTGTACTGTTTACTGTTACCTATTTGATAGATCAGTCCGAGTTGTGTGGTAACCCCAATCTGTGGCATCCAGATAACGCGGATCCGCGGTCGCCCGTTGCCGATCATTACTTTATTCAATTCGCGCGCCCCTTTTCGCCTGTCTCTTCTGCTCCCCTTTTCACGCTCGGACCGCGCAATTTAAAAGCTGCTCGTTCGCGCGCGCGGCACGCAACAATGACACCCTTCTTTTCGATTGGCCGCAATCCCTATACATCCATAGACGCTATATCTCGGTGTATCCAGGATAATGGCAGAATTTCTATTGAGTTTCTTCTTTAAAGACGCGCCGTTCTTTGGCAAGCAAGTTCTAAATTAATCGATGGTCGCTCAATTTACTCCGCACTCGGGCGATTCGAAATCTCCCCCGTTTGCTACTTTGTGCTTTAGACAGGCAATCTCAGCGATGTAATTACAATTGTTCTAATGTTTGTTAACATTTAATGATGATCAAAATTCTATTCTGATTAAAAAACCAGTATTATGAAAGATTACAATTTATAGTTAAGAAATTTTTAAGCGAAAAATGGGATAGTTTACATTGTTTAAGACAATTCTCGAACGCGATATCTCTTATATAGATACGTATGCGGATGTAGATACAAAGTATATTTTCACCGCATTCTGCTTTATAAAAACATACTCACGGTTACGTGCGTAGTGTTTATTTCCGATTTGTAGTGTAGATTCCCGCTCGTGCAGTTTTCACGGACATTCTCAGCGATCCAGGAAAAACACTCGATGTCTTGCAAAACGAAACACTATCCTTGAATCCATCCTTCTCGAAAGATTTTTGTTGTCGGAGTTCTGTTCGACGACATTCTCCCTTCTCTTTGCCTTCGGACTCTACGATTCGATAGCCTCAGGTATTCCCGCGTGTCTCCCTCGCGACTCACCCGTAGTTTTGCATTATCCCCATTACTGCTGATTCACACGTCCTCCTTTGTGGCCTTTGTGAACCGCGACAATGCGCGACGGAGCTCTTCCTCCACCTAGTCGCTTCTTCTGCCTTCGTCCTTTTTTTTGCGTCACGAAAATACGAACGGTCCCAGTAAGAGCTAGACGGATGACAAACGACGGCATACCCCATCGGCTCGATATAATATGCGCCGGTCGAACTTGGACAAGGATCTCTTTGACCTCGTCCTAGTCGATTCATTTTCTTTCTTTCTCGCCCCTACCTCTAACCCTAAGTATTCCGATGGTCAAGCAAGATACCTTATACGGTAGCATTAGGGGCGTCGCATAAAAGTTGTATTGGCTAACTTATTCACGGACAATGTTCATACGAGTCGGCAATTTGTAATAGAATTGTGTATAGACATAGTCTACTAGATCTCTTCCAGCATCCATTATAATCTTTGAATACATATCATGTCGTTCAATTTTGTTTGTTTGAGATTATAATAGTACGATTTTCAATAGGATCCACAACATAGTTATCACCTAGACAAACTATTGTATAGGTTTAAAAACCAAAACACTGTTAAAAAACGATATTCCGTTTAATTTTTATTGAGTATTTCATTCATATTTACCGTTGGTTAACATAAATGTAACACTATAGCAACTTGCACCTCCGGCACAAGTACATTTATATACATATATAAATATATATATATATATATATATATCGATCGCACAAATCAAATTAATCGAATGGCGAGCAGAAAAAAGTTGCGAAAAGAAAAAAGTATTCAACTTCCTACATTTGAATTTGAAATCTGCGACCTCGTCGCAGATCTCCAGTCGCGTTCCAATTAAGCCACCTTACGTGAAAGTACCTGGTGATCCGCATTGTGGCCTCTTTGAAGTCCGCCCGTCCGTTTTCGGATTCCGCAGCAGGACGAGGAGCTCGGGGTGAAGGGAGGTCGAGGAGAGACCCCGACTCAGGAATAAAAGGTGGCCGAATAACACCAGTGGCCTGCGGTAGACACCCACTGAGAGTTATTAAACGACCTACAATGCTTGTTGCCGCGTCACCCATCTCTACCGGCATCCGTGCGCGCCCCGGCACCTTCAGAAGCCGTAATCAAATTCGTGGGGTGATAATTCGACTCGAGAGGATGCTGCAATGATAGAGCCGCGAGATCTCGCCGCCTTTCTCCCGCTGAATGCCGACTCTGCACTTTGTTCGTCGAACTGACCAGCCATTCCTCGCGAACGTCCTCTACGTCATCCATAAGACCTGCCGATCATGTGCGCGGTACGGACCAATCAACAAAGCAATTGACGAGTCTTTTGCTGTCTCTCTTTCTCATTTCTTTTCTCTGCTTACCATTCCGCAAAAGATTACCGCTTGACGTGATGCATAATTATGGTGGAAATTTATGTTGCTCTAGGCATGAGAAAATTTATCAGTTGTTACAATTCGCTGCTTTATGCAATTTCTCTGTATAAGACATAATATTCTTAGAATATTATATATATAAATACCGAAAAAAGATAAACAATATTCTTATAACATATTAAGAATATTGTGTGCTAACAATGAAAATATAATCTTAAAGAATTAGTGAGTCGATTAGAAGAGTTAATTTTTTCATCATCGACCAAAATCCAATTTAACCATCAAAATTTGAAAATAAAATCGCCGGTTGTCAGTTAACGATGGCTTTAGTGATGATAGCGTCTCGCGGCAAAATCGCGAGAGATGTTCGCACCATCAGTAGCAGGTTTTGGCAGCCATATGCCGCGCGCTGTTTTCGGTAGCTCGGGTGTTCATTATCGAGAAGAAAGGCGGGAATAAAGGAGGATCAGAAAGAAGACGAGATGCCTTGTGCGCCTTTGCTTCCTTCTGTCTCGATACTCGGTATACCGGGTGTGTACGCGCGTATCGTTTGTAGTCGTCGGCCACCTGGGAGCGAGCGATCGGCCGATCGAGAGATCGAACAATTGTAACGCATAGTCACGATTGCCTCGAAAGAGCAGCGGGGAATGGAGAAAATGAGAAAATTAAACGTGCGTGAGAGGAAGACAGGAGGAGACGGCGTTGTCGTTATTATCATGGCTAAGGCCCATAAAACGGGGCCGCTTCCATTCGTGCTGAAGAAACGGAACTTTGCCGACGGATTGATCGACTGTTGTTTAACGATACTCGATTACGAACCCATCGGTCCCGCCGAAATTGCTGGCTTGGGACCACCTGTAACTATCGCGGAACGAATCGTACCACCGGGTAGAAGTCTGCCAAAACTTTTCTCGGTTGCATTCATTCATCGATTTTACATTAGTTACAATTTTAGACTAGCAGCTAATACATATTAGTATATAAAAGTATTTTATTATCTTTATATTCTTTATTATTTACTTATTTCTTTTGATACTTTTTAAGATCGTACATAGTGTATTCTTATTGATTACCGATTTCACACAAGTACAGCTTTAAGATCTTGGAAGTCAATCACAACATGGTATTTATTGGTATCTTAAAATGTTATTTAATATGATGTCTTAAATATAAGAACCAACTATCTCTAACTATATGAATATAGTTATGTTCAGGTTATGTTCAGATTCTTATCCGAGTGTCATCCACCCAGGTATCACTCCATTTTTGTTGTTTACCAAACATTAAACAAAGATGACATGACTGGGAAGCACTCATAATATTCTAATCCAAAGTTCTAAAAATACCCATCTATATAATTCTTAAGATCGATAGGCGCGTACGTTCCTTGTCCTGATAAAGTGAACGGGAAAATTCATGAAATATTGGTGTTAGCAATGCACTATTAGACGGCAATAATCCGCAAATCCTTTGGTACCTTCTTAGGATCTGTTTTTGGATTCTATGATTGCCGCTAATTAGTGTCGTTTCTCACATATAAAATTTATTCAAGTTATCTATAATATATGACCAGTCTATGTAATTGAAGCTCAGAAATATTATAATTATTTGCATATTTTGCCTGAACTTAATACAAGATATGATTATTTTTTTATCAGCGAAGCTAATGAATATAATAATATTTGTAAAATATTTCAATCTTACAAATTTAGCAACTTCATCACTTTATTCGAGAGACATTTAGAAGCCATGTATAAAGACATTCTTAGGATATTCTGAAAGCATAGAGACGTTCTCTGGATGCCTTTAGAATGTCTCTAGGAAATCTGAACTGTAGAGAAGTAAAATTATCTTAAAGATTACGGATAAACATCTTTAGGTCTGCCGATTCCCATATCTTGTGGATGAATTTGGGACATAATGAGACACTCATTTGATAGTTCTCAAGACGTCCTAATTGAATCACGATACTGTAACAGGTCCTCACAATATCCTGTTTAATTGATAGGACATGCTTAGGACATCCATTAGACAGCTCTGTGATAATAGAGACTGATTTTGGCAATTTCCGTATTTTAGGAGTTGATATTGATTTAATTGAAGAAAATATCAAATATATCGAAATATATTGTTCTACTGGTGTTTAAGTATATCAATATTAAAAAAATCGAAAAATATATTGAATATTATAAATGATATTGGATCAATACTATTATCTATTCAATATTGAGCTAGCCAATACCATATTATTTTTTTTTAATCCAGTACTGAAATATGAAATTTATTTTTTGGTACAAAATCGATACTTCGTCAGGATTCAATATTGATCTTGATCTACTATATGAATTCCTTTTTGAATTATGGTAAAAATTCATAAATTTTAAGTAAATAATAATTTTATATATATATATATATATATATATATATATATATAAATAGAACCAAAATTAAGTTAGATATCCGTACAAAATGATCTTTTTAGTACAAAAAAAAAGTGTGCCAAACACACGGTACTCACTACAAAATTTAATATAAAAAATTATAGCTAATTTGTAGTTATTAATAAAATCAAATATAACAATCGCATCTTTAAACGTGTTTTACATATTTCAAATGTATATTTTTTAAATGTTACTGCAAAAACAAAACTTAATAACATGTTATGTATTCATATATTATTATCTTGAAAATTTTATACGAAAATTTTTTTGCTCATTTATATGTAATTATGAAGAAAGCAAGTTTATAATAGTAACTGTTGATATAATTTTGATGTAAAAATTTCTATGTAGTTGAGAACTATCGTATATATATTTTTTGAACTCAGTATGAAAGATAGTTTCTTTCTAGTTTCTTTCTCAAAGAAATAGTTGTGTTCTCTGACGTATTTCTACAAAAGTTGACTCAAGTTCTATTATAACGATCAATTCAATTTTGATTCGAACACCTTGCGTCTCTGCGATTGCAAAAAATCTTATTTCATGAAATGGCAACTTTTATAAAGAAATAGAAAAAGATTTAATGATCTCCAATGGAAATGCGTGGCACAGAACGTGTATCTAGGCGAAGTTAAACGACCATCTACGCCGTAGATGGAAGCAATCGATATCTCTATAGAGCTGACGGATGTAAAGGGAGCTTTCCTGATTAATGAACACAGCGGGCAATCCACTCGCATCCTCCGCGATTTCTTTCTTGACTCTGTTTTTTAAACAATCAAACAGTGACTCGGCCTTAGCGCAATCGAACCGTAAAACGCCGTATCGATAATAGAACGAATCCACTCCCCTATCTTGCTTCACGAAGCTACCAAAGAGGCTTGCAAGAAGCGAGAATGCAAAACACAACGGTGTATTTCGCGTATTTTTTGCGACGGTGTGATCGGAAGGATTAATTGGTTGCTGGATGAATAGGATGTCAGTCAGACAATTTTTAATAACTCCCCGTCGGCACGATGATACAGAATAAAGCATATCTTGTTCAAATTGAGAGATCGCTATAATTAATTTCTACAGGAATTGAACGTTAATTTTTTCAACGATTTTGTTTTGACTAACGAGATTTCCTCTATTTTCATTCCGTTTTCGCGATGTGTTGTAAAAATAATATTGAAGAGCCAGTGCATATAAGATAATATTCAGTAAGCAATGAGTTTTTTAGTGAGAATATTATAATTAAATTTTATAATACAATGATTTAATTTTACACGCATAACTTTATTTCTCTAAAAAAAATTCTGTTCCTCAATATAATTACTAATTCTTATTCTGCAGCATCCATCAAGTAATTGAATAATAATTATTATATAATAATAATGATTCTCACTAAACGTCACCCTCCAAAAAAGTTTCGGTTTATCGATCATTCGATTGTTTATCGCAAGATTTGTCGATACTTCTTTCAGGAAAAGGGTTGCTCCAGAAAAAAGAAATAATATTTCGCCTGTGGCGCCCCTTTCGAGCCATACCTCTTTTTATCTTCTTTTCGTTTCACAAGGGACATGGGTTAGGGGGAGGGAAATCCGGGGCAATGAATGAGAAAAAAGAAACTCAATCGATAGCAAGCGGGTCGAAGGAACTCCCGATGTGTCATTGATCGAAATGAAATCATCGGCATACGTTTTCTTCGGCGACAACAATGCGAACGCCGATCGTTCAGAAGGGATCGCAGGAGCGCAGGTAACCCATCGTTGTTTCCTCTTCGTGTTTCCGTCATCGGAAGTGATTGACGAACACTTTGGGACCAATGTCGGTTAAAGCTTATCACGTTTATTTAGTATAAAATTTTTTCAGAACATGTTATGAATCTTATTGATACGTGATGGGCGACAACAAGCTCTATCACTAGCAATAAATAATTGCATTATTGATGAGTAAATTTTTTTGTAGCAAGTAGCACGATCTTGGCCATACGAGTATAAAGCCTTCAATTTATTTTCTTGAAAAAGGTAACAGTAAAAGCCAAAGGAAGACTAAAATATTAGAATTGTCATAAAAATATTATTTTTCAAAAAAATTATTTTTAATTTACTTTTTATTAAATATAGAACGTTAATTTGTGAGGATACTTTATATTTATGGCCAAAACTATTTAGTAGCCTTACATTTTAGAGAAGCTTTGCTTCAAGTATGTCATATTTAAATTTTATGAATTATGAATTTTATTAGCTGCTACTTGAAATCTCATAAATAAAAGCAAGAGCGATATTTAACGTAGTTATGTTTAAAAATTTTACAACACAATGTTGTTTCTCCTTCTGAAGAGGAAACGTTCAACAATATGTTGTGATAATTTCGATAAGCTATAAATGAGTATCTGAAAGATATTTCGATAATAACCGACGTTGGCAATAAATGTAGAATTAACGAATACAGTGCGCTGGGACTAGGAACGTCGATATCGCGCGCGATGTTGTATAATCGAAAGGATATTATCCCACGTGCACCAGCACACTCTCTTTGTCCATCGTCCGCACTAATCCATAATGCGTGCACAATGCATCCTTTTCTCCATTTTACGGCTGTCGCAGTCGAATTCGAGAATAGAATGCGTGTCCCCGCTTCTTCTGCTTCTCTCACCCTACCGGCGTCGAATTAAATCCTACCTGGAAATCGTCATCGTCCTTCGGTGTCGCGATCCTTTCGTTCGGAATCGCACGGGCGAATTAGCTGGTAATTGTTGTCCTCAAAAAGAGAGAAAACGAATTACTCCCTACTCTTCTCCCCTACTACCTAGCATGGTGAATTTATTCAGGTATACACGGGACAAGTCTAAAGTCCACAGTATGTCATTTAACTGCCATCCAGCGTCATTAATACGACATTAATTCGACATTACGTCGCGCGTCGAATGAAATAGAAAACTTTTGAAAAAAAGAATGCATGCTTCATGGCCGTGAAATTTGATGATGAAATTCTTGGTAAATTTAGTTCATAAAATTATGAAACCTTTCATACTTATGGCCATAAAACGATATTATTTTTTAAACTTGAAGATTTATGAACATTGGAGTCTTGAGGTTGTTTAATTCTAACAATCTCTGAATTCTTGAAGCTAAAATTTTATTTTTCTAGTCTGAAAACTATATTGTTAAATCACCCATAAATGAGTGCTAAATCGAGACTAATAAATTTTAAAATTAATAGTTAGAAGTTATAATTAATCCTTTGTAAACATACAGTAGATCTTTTTTGACCCAAATGAAATTTCACTCAAATTTCTTGAAACTAATTTTAATTTTCATTAAATATAATAATTCTAACATTTAAATTAAATAATTAATGTAATGTAGCAGAGATGTTGAAGAGTAATCCTGAATTTTTCTAGACTTTTTGAAAGTTTAGAATAATAAAAAAAATTGGGGTCAATAAAAAATCCAGAGTGCCTATGGAGTAAGTAAAAATATGTGTGCCTATGAAGAATTATAGTATCACATGCATGTTACATTTATAAAAATATGTTCTTAAATTTATATGGATTTATAGAAAGAAATAGAGAGAGAGAGAGGGAAGGGGGGAGTCTTAATTAACATCAATGCTACTTGTATCATACTAAAACTGAATTAATTCATACTATATGCAAATATCTCTTGACTTTTAGACACATCAGCGAATACAAAATTAATTTGAGCTCACATTCGAGAATGTGCATAATCGCCTCTTGTCCCGCTCATCGTTTCAAGAGAGAGGGAGAGAGAGAAAGAGAGAAAGAGGAAAAAATGGAGGAGAAAGGTCGAGGGAGCTGGACACTGGAGGTTTAATTTAGTGTCCGAGTGCACGCGGTCTCGGTATAAATATTTTTATTTATCCGAATGACGCCTGGCCGCGGAAATAAGCTGGTAATTTACATCCACGGACGGGGCGGGTGCTCCGGTGGGAATTTTTGGGCGATTTATGGGATTCCGGCATGGCGGCCACGAAAGTAGAGAATTAAGGAGCACATTGTGCATGGTGTCGCCGGTGGCGAATCATTCGATAAAAAATGCGGATTAGGAGATATTCGGAGAATATCAGAAGATTCCGCCCCCATGTCATTCCTCGTCACTCTTAAACCTTGTTTTCTTTTCTCAATCAAAAAACAGCATAATTTTTATTAGATTAATCGAATTATTCTTAGTCTTTGATCAACAATAGAAATACAGCCTTTGATATAAATATAAAACATTCTCATAAATTTATGTTAACGTTCTATTTAATAAAAAGTTAATTGAAAAGAATTTTTTTAATAATATTTTTATAATAATTTTAATATTTTAGTTCTCTGTTGCAGAGACTCTCTAATCAGAGTCTGGCCATTTTTTTTCATTGAAATTGTGCGAGAGAGAAAAATCGTGCTCACTTTATCTCACTCTACAGTAATGCTGTAAGTTGCGACTTTATAGAGACGCTCTATAGTTTTCGACGAACATTCTGACACGTTCAGACGACTAATTGGCGACTATGATTAAAATTTAAAAAAACTTAAAAATTTAGTAGTGTCTAATCATAAATACTACGATAGCAAGTCCATGGCCATGATATATTTAAGTAAAAGCATAATGTATTTTCATTTTAAATGGAATGAATGAAAAATATCGGACCAATTACAAACCGGAGAGAAGGTGGCCAGACTCTGGCTAGAGAGTCTGTATTCTGTTGGCCCTTATTACCGCTTTATCCAAGAAAATGCGATAAACTGAGGATACTTTATACTTATAGCCAAGGTTTTGTTTCTTCCTCAAGGGCTGAGGTCGATTTGGACGCTTTCAGCGCTTTTCAGTACTTCTATTCTTATTTTCCGTCTAATGAACAATAAAGACAAAATGATGATTACAAGCGCTTAAAGCGCGTGAGCGTCCAAATCGATCGCAGCCAGAATACATCGACGAATTTAGAATCGAGAACCCGTTATTATACCTCCGTTAAAAAGTGTCACACAATTCGCGGGAAATACCCGCGCGTGCGGCACGCTTATGCCAATTTACACCGCGTGCATTTAAAGATACACCTGTTCAAAGCTCTCGCACAACGAGTCGCAACATGCGGGAGATATCCAATTTTATTGTTCGCACGCGCGATTACACGTCGCGGACGACCGGTCAGCGTCCCGCGTCGCCATGTTGTAATGCCGTTTATTGAGAGACGTGTTATCTCGGACGCATATACGTAATTAAATTGTTTATACGAGCGATTACGGCGTGCGTATAGCTTGTAAATTGTCGGCGCGCATGTGCGATTGTGGGGCATTGTGCGCGCGTATGTATACGCGGTTTGCGTGCACACGCGTGGGTGCGGCATGACGTGAATTCGCGCACGCACACACGCACACACACACACGAGTGTCGTGCAAACCGTATCGTCGCGCTCTCTCTGTGTCACCAACATTATGCGACAGTGACGCGCGCCGCGGTAAATTCACGCGGATTTCGCTCGTCTGCGCGTTCGTCGGAAATTTATTTGTCGCGTTTACACATGCATTTCCATTGTAAACCGCGTAATGCACCCTGCAAGCGCGCGCGGGCTGCGTCACTGCGTTTGGGGAGTGGGAGGGAGGGAGGGGGATGATCGGGTTAAGCTCGCGCGCGCATTGCATTCGGAATGCATGTTGCATTCATCGGGAATTTATCTATCGCGATGCGCCACTATTGTTCGTATTGTCGCTTATTAATACTAGTATATAACTACCTCCTCCCTTTCTATCTCTCTCTCTCCCCCCCCTCTCTCTCTCTCTCTCTCTCTCTCTCTCTCTCAATCTCTCTTTTTAAGTTATAATTTCTCTGAAGATAATTTATCGCGTTAGAAATAGAGAACGGGCATTCGCTTATACTGCTTGACAACAACGCAATTTCATGAAACGGATCTTAAAACGTGCCCGTAATTTATTAATGCACTTTGACACACTTTTTGTACAGCTTATTTCACAAGAATCGTTATAATCTGTCCCAAATTGAACACAAAGGAATAAATAAGGAGAAACGAACGAAATCTGGGACGTGTGGCAGAAAATCCCGTACCATCGAGACCTAAATTCGCCGGCGATTTATTTAACGTAGACGCGTTATTTACGAATACGAGAATCTCGATCTATTATGTAGGATTCCGCTGAAAAATCCTTTCATCGGGAAACGCGAGCGAGCAACCGACTCCACGATCCTTTCACGGCGAAATGTCCGCGAAAATTCGGAATTTTGTCCCATCCCCTCCCCCCCCCCTCTCTCTCTCTCTTTCGTTCTGTCTGTCTCTTTCTACTTCCTCCTTCTCTTCCTCTTAAAATGGAAAAAATAGGGATAGGACAAGAGGTAGCAAGGGGAAGAAAGAGAAGGGAGTAGTTGCCCTCGTGCGTGCACACAATGCGCATTTTTCCGGGACGCCGAGAATTCCTTCTCTCCGTTTTCCTCGACTCGCGCAATTCCCCTTTTCCTCCTCCCCCTCTTCTCTCCCTTTCCCTATTCCTTTTCTTTCCCTAGCTTTTTCCCCGCGTCGAACGAAGGTTGCTCGACTTTTCGCGTGCTTTAAAGAAAATTCACAGATTCCCGGCGAAAGACTTCCTTTGAAAAAGCGAACGCTCGCCCGCCGCGCCTCGACCAAGAAAGAGAAGAATTAATTTCTCGCTGCTTAAAGGCTCACTTTTACGTGACGCTAAATGTCGTGACTTTTGTGGTCACGACTGAAGCATTCATCTTTCTGAAAGAGAGAAATTCGATCACGAAACCTTTTAGTGTCCTGCTTGCTAAATAAATTAAGCGTAACCGGAATAAAATAATATTTTTATTTAAAGGAAAAAAAGGAAATTTTTGTTATTGATTTTTGTAATCTAGATTTTGTCAACTTCCTATAGCTCTATTTCACATAAATAAAATAATTGCAATTAAATAAAATGCGACATATGTAGATAATTTTCATGAAAAAAGGAAATCATTGATTTCATCGATATGAGCCCTTTTGCTTTACGCTCGATCAGGGATTTCTAATCATGAAGGGCTCTCATCGACCCTTTTGTTCTCGATGCAGTCGCAATGCCTTTTCACAGAAAAGGGCCGCAAAAACGAGATGACGATCTCTCTATGCGTTTTCGTCGTTTTTTTATTAGCGTTCACCTGAATTACTTTTCTCTCCCCCCCCTCCCCTTCTCTCTCTTCCTCTCCCCCTTCGCTTTCTCCTGCACTGCGCGACAATTCGGTCGTCGTTTCTGAATGCCTGTGCCCTGTACTGAATAAGGCGCACGCTTGCCGTTATTCGAAGGGGAGAGGAGCCCTTGGCTCGCCTCTTGTCGGTAATTATTCGCCAAGTGGTAATAAATTGAAAGCCAGGCAGCGATAAGGCGGAGCCGAGAACGCAGCGGTCGCTTTCGACTACCTCAATACCGCAAGAGCGCAGCTTTTTTTTCCATCTAAGGTGTCGCCTTTGGATCGCGGAAGGTCTCCGAAGAATTCATGTTGAGAATATTTCTTCCATGTACCTACAAAAATCTTCAATAGAACGAATAAAACGATTAATCTGACAGGTATCCTTTTTTTTTTAAATACTATCGGTGTAAATTTACAAACTTCTTTTGTAATATATATGATTCGACATTATAATTGTCTTCTAAGAAAACAAATACACTGATTGTGAAAAAACAAATTTTGGTATTTTGATCATTTGTGTTAATTTCTAACTAAAATTACAATTATGATTATGATATCAATCATAATTATGATAATATTACTATAATGACAGTGATAAAAACTGTATGTTTAGTTCTATTATAAGAATTATATATTATAGTTGGCAACTGAAAATTACTTAATTATAGTTATTCTAATCATAAAAATAGTTGCAATTACTATAAGTTATACATAATTAAATTATAATAATTACAAATATACAATCATTTTTTTGTAACAATAACTATAATTATAGTCATTTGCGGTTGCCAACATATAATTATTAATTATACTAATATTATAGTAGCAATAATACATATAATTGCGAATATCAAAAATTGTTATCTCAATGTATATAGATCTTCTAGGTCAAGTTTCGTTTCTTGGAAACACTCTTCTTCTGGAAATCCATTTTATTGCAAATTATTTTATTTATATCGATTTACTGTCTATATAGCGTCTACTGACTATATAGCTTTTTATCAAATTTTTCTTTGTTCAATTTTTATTCCTTCTGTGCACTACTAAGGATAACAGTTAGTTTTTTACTCCTTGCGTCACGATTCGTAAGCCGGACTCGCACAATGCCTTTCGCAGATATAAGAGATTTTTATTTCTTCATCGAATCTATTGGCTACCGGTCGGTCTCCTGGAAAATTCATACTTAATCGAATTATTCTGGAGCGGGCACGCGATAAGCTGCGTCCCTGCTCGCGATACTCGCCTGAATGCGCCTAACTAAAGGCGGAGAGGCCGACGCCGCCGACGCCGCCGCTGCCTCCACCGCCTCCGCTGCTACCGCCGCCTCCGCCGATCAAGAGAAATGGTTTTGGCATGCAGATTCGAAGCCAGTCTGTCTCTCCCTTTTCCTCCCTTTCCTCTCGTCAACCCTCATCATGCAACTCCACCACCCTCTCTCGCCTACCACCCATCCCTTTTTTGCGACCCTATGCAAGGTGTTTTGTACTCGCATGCTCACCCGCACGGAAATCCGCGACGTGTCTCGCTTGTAACGGGCGTAGGCGTTGTAACGCAACACGCGTGCAATTGCCCGTTCGAGTAATATAGCCGCGTTGAATTCGTCGGAATATCGGCGCTGATTCTTTCTCTCTCTCTCTCTCTCTCATTCTCTCCCTCTTTTTTTTCATTTTTCGTTTGATCGCAGGTTTCCACTGCCGGTTTTTTCGCCGTTCGATACGCAGTCAATAAGTTCATGAACGCGTATAATTGGAAAGACGTACCGGGAAATTCAAATCGGAAGTTTGATTCCTAATACAATCCGCATGAGTGAGCTTCAAAACGGTCGTAACATTATTGATAGCATATTCCTAAATCCCTCGAAAATAACTGTTGCCCAGAAACAAATGTCATCGTATATAATATAACACAGAATTAGCACGAAACAAAAATTAAATTCGCGAAATGGATTATTGTGCTTAGATAGTTATTCGCATAATCGTGATGCAGCACCTGATGGCGTAAATTCTAACTAAATAAATATGTGGGAGACACTTGCGCAGGTGCATCAATGTTCTCGTCGCGACGAGGCAGGTATTATCATCCTTCCTTCCCTCCTTTTCCACGGGAGGAGTAGCGTTGAGCTTGATGTATGGCTTTATAAATGGTGGATTTACATATTTTCCGCGTTTAAACGCGTCCTTCGAAAACTGGCACGTGTGTAGCCTAATCCCCTCGTGTCAAGTAGCAAAAGCACGGAGAATAGCAATTATCAATCACTTCCTCTACGTGTACCAGCACGTATTTAATATCGTTTACATACTTGAAAGATATATAGTAATATTTCTTTGATTTATGCAACGAAATTATCCAAAGTAGCATTTAGGAGTAATACTTTCCGAAGTAATACTTACTTATATAGATTAGAGCGTATTATATTCTTAATTATGTAGAATAAGAATAAATAAATTAGAAATAAAAAGAAATGAGGAGAAACATATAAAATGTAGATTTATTGAAGACAGATTGGAAAGAAAAAAATATTGTACAATATTATATCCTAAGTACAATATTATATCCTAAGGATTAGATTCAAATAGCCTAGATGAATGTACGAGATAAAAAGATAAAAAGTGTGAACCAAGTCCTTTCCTTGGACTTTGTAAGCTGAAAGTAATAAAGATTCTATTCTAATAATTTTCGATTTATGATCCATCGCGCAAGTTGGGTTGATTCCTAGCGCAAGTTGGGTTGATTCCAAAATCTTATTTCGCTTCTGGATATAGTTTCCCCGATTATGACTTTCCCGTCATTTTATAATAAACGTATATACTTATCGGATTTCGTGAAAGTTATAAGAAGAGTAAGGAGCGAATGGCGTACTCTCGGTCGGCTTTACGATGCGATTTTTGCAACAAAACATTCCATTTGTCCCCGGTGTATCTTCAACGACTGCGACGTCTCCGATCCTCCACTTTGCTTTCTCGAGAGCGCTTGCCGAGAGCGGAAACTTCGGTGCTTCTTTGGTATAACGACCGGGAGAATTCCCGATCGCAAACGAGCTCTCGCCGAGAGAGCATTCCGATCTTCCGGATCATTTCCGCGAGTTAACCGCGAGCATCTCTCGTCGCTTACTATTCGTGGCTTGGCACACAACCGGTTACCATTCACCCTGACGACACACAGAAATTCTACGAGGAATTATTGCAAAAAGTAATAAAGTAACTGAGATCATTTTGATCGCAGTCAATTGTATAATAGCGCATCTAGTTTTCAGAATTTTGTCAACTTTTCATACACTGAAAGAAAAGTATATCGTATTTGTATTGACTATCATTACATGGTAAAATAATTATCGTTAGGAGCATCATTTTTATAGTTATTATTGCTAATGTTAGTAACAATAATCTTATATGTATAGTTACAACATTTTATAGTATAATTTATTATACTATATGCAAATATGATTTATGTGTAAGGTAATTATACAATTAGTTGAATGAATACTATGAATATTATGATCATTATGATCATAATATTCAGCGTTTAGCGTGAGAAAAAATTTTTCCATTTTATTCAACTCATAATTTTTTATACGTAAAAATTATTATTTACAGAAACTCAAAACACATAGTAAACTTTTGAAAGTTTAAGCTTTAAAATCTTTTTATAAATTTAAATTTTGTTTATTTATTTTTAATTAGTTATTATTAGGTATTAGAAGTTATAGCTTGAATTTTGAAGTTCGTAGTACTAGGAACTTTTAATCCGATATTTATTCAATATTAGAGCCATGAATATCATTTTTCTTAAATGGCAAGAGAAATAAAAACTCAAGCCTTTCGTCAATATCTGTATTTATGAATTTTGATTTATTTATTTCAAATGTAATTCGCGTATAATAACTCGGTGCATTTTTTTTAGACAAAACTATTTTATTTAAATGGCGAAAAAAAAGAAGAAGACACGCGACGTATAACGTAAATCGTCCACGTAGTCGTTCGCGGGCGTTTCCCGACGTTGCCACGGATCGCGCGCGAAGCGAGACGATCGGGAGAGCACGATTTATGCTCTTACGTAGGTACGACGATAAGCATAAAAGTTCTCGCAAAACGGCCGATACACAACGCATGTATGCCACCGAGTTGGGGGATTAGGACGCGCGTGAATGGGAGAAAATGCGAATTGATACGGTCGTTAAGAAGGACCCTCCCTTTGAACCGCTCGAAGCTGGACGCGGGAAGAAGAAAAGAATCCATAGAGAAAACAGATTCATCGCTGCGGTACACCACCTTCGATTCTCTGCCTCTTGAATGCAGCGACGACCCCTTCGCAATTTATTCTCGCAAGGTGCCTCTCTCAGGTGGAGACCATCGTGAGTTCATTATCGTGCGAATCTTTAAACCTAACTGAACTTTGACTCGATTCCTCTTAACTCGCTTTCTCACTCGTCGGACAATGATTCTGAAAATTGTAATTTTCGCGATCTAAGTGTCTGAGAAGTAAAGTCAGAGAGTTTATAAATTTTGTCTCTCGCGCCGCATTTATTTCATCCACTTTTATCTTTCCTCATTTGTATGCTGCTCATATTCGTGTCCAGAACACGAGCTATTTTGTGAACACTTAATCCATCTAAATCATCTTTCACGGAAGTCATGTTTCAAAAATTTCAATTAAACGATAATTTATCGTGTCCTCAGAAGAATACCTTTCATTTTTCGCATCCTATTTCTTTCAATTCTTCCTCCTAGCTTAGAAGCGTACGCAAGCAAATGTGTGTTCAGGGTATACAATACCTAATACACGACGGCCAGAGCTTTCTTGAAAAGCACCGTCTTTTCACAGCCAACATTAAGCGGGACACCCTCGGATCTTCGGAAACCTCTGTCTCCGATCGCGCGCTCTTCTGCATCCGGTAGGGAAAAGTCTGAAAAGCGACTGGTGTCTCACAAGAGGAGAGAAAACGATGAGAAAAGGTGAAGGGGGAGGAGGCGGGGGCGGGGGAGAGGCGGGAAGAGAAAAGGAAACGAACTCGGAGAGCCATTCGGGCTTCGCCCGACTTTATTCTCTCCCGGCTAGTCCCGACGGACCGGCATAATGCTCGCGGTGTTCCGCGTTTTCTTGCGAGGTGCGGCCATTATGAGCGCGCGAAACAAAGAAAGAGCGTATCTATTATCCCGTACTGAGTTGCACCACTGCCGCGTCACCCGGGTAGGATTAATCCATTCCGTGTCATTATATAATGTAGGCGACGCTGGCATTGCGTCCCGCGACGGCCGCGTTGTGCGCTAACTGTGTCTCATTGTTCGCAGCCGAACAACGAGCGCGAACGTTGTGCGCGAGGGCTCGTGAGAGAAATACTGAATTCGCGTTGTCCGACTGCCGTTCGCGAGAACATCGCGGATTTCAGTTGCACTCTCCGCTATATACTCTTATTATCGAGAGATAAAATATATTAAAATATCGTTAAAAGAGTAAAACGAGCGGAGAATTTCGAACGGCAAAATATTTTAATTTTTGAAATTTCTAATACTTTCTTAGAATCTAAATAACATTAAGAAATAGAAGGCCTTAACGATCAAAGCTAGATCTTTTAATGCTAAATGATTTATTCTGAATTACTATATAATTCGAACTGCGCGCCGAATTGATTTTTCGGACTTATAACCACAATTAAACTATTGTAGTAATATCACGAATTAAATTGTCAAGCTATTTTAATAATTTGGTGCTCAATTAAATATCCTGTTAAAAAGATACTTTGAAAAACTGTAAATAGAATAAATAACAATTCTTTAGCTCTGAAATTACTAGGCACAATAAACGGTTAAAAGATTTTCAATTTTTTAGATGTTTGAATTTAATTTATCGCTCTCTTACTTCAAAAGTGACACAACTCAAAAAATTAAATTTCCCAGAAAAAGGACAACTGTTTTTCAACTTGACAGAAAATTATTGACTAATCAAATAAAGTCGGGAAAAAGAATTTGGATTCTAAGATCTTTAAATTATGTATATATTTTTTTTAACTAATTAATAAGTATCTTTCATATATCCTTGGCCTAAAGGCTATTATGCACTTTCATTATCTATTACTTAATATTTTAACTCAAAAATTTAGTTATGGCATTTGCTGTGAATTATCTTTTGTTGCAGGACCTTTAACTTGTTTATAATGCTGGTAACGAACAAGAAATAAGATAAAAAAATTCCAGATAAATTAAAAAAATATACAGCCTAGTACTTTCGGTCAAGGTTTGTACATTGATTATTACAAGGTTTGCCCATGAATGCGTATAATTACGCAATTGCATGCACATGAAAAAATTATTCAATCATAAGTTTTTAAAAAGTCTGACATACATACGTTGCGTTTCTTGTACTAAACGCATGATTAGTTGATTTTTCTGTATAAGTATAAGATACTTTGTATAAAACAGCCACGGAAGTCCGGATAGACCGTGGTCCACGTGTCGCACGTGCGCCAACGCCGTTGCCGATTCACGCCAGTAAACGATGTTTTTCCGCGGAACGTGCAAACGCGAGCAAGAAACGACCCCGAAGAGAGCTCATCCTCCCTTCGTCGAGGGAGCTGAAACAAGCGTCCGGATCATTAATTACATTGACGTACCGTGACCATGTTTTTTTTCTGACGTCGATTTTCTGGAACTAATCTCGCGGATCGCAGACTCATGCAGATTCGGCCTTTACTTGCCACGCCACGTGACGGATCGTTGCACACCTCGAGTGATCTAATCGATATGACACGCTTGATGTCTATGACTCTACCTCTTGACGTGTAGCAGCTGTAGCTGTAGGTTTCCGGAGTCTTACTGTTTCCTATAAAACTTTTAGTCGCGTGACGAATAAATAATTCTAAATTTCACGATTCTGTTTTATCAATCGAAATCAAATATACGTACAAAGATACACATCGTGTATATAATCATTATAAATCGATCTTTTAAATTCTCAAAGTCAAAGAATACGTGAAATGAAAGGCGCGACAGATCTGGGACAAATAGTTCCAACGAATTACAGCCTTCTGATCAAATCTCGCTAACGGCAAATCAATTTCCAATATGCTCTAAAGAAACCGTTAAAGTACCGGCAATTTCATGACAATGGTACAACGTGAGGCATAATCCAGCACGTAACGTAAAATAAGCGATCGGCAAAGGACACGTCACGCGCGCGTACACGCGTGCTTTCTCTCCTTCCCCCCCCCCTTTCTCTCTCTCTCTCTCTCTCTCTCTCTCTCTCTCTCTCTCTCTCTCTCTCTCTCTCTCTCTCCCTCTTTCTCTCTTCGCATTAGGTATTACTCCCTCATCGGCGCGGCAGGTACATTCGCTCCAACATCTAACACACATCTCTGCGAACGACGTTCGGACGTACGTGCGTACACTCTCATGTGCACTCGCGCGTGTATACATTCGCAAAAAGCCAACAACCATCCCGTCGAGTTACAGGCGCGGTGCCTGTTTGCAGGGTTGAGTTGATACAACATTAACAACAAGTCGTTAGATAGATGAGGTACGCACTCTGGGGTTTGCTGTCGAGTGTAGAAGGGGGGAATATGTAGGTGGTGGTTGTGTGGAGACGCGAGCAGCGGATAACACGGAGGAGGACGAGAAAGAGGTGGAGGAGGTGGAGGAGAAGGAGAAGGAGGAGGAGGAGGAGGAGAGAAGGAGGAAGGCAGAGGGTTGCGAGTCCTACAGGAGGCGATGTCGAAGCTGTTCGCCTACGCGGAGGGCGGTAGTGGTACCCGGAGCAACGTGGAATGGGGGAGAGTGGGACGCGAGAGGAGGAGAAGGTGGAATGACGATGGAGGTGGAAGAGAGAGTGCCACAATGGTCGCCATGGTAACGCCGCGCTAACGCTAAGAGAGAAAGAGAGAAAGAGGGTGAGGGAGAGAGAGGAAGGGAGGAGAATTGTGGGAGAGAAAGAGAGAGAAGCCTCCGACTCAGGGACTCTATTTCCATAATCTGCCGCTTTGTCGATTCTGAATTATGCGACTACGCTCCTCCCCTCCCCCTCTCCCCCGCCTCCTTTTTCCCCTTCGACTGCTTCACCCCGCGCATCGACTCTCCCCTTTTATTCCCCCCTACCCCCACCCTCCCTCCGCAACGGCGACACCGTCTCCATCGTCCGCCCCTGAACCAAGTATCCGATTATTTGCTCGAAATCGATTTCACGTGTTCGGCTCGCTTTTGCATTTGTACAAGCGTGCCCGTACGACGAACATCAGCCATTGTGCGCGCGACGTCATGGACGTCTCGCCCTATGGGGCCTGTCCTCGTCCTTATCCTTCGTCTTCGTCTCTCGTTTTCTTGGTCCTCGTCCTCGGCTTCATTGTTGCTCACCTTTCCGTTGACAGCGACGATTTGCGGCGATCCCAAACTGGATTTCTTCTTGGACTTCCGTATATAACAATTGAGTGTAAGTTTCGCGTTGGGTCATTGCACTTTCCACAATTGTTTCATTTTTGTATCGTGTATAATAAGCCGATTCTACTACTCTTTCATGAACTCGAAAACAACAATAAGTCTGTTCGCTTTGCTTACACTTTTTATACTTAAAATAAGATAGATATATATATATATTTTGGTGCTGAAAGGAGAGAAAGCGAAGATGCTGAGTGTAAAAAGTGTAAACAAGGCGAATAGACCTTGTTGTTTTCGAGTTCATGAAAGAACAATAGAATCGGCTTATTATTTGACTATTCAGCCTTTAAAGTGCCGAACAAACCTGATTTTTTTCGTTATTCACCTGTTTATTTTGCAACATATGTTTGATATCTTTTCTTAGTTTGTTACGTTCATCCTAATTTTAGTTATTATCCTTGAATCAACACCTTCATGCTTTACTAAAAATGTTTAAGATTCATGTAAGTCTTTTCCTATGTAGGTCCCTTTTCATTGTTCGTCTTTTTATCTATCTATTTTGCAGTTTTACAACATTTTTTCCTAATCTATCAATACCTTTATGCTAATTTAAATTACTGGGTTCACTTGACACTACAAATGCTTTGAAACTTTTGATTGACCAATTGGCAGAAAAAAATTTTACTTCATGCTTAATCAAGGTATTTGAAATAGTCCGGTAAGATCGATCTTCAAGTATCAGATAGTTGTGTTAACTGTTTTCTAGGGATACCACTTTTAAAATTCAAGACCTGACTTACCTAGAAATCTTTCTACAATGCTTGTTTCTTTATCTTTATCTGTGAGTTCTGCTTTATATGGACAATAAAAATATGAAGATCATTATATCGAACTTTATCAGATAAACTAATTAATTAAGCTCATTGTTCAATTAAGCCTCTTCAGCATTAAACAAGATAAAAA
The DNA here is from genome assembly GCF_024713525.1 of Acromyrmex echinatior. Classification (NCBI taxonomy): domain Eukaryota; kingdom Metazoa; phylum Arthropoda; class Insecta; order Hymenoptera; family Formicidae; genus Acromyrmex; species Acromyrmex echinatior. The sequence continues at coordinate 2,140,341 of NC_141868.1, forward strand.
ATGAGCTTCTTTTGGATCAAAAAGCGAGAACAGTACAACTATCCGTCCTCTTCCTTTAAGGAATACCTTCCGTTAGTTACACTCTCTGGAAGACGTTTGTTAATTCCAAGGTAATTAGTTTAACGAGAGAAACGGAAGAGAATTCGATGAAACGCGCACGTTGGAAAGTAGTTCGTTCGAAGAGGGCGCTTTTCATCGTCAGTTGAATTTCCAGCAGCTGCCCATTGTTCGGTCTCCATTGTTCTAGTATCTCGAGGGCGGCGCTTCCCTTTGTCTCCACCCTTTGTACCTTTCCGTGGCCGGATCTCTCGCCTCCTCGCGCCAGCGCGAGAGGACGATGATGCCGACGAGAGATCGAGGGAGAGAATCGGAGACGAACAGAGAAGGAGAGACACGGTTGGGGTGGAGAGGTATGGAATTGGTACAAACGCTGGATAAAAAGGATTCCGAAAAGGGTAAGAGACGGCTGGTTTCAAATCGGACGGAACGTCACGCTTCTGTAATTTTTTCCCTTCCATTGTCTCGCGGGAATGCGCGATCCTGAAAAATCAGGACGCGCCGCTTCGTTAATTAAATTCGAGATACAAGTGTGGCGAGTAATAAAGGTAGAATGACGGTAGAGATTGGAAAGTTTAGAGAATTTACGCCTTAACTCTTTTTGATCATCATTTTATTGAGATTATAAATATCAAAATTATAAAATATTTAAATATGTAATCCATGATAGAGAAAGTAAGAGAGAGAGAAAGAATACAATATTTACAAAAACTCCAGGATTCTTATATAACATAAAATGTTGAAAATGATAATTTTAATTGGAATTTGAATTAGAAAAAAAACACAGAACGTCAGTTAAACTGCTGTTAGAATTCTATTCACGATATTCTTTACATTACGCATGATTACATTTCTTTCTCGAGTAACGGAAATTTCTTTTTCGTCAATAAAGTGACATACGCTTTTCGAACTACTTCCGCAATTCTATGGTTCGTGTACTTCTGACAAAATTAGGAAACTTCGTCAGGACATTGGCTATCTGTCTCGATTGAACTGTCGGACAAAACGCCTTGGTTGAATTCCGCTGTTTCTCGGGGCGGTGACCTCCCTCGACCTTCTTTCGCGAAAAGCGATGCCTTCAGCCCTTCCGCTCGCCGGACGCAGGAAAGAGAGAAAGCGCCGCCATCCATCTTCGTAGAACAAAGTACAGCGATCCACTTTCGTAGCCGAATGCGAATCCAATGCAAATCCTACACCGGATCCTGACAATGGGCGACCTATAGCGATATGGTAATGTCCTCCCACGTCGATCCTGACGAACACACTGGTCCCTTTCTCGTGTACTGGGTCGAATAGTGTGTGTATGCGGATGTATGCTCGTGTTCGAAATACGGTGTACTGTTACTTACACCGATGAGTGTCTATGCCACGGAGAAACTCCGGACACATGTATTATCAGTGCCGTAGTGAGGGTGATACTACCCTGATATTGACACGAATCTTCTTTCGAAAACTATATTAGTTGGAGATTTCTACAATTCTGTGACTCGTGTGGTACCTTCTTGGAAATTTTTTGCGCCCGTTATTGTGATTCTTAATCTACAAAATTCATATTTAGAATTTTCTATTATTTTGATACTACCGTCAACTACATTTCAAAGAAATCGAACAATTATTGAGTTATTTCTGTCCTTATTTATTGAAATACATCAAATTCATCTATTTGATTTTAAAGATGAACTAAGTCGAATTCGAAATTATTTTTGAAATTATACGTAGGAGAATTTACATTACCATTTATACAGAAATATGTCACCAAAAACGGACTTTCTACATATAATCGGTACTAACTGAAATATGAATTGCCGAAATCGGCTCGTAGTTGCAGTTCGTAGTCTCTGGATTGCTGTGCAACTCCGACGGAATCCGCAGCTCTTTTTCTCCCTCTTTTCTCTTTTTCTCTTTCTCGAGTATATATTTTTTCGCGACGATATAGGACTGTGCGCTCGCGCTTCCGCGCTTTCGTGGGGGTGGAGAATGAGGAGGAGGGGGTGGATGGAAGGCCGATACAATGCTGGCCTCTCCCGTGAGTCGACTTTCCTTGATACATCGCCATTGAGCCATTGTCCGCCTCCCAATGCCCGAACGAAGGACTCCGAGGACGAAAAATTCAATTCAGCTTTTAAATTATTCTCCCCCGCTTCACCCTCGTCCCGCCTCGAGCCGGTCGGCCGGCTTTCGAGAACGGGGAGAAAAAAAAATAACGTCGGTTACGTCGCTCGTCGTACAACCCCGCGTCGACAGGGACGATCTACCCCTCATAATCGTAATGAGATCCATTCGTTTCCGTGAGCGTAATGAGACGTTCCGGGAGAGAAATAGAACTAGGTGGAAGACGTGTGAGAGAACGAACGTCCTACTTTCGAGATAACTCTCGGAAAATTTTCGACACGGATTTTACACGCGGATAAATGATGCATATCGAGAACCATCGTGTATACTATCATTCTATGTTCTAATAATAGTCTTGAATTTTAAAATATTATTTTACATAAGGAAGAAAATTGAGCCTCTATAGAAGACTCTATACTTCTTCATTTAAAGGAATAAATCCATTCAAGATCTAATTAATACAAAAAATAATGTAACCATCATATCTTATTATACAATGCAAATTATTGTTATTATCGTTATTATCTATCATTACCACTCTCGATGGATAAAAAGCCACTAACTAAACGCTATTAATGATTATGATCGCGAATGCTGTTTGCAATCGCGAAAGAACACCGCTAAGGGGTCGCGATATCGGGGTGTTGCGGGTATAAAATGGGGGATGATTAAAATAACGAGACTACGCGGAGGGTTGTCTTTCAGAAATCCCCCGGTAAACGGGGACGCGGAGGAGCCGTGCGGCGCTGAGGGGTGACATTGTGCTGAAACAATGTGGCGGCCGACGCCCCTGGTACCTACCGCACGACATCAATTGACGCGCCTGCAACCCCGCTCTGCCCCTCCTCCTCCCACGTCTATCCCCTCCTCGTAGATCGGGGATGAAATTCCCGCAGGAATCTGGATAAGAACGATGACGATGATGTCGTGGCCATCTTGCCGAGCAATCGATGATTTGTAGACGTGCGAGCACAAATATGAACTAAACGCCCAGACTGTAATAATCCACAATTTTCCATAATCAAGAATGGAGTTAAATTAAAGAAATTTGAATATCGGATTTGTATTTTTTTTTTTTTGCCATTCAATCTGCGAAAAGGTGATTGTCCAGTCGTCTATCGCAAAACGAATGCGCGAAAATCAAGTTCATAAACATGTCCATTCTTCTCGCAATAATTCTTGATCGGCATTCTGCAAGCCTCGCAATACATCACACTATCGTCATATTACAGAAAGAAAAATGTATCCCGTCAGTGTTCGGCCTTGTTTCTATACTTCAAATATTGTATACGTCAATCTATCCCTGTGTCTATTTCTGACTTCCTCTCTCTCTCTCTCTCTTTTCGGTTCCTCTTTCTCTCTCCCTTTCGTCTCTCACTACCTCTCTCTCACTCTGTCTCTATCTGCTGTGTTCTTGGTGGGTCCTGGCGAGCACCCCGCTCCATTATGACATTATGTTCGCAGCATTGTCTACCGCTGAATGCCTGAACGTTAGCTACATTGTAGCGGCACATTCAAGCCAACCGTACAACACTGCGAACGCTAACTCGTTATCGGCCTGATAGGGAAAACGCGAGGTACTCTACTCGCCCTACCTAGCAACGATGGTGTGTACCCATAGCTCAGGTTTCGCGCGTTGCTGGTGCGACTAATTCCAAAAAGCACCTTAGATATTTCAGTAGCTTTGAATCCTAAGTAATCAGTACTTCAGAAATTTTCAGAAATTTTCAAAACGTGTTTGCGCGTATTCGAAGTTTCGTATATAAAATTAGTACTGAAGTGTACTTGTGGAGTTTTGTGGATCCATAATGCACGAAAGATTGACGCGTACAAAGTATTAAAGATTCAAAGATTCGATAGGAGAAACAAAGTTTCCAATATGATTTTAATTGCTCAAAATTGAAGAAAAAATATCTATAAAATTACGATATAAATTTATCTTCAGAAACTTGAAAATTACAAAAGTTTTCTAAATATTTACAGAAATATGTGTATTTGTAAATATGAGACGGTACACTTAAGCCCGATTTCACAATACATGGTTATCTAAAGATTAAAGATAACCAAGAAATTCATGAATGAATTTTATTGATGAATCAGTTGATAACCTTTAATCTTTAGATAACCATATATTCTGAAAACGGGCCTCAGAGAAAAATATAGTGACGGCAATTATAAAGGTGACAACTGTACAATATGTATATATAGTTGAATAAATTATTTTATAGTCATTGTAATTATATAAAATAGTTTATTCAAATGCACTGAAAAAAGTCTAGTTATAGTTACCAAATATTGAGTAAAATATTAGGTGTTGGAATTAATTCGTAGCGTTTTACAAGTGATGGGAAGTACTTTCATTAATGTATTTTTTAATGCTCATGTGAAATAAATAACATTCTTTCATTTAAAAACGCTATGAATTAATTCCAACACCTAATAATTTCAACTAAATGTTGAGGTAATACAAGTGAACATAATTTTACTTTTACAGATATTTAGTAAGTATTGCCGTTGGTAATATTGTTTAGTAATATTTAGTAAATATTTGTAAAGGTAAACTTATATTTAATTATATTATCTCAACATTTAATTGACACTATTTCATTCAATATTTGATAGCTTAAAGATAACTTTTTTTCAGTGTACATTAATTCTACATATAATTATCTATATATAATTATCATCTTATAGTTTCCATTACTATGTTTTTTTCTTCGAGTACAAAACTATGTGCAGGTGTCAGAACACTAATATTAAGTAATAATCTCAAGAAACCTTATATTAAAAAGAAAATCAAAGCTTAATAAAATAGAAAATCTAAGCGTACTTTTCATTTTTGCGCTTTCTCAGTGTTTATCAAAATTAATCAGATATATCAATATTTGGCATGAAGAGTCATAATCTTGTATCTAACAACGATAACTCAAGAAGCCTCAACCCAAGTAAAATCTTGCCAAGAATGGATCATCTATGTATCGTTGTAAAAGTATTTTTTTGTTTTTATCGAAATGATCAAGGAAGAGCGAGGAGGGAGTTAAGCATAATTGAATATCTTTGAAATAGGTTTCGTTTTGTGAGAGATGGAAAAGAAAAATAAGGAAAGAAGAGGCGAGAAGTAGGGAGTAAACCGGAAGACAAAGACAGCTTGTTACGCGAAAGAGGACCTTTGTAGATGGGCTTTGTCTTCGCGCTTTATCGTGCGACAATGTCTCTACAATGGCAAGACAATGCCGGCATTACGACGGCTAGCAGGCGACGAACAGAATGGCGCCCGTCTCTTTCCCTCTTTCCCTTTTCCTCTCCCTCTCCTTCTCTCTTTCTCCTTTTCTCTCCCTCCCTCTCTCTTCCTCTCTTTCTCGTTTCTTCTGCCTTCTAGGAGCGTACAAATGACGTTGGGCAAAAAAATAAGCGTAACAATGGATTTATAATTAGTGGTCTGCAGCGCCGTTTGCGGCGTCGCCATTGTTCTCTTACCTTTTCCGGCCGCGACGCGGAGTGCCTACCAAAGTCGATTCGGACGAGACGAATCCTGCTTGCTTTGAACGGCAGAAGTAATTTATGTGGAATTATGTGCTGCCTGTAATGCCTCTTGTTCTATTTATTTCTGGACTGTATGCATTATACGCCAGCTGAAGTCAGTCAACTATTGAACTGTTCCTCTGCTTGAAAAAGATACAGCAAACTTGTGTTTACGTAACGTGCTTAATTACTATATTGAAAATCTAAGAATTTCAAACAAAGAAGAATTTGAAACAAAAAGTTTTTTAAAATCTCTGTTACTAATTCTGTTACTTAAAAACATTAAAACTTGAAGAAATTTTTTAACTCTCAAATCTAACAATAAGTATAGAAAATAGCGAATTTGACAATTTTTGATTTATATATTTTTAGAAATTGTTATTCTTAAAAGTACGAATATTCTTTAATATCGAATATTTCTAAATATCATTTTTCTAATTTTTAGATGTTATTTTGAAATTTTAAAAACAAAGAAATATTAACTTGTTTAACATTTGACCGTTTAAATGTTTAAAACCTTCGGAATCTTGTTTCATAATGAACACAACTATAAATATCGAGATTAGAAAATAATGTATTTCTTTCGATTAATCGATTGAACAAACGTGATAAATTATGCGGGACCGTTCCAACCCTGCCATTCCTCTTTGTAATATGTACGTAAATGCATGTAGCGACGATAGTCGACAAAAACTGACAGCACATTGTTGGCCGCGGAATGCAGACAGTAAACAACTATTGTACCAAGCACAATGTGTTACTCCGTCAGTTCCATTCCTTTTTGCGACGGAATCGTACCTGTTTCCTGTGTTCCCGCCTTCGCCACCCTCCACCTTCGTCGAACACCGTCGGACAAATCGGTCGCCATAACATCGATTTCTTCCGCCAGTCGACGATTCGACTTCTGTTTAGTGGATTTAAAGATTTCATTTCTTAAATTCAGCAATGGTCAGATCTTGTAACCTTATTTAAGAAAATTTACAATGTCAAAAACTAATATAGTATTTGATATCAGTTTCTATTGACTTGGAGTCTTCATTTTACTTATTCAAATATTTGAACTCCCGACATTTCTTACAAGAGCAACGTTACTTCCACTATTATTACAATCTGAGGATTTAGGGGGTTTGGTAGAATGGAGATCTCACTATCTCGTCCGAGGGAGTGAGACGTGATCTAAAAAAAAAGTCGTAAATTGGCATAGATAATAGAAGGGTCGTGTCGCTGCACCGACTATCGTATATCGAGGCCCCGCAAGTCTGGCCCATTTTCACCCCGTTTCTGACAAGACTACAGACGTTTTTAGGATCGAATTTATAACCGATTTATATGTCATTCCCCTCACTCGTACCCGTCGCGATCTCGTGCACGTTTATTATGTAACCGCCCCGAGTAGTAGCGATTTATTGGCAGCCCGTGCTCTCGGAATAAGCAAAGGGAAGCGTTGTCGCGCCGGCCCGACTAGAATCGCATAAGCTCTATTATCATATTGCTTTATATCACGTTGTTCTGAGTGTTTCACTAGCGATTGGCGCAGTAATTCATGCATAGCATACGTATAATATATAAGTAACGTATTATGGAAATATCAAGTAGGTATTTCAGATCATCTCAGATGTTTGAAAGCAAGAAAGAATAAAAATCTGAAACATAAAATATTGAAAGTTAAAATAAGTATTGTTTGATGTCTCCGAATTTAAATATTTATTCACTAATATTTTATAATTTGAAATTTTCACAACACTTATTAATGCAACTATCAAAGTAAAAAGGCTTTACATAATTTTATTAGTGTATTTATTCAAAATTCCTGTTTACTGCTTTCCCTTAATGTAAAATTGCCAAACTGCGGAACTTTAAAGTTTTAAATACTTTAAAAGAGATATTTATTTTTTTCTCTAAAACTTTCAAAATGTATTGAAATTGAAGAAGTTAAACTAGATTTCCCAAACCCACTTGATCTTTTTGTTCATATCACGTCAAAGAAAGAAGTACTTTTCATCGAAAATCAGAAATGATAATTTCATTATGATAAAAATTTATTCATACTCTGAATTGATTGGTTTTCTTCGCTATCTCGGCCTGTTTTTAACACATTCTTTGCCCCATTAACATCGGAACGATTTAACAGCAGACGCTTGTGTCACTCACGGGGGCAACCCCCGGACGCAACCCCCGCAATTCGCTCCCGCTCGATTTCGAATTACGTTATCGACATTAAACAGCTTTCAACGGATCCGCGACACGCCGTTTCAGTTTGCGTAAATCTCATGCGCCGTGCAACCACTGTCGAACCCCCGGGGAGGAGAAACGGGGGGAGGAGAAGGGGGTTTGGTAAAAGGGTGTGCGCTTCGAAATCGAGCCAATATTTATGTAACAGAATCGTGTCGCCCTATGAAGAAAGTCTTCTGGGTAAGCAGGGAGAAAAAAAAATCCGTCGCGGAGAGAGAAAGCGCGCGGTTCCGAAAGGGGGATGGGGGGGGGGAGGAAAAACGGGGGTTTCCAAGGGGGAGGGGGGGCGAGAGGGGAGAGCGTAGACGCATTATGAAAACTACAATGGGTGAGAGAGCCCTATTGAAACTAGTGCAGTTCTGCTCACGCAGAAGGGCGAGGATGGCGGTGGTGGTGGCGGCACAATACCGCGTTTAAATTAAATTTAAAGTGTCATCCCCCGGTGTCATATAAGACGGCCATTGTATCGTCGAAGGCTCGTGTACCTTCAGGATGTTGGGTGTTTAGGGGTAGGGGGAGAGAAAACGCCACGACACAGAGGGGAAGAGAGGTACAAACTTCGATTGTCGCACGTCGAAGACTTCGATCGAGAAAAACGCAAACAATTCGTTATGAACGCACATAAATACATCATAAATTCGTGCCGAGATGGACGTAACAGTGTAACGTCATCGTAACTAAAAATAGAGCTGTAATTAGCGTTAAATAAGATACATCTCGCGGATTATTCACAATTGTGTTCAACCTGGAATAATGCCCGTGATGATAGCACATCGAATATACGTCGCGTATTATTGTTATTAATGATCACGATCCGAATAAGCCCGTATTAGAACTCGCTGGCTCGACATTCATACCGTCCAAATCGGTGATCAGAGTAACTATAAAAAGAATTCCTCAAATATGCGCAGCAATCCTCTCAAAGTTGGAATGGCCCTCAAACCGGTACCAAACGTTCAAGCAACCGAATTACATTTCGTCGAAACAGGATTAACTTCATAGTAGATTACACGGTGAATAGAAGCGTGATATATGAATTGATTCCGAAGGATTAGAGGTAATAATAACTTGCAAAAAAACTGATGCTTATTCTGCAAACGTTTGATAACTCGAGAGTATCAGTGCTATTGTTACCGTTGTGTGAGACGAGATTATATCGGCCGCGGTGGCTGTTTCTCGCATCGGCCGGCATTCATCCGTAATATCGGCCGTAATATACTTCCACCCTCTTAAGCGGCCCACGGGTTGAGGCCACAAAGCGGCTTACTTATCGTGGCTTCTCCAACCCGAGAATCTCTCGCGTACATTCCGGGGATATCCGTATATCAGGAAGCTCGCGTTTCAATGCCCTTCGGTCATTCGAGTATACAATACGCTCACAAAGAGTAGATTTGTTTCGACGATCGTCACACTTTGATCTTTGACCTAAATTCAGAGAAAGAAAGAATAGACTGTAGCCAAGAGTTCGTAACGTCTCTTGGTGCAATCTCTATTCTAGACTTTTACGACGTTTCTCATTCTTTTATCGTTTCTCAATGACGTGCGACATATTACGGAATCGCATTCACGATGCAGAAGGAAAGTCGAATGCGTCGATTTCACTCTGCGAAACTCATAACGCGAAACTGAACTCCTCAGCATTACCTCGTCGTCAGTTTCTCACCAATACGCTGAAGATGTAATAAACTGGAACTTGAAAGAACCGAGACAATGAATTCGTTCTGCCATCCTCGCTGTCCCCCTCTTTTACGTCGAACGTTCCTTTAACATTCTATTATAAATTGCATGTAAAATTGCATTTCTCTATCTTGCACAATCTATCAACGATCAAAGATCGCAGTATCCCTTGTGTAATCTCGTGACGCATTTTTCACGTCATTTCTTCGAGAGTCCGGAGAAACTTCCGCTTGCAATTGCATTCGCTTCCGCTTTCAAATGCTTCGGCTTTTCGTCGGCTTGAAAACTCGGTAAGTGAGACGATCGTTAAAACTCGAATCGAATGTCTCGTTCATTTTTTGCGATTCTCCTTGCTTTTTGCATATTTCTCTTGTATTTTTTGATCGCCGATCCTTTTCCTCTAATTTTTACTATTTATGAACTTATCTCTTTCACGAGTTAAAAATCAAATTTTTGCTTTAGCAGCTTCGGAATTTTAGAGTTATATGGATATAACAACATTCTAAAACTTAATATTTAAAATTTAGGTGTTTATGACTTTAACTTGGAAATATTCCACCATTCACTGCGAGTACTGAAAATGTACAGTACACATAACGTGAACTATAGGTATGCAGGTTTTATATGAAATCGTTTTAATCAGAGTTTTTAATTAGTTTATTTCTTTCCTTTGAAATTTAAATTCTTATATACATTGGAATTTGATATAAATTATACTGAAGGCTTGATTGTTTAAATCTTGAAAACTTGGAGACAGTCGCATCCTCCTTCCTTCTCCTCCCCCCATTTAACCCCTTATTCATCACACGTCTTCCTCGCTTTGCTTGTTTTTCCTGTTTGAAAATAATACGCACACCTGCGACAATAAAGCGATGATGAAGGTGCATCGAACTCCAAGTGCATTTCGAAGCATAGTGTAAAAAGAGGAAAAGAGAGAGCAGACGAGAAACAAAAGCTATATCGGTGAGAGTGCGAGACAGGAACCGGTAGAAACAAGGACAGGACGAGACTGTGTGGTACAAAGGGGGTGAAAAACGGGGAAAAACAGGCGCTCAGGAAAGTTTTCCACGCGTAAAAAGAGCGAGTCGCGGCCGGCACTTGTGTCAATTGCCGGGTGTGCTGTTAGCTTAACATTTCCATTGTTCGTGAAAAGGAGCGCGGGTCGAGTGCTATTTGCTTTCAAATGAGGACGGGCGCACTTCTAATTCTACCGAACAACAAGCGCCGTCCACCCCCGTCAACTCGCGTATCGAAAGGACGTTTGTCTTCCATCGTTAAAATGCGACGGAAAACCACAATTATCGAAAAAAAGCGAGAACAAAATATTTTGATGATCACACAAAAGATCCCTGTAGGGGGAGAGAATTATCTTAAAAAACATTTGAAAAACTGAAGAGAAAATCTAAAAAATAAAAATAAATATGGATACTTTGTCTGAATCTTAGAAGTTCAGACAAGTCTAAAAGAAATTTAAAAATTATAAAAAGTAAATATCCACAATTTTAAAGTTTTTCTTTAAGATAATGTTACAATATAATTATAAAATTATAAATTAACTTAGTTTTTTTAAATTTAAGAGCATTTTAAAAATTTCAGATCCAATGGAAAATAATAAAATCTTCGATTTTCCCATATTATTTAAAGTCAATCTCTTTTGTAAATGTTTCGTAGATTTTACTTTAGATTAACACTTTTACACACTTTAAATTATCCCAAAATTTTTTAAATAAATTCTTAATTATCTTTAAAAACCTTAACGTTATTCAAAGTAAATTTCGTCAAATGATTAACTTATAAAACGTTTTAATTGTGTTTCTGAAGTTTCTAAAATTTTTTCACAAATGCGATGCTTTTAAACATCACTAAGGTAATTTTTTAATAATTCGATTGTTATAAAACTTCAGAATCTGGAATCCATGAAATGGACTCTGTGAAAATTTGCATATCCGTAACACAGATCTTTGAACGCGGTTTTTGTGGTAGCACAGATTTGTGTCTACTGCAGTACGGTCCATCGTCAGAACTTCGGCGACTACGATCGATCGAGCGAAGTTCCGCGCCGTGTGCAGAATATCGCGATGCGTAGAGACCTTGGATCCATGGCTCTTCTAAGCTGGGAGAAACCGCTTTTGGAATCGGCAAAGACGATTTCGCCGAACATAGTACTCGAGTTGTATCCAGACGCCTCCGATCTGAAGCACCTGCTGCTACTGTGTTACGTCTCCGACGCACTCGGAGCCGGGGAATGCTGGCGGTAGGAGGGTGCCGAGAGGACGTAGGGTGGTGTGTGCCGCTGGCATGTATGGAAATGAACGAGTACATTCCGCCGCGTTTACACGAGTTCGCGACTCGTGAAGGATCTTCTCTTTCCCTTTCCCATGTCCTCTTTTTCTTCTACGTACTCCTTAAACTCATGTTTTACCACAACTCGAGGAATTCATGTCATCCTATTTTTCGACGATAATTAAATATTTTTATCTTTTTAATCAGAGACAAATTGCAAAATAAATATTTATCTCTTATATTTTTAAGAGTTTTTTTCTAGAGATTGAATTTGTCACAAACACTGAAAGAAATTATAATTATTATGTAATTTAACTATAATTTATATTTAAAAAAATCAAAATTAAAAAGGTCATTATACAAAGATTTCTGATATATATAATTTTTTTGTAATTTTTAATTTACTTATAATATATATAAGTAAATTAAAATCGTTAATCTTGCATTATTAAAGTATTTTTATTACAGAACTATACATTGTATACTTTATTTATCAATGTTCCTTTTAATTTTGATTTTTATTTTGAATTCGATACTTTGTATTAACGAGTATTTGTATTATATATATTTATAATTTATAATTATTTTCGGTGCAAATATTTTTTGAGCTATATAAATTCTATTATTACTAGAATCATAGTAGTAATTGCTAAAAAAACATTCTTAACCGTAATTATTTTACCACGTAATTAGAATCAAAAATGCTAAACACTTTTTTCCCAATGGAATAAGGTGTAAGTCATGCACTTAATCCTTCTTTGCTTTATATAAAAACCTACATTCTCGATACCCCTAAACTCTTTTCAAAGTTTACGTCTCAAACGTGTGAGAAAGAGAAACAGCTGTCCCTATCGCGCTTCCTAAACCTTCTCAAGTAGAAAACATTCTTACGTCATTGGCGCGAGTCGGATGAGTGCATCGAGTATAATGCAAAGCGTATACGTATGACAAAACCGGAGGGACGGTACACGTCTCGGGTTCGCAGTTCTATTTGCCATTCGTGCCTGAACAAATACTGGTCCTGCCACATGCCATGCATCCAGGCACCCATGGATACATGCAAAACGCAAACATTTATTATCGTGCGAATTAAAGCACTCTTTGGCTTAAGAAGTCCAAGAGATTCGGAGAATCTCTCGTCCGCACCCAGTTCCCCCTTTCGAGATCTGATGTCTTTTTCAATCCGCTATCGAGAGATAGCGCTTGAGCTTCGCACAAATTAAGGATGAAGCCAGTTAACATATTACTCCTTTACTTCAAAAGTGACGCAAAACATATAAGTTTTCCAGAAAAGGAAATAGTTATTTTTCAATTTAAGAAAAAATTATTGATTAATCAGATAATATCGGCAAAAAGAAATATAGTTTATAGAAAAATGTAAAATATTGTATATTTTTATTATGATATCGTTTTCAACATTTTTGTTTCACAGTTCTTAAAAATCATCTTTTTTGAGTTGTGATGATTTTGATGATTTTTAATAAATTAAATTAATTCATTTTTTATGATTGATAAAGTAACGTTTGCCTAACTTATTTAATATTAATAACTAAAAAATTTTTATTACTTTTAAAGTAAAAGACATTGTATCTATTTGAATATAATGAATTAGAAATAAATCTTTTATTATTTTTACATTTATGCGAACAATAGATTGTCAAGAAAGCTCTAAATCATCAGTTGCTGGTTTTTACATACAAAATTCAGAAACAACAATTATTCCTTAAAATAAAGACTATCATATTAATAACCATTCTAGTTTGTTAGTAACCAGATTTCATCTCGATAACAGATTGATGACGAATAGTTATTATTATTGGAGACAAAAATCTTTATTTTAAAAAATAATTATTGTTTCTGAATAAATTTGTATGTAAAAATCATGTTGGTAAAAACCAAAGAATTATTTAGAACCTTTTTGACAACCACCATATTAACACAAAATTAAAAGACAAAAAGGCATTTCTATCAGAATCAACATAAGATAAACTTTTAATTTTGTTTCGTTCCACTTAATTTTTCGCTGTACTTCTTTTGTTTTATTTTTTTTCTTCGTAATTGAGTTTGCAAACGTAATTTCCATGTTTCTTCGCATCGTTTCGCGAAAGAAAGTTTTTAATGCTTGTCTTCAGCTGTCTTCTAATAATCCTATTAACTTCCTTGCTGTTCCATCGATGTTTTGAGTTGCGAATGCTCGCCATCCGACACACATAATTGTTTGCGCGGCTCGTAGCCATGCGATGACACGCCCAACGATATATCGCTCATCCACCCTTCTGTGCCGTCGTCATCCATTACGAAGCACTCGGCTTCACCCTCGCCCACTCACCGCAAGGAGGTTCAACAGCGGTCCCGCGTTTCACGGATGACAGCGTGCACGCGCTGCGTTACATCGTCGCGACGTAACGCGACGCGACGCGACGCGACGCGATCGCGCTAATGGGACCCGAAAGTCAACCGGCGCCACGTGTCCGAGAGTAGTTCTTCAATTCTACTCAGTCAAAAGACTGGCTGGGGAGTAATTGCAACCCCTCTCGTTACGATTTTTATGAAATCTCGTAGATTCATAAAGCAAATGAAACTAACTCTGACCCATTTCGTTCTCGTGCAAGTTTAATAGAAAATAACACGTCTGCCTAGCTTCCCCTCCTCCCCCCACTTAACCAAATCCTAATGAATAAATTATATAATAATGCGCTATTTATTTTGTGTTCCCAAAAAATTTTTTTTGCTCTCATTTCGTTTAGTTAAAAAAACTTTTTTGTGGGAGCTAAGTAGGCCATCAGTCAGCCCCCGTGTTAATGTGTTAATTAATAACAATCAATTTGGAAAATCAAATACACAGGATTTATGCGCTATTTATGCGCTTTGATATTCATATAATTTTAATTTTTGCGCTGCATCCCTTAAGGTACTTTCCTCTTGGAGCAAACAGACATATTCATCCCTAGGTCGTTTAAAATTGTAAAATCACGCTAAAATTATGCAAAATATATCTTCAATTTATTTGGTAAAGTAAATAAATTTGGTTAAGTGGGAGTACCATCTAGGCAGACGTAAAAATAATTTATAATGTGGATATTTTTAAATTATTATATTATAAAATCTTATATTAAAAAATTCTTCTTACCCTGTTAGATATCAAAGAAGCAACGATAATAATCAAATCCCTTGAGTTAAAATAACATTAATTCATTTTTGTTATTTTTAACTATTATGTGAATTAAAATATAAATCAATCCATTCTGTGGTTAGTTTCAAAATAAACAACGTCCATATACGCACTTATTAACAAACTTTTGAATAAAAAATACATTTTCTTGAAACTTAAACTTCATTGGATTAAATAATGACATATCGAATAAAAGCAATAGACCTGTAAAAATAATTAATTCAAATTAAATATAATTTGACATTATAAATTTAATAGTATAGAAAGTCCATGATTAAAGAAAAACATGTTGGAGACGACAATTATATCTAAATTTAATTAGTTTTTAAATAACTTAGTTATTAATTAAACTTCCGCTATTTAAAATTTAAAATTTAAATTTAAAATTAGGTTTTATAAATTTCTCTTCAAATATTCTTCGATTTCAAATTTTTAATTGATTTTAGTCATTATATATCCTCTTCCCGTTTCATTCGACGATCTAAATTTTCATGGCACAAACAAATGATACCAATTCCATTGACAGCTGAATGAATTGCTTTCAATGCTAGTATGGAATTAGAATATCGATATTCTTTTTCTTCGAATACTATGTTTCAGCCATGATATATACTGACTTTTAATATTTCTCATTCCATTCGAAATGATCAAAATTTTCATAATGCAAAATGATATCTATTCTGTGATAGCTAAATGAATAGCAATCAACGCTGATATATGGAAAGCAATACAATCTCATACAATCTCAAACATAGTTATGCCACACGTGGTCTATGATTTATGTAGAAAGAGATAGTCGATAGAACCGAAAGCATTTGGATGATTACGATCGGCGCCCACACACGTTACAACGCAGTGCACCCGTATTACACGTGCACGCTAATCGGAATATGTGTATTATATAAACCGGAATAAGGATATTAGACACGTGCACATGATTATATCGATAGAACGTGTTACAATTTAACATGCCAAGAACTGTGAAGAATGCGAATGTCTTCATAAACTTACAAAATGTAAAACATTGTTAATAATATATTCTTAAATTTTATAAAATAAAATAAATTAATACGACAATTTGATGAGAAAATGCTTTTTTATTATCTTACAGAAATTTTTTTTTTAATTTTACGTAACTTTTATAATTGTAACTATTCGAAAAAATGAACAATTCAATGTTAACAGATACATGAAAGATGCTTGTCAAACTTAAACTAGAAATTATCGATAAGAATGAATATATGTATAATATATATATTATTTTTCCTGAGATCGTTTTGAGACGAAAATTCTAATACTAAAAAAAAGACTTCTAATTTTTGAATATAAGCGCTTAAATTATCGAGTTACATCGCCTAAAACATATCCCTGTATATTTAATCTGATGTCTCCACACACACACACACACAGTATATAGAAAGTAAAACACTAATTGATTGCACACTGCAAGTTACCGTGAAGAAATTATTGAACGAAACAAGAAATATTAAGAGAAAATACGAAGTCGAACAATTTGGAATAGAATATATGAGGAGAAAAAAGTTTCCATATTTTAATTTCAAATACTGATAATTTCTAAATAAAGTTAAGCAAAGTTAAAACAAAAAGTAACTTGCTATTAAAAAATATAGAGTGCTAGAGCTTTCAATAAAAGATTCCTAAAGTTAGACATTTTGAAAAAAAATCTTGGACATTTGAAATTTCAAAAAATTCAGACTTTATATCTTGACTTTATTTCTAATGTAAAGACTTGCGTGTCAGAGGAAACAATATAATTGGTGAAACGAGGCAAATATTTTACTTACATTAGCTTATGCGGAAAATTAAGTGCATTGCGCGTAGCACATCGTGAATGGCTAAATGATAAGCTCAAAGAAATATTATGCAAAGCATCGAGCAAAACATCCTTTATCAAATTAGGATACCAAAATCCCATTGATGAGACATGGCTGTCTGGTGTTCGCGAATTAGTATTCCCCACACCCCTTCGCAACATGCACGGTATATCATATGTCGGACAATGGCCAGATAATGCCATTACGTCCCCGTTAACAGCCATAATATCGAACGACAACGATGCCAACAGCTACGTCGACTACGTCGAATGATAAATGTCACCGTTGAAGTGGAATGGCACACTCTTGCATTAGGGTGCGGGAAAGGGACAAAGGATATAATGCTTTGTCCGTAACTAGTCCTTTGAGTACCCTACACTAGTATCTAACTACATCTTACTTTTCTAATAATAAAAAAAAATCCAAATCAAAGAAATAAATAAGAATATTCGGAATTAATGAAATAAATATATAGGATCCTATAGGATCTAAAATTTTACTTATTGGTTCTAAAATCGCGCAATCTACAAATTTTAACATTTATAAATTAATATCTTAAT
The DNA here is from genome assembly GCF_024713525.1 of Acromyrmex echinatior. Taxonomy (NCBI): domain Eukaryota; kingdom Metazoa; phylum Arthropoda; class Insecta; order Hymenoptera; family Formicidae; genus Acromyrmex; species Acromyrmex echinatior. The sequence continues at coordinate 2,157,791 of NC_141868.1, forward strand.
ATGTAAATAAATAACTTGGAAATAATGACCTTATGTATAAAGTTGAAGCGTCAGGAAGTATTTAAGAATTTTAATACAAGAAATATAGGCGCCCAAACAAATTCCAAGGTTATTAAAATTCAAAGATCTGAGTATCCGGTCGTTACGACATTGCGCTTTTTCCGGCAGAAAGAATGACGAAAAGTCAGGAAGGCAGAGGGTAAGACTGGTGCTTGTCAGGAATGAAAGAGGCAGGGGAGGAAAAATAAATGCGAGCCAGTGGAGCGAACTAAACGCTACTAAACGGGGGAAATTGGGATAAAAACATACGTTTCCGCTTTTCTCCCATAATACATCATAAGCGTGTGTGAAAACCGGTCCCCATTGTGCGAACCATTGTGCAAGGATAACGAATGTTTATTCGTGATTCTTGGGAGAGCTTCTAACGATTATCGTGCCGCACTGTTTTGATTTCGCAATTTTTCATAGCCCTATCTGCCTCGACCCTGATTCAAGTTGACCCTCACGTAGGAGGAGTCTCGACGAAGTCCCGAACGGAGCTTTCTGACGAATCATCATTGTCGCTCACGTTTATGCTAAACGCAGGAAGAATTTATCGGCTCGACCCCGGATTCTTGATTTATCCATCTACGTAGGCTCGAATAAGTCAATGAAAGCGTAGCATTCAAAGGGTCCTGCAAAGAAAAGAAATACGTGAAGTCATCGTGTTTACAGAATAAGATTTAGGAATTAGAAATCTCTTCTAGAATTTCTTCAACTTAGATTCTAAATGGGTGTATTTATCTCTTAAACGAATATACTTTACGGAGACAATAGTCTTCGATATTGATGTAATCACGGTAGGGTCCGTTTAATTTAAAAGCGATAACTCGTAAGGAGGTTGAAGTAGCTCCGCGGAAAGGAAAAGAGGGTGGCACACGTGAAAAATCGTCCACCGTGTCTAAAAGCCACCCCCTCCGAAGTGTTCCCTCTTCGTCCTACCATGTCGAAGACAGGGTGGCGCGTGCTGCCGTGAAGCCACCGCCCCGTAATGTGTATATTATGTTAACAAATAAGTGGTCGCGGTAATAAAAGCCTGCCATGCTACGACGACCACCCCTTCTCTGTTCGTCCGCCCTCTCCCCGTTTGCGCGCGTAATGTATGCGCGGGATGTCTTGAACAATATTCCCGCGACTCCCGGCTGACATATAATGGCGCGCATAAATAATAACATCTCCGCTCGGCACCCCTCAGCTACTCCCTCTCCCCGCAAAGCTCTACACGTTTTTTACCCTTTCCCGCCAGTGCCGACGTCTGCGTCACAAATGCCCTATTTGCATTAAAAAATTGCTTATTGATTTATAAGGTTTTCGATTCTTTATGTGATTCTCTTTGATATCTAACAATTTTTTGCTCGATTTCAATTATATGGAATGATCTATTAAATAAAGATAATTCTCTAATTATCTCAGATAATTGCAGTACTTTATATCTTCTCACGACTTTGTTTTTACTTTAATAACAGACATAAATAAGTTGTCACGAGGATTTTTCAGGAGCTCTTTTTTCTGCCGTGTGTCCGTCCTAGTTGCTCTCTTAGAATTGAGCGGAAGGACATAAGATACCGCGACAAGAGGAAGAGTGGAAGGAAAGTGGAAGCCGGAAGGAGGAAGGGGAGAATAACGGGGTGCGGAACGAGAGCAGTGGGATGGGTGGCTACGAGACTGAAATATGTACAAACTTGCGGCTCCTTGTTATGAGCGGTGATAAATTACACCGGCAGAAAGAGAGCGGTTGGAGGATGAGAGCAAGGATGGAGAAATGGTAGCTGGTGAACGTGGGCGACGGGGGAGAAGGGGGATAACGCTATTATAAGTATCGCGGGTATAGCGATTTCGGCGTGCGCGCTGCCGCGAAGGGGGACCCACTATGTCGCGTGTCTCGGTGATTTTTCACGGACACCGTGTATCTCCGCAGAAAGTATCTCTTCCCGATTGGAGTTTCAAGAGAAGTTTTTTCGAACATGTGAATGTAAATATTGGGAATGGGTCGCTGACATTTTATCAAAGCGTTCGGGCGGAGTGAGGGCGACGATAAAAATTGATAAGGATTGTCGATCAGTTTCAATTCAATTTCAGCCTTTATCTTTACACCTGATTGTAAAATCGGCTTTAAATAGAAATCGCAAACGAAATGGGATTAAATAAAACCAAATGAAGGCAGCAAATATGAAGAAACATATTAGTCTTTCAAACATTCTTTTGAGTCTCTTTGGAACTTTTTTATGTTGCTCAGTTATATTAAAGGTATATTGTTTGCAACCAAGATAACAAATAAAAATCAGGATTGAATGATTTTATTGAATTATTAATCGTGTCGCAAGAAAGCGGACTTTTGTGACGTTCGGATAACATTAAGATGAGGAGAAGTGAATGTTTTTGATTCCAACGTTAAGCTTCATTAGCTTCAGGATGTATCCGCCTCTGATACAAGAATGTGATTTAAGACGCGACTCGGTCAAGCGAATAGGATTCAGTCGAGAATTCAGCTGTGTGGACGCGGCATGATCGTGCGGATCGCCACTATGACCATGAAGAGACGATGATGACTAGAAGGAAAATCGTCGGATCTCCCACTTGATGAAGAATTCGGTGTAGTCGAAGGCAGATGCGAATCGAAAGACTCGATGAATCGATTTAGGCTTGAATCGATGTAATCAGCGGCACGTAAGAGAGGGAGAGAATCGTCCGCTTGTCATTTATTAAATTGACGTATAAAACGTCAGATTAGAACAATTCGAATTAGGTATTGGAAAACGCGAGAGATCGAATCATAAAATCATTTTGTATTAAGCCAGTATGTCGCGTTTATGATTAATAACATAGTTCAACAAAGGAATCACCTTTTTCTCTCCGAAATGCTATGCATATCCCGAAAATTTTTCGTGCTGAATGCAATCGGTTGATAGAATTTACGTAGCACGTTAAATTTTTTAGTAAATTGAAGAAAAAATAGCATTTTTTTACTATTTTCAACATTTTTTATGGAAAAAAAACTTGTTTTTAAATAAAGTTTAAAATTGCAATTTAAGAGCATTCAAGTAAATTTTAGTTTATGATCGTACAATTTATTTTCGTTAAATTTTCAAAGTTATGGTTGTTTGAATTTTGGATTTTCTATCTAATTAGTAGTTAATAAAAAAAAATCTTTTTTTTCGAAGTGCATACCATTTTTGTCAATTTCATTCCAATTTACTCAAAATCCTAACGTATACTATGCAAATTCTGTCAACAGCATTGTGTTCAGCAAAAAGTCTCCAGAATATATACACTATACCAGTTCGAAGAGAATTTGATATTTGACTATGTATTTATATATCTTATTAGTTTTTAATTTTCGTAATTGTTTCCCATGTTTCTCAAACGAAATTATTTTTTGTCTAATTGCTAAATGAGTATCATGGCACGTTACATTATATTTCTCTCTTCCCCTTACCAAGCATTTGTGGCATCAGCCAAACTGTGTACTGAAAGGCGAATCACGCGTCAGCAATGCATCTGGGAATTTCGCACAACACCATGGAATGTCGAGAATGACTCTGGGTTGGAGATTAGACCCTTTCCCCCAATGCACAACGATAATGCGCCACCATGGAGACATCCCTCAACGGGAAGACGAGGGTAGCAAGATTCGAACGAGGGTGGATGCACTTCGCGGAACGACCTTGTTTTCAACGAAAAATGATCAACGTAATATAAAATTATAATAATAACAAGTAAATAGTTTAGGGAATTAAAATTTATTAATACAATATCAACGAAAGACAATAAGCCAAGCTACTTTTTTAAAAAGAAGCATCAACTTCATGTTTGGTTTATCGTTCTTCGTGTGTCAAATATAAATTTATATAAAATATTTCAACTCTTTCGACACTCGTAGTATATTATTGAGTATTTCCTAGGAGACCAAATTACTTGAAAATTTCTAGGACATAAAACATTCCGAAATGAAATTATTATTATTGATGATAAATTCAATATTTTAAAAATCTATATAGGTTTAAATCCTGGCTGAAATGATACTTTTTGCAATAAATTCTTATCAGTATTTTAAGATGCTTATTAAGTGTCAGACTTAAAATGCAATTTATTTAAGTCTGACACGCAGACTTAAATAATTTATTTACTTGAAAAATATGTTTAAAATTTACATATAAATATTAGTTAACATCTTATTTGCTTCTTACTCATATAGCGTGTTATTCATATAGCGATCTAGTTTAACCTATCATCAATTTACCTTAACAAAAAAAAGATTTTTCAAATATGATAAAAAAAAACTTCAATTTTCTGAAGATTTTAATTAGAGAATCAATACAAACAGTCCGGGTGTTCGACGAACGCACCCTAAGTTGAATTGATGCGACGGTATCGATTTGCGTATCGGTACCGATCGGGTCTCTCACGGCAACCTCGTCAGGTATCCACAATGGCCAGGGCTAATGACTATAGGAGACAAGGGGTGACATCGTCCGTCCGAAACTCCCCATCTGTTTCAGTTACTAAATCTTCCCATGGCCGTGCGCGCGGCCTAATCGATTACCGTGTGTACGGGGCGAGAGTATTGGGGACAGTCCCTCCCGGAGTATCTTGTCTAGCTTAGCAGCTCTTCCTGCTTCCGGTGAAAATATTTCACGGGGCGATGCGACAAACAGCCGGGGAATTACGCCGATCCCGTCCCATGTTTTGTCGTCTGAGCTCCGTTAGCATCTAAAGCATTTTTAATGATTACAAAACTCTTCCATCAGCTTATAATAATAATACAATTTGAGAATCACGGATAGGGAAAATAAGAATGCTTGGTTTAAGAAGCTTGATTAAAGTAGAAACTTTCAGCGCGATTAAGTCATAATCATTCTCATAATTTGAAAGGTAAATGAGGATGAGAAAAATATTTATTTTACATTCCTGCACAAATCATTATATACGCATAAAGCCAAGAAAAGAATCCGTTCTTTTCTGGCTTTTAACACCAATTACCGAATACCCCGCGCATCAACAAACGCTTATTATACTGAAAGAGCGAAACAGAAGAGGGAGGTGGGTCGGTAAGGGGGAAGAGGTGGAGTCGAGGAGAGCCGGGATGGGGGAATTGTGTGCTGCGGTGTCTTGAACCGTCGGACAACGGCCCTCGTAATAAGAATAGATGGCTCCTCTCGATTCCTGAATGGCCGACTATTAGCAACGAGCCGTGCTGGCGACAATGAGGCCCGACAAACTGATAAATTACGGCACGGGTGTACCCGCCGCTGCACCGGCCGCAGGTAAATAGAATTAATCACACTATAGTGTAGGGGAGAGGCAACGCGGGGAGGAAGGGGGAGGTACACGGAGCAACCGGTACTAGCGGCGGTCCCTCGCATCGGCATCGGCACCGGCATCGAAGGCGGCTGCACACTCGCCAAGAGGCTACCGGCCAATATAACAACGTGACTGTACGGTTTTCACAGCCCGTCATTCTTTTCCTTCAGATCCACCCCCGCTGCCCGTCGCGTCGCGCCTATATTCGTTTTAGAGGGTGAACGGCGGTGTTGACAGCGGCGGCGTTGGCATCCTCCTCATTGGTCGCCCGGACTCTCTAATGAAGTTACCTTGTTGCCCAACCTGCCTCTGATATCGGTGAAATTAATGGAAATTGCATATAGGATTCCCGACAGATATAAATAAAAAGAGTATTACCGATGTCTGGAGGCTAAAGAAAATCTCAAGTTGACAGTAATGTGGATTGGGAAATCGTATGAGTCTATAGGTAGCATTTCCAACGCAATCATGTATAAATTACAGCGTTTGCTATAATTTTTCACTTTTCTTATAAGTAGAAACTTTAACTCAATTTCAATTCGTTAATATAATCTTGAGTTCTGTATTTTGTTAGTTTTAATTGAACTGAAAGATGATCTAATCCTAATGTGAGATCGAAACATTTGGAATGTTTTAATTTTATACAGTAAATACATTATTAATTTATTAGTACCAACTTCTTTCTTGGTTAATTTGCCTATTTATTACACGGTTCGAAAATTTTAATTCATTGACTCGTTGAGTCTCTGTATTTGCTAATCGCTGTAAACGATCAAACACTTCCTGACTAAGAATTGGGTATATCATGAAATTGAAAGCAGCAAGAAGCACATCGGATACGCACTGAAATTTCATTGACCTAGCTTTTCTTTCTTCCTTCTTCGAAAGGGAGAGCAGCCTGACTTGAATAGAACAAAGTGTCTTTTATGCCAGCGAAAAACAATTTATTAGAGATTGCGAGGACAATATCAATTTGTTGGGGTCCCGATGTCACCCTTCTTCGCGCAGCTCGCCTTCAGGTAACGCGGTAATTCATGGTCATTCGCGGCTTTATAGGGGACGGTATCGATCACTTTCGATTCGATTTCGTACGATTAGCTACGGCGCATCTAGGAAAAGGTGATGCGAGGAGCAGGCAGCTTCCGTTGCGCGTCGGTACTTTTGGATTCATGACGTTTTTTTTTCTGACGACGCGCATCCTTCAATTCCCGCGACAAAAGGAAATCGGTGGAAAAACGTGGCCGATGCAGAAGGGAGGAAGGATAGCCGCGCGTATAACCGCCATGAATTGTGATGGATTCTGTCGATGATTGATTAACTATTGACTGCTTCTACCTTCGCCGCGAAACACAGAAAGACGCCAGATTGACTCGAGCTACAAAAAAGCTTGGCTTTATTGTAGACAGATTAAATGAAACTCGGTTCTTTACGAATATCGTGACTCGTAAGAGTAACTGAAGATATTAGGCTTAGTTAAGATGCTAAGTATTTATGTAGTGACACTTCTTAATCATTTTAAGAATTAAATCATATTGAAATAACAGATTAACGCGCATCACCTGATGTAACTTAACTTTCTATATTAAAAAATTACAATGTATAGAATTGACTTGTGTAATTGGAAAGTTTTATAAAACCGCAAGCATCAGCTAATCATTCGCGCGAGATAAGAATAGGGCGGGATCTCTCATCATGCATACGAGTATCAAGTTTGACCCTTTCCCTCTCCGCCATTTTGGCTCGACCTCTTCGTTCACCAAGAAGCGCGGCTTTCCTCATCCGCCTCCTCTTTTTCCCAGTCGTTCCTCCCGCTGTTCCCTTTCTCTCCTCGTAGTCACTCCACCTCCAAGCACGAGCCCTCCCTCCCATCCTCCCTCCTCTCGTCGGTTTTCCTCCTCTCCTCCACCGCCGTGCTTCCTCCCTTTCTCGAGGAAGCCGACGTCTTTTTCTTCCCCGGGGCTGCTTTATAAGACTACAAAAGAACATCGCGGCAGAGTCAAGATGGCGGTGGGGTCCCGACGCGGTCTCTCATAACCCACCCTCCTTCTTTTCCTCCCCCTCCCACCCCCTTCCTTCTCTTCCATCTTCCCATCCACGCCATTGTTGCCGCGAGCAGGAGAGACAAAATGAACCCGATTGTTAGTACCGGGCGGCATCATAATGAACGCCCATTCACCGGGAGACACCAAATGAGCTCCCGCGTCTTGTCCCGCGGCTTTGTCCGCGATACTTTTAATTCTCCGCTGGCCCTTTGTCTTCCTCGCGAAGACTCCCGTTATCTCCTTTTCCCATCTGCACCGCCCCGTGGATCCTTCTTTTTCCTCCTGCATCCGTCTCATGTCTCTTCTTGGTAACTTCGCTTCGTCGGAAAACACGAGAGGGAGAGAAGAGCCGCTCGGAGGAGCACGCCGATATTTATTGTTCGTGTTGCGCATTGAAAGAGAGGTAAAAGGCGGTCACGGGTGGTGGAGGATTGAATTAAACGGCGGGTATTGCTTAATCTTCGTGATCGGCGAAATAATGGCAGAGCGAAAATGAACGATATTCAAATGACAAGTCGGCGAGGAGAAGTAAGACTAATGAGGAGGGCATTGTTTCCAACTCTATATCTGCCGATACATCGTTTTGCGTTTATAAAACGGATGCACCGTCCAGTCTATTTCGTTCACATAGACTCATATTGTAATAATGTATAATTTTACAAGGATCCCACATTCCCAAGAGGCATGCATCTTTACTTTATAAATTCGTTCGTTCCATCTATTTGCCCACTTTGCAACGGACTTGTCGCAGACCGTTTCGTGACAGAAGTGTACAATTCTTTGCGTGTAGCGTATTCCTCCGTCATCGGCGGGACGAAAGGAGAAGGAAAATATTATTGCTCGATTCGCGCGTCATGCATAAATGCATCGATCGCGCTCTCGCCAGCTCTCGCGTTTCCTCTCGGCTCGCTCTCGTCCCTTCTCGGCGGCTGAGCAAACAACGATATCCATAATATTAGAGTCACAAGCAACGGGTTATTAACTACACGTCCCCTCCCTCCCTTCTCTTACTCTGTCTCCTCTTTCGTCTAGTATCGATAAGTTTCTCGAAGAAGAATAACGATTTCTTCTTCGAAGGAATAAAAGTGAAAGGTTGACTTATAAAAAATCCTAAATCCTAAAACAAACAAAATTTGCTAATCTATTCCTCCTTGTTAATGAAAGACTCGTTGTAGGTAGATATTTGTATTATAGAAGGATTTATTTCGATATAATTCAAAATAAACAAACTGACATACAATACATAGATGGAAAATTTGTGTTAAATTTAACACGTTTTATGTGTTCCCAAACATATTTTACGATCCACTCAAACTTTTGTGTTAATTTGAAGATGAATATTTTAAAGATGAGTATGTTAGAAAGTAACACAAATATTATGTAAAAAAATTAACATAAAAAATATGATAAACTGAAAGCATATTTTTTCAGTTAAATTAACTTTTATAATATGTTTATAATAAGTTAACATGTATTTCATTCACTTGTTTTAGAATTTACGTTTTAAAATACATTATTTTTATGTGTTTTATTTGTTTACTTAGATGCTCATAAATTATGTTATTCTACACTAAGAAATGTTGAATATTCATTTAACGCAAAATATGTAAATAACATGATTACGTTATGTTAAATTAACATTCGGATATGTTAAAAATTTAACATTTTAACAATACAGTTAAAAAATTTCCACAATCAAATATATCTACTGTCCATCGAAATTCGCAATTTCTAGTATTTCTACCTGCTCGATCATTACTCAATATTCGTCTCGCCAGAGATGCTGATGACAGATATTCTCAAACTAGGATGCCCTTTTGATCGTATTTCAAATTCCTAAACAAATCATTATTTACAATCAATTACAGATTAAAATAAAATCCGATATATAATATATTTTTTAACTAAACTTAAAATATTAAACATTTGTGAAAATTTTGTTCCAAGCTACAACTTTGATTTGTCAATTCTTCTGCCTTTCCTCTTTCTGGCTACTCTGCTCTAGTTTGGAAAGATCTCAGAAACACGTCACTTTATCTCGAACTTGAGAAACTATTTTACGAAACTGCTTACAAAGCAATTTCGATCGAGACCAATGAGACTCGATGAGTTTAATTTCTTTGGGATTAACATCCCGAGACCAGTCTAAATTAATCGATTATTCATTCATCCGTGATGAGGCAAGGATTTCGTAAAAATTACGTGTCCATTATGCAGATATTCTTTTTTTCTCTAATTTTGTAATGCACATTGCATGACTCGATCCTTCATAAGAGAGCATACGCTCAACATGGCATTGCCACGTGTAAAAATCTTGTCTGGGATTCCTTTCACACGTTGGGTGGTCCATGCGATCCTTTTTTCCAATACATATTAGTACAATACGCAGACGCATCCGAAACTAATCCTCCATTTGAATTAGCTCTCTGGAGACAAAAAAAAATTGCCCGTCACTGATTCGGCGAACACATTCAAACGAATAGCAGAAAAAAATTTATTGGCACCTCCTGCCGATTACAATCCTGATGTAAAATAAAGTTGAAAAGGGATTTTAAAAATCTTTAGAAAAGAAAAATATGTGTCGAGTGTAAGGTTGATGATTATGTATGATGGTTTGACCATCTCATTCTTTTCTTACAATTGGTAAACAACAACGGAATATACTGTCTCTAAATATAGTTAGACTTGGGATAGTACAGGTAACTTAGAACAGTATTTACTTTTGTTAAATTCAATTGTGATGTTCATGCATCCATGAATTTCTAAAGAAAGTTTAAATTTTAAATGTTCTGCATTTATGATAGAAACCATTACCATTATTCATCATATCATTATTCTATTCAAAATTATTTTTATATAAAGTTCACTTTATCAAGAAAAAGTAAAGATATAATGGATTTGTTTTTTTCAGCTGAACTTCTGTACAATTTACTATTTTTTTTTCACGTTGGAAAACGAGAGGAAACGAAAAAAGTCCAACTAAAAAGAACAAACCTATTAGCACTTATGCTTTACTGACTCTTGCTTACATTGAAAAGAACCGATTTGAAAATACGTCTGTAAGAAACACTATTCATAGCTATTGAAAGATTGATTCGCTGCACCATAGCGACAAGATTCTCCCTTTTCGGCTACACAAAGGACGATATTTTGTAAATCTCGCGGGTGAAACTATTGGGTCCTCTCGTTTTGTTCGCGACTGTTTATTCGTGCGTGCACGAGATTCGCCGATTGCGGGAAGAGATTTACGATCCGCGGGGAAAGTCCCATAATAAGACAGCGGGGGAATTTCTGACGCTAGAGTTTTCCATGCACCGCATCTGCTGGCGCGTCGCGTCGACCGTGCTTGTGACGCCATTTTTCTCCCTTTTTCCTGTGTAGATTGCTCAATGGACCGACCGGTCGGTCGGCGGTCAATTTGTTTGAATGGACAATGACAGCCTCGGGCGCGCACAATAGTTGCTGTCAGCCACATAAATCGGTCTCTGCGAGAGATGGCAAAGACGGCGCAACGGACATGTTGGCGGAAAACGGACGCCAAGTTCCGAACCACCAGCGCGAAATAATCAATTAACTTAGTGGGCTTTTTCAGTCGCCTACGTAATTATGGCGTGGAAGCTATAAAAAGGAAGCTAATAATTTTGTATTATAGCATAACAGTGATCGGAGAATCATCGAGAAAGAGAGAGAGAGAGAGAGAGAGAGAGAGAAACACACACACACACACATACACACGCGCACACACACACACACACACACACACATATATATATACTTACATATTTCAAGTGCAAAGAATTTACTTGATTTAATTTTAAAGAAATTTAAATAATTTATTAGTAATATTTTGTTAAATTTCATTTTCATTAAATTTTTATCTTAAGATATTATTGTATTTTTCTTTATCTATTTTTAAACCCTGTCTCCATTGTTCTCTAATATGATAAAAGTGATAAAGTTGCATTAAGTATATATCAAAAGTAACTCTGAGAGAAATAGATAATTATAAAACACATGACTTCCAGTTCGAAACTAAATCCCTCGCATTCAAAATTTCGATTTCACAGTTTCCGCGTAAACCTATTCACGTTGATCTTATTTAATTGTTGATAAAAAAAATTAGCCAGGTTTAATCAACGATACGCGGGACATTTTACGCCGAAAAATATTTTCACAACGAGCACAAAAAACGCCCATGCGATTTGTGCCGCTCGGATTGTCTGCGTTTTTTGAATCGCCGGCTCAGCAAACGCGCGTGAAACGTTTTTCGGTAATCAAGCACGGAAAATGCGGCCGCTCGGCCCGTTCATTCTCGTTCATTGAACGACGTAGTTCATTGTCGTGCCAACGGATAATGAAATTCAATTAATATAACGAGCCAATTAAGCGCGTCGACACACTGACACGGTGGTCTGTCGCGTGAGGAAAAAAAGGGAATTCCCCGGTTGCGCGTGTATGACACGGTGTGTGTATATATGCTCTTTAATTCGGCGCGATTCGCAAATGTAGAAAACTCGCCGCGCCTCAAATCGAATAATTAATCCGACAACAAATTTGCCTCTATTTGAAAACTTTGATTCGCTGCGTAATAATGGTCGTGCGAATAACGATGATAATAATAACGATAACGAGGGAAAAACTGACTTGATAGAGTAAATACAACAATAATACTCTCTCGAATTCTTCTCGCTAACTTAAGTGATTTCTGTAATATAGTTTAATAAAAACTATACGTAATACTATTATGTTTTTAATAAGTGTTTTGATTATAATAAGGACACTGCACCTTTAATATTATATATCGATTAATAATGATATTAACATAAATAATTAGCAAAAATTATATGAAATGTATTGTATAAATATACATTGCAAATCGCAATTGTAATTGTTGCAATTGTTCGGTTTTCAATTGAGCAGCTGCCACCTCGAAGGAAGTCTTTGAGTTTACCGCCGTTACGATTAATCGACGATCGGTAAAGTCTATGCCGATAAAATATCTTGTTTGTGAAATTACCAATACATCTTTGCACTTTTTGTTTTATAACAATATTAAACCGTGATAGATAAAATGTGAATCTAACACACAGTAAATTAGAGGAGCTTAAAATAACGTAAACTGAGTTTATAGCAGAACACTGCAATCTTCATAATATCGTTCACCGGACAGACTAAATCTCCGTATGTTGATAAATTTGACGACTGTCAACAAGAAAGATATTTCTCGATAAACTTCGATCGATAATAAAATAATTTACAATAATTTCGAATTAAATTACCAACGAATATATAGTTAGATAAACGCAAAATTAATAATTTTGAAAAAAACTTTTTTTTTTAATTTGTGTGTATTTATCCTTCCTTAAAAGATTTTATATAATATTAATTAATTCTAAAATATAAGAGAGAAAAAAGCTGCTAGAAACATAACAAACGTTGAAACTTTTCTACTCAAAATAAAAATAATCTATGATTATTTTTATTGTGTTGAAACACAAAATCGAAAAAAGAAGTAAAAAAAAATGTCGAAAAGAAAAATAATAAATTGGTAAATTAAAGAGGGATTGAATTGTCCAGTCACAAAAGTGGGTGGTCGATGTTTTGAAAGGACGAAAGTCTAGCCAACGGCTGGACAATGGGCGCAAACGAGATTTAAGGATTCTGATAGCACCATACCGCGTACGGGAACCGAATTGGATCCGTATTAGCCGCAATAGCACAAAGAGTAGCAAATCCGATCCTATCCTTCTATATCAGGATCGAGTTAAGGTGCAGTATCGACTAATGCTATTGTTTAGGGGTGCCGAAAGAACTACGGAATGATAAAGCGTCTCTTTTATCTGTTGCTAATCCTTTAACCTTGACATAATATTAAGAATATTTCTCGTTCTTTAATATTCACATTTTTTTTTATTTAATTTGATACATTTAATTACAATAGTTGAAAGAAGAAAGTAATTACCTTAACAGTTAATCTTATAAACTAATTTGAAATATAAGCTTCTTTCGTTCATAGTTGCTTGAAAATTTATTTAGATAGGTCTTTTGAATCGCAACAGGTAAACGTAACAAAAATCGCGATCGCAACATACGAAAATTCTCACAAATTGTGACATGCGAACATGGAAATTCATAATGGCGCAAACGACTGTCTGGTAATTCCTAAATGCCTTGGTCGTATCAGATACCGTCTCTAATGTTCCTATGCGGGTATCTGCCGATTCGCTTCATTTCCGCGACGAAACGTGTACAAGACGTTTATGCGCGTCGCGAGTTTCTCGACTTCGATATAATGCAACTTTATCTATGGCAGAGAGAAAGAGAACTCCTTCGATAAATTTATCTATCTTTATTTTTTTTATTAGTCATTACGACAATATTACGTCTTCTTTTAACAGTTTTCACACGATCGGATAAGTTGCTTGTTTTTAATATCATTAAATGTAATCTTTCGGATATATCAATACTAGAGATAGATACTTGAGATAAAAAGGTGTTAAAATAGAGATTATTCTTAGAATTATTTTTTAGCTGATATTTTATTTAAATGAAAAGCAAAGGAGAAACGTTTTATTTATTCAAATTATATTTTGAATATTTTTACTAAGGAAAAAAAAAAAGAAATATTATAATTTCTGATTTTAATTTTCATGACGAGGAATATTGCCATATGTCTATTGCGACCATTACTGGCTATCCTGTATAATATAATTGCACTGCGCTGTAATATTGTATTCTCATGCGAGCAAGAAGCAGTTAGGATTTCAGAAGACGAACTGATAGCGATCGCAATAACGAGAACTCCGCAAGCAATTACCCATGTCTGCCGTAGATTGCAATGGCACGACTGATTCTTATATTAAACGCATACTATTATCGTAACTTGGGCTCTCGCGAGGATAACGGAAATGGAGCTGCCGAGTTCATTTGCGCATAGCTTGTTCAATAATTCGAATGTGTAATTGCTTTGATTAAAAATCAACAGTGCTAGAAAATCTCGGACGCATGAAACACTAGAATTTTCATATACATATATAGCTGTTATTTTCGGCTCTTTTTAAATTGACATCGAATTTCTTCTTTATATGCACAAATGTTATATACAACTTTCTTGCAAATTGAAATACAAAATCCTTTTATTTAATTCATTAAACTGTGATATAATTTTTTCTGCTACAGAAAGAAGGAATTTCGTTCTTATTCTTTCGTCTTTATTCTCGATTGCAGGATAATTCGATAATCTACGAAAGAGGCAATTTTCGCGAGTACCAAACTCTCTCCGGATATAATACAGAATTATCCTTTTTCTTCGACCGCAAGGAAAAGGAAAGTTTCTCGGATAACATTCGCCAGTGGCTTATTGTGACGTAAAGGGACGCGTTATTCTCGAGAAGGAATGAAAGACGCGGATTCGAATGAGAATCACCTAAGAAGATTTGCTGGGCAGATGATTCATTGTGCAAATACGTGACTGTTATGACCGTAGTAACGAATTGCTAAAAAGTATATTAAAAAAAAGACTTTCACAATTAATTGCAACCAATCGAAGCGATTGTAACAACCAAGCGAATGTAAAATTCTTTAATAAAGAAATTTAATAGATAAATTAAATAATTCTTTCACAGATAAATTTTCAAATTATTGTTATTTAAAGTCCAGTTGAGTTACATAATACATTACATGCTACTATAGTAGCGTAGCTAAGATTTTCTTACTTGCCTATGAATTTTTCAAATTTTAACTAAAGAATTTCATTTGTATTAAATTGTATGTCGAACAAAATTCTTATAAAAGCATTCTAGTAGAGATAAATTTTCAAATTGTTGTTATTCAGACTTCAGTGTGCTTGTGTATGAAT
Source organism: Acromyrmex echinatior (assembly GCF_024713525.1). NCBI lineage: Eukaryota > Metazoa > Arthropoda > Insecta > Hymenoptera > Formicidae > Acromyrmex > Acromyrmex echinatior. Next base: position 2,173,031 of record NC_141868.1, read on the forward strand.
ATTTTATATTATATTATTTAATATATTATTATATTATTCTATAATAATTTTCAAAATAAAAATTGATTTAAAAAAATATATTGAATGCTTATACACATTAGAAGCTCGATCTTTCGTCTCACGTTATCGATCTCAATGTTCGTTTGAAGAGTTCAAATAATCGTTTCTCTTTAACCTCGAATTTTCTTTATAAGAAGGAAGGACAAGCTGCTCGGTCCGTTTATCTTTCCCACACAAACGGACTCGCGATAACGTTTTTACTTATTGACACTTCCGCAAATCGATTACATGAAGCAGACATTCTACGCCAATGACCACTCGAATTCGAAGGAAATCGGCATACAAAATTTATAAATATACAATATTTTATTGCCATTATTTATACATAATTGCAGAAACAATCACGCATTTACATCTTTCAATACTAAACTAAACATTATCCTAATAATAATGAATTAAATTATGGAATATACATAGCAAACATAACTAAAATAAAATAAAATAGATAATTTTAATTTGACGTTTGAAACAATTTTATTTAATCTAACAATTATAAATATATTTTCAATCTGTGTAGACCGTATACTTCATTATATTTTTGTATTATATGATTTATCTCTCCTTCCTTTATGACACATCATTTTGTAATTAATATAACTACACCCTCTTAAGTAATTAATACAACTACTATAAAAAGAATATTGTTCTCTCTATTAATTAAGAAGTGACTATATAATGGAGAAACAAAGGATGAAAAAAAACGAAATATTTCCATAGAGCGAATCACTATTACTTTCATTCACGGGCAGAGAAAGCACTATCAAGGCCGATTCGCCTTGTATCATGGAGTATCATGGTGTTCGGCTCGGTTTCGTGTTCGGCGCGAGAGTCAAATGGAAAGGGTCGATCGAGTCGATAATTGGAAAAAGGGCCGTTGACACAGACAACCATTCGCACATGTATGCAGAATCAAACTGATAAAGGGCTTATTTAGGCCCTTTGCGAAAAACTCGACCATCACAATAGCAGCGTTTATGAACGCGTACGTTCAACCGAACGAATGCGAAAGGTACACGAATTGAAGAATAGCATTAACTAAAAAAAGATGAAAAAGCTAGTTAAATAAGAAGCTGATGAAATAGATATGTATTTCTTTCAACGTCCAAATATAAAATAACACCAAAATATACATCAAAACAAAAAATTAATTGAATTTTGTTAAATACAATATTTGTTTGAATAATACTAACGAAATATTTACCAAATGTAAATATATTGTATATTCATTTAAGTATAATTTTTTCATTTTAAATAAATCTTCATTTACTGTAAGTAAATATTTCGTTAATACTATATTCAAACAAATATTTAATAAAATTCAGTAAATTTTTTTCAGTGTATCTGTAAGACTAAAAGAATAAGCACAATAATGAGATGCATACATTATAACATGAGAAAGAATCTAAATTTAAATAATTATCTCTAGCAAAAATATAAATATATTACAAATAAAAATTAAAAAAGAGCACAAATTAACATAGCGATAAAATATAAATATTTTTAGTAAAAATAAATCAAATAACAAAAATGGATTATCTTTTTTATCAATGCATAAGAATGTAGGCAGAGGTGAACAAACGTCCGTTTTTTTTAGGCGTTGTTGCTTTGAGGAGTAGGAAGTAGGTGAAAGGTGGCTGGGGGGTTGGTTCGAGAAGTGGTTGGCAGGATCTCGATATTGCTACTTGTATACCCGAGGCAACGGGGCTCATATCGAGCCACGACAATGTCCCCGTAATGTCGACAGTCCGCCATTGTCCTCTATTGCCTGGAGAGAGTATCTTTGTCAAGTCGCGTGCAGAGTCCGGCAATTACGCGACTGCGTTCTTAAAGGACAGGTCCTTAAGCATGGTCGTTTTTTTTTCAAGCTTCTATTGCATCATTCCATTCTGTCTTCCATTGCTTAGATATCAACTTGTAGATTAATCAGGTTCTTTAATCTAATCATTTATTTATATAATAATAAGATGGGAAACAATTTATTTACATTTATTCATTGCATTAAAAATCTAATTTATTTTTAGATTTATATGTAAGGCCCGGTTGCATCAACGTTACTTTCACTTTAAACGAAACTTAAAACTCTCTCTATCTCATTTTAAAACCGAAAAGGGACAGAGACAAAGAGAGTTTTAAGCCTCGCTTACCGGACCTAACAAATAAAAAAAATTCTTTAACCACTATTTGTATTTTAAAACGATTTGTATTTTAAAAGATAACAGCACACAGAACATAAAATTTGTGTATAATCATATATATAGTAATGCTTATAAATATTGTATGAACATTACTTATACAGTCCGACTGTATACAGTAATTTGTATGCAGTACTCTAAAATACATATTTGTGTGTGTGTGTGTGTGTGTGTGTTTCTAACAAATTTTATAGTAACTATTTTATATAATTACTATTATACAACGTATAACAGCGAATAAACTTCGCATTTACCAAAAGCAACGTGGAAGCTCGTCGTAGGTGGTCTCAGAAAGCTCGCGGTTCGTCCATACCTTGGTTCGGCTTCGCGATCAGAGGATCCGTCGTACCGATAATCGTGAGGATGGATCCCCGGATCGTTAGCACGCGGCCTTGTCCGTCATGAAAGCATCCGTATGTCGAATCAGTGATCGGCCGACACGCGAGTCGGCCATTCCTCACAATTAGCGGCGATTCACAGCGGCATACGGTTTGCCGCCCACACACATCGGTTGGAACCGCCGTCGCTCGGCCCGCGGTCGGATAATTATTTTCCGATTATTATTAATAGTACGACCGCATCAACGCGCGGCGCAACCATAATCACGGGGATATCTAGCACGGGAGGAAGAGTGAAGAAAGAAAGTGTCCATCATGACAGGACACGGACATGCAAGGTCGTCCTCCGAATCGCTCGATGTGTCGACTCCTTTTATGTCGGTCTGGCATTCTTACGTTAGATACACCCTGTATATAATAGACGTTTCGAACGATCACTCTGCGCGATACAACGCGTCACGTTCGCACAATGTCCCTCCGCTCGCGATCGCATCCTTTCTTTAACTTTTTCAAATTAAGATAAATGGAATGGGAATTATTACAAGTCCGAGTCGTTAAGTCGCTATTAAGTCCAGCGAAGATCAGATCTAAGTCACTATAGGAATGACAAGCTCTCACTATCATATTTACGTGAAGATTTTCACGGAAGTCGCTTTCATCATGCTAACGAAATTCCCCGAAGTAACATTAAAACCATCCCTTCGAGTTCATCCCTTCTCCCCCCCTCTCCCCGAGACTTAACGGCGAAAGACATTTACAAGTGCACTTGGTCAAACAGCGAATGAAGATTAGTATACGTGCGCCGCCGAGGGGGGTAGTTGAACCCCCGTAGGCCTTCGATGACGTATTCCAGTCACACGCGAGTCCCACCCCATCCCCCGCGCCGCCCTTTTTCCGCGCGATGTATTCACGGTATGTAACCCGAACGGGACTCTATAAAATACTACCCTCCCGTCACCCACTCCCGCTACCTCGGCCCCGCTCTGCGCAACCCCTCGATTTTGTTCGGTCGAATAACTTATTGTGCGCGCTCTATTTTGATATGTCGAGGGCCGCGCTCTGAATACCGAATGCCAGTATAGATTCGTCCAAACAAAACGGAATTCGATTTTCGTCCGGCCGCCGGAGAAACGATATACAGAGAGACAATCGAGTCTCGTTTATGACGACATTTATGACGCGATCCCACCGCGGAACTCCTTGACGCTGCGTACAGGGTGTCCCGCGTGGTAAATGTTTTTTCCTCCCCGTTTTTTAACCGATTCATAGTCAATATTTTCTAACATGTAATACACTTCTGAATCGTCTTTATATTCTTGTAGATAAGATATAGGTAAACTTTGTAGTGTATCTAAATTAATATCCTATTTTCTAAACCTGAATTAGTGAATCATTGACTATGTTTACACGAACACCCTTAAGTTTAATAACATCCAAATCAATAATTGTGAAACTTGTCAGTCATAGTTATTACTCTGAAGAATGAAATGATTGACCAATTTCTAACTATGAATGTTATTATATCCGATTAACGGTTCGTGTAAACGTAGTCGTTGATTACCCAGTGCCATACAGTTGCCTTGGCAGTTGGCACTGGATAATTAGTGTAATTCGACTAAAAAAGAAAGATAATTTGAGAATTACGTAATTAAAATACCGATATTTACACGTTAATTTTAGTCTTCCAATACTATTGAATTAATGCGCTAAAACAGGGGTAGTTAGACATAAAGATTAACTAGGTTAGGGATTTCACATTTCATTCATTGATTACCAGTGGCATATTTCAGACTGATATCAGATTTAGAGAGTAATGATTGAATTAGTAAGAAAATAAATTCTATATTATTATTGATTAATAATTCGAAAAGGAATTAATATTTACATGAAACTTTGTTTTGTCTGTGATCAAAAAACACTATAAATCTCAAAAAGACTCAAATGAAATTTCATTAATATATTATATTGATTGTATCAGTAAAGGAACTTCTAATGAGATAAAAATTTCTCAAATTTAATTTTAATTAAACTTCTTACAATTATAAAAATACGTTATATGTTTAAAAGATTCAAGATTCACATTTTTGTATAGCTTCTGGGTCATACTCAAAATAATTATGCTTTCCAGTTATATAATCACGCAACGTATAGAAATGCATGGTATCATATTTTAAAAAATTTGTTAATATATTATATATATATATATATATATATATATATATATATATATATATATATACACACACACACATCATTTTTAAAATGATAAGAAATGTTAAGAATGTCCCTGTAAAACCTTCATAATTTTTCTCAGTTCTTCTTGTTATAAACGTACTATAATTTTTATCATTATTTTTATACTTTAAGTCCTGATATTGTTATTCCAATTGATGTTTATAGTAGTGAAACATCTATCAAAAAAGTGGCATTGTATTTCTCGTTTATCAAACAGAATTTTACTATTAAACATCTCTCTTTCTCTTTCTCAAAAATTATAGCTCTTATATACATTATACATTAATGGCATTAAGTATCAAGATGGACGCATTAGGCTGAATGCAGGCTGCAAGCGTGTAAAAGGACAACAAAAGTCTACGGCGCGTTGCGATTAACTGAAACAACCGGCTCGACAATGGAGTAATCAGCGAGCTTTTCGACGCCAGCGTCGCCTCCTCTCAACTACCCCCGACCGTCTCACCTCCTCCCTCCCGTCAGCCACTGTCACCCCTTCCTCGCGGGGCACGTTTGTTGTCGCTTCAGCAATCACTACGATCATGTCCTGCTCTGTAATATTCATACCTATTGTTTTCGCTATTACGAAATATCGATTTTTACACTCCGTAATTGAATAAAATTTATGTAATTCAATTTAGAGTAACATTTTTACACTCTAAAAAGAAAGATTTTAATATTGAATCTGACTCTTTCATGTATAAATATCCATAAATCTATTTGTACAGGTTTATAACAGTAGATATTCAATATAGAATCCAACCAATTAGCTGCAGTACCTATTTGTGATTATAAATATAGAAAATAAAAATTAATATTTTATTAAATATCTTATTAAATAATCTTATTAAAAATCAAAAATATTTTATGGAAACAATAAAGTATAATATTACAGATTATTTCTCTGTTTCGATAATACAGTAATTCGAATGTAATACAGCATATACTTGAAGAAAATAATATATGTATAAATAATAAGATTTTGCATACACTACATTTATTAGACGGAAGCAGCCAATTAAAAAGGTAGAAAGATCTTAAGGAGCCGACGGATAGTCGAGAAGCCGAATTGTTTCATTGATGAGCGAGCATTCAGCTCGAGGTAGGCGGGAAACAAGAAGTGGAGGGAGAAGCGGGTACATTAGATGTTACGGCGTTTACGCTGGCAACCCTCTTTCGGACCGTGCCAGTCGATGAATGGTATAATCAGCGGTCGCGTGGCACCCCTGTGCTCGATGAGGATGGAAGAGAGTAAGACGAGAAATGAAAACCCTTCCCACCCCATTCACTATCACCCTATTCGTCCGTGATGTTGGAATCGTGAAAAATCACTTAGCCCACCCAATCGTGTTTTGTGCCCCGAAAGTATTCCATTTCTCAATTCTTGTTCATGTAGAATTTGATTCTTAACACAAAACAATCTGTTCTAAAGAAGAAACTTTTAGAGCAGAATAATATAAATAATTTTGCGTCCTAGATAAAAAATTAAAATTCGGTTCTTTTTTCAAGACTGATTTAAGTAATGTTTTAAAATGCTAATATACAACTCTATGATTAGTGTAACTTATATGAGTGGTAACTTAACGTGGACTTAAATATAAGAATTGATTATGAATATCAGCTATGAGAAGAACTTAAAAACGTACAACTAAAATTTAAAATTGAATCGATACTAAGCGAGTAATAACTGCATAGTATTGAAAAGCAGAGTCAATAAGAAGAACCTAACAACAATAACAACATATTAAAGATTACATAATTGAGCGAAATTTTGAAATTAAACTAATATTAAGCTAATAACCAATTTTTAATTGTGATCAACCATTTTTCTTGAATCTATTGATTGTACTGGATTTGATTTAAAGATCTTTTTATACTTCATGCCCTCCCCCCAGAGAAAAATCAGAAGGTTTAAAAACTCATTGAACGATACGACCAATTTAGGAAAAGATCCCTTAATTATTTTGTACGGTACATGAATTGTGGGGTTCTGTGTCGATTTGATTTGACATTGAATTACCCGAAAAAAAGACACCCCCTCGCACACCGTCGGCTCTTGTCAGCGATGTGCGATAAAAGGCGCGTTCATGCCCCGTGAATGACAGAATGTATGACGAAGAGACGAGGGCCGATAAAGGGCTCCCGGAACGACAGTCGATCGCTGTATCTCGCTCATTGACGGACACTGTTGGAGAGAATTTATTGTGCGGTTAATAATGGGGCCCGCGTGACAGCCGATCGCGCCTGTTTATCTACTCCGGAGTAGATGATCTTTCATTATACTACCCCGAGGTGGTTGTTCCTTGTCACATCGAATCGATTACAAATTGAAACGTGTAATTTAAAAAGGATCTGATGGCGAGTCATACTCGGAAATTTTGATCTCACGAAAATTTAAAAAAATTACTTTTTTTTAAACGTCTTAGTTCTCTCTTAAGTCAGTCATTATTCGTTTGCTTGCATATAACAATTGGATTTTTATCTAGAATTTTTATGTGAAATTCGAAAGCACCATATTCTTTACTTTTTTAAGTAAAAATATATTTTTATATATTTTTTAAAAATTGTGATATATTTTCTCATTTATTTATTAAAATAATTTGCTCAAATTATAAAAAATTTGAACCTTCAAACGTATTTCTTATTTTTTTAAGAGTTATATGAACAATCATATCAATGCTGCCATTCTTTTGTTGAAATACGTAGCTAAAAGTTTAAATATTAATCTGAAAGTAATTTTGTTGAACCATCAAAATTATTATATAGGATACTCAAACTGATTGTAAGAATAAAAACTTTTTACAGCATGCTTATGTTTTCTACATAATTATTTCGACGGTTTAACAAAATTATTTTCAGAGATCTATTATATATCTAAATATTTAGATACTTCAATAAATGCATATATTTTGCAAAAATATTTCGTGCATTTTTGAAATGCGCCTCATTTTTTTCATTCTTTCGCTGAACGTACCAGCTCGATCTTCTTCCGCGGCGTGACACAGATTCGCCTTTCTACGGCAGATGAATATTCCTGCGCCTTCCGGAAATTCAATGGCGACAGCGCAGTCCCCCCTTTATGGCGGCCGGGAGATGTTGTCGCCCGCACACCAACCCCCTTGTCTCGTTTTATACCTTCTCTCTTTATCGCCTTATCACTCGAGAGACGTCTTCCACTTCCCTCTCTCTGTCCGCAACCTTCTCCCGTTGCTTTCTCTCTTTCTTTCTCACCTTGTGACAACAAGACACTACCGCGACTGATAACATTTATTATAAGACCTGGTCTTCTATGACTCGCCTTCCATATTCTTGTATCTCTCTGCAGCGGACAAAGCGAGAAAAGAAATTCCCTGCCTGATGACGAAAGTCGACGGCTGATCGGCGAACGCATCAGCGGCATCGTTTCGTACTTTTGTTCAACTCAAACTTCTTTTTTCGCGCAATTTTATTATTGTCAATGTGTAAAGTATACTATTCTGTATTGATATTCAATTATTTCTATAGTAGCTATACACAAGTACTGATGCGATCTCTACTAGAGAATAGATTTTTACTTCTTGCATTTTTATCAAAAATTTTTCTTGAATAAAATAAAATAATAATTTTCTTGTCCTTTTCTGATAAAATAAAATATCGAATTGGATATAATTAATTTTTTTATCGTGTACAAAAAAATATTTAACAAACACAAAAAGATTCTATCAGTATTGAGACAAAAACTGCACGTCTAAAATCCCGCGATCATATCTTTTCACCCTCATCTTTCTCGAAGTCTTCTCGCTCTCTCTCTCTATCCACAATTGTCTTCGAAAATTTCAATGGACCGGGTGCACCTGGCTGACCACCGACGAAAGGCGGAGAGGTCAAAAAGGCGACTGCGGCGACGGCGGCCGCGGCGGCGCGATAATCCGCACGACAAACGCACTCACACCCCGCCGTCGTTGTCTTCGTGACTGCGCGGGAGGAGAACAGAAAGAGGGAAAGAAACGGAGGACACAGAGACTTCTCTCCACCTGTTGCGCGAACCCGCGTATCCGTTCTGGACCGCCATGCCGACGCGGTGGCCAATCGCGGCCACCCATTGGCTACGCTAAATGGTGGGAGCCGCGCCGTCGCGTCCGATTGGCGCGTCGTCTTATTTCACCCCACGTCCCACGGGAGTTCAGCCGCACTGGCGAAGGTTCCGTCCCGCGGGTTCGCCCCAGATGCTACGTGCTTCGCGAAGTTCCTGAGGGAACCCCCGCGATTCTGTCAGTGCACCAAAAGGACTCGTGTCCGTCAGATCAAGCCCCTCGCTCGAAAAAAAGAAATTATGTCACAGAAGCGGACTGGAGGAATTGTTGAAGTATAACTGTATCGTGACAATTGAAGACGACCTCGTCAGTTGAAAGGATCTCCATTGACAGATTAGTTTAGTTCATCGTGAAATTGTTCAAGGAATGTATCAAGAAGCTGTAAAATCCTTCGCGCTGAAGAGTCCAGTGATTACCAGGTGATTGCATATTCTTTCGGAAGAATTCGACGATTAGAAGATTTGGAATGTCATCCCGATATAATTAATGATTCAAGATATCCATTATTTTTGGAAGTATTTTGAGCCTCTGAGAAATACACGATATTTTGGGGAAGCACTCATCGTTTTCAAACGAAAGTTTATTGTTTTCGAAGACATTGCCATTGCTTGTGAGCGTTGCATAAAGATTTATTTTTTTAACTGGAACAGTTCTAATCTTTTCACAAGATACTATCAATTATATTTGAAAAAATAGAATAAAATTCAGAAATATTTTGAATCGTCGAAAGATGTCTTGAATATTTTCGTGCAGTGAATGTGAATCAATTCGTAAAGTTTTAAGATAGAATGATCTAATTAATCAGCTGTATAAAGTATTTAATGCTGATGATACATCATGCTCAACAATCTATCAAAGGAAGTTTTAAAGAGTCTTTTTTAAGCGAACGATCGATCAATAAACTTTGTGTGAGCTGTTAAAAACTACAAATAAATATATTTACAAACTAAACATTAGACATTACCTTAGAAAAATTACATTTAACTTAGAAAAATTCTGCAGGAACTTCAGAAATATATCAACAGGATGTATGGAAAATTATCTTATCCACTTGAGATAGGAGTGGTCTATCAATCTTTTAATTCATCAGTAATCTCGTCTACTCGTGAGGAAAGCAATTAGATTAAACATCGAGATATAAGAATCGAACGACTCATGGAGATGTCGTCAAAGACTCTACATAACGAACATATTAAACGGCCGATGAATGCCTTTATGGTGTGGTCGCGTGGTCAACGTCGCAAAATGGCACAGGAAAATCCGAAGATGCACAATTCGGAAATCTCGAAGAGGCTCGGTGCCGAATGGAAGCTTCTGAGCGAGAGCGAAAAACGTCCTTTCATTGACGAGGCAAAAAGATTGAGGTGAGTTCACGGAACATACACTGCACATGTTAGAACGTACACTGAACACTTATTTTATATTAAAAAATTGACATTCATAATGTGATTAATTCCGAAAATTAACTTGCTTTTTATTTAACTAATTTCCGAAATTAAATTAATTTTGAAGGGTGCTTATTTCTCTTACATATAAACCTAAATGCATTAATTTATTAAAATTTTTACTAGCTATTTCTTATATTACGCTTTCACAATTAAAACTTGATATTTTAAACCAAACTTATGATTTAATTATTATTTATTATATTTGTAATAATAACTTTTTAATATTTTATTTTCAAAATAAGCAGTATATATATATATATATATATATTTTTTTTTTTTTTTTCTTTAACTTTCTAATAATTTTCCTTTTACAATACATGTATACATTTATAACAAGGAACTACAGAAAATTTAATATGATTTCACAAAAATGATAATATAATAATTAAAATATAATCAAACTGTAATTAGACATAAATAGGAAATAATTTAAAGATAACTATTTCAATCTTTTTATCAAAATCTTTTTTACTCTCTTTTATTATATTGTTATACTTTTTATTCTCTATTTATTCTTATTTAATAATCTCTTAATAAATCATTGCATTATCATATCATATCTAAATTATATAGATAATAAATATAAAATCATTTATGATTTAATGAGAATAAGTTGATAAAATTAATGAATTAATGAAGAAGATAAATGAATAAATAGAATTTTTTTCTCTATCTCTTTGAAAATTTTCAGTTCATTTTTCTGCACTAAGAGACTAACCTGAGATAATAAAGATAAATATAAGAAATAAGACATTTTGAAAATTATTTTACGTGTGATAAGAGAGACTTATAATTAAAAAATCTCTCTTATCACATACACTTCTTTCTTCCAGGATTAAAATCACAGCTACCATACAAACTACATTTTTACATTATACAAATTAAATGCTGATTTTTAAATGCTCGAAACAAATTTTACATATTATAAATTAATATATATTTTTAGTTACGCAAGAGATTTAATGATAATATTTTCATAATATACAAGTCATATACATTTTGGAAAATTATAAAATAATTCATATTTTTTATCTTTTTTATCAACTACATATGTTTTATTAATGATTCTGTAATATCTAAGCAATCGTTTTATCTCTATATCAACAGGAATAAACCTGCCCAGTAAATTCCTTTACAGAGTTATTTACACTGAGAATAAAAGTTGTTAACTTGACTAAATGCGTTTAGTTTGCAATAATTACTTAGTTCAAATATTTATATATTTAAATTAACAAAATCTTGTAATATTAAAAATATGTTATTTGTTTGAATTTTTTTAACAAATATTTGCTTGACAGTCCGTGACCGCTACATTTAGTTAAATCAACTAATATTTTTTTGAAATAGCAACTTTCTTTCTTAGTGTACAGTGTAAATAATATTATTTATTTTACATGTTTTTCTCTATTCTATCTCCTTAACAAGATACACACTCATAAATTTATATGAAGTATAAAGAGAAAAAAATATATATTTCGCGTTCTTTCCGATAGACAGGCAACTACTTGTTCTTATGGCGACACTAATTGCTCCTCAGTTGCGATAATATACTCCAAATGATTGGGATAGGGTCCGTATCAGCAGAATCGAGGGAGATTGAAAACGGCGGGAAAGCGTGCCACGCGATCGTCTCGTACTTCATAATACAGTACATTGTTGCTAAGAAGCTTAGGGGGGCTATGCAGCGCTAAACCCGGGTTGAAATGGGGTGAGATATGACCGGTATTTATAGGGCGGGCGAGACGAGCTCTTTATTACCGGCCCTGAATATTTAATCACTGTTATGAGTTTATTTAGCTCGCCGAGCGGCCACGCCGATTTTTCGAGGCCGGCACGCTCTTAAAAGGGCCCCCTTGAAAAGAAGGTCCCGGCAATCTCGCGAGAATCTTCTTCTAGAGTATCCTCGTAACGTCTTTTAATTTTGCGAGCCTTATTCGCGTAACGTTTTGCAATTTCGTAAACGCAATCTCATCAAATGGGATACTAGTATTAATTTTGTGATGATAATCAACGTGCTTATAAAAGTGATCGTTTCACGTGGAGTATTTTCATATTATTTAATGTACTGTTTCTCGATTTCGATTGGTCTCTTAAAATGAAAAAAATTGCTAAAAATTTAATGACTTTATATTTGTAAAATGGCTTGTTCTGCTTAGTCAATTATAATTATGACAAATATTTATTCTTCGTCAAATAAAGAATCGTCTTAAAAAATGACATAACGATATTATATAATTTTTCTACAGAAATTATTTCTATATTTATTAAATAAGTATTTGTGTTAATATTTGTGTAATCACATAATAATTTATAATTTTAAAATATATTTACTAATTAAATTAATTATTGTTACAAATTATTTTGGTATATTATTTTGGTATATTAATTTCTGGTATATTATTTACTTCATTTGACAAATCTTTCAAAATAAATTTATGCTAAATATGCTTTTCAATAATATGTGTCATTCGAAAAATCGGAGCTGAAGGAAGAGGAATAGGTTTGCGCGCAAGGTGCGTGCAGATTAAATTTGGAAACGATCCCCGCTCTTTCGCTTTTCGATCTCGTCTCGGGGAACAAGATTTAAACTGATTCCACACTCTCTAACCCCGTGCCCGCGTTGCAAAATATCCCGACCTCGATTTACATTCCATCCCGATGAGAAGAAAAAGAAGGAAATAGGAAGAAAGCGAGGGATGTCCCGCGATGCCGCTAAAATTTTTTGATGAAATCGCGAATACCGAAACCGATATTGTCTTGAATGAATCATCGCGTTGAGCAGATTGCTGTGCAGAAAATCCCTCTGATTGACGCATCCATGACGATAAATGATAACTGATAGCGACGCACCCATCGAATCTGACACAATTTGTCATATATTTCAATCGAAACTATCGAATTCAGATACGTAATTCAATACATTTAACACTTTGCGCTATTTATTAGGTGTTGGAATTAATTCGTAGCGTTTTACAAGTGATGGGAAGTACTTTCATTAATGTATTTTTTAATGCTCATGTGAAATAAATAACATTCTTTCATTAAAAAACGCTACGAATTAATTCCAACACCTAATATTATATTTTATACGTAATAACGATGTAACATGTTTTGCATCATTTGGTATCCGAAGTTTAATCTTCAGCCACTCAGCCCCCACTTGACTTGTTAACGATACAAAAGCGCAAACAAAGGGCCATATTTTTCCATCGAAAATTTCTGAAAGAGAAAGAAAACGAGAAGAGCGATGCTGAAGGTGGGGTGAGAGGTATGGGCAATCCGAGGGAAATTTCGACGCGGACGTGTAACGGCGAATCCGCTTTTCTAGCGGATGGCAGCGACGTCGACGACGGGAGTAGGGTGGCGGCCGTAAAATAAAAGGGGTGAACGGGAGGGAGAGGCGGGAAACGGAAAGGGAGGTAAAGTCATTCCCTTGGAGCGACGTCCTCGGTAGGAGCGGGTTCCCTTGGACCCGCGCCGTCACTGGCCCGACGTAATCTGTCCGTTCGTTCACGGCGACTCACAATGTGGCCCCCGAGATAACAAATAAAGCCCCATTGTCGCAATTGTGTGGATTTAAAAGGATTTGCCCGGCTTCTCCGCACCCCCACCGCCGCCGCCACCACCGTCCGCGCTCTCAGTGATCCTCTCTCTCTCTCTCTTTCTCTCTCTCTTTTTCTCTCGCCCGCTCGTCTTCCCTATCCTTCCCCCTGTTCCTCTCGCCCTTCTCCCCCCTCCACCCCGTTATACGTACCAATTCAACCCCCTACGTGTTCCGCAGCCTCTTCCCGATTTCTCGCTTCTCTCGTTGCGGTGAAACGGGCCTTTTTACGCGCTTTGATGTTACATATGAACGTCCGTCTGATATCAATGGGAAAAACTGTTAATATAATTAGTCGTGAACAATCTCGATTCGATTAATCGAATATATTCTAAATTGAATTACAGTATGACAATATGAAAGTGTCGAGAATACTTGCTTGTTTAGTTTAATTTAATTAAATTAGTACAGAAAATAATTTCTCGTGATTTCTTCTTGAATTTATTAAATTTATAAGTTTGAAATTTATCAAGTTTATTAATAAAAGAAATTGCGCAGAAAATTTAAAGATAGCTTAATCGTCATTCAAATAATTTTTTTATAAAAAAAGAGTAGTTCACAAAGAGTGATACATGAGCTGCTCTTACAGTTTTTTACTCGATCTTAAAATAATAATGTGAGAGGAAGAATTTCCCGCCGATCGCTACAATTCCTCCGAATTAAACTTTCAGAAATAAACACGTTTACGATTAATATCCATTTTTATCGATGTAGATCTAGTAGTTAATTTTTTCCATATAGCACATAACTTGCGCCAACGTTATTGTCATGGTGGAATCAAAAAGATGGAGGCGTTTTGAAGGATGTGTAATAGTTAGTAAAATAGTAGAGTTTAGCCAATTAGAGACCATAGGCAATGTGGAATACAAATGACGAAAGGTCATCATTTATTCAAACGTCAATATAGCAATTGACGAAAATCAATTTTATTAATTTATTTTATTATATATATTCTGTTATATTTATTTATCAATCATTTTTATATCACGCATTGAGAAAAATGGTCTATGGTTGGATTAAATTGTAATTCTGGTAGAAAATAAACAAATTAGAATTTCCTGGTTAAATCTACTAGAATTTTAATGAGAATTTAATTGAGATAATTAAAATTCTGGTTGATATAAAGACAAGAATTCTAGTAGATTTTATCAGAAATATTGTATTAACCAGAATTCTGATTATCTCAACTAGAATTCTAATAAATTTTACTAGAAAATTCTGAGTCGTCTATTTTGAACCAGAATTTTTTTCAATGGCGGTTTTCCTGTGTTAGCGTAGGTAATTGCAATAGCTAGTATCTGATTAGTCGAAATTCACCCATCCCAACCTTATCACGAACAATGCTTCATTTTTTTAATTCCACCATGATTACAATATTGTTGGAACATTGCAATGTTGCTGCAATATTGCTAGAATAATCTGTAGGCTATATAAACTATATAGAAATCTAGGTTTAATTTATTCTTCGTCTTTTTCTAATTCTTGGAACTAGAGAAAAAGATAAAGGTAAGTCGAGATTAAAGTTAATCTACGTTGGTGGAAACAAATCTAATACCCAATGTAAATTAACTTTAATCATAGTTCAACTTACTTTTCATCTCTCCTTTTATTAATATATATTATATTATTTTATTAATATATTAATATATTAAGTTTTAGAATTAGAAAAAAATGAAGAAATGAAAGAAATTGAACCGAGATGAAAGTTAATCTGGATTGGTAGAAACCAGCCTAAAGCCAGAATCAGACTATCTTCAATCTCAACCTTCAATGCGTAGTCCGATTCTGGCCTAACAGCGTGATCCGTCCTCGCGGGCGACGCGATCGTCCACGCTTCCGGTCACAATCGTAACTAATTGTTATTGTTCCTTGTCGCGACGCGACGCGAGAGGGCCGCGTAGCTTATGTCACCGCGGGATGATATAGCGCGTTGTTTATCGGCCGCCAGATAGAGGCATCCGCGGGGGAGAGGCTGATGGCGAGTGGGTGGAACGGGTGGAGGAGGGGAACGTGCAGAGGTTGGAATTGTAAAGATTACGGCCGATGTTTATGCATTTATGCTGAGTTATTGTCGGCGCGGCTTTACCGATGTTTATGCTGATTTACGCTTTGTGCTATCTGCCGGGACACATTGTCCCCGGAATTATTATTCCGCGGTCGCGGCGGTGTTCCGCCATCCGCACCCCATACGCACCCCTCCCCCCTCCCCCTCGCTTTCCAGCTACCCCTTGAAATTTCGAATTTCATCACACTCTGTCACACTCTGGGTAACGGTAATTCTCCACTTTGTGTTTCCATAGAAAACGATTGGCGCATACCGAGAGATTTCTGTGTTTGTAATTATTAATTAAGACTTTTTTCATCGCTGCGATAGCTGAGACGAGGGGGTGTTTACTTGGAAAAACTTAAAGATCCTGAAATTGTCAGAGGATTTCTTTTTTATCATCTCGGATTTTGTCGATACTCAGAGAAATTGAAATTTTATAATTTTTAATTTTTAATTCTGTTTCTTTCTGAAAACGTTGTTTCTTTTTCTTGATAATACAAAATGTTAACAATCAGTAATATTCACGCAAATTAGAATGAAAGCAATAGAAGAGAGTAAATTCGTTTGCATTACATTCCAATTTATTTTAAAGCGTTTCATTGTGTTTAAAAATTCTTTAATTCTCTTATCTAGAATTTTGAATAAAAATATCTGGAGAATCCAGGAATTATTAGATAATTTTTTTACAAGAGAGAGAGATTTCAGTAAATATCCTGTGATAGTTTAATGTGAAAAAGACTACGAATCGTTCTCAAGAAAGAGAAGTCGAATCTTCGAATATGAATATATTTCGCATTATATAAATTACGTGTATTAATTCGAGATCACATTTATTTGAAAAAGAAAACCGTGCGAATGGAAAAAAAACGTGCGGACAGTTTGCGCAACTATCGCGACTTAAAATAATAACAGCAGCAATGATAAAACGACTTTGCTCTCGCTAAATACATTGTTATGACGGCGTGAAGTAAATGCACCACTGTTATCATCCTCATGCCTCCGACTGCATTGTCCTGGTGGTTTCCGGCGAAATTCTTCGCGACGCGACCGCCGTTACGAAAAAGCCCACGTATCTCCAAACCTCCCCTCTCGCCTCTCCTCTTTTCTTTTTTTTATCTCCATGAGGTGAGGCATAAATAAGCACTGCGTTTGTGCGCCTCGTAGGTACATAATGGAGTATTATGTGTCGGAGATACCGCCGCTGTTCCTCTTTTCCCTTCACCGTAGCACTAAAGGGGGGGTGTGTGTACAAGATACTTACTGCAAATACCTATGGTGCCCCGTATCGTGTTCTGGAACGATGATAATACGTCCCATTGTACGTGGGAAGACGAGAACACAGTTTATAAAAATTGTAGAGAGGTGTTAGCGTTTGCGATAATCGATAGTCGTGCTATAACGTAAACACGATAAAAAAAAAGAAAGACACGAATATACAGGGCGTCTCAAGATTAACAGTTCCATTTCTTGATGTATTCATAATCTTATTGTCCTACTTGGAGAAAAAAAAATTTTAGTTTTTATGATGATAGTGTTACAAATTTTAAAAAGTTAACAATCTGAGAAAAAATATTTGTACCTGGAAAATTATTGTTTAAAAAGCCTTATTTATAGAAAATAAAATTAATTAACAATTTATTAATAATAAATTCTAATACAAACGCGAAAGATTTTGTAAAAATAATGTTCGTGATCTTCAAAATTAAATTTCTTAACTGTGTGAATACTTTTGTACGTCCATATAATATAATTTTTTATTTTTATTTATTTTATTAAAATAATATATTTTATTATATTACATCTTTTTAGATAAAATAATTTTGAGAAATATATAGAATATTTTATTCTTTGTTAATAAATTGCTAATTGTTTACTTTCCAAAATAAGTATAATTATTTAAAAGGTATCTTTCCTGTACGAATATTTTTGCACTTATTGTATATATGTACAATTGTTGGCAAAAATTATTGAATTATTATTAGAAATTGTAAAAACCTATAAAAATTAAAAAAAAACTTAAGCTTATTAAATCATTTATAATAAGACTTTTGCTTAACGACTCTTGCCATCATGAGATGATCATGGAATTATGTTGTATCGCAGGCTAACTAACGCGTTCTCAGTTGCAAAACTATTCAATTAAATCATTTCCTTCCCTTGTAATACACGTGAAACCCTTCTTCAGCTGTTCCTTTGTTTTTACTTTACCATATGACATATAACGACATCGGATTCAGCTACATATTTATGATAACGACAAGCTTCAATGAATCTGCGTCGAATGAGAAAATTGGGTAGAAGTTAAAAGACAATTATTAATAAGTGTGAAAGATATAACTCTTTTTTCTTTATTAAAAAGATCACAATCTGTCTTACAAATACAAAGGCGATTTTTTATTTTTTTATAACTTAATTAATTTTTTATTGTTAACTATTATTGAGTTCAATTTTTTACACATATATTGATATTTTAAAAATATATATAATTTCTACAGAAAAATTAAATTAATTATTTGTCTTATAATTATACAATGTTAACAAAAAGAATCTCTTTTACTAACGAAAATGATAGCGATTTTGAAACAAGATTGAAATAATATTTTAACTATTTTATTAAGTTGTTTACAAAGCAGACTATAATTATTGGGAAAGATCAACTACATTTTAAAAGCTTTCTTTCAAGTTAAAAAAGCAAAAATTTTAGTATTCAATCTTTAATTTAAAAAAACTATTGTATAATAAATTTTATTACAATTTATTCCGCAGAAAAATCTTTTCTTCATAAAAACATAAAATTTGAAAGAGATTGTTTTAACTTTGGTTATGAAATTATTACTTTTAATAGTGCGAAAAAATGTGATGTCAAGAAAAACGTATTTAACATTTTATATTAATGTTTTTTATATAGATATCTAATAATGACTGCGCTATTCTACTATTATAAATTAATCTTTCGAGTCAACAAAATATTCATTCAGCATATCTGACGCACTCATTATTAAATAGTAATTAATTAAATAGTAATTGGCTCGTTCATAAAAAAATTTTTGGAGAATTAAGACTTATGTGTCAATATCTACAAGCAATGATATTCGCATGAGAAATACACTAATAAATTTTTAAAACTTTTAATGTTTTTCTTCAATTGTACTTTTTATACATTTCAATCATTCTTTAAATTTAATTATTTTCAACCTTTAACTTCCTTAAATTTGAATTACGTTTTAATCTTAATTTTATATTCAATTGCAATGATCATTTTTATAATTTTTAAAAATGTCAGTAGCAAAATAAGTTGCGATTTAAATAATTTTTTAATATGGAAATAAATTTTGGAGAAAATAAATTTATTGCGTAGTGTTAACATCATGTTATGAACAAATTAATAAGATGGTTAGGCAATAAAATAATTTAACTAAATTTGAGATCTCTATATTTAAAAAAACGGAGCAGATGTTTACTCGAGTTCTTGCATACTTCAAAATATAAAATACAACATGCGCTTAATTTTTGCGTACTGATTTCTTTAATATCATATTAATTTTATTAATTCCTATTAATTCCTATTAATTTTTATATAGATCTTTAAAAATACATTTTTCAATATTCAAAATTTTATTTTTTAAGTGGATTACACAAATCAAAATTTTCTATATAATTTTTGCATCTTCTTAATTCAACATATTTAAATACACAGAGTAGTATGTGTCTAAAATGTTTTAATACTTTGTATTTACTATTAATTAGCGGTAGATCATCACTAATATCATTAATACAATACTCACCACAATTACATAGTCATACCAAACACCAATATACAAAACAAATTGCAGTCGAATCTAACAGTACAATGTTACAAATTACTAACCACCTTTCAGAGCTCTTCACATGAAAGAGCATCCCGACTACAA
The DNA here is from genome assembly GCF_024713525.1 of Acromyrmex echinatior. Lineage (NCBI taxonomy): Eukaryota > Metazoa > Arthropoda > Insecta > Hymenoptera > Formicidae > Acromyrmex > Acromyrmex echinatior. The sequence goes on from NC_141868.1 coordinate 2,192,933, forward strand.
GTATCGGCCGCGCCGGAAACCAAAATCTCTGGTGAAGAAGGAGAACAAGTTCGGCTTCTCAATATCGCCGCTGATATCACCTGGCGACAGCCTGGCTAATCTACCACGCGGTCTTCTGCCACCGTTGACGCCTCCGACGCATCATCCATTGATGTCACACGAGGACCTGAAGATCCCGCGCTTCTTTCCACCGTTTGCCTACCCGCTTTATCCCTTACAGCACAAGCTGAGCGACGAATTCAACGGCGGTAAGCTGGCCGCCGATTTGGCCTTACAGGCCCTCTACACCGGCAGTCCCTTTTATCCGAGCCATCAAGCGATATCCTGGCCGACAGGCCTATCAGCAGCCACATGTTTACAACCTAACTGCAGCTGCCCGAGTCCACCGAAGGAGCCTAAAAGGCCATTTCCGCCGTCCAAGATGGATGATCCGCCTTTCCCGAGTCCAGCAAGGGCTGATGATGACGCCGTCGTCGCGGAACGAGAAGAATCTCGGTATCGAAAACTCGAGTTGGACTTCTCCGCCAATTTGGAGAGTCATCATCACCATCATCATCACCATCATCAGGAGGATCGTTCTCAGGATCGCTTCTCTTCATCCTCATCCTCATCACCGCCCACGGAACAGTTAGAGAGATCGTCGACGACGACAACGACGACCACAACAACATCGTCCTCATCATCAAGCAGCAGAGTCGATAGCACCTTCTCCGTTCAGAGTCTGACGTCGACTTCCAATGGCTCGAATTCAAGCTCACAGCGTGGACACGTCATATGAAGGCCGCTTCCGGTTCTCCCGGATTTAAACTTCCGGGGGAGCCTGATGCCGGCCGCATGGCCGACTGCCGATTGGTGGCGGGTCGCTCCGATGCTCTCCCCGATCCCCCAAACGACGGTCGTGAATCTGAGCACCGGTATCGTCAAGGAAGACACTGTCCACTTCCAAGACGAGCAACAGAGGAACTCGACGACCGTGTCCAGGCCGCCAAGGAATGGCGTGCATATCGCCAACATGCAGTGATCCAATCAATAATTGTTGCGCATTCTGTGGATGAATATTTTAGTATCTCGCAATCGAAAGTGAATCAGTGCTATCACGTAACTCTTAGATAAATGAATGACAAGGGCTTTCTCCTTTTTAACGAGGACTCGTTTTGTAGTTTGATCTCTTTCGGAGTAACATAATCCAAAATAATGAACGGGAGAACGACGTATGGGTGAAGCGCCAAAAAAATATTGGAATCGAAGAGTAGGCTGTATTGAAGGAATATCTTCTCGACCGCAGTCGGAGCTGACGAATAGAAATCGATAACTCGGCTATACGGCCCCGAAATCCCACAAAGGGCGGACGCAAAGGGTCCTTTCGACCGGATCGTGCACGCGAAGCTGGATACTAGAGGAGTCCAATTCTGATGAGATAACCAACCCTCTCACATGCCACATATTATAGGGCGGGCGGGTGGGCGCGTTCGGGGGTGGACACGGTGGAGAAGGGAGGAAAAAAAAAGCTCTTCTGGCGGAGGCAAATCTCTTCTTTGGGACGCGGCCGTGCGAAATAAGCCTGAAACGTTCTGAATGCTAACGTAGAGACGCGTACGAACCCCGACGACGCGGTTTCGTTGTATCTCGCAGCGTCGCGTCGCGCTGCGCTGCACCGGTTTTCGCGACGAAAGCGGCGAAAGCATCGATACGGCGAAATGGAAGACGCGTGGCTGACTTTGCGAACACTGATCGCGACGCGAATCCTTTTCTAATATTATGGGGAAACCAGAAAGACATTTTCGAAAGTTATTAGAGGTATATTACGTTCCATCTCACTTGATTTCGTCAATGTTGTCTGGTAATCTGAATAACGAACAAAATTATGTTTTTAATTTTTCTCTAACTTTTGCGCAAAGCGTTGTTACAATGTTATATTTCACGTGTTTATAATATTTTGACATTTTTATTTATTGGGATTAAGAGGCTTATCCTGATTGTTCAATGAGGAGATATAAATTGAATGAAACTTAAGACATTTTGACTATTAAAAATATATTTATCGATGTACATAATTTTACATCTGAAAAAAATAGAAAATAAAATGAAAAAAAAATTTATTTTTTGTAAAATGTTCATGAATCTCTCGATTTTGAATCAATGTTCCAAAAGGCTTGATCTGAAATTCAACAAAATTCAAATGTGTAGATTCTATTTATTGTGGAAAGTCACGTTTTCCATTCTAATTCTTCTCAAAATTTTTTCACCGAACTATCCAACGGATAAGCCTCTTAATTCATAACACCAGACATATTTTTATACGATCTCGTTTTTGTTATATGTGTAACAATTATTGTTGACTTGTTAAGGCGAGTTGTAACATTATCGCTCGTCGAGAGTAATCCGCCGACTTCTCCTCCTTGTAGAAATTCCCACTAAGTATTTCTAATGATCGTAGCGAGCACTAATGCGAGTTCATTAGCGTGTACCCTAATGGGAATAAGATGCAAGTAAAACATAAAACATATCTAATGCATAGAAAAACATATCCTCTCTTTCTCTCATTTTCTCTTTCTCTCTCTCTCTCTCTCTCTCTCTCTCTCTCTCTCTTTTTCCTTCTCTCTTTCTCTCTTTTTCTCAATAATCACGCGACGCATTTCGCGTACGCATAGCGACGCTTCAATTAACTCGATTAATTCGGAACAAGAATAATGCGGATGCGCTACGATAATTCCCGCCTCGACGATTACGATACTATTGTTAATTACTTCTGTAATATAATATATGCAACGCGGTTGTAAATAAATCTCGATCCGAATTAAGGAATATTGTCCCCCATCCCTTGAACTTCTTGCATTTTTCAAACATGATTATTTAAGAGCGCAAACAAGAAGACACTTTCCTTTCCTTTTGTTAGCAGAATTTTTACCGGTGTACATTTAAGATAGATATTCGCAGTCCTTTTTTTTTTGTACACTCGCGTTCTTATCAAAAATCAAATATTAGCAAGGACAGCCTACAAGTCTACATCTGAAGTTTCAGCTTATCGCGAGACTAATATCGCGTGAGTGAATACGAGCGCAAGCTTTGCACCACCCTCGTGGTTTTTCCAAGGAAAGCCGCGAAATTAATCGGAGGGGGTGACGACGAGGAAAATCTCGAGGGCAATGTGAAGTTTCCTCCTTCGTGCCCCCGTCGCTTCTCCTTTCCTACCGGGCCTACAGGGCGGCTCGTCGTGTTTTATTTCTGATAGCGACGCCTCCGTCTCTCTGCCACGGGGACATTATCGTCACCGCGAAGGACCCTTTCTTCCCCCATAAAGGCAATCATGCTTTCTCCGCGGTGAGATAACGACGGGAATGGCGGCACGTTCCCTCTCTGTTCCACGACAATCAGTAAAATTCTTCGCCACGTTTGCGATCGATTTCGCAAGGAACGAATACACGGTTTAAAAGTCGAGATATGTATATAAATCCTTAAAACACAATTTAAAATAAGAACCACCCAGAGGCAATTTAACTTTGAGATCTATAATAACATAAGCCAATAAATGAAGTGGTTCTTAATTTTTGCTCATTAAATACAAAAAATCTGTAGCACTATAACTTTTTTATTAAAATGTTTATCAGAACGTCATTTTTAATAGAAATATCTGTTTTATTTTTCTTTAATCACTTTTACTTTATGAATTTAAAGTTTTCTTTCCTTTGAATCATGTGAGAAGAGATACATAACAACTTATAGATGCAACACATATGAGAAGCTCAACTTTTATTCCAATTTGACAACTTAAAATGCAGGCTATAAACTTTTTCCAAATCTACTTTGTGATTTCATAATGAAACAATCATACATATAATAGAATTTATTTATTTTTAGTAGTCTTTATACAAGAAGAATTCGCTATATTTTTAGATTTTTAGAAAACAAATCTTTTTAACTACACAAAAATGACGTGTTACAACTTTTTGAACATCAGATATGAAAAAAATCGACGAAAAAACACAAAATATAAATTTTATTAATGTTATCAAAGTCTTGTTGACTAGTGTAGTTTTATAATTATAATGTTCTTTTTTTTCTAAATGTCTAGGATCTATCCAATCCTATTCAAAATCCATTCTAGACCTTTAGGATGGAATATCATTGGTGGAACGCGAGTATCTAAACGCGCTTTCGCGAATAACGCCCGGATTGTTCGAAGATGACAACGACGATGGCGGAGGGCTGGTAAGTTTTACGGGTGGTGCACAAAGACATGGAAAGAGGAACGTACGGAGTAGAAGAGCAGCAACGACTATCCTCTGACCAGGGAAGTCTACGCGCCACTCCATTAGTATGCGCGGAAGTGCGCCGCGCTCGATTGTGGCGGGTATTGTCATCGAAGAATGTCCTCGTTGCGCGGAGCTTCACGGCTCCGGACGGTTCCCTCGGTAAGGAGACGAAAGCGGGAATTCGAGTGAAATGTAATCACTCGTCGAGAGTGAGCATCGAGAGAACATCCCAACCACATAGTTCATCCGATGCGGGTGCGGCGAGAAAGACGACTCTGACTCTGACAACGCTACGTGTCTATAGAAGTATCTTAGGAATAACATTGTCTTCTTGATTTCAGAGAATTTCAACTTCCGCGTCGTCATTGCACAGCCCGCAATTGAGTTTTACGTCAACGTTACCGCGAGTACTTCCACGCCGGGGCATGCGAGAAACTTGTTTCATTTAGCTGGAATTAACCCGGGACACAATCCAGTAATCTTCGCCAAAACACGAGCCAGGGGGTTGCGCGCAAGTCAGATTTAAATGATCTTTCAGCTTCAGTACCTAAAATTTCCACGGAGATAAGGCGACGGTAAAATCTGTTTCGCCATTTTACCGAAATTAGCCGGGAAACATAGGGATCCTCTTTGGGGATTCCCGCGTTCCGAAGGGGGTGGGACGGACGTTTTAATTGCGTCGCTCGTCCGCGCTCGGCGATATCAGCCGCGCTTTTATGCACGGCGTAGAGAGGAGGCGCGATCGTTTGATTGCGGAAAATGACGGGCGGCAGTGGGCGCGAGTGGAAGTTTTGAGTGGGCGTCGGTCCCGGCAGACAATGAGGCATTCAGGCACGGCATTGTGCCGGCCGACAACTGCGTTACCCTAGACAAACCCGAAATCACCGGCGCTATCGCCGCTCCAGATCCGATTATGCGAATAATAAAAAGCGTGATGACAGAGTGAGGGGGAGAGAGAGAGAGAGAGAGAGAGAGAGAGAGAGAGAGAGAGAGAGAGAGAGCGAGAGAAGGAGAAGGGGTGGAGAACGAGAGATAGGGGTGGGCATACTAAAGATTAATAATAGCGGAGCCACGTGGCTGACGCCTCCCTTATCGTCTTACAACAAACATCTCATATCTTTATATTCTTTAGATTGCACAGCAAGATATGTGAGAACCTTCTCCGAAAAATTTTTGTAATTAATTTAAATTAACAATTTCTCGGAATGTATTAAGAGGTCTAGCCTAGCGATATTAAAAACAAAAATGAAAATTTCTCGAATTTTTCAAAGTTATTATGAAACCCGCCAAACATATTGAACACTGTATTTCAGGGAGAATGGAAAAGCCAATTTTACGAAATTGCTTACGGCAGCCTGCAGTTTTCTAATTTTTTAATTATTATGCATTTTTTAATATTTTATTATGAATATTTTGGCTCTGAAAACTACGATACTATGACAATGATAACAATAACTATCGAGTATATATTAGGTAAGGTGGTACAATTTCGAACATGATTCTGAATGAAATAAGATTTGAATACATTTTTCGAGGTTCAAGTTTGGTAACCTCGTTGTGCGGAGAGTACAAATTTTATTTCATTCAGAATTGATCCATGTTCAAAATGATATTATCTTACTCTATAATTTAAGATGACGAGATTGTTGAAATTGACGTAAAATTTAAATGCGCCGCAAATGACGAGACGATAGCAATTATTAAGACCAAAGACTAAGACATAATTTGAAAAACTGCATAAATAGATATAGCAGAACGAAAATGTCTAACATTCATGAAATGTGAGGTAAGATGTGAAGAGAAACAGATTGAAAAGTAAAAAGTGATAAAGAACGAATGTTAAAGAGTAATTATAGAATCTATACTGAAAAAAAGATGCTGTTGATTCAAGTCTATATTATGGGCTGTCACTAACATAAGTGATTAATTCATGTATATTTTTATTGACATAAAGACATAAATTATTATTTCAATAATCAAGCCTTTATGTCAATAAAAATATATGAATTAATTACTTATGTTAGTGACAGCCCGTAATATAGACTTTAATTGAATCAACAGCATTTTTTTCTCAGTGTAATAGCAATGTATAAAGATGGCATGAAATTTTATGAAGTGATGTAAAGTATTTTTGAGAATGTGAGTAAAGAATAGATGAACAGGCGCTATCATGAAATATTATTGGATCTATTTGCTTGCATCTCGATTCATGAGCGATTAGCATTTCTGGATTGATAGGTGCTTCATACCATCGGTGGCTCATGCCATCGTCCCGTCGCGGGAACGACCATGAACGTCGCTTAATTATGCATTAGGGGAAGGAGATCGTCAAGTCCGACCGAAGTTGGCGAACTTGGTTAATTAGGAACGGTAGTCAGACGCTGCCTGCCATTGTCCGGCGCTGTTGACTTCCGGCCTTCACGCCCGTCTGTCTCACCTCTCACCAACCCCTCCCCCAACGCTCTCCTTCCCTCTCCTTGGTCTTCATCCCCGTTACAGAAGGGCTGGGGACTGATTGTTTCATTGTTTCCGACCCCACTGTCAAATGCCACCGACCTGAATGGGGTTATTGTTGTTTCAGGCCACGCCGCAGACAATTCTCGGGGTTTTCAGAGTGCGCGCCAAGGCCGACATCCGAAGCGCAACTTTCGCCACCGCCCTTTTCATTCTACCTTCCACTGTCTACAATATTTTCATTAAAGGCGATACATATAATTATTATTTTTTCGTGGTGTTCTTAAGTTGGGATTGAATGGCAGTCGAACCTGAGAATGTTCTACGGTATTTACCAGCAATGGGACTCACTTTGCTAATTTCTACCACTCTTAAAAAATATGAATAATAATATAATTGAGTATCAGTTTATCAAATTTGATCAGTGAATAATTTCAATTGTCGATTTAAAAAGCAATAAATATTTAATTAATTTGTAATTTATAAAACAAGATGATTTTTGTTTAAATGAAGTGTATGGTGAATTTTTCAAGTTTAATTCCGTGAAATGCTCTTCAACGATTCTTTTTAATGATTGTTGGGCAACCACTCGCCATTAAACGGGAAGTTTCCTAGGAGTTTCTAGCCATCCGGCACATAACGAAAGTCCCGGTCAGTCCAGCGTTTTAAAATGCGAGTCCATTGCATCACGAGGATAAACATACGAATGCATCGGGACGGCTGTTCGTCTTCGCCCGGCATTCCCGAACGTCGTTTCGCCCCGTACGTCGTACTCTTACTCCAAAAGCAGAGCGGGACCGGTAAAATACTGACCGGGGCAACATTTCACGGACGGATCGCGTCCGTGACCGGCGCGCGATACGATCGTCGCATTTCCCGTGGACGCTCATATATAAGGCGAACTTATGCCGAGCGTAAATTCCCGGGGCCACGGAGGCGCTATCTTATCGCAGTCACGGTTTGCAAGGCACCGATAGAGACCATGCCCAGACATTATGCGAGATTGAAAAACCTGAGAGGCTTCTTTCGACCACACGTCGGACTTCCGGTCAACGGTCGTACGAAGCAACCGACGAACGGTGCTCCTCGATCTTTCCGAGGGTTGTAAGATCGAATTCGCGGATAAGTCATCTCGCAGAGGAAAAGTCAGGGGAGATCGGTGAGATCGCTACTTATGCATAGAAGAATTTTTCCTCTTCGCGTTTCCCAGTTCTGTCGAGAAATGAAATTTTTATAAGTTAAGTCAGATCGTGTACTGGCAGAAAGATTTACATTTTTTTTGAAATTTTGAATAGAAAAGAATTCGGAGTTAGCTAATGTTTGAATATTTGGAAGATAAAAATAAAACAATAAACAATACAATAAAATTACATAGATAATATTTGAGTTAGTATACAAAATCCGTAGCACTTCGTCCTGTCGACCATCACTAATAATCCATATTGAACTTTCTATTCAGGCAGTTTGATATTTTTATTTTTACTGTAAAAAGAAACGTGATTATTTCATATGATTATATATGATACATATGATACGTTATGATATATGATGTGATATTAGATTTCCTCTATAATAATAATAATTTGAAGTATTATTTAATAAACGTAAATAAAAATACCGTGGTCCACACTGCGTGATAATCAAATCACTTAAAATTAGCCCGAAACGTGTTAATGGAGATTTCCGATTATATTGATTCATACTGATTTTAATGAAGATTACCGAAGAGAAAAAATAATCGATTGCTAAGAATCGTACTTTCTAAATCTTTTGGAGTGGAATCTTTCTTTAAAAAATGAAAATTGAACCAATTTTAAAAAGAATGTCTCAGGCTGGTATTCAGTCGATCCTTATTTTAAGATCATTTTAAGTAATGTTTTGTTTTAAATAGTATCTAAGTAAAATGCTAATACAGCTCTTTGATTGGTTCATGACATCTTAAGATTTAAAAGACAGTCTCAAATATAAGATCCGATTATGAATACCGGCCTCAGTCTTCAATCTTTAAGAATGAGATTTGCTCTAAAAGTTTTAGAGAATACGTATCAAATATCAAGAATTTTTTCAATCTATGAAGCAAATCCTTCGACATCTCACAAATTAAAAATGGCTATGATCGCAGGTAAAAGACTGCACATCGCGCGTAAGAGAAAAAGTAAGAGAGAGAAGAAAGAGAGCTGGGCAGAAGAAAGCGAAGAAGTTTGGTCCATTCGCGAGACACTTCATCATGATTTAACGTCATAAAAGTCGAATAAGGTCCAAGATGCCGCATGATGCCCCAACACCTCCTCCTCGCGGATAGGAAACAAAATGTCATAAAATATCGAGAAAGCGCGACGTCACATTGCCGCCGACTCCTTTCTACCACGTTCCGGATGACCTGGGGACACCAAGCGGGTGACGGGGGTCGGCAGAAACGTCCCGGTAAATACAAATAAAAATGGAAAGCCGGCCGTAATGGCCGATGGAAAGCATGACGCATACCTATAGCCACGGCTGTTTCAAATTGATATTTCGAAAGTGCCACCCTCATACACATCTCCTACCCTTCGTGCCGCAAGCACAAGCAGAAACACACCCACACACGAACGTTCTTTATCGCGATTGCCCGCCTTCTCGCGCTTTCGTCGAACGATACTACAATACCCGTTCCTTTTCCTCTTTGTTAGTATTTCCCAGATTCGGAGCCTTTCTTTCTTATTTTCTTTCCGTTTTTTCTTATCCATTTTCTCCAACTTCCTCTGTTTCCTTTTTTTACTTCTTCTTATGCCTTTCTTTTCATTCTCGTCACTTGCATTTTTCCTTTTCGTCTCTTCTTTTTCTCATTCTCAAAGTCTTTCTTTTTCTCTTCTACTTCCTTACTCTCTAAAATTTTGCCACTAATATATTAGAGTGATATATTAATGAAGTGAATCTATTAATACAATATATTAAAGTAATTGTGCAATGTTTTGCAAATTTTTTTTATTTTATCTTTCTTTTTAATCGTAACTTTTTGATTTCACCATAACTTCTTGTTGCTTTTTTGTTTTTTCATTTTTCATCTTTTCTGCTTTCCTTCCTTCTTCTTCTCTCTAACATACCTATCCAGATTTACGGCCTGACCTGAGCCTAGTTTGGAAAATTGACTTTATTTCCTTTCGTCGATCCTTGCCACTTTTCCGAGCTTATCATGCCACTTCGGAACCGAATAGACAATTTCTTCACCAACCAAGAATGTTGGGCCACTGTTCTTTAAAATTCTACATTAGTCTCAATAACATTGTGTTACAAAGTATCTCAATCATATGAATGATGATTAGTGTGTTGATTTTTAGCTGCTGAAAAAAATATAAGACTTAAAAAGTTATATAATTTCTTTTGTTGATAAAACTTTTTTACTCTTATATTCATAAATTTTGAAAAATCAATCATTTTATTTTTTAACAAACGTTGATTAAAACAATTTACATCTTTTTTTCTTTTACGATAAATACGTAAGTATTGCCATTCAAGTGTTGAGAAACAGGAATTCTAAATCAGTGTAATCATTTATGTGACATTAAATATTGTAAATAAATTTCATTATTTTAATATATCACTTAAAGTTGTACATAAATATATGAAAATAAATATGATAGTCTTCGTATCATCATATTTATTTTCATATATTATAAAAAAATATTTAAATTTCTTGTATCTTGTAACTATATATTAAGTACAAATATTACATTTGCGTTATTACAATACATAAGAAATTTCTAAAAATTAAAAGATGATAGAATTGTTTTTTAAAGCATCTCCTTTTTCAATATAAAACTGCGCGACGCGTATTACTTGTTGAGAAACGAAAAGATGATTAAAATTTATTGCACTATATAACGATTCCGCGCGGTGACGAATCGAGAAAAAAATCTTAAAATTTCAAGATGCGTATCGCCTTGCAAGCCACGCCTCTCATCTGTCGTTTCATGTGTAACGCGAAGCACAATTATATGCAAGTGTATGTGTGTTTCATATATTATATGGTGTATGGTCGCATTGATATCCGCGCGCGTGTAAATTATTTTTCACATAACAGCGAGCACCGCGATACAGGCTTAGAAATCCATGCGCCACCGGATATGCATCCAAATATAATGCACTTCTCCTCCCCTATCCTTCCTCCTCTTCCCCTCCCCTTCTCCTTCCTCTTCTCTTTTTTCTCTACTCTCGCCATTTTCGAGCATGACAAAAGAAGGATTTGTCGCGAGGCGAAGCTCGACAAAACCTTACACCCATCCTCCCCGCCACCGGTGACGCCTCGCCAAGCTTTCAGAATGTTATAAACGCGTGCGTGAACGTGCGATTCGTCAACGGTGTAACGCCGTTCCGCGAACGCCATTGTTGTCGCGGCGGATTTCGTGTTTCGTCGATTTTGTGTCATCGATCCGTCCGAACGTGCGAAAGAAAATTCAAGAGGGACGTATCTACAGTTAATGTCTTTACCCCCAGACTTTTCCCAATTTTAGACGTATAGTTCAGTTATTTCTATTCTGTCGATTGAAATTCATTAAAATAAAAATTTTTCAATGTTCTTTATACGTCGATAGATAAATAGAACACAATATAGCGGCTTATTGTGCCGCTTGAAGTATAGTATTGCATTATGATCGGTTGAAAGTCGAGCGTTTCAGCGTTATCTTCGTCACCATCGTTGACGAGAAGCGTTTTCTAAGCTCGTTGATTCGCGGCAATTAATCTGCCTGCAAACGAGAGCATTTTCATTTTCGCTGATGCCCGCCCTTCGCAGACCAGCAGAATAATAATCCATCTTAAATAACCCGCGGGCTGAAGAAGAGACGCTCGAGAGGCAGCGCCGCCTCGTCTAAACGCCAGGCGGACGCCTCGAGTAATCTCGACGAAGGATTCAATTACCGGGTGCGAGAGCGGGCGAGATTTAAAAACAGAAATTATGTTCGCCGTGACTCGTATTAGTGTGCGATCTTTCGCGTCCTTCTATGAAAAAGGGCTGTTCTCCAACTCTCGATCTTTCCCGAAATCGTTCCTGAAGAACGTCGTCAAGTACCTTCTTGAGAATCCAGCGAACTCTGTCAAACTATTTTGCAATTTCTATATTTATATTAGATAACATTTATTCTATACAGATACTTTATAGTCGCAGTCTATTTTTAGGGTCTTTTAGTTTTAGTTTTTATCTGCAACCCCTTCTCGATCGGCAAATCTACTTGGTTCTTAATTGTCTAAGACTGTTAATTCATCATACCTTATCCAGGCCTGGATCACACGCAATTAACGATTCATCGCCATCCAAACTATGTCAGATAGTTTACAGAGTTAAAGCAAAGTGATTCACTTGTATTTATATATATATATATATATATATATATATATATATATATATGTGTGTGTGTGTGTAGGAAGGTAATAATGCACGTAATCTTGAGTCTTCTGGGTGCGTTTATTAAATTTCCTAAACATATTTAATCTTATTAACAGTTTGTTAATTAATTTCGTTATTTAACATAGCTATAAATTTTGCGTTGCATTAAAAATGAATACAATAATTAATTGAATACAATAGTTATAAGATATATATGCATTTCTCGGCTTAATTCTGTTATTAAAATACAAATTGTATTTTCACACTAAATACTTTGGGAATGATTTTCTTCAACAGATATTTATTCGCACACCATCATTTTAACTCTATCTACAATTCGAAAGAAACTCTATTACATTTAATTTTATCTTCGTGTACTCCAATGAATTAATCTATTTTCCTGTTTCCTTCTTCCTTCTCATACTATTCTTATTCCCGAGAAACAGGCAATTAAAAGCCGCGCGCGACAGTTTTTTGACGCAATGATCATGTCCAATCATTTCAGGATACTCGCTGACAATTGGCCGCACGTTACACAATTATTTCTTCCATTCCCAACGCGGAAATGTAAAAGGGATGCTTATCAACGTAGAGAAGGGCGCAATTGGGACGTGCAAAATGCACAGGGACAAAGTCCGGGATGGTTTGAATACAAATAGACCGGCGGGGTGGAAGTGTTTCTCCCGATATGACTGTGGCAACGGTGGTGGTGGTGGTGGTGGTGGTGGTAGGCGAAGTATAACCGGGGAGAAGTTGATATACCTTTGAAGAAGGGGACACGGGACCTTTGAGGGGCTTATCCGCACGTCTGCCTCCGAATAGCACTCGCGGATCCGAATCACATCGCTCGTGCCCGTGTCCTCTTAGACCAGTCGGACGTGCGGACTGGGCAGGCAAATCATTTCCCGTGCGGGGGAAAAAAGGGACTCGCTTAATCCAGATGGAAATCTCTTCTCCTCCTCCTCCCTCTCTCATATCCATCCTTTCGATGCTTTCTCGAACTAATAATTCGGTCATTTTATCGTGCTCTGTCTTCACCAAAAGTGATATTTTTAGTCTTCTTGTTCATCAATCGTATATTAACGACAAATAATCTTAGAAGAAGACTTTTAACCCTAAAATACGTAAGTTTGATGCAATAGTGGACGTTATTATTGAGTGTTATGCTTTGGTGCTCAACAGAATTAAATTTGATAGGGTGCTTATCTATTTGATTTGTTCTTTTAAATTAATAATTAGATTATTTATGTTTATAAATTTTGTCATTAAAAGTATGAAATGTATAAAAATCTTGGGTTACATTAATTAAGAATAGTTTACTTCTTTGAAAAATATAAAATTTACGTATCAACAGCAATATTAACAGTGTGTAACTCAATATTAACAGTGGTCTAGGATTAATTAATTAGATAACATCTCGATAAAGTTTTAAATCCATGACTTAAGCGTGAATTTTGTTAGATTTTTATATCCTCAAAACAAAGAATTTTAGTAGAAGATGATTTCGTGTTTCTGTTGTGATCGCGTCGAACTGACTCGATACTTTATACAGATGAATGATTAATACAAGCCAAAGAGTTAGAACTAGATCTATCAATAAAAATGATCTGTGTTGTGCAAAGCTATACATTTAAACTTCGTCTGAATTCTTAGATCGGATCCTCTAGATTCAAACTTGGAATTTTTAGCGTTAAATACCGAGGTCCGGTATTGAACTCTCGCGCTCTCAAATTGTGACAGCGCGCTATCATCGAGATCGGTGGATGTCCAATAGAGACAGAGACGCGGGGATTCCCGGCCTCGGCTTGGGAATGGGATAGGACTGAAGCGTGAAGAAGGCGTTATTGTGAGCGCTGGCGCGCGTCATTTGATCTGGCACAGTAGGAGGAAGAGCCGCGGTTGTGTGTGCACCATTTCCCAGTGGCGCGGTGGTGACGGCGAACGTCATCATCCCTCTCTCCCTGACCTCACCTAGAGCGCCCCGACGTCACGCCGCGTCAACGGGAAGAGAGGGAGCATCGAAGTTGCGCAACCCTCCACCGACAGGCAGGCTGGAATTTACCCCGCAGGCCGGCCAACCTAATGGAAACAAGAAATTGCGGCAAACTGCGTTACCCACGCCTCGACGCCCTGGAAATATCGCACCAACGACGCCAGCTTAGGGGTGAGGGGGTTGTTCGCCGCCGACGGCGCGGGGTGCCTCGCCTTGCCTCTTCTCGCTTTCAAAGAGACGCCTCGATGGATACCACGCCGGGTCACATCGAGGGTCGCCAAGGGTCGCCGAGGGTCGGCCTAAGTGACGCAAATTGTTTGTGCAGCAATTGCTTGCGCGTTATTCCCTTAGAACAATCTTCAAACTACAGGGACTCGGAGAAAATAAAGATGCTAGTAATGAAAAATCCTCTATAAATGTTTGGAATTGTTATTACGGTTAAATTAAACATGAGAAATTAACTGAGAAACTCATTCTAAACTGCAGGGTTGCTAGATTAAACGATATATATACTTGATCGCCTTTTAGGTGACTCACAAATCTTGCAAAAACTTCTTTTTAACTGAACTTCCTGCACGGTTCATTTTTCCTTCTTTTCTTTTCGCGTTGGAGAGAAAAAGAGAAAAATAAACTGTGTAAGAAATTCAGCTAAAAAAACAGGCCTATTAAAAGTTGCTTAAAATCTGGCAACCTTTGAAATTAACGTTAAAACAGTAAAACGTATAAAATTATCGAGTGGAATGTCGAATTATTGAACTATCATGTAAAGAAATAAAGGGAAAGGGCAATACGCTTTGTGGAAAGCCTAAAGATACCTAAACATAGAAACGGGTCAGCCCCGAAATAGGAAGAGTATAGCAATCGCGCGTATTTATTTAACATCTCTGATAATTGAGTTATCGTTCACTCGGCGCTGCTTTCTTTCCATTCGATTCGACGATTGTAGAGAAACGCGCGATGATACTTTCGAGAGACCGAGCACTCCCGGTGCAATTTATCGCGGCGGCACTCGGGGGAATTCCACGTGTTTGCGAATGTCGTTTCGTTCGCTAACAAGTTCAGCTTCTAGTCGACGTGTCGATGTATCCGAGAATGTAATCACGAACATAATTGATACATTATTTTCTCTGGATACAATGAACGAACGAATGTCATTCGAAGTTGTTTGAATTCACTTGTTACTAAGATAGACCATATTTTTTGTGTCAAAATTGAATGATCTTTAGATTAAAATTTTAACGCATAAATAAATAACAAAAAGTTCTATAAAGTATGAATTACAGAGATTTTTTTGTGTTCATGAAAAGAGCGATTTTGCTGAAAGATCTGAAATTTTATC